>NC_092660.1:387500-2787500 GCF_032118995.1 Asterias amurensis
CGAAATGTTAACTTAAACAAACGTTTCGGTTTCATTTTAGAAAGTAGATTTCATCAAACCAAAAACATAGAGGTCCTATATCCGGGATGTGTCCTGGTTTCCTGTGGAATTTTGTTTTCAGATTTGTAAAAAGGAATTCTGGTCTGATGGTTTATGAGTCAGTTTCTGGATCAATTTCACAGTGAGTTGGTGAACTTGCCAATTCAGCAATCATCAGAAATCACATCATTGCGACCCTTCCATGGCAAGAAAAAAACCCTAAAAATATGACATCTTGAGAAAACAATTGCAGAGATTTTAGCTGTTTGGCCATAAAACGAGATGATATGACATATTATTCCATCCATTTGTGCATGTAGTAGGGGGCCTATGCCTTTGAACTTAGAAATGGAAAAAATTACCTAAATATACACATGATGTGATCTAATAAGGTTTTGAAGAAACAAACATTTGTTGGTAGGTTTTTTGCCATAGAAGGGTTGATTGACTCATGCATAATGACAATACATAAACTGCACTCCAATGTCTGACATCAACCATAGAGCCACTCAACTAAGGAGGCCTGAGGACCTGAGGACTGTTTTGAAATTGTTAAAAAAATGTCTTTTCATAGTGTTGAATTTGCATCGGGGATAAGATTATTAATTTGGTTTTACCCTTACACCGATGTGTGTTCGCACTGTATACTCGGAACTTTCCCCGAGTTCTGTGGTACCTGCTACTAAAATATAGTATTCAAACTGCCTCTAGCTACTGGGAAATCTCTGTGGTCTAGATGTAAGACACTGCTCTAGAATTACAAAGGTGGTGGGTTTGAATCCCACCTGATGCCTTTTCACACCAATGTTTATTTGTTTGTTTCACCTGCCTAGCTACCATTGTACCTGAGCGACAGACAATCACAGTTAACTTAGGAGAACCTGTCACGTTTAGCCTTAGCTTCCCATCAGGAGATATCTCATCGCTGCGATGGAGACGGTCATCAGTTATTATAAGCGCTTGGAACAATAACCCATCTCCTTCTATCAGTGCAGTGACAGAGGAGGATGCTGGAGTTTATGAATGCCATGAAGGTGGGGAAAGGGGCAAAGGAGTCCATGCTATTCTACGGCTTATTGTTAGAGGTGGGTTTGTTATATTTCAATTTTCTCTTTAAAATTTGAAATAAAGTGATGGTCCTCTTTACTGTTAATTTGAAAACTCATTCTTATTAATGAATATATCTTAATTTCATATCTTCTCGTAATCAATTCCTTATATGTAAATGCAAATGTAAAACCTTTTTTGACAAAATCAAAACACATTATGCTTTTCATGTACCTAATTTCAGATCATGACACTTGTTGGTTGAGCACTGAGACACTCTTGTGTTGAAACTCCTTTTGATTTTGCTTGGTCACATTTATACAGTACATTGTTTTGTTTCTAGGATGTGCAAGTGGTCGTTGGGGGCCAAGCTGCCGGTCTGTTTGCCCAGTTTGTTACAATGGCGGTATGTGTGACACTGAATCAGGCCAGTGCATATGTGCACCAGGCTTTCATGGATCATATTGTCATATTGGTAAGTACAACCTATCTAGGCCCAATTGCATGGGGCTCTGCATCGCTGAATTCTGCGCTAACGATCAGCTTTATCTGCCAAATTTTTAATCAAATGTGTAATCAAATATTTCCTAGTAAAGAAGAGTTCACACACGCTCAAGCAAAGACTCCCTGCTAACCTGTGAAATACGCTTGGCGTAAGCGAGTAATTGCCAATTCTTTGCCTACTGTAACCAGAGCCATGAAATTGAGTCCTGCTTCTCAGTATTGTAGCTGTGCATTGTATTCATGGCCAACTGAGTTAAATTTGGGAAAAACAATGAATGGTGAATAAATTCCAACTATTGAACAAACTCTGCAGTTGGTAGAGTTTGATATTTCAGTATTTTAAGCCCTAGGTTTGCTTGTTGGCCTCTTTTCGGAGTTTAGTCTTGCCCATTGCTTTTTGAATATTTTTTGCATTGTGCTTGTAGATAGTGATTTGATGCCTTTTAGGAAATCTTTAGGCTTGGTTTGCTGTAAACCTGAATTTCTTTATCTAAAAAAGTAATATAAAATGAACAATTGTTTGTTTACTTTGTAGCTGCTGGAAGTAATAAATGGGGACTTAATGCAACCAGTTTATGTAGTAGTCAAACTGATCGCCATGGAGAAGCCTGCAGGGGAAACCTCCTCTGCCTTCAAGATCCATTTGGCTGCGCTTGTGCCACAGGATTCATGGGAATTGACTGCACAGATAGTAAGATGGATTTTATCTTTAACTCTGTGGGTATAAGAGAATACTATTTGAAGTGTTGAAAAAATAAATGTTGTGTGTTGGCTCTTAATACAGGGTACTTTGTTTATAACTATAGGATCAGATACTTTTTAAAACTTCAAAAACCTGTAATTAACTGCAGTCCAATGCTGACACATTACTTGTAATACCATTAAAGGAACACGTTGCCTTGGATCGGTCGAGTTGGTCTTTGAAAAACGTTTGTAACCGTTTTTTATAAAATGCATATGGGTAGAAAGATGTTGTAAAAGTAGAATACAATGATCCACACAAACATGCCTCGAAATTGCGTGGTTTTCCTTTTACCTCGTCGACTAACACGTCGGCCATTTATGGGGGTCAAAATTTTGACTCCCATAAATGGCCGACGGTGATAGTTCGCACAGTAGAAGGAAAACCACGCAATTTCGAGGCAAACTTGTGTGGATCATTGTATGCTACTTTTAAAACATCTTTTCAACCATATGCATTATATAAAAAAAAAAACGGTTAAAAACGCTTTTGTTTTGACCAACTCGTCCGATCCAAGGCAACGTGTTCCTTTAATGTGCATGTACATAATACCTTTGCATGTCCGAAGTACCAAAAGAAGAAAACAATGGGGCCCAATTTCATAAAGATGTTAT
Organism: Asterias amurensis; assembly: GCF_032118995.1. Lineage (NCBI taxonomy): Eukaryota > Metazoa > Echinodermata > Asteroidea > Forcipulatida > Asteriidae > Asterias > Asterias amurensis. The sequence continues at coordinate 390,447 of NC_092660.1, forward strand.
AAGCAGAAAATTCTGCTAAGCAAATTTCTTGGCTAAGCAAGAAATTACTAGGGTGCCGGTCACAGCAATGGTACACATGTAACTGTAAGGTGTTCTTGCTGGTAACCAATTTTTCATGAGCAAAAGTTTGTTGTGCTTAGCAAGTTTTGTGCTTACAGGTTTTGTTATGTATTTGTGCCAGGTCTCAGAACCTGGGGTCGATTTCACAAAGAAGAGTCCTAACTTAATAGGACCAGTCCTATGAGTTAGAACCAGTAACTCGTCATTCTAACTTGAGATAAGACTAGTCTTACTCTTTGTAAAAATCCAGCCCTATCACAGAAGGGGAGGGTGCAGATGGACGATTTCTGAAAACAGGGATGACACTTCCAATTGTTTGAGTGCTCCTCTTGCAATGTGGACATGAGGACATTGTATGTTTCCTCAACATTGTAAAAAAAATGGACAATTCTACTCGGATATGTATGAGTCACTATGACAAGGTCAGGCATTACTCTCATTAACTTTGAATGATTATGTACTTGCATCTAGGCTGTCCACCAAACACATTTGGGCCATACTGCAGTCAGACATGCCACTGTGCCACTGGCATTGCTTGCCTTACGGACACCGGTGAATGTGATGATCCATCGTGCACTGCAGACTTCTGTCCACAACTATGTGCAACAGAATGGAAGGGAAGCAACTGTCAAGGTAAAACCACAGGCATACCCGATTTAAACGACAATGCAAAATTCAGACATATCAAAACGAAAAGGTTTTTTTTGAAATATTGTCTATAAGCCTGGACGATATCAACAATTTTGACTGGCGATAAATTGTTGGGTAAATATTGTCAATTTGAGATATATCGCGAAGATTTTTGAAAATTGAAAGTTCCCAAAAGAATTAGATAATGGCTCAAATGAACGCAGAAAAACAGTTTCACTGCAGGGAGGAAATCACTTTAATGAGCCAAACAAACAAAACATGATTGAATTTTTTTTTTTATATCAATATATCAAAGTGAATTGTAATTTTTTCACACAATATTGTATTTTTGTTTGTGTGGTTTTGTTTGTTTAGTGCCAACACCATGCCCAGTTGGTTTCTATGGTGAAATCTGTGCACAAGTATGTAATTGCTTTGGCAACGAACAATGTGATGATACTACAGGAGAATGTGCAAATGGTTGCCAAGAGGGCTTCATTGGCTTAACTTGTGTTGAAGGTAAATTGTTTCAATTCTTCCTTGTAGTCATGTTTCCTGTATAGTTAAAAACACTAAACACTGTTGGTAATTGTTAAAGGCCAGTCTTCTCACTTGGTGTATCACAACATGCATAAAATAACAAACCTGTGAAATGAGCTCAATTGGTTGTCAAAGTTGCGAGATAAAAATGAAAGAAAAAACACTTTTGCCACAAGAAGTTTAATGTTTTCAGATGCTTGATTTCGAGACCTAAAAATATAGTTCTGAGGTCTCGAAATCAAATTCGTGGAAAATTACTTCTTTCACGAAAACTACGTTACTTCAGAGGGAGCCGTTTCTCACAATGTGTTATACTATCAATTATACTCTCCCCATTACTTGTTACCAATAGTGTCCACTGCCTTTAATAATAACAATGATTGACCCTACACTGAATCCTCTGAATCCATAATAATAGGCCCAACTCTCACATATTTATTCAGTCTCCTGACGATGACTAGAGCAAGCTAGTTGAAACGTTGAGTCTCATTTGTATCAGTTTTATTACGGTAGTCGTTGTTTACTATAAGTTTTTACTCTTTTATCGTTCAACTTTTTGACATTAACTTTTGAATTGTCCCTGTGTACAGTGTGCTGAGATAATATTTGTTGTGGTGCACTTAAAACTACAAATGCTTAGATTAGATTAGACCAATTAAGAACTCACTTCGCGGTAGTGAAGTTAATCATGATTCACTATTAGTATACTATAAGCTAAAGTAATAGTTGCGTCCAATTTTCAACCCTACGCCCAGGTAGTAGTTTAAAAAGCAGGATGGTTCTTTTCAGAATTGAGATGTCTCCCTTTTCAATCTTTTTGACAAACTCACCAGTTACTACTAATTGTTGAGTTATAAATGTATTGTTTTTGTTTGTTTTGTCTAATTAAAGATGGGACAAGAGCTATAACTGACCTCCGTCAGATGTACAAACCAAATGAAAGGCAACCTGTAACCATCACATGTGAGGCAGTTGGAAATCCGCTTCCAGATCCGTCTCATATCGTACTATTTGGCACCAATAATACACGGATTTTACACGCAAGAACCAGAATCTTTGACAACTTGAATTCATACAAGACGACCAACGAGTTTGAAGTGGACGGAACAATGGCAACACAGGGAGCATTGTTCACTTGTTCTGTGTTCTCTGGAACTGACGACCACCATGTTCACAGCCAAACACTCTTACTGGAAGTTTATCGTAAGTTTAATTAAACTCCAGGGCCAAATTTCATAGAGCTTAAACTTTTGTCCTTGACAAAAACAGGATTATTAACCAAAACTTCCTCTTGTTGTATTGCTTGTAACTGGGTATTAGCTGTTGTTTGCTTGTCCTGAACATCACGTGGAAATTTGGTTGGTAATCCCGTTTTTATCAAGGCAAAAATTTCATGCTAAGCAAATTTCTGTGCTTAGCAGCTCTATGAGGTTGGGCCCATACCCCCTTACCATTGATCAATATTGTATTTTATCCTGTGACTCGCTTGGATTATATTTTAGTTGATTTCCAAAAAGTGTTCTTGCTCTAAACTCCATGTAGTTGAGATTTGTTTAATTTTCCAAAGGGACTTAATAAACCCTGTTCTTATTGGTCAAATTTCATGGCTTTACCTTCTGCGTACTACTGTCCTTATGGTACCCTTCTTCTTGTGTCCATGCCACTCAAATGATACCCTCCAGTATAATGGACACACTGAAGCGTAGTGTCCATACACTCAGCTAGAAACCATTTTCTTAGAGCTGCTTAGAATTATGCTGACCAAACTCCTGCTAAGCCAAACAAGCAGGATACCAATCACAGACTGTACTTATGACACTGTAATTTGGCTGGTAACCTTATTCCGGTGAGCATATTTTTTTTCTTGTGCTTAAAAAAGTAGCTCTACGAAATTGGGTCTGGTGTCTTCTGGTGTTTACTTTGTTTGAGAATGCTGTAGGTGAGGTATGGCGTGTCATGGCTGAGCTGTTTAGAGCACCAGGCTCAAACTCTGGTCTCCCTGATCAGCAGAGTGTTGGTTTGAGTCACGGATTGTTGCACTTGTGTCCCTGATGAGCAAGATACTTCACCATAATTGCTATGTCCTTTGAATGGGACATTAAGTTGTGGGTCCTTGGTAAAAAAAAACAAGAAGTCTTAGGAAGAGTTGGGGATTAACACCAGTGTTTCTGGTTAAGTTGACCTATGAGGCATTCTTGGTTTTATTACCACAAGCTAATGATAATAAATAATTATGATAAAAGTCTTGCATGTACTTGAACATACTAATTTTCAACTGTTTCCTTCAAGCTGTACAAGGAATTTAATGTGCGAATCATTGATTCCCCAAAGTGTTCCAAAAGATGCTGGACTTGCATGTTTTTTAAATAAATAAATAAATGGTTCTGTTGTTCATCTTCTAGGTCTACCATATCTCACATCAGCTCCTACAGTTGATGCAAGTTTTGGAGATCCAAACCAGGTATTGATTTCTTGGTACCCCTGGTCATCAGACAGCGGTAATGGTGAAGGACCAGTTGATCGATACATAGTGTATTATCGATACGCGAGTGATGTGGATGCAGCCTTTACTTTCAGTGAATCTGCTGGGACGAGTAATTCTCTGGTCATAAATGGGCTGAACATCGACACAGAATATGATTTTGTTGTCGTCGTTGCTAGGGCTGGAGTTGGGGGAGCTGGACGCCCAAGCTCCAAGACCACTGTTAGGACCAAATGTGGAAGTAAGAATTTTAATTTAGAAATTTATGAAATGATAGTTACTGAATTTATAATAATTGGCAGTCATAGGGGCATTTACAATTTGTGGGTGAAAATTGAGAATTGGTAGTTTATCTTAAATTTACCACGAGACGAACCTATTAAAACCTGGATATGTTAGCTGGAAGAAGACCTCAAGTCTTGGCTTGGCAGCTGTGGCAATCTGTATCACATTACATGATTGGGCGGCTCTACGACCAACATGATGGATACCGCAGAGCATGACGTTATCTTTAAGTGAAATGTTGCGCTGGATCGGGTGAGTTGATCTATGAAAAGCGTTTGAAACTATTTGTTATAAAAATACATTATGGTTTGAAAGATGTTTTAAAAGTAGAATATAATGATCCTTACAAAATGCCTCGAAATTGTGTGGTTTTCCTTATTTGTTGTGAGCTAACACGACACGCCATTTTATGTTGACTCCACAAAATGGCTGACCATGTTAGTTTGCAATATAAAAGGAAAAACACACAATTTCGAGGCATATTTGTGAAGATCGTTATGTTCTACTTTTAAAACATCTTTCCAACCATTGGGATTTTATAAAAAAACACTTTCAAACGCTTTTCGTAGACCAATTCGTCCCTTTAAATAGTGGCTAGTAAGTAAATATTAAATTTAATACCAATATCTGATATATGTCTTTTTTAATTAAGAAAGTTTTTGTAAAGACTCATCATGTTGACAGTCTTTCAATTTCCTTGACATAGAGATCAATTTCAAAATCAATAGAAGTATCATTAAATTAGCCGTGTAATTATTGAATTTTCTGCTTATTTTGTACATCCTAATTAAACCTTTAGTTGAATAATCAAACCACTGTCAAATTTAAATGAACCATATTCTTTTTGCTTAAGTGACTAACAAACCCAACCTTTGATTTTTCTAATTGAGCAGCTCCTTCTACTGGTGCAGCACTATTTTTATCAACCTTAAGTGGTACAGAACTTCTGCTGAATTGGCAGGTAGGTTTAAGACGGGTCTCGGCCCAATTTCATTAAGCTGTTTTGCAGAAAATACTGTAATCAAACTACTTTGCTTAGCAAAAATGAGTTGGGCACCAACCAGTGGCAACAATTGTAAACTTTATGAGTTTTTGGCTGGTTTTGTGCTTACAGCTTACAGCTGGTTTTGTGAATTTAGAGCAAGGTTTTGTGCTTTCTGGAAAATCTAAACTTGACTCTTGATCTGATAGTCTTATTGATTTTGATTGATTTTGCCTACTCACAGCTTCCACCCCAGTCCACCTGGCAGTGCAGGTCTCTTGATAAAATCTACATCTATTCAAGGCTTGAGTCAGAGAGTAGCTTCAGCTCACCAATCGCTGAAATTGATGCAGATGTTACTGAAGCCGTCATTAGTTCTTTGATGCCATGTACTGGATACAGTGTTGTTGTCACCTTCACTAATCGAGATGGGAGATCCAGTCCAAGCAGTTACATAGAAACAGAGACTACTGATGCCGCGGGTAAGTGTACTATACATGGAGATATTGTTGTATGGCTTCTGACTGGCACCTCGGAACTGAGATACTGACAAAATAAGGAGACCGCAAACATAAGGCTAGATTAGCTCAGTTGGCTAAGTTGGCATGTTAATCCGGAGGGCGTTGATCAAATCCTGCTCTGTCAATTTTTCTTTGTTCACAACCCAAAATCAGTAAAGTATGGAGTATGAACTTGAACAAATGAATCTGCCGTATGGCTATACTATAAAGGACTGAGAAGAAGTTGGTATCCATTATCACTATAGGCATCAGGTTGGCTTAATATGTATTCCCCATCCATTCATAGCTTAAGTCCAAACATACCAATCCTATTTCTTTTGTGCAGCTCCTGGTCCTGTGCAGTCTTTGGATGTAAATCAGGATACAACAGGATCTGACATTCAGCTAAGGATTACTTGGTCTGCTCCAACTGGGAATAATTGCCCAGTTGATGATTACATCATTCAACATGGCCTGACCAGGGTTCTGGCCTGTGATGCAGACATTGAGTCCCCTCATTTTGAAGTTCAGACAACTAGTATCACAACGATGCATCTTACGAACCTGCTGGCCAATTCAAAATACTTTGTGTCTGTGATTGCTAGGAATACTATTGGAAGCTCGACATACACCCCTATGTACAAAACTACAAGTAAAAAAGGTCGGTATGTTCAAATATTTTAATTGTTGTTCATGGAATTATTGTTCCAAAAGTTGCTGCTCGAAGAATAAAATATTCAAATAGTTGGGAGTTGGGAGTAACCAAATAACCATAACTATAACTATAACTACAACCAAATAGTTGGGAGTGTTGTATCAATTTTATACGGCAATTAAAGCTCTTTAAACATAATTATTTTGCACAAGTGACATCATTGGTGCAGATTGCTGTTGATAGAGCCTGAAAAGGAAAATGTCTACCGCCATTACCATTCTGGAAGTCAAATTGTATGCGAAGCTTCATGTTTCTCGAACTCGCTTGCCCAGTTATGGGGACAGGGCCTTTTCCTGAAGACCTCAGACAAATGCACAACATTACCCTCTTCCAGTAGAGAAACTTCTTACACACTTGTTTAAAATGCTTGCTTTTCCAACAACTTGAGAATACTTGAACTTACATGTAACTTCTACTAGACTGGCGCCTTTGAAAAAAAAAAAAAGTGTGCCTCACAAATGGTGTATTATTATTACTCAGTACAATAACAGGAAAAATAACTTGTAAAATATTGTAAGCAAAATTTATCAAGTGATGACATCAGTGCCCAGTTTCATAGAGCTGCTAAGCACAAAAATTTGCTTAGCATGATCTTTCTTCCTTGATAAAAACAAGATTACTAACCAAATTTCCATGTGATTTTCGGACTAAACAAACACCAGCTGTGAATACCAGTACCAAGCAATATATGCAACAAATGTAGATTGGGTTGGTAATTCAGTTTTCATCATGGAAGAAATATCATGCTAAGCAATTTGTTGTGCTTTATGAAATTGGGCCTAGATGAATCTGGTCAATGCATGTGATTGTTGCCTATCCAGTATTAATAATACTTTTTTTCATTTATCTCTCAGCGCCAAGCTTCGTACCAACAGTATCTGTTGCAGCATCTGATGTCACATCATCCGGCATACGCTTTACATGGAATGAATACAACTGTACTGAACTCAATGGAGAATTTACATTTTACAATGGTATCCTGGCTAAAGTTGACCAGCAGAATGGAGAGACAGTTCAAAGTTTTAACTTAAACTTTCCAAGCCTAAGACAATCTAGACTGGATCCTTGTACTAGATACAGATTCAAGGTTGCTGTGAAGAATGATATAGGGCTTGGATATTACAGTGATCCCGTTGAAGTCACTACATCCTCTGTAGGTAGGTATTACTTTATGAATACTGTAATTATAGTAATAGCCTGAGGTTTTCACTCTAGCATGGTCTTTTCAAAGGCTTTCCTGAGAAAAGTCAGACCATTAACTATTGTTTGCATGTATACCTTTGGTCCTTTTGGTTGGTAAGCAGTTTGCAACAGCTATAATTCTATTTTATTACTATAAAAGTACTAATATTATTAGATACATTTTATAAAGTGCATATATAACTGGAAGAAATCTCAATGCACATGACAAAACTACAAAGACTGAGAGAATGCGATTTCAAAATAATTTTTTTTCATGCCTAATGTAACAATTTTAGGGTCGTGGCGTAAAGTTAGGGTCGAAACAGAGCAATTTTTTCTTGGCCTACCACTTGTAACATTCATTCAGTGGCTTTCTGCTTTTGTGTGTTTTTTTTTTAACCACAGTGGCATCTCTGCTGCAGTCAAAGCATTAAAGTGTAGAGTTTCTGTACTTTGTCATTAAACTTTGTAATGGTTTGCATTTTTCACACTCTTTTCTACAGTCCCAAACAAAGTACGGAGTTTAACTGTGAATCCTGTACAAGGTTATCCTACAATCCTGAGCCTGCGATGGTCTAAGCCTGTTGGTGAATGCTCAATTGACTTCTACACAATCTCATACCAACTGACCAATGCATTCCAGTGTGCATCTGTAGCAGCCGCTAGAAACACATCTGGAACTACAATGGATACAATGTTTAACATCACAGGACTTCTGCCATATTCAACTTATTTTGTTTATGTGACGGCCAGCACTCCAGCTGGAGAAGGAGCATACTCGTATACGCGTGTTGCTACTGCTGAGGCAGGTAAGGTATCCAATTTAGGATTGATTTCCAAAAGGCTTTATTATAATTAACCTTGATCCTTCCATATCAAATCATCATGCCTCTCTCTTATTCTTTTCTTATTCTATCTTGTAAATACACATGTACATGTAAAGATTAATGATTTTAAAGTTTCTGTTATGTATTTTGTAAGTTTTAGTATTGTTATAATGAATCCAACCGTATGTGGTTGCAAATAAAATGAACCTTACCTTCTATTTGACAAATTGAAATGATTTATTAAACCAAAATGAAGACCATTGTAGCCAAAGGATGAACTGTAGTCAAATTACAAAGAAAAGCAACATTAATAACAAAACAATGTTAAAAATCGAGATTTAAAAAGATCAATATAACAGTAGTGCTCCAAGAAAGTTTCAGAGACTGTTTTGTCATTCATCATAACGATGGAAGATGTGTATACAATCGAATTTCCAAGGACAGAGGAATAGAGGCCTGATACACTCATTTAAAGTGTTCTTGGGTTATGGCAGTGGGTATGACACCCTATGTTCCGACACCCAGAACATCATTTGTTTTTGGTTGAGTTTTTTGCATAAAAGTTATCAACCGCATTCTTTGTCATTAATTAATTTTTCTCTTTACAGCACCGACTGAACCCCCATTGAATGTGGGCAATACTCACGTAGTGAAGAGATCACTTGAGTTTGACTGGAGTCCACCACCATGCCGCAGTAGACGTGGTGACATCACTGGCTACTCCTACAGACTGGTGAACTTAGACAGAGACGATAACAATATTAGAGGAGACACTGAGAATACACAAGTTACAATTGAAAACCTGGTACCTTATACGCTGTACTCGTTTCATGTGCTTGCCCGTACTGCTGCAGGGGATGGCCCATACAGTCAGGGCTTAGAAGTACGCACTTCTGAGGCTAGTAAGTTGATTTCTTGTAATCGTAGGCCTTTTATGAATTCATGGCTTTAGCTTTGGATTCAGTTTCAGGCTCTGTTTTTTAGTCTGAAGCCCTGAGTGCGTATGTAGAGCTGCTTAACCCTTTGGACAATTTTTTTTTTTTTTTTTAAAACAAAAAAACATAAACTGTGTTTTTCTCAGCTTTTTTCAATAGCACTCCATGTTGAACCTCACACCAAACGAAAGCTCAACAACTGCTCTAAACAACCAAATAAGGGCCGTATATATGGGGCTTGTAGTTTTTAAGTTATGACTATTTATAAAAGTCCAACTTTATGTGTTTTTGGTGGTCGCTAGTGACCGCCTTTGCAGCAAAGGGTTCAGCACAAAAAATACTTAGCTTAACAAAATGATTTTTACCAGAATGAGGCTACCAGCCAAACTACTATGTCTTATCTACCAATTATGACTGGTATCCTGCCAATTTCTGCTTGTTCTCTCTAAAATGTGACAAAAGAAATATTAACAGGTTATTTTTTATTGTGAGTTAATTGGAAATTATAAATGCAAACTAATTTTGTTTCCTAAAACCAATTATGTCTTTTTCCATTAATGTAGAACCTCCTCAAGTGATGATGGTCTCAACACCAAGTGGAGATGCAACATCAATCACAGTAGAATGGCACCGACCAGACCCACCACATGGAATAATCATAGCGTACTACGTTTGGTACTCTATGGTCACTCAAGACGGGCTTAGTGATCCTGGTCAAAGCGAGACAGTTACAGATGGCTTGGATCAGAACGTCCTGCAGTTGGTATTGACTGGTTTAGAATCTAATGCAAATTTCTCCATTAAGGTACATCACATTAAAGTATAATAATATTGTTTGTTTTTTACCCTTACACCGCTGTGTATTCAGCACTGTATCCTTTCTCCAGAAGACGATCATGGCATATGATCAGGCAAATCAATTATGTGGGATTTGAACCCATGACCCTTTCATTGCTATAGCAGATACCCGGTGGCTAAAGACAGTTTGAATCTTATGTGATAGGAGGGGGTACCGCAATAATTTTATAGATGTTATTTTTGCATCGGGGATAAAGATTATACAAACAAACATATAGTATACGGTGCTTAATACACATCAATGTAAGGGTAAAAACAAATTTGTATTCTTTATTCATGATGCAAAATATAACATTTATAAAATATAATTTTAGTTCATTTAGTCTTAAAATATTCCGTAATATTTGAGAGGCTTGAAATATACATAGTGGTCCGTTCAAACACAAATGCTAAAGATGGTACTTATACTCAAGTGCCATCTTGGGGTTAGCCAGGTACTATAATAGTACTGACTATCGTACAATGTTTATGTATCCACAAATAAGCCATTTGCGAGTTAGATTTTTATAATGTCTGGTACAAGACTTGCTAAGTCATAGTGTATCGCTTACATTTGAATTCCTCATACCCTATAGAGACGGTCGCTATGTCAAATGGTTTGAGGCAAGCTTTTCAATAGCAACCTACAGATGAGCAAACCCTGGTACCATTGTGCATTACACATCCATTCAGATTTGTGTACGGGTGCACCGTCTCCTATGTAACTAAGCAAAAACTTGCCCCAATCATCGGACATAGCAACTATCTCGATAGTCTGAGGAATTCAAATTGAAGTGGTCAATATTGATCAAGCACGTCATTGTACCAGACAATATGCAAATCTATCACGCAAACGGCTTATTGACAAGTCTTTCTCTGCCCACCTGTAGGTTCAAGCAGAAACTTCTGTGGCTGTTGGAGACCCCAGCACACCTATCTATCGAATTACAAAGGAGGGTAGTAAGTACTGTTTTACATCAAAAATTATATTTCTAATACCATTTTATATTTTTTATGTAAGTATATATTATTAACATAGAGTACTTTTTGCATATCATGCTATTTTCTATTACAGTTACATTTTGCAAATTTAAAAACATAGGTGAACAGTACAGTTTACCTTTAGTTTATCTATTTATTTTATTTTTTTATTTTTTGTGAAAGATTTTACATCATTAAATGTTTTACTTCAAACTATATTATACTTGTAGTACCATTTTACATTAGGTATGTTCCAAACTTTTTACATGAAGTACTACTTTGCATACCATGCTATTTTCCACTAAGTTACATTTTGCGAATTTTAAAACATAGGTGAACAGTACAGTTTGCCTTAGTTTCTTGGACAGTGTGAAATTCTATTTACTAATTTTATTTTCATAGTTTCATTGAAGGATTTTTCCCCAGAAATTTAACCTCGAGTGTTTGATATGATTAAAGTTCCAGGCCCACCATCATCTCTAAGAATTGGACACAAAACGGAGACAGAGTTGGAGATAGAGTGGAACGAACCAATGGTAACAAATGGAAGAATTATCAACTACATTGTAAGTGTTAACAACAAACAACAACAAATATTTTTGATAAGAGACTATTTGATTTAAAAATAATAGCTAGTTCTTATAAAACGCAGTTTACAATTACTGTATCATTGCGCTTTACATTATTGCACTTGTCATTGGGCCAAATACATTCCTTTAATCTTTCTCAGATCCCTGGGGAGTATACAACCTGGGATACCTTGGCGCTACAAAGGCATTTGATTTTTGGGGTTGAACAAAGAATTGACTACAGTGCGATTTAAACCAATGACCTCCGGATTAATGTGCTGGCGCTCTACCAGTGGAGCTACCTAGCCCTATGTTGGTGGTGTCCCTATTTTGTCAATATCTTTGCAAAGGTTTTTGCATACACAATATTAACCTCTACCCTCGCAGGTACCAATTTATACCTCTGGGTGAAAATGAAGCAATTATATAAAACAGCTTGCTCAAGAGCACTAGTGTCAGACCAGGATTCAAACCCACACTCCAATAACTTAACCACCAGGACCTGAACTTAATGCACTAAACCACTCGGCCATGACACTCGGCTGATTTTTCCATCTCCCACAAGTTTGACAGCAAACGACTCTTGCTAAAGTTATCTCAGATTTACACACAAAACCTTTTATATTTTCGTAGAGCACTTTAGAAGTGTGATTCACATGTACAATACTATTACAACATCATGTCTCCAGCTGTGCTTATTTATAGCACAGTGAATAGTTTTTTTCTAGATACCTGCGCTTTATGAGATTTATTATTATTATTATTGGAATCACCTTTACTAATTATCATTTCCAACAAATCTTTTCCTTTCACAAACAGATCAAATATCGGCCATCATTCAAACCCTACCTGTTGGATTTTACACCTCCAACATTTACAAGGTTACCAGTTTCCAGTCCAATTATCTACAGAAGAGTATTGCTTGGACTCGAACCCGGAACCCAATATGAAATTGAAGTGTCTGCAGAAACAAGCATCGGTGAAGGAGATCCTGTATCCATCGCTGGTTTCACAAAACCCAAAACAGGTTTGAAGTCAATTCAACTTTCTATTCAAATCACTGAAAAATCTTAAATTTTATATAAAAACTTGAACAAAGACAAATTGACTAGAGCATGGCTTGAACTTGCGACGTCTGGATTTTTGGTTGAGTGGAAGTAAGTCAAATCTTGCCGCTATTTGTGGCTGCTACTTACTTTAGACACCATTATGTAGCACTTTATACCCAGATATTTTGATTATCCAGGAAAGTATCGGGAATGAAGTGATATTATTGTTATGTACTGGACCAAAGCAGCGCAAAATGTATGTTAGTATTTTTATCCAACTGTCTATAAATCATATTTTCAAAACTTTGTTTCCTTCTTGCAGATATTCCCAATCCTGAGTCTCCTACATTATATTCAGCCAAGTCTACAGCTACAGCTGTTGTCATCTCAATAAGTAGAGTGGATAACCCATATATAACGTAAGTATCATCTCTCCCTCTGATCCGAACCAATGACCTCCGGTTTTACGTGCCGACGCTCTACCAACTGAGCTGTAAAAACAACATTAAACCATAGGTCATTGCTTCAAATCCTGCTCTACCCAATTTCTTAGTCCAACCCCAAATCATTTCAAAATTAACGCAATCAGTTTGCCTTGTGGTTTATAAATTTAAACATTTTATCTGCTTTTTCTAATTTTCAGTTTTTCAAAAATAACTATTCTTGTCTTTTTGCCTCGTTTCCCTAGCCAAAGAATTATATTTTTGCATGATTTTTCTCCTTAGTCTTCTTGAAATTATATGACATCAACAACTTTAACGTGGCATGTACAAGATAAAATTTTGTTGTTTGTGGTCTCCGATAACTAAACTTTAAGTCTCAACTCTGACTTTTAGGTCATATATGGTGTGGGTCAAAAAGGTAGCGTCAAGAAAGAAAAGACAGTCGGGTCCCAATCAGCAAGGTGAATCTATTGGGACATTTGATGAGAACCCTGATTCCTACATTGCTGCTGATATACAGAAGGACGATTTCAAGGAGGAGTTTAAAGTTGGTGATAATGGGACGTATAATGGATATTACAATCCTCCTCTAGAGGAAGGGGCCATGTATGAGATCAGGTCAGGAGCAAGCAGCAAAGCTGATGATGTGAGTATCGTGATGTAGTTTTCCTTACCACCAGGGCCCAATTTCATGGCTCTGCTTACCGCTGAATTTTGCTCTTACGATCACGATTCCCCGCTTACGTGCAAGCGCCGAATTTCTGTGCTAGCCTTGTAATCGTAGAATGCCTAGTAACGTGGAGTATGCACGTGAAGAAGCCAAAATTCGATGCTAACCCGGGAAATACACTTGACAAAAGCGCATAATTCCCTGGTTCCGCATGTGTCGATTCTTTGCTTATTGTACATGTGTAAGCAGAGCCATACTATGTTCTTACTGTAAGCAGAGCCATGAAATTGAGCCCTGGATTGCTGATACATGTTCATTTAAAACTGTTCTAAAAACTCACCTTTTTGAAATAAATATTGACCAGTGATTTTCAACATACTTATTTCATATTTCTGTTCTCTTCTTTTGATATGTTTATTTGTATCATGAGCGATAACCATGAGCGCCTTTTTGTGGCAGAGCCCGGTGCTTTATAAGACTCCATTATTATTATATTAGGGTGTCATGACCGTGTGGTTAAGAGCATCAAATTCAAGTTCTGGTGGTTTAAGTCATCGGAGTGTGGGTTCGTATCCTGGTTGTGACAATTGTGCCCTTGAGCAAGATGCATTAAGTACTATAATAACTGCTTCTCTTCACCCAGGGGTATATAAATGGGTACTTACGAGGGTAGAGGTTGTTATGTTTGAAAAAGCCTTTGGGGCTCTACGGTTGCCCAGGGCTGTATACTCCCCAGGGAGCTGAGAAAGAGTAAAGGAACGTTATTGGCCCAATAACCAAGGCACTAATGTAAAGCACATTGAGACGGTTATTGTGAAATGCGCTATTATATAAGAACTTGTTTTTATTAGTATTTTTATCAGTAACCGAGTCATATTGTTATGTCAGTGAAAAAAGTTTACAACCAGCGAGTTTGTAATTGTCAAAATGCTGTAACTCACTTAAAATAACCCAGATGTGCACAAAACAAGTAAATACCAAGATTATTATTATTACTTTACATTGTTATTGTTAGTTCACAATATATTGCAGCTTGAAGGCTGGATTGCCCAGTGCTTACCGGTACAAGACCTCATGTCACTCTTTTTATTCCACTAATACATGTATTACCCCTTGCATGCATGTCACACGTGGCGACTGTGCCATGCTCACCATTTTGGTGGTCAATAGGTTTACAAGTGAACACTGTATCGCCTAAAATGAGCACTTCACTGAATAACGCAAAGTGACGTTGACCACAAAAATGGCGCATTCAAGATTATTCTGATAATGTAGTCAGGTGAATTGGGTCAATAAAGCAAGGAGATTTTCTAAGAAAAACTAAAGCTCAGTCAGTAAGGATAGTTCTCTCATTTTTCTGGTTAAGTACATGTATATAGATGTCAATAGGATAGCAAACTAACTGTGAGGTATTTTTGTTTTGTTAGGCGTTCGCTACTAGTTGGTCATCACCCCTTGGTTTGACTGGTGAGTTTCTTGTAGTTTTGTTCGCTATTCTTGTTTCCTTAAACCCCAATGCCACGTGCTGTATCAATTAAGGGAGTGCAGTTCTTGCTCTGTGTATGCGACTTTTGTGTGAATTTATATTTCCTATGTGGTATTACCATGTGTGTATATTTACTCTGCTGGGAAGATAATGTTCGTTTTAGAACTTGTCTTATTCTACTTCAGCAAAGTAGTTTTCTGGAATTCTGGAGTTTTTCTCAGTTCAACTACTTCCTCGGTGGAAGGTAGAAACATTGATTGAGACTACCAATTTAGCTTTAGTGGACTGAAGAATGTGAGAGATGTGGGCTCTTTCTTAGATGTGTGAATACTATGCTAGATTCAAAGCTCTTTTGAGAGATGTCATGAACAAAAAATACTATGCAATGTTTGTTGGGTACCAATTGAGAAAAAGTTCATTTAAACATTTAATTTAAATCTTTATCCATTAAAAAGCTGATTAGGGGCTGTCAAGGTTAAGCCAAAGTATAAAAAAACTGTTATTGAAAGATTTGACAACCATAAAATATAAACGAATGTAATTCCAATGAACATGTAAACTGGGATCCTTCTTTTGTTTGCAGTTGGTAAATATTATATAAGCAATCCGGGACCTGAGTCACCTACAGAAGACAAACCTAGCAGCATTGGAACTATTGTAGCAATCCTCGTCAGTGTCTTACTGATTGTTGCTGCAGCAGGATTCTTGGCTATGGTTGTGATCAAGAAAAGGTAGGCACGGTCCAATGCAAAAGATTAATTATTTATTAAATTTAATTATAGTTCCTTTAACCTTAAAACTTTCCTTAGTATTTGAGAGGCTTGAGTTATAATTGGTCCGCTCAAGGACGCAAGTGCTGAAGATGGTACTTAACTCAAGTGTCATCTTGGGTTTAGGCAGGTACTAGTAGTACTTTACCTCCGACTGTATCATACAATGTTTGTGTTTCCAAAAATAAGCCATTTGCGAGTTAGATTTTAATAATGTCTGGTACAATGACTTGCTTAGTTACAATGCACCGCTTACATTTGAATTCCTCAGACTATCGAGACAGTTGCTACGCCATGTAGGGGCAAGCTTTTGTATAGCAACCTCCAGGATGAGCAAACCCTGGTACCATTGTGCCATACTTGTCCATTCAGAATTGTGTATGGGTGTTCACCGACGTAGCTATGCCTTACACATCCCCTCACCGTCTCTTACGTAACTACGCAAAAGCTTGCCCCTCATCACGTGGCTTAGCTACAATTTGTGCTTAAGCAGATCTATGAAATTGGGCCCTGGTATTTTGGAGTATTTGCCTCATTTTGGTCGTGGAATTTGATATCTTTTGGATTTGAACCCCTAACCGTGTGAGTGCTTTCCATGCAGTTTAACCACCTAACCACATTTTTGGGGCAAAAATTGATCCCTTCAAATTTGTGAGTTCTGTTATATGTAACTTGCTTGCTGAAAAGTAAGTTTAACAATACAATTTTTGGTTGTTCTTTTTTCCCTTTTTAGAAAATCACAGGGTACTGGAAGACCTTTTGACTCCATTGGAATGAGGAATATTGCTAAAGAAAGTAAGTACATTACTGTTGACATTCTCAAAGTCACTAAATGGTCATAATGTGCACAGACAAAAAGAACCATCAAAGAAGCTTGGTAAAACAACCCACTGCACCCACAGCAACTGCCGTGGTGCCCTTTGCTTTTGCTGTGGTGCCCTCTTCAAAGTTCCAATACAAAGTAACATTTTCTTCATAGAATTGCCCCTTACGAGAAAGAAAATACTGCACGCCCCTTCATGAACAGAAATCAAGGGTTGAATGTTTTAGAGATAGGTTCCCAGTTGGCCTTGTGATTCGTTCAGCTACAGTTTTCACAGGGGCGTTAGGTTCCTTATCTATAGCAAACTATCGTGACTGAGTGGTCTAGTTCACAAAGCACTCCAGTTTTCAGCAGCAGGTTTGCATCAGACTTTTTTTTTTTATTTTGTTTATTTTACTTTGCCTCATGATATGGAAAAGGCCAGATTTCACCTTGATTATATTGTGCGACACTGCTCTCCACTTATGTTGCATAAAAGTCATCCCTCTATCTCAGGAAAAGTTAGCTCAACTTTTTGGCTGAAGTCCAAACAACCACAAGGGACGCCACCAATGCAAGCCCCCCAAAAAACATTGCCCAACAAGCAGCAGAGGACGTCATTATAAAAAATGTCCGAGCCTTAGACTTTTTTGTAAATACCCAATGCGCAAGCGGTAACTGTAAAATGAGATGTATGCTGGTCTAGCTAGGAATCAAACTTGATCTCCAGCTAGACCAGCATGCACCTCATTCCATGCATAAAGCATGGGTACCGAGTATTTGCAGCATGGGTCTGGTTTACTGCAGAGGATAATGTATTTTATTGTTTAAGTAATAAAATTAAATATTTGTATAACGATGGTCAATGTGTGTGTTTTGCATCAGCTCCAAGATACACACCAGCACCAACTGGTCCTACTCAGTTGAAGCCAGTAGCCTCAGAGGACGCCCTGACTAATCTTAATGATAAGAAACCCTCTGAAGCTTCAACGGTGATGCCAGAAAGCCAGTTGAAACCACGCGTCAAGAAGGTAGATCAGACTGCAACAGTGTCAGCTGGACCCATCAAGAGAGAACAACTCAAAGGGTACATCAAGAAGAAGAGAGCCAAGACCAATGAAGGATACAAATTGGATTATGGGGTGAGATACTCAGCGTAGAAGATGTCTGCATTATTCCTGATTGCAAACTTTGTTCATCTTCATTTATGGCGTGTTGTAGCTGAGTGGATAAGAAAACCGGCTTTACTAGTCAGCTGAATGAGGGTTTGAGTCAATTGTTCCATTATGCAAGACACTTGACCATTATTGCTGCGTCCTTTGAATCAAAGGTAAAGCCGATGGTCATGTGTGTTGTGTAAAGCATGTAAAATAATCCATTGCACTTATCGAAAAGAGAAGGTGTTCGCCCTGATGTTCCTGGTTTGAGTGGCAGCATATTGCGCAACAGCTCCTTGTAAACCATCACATGGTTCTATGTTAAGGTATTGGTGTCATTACTTCAAGCCTCCAATTGAAAAAATACTGAATGTTAAAGCGCCTGAGCATCACAGAGTGGCGGATATTAGCTTTATTTAAAGTCACTGTTAATATGTCATTATTTTCAAATGAAATCCTATTTCTATGTAGAGTCTTCCAGATGGTCAAATTCACTCATGGGATGTTGCCAGGAAAGAGGAGAACAAAACTAAGAACCGTTATGCTAACATTATTGCATGTAAGTAAAAAGTACTTTATTTAACTTCATTTATTAATTCTGGTTGTGAGGTCAAGGAGTTTCAGAAAAGCCAATTTAAAAACACTGTACTAGCCCAGAACACCATGGAGAGAAGACAACAAAGGAAGATTCAGGGGAAAACCCACACAGTCAGGCAAATTGTTGTGCTTATCAGCTCTATGAAATTGGGCCCTTGTCTGTACTCACACCACTATATTGATGTTTTTATTATTATTATTTTTTAGATGATCATTCTCGTGTAGTTCTTGACAAACTTGAAGGTGATGATGATTCTGATTATATCAACGCTTGCTACATTGATGTAAGTGATTATTCAAACTAAAAGATAGAAACAACTATCCCTTTGTCTGACCAAAGAGAAAGGTAGTGGAAGCACTTAAAGGCACTGGACACCTTTGGTAAAGACCAGTCTTTTTACTTGGTGTATCTCAACATATGCATAAATTACAAACCTTTGAAAATTTCTCAATTTGTTGTCAAAGTTGTGAGAGAATAGTGGAAGACAGCCCTTGTTGCACAAGTGTGCTTTCAGATGCTTAAATTTGAGGTCTCAAATTCAGTTCAAACATTTCAAGGCACTTGACTGTCACTTCTTCGTTAAACGTTTGAAAGGTAGTGCATGCTGCTCTACCAACCAGGCTCTTAGTTGATGATACTCAAGCCTACATCATTACAGACTATAAAGGGGGTAGACCTATTTCAGCCCAGGATTAAATAGGTGGCAATGTGACCCTGGTTGCAGTTGATTTAGATCGACAGCTCAAATTGGTTAGGCTCTTAGCCAATGATAGCCTTGCACGAATGCACATTTCATCAAATATGCCTGTCGATGATACTTTAGTGCAATCCATCTATTCAAACTATTTTGAAATGTTTTCAATTTTTTTATCGTCTCTTTCTCACAGGGTTACAACCATCCTAACAAATATATTGCTTCACAAGGTATGCCAAATCTCTTCACGGAAATTTACTAATTGTGTCCACAAAAATATTACATAAATATAATAAGTACATTAATCAAAATATGATGAGGACTATTTTACTGTGAGATGTTTCTGCCTTTATGACTTTTGATTGAAGCCCCTCCAACAAAAACAATACATCTTAGGGCTAGCTATAACTCAGTTGGCGGAGCACAGTGATGCAGAATGTTCAAATCCCTTTCTAGTTTTTATGTTTTTATTCTCCCCTAAGCTGAAAAGGAACTTGGCACGTTAAAATATTTACACTAAATTATGTGGGCCAAAATACTTTTAAAGTCAAGTTTACTGTTGCAACTAACTACTTAGCTTTAAATGAAATGGGAGATGTTATGGTTTTGATCTGGTTTTTGGATGTTGTTTTGGTACAAGATGAATTGTGATTGATATTTTTCTTAGGTCCCAACCAGACTTCTACCAATGATATGTGGCGCATGGTGTGGCAAGAGAAAACCAGCATCATTGTCATGGTAACCCACTTAGTGGAAGGAGGCAAGGTAAGTTAAAGGTTCATCCTTTTTCCAGTGAATAGCAATCAGCATGACGTTTAGACCAATGTCAAGAATTGACTCCGCGGTAATACAGTTACCTACAATCCTGTAAGCTTTTAAAGTAGTAGTCCAAGCTAATGTTCTATGCCTTTTGTCCGGGTAGTATTTAATAAGCAGGACAGTTCTTTTCAGAACTCGGAAGTCTCCCAAACATCCAATAAATCTAATCCGCGGTAGTAGAATTAAGAAAGACTGTTTTTTAAGAACAAACTCTACCTGGCAAGTAGATACACACATGGTGTTACCGCAAACCCTATGTATATTGATACCCGGCACCATGCAATGCCTCAAATCCTATACAGCATGCAGCTGTCGTTTCACTGTACATTGCTTTGTAATGGTGCAAAGACTGTCTAGCCCAAGTGCTGTATTATGAGGTAATTCTATTAATTAATATTACCAACCAAAAGGATTTTGGCATCAACTCTAATCAAATATTCCTCCTTGAATTTTGTTTATTGTTTCAGAAAAAGTGTGAGCAGTATTGGCCAACAACCTCCATGCATTATGGACGGATTGAAGTTAAGCTAGATTCAGAATCTAAACTCGCAGATTCCGTTACACGTTCATTCACACTCAAGAAGGTCAGTGGTTTATGATGAAAACCTTCTTCAAACTAAAATGTAACTAGGAGGAAAATCTCTTTAGGAGGATCTTGGATGTTCTATTTTAGAAATGTTTTTGCCCATACACCAATGTGTGTTACCAATGTGTAATCAGTACTTTCCCGAGTCCTGTGAAAAAACAATCACAGGCATATTACTCGGGTGGGATTCAAACCCATGCCATGCAATTCTAGAGCAGTGTCATACTAACTAAACTACCGAGATTCTAAGATGGCGGCTGGATGACGTCAATAATGTTTGAGTTGTGATTCCCTCGGGCGGGAGGTATAAAGCAAAAGTTTTCCCTGAACATGACGGTCTTTATCTTGTGATCTCTGTTTTACAGGAGGGTGAGACGAGAAAGCTGAAACAGTTTCATTTCACTTCCTGGCCTGATATGGGTCTGCCTAAGTACATCAGTCCACTCCTGTACTTTGTCTATACTGTTAAGGCATCTATCACTCCTACAACAGGACCAATCATTGTACATTGCAGGTAAGAAACATTGGGGTGGGTTCGAATCCCAGTTTAGGCACGTGTGTCCTTGAGCAGGACACTTTTAAAGGCAGTGGACACTATTGGTGTATCTCAATATATGCATAAAATAACTAACCTGTAAAATTTGAGCTCAATCGGTCTTCAAAGTTGCGAGATAATAATGAAAGAAGAAAACATCCTTGTCACACGAAGTTGTGTGTGTTTAGATGGTTGATTTCGAGACCTCAAGTTCTAAATCTGAGGTCTTGAAATCAAATTAGTGGAAAATTACTTCTTTCTCGAAAACTAAGGCTCTTCAGAGGGAGCTGTTTCTCACAATGTTTTATACCATTAGCCTCTCCCCATTACTCGTCACCAAGAAAGGTTTTACGCTAATAATTATTTTGAGTAGTTACCTTTAAGTGTAATTTTTAACTGCTACATGACAGTTGTAGGTTGTATGGTTTCTGACTGGCACCGCTGTACAAAGATATTGACAAAATAGGGACACCGCCAACATAGGGTTTCCATAGGCTTATCTGTTACTCTGTGTGTCCATGGCAATTCTTTCTGACTCAATTGTATAACAAAATAAATGTCATCCTTTTAGCCACCATTGTCATATTATTCTAACCGATCTTTTCTTATAATCCTACAGTGCTGGTGTTGGTCGTACCGGGACCTTCATTACTCTAGATGCAATGCTTGATCAAGCTAAGAAAGAGGGAAAGATTGATGTTCTCAAGTTTGTCGCTGATATGCGAGACAGACGAATCAAGATGGTCCAAACACAAGTAAGTCTTGGACTGACACACCTCTTGGTGATAGTGCAGGCAAACCTTGATTGTTGATGTATTTCTGTTGTCCCCAGTCGTGTAGTACCTTAAACCTAAATGTTGTCATTTGTCTGCTGAGTACTCTTGAATTACTGTGCATAAAATATATTTCATATCTCATGCTACTGTCTTTAATTACAACATAGTATTTGCATTCTTGTTATGAATAACAGCATTGAAATAAGTGTTACTGGTGATGATGACTTTGTTTTCTCTATTACTGCTGCCCTCCTTTTTTATATATTTTGATGTATTCCCCTTTTTACTGTTTTTCCATTCCAGATGTATATGTTTATGTGTAATGTTTTTAAGAGTTTTATCCTTTTTTGTATAAATTATTTGTAATTTTGTATTTTTTTTATGTGAAATTGCCAAATAAATATTAGAACTTGAAAAGTGGATTACTTTTGTTATCATTGTGTGTTTGACATTGTTTTGTTTTGACTGTTTTTTTCAGGACCAATACATGTTTATCTTTGATGCACTTCTTGAGGCCTTTGTTTTCGGTCAGACCTGGATTTCTGTCGATGATATAAGGAAGGAATATGACAGACTGAAGACACCTAGTCCCCATGGAAACTCCTCAATACTTGAAGATGAGTTCAATGTAAGTCATCCCCATATAGTTTCTTGCAGAAGGAGATTCCCTTTGCAAGGGCATTTTGTATTGATGCAGTAGTAGAATATAAAGCAAGACAAGTTCTCAAAAGAACATAATCTACCTAGCTAATAGATATACACACGGCATGACCATATAAGAAACTGCAACCTGTATGCTGGCTGGCCAAAGGCTACTAAAAAGCTCTGCGAACGCCGCCTCAAGCTTGCTGGGCACTTTACTCGCCACTGGGAGCTTGTCGCTTGCCCAACCATCCTCTGGGAGCCCTCCCAAGGCAAGGCTTCTCATGGTAGAAGATGTCTTTCTGAAACGAGACACCAGCTTGGCCAGTGCTGAGGAACTACACTCCTGCATGCTGGATCGAAACATCTGGACAAAAAATCACTGGGCAGGTTGGAGCTTCTACATGGCGCTCGACTTGATGATGATACACATGGTGTTACCGCAAACCAAATATAACTTGGTATCTTACCTTTGTTTCAGAAATTGACCGCACTTCAATCTCCAGCTAAAGGAGACAGATATCGAGGTGGCAAAGATCCACTTAATACAGACAAGAACAGGTTCCCTGACTGCCTCCCATGTAAGAAAGTTATCCTCTACTGGGTGCGTTCGATTAGCTTCCCTGGGTAGACCAAGCAAGGCTCACTCTGGTGAGCCCCTGACAAGAGCTAATTCAAACGACGTCATGCAACGCGGGCCAGCCCCAAGTGACCCATTCCACAAGGAGGGCACCTAGGGCTGACCCAGACGTCAAATTTATTTGGGGTCAATCCGGGGAAGTTAATCGAATGTACCCTCAGTAATAACTCTAAATACAACTTGTCAAACTTTGGTTGCGGGGGTATGTGGAGTATTAGGCAGGGGGGGTGCGGACGAGTGTCCGCAACGAAAGGGTTTTAAAATTATATCAGTAAATAAGAATAAAAGTAGTTGACTTTTGATGACTTGAAATAAGTTGATCTTACACAGTTTGGTACAAGACACCTAACTAGTGACTGTGTGTTTTGGTTTAACATTCTTTAAAGGGAAGGTATCTGTTTGGTAAGATTAATATTAGTGTCAATACAAACTTTGGTTAGAAGCTTATAGCAGCTTCTGATAGCATAAAGCATTTCGAGAAACATTTCACTTCAAAGTTATTATGGCAACAAATTTGAATCTGAAAAGCATTTTTGCAGTAAATCTTCTCAGATTGTGTGATTCTAATGTATAGTGAATTATTCTTCCTGCGCCGACATATTCACTCCAGATTTTCGGCAATATCTTAAAACTGCAACAACCTGGTGAAATAAGACATTCGCAATGCAGTTTTATTGTATACAATCAAATGGTTCCAAAGACCTTAGGTATATTTTGCCTAAAACATTTCCCCAGATATTTATGATGAATTATGACGAGTCTAAGTGGAAGTGTCGTGGCCGAGTGGTTAAGAGCACCGAATTCAAACTCTGGTGTTTCTGATCAGCAGAGTGTGGGTTCGAATCCCCAGCCGTGACACTTGTGTCCTTAAGGCAGACACTTAACTTTTGCTTTGTCCTTCAGATGGGACGTAAAGCCGTTGGTCCCATGTGTTGTGTCATGCATGTAAAAGAACCCAGTGCACTTATGAGGTGCTACATACTTTGGTATCATAATCATCCCTTTTGTTTTTCTGAAAGTTTGTATTTACTCAGTGCCTTGAGTACCTTGTTTGGTAGATACATGCGCTATAAGACTTTGATATTATTATATTAATATGAAGGGACTAATTCTTTGATTGCAGTTGATCGTTGCCGTCCTTACCTCATGACAATGGGTGCAGACCACAGTACCAACTACATCAATGCTTCATATATCAATGTAAGTTACAATTTTTAGTTGGGATTCAAACCCACGACCCTTGCAATTCTAGAGCAGTGTTGATTTGCTTCAGCTACCGGGCAATCTCGGTAGTCTAGTTGGTAAGACACTGCTCTAGAATTGCATGGTCATGGGTTTGAATCCCACCCGAGTAACATGCCTGTGATATTTTGTTCACAGGACTCGGGGGGGGGGAAAGTACTGAGTATACAGTGCTAAAATACATAGGTGTATGGGTAAAAAACAAAATTCATATTAGTATTATTACTACTATAATTATTATGTGCTGAAACCCCTGAGTGATTATTGTTATGTTGATTGTTATGCCACAGGGTTATTGGAAGCGTGATCAGTACATAACCACCCAGCTTCCTTTGCCTAGTACTAGTATAGATTTCTGGAGCATGATCTATGATTACAAGTCACCAACTATCGTCATGCTGAATCCTTTGGATCCCGATGATCAGGTAACTTAGTTTTCTTCTTTTAATTAAATCTAGCTTTGGGTTTGAATAAAGACAAGTTTACTGGAGTGGGACTGTGACCAATCACCTTCAGAAACATACCGTCGCTCTAACTAACTGAGCCAGTCAGCCCTATGTTGGCGTTCTCTCTATTAGTCTATGTCCAGTCAATTTGTCTTTGTTCAAACCCAAAACTAAACTTACCCAGTCAGTTTTGGTTTGATGTACTAAACCACAAGGCCATGGCTTTTAGTATTCATTAATGATTGTTTCTTATTGTTTGGTAGACTATGGATAGATACTGGCCAGAGAAGACTATGGGTGCCTTTGGTCCATTGAATGTCCATTTGGTTTCTGCTGATAATGAAGAAGGAGTCCAGAGTAGAACCTTCACTATCGACAACATGAACAAACCAGTAAGTCTAACAAGAAAATGTTATAAATTGACCTTTATCATGCTGCCTTCATCTTGGTCATTATCCTCGCATCGAATAACAATAATGAATGCTAATAATGATTTAGCAAATAGGAACCAGACTATTTTGTTCTTCCAGCCTCGGTTTGGTAACATATCAATGGGGAAATTTCAAGATGGCTGCACCATGATAAAGGTCTATAGACCCCTTCCATAACGTGAAACGCTACACGGACGCTGGGTTCACACGCACGTTTTTGAACGGCTATCATCCAATCATTTACCTCCTTTGACCCCAATGAGGGCAATTTTGACCCCAGTGAGGGCGCTTTTAGAGCTTGTGATGTCACATGCAAGGGGTCTATACAGGGTTACTAAAAGGTCAAACAGTGCTCTTACTGACATCAATGTTTAAGGTTCTCCTTATGATGTTCCACTCCCTGAATGGCAAATCACCTGTTTACATCAACGACGTAATTCATGTGTACAAACCTCCCAGACAGCTCCGCTCCTCAAACAACCTGCTTCTGAACGTTCCAAGTTGCCTGCACTCCTAGCTGTTCTTCACATGGCAGGCCATTTCTATGGAACAGCGTTCCACTTCAACTCAGACAAGCAGATACTTGTTCCAAATTCAAAACTCATCTCAAAACATATCTATTTCGGAAACAATAGCCTTAAAACTTTTGGTTGTCTTGTGTCATTGTGTTAGCAGAGTTCTTGTTTTTTTTTGCGCTAGGAGTGTCATCATTGACAGACATGGCGCACTAGAAATGTTCAACATTATTATTATTATTATTATTATTATTATTATTATTATTATTATTATTATTATTATTATTGTTATTATTATTATTATTATTATTATTATTAATACAAGATTTGTAATGGACTTTGTGTTTATTTCTCAT
This sequence comes from Asterias amurensis, assembly GCF_032118995.1. Lineage (NCBI taxonomy): Eukaryota > Metazoa > Echinodermata > Asteroidea > Forcipulatida > Asteriidae > Asterias > Asterias amurensis. The sequence continues at coordinate 416,629 of NC_092660.1, forward strand.
TACAGAATGACAAACCACACACAGTCAGACAGTTTGACTTCCAAGGATGGTCCTTAGATGAGCATTTACCGTCTTCACCCGTCTCCATCTTGACATTGATTTACTGTGTACAGAGATGGCATGAGAAATCACAAGGTGGACCTCTCACTGTACAATGCATGTAAGTTCAGAATAATCAGCTACCGTAAGGGAATGGATTGCACTAACTGCCATTGACCGCCATATTTGACGATAAACAATGCAAAAGTGTGTACGCACAACGCACAGCTTTTAGCCAATGATAGCCTTGCAGGCATGCACATTTCATCAAATATGGCGGACAATGACGCTTAGTGCAAATCCATCTTTTACAAATAATCTTGGGTTGAACAAAGAAACCTTGATTAACCTTAGACCAGTAGACACTCTCTCTAGCTTCAAGACCAAATTGAAAACTCATTTGTTCGGTCTTAGCTTTATAAGTACCGCCATTAGCAGAGTTCTTTTCTATGCGCCAGGAGTGCCTCTCTGACAGATATGGTGCACTGCGAATGTCCATTATTATTATTATTATTATTAGAGTGAGACTTGAATCTGCGATCTCCAGATTAACAGTCTGGGGCTCATCCAAGCTATCGAGCTCTAATATTACAATCGCCCTATCTTATCAATAAGATCAGAAGCCATTCAACCTGTAACTGCCTTGAAGGCAGAGATCACACCCATGTTATGATAAATTGGGAGTGGCCAACATAAGGGCAAATTAGCCAAGTTGGTCAATCACAGGCTTCTTATTCCAGAGGTACAGGTTCAAGTCCTGCTCTTGTCAATTTGTCTATGTTCAACTCAATATCACTCAACTAAATTCAGTTCTAATCAACTCACATGATTGTTTAAACATAACATTTTGTTTGCGGTAACACCATGTGTAGATCTACTTGCTTGGTATATTATGTTCTTTATATTCTAATGCATTGAAGTAGATTTTTCAGAATTCGGGACATTTATCCACTGGCCCGGCTGATTTCATAATCAGAAACCTTCTTTATAAAACTTAGAAGTCTCCAGATTTCCAACAAAATCTATTTCGCGACAGTAGAATATACAGCGAGACAAGTTCTCACATACACAATTTCTGTAACCATCTTAAAATACACATGTACACTTTTCCCTTCAGTGATGGTGTACGATGTTGTGGGGTTTTCTGTGCCGTTCTCACAATGCTGGACAGGATCAAAACTGAGGAAAGAGTGGACGTCTTTCAAGCTGTCCGAAGTGTCCGCAATAACAGGCCGAGCATGGTCTCATCACTGGTAAGATAATACTGAAATTGTCCATAGCGTGTCCTGGCCAAGCGGATAAGAGTACCAGACTCGAGCTTTGGTGTGTTTCTGAGTGTGGGTTTGAGTCCCGGTCTTGACACTTGTGTCCTTATGCAAGACAATTAACCATGATGCTTCGTCTTCCGGATGGGACATAAAGCCAGTTGGCCCATGAGTTGTGTAGCGCACGTAGAATAACCAGTGCACTTATCGAAAAGAGAAGGGGTTCACCCGTTCATCCTGGTTTGATTGGCTGCACAATGCGCCACAGCACCTTGTAAACCATTACATGGTGGTATGTGAAGGAATAGATCTCAAATTTCAAAACTTAGCTCCATCATACATTGCTGGAAAATACTGAATGCTGAAGCACATTAAGCGTCACTGAGTGACAGATATGAGCACTTTATAAGAAGCCACTATTAATTAAGCAATAAGATACTCTAAAAGTTAGAGTCACAGATTGGTTTATGTCAGTGTAGTGCTGATTTATAAGCTGAATTGTGAAAGTTTCAGATCAATTAGCGGATGACACTAGTATCGATATTGTCTTGTATAGGCTGATTTTACATGAACAACAAACACTTGACAACATTATATATTTATAAATGGCTGTATCGTGTCTCAGCTTAAACATTTTAACCAACGAGTTGTTGTGTTTACAATTACAGGAGCAGTATGATTTCTGTTACCTGACTGCCCTTCGTCATCTACAATCCTTTGACGTCTATGAGAACTTCAAGTAGAGCATCAGGACCAACAGCCAATACCCTGGGCAAATTTTAACATGTTTGTATACACATACATTTATAAAGTACTATAACAATTATTGAATGGATCCAAAAACCAATAGTACAAATTGCCTTTAACAAAGTACTACTGTGATAATTAAGGTATTAGATCTAATCTGACAAGGTTCATCATTGGGTTAACACATGTACAGTACACAGCAACCATCTATAGACCCATGGCATGACGTCACACACTCAAAAAGCGCCCTCACTGGGGTCAAAAAGCGCGCTCACTGGGTTCAAAGGAGGCAAATGATTGGACCGTAGCGGTTCTCTGTGCGTGAACAAGTACGGGTGAGCTCAGCGTCAGTGTAGTGTTTTGTGTTATGCAAGGGGTCTTTTGTTTGGGTTTATACCACTATCTGTTATACATGTTGAAGCTTTATTTCACTCGGTACATAAACTGTACATCTAATTTGCTTACCTTTCAAAATATCAAAAGCACAAGTAGGTGTGCAAAGTGATCACTAAACAAAAGATAAACTATATGTTTTTAAGGCGTGAAGTGGTTAAGGAGAACAGGAGACCATGGACTTTCCTACGAGCAAATTACAAAAAGTCTTTCTGATAAAGTATAAGTTAATACCAACAAATTTGTATAAGGATTGTGAGTGCTAATATAGTATAACAATTTAATGGTTGAAAATATTAAATGTCATGTTTATTTTTGTATATTTGTAATTTAATGCATCCCACAATGATAAAAGTAACAATTTTTTGAAATAATGAAACAACAATTATTGCATAGCCAAACAAGTAATTCCATGTGGATTATCATTGGTAAAAAAAGTCGCAGTTTCTTTCATTTTTTTTATACAAAGTTCGCATGGTTTTTGTAACTATAAACAAAGTATCCTGTAAATATGTCTTTTATAGCAATTTATGCCTAGTATTTATTCAGTATAAATCATTTATTTTTGTTGTACTAGTTAAAGGAATTTAAGAGATTTCAATAATAGATCAGAAGATCCAGGATACAGAAGACAATGGGAAACTTTTGGGTCGCTTTGTAGCAGCAGACCTACCAGGTAAACTCCATTGTTCTTGGTAATGTGCACATGCTCATAACTACGTAAACAAAGGTAATTTACCTGGTGAGTCTGCTGCCACCTAGCGTTCCAAAGTCTCCAATTGTAAGTTTTAAATTTAATAATTGGTGCTTCAATAACTTACAAATGAATAATTGAACTCCCTTCTCTAGTTTGTAAAGTGTGTTGGTTTTCTTTGTAAGGTTGGCTGATTTGAAGATGCATTTTTAGATCATTCATGGCAGTGTACATGTAAGGCAATTACTAACAATATATATTGGCGTAAAAACTTTGCTGGTGATAGTGTAAAACATAGTGAGGAAACTACTCCCTTTGAAGTAAACACTCTTTATTTGAGAAATATATTTGAATCTGAGAAAGACTTCAGGCCTGGAAGCATTTCTCAGGCATCTGAAAGCAGACAAATGTTTGTAACAAGAGTGTTTTTTTCTTTCATTATTTTCTTGCAACTTTGATGACCAATGTGTAGCCAACATTTTTCTTTTTAAGAGAATGTGAAACTACTCCAACTATTGGATGTACTCACTGACTTTGAAGCAAACTAAATGCACTGAAATACACCTAGTGAGATGTGTGCATATTGAATTATTTCATTTAGAAATTTAAACAACTGATGTTATGTTTGGTTATTATTTTTTTTTGTGCCAAACTGGATAAGATTGATAAACAATTTGAAAAGAAGTAATGTTATGATTTCCTTTAGCTGTGCTGTTCCCTACTGTATATACAGCACCAGTGCTATAAATAAAAATACATTTGTACTACACAGGGCTATGATACATTTTTATAATTTTATACGTATATTTTTACAACATGAGTATATGATGCTTTTTTTCCTTATATCTGCGACCAACCAGCTATTGTAGTTGGGCCTGATATCACTTTATATTGGTTTGTTTAAAAAATTACTAACTGTTGTTGTTTGTTGATATTGTTATAATTACATGTAAGAATTCTCCAATAGGATATTTTGTTTTCAAATGATTATAGAAGATTCACTGGAGTTGTTTATTGTTGTGGTATCATTAGAGTGGGGGTCTTTAGAAGACAACGAATCATGTGCAGTTCAAATGGAACTAATAATAACAATAATAATAATAATAACAATAATAACCTGTTTTTATATAGCGCTTTTCACACCCGAAGGGCATCCTGAAGCGCTTCCAATATTATTACCCCCCCCCCCCCCCCCGTCACTGGGCCTTAAATCATTCCTTAAACCATCTCAGCTCCCTGGGGAGTATACGGTCTGTGCTGCCAAATATGTAGCTCACTTAAGCTAATCAGTTACAAGAACCATCTCTGCCCTCAAAGGTATCCATACTTCTGGGTGGAAAGAAGCATTAATAGTCATGCATAAAGGGTCTTGCTCTAGGGCACAAGCGTAACGACCGGGATTCGAACCCACACTCTTCCAAATAGAACCACCAGAGCTTGGGTTTTATCCTCACATCGGCTCGATCACAATACCCAATCGGTAGTGACCATGATATGTTTTAGACAGTTCAAATTAAGCGACCACATTTCCTTTTGAACATTCCATCTCAACTATATTATGAGCATTGCTTATAATAAACATGAACAAATAAAGTCACAGTACTGACATAATTTAGAAATTATTAGCAAATTTATTAACATGGTGAGACAGGTTGGAGCCATCAGAAATATGGTCACAAAGAGACGTTGCAAGTTTTTTGTACTGGTTGTATTTGCATTACTTAAAGGGCACAACATTTTGTGTAAAATTTATTTTCTGATTGTTTTAAGTTCAAGTTGGTCTCTGTATAGATTGTACCATAAAAATAGCCAAAGTACTTTTTTGTTAGATTTTGTTACTCAGTTTAAGTACCAAACCATTCTTACATTTTGTAACAATAATTTTATTTGTGATACGAATACAAATTGCTTTGTAATATTTCTACCAAACAGTGCTTTTCTACATTGTGTTGTAATAATATACCTCCACCAGCAGTTAATAGACGCCTAATCTGTTATTATGAAATTGTTTGTTTTTAAAGGACCTTATGTTCGATCCAAAGATTGACTCTAAATAAGGGCCCTGCATTTTAAAATAAAAGTTAATAATTATATACACTATCCGTTGCATTTTAGGGCTATGTGTTGCATTGTAGGGCAAAGTTGGATATGAACACATCCTGGCCTAAAATGCAATATTGACCCAATTTACTTGACGACATCATCAAAATAATCTTGGATGCTCCATATACACCTCTGTTAATACTTATGCATGATGTCATAATTCTTACCCAAAATGAGGCTATGGGTGCACTTCGCCACCACATGCAGTGACTGCGCCCATCGCCTCATTTTGGGTTAGCATTGTGACTTACCTCATGCATAAACATTGGTGGGCAAGGTCATTGTGCGTTATTTAAGAAAGTGTGCATTTTAGGCGACGCGGCATTTACGTAAACCTAATTGCCATCAAAAATGGTGAGCGTGCCACAGCACAGTCGGCGCGTGTTACGTGTGTGCAAGGGGTCAATAGCTTTGTGTACATATCAAATACATAAAACAAGCCTTAAAATGTGTACCAGGCTGTATCGAGTGTACATGTTTTTATAGCCAATAAAGATATACAATTATTCATATATTATATTCACCCAACATTAAGGTTTTCTTTCAACAGACTTTAGGGTACACATTCTTGTAACATATTTTCTTTTTTGTTGTTGATAATATCAGCTTTCAAAGTACCTTTACAACTTAGTGGAATGTTTTTAAAGTACCACAATAAAAGCAGAGAACCTTAAATGCTCGAAAAAAGGTGTTTCTCCTCAATTTGTCTAAAATAGGGTTTTGGGTTGTAGTTTGTTTTGGTCTTCAAAATATAGTCCTTTTTAAATTATGTTAAGATTGGTTGTATATCCCATTCTAATAGGGCTCTACAATAAGAAAGAAGTTGATCCAAATACTGAGATGGCCTATTTTTGAAGTAACCATTCTCTCAAGGGATTATAACTTTTCTTTTAAAATTAGTTTCAAGATCCATTTCTTATTATTTACCAGCAGATAAGCCATTAAAAGTGTCGGGGAGGGGGGGGGGGAGGGGGTAAATGATTGAACATTCTCGCTTCTACCATGAGTAGAGTCCCTGCTTAAAACTTGCGCCACCCCCGAATAACAAGTGGTGTGTGCCGACTTAACTTGGACAGACACTGGATATCACTCCGCCGTAATAGAACTAGATTAATTAAAAGAGCATGCTTTTACCTAAAATTGATTTATTAAACACTTTAAGTTAAATAATTTGAGTGAATTATTCTATTTGGCAAGAAAAAACGTTTACATTTTTATTACAACGTTTAAATTCAAAATATTGGAACTATAATATGGGTGGAAGCATAAGGACATGCGCGCAATGAGGTCAAACATGTGGTCAATTTAAAGATGGCGAATTTGTGCAGTACATGTGTGAACGTTTTTAAGCCCCTCAGACGACGGAAAATGTCCCGAAATAACTTGTTTTTTATGCACTTGGACAAGTTGGCAAGTTTCACAAGAACTGAGGAACATTTTGGTAAGTAAATTTTGCTTTATTAATATGTAAATGCAAATAAATATTGTGTTTTTGTCGAGTGTGCCAAGTGAAAAAAAATTCTCCAAATGTATTCCCATTTTCAACCACGGCCTCCGGGCTCTCCGGGGGGTCGGCCAAGTGGGAGGGGCCAATACAATGACAGGAGGCGGGTGACGTTTTTTACGTTCGCTACATTTTCGGTCAAATTAGCAAAAAAATTCGAAGTATATCGTAGGAGGTCCTGTTTTCGAGGTGTCCCTAATATCGTGGCAAATCTTTTACCTCTCTGTGCGCGATGTAAACAGTCCCTAGATAAAAATTGTGTGGTTTTATTTGCCAAGCAAAGAGTCTCCTCTTCTTTGACCAAAACTTAGAAACACGTAAGGCTCCACTGGTCATTTGCACTTGTAAATGCAAAAAAGTTGGTATTTTAGGCATTTCTACAAGGTACAAAAATATGTCATAATGTTGAGGCCATAAAAAAATATTTGCCCACCGAAAAAGTTTCATCAAACGCTATTTCAATTCACAATTCATGATGATCAAAATCATGTGACTGAATGTTTTGCTGAGCATTCTTAAAGAAAAATACCGAGGCTTAAAGAAGCCATGTGCCTTATATCATTTTCTAATATTTTTTGAGATTTTTATTTTGTAACCCTCGTATCAATACTCTTATTTATATTAGAATTTAAACATCAGCTTGTTGATTCAATTATCACTGTTTATTAATACGCTTTATTATAAATATTAAGAAAAAAAGTAGAAAAAAAATAAATAGAAATCAGATTTTAAAGCCAGTAATTATTCACACTTTTTATTTTTGTTTTATTTTTTAAAATTTTTTGCAAGTTACCATGGTAATTTTAAAAATTTAATAAAAAAATATTTTGAATAAAATGAAGGCAACTGCTGGCTATACAGTCATACACAGAGTCTCAAAGAACACTTGTAGTCACTGCAGATGTTTCTTCCATGTATGGCTTCACCGGGAAACCATACTTTCTTGTTTGCCGTGAAAATAGGAAAAACTCAAAACAAATGGGGCCAGTTGAAGTCATCCAAGATCGGTGTGTGGTGTGAACATTTCAATGTCCATCAAGTTTTAATATATGTTTGCATACTTCGTATTAACAAATGAAGATAATTAGGTCATCGGTTGATATATTGCATCATTATTTTTTTCCCAATTCAAAGAAAAAGGCATAATAGCGTGATAACTGGTAAGCAGAGGATATAAATTAAACGCCTTACACCTTTATGCGACTGACCTAAAATAAATTGCCCCATTTAGTGACTTTTCTTTGAAAAAGAATGAAGTTTGTAGTGTAATCGAATGAAAGATTATTTTGATGAATATTTAAAAAAAAATGATGTCACTTTTGGCGGACATTTCGGAGGATGGATTTAGGATTTTAGCACGTTTAGTAATTACCATAAAAAGATGAGATTCTATTTTTTATCAAAACAAATCAGTGGCCTATTATTATTATTATTATTAAAAAGTGTCATGTTAGTTTTAGTTTTGAAGTTTTGCTTCCCGCTATGGCATAAAAAATACATCATCTGATGGGGATGTGGGATAACTTTCCATATGGCGCCACCACTTTTTCACACATTTTTACTAAAAGGGATATCTCATTGAGGTAAATTAGATACTGTATTAGTTCATATCGAATGAAAAGTGGTGGCGGCATACAGAAATTTTTCCGGGATGTATAAAACTTGTCCACGAAGTCTCTGAAGAAAGTGTAGATAGATGTCCTTAGAGTGAGTTTGTGCTCAAAAGGCTTGTGCTCAATTTTGGACCTATCCAATAATGTAGATTTCAAACGCAAAAAAGTAATCCGCATAAGTTAAGGCCAATTTTTTTATTTTTTTATCCATCCTTTCAAAAAGACTAGGTTTGATTTCTCCTCCCCCCCCCCCCCCAGAAAAAAAATTGGTGTTTAATTTCAACCTCATTGGACCTTCATTCATTCTTCACCAATGGAGGTAGAAGTTTGTTCAAATTCTCTGTCTCAAATGCATGCCATTTAGTCTCAAATGCATGCCATTTAGGGACCATTGCCTGCAAACTCTGCTTCCAATGGATCCGTCAGCAGTGTCACATTTCAGCTAGTTTTGAAGTACAGTTGCTAATTTTTCTGAGTGAAATTGTCTTTTTTCTTTGGATACTGTGGGCAGCTAAATGAACCTTGAATCTCATTCTCTTATTTTTCATCTACAGATCAAGTGATCCAAACTGAGGTTGTCAGATCATCAGTCATAGTGCTGTCCAGATTGTCAGATCATCAGTCATAGTGGCAGTCCGTGTTGCGCAGAGTAGAAGTGATGCTGAAGCCTAGTGTCCAGCAATCTGCGACATGGCAACACATTCAACTTCCTGTCTCCAGGTACGATACAAAATTGATAATGATACTACAAAATTTGTGGTCGAATTGGCGTGGTGAGCCTCCACCTCTAGGTCCCCCTGTTTGAATCACACCGGGGGCACTATGTGGATTGGGTTATCAGTTTCTACCTGTGAAACTGTGTGGGTTTTCACTTGAATTATTTTTGGGGGTGTTCCTCCCACATATAAAACTGAAACTTCATTCCTAATTAAGTTCTTGGCTATTACAGTTAATTTTTTTGTATTTTTTTTACCCTTACACCGATGTGCGTTAGTACTGTATACTCAGTACTAAAAATTTCACATGCTTCATACTCTGCTGGGATTCGAACCCTCAACCCTTGCAATTCTAGAGCAGTGTCCTTCCAACTAGACCACCGAAATAGCCCGGTAGCTAGAGACACTTTGAGTCCTATGACAAGTTGCTGGGATTCGAACCCTCAACCCTTGCAATTCTAGAGCAGTGTCCTTCCAACTAGACCACCGAAATAGCCCGGTAGCTAGAGACACTTTGAGTCCTATGACAAGTTGTGGGTGAAAGAGAAATAATACCTCAAATTTCTTCAAAGTCCTACTTTTCATTGAGTTTTCACAGTGGTTTCACTACAGAGACTTTCAGAGTGCCAAAGGCAAAATCACATTTGATTCCCCCCCAAGAACAAAAAGAAATTGGTGTTTAGTTCCATCCTCATTTGACCTCTATTCCCTCATAGAGGTAGAAATTTGTTGAAATTCTCTTACTCAAATGCATGCCGTTTAGGGACCATATTTCTTGCAAACTCTGCTTCTAATATGGATCCCTCATCAGTGTCACATTTCAGCTAGTTTTTGAAGTACTGTTACTGGTCTTTTGAATGATAATGTCTTTTTTGGGGGGGATACTGTGGGCAAATAAATGAACCTTAAATCTCATTCTCTTATTTTTCATCTGCAGATCAAGTGATCCAAACTGAGTTTGTCAGATTATCAGTCATAGTGCTGTCCAGTTTGCCAGATCATCAGTCATAGTGCTGTCCAGTTTGTCAGATCATCATTCATAGTGGCAGTCCGTGTTGCTCAGAGTAGAAGTGATGCTGAAGCCTAGTGTCCAGCAATCTGCGACATGGCAACACATTCAACTTCCTGTCTACAGGTACGATACAAAATTAATATTGATAATACAAAATTGGTGGTCGAATTGGTGTAGTGATCTTTCCTAAATTGCCTCCACCTCTCGGACCCCCTGTTTGAATCACACCGGGGGCACTACATGGATTGGGTTATCAGTTCCTACCTGTAACTGTGTGGGTTTTCCCTTGAATTATTTTCAGGGGTGTGCCTCCCACATCTAAAACTGAAACTTTTTTTTTTTTGGTTTAAACCATATGCACCGATGTGTGTTAGCACTGTATACTCAGCACTTTCCCCGAGTACTGTGAAAAAAATATCACAGGCATCATACTTGGGTGGGATTTGAACCCACAACCCTTGCAATTCTAGAGCAGTGTCCTTCCAACTAGACCACTGAAATAGCCCGGTAGCTAGAGACAGTTCGAGTCTTATGACAAGTTGTGGGTGGAAGAGAAGTATGTCCTTGAATTTTTTAATTTTAAGTGATTATGTCTTTGTTTTTTGGATACTGGTGGCAAAGTAAATGAACCTTGAATCTCATTCTCTTTTTTCATCTACAGATCAAGTGATCCAAACTGAGTTTGTCAGATCATCAGTCATAGTGCTGGCCAGATTGTCAGATCATCAGTCATAGTGGCAGTCCGTGTTGCACAGAGCAGAAGCGATGCTGAAGCCTAGTGTCCAGCAATCTGCGTTATGACAACTCATTCAACTTCCTGTCTCCAGGTACGATACCTCTGGCTTTTGACTTATACCCTGAACAATATAATTAACAAAACTGTCAATATCAGAGCTGGATAGCTCAGTTGGTATATCGCATCCCTGTAAATCCTAAGGGCCCAGGTTCAAATCCCACAGTTGTCAAGTTGTCTTGACCCAGCCTCTACAAGATGAAATTTAGGGCCTGTGTTGACATCTGCACTGATGAGTTGTATGTTGTGGTCATAGAAAATTAACAGATCATGTGGGTTTTTTTCTGCAAAAAGAATGATCTTCTTCATTCCAGGGCCTTTCCAGCAGGCAAAAAGAGAGAGAAAAAAAGATGCTAGATGTTCCTTTTTCATACCAAAGGTTGATAAAAATCGGACATTGCAGTTACCATACAGCGTTTTCTTGCATGTACAAAGTATACCTGCAGGAAGAGTCGAGCGTCTGTGTGAATGATTCTTTAAACATGTGTGATGTCACAGGTTATACAGTCTTAAGATTCAATTGAATTTGCTCTTTATTATCTGTACACGGCTTTATTGTTGTTATGTTAAACTTGTTTTCTAACCTTGTTTCATTTACTCAGATCAGCTAATCCAGACATTTGAGAGTGTCAGATCTTCATTCAGAGTGGGAGTACGTCCTCTGCCTTGAACAATCAATCAACTTTACAGGTATGTAAACATTATTGGTTGGAGACAAACAAATTTAACATTTCTAAGGAAAACCCAAGTCGTTTGGCTTAATACCCTGGTATTCCTTGGTTACTAGCGTAAAAACCCTCGCAATCTTTCAAACTTTTGCCTCTTTATCATGGCTTGTATTAAAGAAGCATAATGTGAGGTGCTATTTACTAAACTCCGATGAGTACTTGTGCGACTTAGAGTTCGACCCTGGTGTGCCTCGATCATTGAGTCGCATATATGTTTTACATTGCCTAATTAATCAATGATGATTGCTATATCAACAAAGATGTTAAATCTTGTTCTTGTTCCCTTTTTTTCCATCTTCTGCAGATCAACTAAATCCAGACAGAGAGTGTTGGTTAATCACAAGGAGTTTGCAGCCCATCATACAACCATCAACATCGTTGCCTCAACCTGTTTGTATAGTTTGTATTTAGTTGTAGATTACAGGTATATAGTTTACGCTGTTAATTGTGTGGTGAATTGTTCACACTTTCCCTTGTGTGTATAATTGATCACACTTGCCCCTGTGAAATTCTGCACTTCCCCTGTGTTGTGAATTTCTTGCACACCCAACTTGTGTTGTGAATTTCTCCCACTTCCACCGTGGTGAGTTGCTCATACTTTCACCTTGTGTCGTGAATTATCAAGTTTATAAAGTGAAACGTTGACTAGGGCCGAGTTGGAAGAATGTTTTGCTATCTATTCTAGCACATTCATTAAGCTCACTAAATCTAGATGTATGCTGATGTATGGAGTTGACAAACTTGGTTGCCATATAGTGGAGCCGGCATGGGAATTTTTCCCCCACGGGGGTTTTTGCCCATCTCATATATCAGCAATTAGCAGGCATGCAATATCTGATTCATATGGTTTTGGTTTTCACAGCCATTAAATTTTTTTAAAAACACAGCATAAAAATCTTGCTGTGCCTGGTCTTCTGGAAATGTCAAATCTTTTATAAAATTACAGAGTTGCATGACTGAAATAGGAGACACTTTAGTGTCTAAATTCTTAGGAGTCAAACAAAATTTGACTGGTTATTTTAGTTAAATATTTGTGTAGATTATTCAACGTTTCTGGGTGTGCCAGGGGTGCTTCACACTTCCTTTGTGTGTTGAGTACAGACACTTTCCTTTTTGTCACTCTTGAGTTGCTCACACTTTCTTTGTGTGTTGAGTGCAGACACTTTCCCTTGTGTTACTATGTCTTGAGTTGCTCACACTTCCTTTGTGTGTTGAGTGCAGACACTTTCCTTTGTGTCACTCTTGAGTTGCTCACACTTCCTTTGCGTGTTGAGTACAGACACTTTCCATTGTGTTACTCTGAGTTGCTCACACTTCCTTTGCGTGTTGAGTACAGACACTTTCCATTGTGTTACTCTGAGTTGCTCACACTTCCTTTGCGTGTTGAGTACAGACACTTTCCCTTGTGTCACTCTTGAGTTGCTCACACTTCCTTTGTGTGTTGAGTGCAGACACTTTCCCTTGTGTCACTCTTGAGTTGCTCACACTTCCTTTGCGTGTTGAGTACAGACACTTTCCATTGTGTTACTCTGAGTTGCTCACACTTCCTTTGTGTGTTGAGTACAGACACTCTCCCTTGTGTTACTCTGAGTTGCTCACACTTCCTTTGTTGAGTACAGACACTTTCCCTTGTGTTACACTGAGTTGCTCACACTTCCTCTTTGTGTTGAGTACAGACACTTTCCCTTGTGTTACTCTGAGTTGCTCCCACTTCCTTTGTGTGTTGAGTACAGACACTTTCAATTGTGTTACTCTGAGTTGCTCACACTTCCTTTGTGTGTTGAGTACAGACGCTTTCAATTGTGTTACTCTGAGTTGCTCACACTTCCTTTGTGTGTTGAGTACAGACACTTTTTGTGTTACTCTCACACTTCCTTTGTGTGTTGAGTGCAGACACTTTCCCCTTGTGTTACTCTGAGTTGCTCACATTTCCTTTGTGTGTTGAACACAGACACTTTCCCTGGTACGGGTTAGCCACTGTCATCTACTGTGATTTGTGTTTAGAGTTACCCACACTACCCCCTGTGTGGTATACTACTCAAACATCCCCTTTAGTTTATAAAGATCCGTCCCTTTCACATTCAAAGATATATGATTCAGATTCGTAAATGCCAAACTCACAAAACAAAATGTTTTAAAATAAAATAAAAAGTTCCTTGCAGATAATCAGGGCACTCTGATTGTCTTCTTGAGAAACAGTTTTACTAGTCAGGGATCATTTTGCTTGAAATGATTAAAGACATTTTAAACCATTCTTTTGGCAGAACTTTTTGCTGTATATAATTGAAACTTTCTCTTGCTGATAATCAGGGCACTCTGATTGTCTTCTTGAGAAACAGTTTTACCAGTCCGAGAGCACTATGATTGAAACTGTTAACAGATGTTTTAAACAAAACTTCGCAGAACTTTTGGATCTTGATTAAATGAAAAATTCAAACTTTCAAACTTTTTCTTATTTAGTTTGACTAACAATCAATTCTGAATCATATGTCTTTGTATTATTTCAGTCAAATGTACGAGCTGCTCCTACTAAAAGTGAGACCATTTAAAAAAATGAAACTTAAACAAAATAATAAAAATATGGAAATCTCAGTAAAATTTAAAAAAAGTAATGGCTTTTCTTGCAAGCGAAGCCATTAACTTTGTTTCAATGACCAAACATAAAAATAAAACTATGGAAATCTCAGTAAAATTTTCAAAAAGTGATGGCTTTTCTTGCAAGCTCAGCCATTAACTTTGTTTCAATGACCAAACATCAACAAAAACTGTGGAAATCTCAGTATCTTGCATAGATTAGGACATTTCTAACAAAAAGAATTGCAATTTTTGTTTTTTCGTTAGTATTTTTGTATCTTTCAGATCCTAAGGGAAAACAACATTTTGTTTTTTGCTTTTCTTAAAGTTTGTTTGAGGGTCGTGGTTTTTTAATGAAATTTTCAAGATTTAAAACATGGACTCATTGAGTAGGAGCAACTCATTTTGATGAATGTATGTTAGGGCCTCATCCAAACCCATTGAAAAACTCGCAGAGTTGTGCAAACAACTGTGCCTGTTGGTGGACCCCCTCGGCTGCCTGGAACAAGTGATGGTCCTGCGGGCCCGGGTGCAATGGATGGTATGTTCTTTGTTCAGTGAAATTCTTTTAGATGCACAACTAGTGTTCTCCTTCACTGGTGTAATGCCTTACAAAATTTGACGAGCTAGAGCGAGCATTTTTTTGAAGCATGCATTCATACTAGGGCCTGAGCTGGAAGGTAGTGGTTGGTCCCTAAAACGTTCTGGTCGATCTCTCAAGACGTCGGGATGAGGGCCCCTTATTATTTAGCCTTTTGTTGGTCACGTCATTCTTTTGTTTTTGAGTAAACAGGTTTGTACTGGGGATCTTTTGAGGTCATCAAAGGTGCTTTGAAATGTCTTTGCTTGAGCCAATGGAATCTGGACCTGATGGATGATGAGGACTTCTATCCAGTTGATGATATGAGGGCTGGAGAAACATGTTCTACTTGGTCATGCCACTTCACATCCAAAATATCTAGTAAGAACACCAATTTTATTGCCTTTTGATACCAAAGATGACATTGGATAACTATAATTTGTAGGTTCTTTTGAGTTGGTTGTTTTAAGAAGAGGTCAAAGGTCAGGTCTATGTCAAGGTTCTTAGGGTCCGGTCGTTGTCGAGGGCAAATTACTGCAGGAGATCATAAAATTAGTTTTTATAGCAATGCCAAACAGAAAGTTTATCATAAAAGTGCTCTAAAACTTTGTGACATTTGCATCTTATCTGAGACCATGTTTTTTAAAATCACACGTGGTAGAACTAAATCATTTACAACGCAGCGTCTGAAGAAAAAATTCTAATGAAAGTTTATTCCAAACTAAATCTTATTTAAAGATAAGAATTTTAAAACCGAGCTCTGCGGTTGCTCACACCTCCTTTGTGTGTTGAGTACAGACACTTTCCCTTGTGTTACTCCGAGTTGCTCACACTTTGTTGAGTACAGACACTTTCCCTTGTGTTACTCTGAGTTGCTCACACTTCCTCTTTGTGTTGAGTACAGACACTTTCCCTTGTGTTACTCTGAGTTGCTAACACTTCCTTTGTGTGTTGAGTACAGACACTTTCAATTGTGTTACTCTGAGTTGCTCACACTTCCTTTGTGTGTTGAGTACAGACACTTTCCCTTGTGTTACTCTGAGTTGCTCACACTTTGTGTGTTGGGTACAGACACTTTCCATTTTGTTACTCTGAGTTGCTCACACTTCCTTTGTGTGTTGAGTGCAGACACTTTCCCTTGTGTTACTCTAAGTTGCTCGCACTTCCTTTGTGTGTTGAGTGCAGACACTTTCCCTTGTGTTACTCTAAGTTGCTCGCACTTCCTTTGTGTGTTGAGTACAGACACTTTCAATTGTGTTACTCTAAGTTGCTCGCACTTCCTTTGTGTGTTGAGTGCAGACACTTTCCCTTGTGTTACTCTGAGTTGCTCACACTTCCTTTGTGTGTTGAGTACAGACACTTTCAATTGTGTTACTCTGAGTTGCTCACACTTCCTTTGTGTGTTGAGTACAGACACTTTCCCTTGTGTTACTCTAAGTTGCTCGCACTTCCTTTGTGTGTGCTCGCACTTCCTTTGTGTGTTGAGTGCAGACACTTTCCCTTGTGTTACTCTGAGTTGCTCACACTTCCTTTGTGTGTTGAGTGCAGACACTTTCCCCTGTGTTACTCTTAAGTTGCTTCCACTTCCTTTGTGTGTTGAGTGCAGAAACTTTACCCTGTGTTACTCTAAGTTGCTCGCACTTCCTTTGTGTGTTGAGTACAGACACTTTCCCTCGTGTTACTCTGAGTTGCTCACACTTCCTTTGTGTGTTGATTGCAGACACTTTCCCCTGTGTTACTCTTAGTTGCTCATGCTTCCTCCGCTGTTGAGTACAAACACTTACCTCTGTAAAACTCTGAGTTCCTCACACTTCTGTTGTGTTCCAGCATTCAATCGGTACTAGCTAAGAGTGTTACTTAATCAACTCGATCTCCGTTTTAAGTCAAAGGACATAAATTGGTCAGCCAAAATTGAAATCAATTGATAAAAGGTAATAGGTCATTCCAGGTTACAAAGTGATCAATTTGTCTCAAGTTTGAAGCTATAAATTTACAGCACACAGATATCTGGCATCGGGTTATTAACGCACGCAAGCAATAGTCCTTTCACCAGTGATGCTGGTTATAGAAAAAATATTGAGTAGTGAGTTGCTCACACTTCCTTTGTGTGTTGAGTACGGACACTTTCACCTGTGTTACTCTGAGTTGCTCACACTTCCTTTGTGTGTTGAGTACAGACACTTTCACCTGTGTTACTCTTGAGTTGCTCATGCTTCCTCCGCTGTTGAGTACAAACACTTACCTCTGTAAAACTCTGAGTTCCTCACACTTCTGTTGTGTTCCAGCATTCAATCGGTACTAGCTAAGAGTGTTACTTAATCAACTCGATCTCCGTTTTAAGTCAAAGGACATAAATTGGTCAGCCAAAATTGAAATCAATTGATAAAAGGTAATAGGTCATTCCAGGTTACAAAGTGATCAATTTGTCTCAAGTTTGAAGCTATAAATTTACAGCACACAGATATCTGGCATCGGGTTATTAACGCACGCAAGCAATAGTCCTTTCACCAGTGATGCTGGTTATAGAAAAAATATTGAGTAGTGAGTTGCTCACACTTCCTTTGTGTGTTGAGTACGGACACTTTCACCTGTGTTACTCTGAGTTGCTCACACTTCCTTTGTGTGTTGAGTACGGACACTTTCACCTGTGTTACTCTTGAGTTGCTCACACTTCCTCTTTGTGTTGAGTATATACACTTTCCCTTGTGTTACTCTGAGTTGCTCACACTTCCTTTGTGTGTTGAGTACAGACACTTTCCCTTGTGTTACTCTCGAGTTACTCACACTTCCTTTGTGTGTTGAATACAGACACTTTCCCTTGTGTTACTCTTGAGTTGCTCACACTTTCTTTGTGTGTTGAGTACATACACTTTCCCTTGTGTTACTCTTGAGTTGCTCACACTTCCTTTGTGTGTTGAGTACAGACACTTTCCCTTGTGTTACTCTAAGTTGCTCACACTTCCTTTGTGTGTTGAGTACAGACACTTTCCCTTGTGTTAGTCTGAGTTGCTCCCACTTCCTTTGTGTGTTGAGTTCAGACACTTTCCCTTGTGTTACTCTGAGTTGCTCCCACTTCCTTTGTGTGTTGAGTACAGACACTTTCCCTTGTGTTACTTCGAGTTGCTCACTCACACTTCCTTTGTGTGTCGAGTACAGACACTTTCCCCTGTATTACTCCAAGTTGCTCACACTTCATTTGTGAGTTGAGTACCTACACCTTTCCTTGTATTACTCTGAGTTACTCACAGTTCTTTGTGTGTTGAGTACAAACACTTTCTCTTGTGTTACTCCTAGTGAATGTATTCCTTTTGAAACAATTTAATTTGGAAACAGTGTGCCCAAAATTTACTAAGAGTTTTATTTTAGTCCTTCGTCTTATTAGATAGTAATTTGAGGGGAAATCAGTTAAACACAAGTTTTGTTGCACTGTAAGGTCAATAATATTTCAGTGCAAACCAAGTGAAAGTATTCCTTTCAAAAACTTCAGTTTACAATTTAGGAAACAGCTGTTCCCAAGTTGCAAAGAAATTTGTTCCTAATTTTATTCAGTCCCTTTATCCTATCTACAAGGCCAACAATGTGTAAATGTAACCAAAGTATTCATAACAAGACGGCAATTTAGGAAACAGATGTGCCCTAAATTGCAAAGTATTACAGTCCCTCGTTTTATTACACAATAATTTGAGGGGAATTAAATGTCACAAGTTGTTTTAGTTTTTCTTCTGTTTTCCAGGCCAAAAATGGTAAATGCAAACCAAGTAAAAGCATCGTTTTAAAACGCCAATTTAGGTTACAGTTGTATCCGAAATTGCTTCTTTTTGCTTCAGATCTTGTTCAATCTTAGCCGTGTTGAAATGTTTGGTCATTATGGTCAGGGCTGGTTCTATTTAAGGATGGTAGATGTTATATTAATCCAATGTCATCTTTGTTATCATTTATTGGCAACCATGTATGTAGTGAAAAAACACCACTATTCGCCGAACTTAAACGGTTAAAATTGCGACGTTTGTGTGAATACGTTGAAGTGTTTTTCTCTTTCTCAAGTATTTTAAACACTCATCAACTTTGTTATTAATCAAAGTTGGTCAAATACAAGTTCACTCGTAGCCATTTTGTCAATTGACTACATCTGAACATCCAAATTGCAGCCCCATGGAAAGCAAGGGGGAAATTAGTGGCCATTAGAACTTGTTTCTCCGACCAGCACATCATCATCTGGACAGAAGTCGTCGTCATCTGTCGAGTTAGGATCCCGTTTGAACAAGCCTCGACATCTCTGGGCACCACCAGTGCAGCTTGGTTGCGAAACAACAATCGGTGAAATCTTTGGCCCTTGAGGGCATCAGTTCATTTAAGCAAGCAACAACTACCTTCTGCTCAACACTTGCGTCTAAAACAAAGCGCCAAAATTGCGTCTAGCTTGTGTATATTTTGTTAGACATTACAACTTTGAAGTAGACACTAGGAGTACATCTAATTGAACTTCACTGAACAGAAAACATATCGTCCATTGCACTTGGGCCTTTAGATCGTCACAAGTTCCAGGTGGCCGAGGGGGTCCACCGACAGGCACAGGTGTTTGCACGACTCTGCTTTTTTTTTGGCAAAATTTTTAAATAAAAAATTGAACATGACTCTCCTTGTTTCTTGTGTTTTATTTGCCTCAACCCTACCCCCCCCCAATATAAATATTGAGGGTCCATCCTATCCCGGTGGAACCCTCCCCCACCCTGTAGAGACCAATGTTCAGTCCCCACAGGGTGGGGGAGGGTTCCACCAGGATAAGATGGACCCTCAGGCTGACATTTTTTCCCACAATACAATTGGGTGCATATATAAGTCGCTTTTAGCTAGTCATTTTGCGCAAAGAAACTCCTATTAAATAAATACACACCGAATTTGTTGCATTGTGGGGAAAAATGGCGGCCAAGTGTACGAGTCAAATAATGAGACATACAGTTCTTAGTTAAGACAAATCAACTAATGGTTGACTTGCCCATAAATAGCATCAGCCTTTATTCTTGTACAAATAAAATAAAACACTCTGATAATAACATAAAGCAAAATTTGATAAGTACTCAAGGCTATAAGTTTATAGCCTTATCACATTTTCGAACAAATTTTGATAAGTATGCAAGACTATAGCCTTATCGTATTTTTGAGCAAAATTTAATGAATATGCAAGGTTATAGCCTTATCACATTTTTGAACAAATTTTGATAAGTATGCAAGACTATAGCCTTATCGTATTTTGAGCAAAATTTAATAAATATGCAAGACTAAACCCTTGTATTTTTGAGCAAAATTTGATGAATATGCAAGGCTAAAAGGCTTGTCGTATTTTTGAGCAAAATTTTACAAGTATGCAAGGCAATAAGGTTATAGCCTTGTCGCGTTTTTGAGCAAATTTGTATAAGTATGCAAGACTATAGCCTTATCGTATTTTTGAGCAAAATTTGATGAATATGCAAGGCTCAAGTCTTGTGGTATTTTTGAGCAAAATTTTACAAGTTATGCAAGGCTATAAGGTTATAGCCTTGTCGCATTTTTGAGCAATATAGCCTTATTGTATTTTTGAGCAAAATTTAGTAAATATGCAAGACTAAACCCTTGTCGTATTTTTGAGCAAAATTTGATGAATATGCAAGACTAAAGCCTTGTCGTATTTTTGAGCCAAATTTTTTAAGTATGCAAGGCAATAAGGTTGTAGCCTTGTCGCATTTTTGAGCAAATTTTGATAAGTATGCAAGACTATAGCCTTATCGTATTTTTGAGCAAAATTTGATGAATATGCAAGACTATAGCCTTATCGTATTTTTGAGCAAAATTTGATGAATATGCAAGGCTCAAGTCTTGTCGCATTTATGAGCAAAATCTTATAAGTATGCAAGGCTATAAGGTTATAGCCTTATCGCATTTTCGAGCAAATTTTGATAAGTATGCAAGACTATAGCCTTAACGTAATTTTGAGCAAAATTTGATGAATATGCAAGGCTAAAGCCTTGTCGTATTTTTGAGCAAAATTTTATAAGTATGCAAGACTATAAGGTTATATAGCCTTGTATTTTTGAGCAAAATTTTATAAGTATGCAAGTCTATAAGGTTATAGCCTTGATGCATTTTCAAGCAAAATTTTATAAGTATGCAAGACTATAAGGTTATAGCCTTGTCGCATTTTTGAGCAAATTTTGATAAGTATGCAAGACTATAGCCTTAACGTAATTTTGAGCAAAATTTGATGAATATGCAAGGCTAAAGCCTTGTCGTATTTTTGAGCAAAATTTTATAAGTATGCAAGACTATAAGGTTATAGCCTTGTCGTATTTTTGAGCAAAATTTTATAAGTATGCAAGACTATAAGGTTATAGCCTTGTCGCATTTTTGAGCAAAATTTGATAAGTATGCAAGGCTATAATTTTGATAAGTATGCAAGACTATAAACTTATCGGATTTGATAGCCTTATCGTATTTTTGAGCAAAATTGGATGAATAAGCAAGGCTAAAGTCTTGTCGTATTTTTTTGAAAAATTTTATAAGTATGCACGGCTATAAGGTTGTAGCCTTGATGCATTTTCAAGCAAAATTTGTAAGTATGCAAGACTAAGGTTAAAGCCTCGTCGCATTTTTGAGCAAAATTTTGATAAGAATGCAAGGCTATAAGGTTATAGCCTTGTCGCATTTTGGAGCAAAATTTGATAAATATGCAAGGCTAAAGCCTTGTCGTATTTTTGAGCAAAATTTTATAAGTATGCAAGACTATAAGGTTATAGCCTTGATGCATTTTCAAGCCAAATTTGTAAGTATGCAAGACTATAAGGTTATAGCCTTGTCGCATTTTTGAGCAAAATTTGATAAGTATGCAAGGCTATAATTTTGATAAGAATGCAAGACTATAACCTTATCGGATTTGATAGCCTTATAAATAAAGTCTTGTCGTATTCGAGCCAATTTTGATAAGTATGCAACACTATAGCCTTAACGTATTTTTTAGCAAAATTTGATGTAAATATTAGGCAATAAGGTCATAAGCCTTGTCGTATTTTTGAGCAAAATTTGATAAATATGCAAGGCTCAAGCCTTGTCGTATTTTTGACCAAAATTTGATAAGTATGCAAGGCTATAGCCTTGATGCATTTTCAAGCCAAATTCTATAAGTATGCAAGGCTATAAGGTTATAGCCTTGTAACATTTTTGAGCAAAATTTGATAAGTATGCAAGGCTATAGTCTTGTCCCATTTTCAAGCAAAATTTGTAAGCATGCAAGGCTATAAGGTTGTTCGTTTTTGAGCAACTTTGATTAATACACCAGGCTATAGTCTTGTTACACTTTTGGGCAAAACTTGAGAAAAATTAATTTGATAAGTATGCAAGGCTATTGTCTTGGTGCCCTTTTTGGGCAAAATTTGTAAGTACGCAAGGCTATAAGGTTATAGCCTTGTCGTATTTTTGAGCAAAATTTGATAACTTTGCAAGGCTATAGTCTTGTAGCACTTTTTGGAAAAATTTGATAAATATGCAAGGCTATAGTCATGTTACACTTTTGGGCAAAGTTTTAGCAAAATTTGTGTAAGTATGCTAGGCTATAAGGTTATAGCCTTATCGCATTTTCGTGCAAAGTTTGATAAAAGTATGCAAGACTAAAGCCTTGTCGTTTTGTTGCACTTTTGGGCAAAATTTGATAAAACACAAGGCTATAGTCTTGTGGAATTTCTAGGCCATATTTTAGCAAAATTTGATAAATACGCAAGGCTAGTGTCTTGTGGAATTCTTTTGGCAAAATTTGATGAATATGCAAGGCTAAAGCCTTGTCGCATTTTGGAGCAAAATTTGATAAGTTTGTCGCATTTTTGTCAAAGGCTATATAAGTCTTGAGGATTTTGTTGGCCCAAATTTTAGCAAACGAGGATATATACGCCAGGTTAGTCTTGTTGCCCTTTTTGGCAAAAGGTGAACAAAATTTCATGAATAATTTTTTTTTAGATAAATATGCATGGCACTTTTGGGAATTTTTTTTACAAAATTGGATAAATATGCAAGGCTATAGTCTTGTTGCAGTCTTGGGCAAAATTTGAGCAATATTTATTAATACGCAAGGCTATAGTCTTGTGGAATTTTTGTGCAAAGTTTTAGCAAAATTTGATAAAAACGCAAGGCTATATATAGTCTTGTGGAAATTTTGGGGCAAAATTTGATAAATATTCAAAGCTATATTCTTGTTGCACTTTGGCAAATTTGATAAATACGCAAGGCTATAGTCTTGTTGCACTTTGAGGAAAAATTTGAGCAATAGCGGATAATTACACAAGGCATATTGTTTCACTTTTGGGCAAAATTTGATAAATATGCAAGGCTATAGTCTTGTTGCATTTGGACAAAGTTTGAGCAAAATTTGATAAATATGCAAGTCTTTAGTCTTGTTGAGCTTTTAGCCAAAATTTGAGCAAAATTTTGTCAATTCTCAAGGCTACAGCCTTGTTGTCGTTTTGAGCAAAATTAAATAAATACACAAGGCTACTGCCTTATGGCACTTTCGGGCAAAATTTCAGCAAAATTGGATTAATATGCAAGGCAGCCTTGTAGCACTTTTGGGCAAGCGTTGTTTTATATAGCCTTGTGGATTTTTTGAGAAATATTTGATAAATAAGCAATATGTTAATAGTCCTGAAGCTGCAATTGGTGCAGCCCTCCATTCTGTTGAGCTTGAATCTCCCTGGGTTCGTTCAACTGACACTGTTGACTTTGGTGCTGTTTCATGGATGACAATCGGTCCTTAGGAGATGCAGTTGTTAAGCCACCTCGCCGTTGGTTCACATGTAAAACAAAGCAAATATTCTTGCATTAGTCTTGTTTTAATAATCTGATTGAACAGAGTATGATTGTAGGGCAATCTTATAGTTAAGTAGACCCATACAAGCAATATATTTCAGTTTCAAATTTGGCCTATTCATCCTGGTAAGGTTCGTCTAAAACAGGGCTACCACGTGAAGGTCCCAGGATACCAGCCCCACACGAGTTCCAGAGTCATCAGGGCCATTGCACCGCCCGAGGGCGGGTCCGGTCCGCCGTCCCAGAAGGAGGGACAGTCCCCTACTGTACTATCGCGGTCCCTAGTTGGAAAGAACTAGGGACTACTTCCGTTGGTCAACCATTTGTGATAACACCGGCACCATCCTAACAGATGAGGAGCCCGAATGCACCTTTAAGATCAACCACCCAGTGGCCCGAGCCGGAAGTAGGACCCCACATGCCACGTGCACGTGTCCAGGTCCCTTTAGTCTTATCCGCATTTATTTCGATCCGCACGCACCGCTCGATCCGCAACCACTCGATCCGCAGGCACCACCAAGTTAGCGCAAGAAAAAACGCGTACATGCTTGATTGCTTGCAAAGGTGAACTTATGTACAAGATGCCAACTGTATAGTGAGCTACCAAAACAACCCACTACATGTAAAGCATCAAATATCAACACATGTAAAGCCCGGTTCATACTTCCTGTGAATGTGATGCGAATTAAACGTCAGAACCGTCTTTTCACAACATCGACAAGTGAGTTGAGCAGATTTGAACTGCTGCAAATTATTTGTAACGTCATCATTCGCTCCACATTCGCAGGAAGTATGAACTGGGCTTTACTTATCTAAAAAGAACATCTTACTTTTGTTCATTCTTGATCCACAGATGAGCTGCTCGGATGTCTTGATGATACGATGTTTTCCAAGGCAGTTGATCTCCTTTATACCCTGCAGCCTTCAAGGTGTCGGTAGGGGAGACTCCATTCAGAGTTGGTTTCAGGAACTACTGGCCCTGAAAGGTCAAGTTAACGGATAGAATTAGGTAGTTGTGAGCCAATATTTTGTCATCAAAACTCTTGCATGGGTAATTTAGACCACCTGATTATATAATAATAATAATAATAATAATAATAATGGTGGCTTCTTATAGTGCTTAGGTCTTTCAAGCAGTGCACTCATGGCGCTTTACATTATTTCCCCTGGTCACTGGGCCTTAAATCATTCCTTGAAACCATTATAGTGCTCAGGTCTGTCATGCAGTGACGCTCATGGCGCTTTACATTATTACCCCTGGTCACTGGGCCTTAAATCATTCCTTAAACCATCTACAGTCTGTGCCCCTAAATATGTAAGCTAATCAATCACAAGAACCAACTCTGCCCTCACAGGTAACCATTTACCCATGTGTGGAGTAAAGCTTATGGTGACGTGAATAACCACCTAGATATTTCTTTGTGTATCTTGCACAGGCATGCCCCTGTGTGGTGTTACACTTTTCACCCATTAAAAGAGGGACAGAAAGTAGCAGAAATAATGCACCCCTTTTGCCTTATCCCCAGTTCCAGAACGGATGTTGTCCGTTTGATATACAACTGTGGCAGACAAGACAGGCTGCACTAAAGTTTATCATTGTATTTGGGTATTTGGCTAAATGGAATTAAAGCATTCTGGGATTTCTACACTATACCCTGGCAGATTATTTATCTGCTGTGGCTAACGGCCGATGTTCTGCAATCCATGGATGGTGCCTTACTCATATTTTCTCACAAGATCACAACAAATCCAAGTGTAAGAACGTTTTGCTGTCTTTCCTTTAGTCAAGTCAAGGTTTTATTGGTCAATTATATTTTCAAAGGGAATTCCCTCAAATGGGCAAGATTATTTGGGTGGAACACTGACCCAAAGAGTTTAATTTGTGGGGGGGGGGGGGATACAGACACCCCCCCCCCAAACCCTTATTAAGACTACCAGCACCATTCAGCCACTATTATAAACCAGCCCAACTTTCGGATGGTGTATTGTTTATAAATCAGACCTCGCTTTTATGACACATTTTGTGCTTGAACACTCAATGTGACCTTCAAACTACCTCAGTTTTGACTTAGAAGGTGTAGCAATTGTCTTTGGTCATAGTTAATAGATCTTATCTACGCGAATTTACAAACAGTGGTAGTTATTTTGAGCTTAAAATGCACTGCGTCCATGATGATTGGCCTTTAGCTAAATGAGTTCCATTTGATTTGCATACACATCCTTCAAACAATTGTTAAGAATTATGTATCTACCTTCTTTGTTACAGGCCTACATCATGTTCAGATAACTATGAGCTTGTTACTGGTGATCTCTTGACATCTTCCCAACGGTGGCGGAAAAACACTACAAAGAAAAACATTTTACAGGAAACAAAATAAGTTTGCATATAAAAATAAACAAATTACAATGGGGGTAAGTTTCTGCAGTTTTATCAAAGTTTGGCCTAAAATTAAAAAAATCACAAGTTTTATCAGCAGTTTTATCAAATTTGGGCCTAAA
This sequence comes from Asterias amurensis, assembly GCF_032118995.1. Lineage (NCBI taxonomy): Eukaryota > Metazoa > Echinodermata > Asteroidea > Forcipulatida > Asteriidae > Asterias > Asterias amurensis. The sequence continues at coordinate 442,715 of NC_092660.1, forward strand.
GTTAAAAAAATAAATCACAAGGAAAAACATTTTAAAGGACAAATATTTATCAATGAAATCAGTGGCGAAACTATGGGGTAACATTAAGTTGCTTAAGTACTGGTTGTCATCGTAAACACTGGTTATGCCACTTACCAGTTTTGTATGATCCCAAGATGATCTCAGGAGGTCAAAACGAACTCAATTTCAAAAATTTTGGAGGGGGGAGGGGGGGGGGGTCTGAAATGTCCAGACAATATGTATCTGAATTTCCAGATAGCATTTTCAAGCATTATTTTATAAGTATGCAGGGCTTATTGCATTTTCAAACAAAATTTGATAAGTATGCAAGGCTAAAGCCTTGGTGCATTTAAAAAAAAATGGGATAAGGCGAAATGCCTTGTTGCCTTCAACTGGAGTCTTAAAATAACACTTAGTTTTACTTTGGCTCAAACAAGAGCCATATGCACTCTGCACAAATAGTCTAGAGCCCATTTTTGGACCTAGCTTAATATTAAAAGCATGGGAATTCACCTTTTACTAGAGAGTGAAGCTCCTGTATAAGAGGCTGGTCTTGGACATCCTTGTTGACAGGTAGATGTCACTGGAGATCTCAAACACCCACTGCAACACAAACAAATTGGAACATTTGCAACATTTTAATTTTAACAATCATCAAACAGATTTGTTTTGCTGTATATTTCCAATCACGAATAAATGAAGACAAAACATGAAAGCAGAAATGTAATGGTAGGCTGAACTCATGCAGTCCAGGCAGTTTAATCAAATTTGGGCCTTTAATTAACATTGAGCTAGGTCAAAAAATGAGCTCTAGACTTAAGTGTCCATAATTACTTTGACTAAGCAGTTCTAACATCCATAGAAAATCAGGGCCTGATTTAATGGCTCTACTTAACGTAAGCAAAGCATGGGTGCTCTGGAAGCAGGGGGGATTCTTCGCTTATGTTAAGCATATTTCAGGTTAGCAAGAAATGTTTGCACATGTATACTCCTGCTCCACGCATACTAAGCATTCTTCGCTTATACAGATAGCGCAGAAATTTGCCGCTTGCACAGTAAGCAGAGAATGGTGATTGTAGGTACAGATTTTTTGCGATAACCACAGCCATGAAATTGGCCCTAGTAGGGGCTTACAGCCGAGGCATACATTTTAGAGAATGGAGCTGTACTAAGATTAAATTAGAAATTTCTAACATTTTCATTTCATCTGGTTATTAGCAACAATTGAGAGCATTTGTTTGTGTTTACACTTACCTTTGGCACATGGTCCAAGTCAGCAATCACTTGTATGTGTGGTGTGCCAGCTCAACAGGATACAACCCTACAATACATCAAATGAAACTATTTTAAACTTGTGCAGAGATGTCATTGTTTAACTCTTCACGGAGGTGAGCATAGTTAAATACTTAATTTATGCTGTTTTATGCTGTCTTAATAGAAGTTTTATAAGGATTCAGACAAAACATTCCTATCATTTGTCGCCTGACGTCGCGGATATTGGGATATTAAAAGAATATCCAGTTACATGGTTGTAGTTGCAGAACTATCCGATTTATAAATAGGTATTTGCGCCCTATGCGGATATCCGGTTAAGAAAAAAAAGGCATTCACGGTTACGGATAGGAAAACCTATTCGCCATTAACTGGATAGTCGAATAATTTGCCCAGGCCTAATCTTCATTCAATTGTTTGTTTATTTTTGCTGTCGTTACTTTTATTTGTTTTTAACTGTTGTTGCAGCGGTTTCCAAATCTGGTTAGTAACTGCTAGTAACGCGTATATGCTTGCTTGCTTGCATTGGTGTACTTTTTGTACAAGATGCCAACTGTATAGTGAGCTACCAAAACAACCCACTACATGTAAAGCATCAAATATCAACACATGTAAAGCCCGGTTCGTACTTCCTGCAAATGCGATGCGAATTGTACGTCAGAACCCTCTTTTTGCAACGACATTCACAAGTGAGTTGAGCAGATTTTAACTGCTGCGAATTATTTGTGACGTCAACATTCGCTTCGCATTCAAAGCAAGTATGAACCGGGCTTTACTCATCTAAAAAAGAATATCTTACTTTTGTTCATTCATGATCCACAGATGAGCCAAAGGCAGTTGATCTCCTTTATACCCTGCAGCCTTCAAGATGTCGGTAGGGGAGACTCCATCCAGAGTTGGTTTCAGGAACTACTGGCCCTGAAAGGTCAAGTAAACGGATACAATTATGTAGTGTAAGCCAATACTTTGTCATCAAAACTCTTGCATGAGTAATTAAGACCACCTCTTTCTATAATAATAACAATGATGGTGGCTTCTTATAGTATTCGGGTCTGTCACGCAGTGACGCTCATGGCGCAGTACATTATTACCCCTGGTCACTGGGCCTTAAATCATTCCTTAAACCATTATAGTGCTCAGGTCTGTCAAGCAGTGACGCTCATGGCGCTTTACATTATAACCCCTGGTCACTGGGCCTTAAATCATTCCTTAAACCATTATAGTGCTCAGTTCTGTCAAGCAGTGACGCTCATGGCGCTTTACATTATTACCCCTGGTCACTGGGCCTTAAATCATTCCTTGAAACCATTATAGTGCTCAGGTCTGTCATGCAGTGACGCTCATGGCGCTTTACATTATTACCCCTGGTCACTGGGCCTTAAATCATTCCTTAAACCATCTACAGTCTGTGCCCCTAAATATGTAAGCTAATCAATCACAAGAACCAACTCTGCCCTCACAGGTAACCATTTACCCATGTGTGGAGTAAAGCTTATGGTGACGTGAATAACCACCTAGATATTTCTTTGTGTATCTTGCACAGGCATGCCCCTGTGTGGTGTTACACTTTTCACCCATTAAAAGAGGGACAGAAAGTAGCAGAAATAATGCACCCCTTTTGCCTTATCCCCAGTTCCAGAACGGATGTTGTCCGTTTGATATACAACTGTGGCAGACAAGACAGGCTGCACTAAAGTTTATCATTGTATTTGGGTATTTGGCTAAATGGAAATTAAAGCATTCTGGGGTTTCTACACTATACCCTGGCAGATTATTTATCTGCTGTGGCTAACGGCCTATGTACCATCCATGGATGGTGCCTTACTCATATTTTCTCACAAGATCACAACAAATCCAAGTGTAAGAACGTTTTGCTGTCTTTCCTTTAGTCAAGTCAAGGTTTTATTGGTCAATTATATTTTCAAAGGGAATTCCCTCAAATGGGCAAGATTATTTGGGTGGAACACTGACCCAAAGAGTTTAATTTGTGGGGGGGGGGGGGGGGGGGATACAGACAACCCCCCCCCCCCCCAACCCTTATTAAGACTACCAGCACCATTCAGCCACTATTATAAACCAGCCCAATTTTCGGATGGTGTGTTGTTTATAAATCAGACCTCGCTTTTATGACACATTTTGTGCTTGAACACTCAATGTGACCTTCAAACTACCTCAGTTTTGACTTAGAAGGTGTAGCAATTGTCTTTGGTCATAGTTAATAGAACTTTTCTACGCGAATTTACAAACAGTGGTAGTTATTTTGAGCTTAAAATGCACCGCGTGCATGATGATTGGCCTTTAGCTAAATGAGTTCCATTTGATTTGCATACACATCCTTCAAACAATTGTTAAGAATTATGTATCTACCTTCTTTGTTACAGGCCTACATCATGTTCAGATAACTATGAGCTTGTTACTGGTGATCTCTTGACATCTTCCCAACGGTGGCGGACAAACACTACAAAGAAAAACATTTTACAGGAAACAAAATAAGTTTGCATATAAAAATAAAAAAATTACAATGGGGGCAAGTTTCTGCAGTTTTATCAAAATTTGGCCTAAAATTTTAAAAATCACAAGTTTTATCAGCAGTTTTATCAAATTTGGGCCTAAAGTTAAACAAATAAATCACAAGGAAAAACATTTTAAAGGACAAATATTTATCAATGAAATCAGTGGCGAAACTATGGGGTAACATTAAGTTGCTTAAGTACTGGTTGTCATCGTAAACACTGGTTATGCCACTTACCAGTTTTGTATGATCCCAAGATGATCTCAGGAGGTCAAAACGAACTCAATTTCAAAAATTTTGGAGGGGGAGGGGGGGGGGTCTGAAATGTCCAGACAATATGTATCTGAATTTCCAGATAGCATTTTCAAGCATTATTTTATAAGTATGCAGGGTTTATTGCATTTTCAAACAAAATTTGATAAGTATGCAAGGCTAAAGCCTTGGTGCATTTAAAAAAATGGGATAAGGCGAAATGCCTTGTTGCCTTCAACTGGAGTCTTAAAATAACACTTAGTTTTACTTTGGCTCAAACAAGAGCCATATGCACTCTGCACAAATAGTCTAGAGCTCATTTTTGGACCTAGCTCAATATTAAGAGCATGGGAATTCACCTTTTACTAGAGAGTGAAGCTCCTGTATAAGAGGCTGGTCTTGGACATCCTTGTTGACAGGTAGATGTCACTGGAGATCTCAAACACCCACTGCAACACAAACAAATTGGAACATTTGCAACATTTTAATTTTAACAATCATCAAACAGATTTGTTTTGCTGTATATTTCCAATCACGAATAAATGAAGACAAAACATGAAAGCAGAAATGTAATGGTAGGCTGAACTCATGCAGTCTAGGCAGTTTAATCAAATTTGGGCCTTTAATTAACATTGAGCTAGGTCAAAAAATGAGCTCTAGACTTAAGTGTCCATAATTACTTTGACTAAGCAGTTCTAACATCCATAGAAAATCAGGGCCTGATTTAATGGCTCTAATTAACGTAAGCAAAGAATGGGTGCTCTGGAAGCAAGGGGGATTCTCCGCTTATGTCAAGCATATTTCAGGTTAGCAAGAAATGTTTGCACATGTATACTCCTGCTCCACGCATACAAAGCATTCTTCGCTTATACAGATAGCGCAGAAATTTGCCGCTTGCACAGTAAGCAGAGAATGGTGATTGTAGGTACAGATTTTTTGCGATAACCACAGCCATGAAATTGGCCCAAGTAGGGGCTTACAGCCGAGGCATACATTTTAGAGAATGGAGCTGTACTAAGATTAAATTAGAAATTTCTAACATTTTCATTTCATCTGGTTATTAGCAACAATTGAGAGCATTTGTTTGTGTTTACACTTACCCTTGGTACATGGTCCAAGTCAGCAATCACTTGTATGTGTGGTGTGCCAGCTCAACAGGATACAACCCTACAATACATCAAATTAAACTATTTTAAACTTGTGCAGAGATGTCATTGTTTAACTCTTCACGGAGGTGAGCATAGTTAAATACTTAATTTATGCTGTTTTATGCTGTCTTAATAGAAGTTTTATAAGGATTCAGACAAAACATTCCTATCATTTGTCGCCTGACGTCGCGGATATTGGGATATTAAAAGAATATCCAGTTACATGGTTGTAGTTGCAGAACTATCCGGTTTATAAATAGGTATTTGCGCCCTATGCGGATATCCGGTTAAGAAAAAAAAGGCATTCACGATTACAGATAGGAAAACCTATTCGCCATTAACCGGATAGTCAAATAATTTGCCCGGGCCTAATCTTCATTCAATTGTTTGTTTATTTTTGCTGTCGTTACTTTTAATTGTTTTTAACTGTTGTTGCAGCGGTTTCCAAATCTGGTTAGTAACTGCTCTGTTATTTTTATATATTTTATGTGCAATTCTGAGTCTTTTGCCCTGTTACTTTACATTAGGGGGGGGGGGGGGTGTGTCATTTGTGCATTTTAATGTTTTATGTGTTTTAGTCCAATTACATTTAACTATCTTTTTATTGTATTAACTGACAAAAGTGTAAATTTAAGACCGCAATTCAGTTCTTTACTGCCAGTGTCTGTTTATAAGTATTGTTGAATAAATAAACCATTATTCATAATACCCCAGACAGTTTCTCTACTCTTATTTTGGTGGAGAGCGCGTCATGTGGGTGTGCGTAAACCTTTTGTTAATGACCGGTAAAAAGTGTTAATTCATGCGTGACACGCTTCCTTGCACCTGTTCTTATAAGACAGTCTCTTCATTCCTATAGGTCGTGAGCAACGGCTGAAACAGTTGTGCTACATCATGCGATACGCGCCACACCCACAGCATTCCCTTATAAGGAGTTGTTTACGCGAGGGCAGCAGAGGGCTCTACCATTTCATAGCTGGAGGGGTGTTGTGTTGAAAGAAATCATTTAACAATTATAATTTTTGCATTTATTTTACTTTTTGACCAAAAAGTGATGATGTTTATGACCAAAAAGGTATTTTTACTGTTTATGTAGACTCAGTAACTGGGGCGCTGTACTCCTTTTAAACAATTTTTGACTTCATCTGTCGTACTAGCGCCCCAGGGAACGGCACAGAATTTTGCCATGTTTCGTTATCATACACATCCGAAAATCGCAGACTTGTCATCGCTCCACGATGCGGAGTTAAAAATCATCGATTTGGAGTTTAAAAAATGATCGTGAGTACAATTAAATGCCTGATGTTACATCCTAGACGTATCGAGAATAGAGTAGGCGATTTTTGAGCTAGTTTGTTTGGTCTTTTTGTCATTTTGAGGCATTTTTTGTGGCTGGGTGTCGCGAAAAACAGGGTATTTGTTAAAATTCTGTGCCGTTCCCTGGGGCGCTAGTACGACAGATGAAGTCAAAAATCGTTTAAAAGGAGTACAGCGCCCCAGTTACTGGGTCTACTGTTGATGAACAAATGTGGACCAAATTTGATACAAGCGCATTACCCCCCTTGTGATTTGATAATATTATACTGATATTGAGACATGTGTAGCCCAACTTGTTTGGCCAACTCTCACAAAAATGGGGCTGGCTACGACTCCTATGAAATAGTACGACACGACCAAGACATATGTACGAGACGTCATGACACATGTGTACGCGTCCACCCACACCCTCGTGCTTTTCAAATGTTGCGCCCAACGAAAAGAAAACCCAAATTCACGAACAAAAACACTCAATAAAAATTCAATTGTTCACAAAGATAACAATAAACTCACCTGTGTTAGTTTTGCAAAAAAATACCCACGGAACTGTCCGCCAAAAATACAAAAATGTCTGAAGAAAAATCGATAAATAACGGGAGGGCTTCCCTCAACCACGTTTCTTGAATTAAAATGACGACAGTAACTGGTGCCCGATGCGAAGGCCGCGCATTTTTCAGGCAGCACGTCGGGTACCAGTTACAGTCGGGATGGCCCGCTATGTTTCTCAGGGGCGCACTGGTGCACTGTCTTCAGCGCGACGTTTGGATGTAGATTCAGCAGTTTACCAGCCAAGGTTGGAAAACTATGGAAAGCCGAAAATGCAAATAAAGAACAGATAACCATAGTATAGCATAGTGCAGAAATGTTACATAATTATTTACACTAATGTTGAATTTATTGGAAACAAATAAAACAATCATAAGAGATATTTCAGCCAAAGAATCGTTACATAAAATGTTAAATTTGGTCACAATTTCGTTTAATGCCATTGATTGATTTGCTTACATTCGGTTGGTCATGCCAACCTGTGCACTTTGTGAATTTTTTGACAAAAATTTGAAAAAAGTGCTGGACTTAGTGTTTTTTTCAATTTTTGACCCAAAACAGGCCTTTTTAAAATCAAATTTGCATATTTTTTAATTTGCGTTTTTTTAAAAACGATGAATAATGCTCTATTTTAGCTTGACTTTATACATCAGCTTTATTGGGGATATATCGTAACTTAAAAAAAAAACTTAAAGAAAAAATCATAAGGGGGCAAGCCCAGCATTTAAACTAAATTTAAACCAAACCTGAAATAATCTATTTCGCTGCCATTGCGCAGCATTCAAAATTGTAAGGTATGGGCGTGGAGGATCGTTTTTTTTTTTATCTTTTTGCTTTGACACTTGAAAATTAAACTCACAAAACACGTCTCCTGACAACTCAATCTACACCTTGGAATAAATTACACAATACTGTGAAAACTCCTGTTGGGAAAAGCCCCATTTTAATACTCAAACATTGTCCTCTGAGCAAGAACAAGAATCATTTAACAGATAAAATAAATTGTGGCATGCCACTAAAGTATACCCAAACTTAAAAGTTAATTAAGCGAGTATTTACGGAACACCATGAGTGTAACTTCATAAACCAGTTTAGTAAAACACTTTATTTCATTTTTTCCCCAAAAGTCATTATGAAATTGATGAATGAAACGACATGTATGAATAAAGTACGTTTAGTTAAACAGCTTGTGTCCCAGTTTAGTAATAAATATTTCAATTTTGCCACTTTGATGTTGTCAAAGGGCCTTTACACATGAGTAATGGTGAAAACAATGTCTTATGATCCTCAAGAAGAATATTGGAAAATTTCAATATGAATGCTTTTCTTCTTGGGGATAGTCTAGAACTGGTTGCTTGTTGGGCTACAATGCCTCATGCGACATGGCCCTTAGTCCCAACCCCTCTTGTTCTAGTCAATCTGCATAGTGCAAACATCCCATAGACCCATTGCACAACGCGCAGCGCACTTCCATGCACCTCTCCTGTCCGCCATTTTGGGAGTCAAAACATGCACAAAAGGATGGTACACTTGTTTTTCACGGGCATTGGTGCGGGTACCATCCATTTGTGGGTGCGTAAACACGGGTACCATCCCTTTGTGGGTGCGATAACCTGGGTACCATCCATTTGTGGATGCGTAAACACGGGTACCATCCATTTGTGGGTACGTAAACACGGGTACCCTCCATTTGTGGTTGTGTAAACACGGGTACCATCCATTTGTGGGTGCGTAAACACGGGTACCCTCCATTTGTGGGTGCGTTATAAACACGAGTGCCATCCATTTGTGCACATTTTGACCCCCAAAATGCCGGACAGGAGACACTGCGCGCTGCGCCTTGTGCATTGGGTCTACATGTATGTTAAAAACTGGAGGCTGCGTCTGGCAGAAGATTCCTTCTACTGTACAAGCATAGTAAAACAACTTATAAAAGCACAGCCCAATTTCAAAGAGCTGCTAAGCACACACAAAGTATGCTTACCAGAACAGAGTTACCAGCCAAAATACCATTTCACATGTACAATTTGTGACTGGTATATTGCTTATTTCTGCTTAGCAGGAAATTTGTAAACATTTTTTTTTTTTGCTTAACAGCTCCTTGAAATTGGGCTCAGATCTTAAAGCAGTAACATGTTGGCTGCACGCTGCCCAATAACACAAAACTGTAATAGGTGAGGTTTAACTCGATCAGTATGCTGTGATTGTCTCTAGGAGTAGATCAATTTTAACTTTATTTGTATGATGTCAATCAATGGTACACTTTTTTTTACAATAAAGACACCATTTTGAATAAATCAAAAACCCTACATACATGTATAACAGAAACAAACTGGCGTAGCCTTGATTGAAGCTTAACACATCATACACACTAAGAGCACGTTCATTTATTACTGAAACTCCCAAATTTAGAAGTAAGAAAATATCCCCAAGTACTGGAGCAAGATTTAGGAAAAATTATAACTGAAAAATAACTTTTAGTATTTATATGTATACAAAGGTAGACTTAAGATATACAAAGGTAGATTTAAGTTTATCATAATACACATGCACTTTTATTTACAAGGTCGCATGATTTATAGTTTCACATAATTAATCCGACAGAAACAAAAATTCCAGACTAGAGTTGAATCATGCTGGGTTTTTTTCTGTTTATAAATAACCTCTATTAGTTTTATGACAGGTTCATGAAGCTTTCTGTTGAAGTTTTTGTAAGACCTTGTTGAAACCAAAGAATATACTCTCTTTGAAAACAAAAACATGGAACTAATCCCTTCATATGTACCTTAAAGTGGGCCTGTCATCATAATCATAGCAGGTCGGTAGCTGTGCATGGAATTGTGAACTCTCACCCAGTTTAATGCATGTATGCACTTGCCATTAATGTTATACAGCCATCAGAGCACACACGTGCAGTGAACAGGTCATTTTCAAAAGCCATTATCTTTTGAAATTCTTCTTTTAAAAGTTATTTTGTGTCAAACCAACTGCAAACAGTCTACATCACATGATCAGTTTGAAACCAGACATCATGAAACAGTAGTTTACAAAGATAATCCAGCCAGTGAGGAGCACTATTTCTCTGAAGTCAGAGACTGTTTCATGACATGTTTCAATGCACTGACAGCACTTCAGACTTTACTCCTTGACTAGTTTTTGAAGCAACCATGTCTATTCACAAAACAGTTTGTTGTCATGTCTTCAGCGGTAGAGTTGCCGTAGTGACATCTTTTGTCGCCCTCCCCATCTAGGACCTTGTTCTAAATCATGCCGGGGGCACTCTGTGTATGGGGTTTTGAGTCCCTACCTGACTGCATTGGTTCCCTGGAATAATTCTCTGGGGTTTTCCTCTCACATTTAAAACTGCAACTTCCTTCTTTGTATTCTCTCCATGGAACGCTTGGCTAATACAGTGATTTCAGGCTAATACAGTGATTTCAGTTCACTTTTCTGCAAGTCCTTGGCTTCACGATAGATGACATGAAATTAAAAAACATCAGTGCCCCTTGATACAGTGACTATTTCATGAAGCAATCCTGTTCACTCATATAATAGTAGTCCACATATAATAAGTAACAGCATCGATGACTATTTCCATCTGACGTTGAGTGGCCAAGACTTGTTGTCCCTTGGACTCTGAATCACTCGACGACCCTTGCGGCTCCTCACGAAATATCGCAACCAACTCCTAAAAAAGAGAAAACAAAACACACAAACAAATTTATCGTATTGTTCTTATTGACTTGAGAAGAGAAAATTCATTCATCTCAACTAGCTCTATGAACTGAGTAACTTTATTCCTTTTGGACATTTGATTACTATTTGTGATTGACCAAATCTCAAGAAAGTGACCATTGGTTCTAAGGTAGATAGATTGTTCAGCCACTATGTTGGAATTGATGGTTTTGACAGCCACTATGAATCGAATCATTGAAATGCCCCATTCTTTTAGGTTGTCGCTGTAACCAACGGCCATTGCAATAGCTGAAGTTACTTCAGAGCACTCTGCACTACTGCTACAAATAGAAGCTCAATATAAGGATCTTAGACACTAACCTGGTGCACCAAACCACTCGGCTACAACACATCATGTCAACCCACACTCTACTGATCAGAAACATCAGAGTTAGAGTCTAGTGCACCAAACCACTCGGCTACAACACATCATGTCAAGACCTGACTCTACTGATCAGAAACATCAGAGCTAGAGTCTAGTACGCTAAACTACTTGGCTACAACACACCATGTCAAGACCGGACTCTACTGATCAGAAACATCAGAGCTAGAGTCTAGTGCACTAAACCACTCGGCTACAACACATCATGTCAAGACCGGACTCTATTGATCAGAAACATCAGAGCTAGAGTCTAGTACGCTAAACTACTTGGCTACAACACACCATGTCAAGACCGGCACTCAAACCCACACTCTATTGATCAGAAACCTTCCTAGATAATATCATTAAGGAACAGATTACAAATGCTATCTTTATTGCATTAAGGATCGAGAGCAACATTATTATAGTTTAAGATAAAGAGAAGATACTCAGATCTTTTTGAGACTAAGAAGAAAGATATCAGGAGCACGCAGCCACTGTGAGGTTGGATACTTACAGACATATTTGCTTGCTTGTCGACAGTGAGTAGCACCATCATATCAGGGTGGTTGGGGTTGATTAAGGCTAAGTGAGTCACAAGGTTGTCCTCGCTAGTGAAGAATCTACACCAAGGAAAAGAAAAACAATAGTTAGGGCACTGAGTATAAGCAAGATACAAACACTTGTACATAGTAAAAATACAGCAAACTTAAACATTAATGTCTATCTTATCTGCCATTCCTTAGGGGGGTCAAAAAGTACCAAAAGGAATTGCTTTCCAAAATGGCGGACAAGAATTGTACGGAGGGATGTTCCAGCTTGTGTGAGGGGTCAATTCTTATTTTAATTACCACAGCTGGTTTTGGAACAACTTGTGCGATATCCCTGCAAATAAAACTCAAAATGTAAGCCATTTTCTGTTGCTTTGTTCCCATAGGTTGGATGGAGGTTAAAAACATGAGGAAAAAAATATAATATAACCTTAAATAAACTAGGCAATGAGGATAATTACCGAGTCATGTGGCTGAACTTTGACCTGAGAAACCTGAGTAAGCCCTCATACCAGGGGATACCATTACTGAGCAGGGGTACAAGTCTCTCATCCATGTGGCTGAGGGGAACCTGGTGAACCGTGTCCAAAAGAACTTTGAACTCTGGGTACGTCATGCGAAGTATGCTTGGCTGATGGACAAAGACAAGTCAAGTAATGATTATTCAAAGTTAGTTTTGAAGGATTCAAAAGTCCCTAAAGTTTTTGTCCCCCCTTTTTTAAGCACCTTTTTTATTGCCACTCAATGGGTTTTGTGTGATGCAGTAACTAGGGTATCATGTGCTGGATGCACTAAACAATCCAGTATTCCATTCATTGACTGATGACTGATTTTCAAATAAAAAGTTTTAACAATTGATTTTCTTCTTCTGTTTTTTAATCTCTTTTAAATCGTTTATGAACAGTAATAAGAGTTGGACAGTGGACTGCATTTATCAACCAATACTATATTAAAGGCTCTGGACACCTTTGGTAATTGTCAAAGACCAGTCTTCCCACTTTTGTGTATCTCAACATATGCATAAAACAACCAACCTGTGAAAATTTGAGCTCAATTGGTCGTCGAAGTTGCGAGAGATAAATGATGAGAAAACACACCCTTGTCATCAAGTTGTGTGCTTTCAGAAGCTTGAATTCGAGACCCCTTGAATTCAATTCAAATATTTGAGTGACAAATTACTTCTTTCTCAACTACATTACTTCAGAGGGAGCCGTTTCTAACAATGTTTTATACTATCAATAGCTCTCAATTGCTCATTACCAAGAAAGTTTTTACATAACAATTATTGAGTAATTACCAATAGTGTCCAATGCCTTTAAAGGCAGTGGACACTATTGGTAATTGTCAAAGACTAGCCTTCACAGTTGGTGTATCTCAACGTATGTATAAATAACTAACCTGTGAAAATTTGAGCTCAATCGGTCATCAAAGTTGCGAGATAATAATGAAAAAAGAAAACACTCATCACACGACGTTGTGTGCGTTTAGATGGTTGATTTCGAGACCTCAAGTTCTAAATCTGAGGTCTCTAAATCAAATTCGTGGAAAATTACTTCTTTCTCGAAAACTATGTCACTTCAGAGGGAGCTGTTTCTCACAATGTTTTATACTATCAACCTCTCGCCATTACTCGTTACCACGTAAGGTTTTATGCTAATAATTACTTTGAGTAATTACCAATAGTGTCCAGTGTCTTTAACACAAACGTTAATATGCTTAGTTCATTTGACTAACTTGAACGTTTAATCATCACTACCACTTGGCGTAAAGATAAGTTAAGTTTTTACAGCATTCAACCAATACCACTCCAAACAAACCTTTTGAGTCAGAGACAGGATCACAGGCCATTTGAATCAGGGGCCGATTTCACAAAGAGCTAAGATTGATTTAGACAGTAAATCAATCGTTGTTGCTAAGTTAAGTGTGATGTCACAATGCAAATAACTATGGTAATACTGACAGTTTGTCTTGCGATAAACTATATTTCTTTGTGAAATCGACCCAAGGTCATGTCCAAATCAAGCCACTTTGTCTTGGCTATGACTATCGGCAGAAGCGACACCATCTAGCCAAAGCCTTAGCCACTCGGCGAAGCTGTCAATATTTAGACATGACTTAAATTTCTATGATAATTCCAAAATACACTACATGAACGCCAAAAATATCACCACCATTTAGCAGGTTAGACAGATCAAAACTAATCAATATAACTTGAGCAGCCCACACAACAGCACCAAAGCTTTAATTTATGTTAGCAGCATCAGTAAGCATCCAGACCCTGTTGTAAATGTAACCATTTTTAATGAATAAGAATCCACCTTTTGACAGTGGAAGATTATCTCTGGTGGTATAGGTCGATTCTGTGAAGCAAACCTTTCCAGGGGTAACCTATGAGAAAACTCCTGTAGAACAAAGAAAAACTGACTAGAGCGAGATTTGAACCACAGACCTCTGGAGTGCGTTTTGGCGACCCCAACTAAAGCCCAACCGATTCAACAAGTCAGTTACCGGTTGGTCTGTACAGCATTGTCACCGCACTCAACCGATTACCAATGTTCTGGTTGGGTCGCCAAAACGCTCTCTTGGAGCAACGAGTCGGCGCTCTACCAACTGTGCCATTAAGCCCTTGTTGGTGGGCTCCATATTTTGTCAATATCTTTGTTTTTGGGGTGGCAGTCAGAAGCCGAACAACACCCTGAAACAACACCAGAAATTAAGTCCAGTGCAATGCCCACTGCGTATTATGCACATCTCATGACCAATAAATTGATTTCAGGCCAGACTTGATATAATAATGTTTACTGATACACTGAAAGACTGTAGGACGCTAAGTGGCAGAGGTCATATTAGGTAATTTTGTCATTTTTGCAGAACTTTTAGCTCCTAGGCACATCAAGAATCCAACAAAGTTAAACAAAACCGAAACACTTACGTCTTTAAGTTCATCTCCTTCTTTTCTTCTGGTCCTTTTACTGGCAGCTGATGAAGAAGCTCCACCTTCTTCTAGTAATTCTCCCTGTCGTAGCTGATCCCATAGAGTATCTCGTCTGCAGTTATTGGCAGCTTGGCGTACAGTGGTGACGATCCTGTCCTTGGCATGCTGTACCTCTTCCTTCAGGAGGATGTAACTACGGGTATCTACAAGACATCAAGTCAAAAAATGGATCAAACTGGGCACAATAGACCTTTATCATGCTGCCGTCATCTTGGTCATGGTCCTCGTATCAATTAACAATAATGAATGCTAATAATAATTTTGGGTGATAAAGGACTTTCTCTCTCAAACTTACTTTCACTAGGAGGGATTCCACCAGTATGCGGGAAATTCACCAAGGGCGTTTTGCTCTTCCAGCCATGTTGGATTGGATACAGATCTCTCTTACTTGTCACAATCACATAGAAGCAGAGATTCAGCAAGTTAGGGTTGGTGTCCACAACCAAGGACTGATCCTGAGGGATGTTTGTTGTGGAAGGCTCGGGAGTCGTTGGAGTTGGGGAGTTGGGTCGGGTCTGACTCTGGTTCTCACTACGGCAGATGACCACGCTGCGATCCAGCTCATCATGGCACCATTTACCTAGCAACAATATAGATTTATATTAGTTTTATTTCTCCGGCAGATACATAATACAATAATGGACATTGGTAAACAATGTGGTGGGATTTTAAGGTCCATTCACTTATGTAAGTAAGCTCACCAAGATTTAGAACCTCTCACTATGGTCAGCGTGCCTTTGCCAATTCTGTAAACTGCCATTTGGAATCAAACAACATCTTTGAATATCTTAAAGCCTCATTTGTTTCGCTAACTATTCCCTTCCCCTACTCAGAACATAACTTGACTTTCTATGTTATGGTTTACAAGGTGCTGTGGCGCAATATGCTGCCAATCAAACCAGGAACACCGAGGCAAACCCCTTTTCATTTTGATAAGAGCACTGGGTCATTTTTGGTGTGTTACACAACACTTGGGACCAACGGCATTACTTCCCAACCAAAGGATGAAGCATAATGGTTGAGTGTCTTGCTTAAGGACACAATTGTCAAGACCGGGACTCAAACCTTCACTCTGCTGATCAGTAACACCAGAGCTTGAATACGGTGTGCTAGGCCATGACACGCCACAAATGGATGAAGCCAGGGGTATGTCATCATATCAATGTGTTCACCTTTATTGTCTTTATAGACAGCGGAGCGGGGGATGAGGTTGACAACTGCATATTCTTCCTCCTCGTTCTCAGAGACATCTTGGGGGTTGATGGAGCCGTTAGACATACTCAGTTTCTTCATACTTGGTGGTGGGTGATCCATGAGGTATTGATACAGGAGAGGGGCTGGAGTGTTGTGACTCAGGAATCCCTGATGCTCTAAAAAAACAAAAATGAAATCATTTTGGAAGAGTTTCAATGAAATACTAATAAGTTTATGTAAATACAAAAGATTGTTTTTAAATGTGTTAATTTCCTGTAAAGTCTTGTCATCTTATATAGTTTGTCAATGAGCTGCTAAGCACAAACAGTAGCTAAGCTCAACAAAACAATTTGCTTTACCAGAATATGGTTACCAGCCAATAAGGTTACAACAATTTATTCTTCAATGCAGCTCCTAAGCTTTGGAACCACCTGCGCTGTAACGTCAGAGAAGCAGCGTCTACTTTGGTTTTCAAGCGGTCTCTCATAACGTTTTTGTTTCCCACTGAGTGCAATGTGTAGTTTTTTTTCTTCTACGTTTTCTACTTGTTTTGTTTTTCTTGTGAGGTGCTGTGCTAATTGAAGAGCGCCACAGAAATGTTTATTATTATTAATATTATTATTATAATTATAATATGCCTTTTCTCATCTTGGGGTGAACAAAATATGTTAATAGCAATCGACACATTTTGAAATCAAAGTTTGTTTCATATAACTTTTACATGACCCTTCTGCAAATTCTCAGATACTAACCCTGGTGGATATGGTTGCGGCAGAACTTTGGCCTTGGTGTAAAGAACTTGACAAAATCAGCCAGGAACCTTGTAACATGGTAGTGTGACTTGAAGCCCATCTCAGGCCGATGGAAGTAAGATTGAATTGTACGGAGGTGGAAGTCATGAGCAAAGGAGTGCAGATGGATCAGATCCTTGTATCGGTCACAATTATCTGTGAATAACATGGCGAGCTGTAACCAGATCAAGAAATAATCAGAATTATTAGTTGAAGATTAGTTAACCTGAACAGATAATGGTCCGGTCGGTCATCATCTCAATTATCCGTGAATAACATGGCAAGCTGTAACCAGATCAAGAAATAATTGGGATTATAAGAGAAAGATTAACCCCTAATAATAATAAAAATAAGAATAATCAGTTTTAGTTACTAACAATATCACATTCTCATAAGTACAAATTGACTGCACAAATTGCATTTCCAACCCACCCTTTCCAGGACAGCAGCAATGCTTGTAGGAGAGTACAAGATGCAAGAATCAAGATTCAAGTTTCAAGATAATAGAGGGATAATCTCAGAGGAATATCTTTTAGGATGCAGTACTTACTTGTTGGTTGATGTCCACTCCTGGTACTCTGGAGCTCTCAAATGCATAGATACGTACACAGAAGTATGCATGCTGGTGTTAAGATAAGAGAAAGAAAACAAATTATTGTTAAATTTACCAAAATAAGAAAGAAAAACTAACTAGTGAAGAGTTTATTTATTCTTACCTGATATGACAATTCAATCAGAATGATCCCACCAGCAACAGAGATCTGCAAATATTGAGACGCGGATATCCCCAGGGATTTCCTGTGGACTGGACTATGGCTCCGAGCACCATCCTTAAGCCTCACAGCTTTTATCCTAAAAAATAATAATATAAATGTGACGGCCAGGTAAAACATATGAAAAACGTATTTTTTTATGCTTCTTCAGTGACTTAATATATTCATTTATTCATACACTTCAACCCCGGATTAAGCGCCCCCACTTTGAAATTTATTCAATTTGGTCATTCTACTCTATGATGCCAGGAGAAAGACATGTCTTTACACTTCAAAGTAATTTCTTTGACAGATTTTATAGTAAAGCCCCGAGGCATGAGATCTAGAAGTGGTTTCTGCGTTCATTCTATCTTAAGTTTCACAAAGATCAATATTAAACTGAAAATGGAAACTACTCAATGCAGTCTGCAGTACGTGTGTGTCATTACAAATGGCCGGTCTTGTAGCCGGTCTGCGTCAGACAACGCAGGAGCACCTAAGTAAGCAAGTAGAAAGACCTTATACCAAGATAGTTTTTTTCAAAACTAAGAAGTCTTCTGAACTTTGAAATTTTCCCCCGCAGTAGTGGAGAAGTCTCCTGAACTTCAAAAAGTCTACTCCCCGGTAGTAGAATATATAGCAAGACAAGTTCTCAAAAGAACATAACCTACCTAGCAAGTAGGTAAACACATATAACCAAATATAGTTTTCTTTTCTACACTTACGTTTGTCTCGGGGAAGAAACTTTTGTCTCGATGGGAGTCAACCCCAACTTCTGTAAGAACTGGACATATTGCTGTAAGAAAGATGATCGGAGATCCACATGCCACGCCTCCTCAGCAACCATCCCACCAGATGAATGGGTGGGGCTGTGAGAGGATGCAGTCTCCGGCATGTCACTCATGACAAAATGGCGCCAGGCGGGGCTGAATAACAGAGGGGTGGCACAGTAGTGAACAAGACGGGATGATTGCTTCAAGAGGTCCAGAGTATCAAGCTGAAAAAGAAAAGGGAATAACTGATTCTAAGCCAAGGACAACAATGGAAATAGGACTTGTTGTGCTAACCTTGACATAAAAATACAATATCTGGCTGTTTTGGGGGTGTTTGTCTATTTCATTTATACTTGCATTTGTTTTCTTTGTAGTTTGCATAATTAATCAGATCAAATCAAAATCAATCTGAGTAGATTGTGGGGGTGCCATAGCCGAAGGGATAATATCATCGGACTCAAGTACTACATGTAGTGGTTAAGTCATCAGGAAGTGGGTTTAGACACTAAACCATTGCTTCTCTCCACCCATGGGTAAAATGGGTATCTGTGAAGGCAGAGATGGTTTATGTGAATGATTAGCTTGGAGTGCAGTAACTCCCAGCACTGGCTGTATACTCCCCAGGGAGCTTAGATGGTTTAACAAATGATTTAAGACCAAGTGACCAGAGGTAATAATGTCAGAAGCACTTTCATACGCCCTTCAGGCTGTGATAAAGCGCTATATAAAAACCAATTATTATTATTATTCATGTTGACAAAAATATCGATAAGATGAAAGCATTATACCATAACTTAAATGTATATGGCCTTTGAATACTTACACTGACTGGCTGAGTTATATGGGCAATGCGCTTCTGCCATGTATTGTACAAATTCTCAAGCTTCTTTAAGATTTCAGTTTCTGAAACAAGAATAAAAAATACCACAACAAGATAAAGCATAACACATGTTGCTCAAACCACAAACACTTTGTTTAGGGGAGAATATTTTGACAACAGCACTGTGTGGAGACAAGAGACTCTTTCTTTTCCACTTGCAATTCAAAATTCCGAGGGAAAAAAACATGATTGCCAATATGTCACACTGTGGCATTAATTTAAAGTTTCTCCAAGTTCTTGTAAACGGCAATATTAAAAAAGTAGGAAGAAACTATAAATAAATAGTCAACTTGTGGGTACAACCATGTGTAAATCTCTTTTGTGGAGGTGTTTGATCTGAAAAGAGCCAGTGTGGTCTTGACAGTATACTCTGCTCGTCTTCAGGACTACTGGTGGTGGCGGAGCATAAGTAGCCCTTGAGGGATGCACATTTGGGCGAGAAACATAAAAAGCCTCACCTTTTTTAGTGATGATGCAAACCTCTAAAGCCTGAGTTCCACTACGCACCACTGGGTCCTTGGCAACATCGTAGTTACTCTTCTGTATTGTGCGTCGTATCTTGGCATTACGTAATGTCTCATCAAATGGTGGTAGTCCTCGGTGGAGCTTGCGGGCAGACTTTGGAGCAGAGACGGTCATCCTAGAAGAGAATTCCCTCTTGGGTGGAATGGTGTACTTGATCAGAGACTCTATCTCTTCCAATGAGCGACAAAACGGATTCTCCTTCTAATGTAGAAATGGAAAATATACAAAACAAAAGAAAGAGTAGAATTAATTCTCGCCTTCTTGCTTCCAATCAATCAAATTCCAACCAACCTGTGAAAATTTAAGTTTAGTATAACTTTCGATGGTCACTTCCAGTGACTATTCAAGTTAAAAGCAGTCATTCACATACTATAAGAAATAACATTTTGTCCATCTAACAAGTCCGGGCTCAAGGTGTGACAATAATAAAAGTGTGTCTAAAAAACAAAGGTACAACAAAAAGAACAAACCATGAAAGAACTTAAACAAGACATTTAAAAAACTAAACACATACACACAGAGGTGTCATATTTTAAAAGAGAAAACTTACCAATTTATTTGTGCCAAAATAGGTGTGATTGAAAAGTCCCATCTTCTGACTGACAAGACAATCAAGTAGATGAGAACGAGAATTATGCCACATAACAAGACGATGCAGTGTTGTCTTAAGACTGTCCATTAACTCACTGGACCAGTTGTAGACATACAGGGTAATCTAGATCAACGTGGAAAAAGGTCACAGCAACTTAAATTATAATAGTAATAATGTCGAGGTCTTATATAGAATACGTATCTACAATTGTACCAAACAAGGTACTCAAGGTGCTTTACAGAAAGAAAGGATTACTGAAGTTATGAGTTATGAGACGCAATTATGCAGCACCTTATAATGGTTTACAAGGTGCTAACGACGCATTCAGCAGCCACAGCCAGGAATACCCTTCTCTTTTAGATGAGTGCACTGTGGTCAATGTGTTACACAGCACACTAAGGGGAGGAGAGGGCATGGACCACCTTACCTTCTTGTCAATAGTCTGCATAAGGAATAGTCTCTGTCTAGGTACTAAGTGAAGACCCTGTGACCTTCCTATCAAGCTGGTCAGGGGTCTAAATCTAAAGGTGATGGGAGGAGGGGAGGGCATGGACAATCTTACCTTCTTGTCAATAATCTGCATAAGGAATAGTCTCTGTCTAGGTACTAAGTGAAGACCCTGTGACCTTCCTATCAAGCTGGTCAGGGGTCTAAATCTCAAGGTGATGGGAGGAGGGTAGGGCATTGACAATCTTACCTTCTTGTCAATAATCTGCATAAGGAACAGTCTCTGTCTGGGTACTAGGTGAAGACCCTGTGACCTTCCTATCAAGCTGGTCAGTGGGCTCACATCCCTGTCGCTGTATTTCTCTGATGATCCATAGCTGTTCACATCAAGGGGTTTGAAGCGTTGATAACTTTTATGAGCTGCAATAGAAATTACAAATCAGTTTTTATAAAATCTGAAAATATTCAAACATTTCTACAGCAGAATATTGAATGATGAGAACGGAAGTTTGGAAACAGAAGTATGTGAGTTTTGAACTGAATCGAAAGACTGTGAGATATAAAGATTATATTTACTTGATGGGTTGACCATTGATGGCCCATCTACCAGATCTTGTGGTGCAGGGCAATCTAAGCTATAACGCCATTGGTGGATGTTACGACCAATCAAGATGTAATTCTCTGATTTCCCTGGTAACAGCCTGCCTGGTCTATTTTTGGTTGTGGCTGTCTTGTCCTGCTGAAGTTTCTCTTGTGATTTACTCTCCTAGAGAAATGGACAAGGGAGAAAATGGGTGATTATTGTAATATAAACTGCTAAGTGACTATGTTGACTTAAGTTTTTGTCATCTCTAACAATCCTGTATAATAACTTTAGGATACACCAACATTTGAAAAGAAACATCACAAACAATGTCCTCCTTTCCACGTTGTGGCATCTTTAATTTACCTTGGGATCTGCACTGCTCCACAATTGGTAAACATCTCCCTCTTTCTTGTAGACTTTAGTGGTCAGGTCAGAGCAAATAGTCTTCAATTTCATCAGGAATTCATTAATTACGGCATCAAGAGAAAAACGACTTGTAAGCTCTTCCGTCAGTTTCTGGACGGTTGACACATCTGTAATAACAAGTTGTAATAATAACAATGTCATATAACACATTCAACAATAACTGTATCAATGCGCTTTACATTAGTACCCTGGTCATTGGGCCAATAACATCCCTTTAATGTTTCTCAGCTCCCTGGGGAGTATACTGCCTGGGCAACCGTAGTGCTCTAATGGCTTTTTTATACACACTATCAACCTCTACCCTTGCGGTACCAGGGAATTTCTTGCTCAAGGACACAAGTGTCACGACCCAACACTCCGGTGACTTAACGACTTAACCTTTTGGCCCAATTACAATACATCTGCAAAAGAAATACAGGTGCAGCTGATTTATGCATTTAACGGGATAAGAGTCATTGCCAACAAAAAGTTTAAAACTAGGATCTAATTTTTACAAGGTATATTGAAATGATGGCATCTCCACCTTTTGGGGTTTTGATTTCACTGAGCCTTTACAGCACTATAGAGGTAAATCAAAGAGCAGGATTTCTTATAAATTGTTTGACAAAATAATGGCTTATTTTCTTCCCCAAGCTGAATTTTAAAAGTCTGAAATCAGGTAAAAGATTGAATTTCTGATTTACCCAGGCTGTGTTCAAAGTCCATCCAGGTGTGGGCGACATCTTGGAAGAAGTGATGTAAGACGCCAATCTTTCCCTCTTCAGCCTCTCGCTGCCTCTCTCTCATAGCTTCATCTTGTCGTCTCTCTAACTCCTGGGCCTGCCAACCTGGCATGTGACTGCTATCCTTCCTCTGTTAAGCAGCAAAGTCAAATCATTAAAACAGGGCCACGGCACAATTTCATAGAGC
This sequence comes from Asterias amurensis, assembly GCF_032118995.1. Classification (NCBI taxonomy): domain Eukaryota; kingdom Metazoa; phylum Echinodermata; class Asteroidea; order Forcipulatida; family Asteriidae; genus Asterias; species Asterias amurensis. Next base: position 465,279 of record NC_092660.1, read on the forward strand.
TGATCAAGCAGAAAATATTGCTTAATAAATGTCTGAGAAACAGAAATGAGCAGGATACCACCAGTCACAAATTGTATATGTGACATGGTAGTTAATTTAGTAAACATATTCTGGTTAGCATAATTTTGTTGTGCTTAGCTATTTTGTTGTGCTTAAGCAGCTTTATGAAATTAGGCCCTGAAGTAGTAGGCCTGGGCTTCAGCTATGGGTTTGGCAGCAGTAAAGGGACCCAGTAAAGGGACCCATTGCTCTCAGGAACTTCAACCTCCCCATGTTATCATTTCGTCTCATAGTTACATCATACAGGCTGCTAGAAAGGGTGGTGCTATGTACATAGTCTCATAGCCGGCACAATATCCAATTAACCAATGCATTACTTTGAGATGTCAGCAACTACAAAGCTTTATGATATGAGAGTGAACCCACGCAGACTTATGTGGATATTGAGGTAGCATTCATCCAGGAAGGACAATAAAGTCACTATGTCACAAAGTAAAACTCAACATTTCAAAACAAGACTTTCACAGATCTTTAACTTTAAGTCAGTGATAGTAAAAAAAGAAACACAAACCCTTTGACTCTTGACCGGGGTGGAGGGGCATTAATTAAAACCAGATAAATTGAGTTTGAAATGAAGACTCTACAAACCCTTGGACTCGGGTCTTTATTTTTACTCTTGATCGCGGTGGAAGGGCCATAACTAAACCAGATAAATTGAGTTGAAATGAAGACTCTACAAACCCTTGGACTCGGGTCTGTATTTTTACTCTTGACCGGGGTGGAGGGGCATTAATTAAAACCAGATAAATTGAGTTTGAAATGAAGACTCTACAAACCCTTGGACTCGGGTCTTTATTTTTACTCTTGACCGGGGTGGAAGGGCCATAACTAAACCAGATAAATTGAGTTTGAAACGAAGACTCTACAAACTCTTGGACTCGAGTCTTTATTTTTACTCTTGATCGCGGTGGAAGGGCCATAATTAAACCAGATAAATTGAGTTGAAATGAGGACTCTACAAACCCTTGGACTCGGGTCTTTATTTTTACTCTTGACCGGGGTGGAAGGTTGAGATCCAGATGAGCAACCCCGATCCTCCTTCTGTTCCTGACTCAGCTGTTTGCGGATGCGGGAGGAACTCTCAATGGTGTTTGCTCCCGACGATGAGACAGAATGAGAACGCTGGAGTGAAGATGAAAAGATGTATATTGGATGTGAGGCATTGCATGGTAAGGTATCAATATATATTTGGTTTGCGGTAACATCATGTGTGTGTCTACTTGCCAGGTAGAAATAAAGTGGTCTCGGCAGATTTTCTACCTTCAGACAAGGTAGTTAAAAAGCAGGACAGCTCTTTTCAGAACTGAGAAGTCTAAGGAAATCTGATAATATACTCCGCGTTAGTAGACTACATGTATATAGCAAGACAATTCTCTTAAAAAAACAATCTACCTGGCAATGAGACACGCACATTCAGTTGGTATGAGGAATGGATGTTGGAGTTTGGCGTGGTGTTGACTTGGCATGGTGTAGAAAACATGGGTTATTAAGGATGGGGGCACTGAAGGCGTGGTTGAAACTGGAGCACTGAGATAAATTGATGTTAAGTTAAGCATATTCGTAACAGTCAGGAACCTTTGATTTAACGGCCTAGTTAGTCGTAATGTTCATGCTCCAGTAATTTATGCAAATTGTGATTCTTTACAATTAAATTCATAGTTAAGTAAAATGCAGACTTTAAAATATCTCTTTTTCACATCTTGTTTAGACCATGCAACCTGTGACATAAAATTTTTTACAAAAGAGCAACAGAGCCTGGGCTCCTTATAACTTTTGATTTGAAGAAAAGCTGCACGTATAAAAACCTGCTCAGCTGTTATTTTTACAACTCTCGAATTTGTGTAGAAATTATGAAACAAAATATAGTTTCCCATAGACCAGTGAAGTTGCAGTATTTTGCCGTCTAGAAAGGTCCCGGAATGTACAAGATCACTTGTTTTGTGAACAAAGGTTCTTCTATACTTCTTGTGAGTTTCATGATCTGTCGCTTGGAGATTGAAACAAACTACGGAAGAACATTTTGATGGATAGCTTTTTGGTAAAATCAAAACCAAATGGAACATGAAATCCATTTGATGTGACATAACAAATAGAACAAATAGGGAAAATAATTGGGAAGGAATGTCAGAAGAAGTTGTTAAAAGGACGAGGGTAAAGGAATGTGGGGAAGGGAGATGGGGAAATTAGTCCAGAAAAATGTTTCACAGCAACCTTGATGAATGAGCAGATTCCTTTTGGTTTAAAAGAAATAATAATGATTATTCACTGATGATGAAAGTAGAGCATAAATAAAACAGCGTTGTTGACAAGCTTGAAGAGTATACAAGGTATCTATGTAGTATGGAGAAATCTTTTTTGTGAAGACAGTTTAAACAAATTTTATGTGTGAAATATCACATCGACGGTTGATAGAAAAATCTTTAAAATGTACTAAGCGGTTGCCGCTTTACATGCTGTAGCAAATATGAGTGCAGATGCGCGTAGCCAGACTCTCGAGGAATCTCTCGCGAGTTTTGAAATAACATTTTGAGGTATAAGGTATCAATCCTGCAAACTTTCCCTTCACCTTCCAAACTTCAGACCTTTCTCTTTTGTTCATGTCCAAAACTACACAATCAGGCCAAAAATACTAGGCAGTCCAACACCTTGTTGTTGTTAGGATAAATATGGACAAGTTTCATTTTGCATCCGAGTGACTACAATTGCGTCTTTCGACATCATCTTGTGAAATAGATCAGATCAAGGAATAAAAGTTTTGCAAGGTTCTACATAAATGAACAGGAAACTAAAGTTCTATGTCAGGTGTTTGCATTTACACTACTCAACACTTTTACAAGCTTGTATGCGCCTGCAACCGTGGACCTCCGATTGTTAAATTTTGTGTAACTTTTTTCCAAAAGCTCCCTTTGGTTTTGTACACGTTTTCCAACTGTGGACCTTTCCCAAACCATGGACCCTATTGTCCTGTTTTGTTACAGGTCCCCAGTTTGATTGTGTAGACCTACTATAGGAATTAAACAAGTCTATTTGTAGGTAAATATAATGCCTATTCGTTGAACGAAATCTATACTCCAGTAAAACAACATAACTCTCCACACTTTCAAATTTGCTGCCGTCAAAAAAATGGCAGACTTTATCACTTTACTGGTTCAGCACAGCTAATTCTTTTCTACATTGGTCATGTATAAACAAAATTAATTATGACAGGTTTGTCAGTTTGTAATCAATGGTGAAAGGTACAATGGGAAAAAGAAATCCCTCCGTCCCAGCATGCTTTGGTGAAATTGACTCAAATGTTGAAGGTCAGAGGTTACTAAAGGTCAAAGGTTACCTGGTGGTGAGAGGACCAATATGAGAAGAAAGCTGTAAAGGGGCTTTCTGGAGTGGGACCTGGTGACACACGCTGAGGATAACAGGTTTAAATACACATGGGATTTAATGATAGTCTGTTTCTTGCCGATAATAAGTAATAAAAAAGAGCAAGTTCCTGAAAGAAAAAGTTCATGCTGATGGTTTGTTAATACCATGGTGATTGCAACACGTGTAAATGAGGTCGGTGATAGGGGGCCAAGATGCTGGGAATGCTTTAGGGAGAGGTTCGATGGGACAATGTTTGGTGGAACGATTACATGAATGAAATAGCTTTTTGTTAGTACATTGCTTCTGCTTCTGCTTATGGTTGATGGTTTGGGGTTGAACAAAGACAAATTGACTAGAGCGGGATTTGAACCACTGACCTCTGCATTAACACGCCGGCGCTCTACCAACTCAGCTTTCTAGCCCTATGTTGTCTATATCTTTCTTTATATGGTTGATGATATCATGTTTCAAGTAAAACTATTGAAATAAATTCAGTAGGCCTACATTCAGGTTTAACTTCATTTGTCTGAACGCTCTTTATACTTTAACCAAGTCGAGTGGAACCTGAATGAGTTAAATTGGCCAGTGAGGGTGGTTTAACACTAAACCACGCCCGTGTTATCTTTTAGCATGGTGTGTAGACAGAATCAAGTTAACCAAGTCCAGTTTAAGTCCTCACCAGTGACTGGTGACCAAAGACATGTGCATAAAAAGCAACAAATTGTGAAAGAGTGTGTCTTTTGTACACGCATGTAGCGGATGTTGTTGTGGTTGGTCACTGTGCCGTGTGACCTGTTAAACCCAAAGATAAACTAGCTTCATGTTTACGACCGCAACCCCCCTCCCCTCCCAACTGCTCATAAAGTTAAACCAGTTTAGGTTTACACTTTAGCAAGCATCTGAACATAGCAGTACTGGTTTAAGCATCCAAAACTTAACCAACTCTTCTCAGAGCAAACACCGCCTCAAAAAGAGATTTGATCTTATGGTGCAAGTTTATATTGATGATTTGTTTCCATCGTGCACAACTAACGTGATTATATCCAAGATGACCATGTTATGAATCTGGAACAAACCCATGTAAATAAAAAACTGTCAATAAATCTACCCATCTACCCATGTTGTCTTTAGGAAAGGTGAGAAGTTTATGAAGTCAGTACATTATTAATGAAGTCTTCTTAGCTAATATCACACCATTTCCTACAGACTCCTTAAAACTCAACACAAAGAAATGCAACACTCTTTTCAAACGATACTTATAAAGAATTATATCAAAGAGTTAGTACCCTACAAAACACCCAGTTACTAAAAGTGCTGAACAAACTGAATTGAAACTGGTGCAATTAGTACAAAGGTGACTTTATAAACTTTACGAAGCATGCCTTTTTTTAATACCTTGAGCCATTTCGTCAAAGCAGGTGGAGAGAATGAGCCAGAGGACTGAAAGAAGTAACAAAATGTGGCAAACGAAAATGGTTTATAAACAGTTCAACTGAAAGCAAAGCATGAAACAAAAACTAACACAAAATTATACAACAAGAATTACAAGTTGAAGAGAAATTTCAGAAGTGGAATGTTTAATTTTAGCAAAAACAAAAATGCTAATTGTCTATTTCGTTTTAATGTGCTTGAAAAGAGAAAGAACAGTGCTATTAAAAATCTCTGGAACATAAGCTGAGATTTCCTGTGATCTTTTGTTTAAAAGGAAATCTCCAGTACTTGTCTGTGAGTTTACTTGTTTATTATAGTTAAAGAAACTAAAAAATACTTGCAGGAACAACCATGTGTAAAATCTCTTTTTGGAAGAGTATTGGCTCTGAGAAGACCTGTTGTGTGGTCTTGACATTTGGAGAAGTATACTCATCCTCCTGGAGGGAGATCAGAATATACTGCTCCAAACATTGAGAAGGGAGATCAGAATATACTGCTCCAAACATTGAGAAGGGAGATCAGAATATACTGCTCCAAACATTGTGAAGGGAGATCAGAATATACTGCTCCAAACATTGAGAAGGGAGATCAGAATATACTGCTCCAAACATTGAGAAGGGAGATCAGAATATACTGCTCCAAACATTGAGAAGGGAGATCAGAATATACTGCTCCAAACATTGAGAAGGGAGATCAGAATATACTGCTCCAAACATTGAGAAGGGAGATCAGAATATACTGCTCCAAACATTGAGAAGGGAGATCAGAATATACTGCTCCAAACATTGAGAAGGGAGATCAGAATATACTGCTCCAAAGATTGTGAAGGGAGATCAGAATATACTGCTCCAAACATTGAGAAGGGAGATCAGAATATACTGCTCCAAACATTGAGAAGGGAGATCAGAATATACTGCTCCAAACATTGAGAAGGGAGATCAGAATATACTGCTCCAAACATTGTGAAGGGTGATCAGAATATACTGCTCCAAACATTGAGAAGGGAGATCAGAATATACTGCTCCAAACATTGAGAAGGGAGATCAGAATATACTGCTCCAAACATTGAGAAGGGAGATCAGAATATACCGCTCCAAACATTGAGAAGGGAGATCAGAATATACTGCTCCAAACATTGTGAAGGGAGATCAGAATATACTGCTCCAAACATTGTGAAGGGAGATCAGAATACACTGCTCCAAACATTGAGAAGGGAGATCAGAATATACTGCTCCAAACATTGTGAAGGGAGATCAGAATATACTGCTCAAAATGTTGAGACTACAACGGCACTTTTCAGAGCCGAAACTCCTCCCAAAAGAGATTTTACACATGGTCGACCCTCAACGTTATTAGGTATAGTTGCTTCTTGTTATTGATCTTTTTAGTTTGTAGTGTGCCATACAAGGCTGTGTATTGAGAGAGTTGCAACAGCTTGCATTTAGAAGCTTTTTTCTGTGCACACAGGGTGCTAGACTGGAAAACGAGTTGTGCTCATAGAAATAGAACCTGGAGAACGCTGACCTCGACCAACCAGTGTGTCGTCTGTGGACGCGGCTTATCGCACCACGTGACATGCATGTATGGTAAAATGATCATCACATGAGCGCACACAGATCGTTTCTCCGTGTTTTCATTGGTCAATTTTCATGACGCCTACTGTATAGCAAAACAAATAGCTACGCGCATTGATAAAAGTAGCCTCACAACGAAATCGCAGTGTAGCACTCTGCGTTTTCCTAGTTCTATTTCTATGGTTGTGCTGCAATTGGACTGAAAAATATCATCCAGCAACCATGTGACCAAAGAAAACAGGTCACTCCATGTCACAACTCTCTCCATATACAGCTCTGGCACCACGTACTGAGGGGGAAAAAAACTTTCAACACATGGCTGCCATTTGGTAAAGATCAGGGCCCAATTTCAAAAATTTGCTTAGCATGAAATTTCTTCCTTGATAAATACAGAATTACCAACCAAATTTCTGTTTCTTATATATTGCTTGTTACTAGTATTCAGCTGTTGTTTGCTTATCCTGAAAATCAGGTGGAAATTTGGTTGGTAATCCTGTTTTTATCAAGGAAGAAATTTCATTCTAAGCATATGAAATTTGGGCCCTGCACACATAAAACACTGCAAAGCTTTTACAACAAAAGATGGCAGCAAAAGCTTTTTAAGGGGGGGGGGAGTTAGCAGTTTCTTCTTTACCTTTCCTTGGCTTTGGGACGATGAGGAATGCACTGGCGGAATATTAGCTGACTTTGGATAGTGCTAAAGTGCAGAATAAAAAAAGCAACAGACAAAAGACAAAAAAAAACAAAAAAACTCTATTGATCAAATAAAATAAAATAAAATGTTTGTCCATATCAAAATTGAATCAAGTGCAATGAGTGAGCATACAGTAAGGTACTCTATGGAGTGAGAAATTGTATAGTGCAGTATCAAGTTCTCTTTATAATGCAGATGCAAATATGAAAAAAGGTAACATTCTCAAAATAATTGGAGCTAGAAGTTAAAAACATATCATGAGCCTTTGTGAGGTATGGGGTACGTGATAGGAGTGTACTGTTTGGTTTGGGTGTATACACACAAATTTACCCAAACCTTATAGTGTTGCAGCATTGTGTCGGCCACATCTCTTTTCCTTCTGTTTAATTGTATTTGTTCATTTCATGCAAGAACTTGATCTTTAAAAAACAAAACACTGAAAGGTAAAAAAAAAAAAAAAAAAACAATTTGAGTGAACAATTTGAGAAAAAATAATCCCCAATCACAACATCACCCCACAATTAAAAAAAATAAAATCTGATTTTTGTTTGCACTTGAAGTATTTGGGTTTTAAATCATTCTGTGAAAAATACTTTTACAAAAAAGGAAAACAAAGCCAAACAAGATGCTTGCGAAAAGCACAAGATACTTGCAAGAAGCACAGGCATAGATAGAAACAAACTTCATTCGCTGGTATAATAAGCAAAGCTTGCAGGAAATTTAAGCATTTTTTAGTTTAGCTTACATAAAAAATAATAATTCCAAGAAGTAAGCAGAGTATTTGTTTCAGCTTACAAGTTTCATAAAGATCTTGGCTTTCTCAATACACTACACCACAGACAGTTTTAAGGTGGTTTTGGGGTGTTTTGTTTTTGTGTGTCACCATCAAGTATTCTGTCACTCTTTCTTAATGGATTTTGCTGTTGATATTTGAAAGTGCTGATTGAAACATTCAATTTTGGTGAATTTTTTGTTTTCAAGGATTATGGAGAAAGCATCTGAGAGACAAGAGGGACTCCAACATCCTAAAAATAGTAAACAATTGTATTTTCTTCCAAATCATTGATTTAGTTTGATGTTGTCAAAGTGTTTTCTGCCTCTTTGGATTAGTTGCTTTCTTGTTTAAGATAGGGGGAATTCCCTATTATTAATGCGATGTAGTGCAGCACATGGCTATGTTAGTTTATGCTCTCTACTGACGCATAGATTTAAAATGTAGATCGGGCGGCTACCAGGTCCTTAAAGACCTGGGTCAATGGGAGAAGTAGTGTGTCATAACACACACAAAGTGCACAGAAAAAATGAATTACATAATTCATCAATGCTATCATCCTGTAAAACAAAAAGTTTTAAATTACAACCGCAATTAACAAAGGAAGTATTGGGAAACCTCCGTCACCATCACACAAACTAACCAGCTCATGGCTTCCACAGAACGCCCTCTATTGGTGGAATTGTCGCAACGTGTATGCAGTGTTGATGAGAGCGCATGGTTTTCTAAAACTCAACCAAAAGAACTTCTTACACCAAGACTTTCAATTAAGGTGAATTTATCATGCCAGAACAGTCTTTGATGTCTAATAAAAAACCTTCTCCACAAAGTAGACCCAAAAGTACGAAGATAAACCAAATCCATATATCAAAATCGAGGAAGCACAAACCAGGCGAGAGGTAAATAGCCAATAACTGATCAATTTTATTTCCTTTCACCAACTCTTGTAACCAATCTTTACTCTAAAACTAAATTGATTCAAAACGATAGTTGTGTAATAACGCCAACATATGAAGGGCTCCCTCTGCTGACCAAAGTCTGCTCTACCTACTTTTGGGTGGAAGTGTTAAAGCGCAATGGTTAAACGAGGCATAGCGTCTTGAGGAAAAGCATTGAGCAAGCTTTGACATTGCTATTGTTTGATTTATTTCAGCTAAACCCTGTTTAGTTAATGATGATTTGTCAAATTTGTTCAAATGACAGCAACCAAACTCTTGAGGGCGCTTTCTTCCTTTGCTAACAGTTGGTTCTTTGTGTATGAAAACCATGCAATGCAGGGAATTTGATAACTTGTTGATGTAATCTCTTTGGCTTTAAGTCAAGGGCATCCATATTTACTAAACCTTGTCCTTGTAGGCCTGGAAGAACATGGGGGATGTCATCCATGGTCGCCCCTGTCTTTGTGCCCCTTAACCAAATTCACATAGACTTTAACATCTTCTAGTGGAAGTGCCCTTTGCAAAATGAAAATGGCCTTGCCCTCTCAAAGATGAAATTCCAGGCCTGCCCTTGTTAGGAGCCACATTCTTGCAAAAGTCTTAAACCTAAACTTCAATTAGTTGCATTCACACTGTGTGCATTGGGGCCAATTTCATGGCACTGTTTAACACAGAAATCTGAATTGTATGGGACATGCATTGTAGAGCCACCGATTTTTTTTTTCTTCCCAGGACATGAAAGCAAATTCTACATTTAGTAAAACATTGTGAGAGCAGAATCCAATGTGTTACTGGTACATGTGGGCACAGAATTCTAAGATTTCCCAATACATGTTAGCACAGAATTCTGCATTTTATGGTAGCACAGTAGGCACAGAATCCAATGTTTGACTGTGACAGGCAGGCATTCTGTTTTATGGGGCGATGTAAGAACATAACTCTGTGGCTAAGTCGAGCTGAAATAATTGGCCCTAGTTGTCAACCATAGACCAATGATAGACCACGAGAGATGTGTCAGAGCTTGCTCAATAATGTTGTAGCAATGAAGCAGATGCATGCTGTCAGGCAGACTGAACACCCGTTTCAGACCAGTGCTTTAGAGACGTGCCGAACCAAATAGATAAGGAGCTACTCTAGGCCAAGGCGAACATTTACTTTGGCTCGGCTCATGGCAAGATCGATCTCTGAAACCAAGACGCTCCAGAGTCAGTCGCTCCTAACTGTTTCAGAGGTTAAACTTTTCATGTATTAATTCAGAATTTGGTTCGGCGTGACTCTGGAGGGTCTGTCTGACTGAAACGGGTGTAAAACGATCAAACTGCGATTAAAAAAACATGGCAAAAATGTTGCCTTACATGCCCCCAATACAGACCACTACAGAGTGTTGTAAGAATTTTGTCAACAAAACCAGGCTGTTGCATTTGCTAGGTTATTACAGTATGCTGAGCAGACCTACATCAGAATTGAATTGATTTGATTAAATTCTTTATTCCCAATGCAAATTTCCATCTATTAAATCATTGCCGTACCCGCTGCTGAAATATCAAATTCAAACTGCCTCTAGCTACTACCGGGCAATCTCGGTGGTCTAGATGGTAACAAAGACGCTGCTCTAGAATTGCAAAGGTTGTGGGTTCGAATGCCACCCGAGTAATATGCCTGTGATTTCTTTCACAGAGCTCAGGAAAATACTGAGTATACAGTGCAAAGTACTGAGTATACAGGGCTTACACACATCGGTGTAGTTGGGAAATACCAAAATTAGTATTCTTTATCCCGATGCAAAATTCCATCTATTAAGATGATTAAAAAGAGTCTGTCATGACAAATATTCTTTGATCGCAGTTTGATCTTGTGTAACTGATAATGTGCCTTAAGGTCCAAAAGTCCCCCTTAACTAAAATTGCGTTTTCTGTACAGAGAATTTGTTTTCCAATATTTTGTTTAACCTCTAAGGTTTTATAAAGTTGCTTCCTCAATACATAATTAATTTTTGTATTTCATGTATAATCAGACAAAAATTGTTGTTATCCACTTCAGAAAATGCAAGTTTGGTTATTCCCTCTGATCGAGCAATGTGGTTTTAGTACAAGGCTTGGGATGCGTTAGAGTTTGGAGGCAAACCTTTTGAATACGTCTCATGAATTGTCTAATGTCGCTAGCAAAGAACATGGGAGCTTCTCCCATAGACAAGGACCTCTGTGATTGGAGGAGGGAAACAAGTCAAGTCAAAACAAGTCATTCCAAATAATAATAATACTGGGTTCTTATATAGCGCTTTATCACACCCCTACTGGCCGCGTCAAAGCGCACAGTATTTTTTCCTGCAAGGTATTTGGAGCTACGATGTTAAGTATGAGACCTATTCCTATAAAGCACCGCCTAATGGTTTTTCAAGGTGCTGTCGAGCATTATGCAGTCAATCAAACCAAGAACACCTGGGCGAACCCATTCTCTTTTCCATTAGTGCACTGGGTTCTTTTACATGCGTTACACACACACGGCTTTACGTCCCGTCCGAAGAACGAAGCAATGGTTAAGTGTCTTGCTTAAGGACATAAGAGTCAAGACTGGGACTCGAACCCACACTCTGCTGAATAGAAACACCAGAGTTTGAATTTCTGTGTTCTTAACCGCTCGGCCACAACACTTTCAAATATTGCCACCAAAACATACATTGAATGTAGTTTCAGTTTGCTGGACCACATTTTACGGAACAATCTCCCTCTACACATCAAACAAGCAACCACCATCTCACGTTTCAAGAAGCTTTTCAGAACATTCCTTTTCAATTCATCAAATATTACTTAGTTTTTCCGAATGCTTAGAGACTTTCTTCTGGAGGTGTTAGGCATTATTATCTACAGCTGTCAAATCTCCTAATGGATCAAAAATTATGTTAAGCAATGAATAAACTAAGCAGTTTTTTTGCGTCTAGTGCTTCACAAATTGATACAAGAGACAATTGGTAATTGGGATTTTCAAGGCAAATAGAAAGGGATGGACTTGAACATTTTATGACCCAAGCAATCATTTAGTATAACATTCATCATCTTTAAAGCAGCTTGATCTCTACATAAAGGGAATCTAAAAACTTCACAGCAGATAAAACTACAAATAAACAACTAGCGGTCAATATGAATGAATTACCTTGATGCTGACTGGTGATGATTGGTCTTTGTCCCTCTTCTCTTCGCTTGAATCCCTGAAGAGTTGTCTAACTCCCTTGGAAGGGACAATGTCCATTGGGTTATTCCCATTCCCTGTGACAAGTAAATACATCAAAATCATCCAATGTTACAAGAGAATTGTGCCCAATTTAATAATATTAATTATAATTATCTTTTTTATACCACGCTTTTCACGCCCAAACGGCTTCTTGAAGCACTCCAACATCATTACCCTGGTCCCTGGGCCTTAAATTATTCCTGAAACCATCTCAGCTTCCTAGGGAGTATACAGCCTGTGCAACATATATTGCACTACTTGGCTAAATCAATCACAAGAACCATCTCTGCGCTCACAGGGCATTGAGGTTCACAAAGCTGGTTCACGAGTGGCTCACGAATGACTGTTTATTTGCTGAGCAGTTCTAGAAACATGGCGCATACGTGGACAAAGTAATGTTGGTTCTAAGGGTCATGTCACACAAGGCAATTTACAGGCAACCAGTTTCAGGCAATCTCCAAGAAGAGAATCCATTCACATTTGAATTTTCACATATTATTCGTGGGATTGTAAGACATGAAAATGACTCATGTGCTACCAAAGTGGTCCTGTAGCATGCACTGCAGTTGGTTGCCTCAAAGTTGCCTGTAAAAGTTGCCTCGTGCGACATGGCCATGTGAGCCCTGGTTGGAAAACTTACTCTCTACACCCTTAACCGGAGATGCAAATGGGGTGAGGCCTTGGATGCAATCCTGAGAGACCACACCCATGGGTGCGGTCAGGATCCTATACTCCATCATGACATCACAAAGGGAGTGTTGTACTGCCCTCATGAGGCGGTTTGTCAGGTGCGGAAGATCCACGTTACCTCGTTGCCAGATGAGGAATTGAATCAGAGCTGTGGGCCCTACAGAAATTACAAAATAATAATAATAACTGGATTTTATATTGACCCAATTCACCTGAAGTTATCACTAAAATAATTTTGGATGCTCCTTTTGGTTGGCAATGTCACTGTGCGTTATTTAGTGAAGTGCGCATTTTAGGCAACGCGGCGTTTACACATAGAAATATTGACCACCAAAATGGTGAGCATGGCACAGTCGCCATATGTGAGGTGCGTGCAATATGTGAGGTGCGTGTTGGGAAAAAGAGCAGGAAATCTGGATTAGAATGGAAAAGACAGACACTAAACAAAACTTTGGTAAAAAGTCTATAAAGGAAAATGAGAAAGTACTAGTAGAAGATATACATTTTTGTTGGTAAAAAGAGCAGGAAAGAAATGGACAACCATTTTTGTTGGGAAAAAGAGCAGGAAAGCAATGGACAACCCTTCACCAGGGTTGGAATCTTACCTGGTTTCTTAGGCGACTCAAGATTTGCATAATATCTCTCAGTGTGTGTGAGGGCGACAAACTCTCCAGTGTCTAGATGATTAATATGAGCCATTGGAGAAGGTCTGGGGCAGCTGAGTATGGTGACTGGGTTACCACGACCATCCACTAAACCCATAGAAATACAGGCAAGACCAATCCCTGTAAGAAATAACACAATTTTTTATTACGAGGACAAAGAACAGAGAACACTGAACATAGAACCCCTGTTACGGCCTGTCCTTAAAGGGTCCGTTGCCTTGGAACGGTCGTTGCCTTCGATCGGTCCAGTTGATCCATGAAAAGCGTTTGAAACTGTTTGTTATGAAATGCATACGGTTAGAAAGATGTTTTAAAAGTACACTATAATTTGATCCACACAAATATGCGTAGAAATTGCATGGTTTTCTTTATACGTTGTGAACTAATACAGCACGCCATTCAGTGGAGTCAAGTTTTTGCCTCCATAAAATGGCCGACCGTGTTACTTCACAAAGTAAAAGAAAACCAACGCAATTTCAAGGAATACTTGTGTGGATCATTATATTCTACTTATAAAACATCTTTCTAACCAAATGCATTTCATAACAAATGGTTTCAAATGCTTTTCATGGACCAACTCGACCGATCCAAGGCAATGTGTCCCTTTAATGTTGACTGGGAACAGCGATCGACAAACGCAGAGCTGTATGAAGACTTGCCTAGATTGAGTTTATAAGATCAGAGAACGATGAATGAAATGTGCTTGGCACTGTAATAGAAGCAAGGAGTCTGCATCGAAACTCATTCACTGGGAACCAAAACATGGACGCAGAAAATGTGGTAGAACAAAATTTACCAACTTACATGTAGATGCTTTGAAGAAAGACAGCAGACTGGAGACAGCAGAGCTATGGATAGCAACGCAGGACAGAACCCTACAGAGAGCCATCACAGTTCGAGAACACCACCCCAAATAAACTAAAACTTAAAGGCTTATTTTGAAATATCAAAGAATTATTTCTTTGTTAATGTTTCACTCTTGTTTACCTGTGCGTCCTGCCCTCTGGTGACGGTTGTACAGATAAACTTCGTTATCCGGGAGCTCAATCCCTTTGTCTCTCTCAGTACCAGCCACAGTACGGTCTTGGAAATGATCTTCCGATCTGTTGCTGCTGTACTTGGGCGTGTGGAGAAACTGCCTAAGATTCTGACCGAGATAGAAGGCTAGAGAGTAGAGATGTTGCATGGCTGACTGTGGAATCTTGAAGTGAACAGTCTCTGTAGGGGGCTTCAATGGAGGCTGAATGAACTAATGAAAGACAAGAACAAGAAAAAGAGGGAATCAAAAAACAGAAGATGGCGAGATGAACTAAAAACATAGGAGCATTGCTTGGCAACAGACAGCTCAGATCATAATTTCATAGAGGTGCTTAAGCACAAAATCTAGCTAAGCATACACACAACAAAATTATGCTTACCACAATAAGGTGGTAAGCCAAAATACCATGTTACTTGTGCAATTTGTCACTGGTATCCTGCTCTTTTTTGCTTAGCAGAAACTTTTTAAGCAATTTTTTTTCAGCTTAAGCGCCTCTATGAAATTTGGCTCAGGTTGGAGTAAAATGGAAAACTCAGTAAACTCCCACAAGGGGATATAACTGCAAAGCTGGCAACAGCCAATCTCTGTCATACAAACTTTGATTTATCATCTATGATTATGACCTGCACAAATCAAGAAACTGTGATTCAGTAATTAGACAAAATATTTCTTCTAGTCATTGTCAAATCAGCGGTTAGCTTTGATAGGATTCAAACCCACAACTTTGTGATTGCAAGCCCTGCAGGCTAACCACTGGACCACAGTGAAGACAATACTTGTTCTAGTCATTGTGCAATCAGTGGTTAGCATGGAACAATTCGAACCCTAGTAGGATTGCAAGTCCTGCAGTATAACCACTGGACCACTGTTAGCTTGGGGGATTCGAACCCACAACCTTGTGATTGAAAGTCATGCAGTCAACCACTAAACCACGGTGAAGACAATACTTGTTCTAGTAAGTGTGCAATCAGCGGTTAGCCTAGTAGGATTCGAACCACCAACCTTGTGATTGCAAGTCATGCGGGCTAACCACTGGACCACGGTGATGACAATACTTGTTCTAGTCATTGTGCAATCAGCGGTTAGCCTAGTAGGATTCAAACCACCAACCTTGTGATTGCAAGTCATGCAGGCTAACCACTGGACCACGGTGAAGACAATACTTGTTCTAGTCATTGTGCAATCAGCGGTTAGTCTGGTTGAATTCGAATCCACTATCTTGTGATTGCAAGTCATGCAGGCTAACCACTGGACCACGGTGAAGACAATACTTGTTCTAGTCATTGTGCAATCAGCGGTTAGTCTGGTTGAATTCGAATCCACTATCTTGTGATTGCAAGTCATGCAGGCTAACCACTGGACCACGGTGAAGACAATACTTGTTCTAGTCATTGTGCAATCAGCGGTTAGTCTGGTTGAATTCGAACCCACTATCTTGTGATTGCAAGTCATGCAGGCTAACCACTGGACCACGGTGAAGACAATACTTGTTCTAGTCATTGTGCAATCAGCGGTTAGTCTGGTTGAATTCGAACCCACTATCTTGTGATTGCAAGTCATGCAGGCTAACCACTGGACCACGGTGAAGACAATACTTGTTCTAGTCATTGTGCAATCAGCGGTTAGTCTGGTTGAATTCGAACCCACTATCTTGTGATTGCAAGTCATGCAGGCTAACCACTGGACCACGGTGAAGACAATACTTGTTCTAGTCATTGTGCAATCAGCGGTTAGTCTGGTTGAATTCGAACCCACTATCTTGTGATTGCAAGTCATGCAGGCTAACCACTGGACCACGGTGAAGACAATACTTGTTCTAGTCATTGTGCAATCAGCGGTTAGCCTAGTAGGATTCGAACCCTAGTAAGATAACAAGTCCTCCAGTCTAACCAAGGTACCTACCTGTACATCACTTGGTGTTAGCTTACACATTGGATTCCTATTCAGCATGAGTGTAATAGCATCAAGAGTAGACTCAGCGAGTCGGTTGGTGAGTAACTCCACTAAGTCTTCTCTGATCTCCAGACCTGGAGGATCTACACCGTGAACCTCTAGCTTGATGGTGTGCTCAGTCCGCCCTGGTCCAGTGGCTCTGGATAGAGTAGACATTGTATCGATACCAGAGTCTGCGACACTGTATCGTCTTGGATCAGGAGAGTGACTCTGAGTTTTAAAAGAAGAAAAAAATACACACAAATCAAGAAGCTTTTGTAGTTTTTGTAACAAAATAATTGGAAAAGTAATGTTGTGAATAAAACACCCCAACAAAAAAAATACTACAAATGTATTTGGCCTTGTAGTTGTATCTCTGTGTAGCGCCCTTGAGTGTCTTTAAGGAGGCATTGTATAAGTTTACTTCATTATTACATGGGATTTGAGGCATTGCTGGTGAGGTATCAATATTTGGTTTGCGGTAACTACCCGTCAAGTAGACATAGACATGGCGTTACCGCAACCCAAATATAAATTTGTATAATTTTTATGATTTGAGGCATTGCATGTTCAGGTATCAATATTTATTTGGTTTGCGGTAACACCATGAGTGTATCTTCTGACGATGACTAGAGCAAGTTAGTCGAAACGTTGAGACCAGTTTAAGTACTCACTCCGTAGTGCAGTTAACAACGATCCTATAAGTTAAAGTAGTAGTCACAGCCAATTTTCTATACCATCCGTCCAGGTACTAGTTCAAAAGTAGCACAGTTTTTTCCAGAACTGAGAAGTCTCCCGAACAGTAGTAGAATATAGAAAGCGTTCTCTGAAGAACAAACTCTATCTGTGGCAAGTAGACTATTACTTCTATTAAAGTAAAACTTACCACTGAAGCCTCATCCTCAAACACTGATCCCATGGTGAGTGTGTTCAGAGACTGTATGGACGTAGCTCGACTCACTGATGACAAAAATAAACACCAAAATAACTTACTTTATTTTCAATAAATGTTTGCTGTTTGTTAATGAATTCAGGATTATTTTTTTAAAGTTATATGGTCCTCATTCAATAGCTGTGTTTAATAATAATAATAATATTGAAGTCTTATACAGCTCACGTATCTACCAACAAGTTTGAATTGGGTGCTCTTAATTAACTGCTCGGCCACAACAATTCCACATGCATGGAATAATGGGAGATTTCAGAATGCTAACTGGCAGCAGACTTAACAGGTAAATTGTTTACCTAGTTCTGAGCAAGCCCAAATGACTGAGGAAGATGGATGTATTGGGTTGACTTACTGGGTTGGGAACCAGGCTCTTGTTGGTGTCCTGTATCGGTGGTTGAACTCACTCTGGACACTGTGGACGAGTGACTTACTACAGTGCTCTCAAACAACCTACAAACAAAACAAGAACAAATTCATTATTTGTGTAACCCAACATGTGCATACAATAAGAAATCTGTGAAAATTTTGAGTCAATTGTTCATTGAAGTTGCAAGAGAATAATGACAGAAAAAACAGCCCTCGTTGCACAAATTGATGTGTTTTCAGATGCTTCATAAAAGGCTTCAGGCCTAAAGTCTTTAAATATCTAAGTGAGAAATTCCTGTTTACTCAAAAACTACAATACTTCAGAGAGAGCCGTTTCTCACAATATTTTACATGTATACTATCAACAGATCTCCATTATACCGTTATACCAAGAAAGTTTTTATGCTAAACATTATTCTGAGTAATTACCAATAGTGTCCAGTGCGTTTAATGATTTGTGTGATCAACCAACAACATGCTAAACATTACTTTGAGTAATTACCAATAGTGTCCAGTGCCATTAAATACAAATTCTTTACCTGAGATAGAAGACAGCCTCTGACTTCTCTCTAAAGACAAACATATTCCTACGGTTAAGAACAGCGAAGGCACTTAGTGCTGAGACTAAAGCCTGCATACCTGTGAGAAGCAAATCACACAATAGACAGTTGTCATTAATCACTCAGCATGACCTTTTGTACATTTGCATTTATGCCAAGTTATTATAATTAATAATAATAATAATAACAATTTTTTGTTAGTTAACCAACAGTTCTTTTCAGAACCACCCCAACTCATTTAGAGATAGTCATAACATGGTGGTACAGCAAACCTTTCCATATCGTATTTCCACCATGCAAAGTTTCAAACTTTTTATGTAGCGCATTTCATAATAATCGTTTGAATGCGCTTAACATTAGTGCCCTGGTTAATGGGTCTATAACGTCCCTTTAGTCTTCCTCAGCTCCCTGGGGAGTATACAACCCATTATTGGCAATCGTATGCACCAAAGCCTTTTTCATACACAACACCATTGTTCGTAAATGCTCTTGTACAGCGGCTTTGAAACTTTTGTAAAAGGCGCTTCATAAATATTATTATTATTGTTGCTGATTTGTAGCCAAAATTATAAAGAAAGATACAATAAAAGCCACATTTGAAAGTTTCATCTGAACAAAGCATCTAGTTGCGGAGAAAAGAGCAGTAGGTCAGGAAGGGCACATCTTATTTGATGACAGTTTTTTTTTCACTTTTGCCCTTCCCTGGAAAGCCTCTGCTTGTTAGATTGTATTGTCCAAAGACATAAAATAAGTAAAGCAAGCACCACAGCGATCCTGTTATTAGCATTTGCATTGTTGGATTTATAATGATATAGCTAAATACCTGTTGATGCCATGCTTCCTCTATGTCCAGTGTATAGCCTAGAGTGAATAGGGAAGTGTGTATACCACACAGGATCACAGGCAAAATGGCCGGCTTCAAAGGTCATCGCAGCAAACAGGTAACCTTTCTGGGCATTGTCCACGTCATTCCCATCTGATAAACAACAAGAAACATGTATTAGTAGTTAAACTATCTTCTTAAGAAGCATAATCAGGATGGGACGTAAAGCAGTTGGGATGTAAAGCCGTAAAGGTATCATGTGTTGTGTATCGCACATAAAAGAACACAGCACACTTATCAAAAAGAGAAGGGGTTCAAAAAAGGCAGGACGCTTAACATTTGTTGGTTATATTTGGCCTGAGGGTCAGAAATATTTTGTCTATACTGACCATCATCCAGAGATGGCTTGTTCACCCTAGACCGGACTGGATCATCACTTTGCCAAATGTCTTCCTCACTCTCGCCTAAGAGGATGGACTTGCAGGAGCGGGTCTTGTTAAGATCTTGCAGCAATAGCCTCTGCAAAGACAACATAATCATTAGAGAGAACACTCACACAGAAAGGAAAGAGGAAAGTCAGACAGAAAACAATTACAAAAAAGCCATATTGTACAAGTAAGTTCTAAAGTGAGTGACGTAACATAGAAAATTAATGGTGAATGTGCATGCAAGTAAGTTTTCAACCTAATCGTTTCAAAGTAATCCTGGGCTGACACAGGGTTACCCCCTTTACAGTCCATACGGATGTAGTTTCAACACTAGAATTATCACATATTTGTTGTGGTAAGTCAATCCAGAGAGTGGGTCTAGCATGCGACACTGACCTATCGCCCCATGAATTCCTACTCTTTGGAATATGTAACAAGCAAGTATAAGATCGAAAGAATCAAACAGGAGTATATGCTTAAACCAAAGAATTATTATAAATAAGAGTAGAAGTTTAGAGGTTATACAAGATTAAAGGATACTGGATACTAGATACAAGTTGTACAAAGGCCCAGTCACACTGGCCTCGATATCGAGAACGAAAACAAGAACGTTAACAATGCACACCCTCGATTGGTTGAATGAGCGTGTGGGTATTATCCGTGGAGCATTCACCAATAGAATGCATTCTCTTTGCGTTGTGATCATTATCATTTTCGTGATCGCTGTAGTGTGACTCGGCCTTAAGTGTCATGACCGGGATACTTGTTACCAACCTGATTGACGATCCTGCATGTACTTCTGATTGCCTCAATAACTCGCTGATACAGCTGCTCACCAATTTCACCATCAGATTCACTCGGATCTCTGCGAAGAAAACAAAACAAATCATGATGTATCAGGAATTAAAACCAATTGTTTGGAGGATTTCTACTAAGACTGTAGTATGAGCTTTAGGATCCGTGAGATTTCAGATGGAAATATTTCTCTGTAGGATTGGTACTGGTATGAACTTTAGAATCAGTGAGCTTTTAGATGGAAATATCTCTGTGGAGGATTGATACTGGTATGAACTTTAGAATCAGTGAACTTTCAGAGGGAAATATTTCTCTGAAGGATTAGAACTGGCATGAAAAAAATGAGTGGGCTTTCAGATTAAAACTAAAACATGTTTATAACAACAATCCTGTAATTTGTCAAAACATGAACTGGGAATGACATGAAAGGATCTGGAACTTAAGATGGTTGTTTCAAGTTTGCAGATCATCTAACAAGTTGGAAACCAGTTAGATACTTGATGTCAAACCTTGAATGGAAGAATGTCTCCACTTTGTCTGTATGTATTCTTAAGATGAGCCAGAAATCAGGCATAAGATGACGACGTCTTGTCTGCTCATTGATCAGCTCTTGGGAATCATCCGGTTCTAGGTCACTTGACCCTCCTTCATATCCTAAGAAGAAAACAAAGAGGAGTATACCCAGTTAAATATCACTCTTAGACTGGTCCCCAAAGAAAGGCACTGGCCTTACAAACCCAGTGATTTCATTGGATAAGAGTTGCAAACTCAGTGATTTCATTGCTTTGCATTTGAATACCAGGTCACTCGACCCTCCTTCATATCCTTAGAAGAAAACATGGAGAAACAGGTCAAGTTAAGTTCACTCTTAGACTGGTCCCCAAAGAAAGGCACTGGCCTTACAAACCCAGTGATTTCATTGGATAAAAGTTGCAAACCCAGTAATTTCATTGGATAGGAGTTGCAAACCCAGTGATTTCATTGGATAAGAGTTGCAAACCCAGTGATTTAATTGGATAAGAGTTGCAAACCCAGTGATTTCATTGGATAAGAGTTGCAAACCCAGTGATTTCGTTGAATAAGATTTGCATTTGCTTACTAATTTGCAAAGCTGTCTAGACATGTTGAAACGAAAACAATATTTTTATTTCATATTTATATTTTTAATATCGTTCTAGATGTACCAGGTCAACTTTTTGTCAATTCTATTCTCTTGAGAAATTTATCAGAAGTCTTGCCATGCCAGTTTGCAGATACTGCGAAAAAATGTTCTAAACTAATAACAAATTTGCTTTATAAAAACGCTCTGTTAACCATAACCTCTTCTGATTGTTTTTGACTGTTTGAAACTAACTTAAGGTAATTTTTTTTGTCAAGTTTATTTTCTTGAGAACTTCATCAGAAGTTTTGCATCAAAAGTTTGCCAAAACTGTACAAATATTATTAAAGAAAAAATGTCTTCACAAAATTTCTACAAACCATACCTTCTTCATCATCGTTATCATTCAGACTTCCAGTGTAGCTGATTTGAGAGCTAGGAGGTCCACTTGACGCTAATGTGAATCTTTTACCCTGAACAGCAACATCAGATTCTGAACTGTGACTAGATAATCTCTCCAGGCTGGTAGTAAGAGTTGAACTACCTTCTTGAGGAGCCAGTTCATCCTTGAGGTTCTCCGAGGGCTCCGTTGAGGTTGATTGAGACATGCTTGGAATGTCTGAGGGTGGTTCAGCTTCCTCATCAAGCAGAGTTCCTGAATCTGATTTGTTTATTGTGATTGTTGTACTAGTGCTTGAAGCAGAGCTCTGACTAAGTGCTTCCTTTCCCCCGAAGACCTCACTTACTGTCTGAATGTCACCATCGGCCTCGTCCAACTCTGGGATTTGTGTGTCTCCTAGAGTGTTACTAGTGGACGACAAAACAACAAAGCTTGTACTGTTTCTTCGAAGGCCTTCTTCTGCATCCTCTTCCTCCTTGATTGGTGGGAATTGTTGCTCCACTCCACTTTGCCCTTCAGGAGAGGCATGTGTGCTGCTTAGAACGATCTGAACAGCATTGTTTTGTTCTGGCTGTGCGTTCAGGTCAGCCGTGCTAGCACTTGGTGTCTCTACATCATGCTCCTCTGATAGCACCTGTATGGAGCTATCACTGCTTCCAGAAACCTCCTCATCTGTTCTGCCCTCTTCTGTAACCTTTGAACTCTTACTGAGCTCACCATGACCTTTGTGACCCTGATCAGTTTGAGCTCTGACTGCTTTACATGGTGAGGGTGGAGTACAGATGACAGTCATAGATGGGAACCTCCCCTTCTTGGTGGTGAATGACGCTGACGCATCCTTCATCAATCGATGAGGCTCTTGCTCTCCGAGGTTCTCGAGGGCGCTCTGGATGGCGTGGTTGCGCATTACATTCTCTACGTGGGTTTGATCATACATCAGATGGTAGTAATGGCCGACCTTGTTCAGTTCATATCCTGGGATATCCAACTTCTTCAGGTCCTACACACAAAATGGAGAACACAATTTTGTTAAACTTATTCACTGACTATACTCAGGCCTCAAAATAAACCCACTTCAACCACAGCAAATACTGAAGTGTCTTGTGCTTTCGCTGCATCGTCTTTGCAAAGTTCCAATGCAGATTTTTAGATTTACAGATAAATGTTTTTGTTTAAATGTTAAGAATTTTAAATAAGAAAAGATAAATTAATAAAAATGCGTATACATGTATCAGTTACATTATTATAAAGATAAACATTTTTAGTCCGATTTAGTTTGATTTTTGATTTTGTTTGTCCTCACAAAGTTTGGTGAAATGGATATTGGTAAGGGAACTACATAAAGTACAACCGGTATATACTGAGTGGTTTTTAAATACTTTTTTGGGAAGATACTTTTTTAATTCACAAGAGCAAGAAAAAAAAGCATCCTAATTCTCTTTCTCTTCACAATCCCCAACTCCCCCCCCCCGCCCCCCCCACCAAAAAAAGCAAGTATGCTTTCTTTTTAAAGTCCCCTATTTAAATCTGGATTGTTATGAATAATAAATAATCAAAATTCCAAGCTTTTGGGCCATTTTCTCTGGGCCAATGAGGCCTTCACTCTGGTCCCGCTTGTTTGTCACATACCTTTCACTTTCACTTTAAAGGTTTACAACAAACATGTACATGTACATGTGCTTGAAATATGTTAATGCAAGTGAAAGGTCAAAGGTGGAATTCCATAGCTAGATAAGGTCAGTTGCAGTGTGTCTAAACCCATACAGCAAGGAATAGCCACACCTCATCAGGACACTCGGCCAGAGAGAACTCTGCGCTAATAATCCTTTGCCATCCAGATAAACATGTACTAAGGTAATATAATTTAATTGCTCTTCTATTTTTCTATTTTAGTTTGGCTTGGCAGCAGTCTGCAATTGTTTGAAAGTTAACATAACATTACGTAATTAACTATTAGTTAGTACCCCAACCGAAGGCCAACTCATGGCGAGGCGTGCCGGAGGGGGGGAGGGGCTTCCTTTTGTGGTTAATAAGAGGGATCAAAACTTGACGAGGCTCTACTTTAGCCTCCACAAAGCAGGAAATCATCAAACTGCAGGAAACTCTCAAGCCTGTAATATTTATTAAATTTTCCTTAAACTGTGAAATCAAAAACCATTTCCTACATTAAATGTGTTTCCGGAAATGGCGCGGAAATGGCACCATAGTGTCATTTCAGACCACTATAATGGTTTCAAATTACATGAAAAATTCATATGGTACTGTAATAAATGAATTTATTTGGTCAAAGAAGTAATTAATATAGATTATGCAGCTCATTGAACTATTTAACATTGATATTTAGAAAGTACACCAATATTATTTTTTAAACCCCCCTCACTAAGTAGTATTTATCAATCCATGTTACTTATTATAGTTTCTGCATAGTATAAAACACCTACCCTGCACTACCCTGAAGTATTTTAACTGTAGTGTTACATGTATTGGAGAAAGCTGATGATTTGCATACTACAAAACACATTTGCGCTGTTTGATGTTAACTTAAATAATAAATTATAAATGTAGGTTGATAGATGATGAATTGATGCACACAATATTATAATAACCTCATGCAGCTGGTAGTATCGGATGATGTGCAATTAAAGGCTCTGACCACTAATGGTTCAAAATTATTCACAATAATTAGTTTACAGAACTTCAGTGTACAATAACATACGTACATGTATATCATTGCCTGTATTAGATTTGTTACTGTGGAAACAGATAAACCTTGAAAGTGAAACCTTGGTAACAATACATGGAGAGCTGTTGATAGTATAAAACATTGTGAGAAATGGCTTCCCGAGCTTGTATTTGAGCGACCGAGTGAGTGAATGAGTGAGATACTAAATTCTCACTCAACTATTAATTAAGGTTTCAGGCCTGAAGCATTTTTAGGCATCTGAAAGCACACAAATTTGTACAACAAGGGTGTTTTTTCTTTTATAATTTTCTTGCATAATATAAACAAAAATATGAGCCCAATTTTCACAGGTGTTACTTTATGCAAATGTTAGGATACACCAAGTAAGAATACTGGTCTTTGACCAAAGGTGTCCAGGGGCCAATTTCACAAAGCAATAAAACTTGTCCCAAGACAAATTGTCAGTATTACCATGGTAATTTTTATTGTGACATCACAACTGCGATTGATTTGCAGCTATATAAAATTAAACTTAGCTCTTTGTGAAATCAACCCCAGTGCCTTTAAGTTAGAGTGAATAAAGAATCAAGCGATTGATGAACATTGCCCCCTGGTATTTCTGAGTACATGTATAATAAACAAAGCATACCACACACTGTTGTCATGCACTCATGGGTTTCTAAACAGCATGCACAAAACCTTGCTTTATGGGTTTCTGTGAATGCAATGAAAATGAAACTAAACTTCCTGTTGTGCATAGATCTGTATACAGTAGGGGCCTACCAGGGACTAATACCAGTGTATTGTAACACACACATGTAGGAGAGGTGCAGTCACTATAGTTCAACATGGCCGTTTTGGGTAAAATACTGAGTGTGGTGGAGATTTGTATTCTACTGGTTGCTGTTGGGTGTGGCATTACTGGTGCTATCATGATTGGTCTCACTTCGGTATGTATACTCATAGAGTAAGGACACAACTTTAATGAAAACAAATATATTCCTCAGGACTCGGGAAAGTACTGAGTATACAGTGCTAACACACATCGGTGTATGGGTATAAACCAAAATTAATATTCTTTATCCCCGATGCAAATTTAACATCTATTAAATATATTCCTGTTGGGTGTAATATGTGGGTGTTGTGTAAAATGTTCAGTGCATTTGACGATGCATTTCTGAGAGACGTTCCACACATATATGTTTGGACATTTTTAATGTGTTTCTTTCTTGACCCTAAATAAATTTGTAGAAGTTATCGGGAGATAGGGTTGTCAGAACTGGGTGTGGCATTACAGGCACTATCATGATTGGTCTCACATCTGTAGTACATGTATACTTAGGACATACAACTTATTGAAAACAAATATATTCATGTTTGGTGTAACACATTATCTATACAGTATGTGGGTGTTGTGTGAAATATATAGTGCATTTCTGAGAGATGTTCCACACACGTTTGGACACTTTCAATGAATTTCCTTCTTGACCCTAGCCCTATATACCCTAAACCTACATGTATGTATATAGTGTAAAGATTAGTAGAAGTTATCGGGGGATAGGTGTGTCAGATTATATAAGAGCATTCACACTGACAGAAGCAAAGAATGGTTAACTGATTGCATCTTGGATGGGTTAACCGCAACCATCCCTTGACCCCAACTTCACTGACAGACGCTATTTTGGTGAAACTGTTCTACTCTCTTCTCAAAAACTACAGTACCTCGGCTGTATATTCCCCAAGGAACTTCGATAGTTTTTAATAGGAATTATTTTCTAATTACAGACCCAGTGACCAGGGGTAATAATGTTGGAAGCGCTTTGAGAAGCCCTCGGGTGTAAAAAGTGCTATATAAACACTGTTTATTGTTATAAATTATATTATTAATAGTATTTTGAGGAAAGCTTTCTATGATCATTATCTTAAGATCATGTAAGTTTGTTGTAAATCTGTGGGCGTTTGTGTTTTGTGTCGTACATAAAGTACCCAAACCCTTTAAAGGATTTGGGTACTTTTTCAAAATGTCCACAGATTTGCATTTAACTTGGACAGTTTGAAGTTAATGATAGAAGAAAGCTTCCCTTTAAATATTACTTTTTTTATACTATGAGGTGTTGCAGTTTTTGTGAAATGAGTATAATAAGTCACAAAATAATTTTTGTCTAATGACGAAAATTATTTTGGCATGTAAAATCCCAGTAACCAGTTATGGTATTACACCATAATCATAGCATACATACAACTAAATATTTATAAAGCGCCTTTACATCAAGATCAAAGCGCTGGAAAGAGCAAGACCAATGGAACTACAAAAGCATAGCATAGCTGGTTAATACAATTTACAGGCTAAAACTGAGACGGAAATTATTTGTTTTCACATTTCACGGGTTCAGCTTTCTACTATCATTATCTACAAACTGTGTAAGTTTAATGTAAATCTGTGGACATTGTGTTTTGAGTTAGGAAAAAGTACACAGACCCTTTAATTTGAATAATGATAAGAATTGCATTTACTTGAACAAAATCTGTCTGATTTGATCACATTAATTTATTCGATTACAGAATCAATTTGGATCTCAGTGTATACTGAGAGCTGGCGTTACGGAAATTACTGATACAACCATTTCGGTTCAGTACTCTGGGATGTCAAGATGTAACTACTGCATGCTCGTTCAAATAGTGGCTTTGCTTCTAGCGTTTGTATTTGGAGTGTATCGTTTACTGGTGCTTTGCAGTGGCAAGTATGACATGTAAGCCTAACCAGCCATTAAAGTACACTTTTGCTCTTCAAACAGATTATTACATTGGTTCTTCTCTTTAAAGGCATGATATTTGGTCCTTGAAAAAAATATAAACATTTTATTTAGTACAAAGAATGATCTACATGTACTGGTGTAAGCTCTCATAGACTTTCAAAGCTATTTTGTTTTTTAGAAGTCTGTTTAAATTTGTGTATGGGCAAAAACTCAGAAATCACACTAGGTAGGAGAAATATCATGCCTGTATTTAGCCCTTTTGACACTGGAGAAATTTCCTGGGAAGTTTGTGAGATACTTTGGCTGACCTATCACCCTTGAATTGCCAATCCTAGTCAATTTCTAAGAAAATAGCTATCCCTGCGGAGGGCTAGGGTTAAAGAAAAGCCTAGAACACCACTTTGTGTGCGGAAAATACGAGTTTACATTTTCATGAGAGAGGTACCCCTTACCAGAGGGAAATTGTCATGGGCCTTCAAGAGCAAAGTTCAAGGCACTGGACACTATTGGTAATTACTCAAAATAATTGTTAGCATAGAAACTTAATAGGAGCAATAGTGTAAAACATGGTGAGAAACGGCTCCCTCTGGAGTAACTTAGTTTTGAGGTAATTTTTCACTCAAATATTAAAAGACTTCAGGCCTGAAGACTTTTATAAGGCATCTAATGCACACAAATTTGTGCACCAAGGGTGTTTTTATTTCATTTTTCTCTAGTAACTCTTGATGACCGAAATTTTCATAGATTTTTTTATTTTATGCATAGTGTTGAGATACACCAAATAAGAATACAGGTCTTTGACAATTACCTAACGTGTCAAGCTGGCGATTTCACAAAGAGTTAGGACTCGTCTTATCTCGAGTTAGGACGAAGGATTAATCTTAAGGTCTGCATGCTACAGTGCAGGGTTGGGACTCGTCCTAAGTCCTAAGATTAATCCTAAGTTAGGAAGAGTTTTGTGAAATCGACAGCAGTGCCTTAAAGCTTCCATCATTTGATATAAAACTTCCTCATTGATGCTTATTTTATATGCACTTCATAATTGTATTAATGTCGTATTACTGTTTGTTTCTTCATGTATCATCTATAGCAAGACGCTTGGGCGGTTAATCATCAGTATCGTGTTTGGGGCTATGACATTCTTTATGCTGATTGAAGCCTGTCTTGTTAGTGTTGGGCTTAACAAATTCTGTGGAAACCTCTCAGCCGTTTACACCACAGTAACAGAGTAAGTTTGAAATTATTCATAGCTCCCAATCCATCTGACCCCCGCATCAGGGCCCAATTGTACTGAGAATTGACCCCTTGCACGCCTGTCACACGCGACGACTGTGCCACGCTCACCATTTTGGTGGTCAATAGGTTTATGCCTAAAATGCGCACAGTAGCATTGCCAACCAGTATGGGGCATCCAAGATTATTCTCATGATGACGTCAGGTGAATTGGGTCAATACAGTGCTAACACACATCGGTGTACATGGGTAATTTCAAACCAAAATGAATATTCTTCATCCCCGGTGCAAATTTAACTTCTATTAAATGGTGAGAAACTTGTTGGATAATGCTACTCATGTTTTGGTTTTTTTTTTTACAGATGCAGAACATTTCAAAAGTCAATAACTTGGTTCACCGGTGAGAACGGAGCACACTTTTATGACAACATGAAAGTAGCTGAGGTGGGTAACATATTCAAGAAGAAACAAAACCACTACACCCAAGGGGTTTCTCACACAATGGGCAACCCTAACAAAAGCCTTGATGAGCCCGCCAACCACTCAACCAATCAAAACATTGATTGACTTACACTGGATCCTCTGAACCCCTATAAATAAGCCCACTTCTCGCACACCTCTTCAGTCTCCTGATGATGACTTGAAACGTTGAGACCAATCCAAGAACTGACTCCGCGGTAGTACAGTTAATTACGATCCTATAAGCTAAAGTATTAATCCCAGCCTATTTCTATACATCCGCCCAGGTAATAGTTAAAAAGCAGGACAGTTCTTTTCAGAACTGAGAATTCTCCCGAACACCCGAACAATCTACTCCGCGGTAGTTGAATAAAGCAAGACAGTTCTCTAAGAACAAACTTTACCTGGCAAGCAGATACACACATGGTGTTACCGCAAACCAAATATATATTGATACCTCACCATGCAATGCCTCAAATCCTGTAAGAAACAAAGTGTAAGGGACTTGGATCAAAGAGCTACGATTGATCTTGAATGTGTATCAATATTTGTTTAATTTTATTTATTTATTACTTGATTTTTTTTTATGCAAGTCGTCAGACACACAAGCACTAAAGGTCCCTTCAAGGTGTGGGCTACAATCAACTATTTTTTCCAGGGGTCGTTGCAACCTACTCCTAGGGCTGAAACAGGGTTACCCCCTTAACAGTCCAAACGGATGTAGGGCTGGGTATCATCCATCAGAAGCCTCGCTGGTAAAGCAGAAAGCACTACCTCCCAAACTTTACGATGCAAATCATGGTTAAGTGTCTTGCTTTTAAAAGGACACAAGTGTCAGGGGCCGTTGCCACCTACTCCTGGGGCTGAAACAGGGTAACCCCCTTAACAGTCCAAACGGATGTAGGCCTGGGTATCATCCATCAGAAGCCTGGCTGGTAGAGCAGAAAGCACTACCTCCCAAACTTTACGAAGCAAATCATGGTTAAGTGTCTTGCTTTTAAAAGGACACAAGTGTCAGGGGCCGTTGCCACCTACTCCTGGGGTAGAAACAGGGTTACACCCCTGAACAGTCCAAACGGATGTACCGGTAGGCTTGGGTATCATCCATCAAAAGCCTGGCTGGTAGAGCAGAAAGCACTACCTCCCCAACTTGACGAAGCAATCATGGTTAAGTGTCTTGCTTTTAAAAGGACACAAGTGTCAGGGGCCGTTGCCACCTACTCCTGGGGCTGAAACAGGGTTACCCCCTCAACAGTCCAAACGGATAGGCTTGAGTATCATTCATCAGAAGCCTGGCTGGTAGAAAAGAAAGCACTACCTCCCCAACTTTACGATGCAAATCATGGAATCTTGCTTTTCAAAGGACACAAGTGTCAGGACCGGGAAAATGTTTTGCTTTTGTTTTTGCAGAGCGTATCCTGGATTGGAGTGTTGCTGTGGCTGTCGATGACACTGCTCAGTATTGTTAGTCACTGTACCTACAAGAGACAAAGACCACATGAACGTCGCCAAGACCCCAAGGCAGTCAAAACTGTCCCAGCTCTTGGTCCAGTGTGAATTACTCTCTTAGGTCCCATCGGAATGTCTGTTTTATTTCCACACACAGTTTTTCGTTTTTCTATTCTCCATGTACATGTATTTAGATTGTAAAGAACAATTTCTTACAACTCAACCCAGTGTGCCTGGTTTGATCGCCGGCATAGATGCGCCACAGCACCTTGTAAACCATTGGTGAGCTACAATTATGTAATGAGGGTCTCATGATTCAACCGTAGTCCGACATAACATTTGTACCTTGCAGGAAAATACTGTAAAAGCACCTGGAGTGTCACTGAGTGACGGATATGCAGGCTATATAAGAAGCCACTATTAGTGAAACTGCATGAAAAAAATACCCAACAATAGAGCACTGCGTAAGTTCTATTCTAAAGTAACTAGTCAGAGATATGTAGAAGTACAAGATAAAAAACAGTTTTTTTATGTTAATTTGTTTTGTTTTTATTGTTATAGAGGAGACAGGAACAGTCTAGGTCCCTATAGCCCACTATTGTGGAAGTGGTTTTTATTTCAGAAGAAACTAACAAAGCGCCAAAGTGTCAAGATTTAATTTTTGATTCATAGATGTTTGTTTGGCACATACATGTATGCATGCTCATCTCCCCTAAAGTAATTTGAGTTGTGACCAAAGTCAATATTGTGAACAAATCTTAAATCATAATTTTATCTTACCCTGCCTTTCACCCTTGTTGACAGTCGACTTTGATCCACTTTGAACCAAAGCCTTGCATGTGGATTGGGTTTCCAATCCCAACTTTATTGCATAGCTTTTCTCACGCCATCTTAATCTGACATTTCTTCATCATCTTCTCTACAAAGGTGTATTCATGTCTTTGGGTTACAATGCTATATTCCCTAATATAGTTATGTGCTTAATACACATGAGTGTAAGGGGAAAAACCAAATTATATTCTGTATCCCCAACAAATGAAGCTAGCACAGTCACTGCAAAAAAGGTGATGGAAAACTAAAACTTTGTATAAGTGAAAATATGTCAACTATAAACAAATTATTTAGAAAGTAGGATTTGAAACTTTGCATGGTGTAAACACGCTTTAGTAAAGGTGTGCGGTAATACGATGTAATGATAGTCTCTAAATGACAGGGGTGAGAGTCAGTACTAACGAAAAAGTCTGAAACTTGGATACAAATTCAAAGCTATGTTGAAATAATATCAAAGTCTTATATACTCAAGTATATACAAACTCTCGGAAAGATATGTTATTGCAGTGATGGATTCTGAGACCCAATTATGTAGCACCTTATAAGGGTTTACAAGGTGTTATCGGCACATCCAGCAGCCACAGCCAGGAACACTGGAGCAAACTTCCTTCTCTTTTCGATAAGTGAACTGGGTTCTTTTACATGCGTTACACAACACATGGGACCAACAGCTTTACGCCCCATCTGAAGAACGAAGCAATGGTTAAGTGTCTTGCTTTTAAAGGACACAAATGTCATGGCTGGGGATCTGAACCCGAACTCTGCTGATCAGAAACACCAGACTTTGATCTCGGTGCTCTTAACCGCTCGGCCACTACACTTCCATGATGCCATTTGTTAACCCCTGGGGTTATAGGAAATTTGGAGCTTTTGAAAATAGTATACAAAGCACTAGAGAAGAAGACCAATGGGCAGGTTTTCTTTATTTGTGGACAAAATATTATCAATTTTCTTCACCAGGAAGGGAAAAAAGTCTGAATTCAGCCAAAAATTCTAATCCCTGAAATGAGTTGGGGTTGTTGTGAATCAGAAACCTTTCTTGTATTTAAATAGTGGAATTTGAGGGAATCAATATTTTAAGGAAACCCATCTCTAGAGTTATTTTGCTATCTACCGATTAACTGTTATAATGTGTTTAAAAGCATATTTTGTATTGAACGATACCATAAAAGGGAAATGCTGCTACTATTTTTTATAACAGTTTTTTTCTGAAAAAAACTGTTTTGGTTGTACATACACAGACTGCAGATATGAGGTTTAACTAAACAGTAGCTGCAAACAGGTTATGGGAAAATAAAGCCTTGTATAAATGCAAATATTTCAACTACAAACAAAATATTTAAAAAGGGGTATATTATGAGGTATCCCATCCCTAGAATTATTTGATTATCTATCGAGAAACCCATAACTTTAGTTATTAAAAAAAAACTTACTTTGTGAAATAAAAAGGAAATGCCTTAACTATTTTTTTGTATAAATGCCTTTCTGAAATTGAGCCAAACTTTGTTGGTTATTGACTTTAGACAAGAGGCCAAACTTGCGTCTTTTTGGAAAAGATACTGTAAAGGGTTGTAATTAAACGGGACAGAGCTATGTGTACATAAATTCATTTAGTTTCCTAGTCTAATTTCATGGTATTTAATAAATAATTTAAACAGTACTTATGGGAGTGTAGTATTATAATATGTAATTACTTGTTTAGTGACTAAAAGATCAAATTTAATGTGATAAAATTGCAGTTTGGTTTTATGGTGTTAAAAAGGATCATGCGGTATAAGGTATGAGGTAATGTATGAGGTACGATAAGATTGAAATAAAATGCCAGAAAGAAAAATAGAAAGACTCACCTCTGTGAATTTAGCCAAGCTCTGCTCAGGACCAAAGACAAACTGAAGAGGGATCTCGGTCGCTTTACAAGATGGCTTGTCGTGAAATGAGTCCCTAACATGCTGTGCTACCATGTATAGGGTTTCCACGGTAACCGGGAAAATGTGATGCATGGCAGATGCCATCTCATCCTTAAGAAGCCATTTGATCTGTCATAAGAAAACAATTGTTTACTCAGTTGGGTTGTTGTTTCTGCTATTGAAGTTTCAAGTTTGAAACCAACATTTCTGCACTTAGCAAACAATCTCCTCCACAGTCCAGCCCCTTCATTTACTGCTCTTGATTGATTTACAGGCAGTGGACACTTTTGGTAATTACTCAAAATAATTGTAAGCATAACAACTAAATTAGAAACGAGCAAAGGAGAGCTGTTGATAATATAAAACATTGTTAGAGTGCCCTTTAAGAGTGATTTCAAGACTAATTTTACGTGTCCTTTACCTCATCCTCCGTTTTGTGGATGGCGTTTATCTGCTCCTCTGGGAGACTGCCGAGGATTTCACAACTAAAAATACAAATTAACATGAAATTTTTTAATATTTAAAATAGGTGACACACATTTGGAATTCAATTACAAAATCCGAGTTTGGAAGAGTAAGGATGGGTTCAATGCGTCCTAACGGCCGTGGATACAGAAATTATATCGTCCTAAGACTAATCCTAAGTTAGGAAGAGTTTGGTGAAATCGTCGGCCGAGCTTTTAACTTACCAGCCATTATCCATCTCATCCAGTCCAGAGATTTCTCCGTTACTCGTTGATGTAAACGGACTATCCTCATGTAGATCAGGAGATTGAGGAGGGGAAGACTCCGTCATGGAAACCTCTCTCCTCCTAGCGGCATAGTCATCATCTATCTCCTCCTCATCATTGTCTAGCTCAGAGGGCAACGTCAAGCAGATCAGGTCAAGGGTCACAGAGAGGTCGGCAGGGTCAATTTCTTCATCTGGCGGACTTTCAAGGCAGTCAATGAGGTGTCCTAAAGAATATTTCAAAGAAATTAATAACCAAATTAATTAAAACCACGTTTCATGCATTTGAAACAATTGAGTTTGAAACGTCAGGCCAATAACTATTGGCCATTCTTATTAAAGTCAAATTTTAGGGAATCTTCTCTGATTTTTGTAAAAATATTTTCTTCTGACAATTCCCCACTCCCAAAAAGCCCCTCACCCCCCCTCCATAAATTTCATAGAAAATTCACCCACCTAAACATGTTGGTATAGTCCTTCGTGTCATATTGCCAACAATATCCTTCAGCTTGACGGAGCATACCAAGTGAACAAATAGGGGTGTCATCTCTTCTTCATAGCTACCCATAATTGATTCAGTGGAGGTGCTTTGTTCATAATCACTGCCTCTATCGGAGTCCCTTTGGCTTCTCCGTAATGACGACTGGTAGACGTCAACGATGGAATTGATTTTATTCTCTGGAATGGGCATTTCCTCTTCTCCTGTTGTATAACTAGTTACTTTGAAATCAAACACACAAATCAAATAACAAAATTAACATCAAAATCAAAATCAACCGAATACATGTAAATGTATACACCACAAATCAAATTTTTTCAGCCAATGCTAAAAAGATAGATTGTAAGCAAGGTTAAGAACATAGGATGGGAAAAAACAGAATTTGCTGTTGCAAAGTCGTTATCAACCAGAGTACGAATGCCAAAAATAGTTGACCTGACGTTTCGACCCTAGCTGAGTAACTCAGAGAGACAGTTTACTGGTGCAGAATTTGAACTGCCACTAGCTACCGGGCAATCTCGGTTATTTACTGGTAAGACATCTACTCTAGATTTTCAAAGGTTGTGGGTTCGAATCCCACCAGCGTAATATGCCTGTGGGTTTCTTTAATAGGACACGGGGAAGTACTGACTACTCAGTGCTTTACACACATTGGCGTCAAACTAATTAATCAATTTATCAATAGACACATTGCATTTGACGTCACACTCACAAAAGGAGGTAGATCATTGGACAATAGCTGTTCTCTGTGCGTAAAAACGTGCGCGTGACCTCAACGTAGCTCACACCCCACAAAATGCGTCTCCGAACAATGCGCGTAATTTGGGGTATCAACTCTCTTTTGTGCATGTTTGTATACGCTTTTGACACACAAAATGACACCCAGAATAGGCACATGTGGTACGCTGCGTGTATTGCAAGGGGTCTATACCGTCAAGAGGGGCGGTACCACGATATTAAAAAAAAAAAAAACAGTTAACTAGTAAGCATGTTGCCACTGAAGGGTGCCTTTAGAAGGTTTTGAGTTGTTGGCCATGACATGAATCCCAACTCACTGTGAATGAAGATGTATGTAATATAATTAACTAATATATATATTTAACTGTGATGTTTGTATTACCAAAACCCTTTAAAGCTTTGTGGGTGAATTTAGATGTCAATCATATTGCCTTACTGCTCATTTGCTCTGATGGGATTTCCTCCGACATGACTCTCAATCGTAACTTGTCTGCCTCACCCTCTGGAGCTGTTGTCACTTCAACGTCTAATTTATCATCTTCAGCTTCTTCCTCAAAGATAACATCCACCTAAACAACAATATTCAATCAGGAAAAAACAACACAAGATGTTTTATTTAATATAGTAAGGTTTGCGGTAACACCATGTAATGATAATCTCTAAATGAGTTGGGGTGGTTCTGAAAAGAACTGTTGGTTTCGACTCAAGGTTTTTATCTGTATGCTCTGATTGTCTTCTGGAGAAAGCTGGACTCTGATGCTGCATGCTGCTTAAGTACTGATAATGCGGATTAACTAGGGGATGCACGAAGGTGGGAATTGGAGCTGGTTACATATTTCATGGTGTTACCACAAACCTTACTATATTGTATTTCCACCATGCAAAGTTTAAAATCTTACTTGTATTTAACAAATTTGATCACTGATTTCTGTTACGCTAGTGGGAGAAAGCAAGGTGGTTACGTATTGGCCTAGCTGATAAGAAAACCAAATGTTCCTAGATTGATCAGCAGCATACACATTGCGCCACAGCATCCTTGTGCCTCCTCACCCAAAAGTTTTTCCCTTAGTTTTGGCATTGACAAAACAAACCAACGTTATTTCGCAGACATGTAGCTACCAGAGGCCGGTTTCACAAAGAGCTATGATCGATCTTAACTAAAAATCAATCATAGTTGCTTAGTAAAGTGTAATGTCACAATACAAGTCACTATGGGGATACTGACAACTAACATGTACCTTACGATGAACCTTAGTGCTTTGCAAAATTGAGCCCAGGTTACATTTCTGGGGTCTAAAATTTTGGTTCAAATGTTATAGCACCCTAACAAATTTTGCAAAAAAGGACTGGGACAGCCATAACTTTGATTGCAAGAATCCCACTTCCTTTTTGAAACCCCGCTGTTACTCACTTCAATGTCATCAATGTCTTGCAGACTGTAGTACCAAATGTCTGGATTGGATGGGACCGGTTTGAAATGGTAACCCATAACCTGCGTGAACTTGTCCTGGATGATCTCGTGCAGACTGCTGGTCCCTGTAGGGCAGGGTTCGCTGGACATGAGCTCAGACAGCGGAACTTTGATGGACTGCTTTGAGAGACGAGACAGGGAAGGCTTCTGAAGTTTAGGGGAAGCTTTGACTTTTGTGTAGGTCCTGTTGGGTTCAAATTAATAGTGAGAATTATAATTGAAGATAAATATGAATGACAAGTGTATTAATACCATAGAGTTTACATGTATATAAGAACTAGAGGGCGCACTGTTGATGCTGCTTGCACAAACGCGATGGGACCGCAAGGAGACAAGCGCGCCATTTTGTACACGCGTTGTATATGAAGTACGTGTTGGAGTTTGTGTTTATAATGCGATGCTGTTTTGTCAACTTACAAAATGGCCGCACACCTCGCCGCATAAACACACACTTTTCGATGCTGTTTTGTCAACTTACAAAATGGCTGCACACCGGGCCGCGTAAACACCCTTCTGCGATGCTGTTTGGTAAACTTAGAATATGGCCGCATGCGCGCATGCCAGCCGTGTATGTAGGCCAGTGCTCCCTCTAGTTTTTATATTAACTCTATGATTAATACAGTTACTTCTGTAGACCTTAGTTTGGTTGTTCACTGTGCACGTTAAGGAAATGAAGGTTTTTGAAGGAATCCTCAGACATGCCAGAGAATTGTTTCAGAGAAAACCAACGCGGCCAAGCAGGGACTGAAACCTAATCCACAAAATGACCCTGGTGTGATTCAAACAGGGGTCCCGGAGGTGGAAGGCGAGGCAAGACACCATTACACCAACCTGAACTTTTATGTGCTTCCCTATAATAAAATAACACAATAAGTTCAAATAACCTGTTGATCTGGTCGTCCTTGTCTACTTCATCTTCATCGACTTCAAACTCAACTTGATCAGCAAACTTAATCTTCTTGACGAGAAGGTTGCTAGCTTGCTGGTCCAGACTCACCTTTTCAATAAAAAAACAAGAATGATATTCAGATGGAGAAAGGACTGATGAGAAATTTCACTGGGAAATGTGCCTGTATTTGACCGCGTCTCTGAAAAAAGTTTTGATCAAGATGTTTGTATAATACAGGTATCTCAACTATACAGTAGTTTGTATTGCGGACAGTCGTAGCCGTTCGATAAGCAAAATGAACGTCACCAGAAATTACTATTGTTTCTTCTGGTGACTACTTCCAACGAACTGGGCACCTTTGAGAATTGTCATAAACCAGTACTCTCACTTGCTGTACATAATATGCATGAAATAACAAACCTGTGAAAATTTGGGCTCAAGCGAATTTGAAAGAGAACAATGAAAGAAAAAACACCCTTGTTGCATTACTATGTGTGCTTTCAGACGCCTAAAAAAGTCTTCAGGGATGAAGTCATTTAATAACCCTTACCTTTTCATTGTATTTTCTGATATGTCCACAAACAGCATGTAGGAAATGTGTAATATCAATATCATGAAGTGATTCAGTGCAGATGTAGTCCAAGGCCATCTGTACATCATGACAATCAACATACTGCCCTCGTTGTAAACTCTTAAAGATGGCCATGACGAAATACTTGCTAATTTTGTCACCCAGTTGGGAGCAGAACCGTCCAAGAAGTTTACTGGGATGACCTGAGCTAAGACATCTGTTGTGAGGAGCTCCCGGCATTGGTTCCAGATGAGATTTGGAGGAATGTCTTGAGAGAGATCCTCTTGGGGTACTGGGACGAGAACTGCTAAAGTGTTCAATCTGGGCTTCCAGGGAAGCAAAGGTAAGGTCTTGGAAGACGTCTTGGAGGGGTAGATGGTCCTCATGTTTCAGGAGTTGGTGCTTGATCGAGGAGAGGGAGCAATCATAGACATATATTGGCAGCGTCAGTCCATGTTTAAAGTCTGATTCACCAGGGTCCTGGTTGGAATCGGAATCAGTTGCTTCACAATTTGCGTCACTCTGAGTGTGTTCTGTAGAGTTATTAAGCTCACTTGGTTGGTTGGCTTCATGGGTCGAGGGGGATGCATTCCCAGAATGCCTTGCAGTCTTAGCGGTATCGTTGCCAACTTGGTTAGGGTCGTCACCTTTGACCTGTCCAACGTCCATGAGCTTTTGTAAGTCACCATAGCTTGCGGGAATGAACGTGAGCACAAGATGTGCACTGGGTTTGGCATCCTTGTCTGGTTCCCCACCTCTCACAGTATCCTTGACATAACATGCCCACTGCGGAACCGGATTCTCTCGTAGAGCTTGGCCTTCCCTCATAGCCTGGTGCCAAGCCTCTGGCTGGGTACTGGATAGAGAATCGGAGAGGTCAGTTGCTAGACTTGTTGTGCGACCTGCTTCCTCTTTTTCACATTGAGCTGCACTTTTCAAGAGGGCCTCATAGTCCGAGTCGGAGAGGTTGAAGGGAGCAGGTTGGTTGTCAAAGTCACGCTGTCTTGACAAGACCATCTTGGTGAAATTGAGACTCTCCTCTCTGGACAGTGTGAGTTCATGATTTGACATCTTGGACAGCGCATTCAACAGGAGGCAATACAGTGTGTTGTTAGGGGATGGGTAACGGGGAAACTGCGGTCTCGGTTGACTC
Organism: Asterias amurensis; assembly: GCF_032118995.1. Lineage (NCBI taxonomy): Eukaryota > Metazoa > Echinodermata > Asteroidea > Forcipulatida > Asteriidae > Asterias > Asterias amurensis. Next base: position 504,451 of record NC_092660.1, read on the forward strand.
TCAGTTGCGTTACTTTCTAGTAAATCTTCTGAAATCAAAACGACCAGACAGAGACAATTGACACAAAGACGCAGTTAATGAACAATGGTTGTAGGACAAACTTTTGGTACTTCTTTATCACTGTTTTTGTACTAAAAAAGACATCGCTGTATATGTAAAAGTGACATACTTCATACCTGCCAACATTCGAAACCCAGAAATAGGGACAAGCCTGGCCGGGGTCCAGGGGTCACCAAGGCGGGGTACTGTGAATGAGTGTTTTCTTCCAGGGGGCTCTGCATTGCAGGGGACAGTGCCCCCTGGAAGCTAACAGAACTACACAGCTTCCAGAGTCATTTGGGGGCTAAACATTAACATAAAGTAAATTAACTTTGAATGTGGAACTACTCCATAAAAACAATACATTAGTTCATTATTATTTGATAACACAGCTTTTCACCACCTTTCTATTGGTGTAGACCTTTGTATGTGGATTGTTTTGCTTGTTTTAGTTAGGCAGTGTTAGGTGGGCGACTATATCGCCCCGTCCACCGTGAGCAATACTCACATCGGTTCTACATATGCCACAGAAAGCGTGATGCCTACTTTTTGTTGAGCTTTTAATGCACAAGAAATCTGTGGCGTGATTATCGTTAAAAACGCAGGACCTCTTCGATTTACTGCCACTCATTTTGAAAATCAACTTATGGTTTTAACAAAATGGCGACCGCAACACCCTTCGTATCACGACGTCGTCGACGAAGCAAATACATGTACATAACGTATTATGTACATGTATGTACACACGCACACACTCACGCACCGCATGTATTGGCTTGACACAATAAACTTGGTACAAGTCCTCTCCACGAATCTCTCTACGCGTACAATGTTGTTGCACGGACTAAACGGACACTTTTTGAGGGAGCGCATGTTTCAACAAGTCTATGATACAACTAAACTCTTCATCAGTCGTTTACAACATTTGTTTTTATTGATATACACACACACACGCACACACCACATGCTTGACAAATGATTTAATACAAGATAACTTGATACAAGTCCTCCACACGAATCTCCCTCTACACGTGCGTACTTGTTCACTCACACGGCTACTTTGGGATGAAATGCACGTTCGCTCAGCAAGTCTAAAATACATCTAGTCTTGTTCTCAGCCGTTCATCATCAATTTTCTTACTTTTTAATAATAAAATCGTGAAATCTGAGAAACCGGGACAGTCCCGATTTTAGGCGTCTTTGAAACTCAGAAACCGGGACTGTCCCGGGAAAATCGGGACAGTTGGCAGGTATGCATACTTTTTTTCATAAAAGATTGATTTGCTTTGAGGGGTGTTGGACACATTTGTTTAATGTTACTGCAGATGTGTGTGTGATCATGATGTTACATTCACAAAACACACTTTTTGTACAAAGAGTTTGAATTCAGTGCTCTTAACCGCTCAGCCACGACACTTCCACGAAGTCCAAATGTTTTACTAAAAGTTGTATCAGTTAAAATAATAAAAGTTTATTGGCGTCTTATATTGAGCTAATTGAATCACTCAGTGATGCTCATGGCACTCCATCATTAGTACCGCCCCTGGTCACTGGGCCATTTATTTCATTGTTTAAAACCATCTCAGCTCCCTGGGGAGTATTACAGCCTGCGCTGAGAACTATGCAGCACACTAAGCTTAATCAGTTACCAGAACCATCTCTGTCCTCACAGGTACCCATTTACCCCTGGGTAGAGAGAAGCAATTATAGTTAAGTGTCTTGCTCAAGTGTCATGACCTGGATTCGAACCCAAACCCTGATGACCCAGCCACTAGCACTAAATGGCTTGGCCACGACCCGCCAAACACCAAATCAAGAACATTTTGCTATCTAGTCTGCACTACAATTTTCACAGATGTAAATTTGTGCATGAAATGTCTGGCTATCAACCTCACCTTCAATCAGCATTGAGCATAAGATTTCAGCCTGTTGACATCTAGGTAGTATCTTCAACACTTCTAACTTGAATGGTAGGTGAGTGATGGACTCGCTCAACCTCAGTGTGTCCCCTACTGCGTCTGCTGATTGCTGCGTCATAAACGGTGACAAGATGGCCGGGTCGTGACACATGACCTTAAGATGCTCAAAGGTCAAGAGGGTTGAGATGACCTCCTGATCTAAAGGAAATAACTGTAAACAACCGAAAGAAAACGCTTTTTTAAATATGATTGGCAATGTGAGGCAAACAAAAAATGAAAAAAGAAACTAATAACCACAAATACATTTACATACGGCCAGGGATAATTTTCCAGTAGCAGTTTCAGCTCATTAGTCTTCAAGATTTTTTAGATAAATGGTGAAAATCAAAGAGCAATGTTTTTACAGGAGAGTTGTGTAAATACGCTGCACATGCTAAATCAAATGTTGTCTCACTGAGACAATTTTTTTTATATTGAGACAATATTTTTTGTAACATTGTTTTACTCGTTTCTCAAAAACTACAACACCTCAGCAAGTAATATTTTAAGGGCAGCTTTCTACCATATATATTTTCAAGCGGTGTACAGTTTAATGTCAATCTGTGGACATTGTGTTCTGTGTTACAAAAAGTCCCCAAACCCTAAAAAGTAGGAAAATTTATCATGCCTGTCTACAGAAATAAATAAAACGATAAGTATTTCTTCAATTTACCACTTGAGGGACGTCTTTGTAGCAGCAGTTTTGGAAATAGTCCCTTTCTGCAGGAGCATCAAACACCGTTCCACTCTGTGGTTCGACCCAACATTCAGTGACCAGTTGGAGCTGGCCGTCTGCTTCCGCTGTGTCTTGGTCATCTAAGATGTCTACATCAGGATGATTAGATCCTCTAATGCAAGAAAACGGAATATATTAAACAGAATTTAAATTTTCACTTATATACTTGCTATAAATGATTTGAGGCATTGCATGGTGAGGTATCAATATATATTTGGTGAGGTACCAATATATATCAACTAGCCAGGTAGAGTTTGTTCTTTAGAGAAATGTCTTTCTATGTTCTACTATAAATATGCACACTTCTCTATCTCTTCAGTCTCCTGACGATGACTAGAGCAAGCTAGTCGAAACATTGAGACCAATTCAAGAACTGATTCCGCGGTATTGCAGTTAATTACGATCCTATAAGCTAAAGAAGTAGTCCCAGCCAAGTTTCTACCTTCTGCCCAGGTAGTAGTTAAAAAGTAGGACAGTTCTTTTCAGAACTGAGAAGTCGCCCAGACCATCCGACAAAACTACTCGGCGATAGTAGAATATAGCAAGACAGTTCTATAAAGATCATACTCTACCTGACAAGTAAATACAAACATGGTGCTACCGCAACACAAATATATACTTGCGATAAGCTATCAAGTCTGCCAATTTCCAGACAATTTTGATTACACTCAACACAAAAGGGCAACATTTGCGTAATCAGGGAGATATTATACCCATTGACTGGCAATGAGGACAATAGTGCATGTCTATTCCCCAAAGGGACTTTGAGTGACCGAAAGAGAAATAGGTCTACTCCCTCTTCTGGTCTCTCACAGGCCCGAGGGGGAATAGATGTACACTATTGACCAATTTATGCCAGTCCATACATGTTTTATAACACACCTCTAAAATGTGAAATAAGAAAAGAATTCGTCAGGGTTTTACTCAACCCAGATTCAGTTTTTTAGTTGCCCACGGTTCACATCATGACACACTGTAACCAGTCAAAAAATGTAAGTCCACTGCCTGCTCCGGGAACTATTTCCTGCAAAACATGCGCGCGCGCGCGATGTCTTGACATGTGTCTAGTTCACAGTGGCGCAAATCTTATGCACTAGACCATGAGTTAACCCCATGTGACAGTGTTTGAGCCAACCAGAATACACAACAAGCAAGAGGTGTGTCATAATAAAATAAATTCTTAAGAATATTTGTTTATTTTCAGGGAACTTTCCCCAGAATCAGAGAAAGTTGGTATCTTAGTAATTGACCCAATTCACCTGACGTCATCAGCACAATAATCTTGGATGCGCCATTTTGGTGGTCAATGTCACTGTGCATTACTCAACGAAGTGCGCATCTTAGGCGACGCGACATTTACACGTAAACCCAATGACCACCAAAATGGTGAGCGTGGCAGAGCCGCCATGTGTGATGTGCGTGCAAGGAGTCAATAGGCTTATTTTCTTACCCTGTTGCTCTATCCCTGCAATAGGTGGCAGTGTGAGGTGGGAATACAATGTACTGCACAAGGCAAGGGAAGACATCATCCCTACTGTCATCCGTCACCGTGTCTGTCTCCCCATCTTGCACAGGGTCTGACTGCTTACTGGTACTCTCTCCACCATCTGGTTTGGCTGATGGATGTGGCTGGAAACCAGGGAAGAGATCTGTGCAACTGGATTTGATTGGATTCTGTGAAGAATTAAGTAGAGACGTCAAGTACAATATTGACCAAGGATGTGAAAACAAACCGGAACTATAAGCTCAAAACAGAAGCTTGCTAGCGCAAAGCGTGAAAGCTTGCTAGGGCGAGTGCCTGCAGGTAGATCTATAAAGTATAACTAATTTAACTTCATTTTTGGGGGTTAGGGGTTTAAAAAACCATGATTTCCGGTGAACAACAGAAAAATCATATTCCTGAAAATTCCTTCTAATTTAAGAACTCACTCCGCAGTAGTGCAGTTAACGAGAAGTCCCCTCGATCCAATAATCAAAAGTAGTAGTAGTCCCGGCTGATTTCATACCTTCCACCCAGGTAGAAGTTAAAAAGCAGGACAACTCTTTTATGAACTGAAAATTCTCCCGAATTCCAAAAACTCTACCCCGCGATAATAGAATATAAAGCAAGACAAGTTCTCAAAAGAACGAACCTACTACTACTTTTGCTACAAGCCGCTTGCAGCCGCTATGGTCATTTGAGGGTTAATAACAATACTAATATGAGTGACTTAAAGGATTTAGGTACTTTTTCTAACACAAAACACAATGTCCACAGATTTACATTAAACTTACACCGTTTGAAGATAATGATAGTAGAAAGCGTAACTTAAAATATTAGTTGCTGAGGTGCTGTAATTTTTGACAAATACGTAGAACAATGTCATGAAAATACGTTTTTACATGCTAATATAGTTTTCGATTCATGATCACTGAGACAACAATTATTTTCATGACATTGTTTTACTCATTCCTCAAAATCTACAGCACCTCAGCAAGTAATATTTTCAGGGAAGCTTTCTACTATCATTATCTTCAAACTGTGTAAGTTTAGTGTAAATCTGTGGACATTGTCCTACAAAAAGTAAATAGACCCTTTAACTACAACCCAAAACAATTCCACGATTTGGTTTTATGGCAAGCAGTATAGAAAGGCAAACTCAATCTGCCCTCCCTAAGGGGGAAGTTTTAAAAAGCTAAATTACCTTCATTTTGAGCTCAGCCACAAAGCTGATGATCCCTGAGTTAGAGTAGGAGAAATGAAATCCTTCCTGCAGCCTCAAACTGTACAGAAATAAACAAAACATGTCATATAATAATATTTTCTGCAAGGTATGGGACTAAGCTTGAATTATGAGATCTACTCCTTTTACATAGCATCATGTTATGGTTTCCAAGGTTTCTGTGGTCCAATATGCAGCCAATCAAGCCAGGAACACGAGGGCAAACCCCTTCGCTTTTATGTGTGTTACACAACAAACGGGAACAACGGCTTTACGTCCCATTCGAAGGACAAAGCAATGGTTAAGTGTCTTGCTTAAGGACACATTTGTCACGACTGGGACTCAAACCCACACTCTGCTGATCAGAAACACCAGAGTTTGAATTCGGTGTTCTTAACCACTCGGCCACAACACTTCCACATAACTTGGGGAAGTACTGAGTATACAGAGCTAATTACACACTGGTTTAAGAGTAAAAATAAACTATATGCTTTATCTCAGATGCAAAAACAACCTAGAGAAAATACATGTTTGGTAAACATTAATGCACTGTAAGCCAAGACCTAGGTGGTCCAAAAACAATAGGTTTCTGACAAATCCCAATAACAAATCCACACAGCATGTTTAGAGAAAATATGGCAAGTCCTTCTCGAAATATTGCTCAGACATTTCTTTTGTAGTGGTCTAATGACCCTGACATTTGACCTAGGGGCGTCCACAAACGACATAATAAACAAAAAGAAAGTCATGTTTGGTAAACATAAATGCCCCACAATCCATTTCTTGCCATTTGACCGAGATGGTCCAAAGAACAATAGGCTTCTGACAGCTCCCAAGACCAAATCCTTACACTATTTTGTGAGAAGCGCTGTATAATAGCAGTGTATTATTATTATTATTATTATTTCTTTTTGTTTTTGGTCAAAATGACAATGACATTTGACCTAGAGGCGTCCAAAACAACAGGCTTCTGGAACTCAAGACCAATCGAAAACCAAGAGTTGACACGCCAAGTCCTTCTTGTCCTTCAGACCACATTTTGTTTTAGTGTTAATAACCTGTTTTTAAACATAAGAATTTGAAGGGAAAAAAACTCAAAACCAAGCAATTTATTTTGTTGGGCAATTGATTAAATAATTTTACTTCTAGGGCCTGACTTCACAGAGCTGCTTCAGCACAAAAACTTACCAAGCACAACCAAATTTTGTTACCAGAATAAGGCTTCCAGCAAAACTGTACTACCTGTGAATGGTATCCTTTTCATTTTGCTTAGCAGTATTTTCTATTTAGGCAGATGCATAAATTTGTGCCCAGATCTAGAATAGAACATGAATTCCTTGAAATGAAAAAGTTTACTGACTTACTCAGTAAGCACTGATAGGACATGTGAGACTGCTTCCATGGAGATAGGTGGAGTGCTATGATCACTCTGAGCGTCCCATATCCAACGATGATGGTGTAAGTAACACGCAAGACGATTCAGGTCTTTACTAGGACCTTTACTATCCATGTAGACTGGCACTGAACCTGTGGTCACCTGGATGGATGTCTTCAAATCCGCAAAATCAGGTGGCATTCGTTCATATCTAGAACAAAAACAGGATTGGAAAAACTGAATAAATCTGGCTTGAAATTTGGTAAGTTTCAGCGAAATGAAGTTGCACTTTAATATCTAGAACAAAAGTTAGTTGCTTGACGAATCAGGCATGAATTCCAAACCATAAAAAATAAAAAGGTTTACAAGGTGTTGTGGCACAATATGCTGCCAATCAAACTAGGAACACCGGGGCGAACTCCTTTTCTTTTCGATAAGTGCACTGGGTTCTTTTACGTGTGTTACACAACACACGTGACCATCGGCTTTACGTCCCATCCGAAGGACGATGCTTTCATGGTTGTGTGTCTTGCTTAAGGACACAGGTGTCACGACTAGGACTCAAACCCCACTCTGCTGTTCAGAAACACCAGAGTTTGAATCCAGGGCTCTTAACCGCTTGGCCATGACATGCCATCATTATTTTCACTTACTTGACGAGAACAATATCTATGGGTCTAGCGAGGATGACTATGCAGGGTTTATCCTTGGTGTGTTTCTGCTCCATTTGAGATGGCTTCCCTTTGACAGCTTGAGCCATCTTAGCAATGACTGACTTGCGTTGTGTCGTCGGTGCTTTGAGGTAAGATGTCTGCTTCATTGGGACAGTCAGTTCTTGTAGTCTCTTCCGGAGCTTGTTCACAATCTGTACAGAGCCAAAGTTTATACAGCTGCTTAAAGGCATGGACACTTAAGACCTTTATCACGGTGTGGCCATCTTGATTTTACTCCATTCCAACTCATTGTAACCAAACTGAGGCTTGACGAAATAATAGTCTGGTGCCATGTTTGCTTAATGAATGTTAGCATTCATTACTGTTATGGAAACAGGGAGCATGACCAAAAAGGTGACAGCATGATAAAGGTCTACTGGTAATCACTGTTAGAATAAAAACTTAGTTGTTAACGATCAATGGAGAGCTGTTGATAGTATAACACATTTGAGAAAGAAGTGATTTTTCACTAAAATATTTGAATTTGGTTTCAAGACCTCATAATTTGATTTTGAGGTCCCGAAATCAAACATCTGAAAGCATACATCTTATTTATCACTCGAGACAACAGTCTCCGAGAAAGAGTTTGCTAGAATGTGATGCCATTAGGACTTTTGGCATTTATCATTGATTATGAATTTGCACCAGGCAACAGATTACAAAAAGTAAGGTTAGAGATTTAAGTTCATTTTCCTCCAGAAAAGGTGGAAATAGTAGACACACACTTGTGTGGATTGGGTCTATAACTTGTTTGGATCATTACAAATCATGTATAATACCTTTAACACTATCAACAGTTAACTCTGTGCTCACATCTTATTGATCTCTAAACCTCACCTTATTTCTCTCATGACCTGGTGTACCGCCTAGGAAGGCTAGTCTAATGACCACACAAGGCGCCTTAGATAAGATTCGGATCAAGTAGAAAGATGTGGGAGGACTGTTGGCATCTCTAGGAAATGAAAACAAATCACTTTTAAGAAAGAGGTGGAAGGACTGTTGACATCTCTAAGAAATGAAAACAAAACAACTTGAATAAAGAGGTGGGAGGACTGTTTGCATTTCTATGAAATTGTATTCACTAGTTTTATTTGACATAATCCTACATAGTTCGGCTAAACTAGCCGACCAGCTTACTAGGCATGGTAACGTCACTGGTTATCAATAGGCGTTTTCAAAGTATGATGACAACATACGTGAGTCTATGATACCTACATGTACCTGTACTTACTTAGTAGTCAGAGTGATATAGCTGTGGTTCTCTAGCAATGTGGACGTACTGAACTCTGTTAGGAGGGAGTTGATACCTACATGTACCTGTACTTACTTAGTAGTCAGAGTGATATAGCTGTGGTTCTCTAGCAATGTGGACGTACTGAACTCTGTTAGGAGGGAGTTGATACCTACATGTACCTGTACTTACTTAGTAGTCAGAGTGATATAGCTGTGGTTCTCTAGCAATGTGGACGTACTGAACTCTGTTAGGAGGGAGTTGATACCTACATGTACCTGTACTTACTTAGAAGTCAGATTGATATAGCTGTGGTTCTCTAGCAATGTGAACGTACTGAACTCTGTTAGGAGGGAGTTGATACCTACATGTACCTGTACTTACTTAGTAGTCAGAGTGACATAGCTGTGGTTCTCTAGCAATGTGAACGTACTGAACTCTGTAAGTAGGGAGTTAAGTTCCTTCTGAGCAACTCGACACTGGATGTTGTTATAGCGACCATTGTTGTTTGGTAGGTAGAGATGTTTTGGCAATGGCCTACAAAGTTATGATACAAAATGAAGAATTAGAGTTAGAATAGTTAAAGACAACGTACACAATAAATAGCTTTTACCCCCCCTCCCCCCCAATTTTTTTTAAAATCTGTTTTCATCTGAAACAATTCCATCTAAAATAATTTGTAAGTCAAGAAAATAGTATTTGAAGACCTCTCCCGAATCAATGTTTCTGCTGAAATATTTCACGAAAGTTAACTAGAATTATTTTTAGATGTACCCATAAAAATACAATTTGACCCTCAAATTTAATGCAAATGTTCACATTTTAGTTATTAAAAGGGAAATAGTATTACTTTTCCAAACCACCATGATGTATTTTCCTTTTCAAAATTTACTAGCTATAATCGTTCCAAAATTCAGTTTGACAAAAAATACATTCATTTAATCTATTAAAAACAATTCATTCAAACCGATAAATATCCTTTAGAAAACTTCTATCAATGTATGATAGATTGACTTACATGTCTGGGACTAAGAGCAATGGAATCTTGTGAGTGTGTAACCACCTCTGCCTGAAAAAAATAAATAAAAAATCTTTTAGGAACAGTTGCGCACAATTTCAAACTGGAAACTCGTGTTTTGTTTGTCCATATTCCCAAGAAGGCGTCGGCTGAAGACATCCTCTCGCTCAACTGTTCATATCTCAACAGCTCAAGGTTTAAAGGTACTGGACACTATTGGTAATTACTCAAACTAATTGTTAGCATAAAACCTTACTTGGTAACAAGTCAGTGGATAGCTGTTGATAGTATAAAACAACGTGAGAAACGGCTCCCTCTAAAGTAACGTAGTTTTTAAAAAAGGAGTAATTTCTCACTGAATATTTTTAAATTTCAAGGACTCGAATTCAAGCAACTGAAAGCAGACAACTTGTGTGACAAGGGTGTTTTTTTCTTCCATTGTTCTCTCGCAACATTGATGACCAATTGAATCCAAATTTTCAGTCCAAAAAAGATTGACAATTACCAAAGGTGTCCAGTGCCTTCAGCCATTAGATTTAGAGACCATTTTGCAAGCAGCGGTATCAAAATGCCTGTAGCGACCTAAAATGGCAGCACAGCTTGACCTTCTGCCACTCAACCAAAAAGGTCAAAGGTCATATCCTGAACTGACATAATTTCAATACTTCCACATCAACACAGTATCTTCATTTGGGAACAAAAACAGTTGTAATTTTTCCTAACATTTTTACTAAAACAAAAAACTGCACAAACATTCCTCATTATAAGCAATGTCTGAGTTTAAGGTGGTTTCGTCCTTCGGATGGGACGTAAAGCCGTTGGTCCCATATGTTGTGTAACGCATGTAAAGAACCCAGTGCACTTATCGAAAAGAGAACGAGTTCGCCCCGGTGTTGATGGCTGTGGCTGCTGTATGCGCCGTAGCACCTTGTAAACCCTTATAAGGTGCTACATAATTGGGTCTTAGAATTCATCACTGTAATTACCTATCTTTCTGAAAGTTTGTATATATACCCAGCGCCTTGAGTACCTTGTTTGGTAGATACGTGCGCTATATAAGACTTGATATTATTATTATTACTATTTATTTCAAACATAAATGAATGGGATGAAATTACTTAAATAAGATCAAAATACAATGGACTCAAGATTACCATTTCTTGGGCTCCATCAGAGCTATCCTCTTCCAGAAAGCTGCAAATTGTTCCAAGCTCGAGTCTCTGTTTTATAGAAATGCAAAACACAAACATTGATAATCATCACAACAGAAATAAATTAAGTAGACCCCTTGCTGACGCTTCCAGGGTTGTGATGTAAACTTGGGTATGATCACTGATTACCTGGTTATATGGAAGTTAATGGTTGTATGGCTTCTGACAGACATCCCCGAGCAAAGATATTGACAAAATTAAGGAGATTGGCCAACATAGGGCTAGACAGCTCAGTTGATAGAGCAACAGCACGTTAATCCGGAGGTCATTGGTTCAAATCCCGCTTTACTCAATTGTTCTTTGTTCAATTTTTAACTTCCCCATTGCAATAATTCTACTGTTCTCCATGCTCATCTAGTTTCCCTCCTGTCATCATCTTTTTTTTTAACTTTGCTATTATGTATGTTTCTTAGGCTAGGCCTATGTTTTTTGCTCTGTTGTTTTAGTTCTTCATTTTGCCTTGTATTTATTTTGTATTTGTGATGCTGTAGTTGAATAAATAATAGTAATAGTAATAATACTGGGGTGATGTGTGAATTCAACTGACTTTGTGTCAAACTTCTGGGCCAGGACCGGGGTGTCCGAGTACGGAGGCATGTAGAGCAGTGGGATGCCCTTCTTGATTCCTTCTGGTACTTTGTAGAAGATTACGTTCGTTGAGAAAGACTGAAGATGAACTAAAAGCTGGTCTGTCTCTTGTAAGCTGCAAGACAAAGAGTTCAAATAAACATCCTTTAAGGCAGTGGACACTATTGGTAATTACTCAAAATAATTGTTAGCATAAAAACCTACTTGTTAGCGACCAATGGAGAGATGTTGATGGTATAAAACATTTTGAGAAACGGCTCCCTCTGAAGTAGCGTAGTTTTCGAGAAAGAAGTAATTTTCCATTATAATATTTGAATTTGATTTCGAGACCTCAGAATTTGATTTTGATGTCTCAAAATCAAACATCTGAAAGCAGACAACTTCATGTGACAAGGGTGCTTTTTCTTCCATTATATTATCGACAACCAATTGAGTTAAATTTTTCACAGGTTTGTTATTTTGTGCAAATGTTGAGACACACCAAGTGAGAAGACTGGTCTATGACAATTACTGAAGGTGTCCAGGGGTCGATTTCACAAAGAGTTAGGACTAGTCCTAACTTAGGACTAGTCCTAGGAGATATACAAATTGCATGGATAGTCCTAAGTTAAGACGAGTTACTGTTCCTAACTCGAGATAAGACTAGTCCTAACTCTTTGTGAAATCAACCCCAGTGTCTTTAAAGGAACATAACAGAATTGGTTTTGCTAACAAAACAGTTGTTGGCAGTGTAAGCACTTTATGTAATCCACCATACGTAAACTAACAAACCTGTAAAAGTTGAGAGAGATTGGGATTGGATGTAAGTAGGGTTTGAAACCTTGCACGGTAGGAGTATAATTAGGGGAGGTTTGCGGTAGCACTGTAGGTAAATCTCTTTTGAAGAACCGGTGTTGACATCTCAACGCTTCAATCAGTATGCTTTTGATCAAGCAAGACACTTAACCATTGCTTCGTCCATCGGATAGGACGTAAAGCTGTGTGTCCCATGTGTTGTGTAAAGCATGAAAAAGAACCCAGTGTACTTATCAAAAAGAAAAGGGGTTTGCCCCGATGTTCCTAGCAGTGGCAGTAGAATGCGCCGTCTCAGAATTCGTAACTTCAATAGCCTTTATTTCTGTATTGGTAGATAAGTGCGCTATATAAGGCTTTGATATTATCATTATATTTTCATTTATTGCTTTCATTCATTGCTTACCTTTGTAATGTTTGCCAGAAGTTTGTGACGACCTTAGCGCGGTAAAGGTTGTGGGGACTCTTTTTCATAGGGCAGGTCACATCAAGTAGAAACTCATAGCTCCCTTCCATTATCACATCAACATTGGTCAAATGCCTGCAATCAATCAATCAATCAATCAATCAATCAATCAATCAATCAATAAGTCAGTTTATTTCAACATTATCAAAACCAAAATCAAATCAAAGACAATGTTAATTGGAAGTTAAGTAATAAATAGTTGTTTGATAAGATTAATTAGAATAAGCATGGACCTTATCGCAAATACCAATGCGCAAGCGCAGACTGTTGAATGAGGTGCATTGTGGGATTTATATGAATCAAATTTGTAATCAGCTAGACCACAATGCACCTAATTCCAAGCTTTACGCGCGCGCCCCAGTATTTGCGAAAAGGTCTATGGACATTCATGAAACTGTGGAGGGACCCCTAAAGAAGCAAAGCTTGTAAGGTTATGGGCCCCTGATGAACAAGTGCATGCCATGAGCCGATAGTTTGTTTGATGTCTTGTGGGAGATATGCTCCAGCAGCCGGATTCATGAAACACTAGGATTGAGTAACATGTCCTAACTTAGGATGGGTTCAAACGTCCTCGGAAACTGAACTGACGTTGTCCTAAGTCCTGAGATTAATCCTAAGTTAGAAGGAGTTTGGTGAAATTGACGGCAGGTAGGAATAATGTTCCTAAAAGAACAGTTGTATTCATGAAGTCTCAAGCTGCCAACAATTGCCTTATACTGCAAAACCATCTGGAAAAAGAATGTTAGTGACTACGTAATTCATACCTGTTTGGATTCAGAGGCCATGCAGATGAGGCTATGTATTCAATCCTGCCGTTGTATTTCCAGGGGAGGGCTAGTTTCACTTCTATCTGTTTGTCATCTGAAAAAGAAAAAAAAAACGTCAGTACAAATGAGTTTACAAACCACCGACACCGAAGGCACTGGAAAATATTTGTAAGCATAAAAACTCACTTGGTAACGAGCAATGGAGAGCTGTTTCCTCTGAAGTAACATAGTATTTGAGAAAGAAGTTATTTCTCACTAAAATATTTGAATTTAAAGAGACCTCAGCTGAGGTCTTAAATTCAAGGTATCTGAAAGCACACAACTTTTGCAACAATGATGTTTGGTTTTTTTTTCATTATTCTCTTGCAACTTTGACGACCAATTGAGTCCAGATTTCCACAGGTTAGTTATTTTATGCATATATTGGGATACACCATGTGAGAATACTGTTTTTTTGACAATTACCAATAGTGCCAATGCCTTTAAGCTCAATCGCTCATCAGAATCATAAGCACATCGAGAGAGAAAACAAGTTTTTATTTTCAAATGTTGGACTTTGGATTTCAAGCAAACATACTTCAAGGCTGCAAGGGAAGTTTTCTACCATGTCCAACTTTTATACCCTGTAAGTTTCAACAAACCTGTGAACATTTGTATTTTCAACCTCACCAATGTTATGTGCGCCCTTTAAACAAACTGTGCCATTTCTTTCAATTCAATTCAACATTTATTCGTCATGCCAGTGTGAAAATCATTTTGCACATATTAAAAACATTACATATAAAATACACAACACAAATATATTAAAAGCAGAACAAACCTTTAAATAAGAACAAGACTCGATCAAAATATTAAAATATTAAAATATTAAATAACGAAACTAAATGACCAATACAAGACAAAAACACAAAAGGGGACGGGATAAAGGATATAGTGGGGCAAAAGGGGGAACAAAGTAACATGACACAGGGAAGATACAAGGACATAATGGGTGCGTTTGATTAGCTTCCCTGGGTCAACCCCTGAGGTGCTCACCACTCGGGTGAGCCCCTGACAAGAGCTAATCGAACGATCACTCACCCTCTCGTGGTGATGTCATGCATCTCGGGCCAGCCCAAAGTGACCCACTCCACAAGCAGGGCACTTGGGGCTGACCCGGGTGAGCCCCTGGAATGACGCCAAAGCTATTCGAACGTACTGGGGGCAGACCGGGGTCTACCCAGGGAAGCTAATAGAACGCACCCATAGAGAATGAGGAAGGGGAGGGAGGGTAAACAAACGTGTGTAAAAAAGACCCAAGGGAAACCTAGAATTGCTTACTTTTTGTGAGTGCCACATCCTTAATGGTGTAGCCCTCTCGTAGTCTAACAGAGAGTACATTGGCCAGGCAGGTATGCAGCTTGTAGTCTCTATGCTTCTTCCTTATCAATGGGATGGTACACAGTCCCTGCTTGTTCAGTGCAAAGGGTGGCTGGATTCTGTACAACAACAAATTATATATATATATTCTGTATAAAAACGTTTCAAACTTCATTGTTAATTTACTTCAAAGCAGACATCTTTGAACATCAGAGCTGCAAATCAGTTTGATATGACTAATGTCTGCTGCAATTGTCTACTGCTAGGTCTCCCAAACTACCTAGCTCAGAAGCTCGAACGAGTCCAGAATATCGTAGTCAGTCTAGTGACAAACACACTGAAATACACGCATATTACACCAGTCCTAAGAAGCCTTCACTGGTTACCAGCTGAACAGACACTTGCATACAAAGACCTTCTCATCACCTTCCTGCATGAAAGTTCTCCTCACCTGAAGACATGTGGGACTGTTTATAGTTCAAGACCAAATGACTTGCTTGTGGGATGTCGTGACCAAGCGGTCTAGGGCAGTGGACACAAATTAATCTACAGATTTTTGGTTTGAATCCTGGCCTGATCGGTGGGACACTTGTGTTCTTGTGGAAGGCACTTTAGCAGTAACATTTTTAGCAGTAATTGAAAACTATTTTCTGACAAGGCTGGCTACAAATGTCATGAGTAAAATAGAATAAAAATTGAGAACAAGTTACAAACCCCTCTGACTGAGCGCCAACTTCAGGTGAAACGACTTGATGTTGTCTGCCTGTGTAAATAAACATAAATTGTTGGCAAACATTAGTGAAATCTGAAACTTTCACTCTGTATCTTAGAGAGTTAAAGGGAATTCATACTTTTTGTACAACACAAAACACAATTTCCACAGATTGACATTAAACTTACACAGTTTAAAGATGATAATAGAAAGCTTCCCTTAAAATACCACTAGCCGAGGTGCTATAGTTTTTTTTAAATGAGTAAAACAATGTCGCAAAACACAACTTTCGTCTCAGAGAGACAAAAATTATTTTACACCATTACTGGTGAATATGTTGTACTTGTTAAAACTGAGAAAAAAATTATTTTTGTGAAATTGATTTACTCATTTCTCAAAAATTACAGCACCTCTGCAAGTAAACATTTAAAGGGAAGCTTTCTGCTATCATTATCTTCAAACTATGTAAGTTTAATGTAAATTTGCAGACATTGTGTTTGGTGGTTGAGTAACCAAAAATGATGTTGGATTCTGACAAGCTCACGAAAATGGGGTAAAAAGGATTTACGGATGGACAAGATACAACAGTCCACTTCTATCAGTATCCTTCAGTTTGAAACAGCTTTATTCTTGATATAAATGACTTATCAGGAATAAAAATCAACATCACAACTTACCTTTAACGTAATCTATCTTGAAACCTTCCAGTCCTTTCTGGAAATTCCAAGACAGAAATGCTTTGTGATACTGATTCATATCTCTCCTGGATATATCCTGGACGAGAGGAAACAAATAATTTAGAATGAATCAGCCTTTTGTGTATAAAAATAATATCAAAGTCTTGTATAGCGCATAACAAGGTACTCAAGGCGCTTAGTAAGGATATTTAAACAGAAAGATAGTTTATTGAAATTATGAATTCTGAGACCCAATTATGTAGCACCTTATAAGGGTTAACAAGGTGCTACGGCGCACTAAGCAGCCACAGCCAGGAACACCGGGGCGAACCCATTCTCTATTCAATAAGTGCACTGGATTCTTGTATGTGCGTTACACAACACACAGGACTAACGGCTATACGACCTTTCCGAAGAACAAAGCAATCATGATAAAGTGTCTTGCTTAAGGACACAAGTGTCCTGACTGGGCCTCAAACCCACACTCTTTTGATCAGAAATACCAGAGTTTGAGTCTAGTGCTCTTTAAGACAGTGGACACTATTGGTAATTGTCGAACGACTAGTCTTGACAAACCTGTGAAAATTTGAGCTCAATCGGTCACGAAGTTGCCAGATAATAATGGAAGAAAAAACACCCTCCGTCACATGAGTTTGTGTGCTTTCTGATGTTTGAAATCAAATTCATGGAAAGTAACTTCTTTCTCGAAAACTACGTCACTTCAGAGGGAGCTGTTTCTCACAATGTTTTATACTATCAACCTCTCCCCTTTAATCATAATAAAGAAAGGTTTTATGATGATAATTATTTTGAGTAATTAACAATAGTGTCCACTTCCTTTAACCGCTCAGCAAGGACATGCCCGAAATTTCTCACTTACAATTTCCGGACACTTGCACAGAAAAGCACCGAAGGTTGCTGTGGCCATAAACTGCATGATCTCAGTGTGAGGGATATAGCCGAAGCTACAATGGGGATGGAACCCTCTGCCTACTTGGATGAATGAACAGGCTACTGTGGAATTCCTCATCTGGGTCAGGAGATGGTTTGTACATGCTACATCAGGCATTGCTGTTACTCCATCCGTAACGCAGATAATTCCTGATTGGAAACGATAGAGGAACAAATTGCAAGCTTATATTGAGTTCATATTATGTTTAAATATATACACATACACAATTAAATCATATGTCTGTATAAGTTACTCATCAGCAGATTTGGACCAAGATTCGTTCAAACTTTGTTGCAAAACATGCAACAGTATGTAATACCCAGGGCAAATTTTCATTTAGCAGTCTAGTGTAACTAAAAAAATAACAAGTAATAAGCCACTGCGTAAATCTTAAAATAGTGGTTTCTCACTAGCATCCCGGAACAAGGAGACCTCCAACATGAGGGTTAGATAACCCATTTGGTAGAGGATGTGCATGCTAATCCAGACTAGTAAATATTTCCAACTTCAACACCCAAAATAATGAAAAATAATATTAATAATTGTAATGCGCACATATCCATCCTGCTGGGTGTTCAAGGGGCAGTAAAACCGAAAAACAAAACAAAACAAAGAAAATACAGACACAACAAAATAAGTCATTGAAAACCTGTGACATAACAAAACTTTTGAGAAGAGATTTGAATTTTGTGGTACAAGAACAAGATCTAGGATTAAGTGGGAGAGAGTTCCTGTTGCGTGGCGCAGCTGAAGAAAAAGACCTGTCACCCCATAAGTGGTGAAACTTGGGTTCAATGAGGAGAAGCATGGAACTTGATTGAAGATTCCTTGAGGGAGTGTAAACGTGAAGTAGTTCACAAATATAGTGGGGAGCCTTGCCATTAAGGTAAAGAGACACAGCCTACCTGCACTTGTGTTCTCTGGCAGCAACTGCAGTGCTAGAATACCACACCATAGCATGTTAACAAAGCAAGCTTCTGGAGTTGCCATCCCTTGTCCTTCAGAATTGTGTCTATGCGGTGACGACAGAGCGACACGTTCACTCTTGTCGATGATGTCATCGAATACAATGTGATGATCCCCGAGGAACGTAGAGTCTGAACTGGTATTGAATCTTGTGTCCAACATATCTGATGATCCAAATATTATACAAATAATGAATGTTTATGAGTGCAATGGTGTGAATATTTGCATGAGTTGAAAGATGACATGTCCAATAATTATTCTGATTGGACTCCAATATTCAATTTAGGAGTGCTGCAAGGATGGCACAGGGTCTAGTTTCTGTCACAGATTGAAGCAATGTCATGGCTTTAATGGTACAATAAATGTCGGAATACACATGGGACTTGAATGGTCTGCTACCAGAAACATGCAGTCAGAATAATTATAATATTTTTTTGGAAAAGACCATGTATAATAAGCCATTACTTGGCAGTAGACTGAGCAAGTCTTGCACGTATTCGAACATTGGGACCTATTTAAGTGCGAAAGTTTGTTTCCTTCACAGGTGTCTCCAAATATGTTAGGATCAAGTGAGACTAGCATGATCTATCGTAAATGGCTGCACTTAAGTAGGATTTGAAACTTTGCATGGTGGAAATAAGATATAGAAGAGTCTGCGGTAACACCATGTAATAACTATCTCTAAATGAGTTGGGGTGGTTCTGAAAAGAACCGTTGGATTAACTCGACGTTTCGATCAGTATGCTCTGATCGTCTTCTGGAGAATGCTGCACTTACTTTCAACAAGTTTATTTTCAAACTCTTCAAGTTCTTTCTGGAGTTGATCCAAGAATGAGGGCAGGTTGTGTTCCGTCAACAAACAACCTTGGAATAAAACCTGCAGAAAAAAAAAACAGACATGAAAATCAAAGCGCCAAAGAATTCAAAATCCCACCATAGGCCAATGTACAGTCTGATTTCCTTTCTTATTAATACAGACCTTGAAACAACCCAGAGCACCCACAGTTGTGCTTTTGCAGTGGTGCTATTTGCACAGTTCAAATACAAATTTAAACTTTCCTAAAAGAAGAATTATTAAAAGCCTTGAACACATTTGCACAGTTTGATTTCAACTGCTCCACAGCCCTTTTCACACTACTTTATTCCCCAGGGGCAACCCGGGAATAATGGCCAGCCTTTTCACACTTTGATGGTGTTCACCCCGGTCTGCCCCAGGGACTAGCCACTCTTGCTCCAGAGTAGGGGTAACGGTAAAACTTTAGGGTTTTCTTTAAACGAGCAAGCAGAACCCTGTGGAATGGTGACCTAGGCGAGGACAGTGAGAACAAGTTTAGGGTAACTGTAGGGTAAACAAAAAAAACTTCTGGGGCGTCCCCAGGGCTGTATTTTACAGAGGATAAGAGATACAGTGTGAACAGGCTAATATTTGTTGACTTGTGATGTATTTTGCTCACCTGTTGTGTTGTGAGTGAAGCCAGTGGTGTGTATGCAATGACTGTTACGTAGATCTTGGGTGACAGAAGTAAGGAGCTGCCAGGTACAGTAAACTGAAAGAAACAAAACACATCAAGTCAATAATCAGGACCCAATTTCATTGAGCTGCTTTAGCAAAAACTAGTGCTCAACAATTTTATGCTTAGCAGAAATGCTTAGAAGGATACCAGTCACAAATGATACATGTGACATGGTATTTTGGCAGACATGGTATTTTGGCTGGTAACCCTGTTCTAGTAAGCACGGGTAAGTTGTGCTAAGCTACTTGCTGTGGTTATAAGCAGCTCTATGAAATTAGGCCTAAGTCTTACTTTATCTGCTTAAATATAGGATATAGGTGTACCAACGTAATTGTGGGTGGGCCCACACCCGTTGGCCGACCGCACAAGACGTGACAGAGCTCCGTAAAACGAAGTGAAACTGCTTGGAGTCGATGCAAGGGACGTGACAGACAGGGTCAAGTGGAGGAGAGCCATATGGAGAAAACAGGCCAATTCAGAACAGACTGGACAACAGCCTTAAAACCGTCATAATGATACATACATACAAACATAAAAGGCATTTGTAAAGCGCCACTACGTCAAGAACGCAGCGCATTTGGTTGGTTATAGAAAATGTTTAACAATGTTCACTGAGAGTCAGATTCCCTGATTGAGATAATACTTACCGGTTTGATGAGTCCATTCAAGCAATTACAAATACAGGTAAATAAGTCTAGGAGACAGACTCGACCAGACTGAATATCCTGCAAAATGGAACAGATGATAACATTTTTAATAATAATAATAGTAAGAATAATAATCATAGAGATTTGGCAGGTGAAAGTGAGATTTAGTCCCTGTGGTGGTTGGAGCATCTAGCACCATTCCAAAAGCACTGGGGAAACTTCTAGATGAAATAGGAATAAATATTAGCAATGTTCGAAGGCAAATGTTTATGTTCCTACTTTCACAACTTTTGTTTTATTTTTTGCATATTTTAATATATGCCTGGATAATGCTCTTTCCAAATGTATAATAAAACGGAAAACGACCTGGGTCTAAAAACGACTCATTTTTCTTGACTTTTTCGTGCATCACCTATACTGAATGATATGTGGTCTAGTGGTCAAGCTTGGTGATCTAGTTGGTATGACACTGTTCTAGAATTACAAAGGTCGTGGGTTCAAATCCCACCCGAGAAATATGTCTGTGATTTTTTTTCTTCACAGAACTCAGGGAAGGTACTGAGTATACAGTGCTAACACACATCGGTGTATATGGGTCAAACCAAAATGAATATTCTATTCCCGATGCAAATTGATCATCTATTGATATGTGGTTTATTTTTTTAAACATTTTTTTTATTCACTTACCACCGTTGCCATAGACGGACTTAGATCCATTACAATAACATGCCTATAACGTCTGGCTAGGAAGGTCACATGACTGCTTGGAACCAGCTTATACCGTATCGGAGTACCAGGTGGAATTTTATCCACGCTCCCTTTGGGTATAATGGATATAACATCCAGCTCTTCGTCAGAGTTGATCTGTGGACAGGCACAAATGAAAATAACAATCAGTAGAATTTGAAACTTTGCATGGTGGAAAAGCGGTATAGAAAGGTTTGCGGTAACACCATGTAATGAAAATCTCTTACCGAGTTGGGGTGGCTCTGAAAAGAACCAATGGTTTCAACTCGACGTTTCGATCAGTATGCTCTGATCGTCTTCTGGAGAAAGCACAGAAAGATGATCAGCTTTCTGCAGAAGACGATCAGAGCATACTGAACAAAATGTAGAGTTGGAAACACCCCAACTCTTTCAGAGATTATCATTACATGGTGTTACTGCAAACCTTTCTATAAAATAAGAATCGTTAACAAGTTCTTAGCTTTGAGATGTTCAGCTAAGTGAGTGATTTCTATCATAGCATATTCCTTCATACACTCACTGAAAATATCATGCGCAGATTAAAATGAATGATCAGGGGTCGATTGCACAAAGAATTAGGACGAGTCCTAACTCAGAACTAGTCCTAGTCCTAAGTTAGGACAAGTAACTCATCCTCACTTGAGATAAGACTCAAGTTGGGACCAGTCTCAACTATAGTTGGGACGAGTTGGGATCAGTCTCAACTATAGTTGGGACGAGTTGGGATCAGTCTCAACTATAGTTGGGACGAGTTGGGATCAGTCTCAACTATAGTTGGGACGAGTTGGGATCAGTCTCAACTATAGTTGGGACGAGTTGGGATCAGTCTCAACTATAGTTGGGACGAGTTGGGATCAGTCTCAACTATAGTTGGGACGAGTTGGGATCAGTCTCAACTATAGTTGGGACGAGTTGGGATCAGTCTCAACTATAGTTGGGACGAGTTGGGATCAGTCTCAACTATAGTTGGGACGAGTTGGGATCAGTCTCAACTATAGTTGGGACGATTGTCAAATTGGGGCGGAACAACAGCCTTGTTGAGGTGAACTTACCAGGTCTTCTCCTGACTTCACCTTGATCTCTTTGTTGAGATTACCAAAGAACCACGAGGCGCGGATATTCCTTGAGATCCGATACTCTTCCTTCATGAGTAGATAAACCTCTCCTGCCTCACACTCCTGGATTTATTTAAATACAACATGAAAACTTCACACTGATTTTTAAAGTACAGAACATCATTTAAAGTATTTGGGTACTTTTTGTAGGATACCAAACACAAATGCCACGAGGATAATGATGGTAGAAAGCTTCCCTTATATTCCTTGCTGAGGGGCTGCAGTTTTTGAGCTATTGAGTAAAACAAGTTGCAAAAATAATGTTTGTCTCAGTGAAAATTATCTTAGCTTATAAAATAAAAACATATTAAACTCACCTGGAAGTGGTATTTTGTCAAAATATAGCTTTTGTCACGTGTTTTGATGAGTGGAATGTGAATAAATAGTTAACTTAGGTTCTAAAAAAATAGTTGTTATCTTATTTACAAATTTAAGAGTAGACCCCGAACTAGTGCTGGGCGAATAGTGAAATTTTGTTATTCGGATACCGCTGGCCAACTATCCGAAATTAACCGGATATTCGAATAGTTTTTTTCGCCGCTAGAGGGCGCTATTTAAAAAAAAATTAAATTTATTATTATTATTTTTTTTGCTGCTAGAGGGCGCTGTTCGTTTGTGAATGAGATCTTATTGGCGGATTGATATTAGTTTTAGACAGTGTCACTCGGTTCATTCATAAAAATGACCGGATCTAATTTAAAGATGGCGATTTGCTTTTTCTTTTGATCGTGATTGACTCTACGTGAAGGAAAACTTTTGTAATCTTTGAACAAATTACGTCAGAAATGTCATTGTTTTAACTCTTCACGGAGGTGAGCATAGTTAAATACTTAATATATGCTGTTTTATGCTGTCTTAATAGAAGTTTCATAAGGATTCAGACAAAACATTCATATGCGTTGTCGCCCGACGTCCGCGGATATTCGGATGTTAAAGAATATCCGGTTACTCGGTTGTAATTACAGAATTATCCGGTTTGTAAATAGGTATTCGCGCCCTATGCGGATATCCGGTTAAGAAAAAAAAGGCATTCGCGGTTACGGATAGGAAAACCTATTCGCCATTAACCGGATATTCAAATAATTCGCCCAGGCCTACCCCGAACCGAGAGGGCACTGTTCGTGACATCAAACAAGGCGCGATATTTAGAGAGAAAAAACTGCACTGCGCTGAAAAAGACGATGGACCGGACCACTATGGGCACAATTGCAAGAGTGAGTCTGACCAGCCATGCAGACTGACCCCATCTTTAGTTGTTTTGCTGGATCCAGCAGCAATACACTTGGTCGATAATGCCAGAAAATGCAAGCCAAGAAAATAACTTTTTTGAAACGTACAAACTCAATGACTTGGACTTGCATGTACTTTGCACGTGTCTTTACTCTATGCATCAAGGCAAAGTCTGCCTCGATTGACGCCACAAAAAGGGTCGGGGGAGTCAACCCCTAAACAACTTTAGCTATTGTAAACATATATAAATCGTGACAAACAATTACCAAAAAAATTGTTTTATTGTTACTAAACATTTACTAAACTCTTACGTTTGAACAAATAAAAATTATATTTCCAGGTGACTTTAAAGACAGTGGACACTATTGGTAATTGTCAAAGACCAGTCTTGTCACTTGGTATATCTCAACATAATACATAAAATAACCAACCTGTGAAAATTTGAGCTCAATCGGTCGTCAAAGTTGCGAGGTATTTAATCAAAGAAAAAACACCCTTGTCACACAAAGATGTGTGCTTTCAGATGCTTGATTTCGAGACCTCAAATTCTAAATTTGAAGTCTCGAAATCAAACTCGTAGAAAAAAATAACTTCTTTCTCAAAAACTATGTTACTTCGGAGTACGACAGAGAATGTCAAAATCTCGAAAAAAGGTGTACAGCGCCCCAGTTACTGGGTCTAGGCTTACGATACAATTATCGCAGCTCAGCTAAAGTGAGCAGCTAAGAAAAAATACATTCACCACAATTATGATTATCCCAACGGAAAAGTTTCTGTATGGCGCCACCACTTTTTCAGGCGAAATGAAATATTAAATAATATATTATGATTATCTAATTTACCTCAAACTCAATGATGAGATACCCCTTTTTGTAAAAATAAGTGAAAAAGTGGTGGCGCCATGCGGAAAGTTATCCATGTATTTTATTAGGGATAACTTTCCGTATGGCGCCACCACTTTTTCACTCATTTTTACAAAAAGGGATATGTCAATCAGGTAAATTAGATACTATATTATTTTATTTCGAATGAAAAAGTGGTGGCGCCATACGGAAACTTTTCCTTTATTAGGCTTACCACAGAACTTTGATCTCTTGGTTCAGAACCCATGTTGACTTATCTGTCACACGTAAACTACACACTGACTGGGCTCGTCTCCTCAGGCTCAGCCGAAATATGCCGTCTGCTGCTGCTGTGACCGGACATGACCAAAGTCTAGAAGACGGCAAAGTTGATTTGTGGAACTTGTGTCTACCAACCAAATCATTCACTGACTGCACAACAACTCAGCTGAACATGCTGACGACAGTGACAGTAATCATGCAGGACTTCTTCCTTGAGCAAATATTAACAAATAAATTCAACAGCATCCATTTTTATAAAGATTGTTTATTTCTATTTAAAAACAATTTCCACGGCCAACTTCAGCCACAACCTGCATTGCACGGTGTGCTGTGCTTGTGTTTCATCCCAACTTTAGAATTGTCCCAACTGTAGTTGGGATCCGGTGGGACGGGCGGCACAACTAACCAACTAGTCTTGATGGAAGACTTTCTCGTGTTGATTTGTCCAACGTAGAAGGCGCTATCACTCACGGACCGCTCTCACGACGACCGCTCCACGTGTAGAGTGAGAGCGGTTCGTGCGTGATTGCGCCCTCTACGCTGAATTTTTGTTGACAAATTAACACGAGGCAAGACTAGTTAGTTACAGAAAGCTGTCCCATCTGGGACAAGCCCAACTACAGTTGGGAAATTCTGAAGTTGGGACGGAACAGTACCGACGAGGCAGGAACCCATCTTTATGTGTGGAACCAGACCAAAGAGATAACTCCAAAAAGAGGCTCAACACCAAATCGCATGCTAGCACTTACGCGTTTACGAGAGTCAAAGTTAGTCGTTCAGTGCCTGTCCACTGAGACAATGGAGGTAGCTGAGACATAGCGATGCATCACCCTCGAGTCCTCGCCTCCCGACGGCTCTAAGTTTAAATTATTTTGTAATAGGGCTTACCTCAAGCATGGAGGAAAAATTAAGCATAGCTGTTTCGATTTAATGAACAGTTTCCCGTCACTGCATAAAATACAACATTTTGTACAACATTTCTCTGTATGAATTGTGTGTTTAGTTTCGTTGTGCTAGGACCAGGGGTTAAAAAAGAGCATTCAGATTACGGTGTAACTTTTAACAGACAATTTAATAACTTTTCTGACCTTGGAAAATCTCAGTCTCCTCACTCGCTTCGTTCCGAGTCCACCCAGAAATGTTCTCCAAGTCCCACCACCAACGTGTCATTTTTATTTTTCAATTACTTAAATAAAAAGCACACAACCGAACCGCCAAAGCCCAAACTCAGCTAAAAAAATAGGCTTACCTTTGAAGAGCTGAAGATTGAAAATAACATAACGAGTATGTGTATAATTGTGTGCAATTAATTTACATACCAGCAATGAATACGGGATTGAGACTTGAGATGCCTGAATTGAAATATCATGGAGGTAGAACCGTCTGTTGATAAGATGGATAAAATCCCCGGCGAGAAGTTATGCGTTTTGCGACACCGTTAAAGTGCAATGGCGCCCTCTATCGGTTAACAAAGTCATACAGCCAAACTTTCTATCAACGTAACAGAATGGCCATTATAATTATTATTATTATGGGTAGGCCTAATGAACTTTTTTTTAATTCATCACAGTAAAGTCATTAAGATTGCATCGAGAGCCATTTATTGTTTGCTAAAGGACTAATGACGGATTGGGTGGGGGAACGCTAGCATCTTACAGCGAGTTCCTCCTCAGATACTGATTAAATTATTGCTTTGTTTGTTTATATGAAACTTGGCACCCCTTGTGTGGATAGTTTCGGGTACATTTATAAGGAAAAGAAGAAAAAAATACCAAGATTCTGTGTGACTAAGACAATCACATGATGATGGGGATTTGTTCAATTATTATTGTTTATCATCCCCAGTTATAATTGTTTATCTCTGTATAAATTATGTATTTGAGTTTCGTTGTGCTAAGGGGTAAAAAGAGTAGCCCCCCCCCCCTGACAGATTGGGGGGGGGGGCTCACCAACGGATAGGGTGGGGAACGCACAGCATCCAGCAATTTAGTTTATTAGATCAAACGACACTCTTTGTGTGGATAGTTTCGGGTCATTTATTACAAAACAAAGAAAATACCAAGATTCTATGTGACAAAGACAGTCACATGGGTTTTGTTTAATAATAATGGTATAACATCCCTAGTTAAGTTAGGGGCGCTTTTATCGGGAACTGTCTTGTTTCCCTAACCTAACGACTCACGTTTCATCATTTCAATCTCTTGTTTACATGGGCGTCAATCTGTCTTGAGAGATGGGGTGGGGGAAATCTTAAGTCATACGGCGTGGGGTCCAAGGCCTGCTTTAAAGCGGGCCCTAGGAACATTTTTAGGCCTTCTGGTGCAATCTAGGGAGTCTAGGGGGGGGGGGGGTGTGCCCCTCTCTGATGTTGTAACTTAAGGCCTTTTTCAAGGTGATGCACCATTGTTTTACCTTCGCGGCATGGGTCCAGGCTCGCTTTCCCTGGAAAACTGTGCATTCCTAGTTGCCCTCTGAAGTGTGATGTGCCAACCTCTCAGATGTTGGAATGGCGTTCAAGTTATGATGCATCATTTTTGCTATTGGTAATCTAAAAAAAACAATAGATTCGTATCCATATTATTTATGCTCTGAAGGCGTTTCATTACAATCATCACCAGCAACGTCAAGGATGGATCCAGACATGAATTTTTCGGGAGTTTTGGCAAATCTGTTGATGGAGCCCCCATGCAGCAAGTTACTGTGAGCGAACGCGAAACCTTATTTTCACGGCGCGTGGTCCGGGTCCGCTCAAGGGCCCGGGAAAAGTTTTGGGTTTTGCTTTTATGCTCAGTGTGGTGCAATCTTCGGCTAATGAACAGGCACAATGAATGAAACAGAACATAAATCCTTTAAGTGAGTGGGCAGCATCTCAGTTGTTCTAAGACACGAATGTTAGGGGGCAAATCTGTCAAAGATTTATGCGAGTGTGAAGCCTTTACGGCATGGGTCCGGGACCGCTTAAGGGCCCGGAAAAACTTTGCATTCTAGATACTCTGTGGTGCAATCTTAGGCCATTTAGAGGCCAAATTGGCGAACGAAACAATACAATAAGCCTTCAAAATTTAAGAAGAAGAATTTGGACAATGGCAGACAGCGCGTCACACCAGTAAAATAATAGTAAACATCCCTGAAAAGTAAAGTATGAGATGACAGGCGCAGGCACCCTTCCGTTCACACGAGTTAACGCAAATTGGGGGAACATCCCATCCCCAGGAAAACAGGGAAACAGGGTTCGGTCTCCACAGTGCAAAATGCAAAACTTGATTCTCATGAAAATAATTTTATGGTAAAAACATGGAGGGACTGAAGTCTCCTCAAAAGTGGGGACGCGTCCCCAGCCCCTTACTTCAGAAGTATGAACCAAGGTTGGTGTTCGACTTTGACGGTCGAAACGGATACAGTCTAGCACCGAATTTTGTGTTGTGCTCGAAACGAAGTTAATGACCTTTAACTCACATTATCTGTAAAAAAAAACACCGAGCGCAAATAAAACAAACAATAAGGAAGAAGCTGAAGAGAACAATGTAAAACACGTATTTTAATACATGCATTCAATCCAATATTTACAAATACACTTTTTCATAAACAAAAGTACACAATTCGGTGAAAAAGACAAATAATTGCCTTGAGCTATGATCAAAAGAGGGCGCTCTTTACATTATTCTGTCACGTCCGGAATTCGGGACACATTGAACAAGGGCGAAAAGCACATCATGGCAGTCGTGTTTGAGGGTGTAAGCCTCCGATCTTTGTCAGATCATGGCGATATTTTACAAAGAACGGAATCCATTCTTAGATTAGAAGTCGTTACTGAAAATGATCAGCCCGTGGTTACGATATATAATGGTAAAGTTGGTTTTTGATGAATTTTCCAGTCGTGTGTGTCGTCATGTGTTTCGTTTTCAATGAATAACTCCATATTGGATTGCCCATTGTGTGCACAGCAGCCGGTATGGCGTACATTTTAATGGGGTCATTATTGTGCTGTTGAATTGAATGCGTGGTTTTAATATTTTAAAAGTGCGTTATTGTGTGCTGCTTCTTTGGCTTTACAATCTTTCATGGAATTTAATTTTGAAGTTGTTCTTTTTATTTAAACCACACACGATCAGACGATCATTCATAATAAAATGTTGTCAATTTCACTAATTGTTCAGATGATCACAGCCACACACAACCAACAACAAAGACTAAGTAAAGAACAACAGCGATTGTTTACATTAATTTTTTAGTATCCATTTTTAGGGTACTTGTTTTTTTATTTTTATTTTTATATTTTTTGTGGCCCTTGCAATTGATCATTGCATTGATTTACTTGTCGTTCTATTTAGTTTAGAAACTCACAATATCAAACATTTAAAAGAACCATCTTTTTTGATACAAATCACTATATTTGTATCTTTGTAAGTTAAAAATATTGAGTCTATGTTTTTATTTTTTTTTGTCCAAATAATCTATATTCAGGATTCTGATTATTTGTCATTTTCATTGAGTATTTACATAACAATTTTTGCCCATAACATTTTGACTTTTCTGAGTTTTAAACACTAGGATTTCATTGCAAACTGATGTTTTCATTTGGCAACACATTTACGTTTATATAAGAGTACTATTGCATCCCATCTAATCATGTTGTATGCAAGTGATGACTGTGGAGGTGTCTTGGCTGAGCGGTTAAGAGCACTGAATTCAAACTCTGGTGTTTCTGATCAGCAGAGTGTTGGTTTGAGCATAGGGTAATTGAGTCCCAGTCGTGACACGTGTGTCCTTAAGCGAGACACTTAACCCATGGAGGAAGAACGTCCATGCTTAACCATTGATTTGTCCTTCGGATGGAACAAAAAGCCACTGGTCTCATGTGTTGTGTAATGCACGTAAAATGACCCAGTCCACTTATCAACAAAAGAAGGGGGGTTCGTCCCTGTGTTCCTGGTTTGATTAACAGCATATTGCGCCACACTAAAGTGATTAGTACTACTCTCTTTATGTTGTATCGTGCATGAAGTTCTATTTTATATGCACTATACAAAGATTACATGTACATGTACAAACCAAACGACCACACATTCATCCTAAGGATTTGTGGCCTGATATTTTCCTTGTGATGTGATGGATCTTTGTTCATATTGACCCCTTGCACGCATATCACACGCGGCGACCAATGCCACGCTCACCATGTTGGTGGGCAGTTAGGTTTACGCGTATTAATGCCGCGTCGCTTAAAACGCACCCTTTCACTGCATAACGCGCAGCATAGAGTGAATATAAAAACGCACAGTGAAATTGCCTACCAGTATGGCGCATTCAAGATTTTTCTGCTGATGACGCCAGGTGAAATGTGTCAATAACTGGAAAGAAAAATGGAGGATTCCATATGGGGAATGTTGCCACTCAAAATGTTTATGGGTTAATATTATGGTCTTGTTTACTTCCTCCTTCAGGTTCGAGCGGCCAACAGATGCTGAGGTTTTCACTTGACAGTAAAAATGTGAAATGTTGCCAGGCCAGCAAACACACATATCTTGTCAACATGCAGGGCAGATCCGTACTGCTGCATTTTGGCTCTGACTTTGGTAAGTGTACATAAAAAGTTTAATGTCTGTGTCAAAAATGTCTGAAAATCTAACGGTTTGAAGTGACATGTAAAATCCCATAATAAGCTTTAGCCATTTTGGTAGGTGCCCCTTACCAGAGGCAAGAATTACTGTGCTCCTTTAAGAGCGAAGGTCCGTGACTAAATGTATGATTTTTTTATTTACAGTGGTTTTGTACATTACAACGGTACCTTGACAAGATCTTTAATATTTCAATAATACAGAGTTATCCAGGTTCCATAACATCGTTGAGGGCGCTATACATAATGCGACCAGCACCACCAAGGAATCGGTGTTTACAGAAAGAACAGAAGAAGCCTCTGCATCTCAGTACTTTCAGGTAAATATGTTGCCATGGTAATTATTGAGTTTAACAAAGGACATATCCATATACTTTTAGCATTTAAGTCAGAAATGACACTCTTGAGGCACTGTCAAAATTTCTTGATTTGTGCGATTCATAATCATAGACATTAAACCTAAAAAAACAAAGTTTGTATGAGACAGATTGGCTATTGCCAGTTTAGTGTGTATATCCTCTTGTACATGTTGTAGGAGTTTGTTGAGTTTCCTTAGACGGAAAGATCATTTAAACAAACAAACAAATAAACAGAGTTGAGTATTAGTGGAAGGTGCTTTCAAACATGCATATTAATATTCTAACGACTTATTTTTTTGGCCGTTTTCCTGTAGTTTTATGGGTACTTGTCACAGCAGCAGAATATGATGCAGGATTACTTCCGGACTTCGACGTACCAAAAGGCCATGCTGCAGAATCATGAGGACTTCAGGAATAAGGTCGAACTTCTCGGGAACTTTCCCATTGATGTTTTTTCCTTTCATTCTTTGTTAGTGTTTATAAATGTAATTTTGTTATTGTTGTTCTGGAGAGCCTGAGGTGCACTTAAGTTTCTGATGTTTTGGTTTTTAAAATTTTAACATTGGCTGAATGAATAATTCTAATTCTAAAGATGTATCTACAGCTTTTTAGACCAGAGCCCAATTTCATAGAGCTGCTCAAGCACAATGAGTAGCTAAGCACAAACAAAACTTCAAACGGAATTCATAGATAAATTTTGTACATTCATTTTTGTAAAACTTGTTTGTATTTATTTACAGGTTGTACTGGATATGGGAGCCGGGTCAGCAATCTTGTCATTTTTCGCAGTCCAAGCTGGTGCCAAAAAAGTCTATGCTGTAGAAGCCAGCTCCATCGCTCTCCAGGCACAGGTAAACAAGATGCTGGTACCAGGGAACATTCAAATGAGGCACCAATCTTATTATTTCTTTTGTGTCTTTTCGTGGCCGAGCGGATAAGAATACCGGACTCAAGCTCTGGTGTTTCTGATCAGCTAGACACTTTACCATTATTCCTGCGTCCTTCAGATGGGGTGTAATGAGAATCATTATAATTTACATTTCACCCCTCCCCCTCCCGCTCTGACCTTCGACCTTCTCTGACCTTCGACCTTCTCTGACCTTCGAACTTCTTTGCCCTTCATCCCTACAGGCATTAGTTGAAGCTAACAAGTTGTCTGATCGTATCACTATTCTTGCCGGGAAAATTGAAGAGTTACAAGTGCCTGAACAGGTTGATATCATCATCTCTGAACCGATGGGCTACATGTTATTCAATGAGCGCATGCTGGAAAGTTATCTACATGCTAAGAAGTTCCTCAAACCAGGAGGTGAGTGACCGGAGATTCGGGGTCAACATTGGGGTCGATATTGGGTTCAATATAGGGGTCAACATTGTGGTCAATATTGGGTCAACATTTGTCACACTCAGTGTTCTCCCTTTACAGGGATTTGCTGGCCCAATGCTGGTTAGAACTTCTGAGAACAAGGCAGAATTTTGTTCAAGTGTTCCGGTTGGCTAGTTCAAATATTGCTTTAAAAACATTTGTTTGCTTGTAGAAATGAGCCGGATACCAGTCACAGGTTGTACAAATGACATGGTAGTATGGCTGGTTGTTTTGCTGGTGGCCTTATTCTGGTCAGCATCTTTTTGTCATGCTTACCTTCTTTTCAAGTAGTCAAGAATAATTGGGCCAGGTTCACAAAGAGCCAAGTATGATCTTAACATGAGTTTTCAGTATTATTACCAAAGTGATTTGTATTGTGACGTCACACTTTGCTTAGCAATTAAGAGTGATAGACTAGCCAAGTTTGTGCAAGGACCAATTGTAAACTACTGGTTGCAATTTTGCTCCAATTAGGGATACCTCTATCAGGAAACTGTCAATTTGTATTGGAACTTTGCACCAAAGCAAAAGCACATGACACCACAGCAAATACTGTGGGTGTCGTAGGTTAATTCAATGCCTGCATCTTCAGATTTCAATGTCAGAAAAGTAACTTTTTCCTACATTTACCTTACCAAACTGATATTAGAAAATCTGATAAACATTACTGAAATGTTTTTATTTAGGCAAAATGTTCCCCACCATCGGTGAGCTTCACTGTGCACCGTTCTCAGATGATGCGATCTACATGGAGCAGTTCACAAAAGCCAATTTCTGGTGAGTGTTGTCTTTCTGTCCCATGTTTATGGTTTACCCTAATAATAATAGTGGCTTCTTATATAGCGCTCATATCCATCACTCAGTGACACTCAAGGAGCTTTAACATTCAGTATTTTCCTGCAAGGTATGTGGGACTATGTTTGAATTATGAAACCTAATCCTTTTACATAGCACCATATAATTTTTAAAAGCATGTAGTTTTATATGGACAGTTCGATGCAATTTTGCCTCTGGCATCAAGATGGATTTACCCTGAATAACAAATCTTTTTTTGCAGTTTCCTTACACTCATTTCAGACAGGGGCGCAAGAGCCCTGCCGAACCAAATAGATTAGAAGCGACTCTAGGTCGACCCAAATAAATTTTGGTTTCAGACAGGTAAACTTAACATAACATTTACATTGGCTCAGGTCATGATAAGATCGATGAAACCAAGGCGACCCAAAGTCATTCAGAACGACTGCAACAGTTGATCTTTAGACTTCTAGTGCATCACATGTCTTTATTATGAGTCGCACCTGCCTGAAACAGGTGTTAGATTCTTTGCCAAGAAGATAAAATAAATCTGTCAATAATTATTTTTCACTCTCTCTCTCTCTCTCCCAGGTACCAGCAATCCTTCCATGGAGTGAATCTCACTAGTCTAAGGGAGGAAGCCCTCCAGGAATATCTAAGACAACCTATTGTTGTAAGTTATCAACACCAGCGAGGGGATTAACCCTCCTACTGTTTGAACGCTTAAAATTATCCACTGTCTTTGAATGATTGATAAAATATGCCAGGCTGCAATATGATATTGCGTTGGGCAGATATTTACACAGTAAAGTACACAGTCAACCCTCCTACTGTCTGGCCATTCAATACCATCTACTGCCTGATTCCAAATTCAAATGATGTACTTTATTTTCTTGTTAACAGGACACCTTTGACATCAGAATATGTTTGGCTCGGTCCCAGAAGTACACAGTGGATTTCCTCAAGGCCCATGAGAGTGATCTACACAGAATAGAAATACCACTTCAGTTTATTGCTCATCAGTCTGGTGCTGTGCATGGACTGGCTTTCTGGTTCGATGTCGCCTTCTGTGGAACAATGTAAGTACACATGAATTCGGGACACATTATAGAAATACCACTTCAGTTTATTGCTCATCAGTCTGGCGCTGTGCATGGACTGGCTTTCTGGTTCGATGTCGGCTTCTGTGGAACAATGTAAGTACACATGAATTCGGGACACATTATAGAAATACCACTTCAGTTTATTGCTCATCAGTCTGGCGCTGTGCATGGACTGGCTTTCTGGTTTGATGTCGCCTTCTGCGGAACAATGTACACATTTTGTCAGCCTTTGAAGGCGTTGGACACCTTTGGTAATTGTCAAAGAAGTGTGTTCTCATGTGGCATATCCTACTATATGCATAAAATATCAAACCCGTGAAAACTTGCCTCAATTGGTCATTGAACAGAATAATGAAAGAAAAACATCCATGTTTGCCTGAAGTCTGTATGTAACTCTGTATTGCCATGGTAATGTTGTTACACTTTCATCCAAACAGATCCATTGTAATGCGCCTTTGAACAGCGTTTCTTTGCCTCACTCTTTGAGCTTTTGATTTTACTTGTCTCTCTTTCTAATTTTCTTGGTAGTTTTCAGAATGTTTAAACATTGTAATGTATTGTTTTATTGCTGCTTCATAAGTACATGTAGTTATTATTCTTGTTCTGCGCTTTGATCTCCATGTCAAAGCACTTTGTCAATACCTATGCTCTGGTCGTCATCAGGAGATGTGTATTCATGTGTGTTAATAATATTACTAATTACTATTATCAGTTATATTAGCAACCTCTTCCTACCACCTCCTACAATGGACTTGGCTGTAAATCAAACCCAAGTTCTCGGAACAATAATTATTAACATTTCTTGATTTGTTGTGATTGATTTTGTTATCAGGCAAACTGTGTGGCTGTCAACAGCACCCACAGAACCTCTCACACATTGGTATCAGGTGAGTTACACTTATAAACTGTTTTTACTTTATAATAATAGTAATAATAATCTTCACTAATTATCCTTAACGGCCATCTTGGATTGTGGGCGCCGCCATATAATGTCAAGTGGTCCCCGCACTCTGCTGTAAAGATGTGTCCTGGGGTCAATTTCGGGGTACCTGTGGGTTGGGGGTTTGTGTTGTTCGTGACGTCACAGTCAAAGTGCATTTCTATGAGAAAAATGAAAATTTTGTATTGGATCTTTGCAAAGGGCCCCACATCAAAAGCACAGGACACCACAGCAACTACTGTGGGTGCTGTGGGTTATTTCAAGGCTTAGGGTACAAACATGTATACAACTATTTGGTAGAAGTGTTGGTTTAAAAAGGTTTAAATAATATGATTGTACCCACAAGCTTTTATTGTGTTTGATACTTTGGAAAATATGTTCCTTGAATTTTGAAGTTTACTATCTTTTTTATATTATTATCCACACCATGCAAAGCTTCAAACATCACTAATAACTGATGACATTGTACCTGTGTACTTGTTATGATTTGGTTTTATAAACGTAATCAGGGTACTTTATGCGGGTATTTTATTGTCCCCTTGTAGAAAAAATGCATGTTTAATGTTAATGTTTAACTAAACTCATGTAATTGTGTGTTTTTGTTGCAGGTACGATGTCTACTAAGGGCCCCAATCTATGTCAAGCAAGGACAGAGTCTGTCTGGAAAAGTAGTACTCATCGCTAATAAAAGGTAAGGTTACCAATGAAAGCTTACCTGGTATTCATTGCCATTAATAGGTAATTGAGGTTTGTGGAAGCACCATGGTTGACAACTCATTGGTTCTTTTCATAACCAACACTACTTGCAAGGGTGGTATGGTTGGCGCTCGCCTCTCATCAAGGTGACCCCGGTTTGAGTCTCGGTCAGGGCCATATGTGAGTTGAGTTGTGCGTTGGTTCTCTGTTGTGCTACGAGGGTTTTCCAGACCATCCGGTTTTCCTCCCTCGGGAAAAATCAAACACTTTCGATCTTGGCTGTGCTCTGTGGTCATAATGGGTGGATGTGGCTGGCGCCCTTGCATGCCTGCTTCC
This sequence comes from Asterias amurensis, assembly GCF_032118995.1. Classification (NCBI taxonomy): domain Eukaryota; kingdom Metazoa; phylum Echinodermata; class Asteroidea; order Forcipulatida; family Asteriidae; genus Asterias; species Asterias amurensis. The sequence goes on from NC_092660.1 coordinate 540,299, forward strand.
CGAACACGTTAAGCCGCATCCTTCGCAATTCAGCTCTTAGCTGTGAGTAAGGATGATTAGCCCCCCCCCCAATTATTATTAGTATTATTATTATTATTATTGAAAGAGATTTACACATTGTTCTATCGCAAACATCACCTGAATACATTCCCACCACGGCCTGTGTCATCATGTTGATTCTTGCCTTACAAGTCTTTCCTCATCATAAAGCCTGGTCAGGTAAAAAGAATTCTTCCAGTAAAACTTATGAGCTGCAGGTCCTGCGGTCTTGGGGATTTTTCCCCAAAGTTTAAACCCTGGAGATCTTTGTTTTCCTTTTTTTGTTGTTCTTGGTTTCCACAAGATACCAACAATTTGAGTACTCCTTCAGTTAGTTACATCAGATGGTTTCTTTCTCTGTCGCAGACAAAGTTATGATATCGACATCGAGTTGCAGTCCGACAGCAGCGGTGCCCGTTCCAACAACCGACTGGACCTGAAGAATCCGTTCTTTCATTACACGGGCCAGCAGCCGCAGCCCCCTACTGGTAGCCATGAGACATCTCCCAGTGAGAAGTATTGGGAAGGAATCCCTCAGCCTACTGCCGTTAATGGTCTACAAGATACTAACAGCATGCAGGGGGTGTCATCTGTACAACCAAACATGTCGCAAAGTTTTAATCTTATACCATTGGGTAAGTCTAACAATTCCATGTCGCAAAGTTTTAATCTTATACCATTGGATAAGTCTAGCAATTCCGTATCGCAAGTTTTATGGTGGTTTTTATCTTATACCATTGGGTAAGTCAAGCAATTCCATGTCGCAAAGTTTTTATTTTGTACAATTTGGACAGTCTAGCCGTTCCATGTGCGCTGATTTTGAATCAATGCAGCACACAACTTTAAAACCTGGCATAGTTACATGTAAATTAACAACATGGCATCCATCTTGGCAGTTTAGATATATTTTTGAACTGTACTTGGTTTTCCAAGATTCATTGCAATGTATTTTAAAGATGGCGCTTGTTCATATGGCCTTTTGATCAGTCTCATCTGTTATAACAACAGCGTTCCCGCAAACCTTTCTATATCGTATTTCCACCATGCAAAGTTTCAAATCCTACTTAACAGCGTTCCCCTTAGAAACACCACACCTCGGTAGGTATTGCAATGAAGAACACACAAGAAATAAAACACACATAGTAAACTGATAAAAATACGTATGTTGTTATTGTTGTTACCCTACAGCCAATGCAGAACCAATCAGCCATACAGGCATACTACCAGGAGGCACGACCCAACGTCAGCAAACCATTCAGATCCCTTCATCTGTAGGTGCCCTAATGAGCAACGGTACGCTCCCCTATATGCAGAACGGACACAATACCTTTGCAACCACAAACGCCTTCCCTATGGTGGCCCCCGCTCAGTTCTCTATCGTCGGAGCGACTGATCAGCTAAGCCTGCAGCCAGGCACTGTTATTCTTCAGGGTCAGCCAGGTGTCCAAGGGTAAAAAGGATGTCAGGTAGTCAAGTAAGATTCTTTAGACGTTACTATTCCATCGATTCACTAATCTTGACATGTAATTTAATCAGACCACATATATCCCATAATGGAGATTTGGTCGTCTTCTCCTCTTCTTTTTTAGCTAATAAACTGTATAAATGAGTTCACTGTGGTGATGCGTAAAGCCGGCCTCAGGTCGACCTACAATTTTCTTGCGCCCGCATCAAACCATCGGCAATGTGCAGTAAATGCTCAGGTCACAACAACTGACAAATTGTGTGCCTGCCATTGGGTCCCGACCCAAATTGACATTGTTTTACTCTTAGGGTTGTTAATTTTACGAGCGACGGTTGTGTCAGATTGTCTTAAAATCATCGCAGGTACGCTCAGGTCGTAAATAATCTCCGACTGAAAAGTTCCTGATGGTCTTAGCTCAGGCGCAGTGTAATCCTGAAAAGTCAGTCGCCAACTGTTTTTTGTTGATGCAAGGTCGATCAGAGGCCATCTTAAAGTTCACCGTGATGATGCGTAAATTGCACTGTGGTGATGTGTAAAGTTCACCATGGTGATGCATAAAGTTGACTATGGTGATGCGTAAACTTCACCGTGGTGATGCGTAACTTGTGTGTCACCTGGGGTGGATTTCACAAAGAGTTAGGACTAGTCTTATCTCTAGTTTGGACCAGTTACTTGTCCTAACTTAGGACTATCCATGCAATTTGTATATCTCTTAGGACTAGTCCTAAGTTAGGACTAGTCCTACCTCTTTGTGAAATCGACCCCTGCTGTTTTTGTGCGGTGTATTTTTTACAATTTTTTTACATGAGCCATATTCATGCTGTGGCCATTTTGTTAAATTTCATGTAGGCTGTAAAGAAATACGAATGCTACATGTAGGACTTCTTCCAAACCATTGTATTATGTTTGAGCCGAGGCTCAACACTCCGTATGGTGTTGAATACTGTGCAAAATGTGCACTGCTTCAAAATTGAGGACAGAGCCCACGTTTGCTTAGTCCAAGTTGGGAGTGGGGCCTAAGCTGGGATTGGGGCCCAAGCTGGGAGCAGACTAAAGTTGGGAGTGGTGCCTTGTACCTTTTTATAGTGTTTGTAGCATCAAACGAAGACAAAGACAACAAGCTATATTTACTTTCCGAGGAGGGTCTATCCTGTTTACAACACTTAGTGTGAATGTCTACACAAAGGAGCACATTTTCTAAAAGTTATTTATTTGTGTTTTCTTAAAGTGATTGGTAAGAAATAAAAATAATGACTACAATGGGATTGTAATGAATTTACTCTTCAAAACATCATTGAATACTTTGTAAAAGACTGTTATTGTCAGCTTTATCACAAAATAAATATCCTGTAAAAATGTGGCAATTGTTGTAAACAGCAAATGTACCTTTTTTGCACCCCAATATCTTTACTCTTATTGTGTTGTTAAGCTGAATTAAGACAGGAATCATTGTGTTTGCTCTTGTACACGGAGCAATTGAATATACTGTTTTCTCTCAATAATCAAATGTACATACCAGATTGTTACTTGTACCATGTTTTGGCCGTTTCCATCATTTTTAGTATAAATGAAGATCAGGGTTCTGTTTCATGGCTCTGCTTATGGTTAGCATTTATCAAGGCTTAGGTCAGCAGAAAAGAATGTGCTTAAATTAAGCATATTTGAGTAAGCAAAGTTTGCTTGTGTGCGTGCACATTTAACATTACTAAGCATTCTTCTCTTTCAACAGCTTGCGCAGAAATTTGGTACTAAGCTGAGAGAATGGTGACTGTAAAGTGCTAAATTTCACGGTAAGCCGAGCCATGCAATTAGGCCCTCGTAGTTGTAGATTGTTGAGTATTAAATAATGGTAATAGAATCTTTCCCAGTCGTTCGTGGTGTACAAGTATTTACCTTTAGTTGTTTTAAAAAGAAAACTAGCAAGTTGAGACTGTACTCAACTGGAGCTAGAGATTTTCATCGGCCATTTTTGTAGGCTGCCCTCAAATGCTTGGGGATGTTATTGTTCTTTTATTTGTGCAAGCCCATGAGTGATGTTTGCCTGTAAACTTGAAAAATAAATCATACCATAAGACACAATAGGCAAAGAGATCCTGCTAGACATGTTCCTCTATATCAATGCGCTATGTAGGGTTGTAATATGGGAATATTGTATTCAGATTTGTTCTTGTATTCGTTCAAACATTGTTATTAAAAACATCAGATTTTACTTACATTTCAACTTTTTCTTTTTTCTATCGTTTTCTAAAAACTGGAATGTCAAACATAAAAATTGGTAGCCTTTTACAAAGCCAGGTTGTTTGTTTTTTGCCTCAAGGGCAAGGCCGTTTTATTTATAGTCCAACATGACATCAGTGAAGTAACAAATTCAGAAATGCTGGCTCCAAGTTGGCCATAAAAGTTGCCTCATGTGACAAGGCCCTTTAGATTGGTACATTTAGCCCTACCAAGTCTAGTAACACTGCTCAACTGCAATGGACAGGTGCATCTCTGCCCTTAAACCTTCAGCAATAACTGCACCACGCTACTCGCCTACCCTTGTGCCAGCCGACAGCTTGTGTCAATTGTGTAATGTCGCTTCCCAGGTTGTATCGTTAACTATGGTGTGATCCCTGGCTATATGGCAGTAACAGGTTGAATAGCTTTTCTAACTGGCACCCACCGACAAAATATTGATAAAATAGGGAGACCACCCTCACAGACCTAGATATCTCAGTTGGTGCAAGTTAAATCGGAAGTTGCAGGTTCAAGTACAGCTCTTGTCAATTTTTATTTGTTAAACCTCAAATGAGAATAATTTAACCCAGTCAGTTTCTCCTGTAGTTTATTACTAGGGATTCTACTATTTTTTACTTTTGTGCCCAATTGTTTGTTGACGCGTCCAGTTTGACATATATCTCAATTGTAGTTTGATGCTTGTCCCAATTGTGATTGGTTAGTTTGACGCTCGTCTCAATTGTTATTGGTTAGTTTTAAAGGGGTGGAACTTAATGGATCGATCTACAGAGCAAGAAAATCCAGACTCTATGCTTGATTAATAATAAGAGAACAATAAAAATATCAGGCCTTTTAATACCATAATCTTTAAGTAAAAATGTTGCACTAAATGTGTACCAAAATTGTTAATTGATTTTCCGCATCATATGAAGATGTCGCTTGCTGTCGTGTCATATCACGCCTTTTTGACTCCTTTTAGATCTATTATTTAAATGAATAAATTATGCACCTACTCTGTTTAAGTTTGCCTACAGATCATGTTTACTGGATGAATATTTGTCATGGAACAGACCACTGTTTTCTTGTACATTATTAAGTCCACTGAACTGAAAATAATAGATTTTTTTTAATAGATGTTAATATTAAATTTCAACGGAAACAATTATTCATTTTTGTTTTACCCATACACCGATCAATTTGGTTTTGCGCAACTTTGTCGCGTCTGTCTGAAACGGGTGTTTGCGCGCTTCATACTTGACAGACCATTCTGCATTCTCTTCATAGATTGAGATGGGTTAAGGAATGAAATAAATGGCTTAGTGACAGGGATAATAACCTTCATGCAACAGGAGTGCCAATAAGAGTGGATTCTGGCACAGCAAAATCATTATTATTATTATTGTATTTATTAAATCAAAAGGTAACGGGGACATGTCTGTACTGTGGTATACCTGGAAGTCTCATATTTGTAAATGTAAAAGGAACGAGGTGGTTTGGGGGGGTTTTCTGTTTAAACATTTGTTTTAGCAAAGCAAACCGTTTTAGGTTTGTTCAGTACAGTTACTCGTAATATTTGGCTGAAATTTGTTTTGGATATTAATAAACTATGATACAGGGCGATGAAAACTTTCCAGAATTAAATTTACGTTTGTATTTTAGGGAAACTGAAGTTGGTATTAGAGTTATAGTTTTGAGATAAGGTTGCGGGGGAAAAACAGCCATTGATGTCCAGAAATACACTTTGTGGTATTTTATTTGTTATTCAGGCTGGTACAATATTTGATTGCAAAAACGAACATTTGATAGACATTTCAGTATGATTTTATTCACCAGAATGAAACACCCGAGATGACAGTAAGTTAACTATGGATTGAAATGAATTAGCAAGGAAGGTGCAACCAGAAATCAAATAAATGTATCACTTGAAATATTTGTCTCCATCAAGAAATTGATTTATTCTTTAGTTTGACGTGTATGACGCCCTTCATTATCCCTATTCACACTACAGAACTTTAACACCAGCAAGTTCCTGGGTAATTTAACATCCCCCAAAACAACCGTTAAATTTCCAGTCAGTTTGTTAGTTTACTCCTATGCACAGGTCAAACTGATGTGACTTGACATGCGCCAGGAGTGTCACTTATAACAGTTAAATTCTTATCTTGTTCCACCATCTTCCTTCCTGTCACTCCAATGTTTTCTGTTGTACCCTCAACCAAATTCCCTCTAAACGTCTTTCTTGTTTTAAGTTCACATATTTTTTGGTATTCCCTGCCTGCATGTCTCTTTCTTGTCATGGGCCAAATAAATAAGACAATTAGAAACAAGTTGTAGCAAACTACTGACCAACCAAAAGGTATAAATGGTATAAATGCAAAAACAAATAGGCCTTTAAGACTCTGCTAGGCTCAAAACCAACATCATGCCATAAACTATTTTTCGGAAAGATAAAAAATAACAAAACCAAAGCCTGGTTCATACTTCCTGCCAATGCGATACAAATTTCGACATCTCAAATTTGCAACAAATAATTCGCGTCAGTTGGCTTGACATGCTTAACCCCTGCGAAACATTCAGTGCGAAAACAGCCCTGTTACGTCAAACTTCATTTCGCATTCGCAGTAACTTTGAACCGGTCTTAATGACTGCAAGATAATCTACAGTAAACTAAAACATTAAGAGATGCTTGATGAACTTCATCTATGACCGTATGGATGTGCAGTTACTCCAGCCTTGATGTTAGTTTTGATGGTACTTTGTGCTTTACCCATGGCAACTGTACAGGGGGAAAAAAGAACAAATACCTTGTTACTATTTTTATGCTAAAGCTGTTAACAACAGTCCCCTAGCATGAGCTGCCACCATTGATGAAGCGTGCACGCATGAAAGACTATCACTGGACGAGTGTCGTGCGCAGTGCATACATGCGTAGACACTTCCATTGTTTGCCATCAAAGATGGTAGTCAAAGACGTCATGTGTAATCCATCCATAGTAATGCCCAAGTACCAAACGCAGGAAGAAAGTTCTTTGTTACTTAACATGTTTCTCGCTTAAAGGTAACGTGGTTTACGAGCCAAAGGTCCCTGAAATTCTCAGGACCAGTCCAAAATTAATTCCAAGCAGTGTGGCTGGCTAGAGTTCAAATGAGTAAACCAGGGTTGCCCCCCCCCCCCCCCTGGACAATACTAGTAGTAACTAACCATGCTGGTCTTGTCTCTGTGATTGTGATAGGGTTGGTTCCCCCCGGGACAATACAAGTAGTAACTAACAATACTGGTCTTGTCTATGTGATGGTGATAGGGTTTGCTCCCCCTGGACAATACTAGTAATAACTAACCATGCTGGTGTTGTCTCTATGCTTATGATAGGGTTGGTTCCCCCTGGACCATACTATTAATAATTAACCATGCTGGTTTTGTCTCTGCAATTGTGATAGGGTTGGTTCCCCCTGGACAATACTAGTAATAACTAACCATGCTGGTCATGTCTCTGTGATTGTGATAGGGTTGGTTCCCCTGGCCCTGGACAATACTGGTAATAACTAACCATGCTGGTTATGTCTCTATGATAATGATAGGGTTGGTTCCCCCCGGACAATACTAGTAATAACTAACCATGCTGATCTTGTCTCTGTGGTTGTGATAGGGTTGGTCCCCCTGGTTGACCCGGAATGCTATGTTGACCTTGTACAGGCATACGGATGGGTTTCAGCCCTCTACCGTTGGTTATAGCTCCGACTAATGCCGCCGTGTCTGTAGGATTAGAGTTGCTCAGTGACGTCAACCTCATTGCTGGCAAAATAAAAGAACACATCATGAGTGGAGCTGTTTAGAAACTGTTTTCCTAATTACATTATGCTGACTCAGTTCTGTTGATTTGTATGGAAATAAAATACAAATAACAAATCGTGACAATCTGTGTTAAAGTCCTCTTTCAAAAGTCAATGTTTCCCTTCCTATATCAATGATTTCTTCTTTTGATTGAGGGTGAAAAATAAATTATATTCTTTATCGCGATGCAAAGTATAACATCTTTTGAGGTACCCATTGCTCAGGATTTGATCTGTCTCTAGCCATCGGGCTAGCTTGATGTTCTAGTAGCAAGGGTCGTTGGTTTGAATCCCAATCTAGTGATTTGACTGTGGATTTTTTTTTCACAGAACCTTGAGAAAGTTCCCAGTACAAAGTGCTTAAAACACAACTGTGTATGGGTAAAACCAACTTCTAGTCTTTATCCCCGATGCAAAAGTTAGAAATTGACTGGGTAAGTTCTAAAATAGTTTTGGGTCTTACCGGCATTATCGCCTTCCCAGTCATCCTTCGCACTGTTCACCATATCAAGGATTCGATTAACAAGTTTATTCATGCTGTTAATCTGCTTCTGTTAATCCCAAAAGAAAATTATGGCAAAATGAAGAGAGTGAAATTAGCAATATGAGCACAGAAATGTTGTTTCTTAAATGTTGTTATGTTCGTATTTTGGGAACTGTCAACAAGCCATAGGGAGTTATGTCCACCCAGGAAGATTAGTCCCGAATATGAAAACACAATCTGAGAAGCCTTATCTCATATACAGATTACGAGGCATCAAAACTTACATCTTTTTATATAACCACATTGCTTCAAAGTGAAATGTTTCTCACAATGCTTCATAAAATCAAAAGCTGATGTAGGCTTCTAACCAAAAGATCTTATTGCCATTAATCGAAAGAGTGATAACCAAATGAACACCTTCCCTTTTAGACTAGTTTTAGAGATTAAAAATCAATTGAATGATGACAGAGCTTTAATATTTACCTGAGCTTGTTCAGGAGCTATGGTAGCTGCCTTCTGCTTTATCTGCAACTCTCTCTCCTCAACCTCTGGTTCTGCCTTGGTGCGTAGATAATTAGGTACAACCTCATGGTTGAAGGCTGGCACACGACCCTCTGTCATTTTCTAAATATCGGTTAGAACAGACGGTCATAGATTAGCTCAAATCCATCCCTGCACTAAAACCTTGCTCAGACCATTTAGGATCATATTGTTATATATTTTGTAGGGCTTGAGTTCCATTCTTGAAGAAGCACAGTAATTTCCCTCTGGTAAGGGTCACTTCTAAGAGGACAATTTTTTTTAATTTGTATTGGAACTTTGCAGAGGGCACCAATGCAAAAGCACAGGGCACCACAGCAATTGCTGTTGGTGCCACAGATTATTTTGAGGCCTGCACTTCTGGTCATGAAAGCAAGGATGCCTCTTATATGAACTTGATCACTGTAGATCACTGTAGATCACTGTAGATCACTGTAAACAAGGATGCTTGCTATGTGAATCAGAAACGCCATGGTCAACCCCTACTCTTCCCCGATAAGTGTTCTGGGTTCTTGACTACCAATCCCAATTCACAGGACCTAGGGCTCAATGTCCCATGTGAAGGGGGCAAAAATGGGCTGAAGCGCACTAGTGCCATGCATGATTGGACTTGGAACTAGGCCAGTGCAACCTCTAGTTCTAATGACTCTATGGTTCACACTTAGTACAATGAGGGCGCTGTTACCTCCAGTTCTTCATCTCTATCCTGAGACAGCTTCAGCGGCAGCAAGACCAGATTCCTTAAAGCAGGAGTCTTATCGCTCTTTAACACTTTGTTCAGTGTGTTAATCTGACCTATAGAAATTAAAGAAAAACTCATTATTTGTAGTAGGGTTATAGATTGGCAAGTACTCCATAAAATAATGACCATAAAAACTTAGCTACATGTATGTACTTTTGAGTTCCAATAAACTGAATAATGGTCTGTAATTTTTAGTCACTTGCCTGATAGTAAAGCAAAACTGTTGAGAACAGAGGGCCTGCAGAACAAAAAGACAAAAAAACAGTTAAGTGCAAGTTCATTATGTTTCACATCAACCTAATTCATCATGGTCGACCTTGAACATCATTCACACAGTTTGGTATTTGTGTTAATAGTAGTAATCCATTTTAAGGTTGTCGATCTAAGCTCCCCTGCTTAATTCTGGATCTGGCAGACTTTTGAAATTGAGTCTACTTTTAATTGCCCAATGTGTTCCATCACCCCTAGGTTCCGACAACCCTATGTTGCGACGGAACCGTTCCGACACCCCTATGTTCCGACACCCTTATGTTTCTACACACCTATGTTCCGACATCCCCCAATTTTCTACCATGTTCCGACACCCCTATACACCCTATGTTCCAACACCCCTATGGGACTGAACCACACAGTGCCCTCGGCAGCATTCAAATCAATGTCCAAGAGGTGCAAGGAGAGGAAAGATGTACAGTATAGGCTACACCCTCGACCGACTGGGGTGCGTGTTTTGACGATCCACGATGGATCAAGTTGTGAATTGCATACCATGTGAGTGTTGCATGTTCCAGTTCAAGCTTGGCCAAGAAGGATATTAAGGATGTCTTCAAATCTTGGACTCGATTTGTCAGAGCCTCTAAGGAAATCTCCAATGCCTTCTCTTGATTCTGTCAACAAGAGAGAGAAAAAAAAGAGAGATATTATATTAGCGTTACGTTACAAACCGGTAAGATTGAGTTTTGAGGATGTTGTTGGGAAACAACTGTAGTGAAAATAAGTGTTTGTCCTTTTCCTTGATTTCTGCATTCAATCATACAAGAAATATAAACCACAGACATCCATTCTTAGATAGGATTAGATAGGTTAGAATTTATGAACCTCATGTCCTCAGTCAGTGGTCAGTGTCCTTGTCCACTGCATGCATGCAATGCATCTGCATGAACTCCAATGGCTGGCTATGGTAGTGCAGTTCCCAGTCCTGACTAGTGTCACTGTCAATGTCAGTCATGTCACTGTCAATGTCAGTTTATTATTAATTATGTGCAGTCTAGTTAATGACAATATGGTCATACGATTATTTCCAGTTTATTTATTACTGACATTTGACAAAACACACAATCGTCAATACTACTACCTACGTATTAACTATTAGTAATAAACAAATGTTATTTAATTTTTATGTCTTTTTAAATAAAATAAAGCCTGTATTCGTAATTATATGATGAGGGGAAAGGGAGTAATCAAAATCAACACAATAACTGTGATTATAATTGAACCAACCTGCATTTTCCGTCCGGTTTAAGGAAAGCAAAAAAGTGTTTAATTTGCCGTCAGTGTCACTCGGTTAACTCTCTTTTTCCTGAGCCGATTGGGGGGCCCAGCTACAGAATAAATCCAACTGTAGTTGGGTTGCCCAACTGTGGAATTGCAGTGAGGCCGCGGCGGGCTCGTTTTTCCTTAGACTGCGGACAAGTCGTTAAATGTCTGTCGCGGTGATAGCGTTCCGAATCTCCCCCGATTCCCCTCGCGGTGTATTCTCGCGAGACTGCTGGCCCCACGAGACTACTCACGACGGCTTCGGCTTGGGTTCGGCTTTGCGTAAACGCACTCAGGGTTTCAGACGAAAGAACGGAGCGTCAAGCCAAATCCAAAGCAAAAGCCGAAGCTGTGGTTTAATAATGCGGAGTAAAAGTCAGCAACCAGCAGTTCGCGCGAGGGTAGTGATCTCGCGAGAGCACCGTCACAACTCGACTATCTTAACGCGGCAGACTATTAACGACATGTACACAAGGCTAGTTTTTACCAGGAGTAACCCAACTACAGTTGGACTAAATTTATAATCGGTTACATAACGCAGGTAACCTCAGGAGGGCGCTACTTAAGGGGACCGTTAACTAAATTCAACCCGCCGCGCGACTCACGTCGTAACCTAAAGAGGGCGCTATTTAAGGGGACGTTAACTACTAGCTGAACGAAAGTTCGCAACCCCGGCCCGCCGAGAAGTAAGTCAGAGGTCGTGGAGAGAGGATCGAGGGATGAAGTGACCCGATGAAAACAACAACACGATCACGCCACCCTCGATCCGTTGTTGTTTTTCGGGGTAGATATAGGTCGAGGTGCACGGACTTTGAAGGCAATGCCTGACGTCGAAAGGCTGCTGTCTCTTCTGTCTTTCTGATTCTGAGAGCAACACGACTGCTGTCTAAAACTAAAGTAAGGTAGGTTTTGTAACAAAAAACAAATAAAAAACGACGTTGATGAACTTGAACATGTTGAGTTACTAGTTGAAGAAATGAATGACACTGTTGTAGTTCAATCCAATTTTTCAATTCAAGAATACATACACTGACCATAATTGACTAGCAATAGCATACACTGCAGCATCCATGCACACTCTGACAAATCTGACTGACACATTCCTTCCTCTATGGTGACACTGACAGCAGCCCATGCGTGGACGTGGTGGTGGTGGGGGAGGGGGGGGGGGGGGGGTTGGGGGGAAGTGTAGAGCCCAGTGGGGCTAGGGTTTGCTTTTATTTGTTGTGGTTCAATTGAACTTGGCTTGGGTGGGTGTGGTGTCAGGTTTTTCAGGGGAGTGGCACTGGACACTATTGGTAGTTACTCAAAAACATGGAAAAGTTTCCGTATGGCGCCACCATTTTTTCATTCGATATGAAATAACAGTATCTAATTTATTTCAATGAGATATCCCTTTTTGTAAAAATTAGTGAAAAAGTGTTGGCGCCATACGGAAAGTTTTCCCAAAACATTTTTAGCTTAAAAACTTACTTGGTTAGTAAAAAAGAGGAATGGAGATGTAGAGCTGTTGAAACAGTATAAAACAATTGTGAGGAACGGCTCCTCCTTTTCTGAAGTAATGTAGTTTTTGAGAAAAACGTAATTTCTCATTAAAATAAAACTTTGGCTGAAGCACACAAGAGGTGTTTTTTCCTTCATAGTCTCTTGCAAATTCGAAGACCAATTGAATCGAAACTTTCACAGATTTTTTATTTTACGCGTTGTCTTTCAAACGCATTGTCACGTTTGTTTTTCTATTTTACTACAGAAAGTTTGAATATCACCAAGTTGAATTACGGTTTAAACGACAAATACTGTGCACGTGTTCAAAACCTGCGATCGAGCTATCGTGCAAATTCTTTTTTAAATCGCGCAAGGAAACAAAGTTTGTGCAAAGTTTGTGCCTTCACAAAATGTCACACTGTACAGAGTAAAACAAAGGGGCAACTTATAACATTGTGTAGTTATATAATATTTGGTTTGTGGTAACACCATGTGTGTATCTACTTGCCTGGTAGAGTTTGTTCTTAGAGAACTGTCTTGCTTAATTCTACTACCGGGGAGTAGATTGTTCGGGTGTTCGGAAGACTTCTCAGTTCTGAAAAGAACTGTCCTGCTTATTTAACTATTACCTGGGCAGATGGTATAAAATGCAATGCCTCAAATCCTATACGTATTGTGTAGTTACTTTTGCATCAGCACACAATTAATTGTTCAAAACAATAGAGGTCTATCGACACAGAAGGATTCTAAATCTAGAGGCCTATGAGAGATATCCAGAAGTAGAAAAATTCCCTCTCCACATCAATCTAGGTTAAAATCCGTAGGCTGTTATATTAGTGTTACTTTTCAAATTGATATTTGTTTTTCAGAAAACAATCTAAATGTTGAGTGACGTTTTTGTTTTCTTTGCAGATTCATTTCAGAACACCCTGATCAATAAACATGGCCTTCTCGGTTGCTCAGCGTTCAAGCTCTGTCCTGAGGCTTATGGTCCGAAGTTCCAACAAAATCAGACAAGAATTAGCAGAGGGTCCTTGCCAACACCTCACAAAGAGAGTTGTGTTGCCTTCTCTTGGACCTGTTGCAATCCAAACAGCTTCACTGCACGGGCACCATGGCAGCACCAAGCCTCTGTTGGGCCAAGCAATGGGTAGGCGAGAGGTCCATGCAGGTATCTTCAACACCAACGCAGCAGCTCCTGATATACACCCACTACAAGGCAGCACTGTAGATGCAGCTGCAGACAAGACTACCCAAGCATCCCCTAGAGTGATGAAACGCTCACATCTCTACCGCTTCATTGCAGAGGTGAGCCAGGCTGAGATTACCAAGGGCCAAACCATCACTTCGGTTGCGCATGCCCTGGATGACATGGCCCTTAACGTCACTTGGTCCGACGGGGAGGTACAAGCCTACCCGTATGCATGGCTTCGGGATAACTGCCTCTGCAAGCAGTGTTACCAGTCATCCCTTCAGTCAAGGATCTTTAGTTTCACAAGCATTGATGTGGAGATGATTCCTATTTATGCTGTGCCTGGAGATGAAGGAAAGACAGTTCGATTGACTTGGCCCGATGGTCACTTTGGAGAATATCCTTCAGGTATGAAGTAGGGATACAATCTCCCCTACCCCCATCCACGCCCCTAATCGAACCCCCCCCCCCCTTTAGCTTTGGTTAATTTCCCAAACTATCCTAAGTTTGTTCCATATGAATTGGTTTTCAGTTGAGTTCATTGTTTATTAGTCAGATATTTCTTCTGATAACGACATGTCAAGTTTGGATATGGAGGAAAAACCCTTAGTGAGGAGAACGCTCACAATCAGGTAGAGACTAAAAACCCAGTCCACATCCTCCGGTACTGGTGTGAGGTGGGATTCGAACTGGGGGTCCACAGAGGTGAAAGAGGTGTGACCATTTAGTTTGTTTCCGTGTAGTTTTATTGACATAATTTGGATGCTGACACTTTAAAGCATTTTGTTGTGCGCCTAAACCTTGAAGTGGACTCGCCCTGTTGTTTGTTCTTTCAGTCAAAATTTACGATAAGATCGGTGAACTAATCCTAAAGTAGTGGTGTGTTTCGTCAGCCAACCAATAAAAAAGCAAACAAGTTTGTTGTCGCTGTTTGCACAAACCTTTTGGTGCACTCTAGTTTCTACAAACTTGTCACAGTAGGTGGCAATAGACCCTGCCCATAAAATGCTAATTTACATTCACGCATCGTACAGACTCTATTGGTTGGCAACCGCCATAGAGAAGTGCATTACTCAGACGCACAATCACGTCTGCGTCACGCAGCCATTAGCCGAGTACAAACCAGCCCGATGGTCCCTCATTAGTGCGCACGTGCGTTGTGCAATTTACATATTTCATTGGAAGGGTCTATTGTGCAAAGTGCTGATTGAAGATACCTAATTCTTATGTTCATTATGACTTTTGTTGTGGGTTATTTGATTTACACTCTGATATGAAAACTTGATACTTAGGTTTGTTTTGATTTGTTGGCACAATTCCAGCCAGAGTTTTTAACACAAGTAAATATTGCCCCATTTGCATTGAGTGGAAATTCCCTCTACTCTAGATTTATAATAAAAAAAAGAGGCTTGGGTGCTACATAAAAACATAATTAGAATCAATTGAAAGGATGGTTACTTTTATCTGCGTACTCTAAGGCCTGGTATTTTCATCTTTGAGAGTGCAAGGCAATTTTCATGCAAAGGGCATTTTTAAGTAGAAAATGTTAAAGAAATGAAATAATGCTGAAGGGGCACCAAAGACGAGATTATGGGCAACAAGTCATGGTATCCATGTGATTCCAGGCCTGAATTCTTGATAATTTTAAAATTTTCTTCACAATTTTTTGTTAATGACAGATTGGCTTCGTAAACATCGCTTTGAGAACTCCTTCACTGACCCTACCTTTGACTCTGAGCTACAGTACTGGAAGACAGACCTGATAGACAGCGGCACTCTGCGTAGGTTTAACTTCCACGACATCGTGTCTAATGATGAAGCTCTGTATGAATGGCTCATGGAAATGAAGGTATGTCTACTTTAAGGCCATGTCACACAGGGCACTGTTTACAGACAACTTTGAGGCAACCAAAACCAATTGTTAAAAGGTTTGGGTACTTTATTAAGGACACAAAACACAATGTCCGTGGACAGATTTACATTAAACTTAAAAGGTCCAAATATAACGATGGTAGAAAGCTTCCCTTAAAATATTGCTTGCTGAGGTGCTGCAGTTTGGAACCATGGAAACAAAGATACAAAACAAACAAACAATGCATTGATACAGACCTCTCATGTTTACTGCAGAACTATAACAAACACATACGGAAAGATTAATGTTTTAAATCACTAGTCTTTTGTTATCTTCATATCTTCGATTTTCGATCTTTGGAATCAGGTGATGTATGTGTTGATTTGTTTACCAACTGATAGTTGAACGAGATTTCCTTTTCGAGTTGTTGATCTATCCTTGGCACAGACGATCAAGGACTGGAGTATCAGAATAATATTCATTATGTGTAGATAAAATGTGTATCTTGATGGGGCCACTTGATTCTTAAAAAGAAGATTAACAGTTGGTAATCACTCTTTAAATTAATGGCAGTAATTAAAAACTTGCACCACTCCTGTTTCAGTCTATCAACTTCATTGTTTATTTAGTAATTTCTTTTACAAATTGGGAGTCAACTTTGTAGCATCTACATATATAGAAAGGTTTGCAGTAACACCATGTAATGACTATCTCTAATGTGTTGGGGTGGTTCTGAAAAGAACCGTTGGTTTCAACTCGACGTTTCGATCAGTATGCTCTGATCGTCTTCTGGAGAAAGTACAGTGTCTATAAAATCAAGCCCCCTGAAATGTTTATTTAATTCAATTCTCTAGGTTCATGTAAAGTTAATTATGCTTTCTCCAGAAGACAATCAGAGCATACTGATTGAAGCGTCGAGTTGAAACCACGGTTCTTTTCAGAACCACCCCAATTCATTCGCAAACCTTTCTATATCGTATTTCCACCATGCAAAGTTTCAAATCCTACTTAGCATGTACACACTTCACTTTACATGAACCTAGAAGACTGAATAAAATAAACATTTCAAGGGGCTTGATTTTATAGACACTGTACTAAACTATTTGTTTGTCATTATTGAGAAAACTCTCACAAAATCCACAACAAAACATGAAACATTTATTATACATGATTGATGGAAATTTATAGGTTAGATTAAAAAGAAAATTTAACCAAACTATTTGTTATCATCTTTTTTCCCCTGACATTTTGTATCAAACATAATGACGGATGAGGAGTAATAAATAACCATCTTATTGTCCTATGTGACATTTACAGCTGACTGGAATTTGCCTGGTGGAGGGAGCCGGAATGGTGGAAGGGCAGGTCAAACATCTTGGGGATAGAGTTCTGTTTCTTAGATCAACTTACTACGGGTAATTAACTGTTTGAACCATCTTACACTTAACTGTCTTGATGGCATTGAGAGCACAGTGAGACATTTTACCAAACTCTTCCTAACTTTGGATTAATCTTAGGACTTAGGACGAGTTGAGTTCCCTATCCGAAGACGATGGACACATTGAACTCATTTTAAGTTAGGACGGGTTACTCGTCTTAACTCGAGACAGGATTTATCCTAGCTCTGTGAAATCGGTTGCTGGGGTTATAACAGTGTGAGGCTTATTAAGATGCCTGCTTACTTGTCTTGAAAAAGTGCATTATATTTAATCATTATTTGTATAGTTACACAACGAAAGCTTATTAAACCACTGCTTCCATTTATACCTACCATTGTTTATTTCATTTCAGACCAACATCCCATGTGGTTGTGAAATACAATGCCACCAATATTGCATTCACCGGCAAGGCTTTCCCGATGCATACTGACCTGGCATTCCTGCATAGGCCACCTGGTGTAAGTTACAATAAACCTTAGGACATGTAGCAAGTTCAAAGACTAAAGGTCGAGTCACACTGCAGCGATAGCGAAAACGATATTGATCACGACGCAAAAAGCTTTCTATTGGTTGAATGAGTGTGTGCGTATTCTGCGTGGAGCAATTCAACCAATAGAATGCATTCTCTTTGTGTCGTGATCGTTATCGTTTTCGTATTTGCTGCAGTGTGACTCGGCCAATAGACCTTTATAATGGTGCGGCCATCTTGATTTTCTCTCATTCAAATCAATGTAACTGAACCAAGACCGGAAGGAGAAATAGTCTGGTTCCTTTTTTTTACAATGAGTATCAGCAACCATTACTGTTATTGGATACAGTGAACATGGCCAAGATGGTGGCAGCGAGGGTTGGTTGCTCTATGAATAGATACCTCATTTGATGTTTATGATGCTTCAGTATACAATTGTTGCTCGCTGTGATGGACCCCAATCACAGTGTGCACCAATTAGTTTGTTATACCTTGGTAACATTAATATTCCTCTTCTCGAAGTTCTGTTGTTATCTTCAAACATTACTACGACTGAGTATTCATTGTTTAATAAGCAGACGAACAAGAAACAATTCCTGACTGTTCCCTCAAACCCGCGGGTGTTTCGTACACAGCTCTGGAAATCGACCAACACTGGGAACGATCATGTTCATGTTACCCGACCCCCCAAGCCATGTAACATGCGTTTTTGTTGCACGTCACGTGATTGGTTCTCGACCAATCAAACTTCACAGTTTGTTACCGAAGTATAACAAGCATTTTTGTTTTACGTCACATGATTGGTTCTCGACCAATCAAACTTCACAGTTTGTTACCGAGGTATAACAGTGTAAAGTGGATTGCCCAAACCCTAGATAACCTGAGCTATTGGGTCTTCAATTAAATGTTGCAATTCCAGTCTGGGTAAGATTCGGCAAGGCATACTGGAATAGCATGGTGCTTTAAAATGAATACACTCATGAGATTGAGGTTGATGATGTGGTAACAGAGCCCAATTTCATAAACCTGTTTAGCAGAATTAACTACTGCTTGACAAATTTCTTTGTTAAGCAAAAAAATAGTGGGGCACCAGTCACAGCAATGTACACTGAATGTAATTTTGGCTGGTTACTTGTTTATGTTAAGCAATACTTTTCTGTGCTTAGCAAAACTTTGGGCTTTATGAAATAAATGTGTACATATTGGCCCAAGAAATAATCTTAAAACTTTCTTTAGAATTGAACAAGCCCTATAACAACCTTGCTGACTACAGACAACCATTTGTTCTTTCAGGCCCAGATGATCCATTGCATTGAGCAGGCCAAGGGTCCAGGGGGTGAGAATTGGTTCACTGATGGGTTCAAGGTTGCCTTAGATCTGAAGAGGGAGGATCCTGAGGCCTTTGAGTTGCTTAGCACTACACTCATGGAGTATCAAGACATCGGTGAAGATGTATATGGTAGATTCCATCAGCATTCACGCCATCCAACTATCAGGTAGGATTCTATAGCATCATGGTTCAATATGTGATCAAAGGGTGTCCAAATTTGCTAGAAATTAAAAAAATGGGTGTGCAAATTTTTCACTTACGTTACATCAACATGTAAATGACAGATTGAATAAGACACCAAGGACCCACTGATACCCCTCTGGCTGACACTATGTACAGAGTTTAACCAGGGGGTGGATTTCACAAAGAGTCAAGTCTTATCTCGAGTTGTTCTTCCTAACCTAGGACTGGACTTTAGTTAGTAATATCCCCTAGGACTAGTATACACATTTTGACTGGCAATGAGGTAACTAGTGTACGTCTATTCCCCCGAGGGACTTTGAGTGACCAGAAGAGGGAAATAGGCCCCTGTTCTGATCACTCACAGGCCTGAGGGGGAATAGATGCGTACACTAGTTACCAAATTATGCCAGTCCATATTTGTTTTATATTGCACCTGTAGTCTTGACCGTGACGGAAATCCAGAGCATGTGTACCTGAGTGACCATGGTCGTATGCCAATGATGCGGATACCAGTGAAGAAAACCCAGGCCCTCTATCGAGCCTTGAAGAAGTTCAGTAATATGTACCATCACCCTGACAATGTCTGCGCATACAAACTACGAGAAGGTCAGTAAACGCCTTTTTTCATATAACTATGGGTTGAAAGAAGAAAAAAATCTTCGTTCAGCCCACAAATCATTTAAAACATGTGCACTCAGTTTCTCATAGTAACATACTTTGATGGTTTGGATTGCTCTTATTACAGGAAAGATATGACCCTGTGACCTCATTACCCCCATGACCTCATTACCCCATCAATACTTTAGGAAACATTGGGTGCGTTCGTTTAGCTTCCCTGGGTCGACCCCGCGGTGCTCACTCGGGTGAGCCCCTGACAAGAGCTAAACGAACGACCACTCCCTGCTCTCGTAGTGACGTCATGCACCTGGGGCCAGCCCCCAAGTGACCCACTCTCCAAGCAGGGCACTGGGGGCAGACCCAGGTCAACCCAGGGAAGCTAAATGAACGCACCCATAGTATAGTAAATCAATATGTTACTTAAGATGTTGGAGAAAAATTATTACTTGGAAACAGTGTAAAATGGATTGTAGGTGGGGGCCTAAAGAAATGATTATTCTTATCTCAAATTTTGTCATTGGGCTGAACAGAGACAAATTGATAGGAGCAGGATTTGAACCTGGTACCTCTGAATTAACGCGCCAGCGCTCTACCATCTGAGCTTTCTAACCCTTATGTTGGTGCCCCCCCCCCCTCATTTTGTCTATATCTTTGTTCAGGGTGCCAGTCAGAAGGCCTTATGATCCTGCATCTAGTACTGTCATACAAGCATTGCTGCTTTTCTGGAGAGAAAATCTTTTTGTGCTGTGTGCTTGCGCTGTCTATACTGTGCTTTTTCCTGAGAGAGCTTGGAATCTTCATCCCTCTTATAGCTGGCAGTGTTCTCTCTGGAACACTTTTATATTTGTATTCCAATTGACATTATGACCTACGACCTTATGCAAAACATATCACAATTTGTTTGGATTTCAGGTGACATTATGACCTTTGACAATCGACGTGTCATCCATGGTCGAGGTTCCTTTGAGGTGACCAGTAACAGTAGTCGCCATCTTGAAACGGGTTACCTGGAATGGGATGAGATCAACTCACGCTTGCGTCTGCTTCAGCACCAGTTCCAAGCAAGCATGTAAAGGTATCTGGCTGTTCTATTTCCAGGGGATGTTAACAGCTTATAACAGCTTACCTCCCACTGGTAAACAAATAGCATCATAAGTATTAGTATAATGCCAATCAAATAGACATTTGTTAATATCTTAGGACTGAAATTTATAAAACTTAATTTACAGACTAAATTCTATTTTATTTAGAATATATTATAAACAGAACGTTTTGATAATCATCATAATATCAGCTGCTTTCCTGGAAAGAAAAGTAGGTTTGAATGTTAAAACACTGGAGGATTTGTTTTAAACAAACGATTGGCTTTTTCTCTGAAAGTGTGTCCAAATAGTCTGGTCCCACTTTTACAACTCCAGTCAGTATTATTGCTTGTACTCGGGGAGTATGACTATGATGACAGTGTGAAGATCCTTTTAAAGCAACCTTGTTCCCAGCATGCATTGCTCTGTCATAACCCCTGGAATTTTTATGAGCGGCTGTAATCAAACCATTTTTACCTCAGCTGAGGTATGCATATGTTGAGATACACCAGGTGAGAAGACTGGTCTTTGACAATTCCCAAGGAGTTCAGGTCTTTAATGGACTGCACAATGTGAAGTGGTCTGTAGTGAAAATTAGTAAGCTTTTTTAATTCATTGTGTCTTAAAAAAAGCCAACCAAAACTGCCGAACTGCCAAAATGAACTTCTGCTTTTGTCAGATTATTACAAGGAATTGCTATTTAAAATCATACCTTGTAATCCGAGAAACAAATTTAATACACATACTTTACTTCCATCAACAAATTTCTCTAATCTGGTACTTACTGTCACATAACACTATTTAAAGGTGTTATTGCATTTTTCATTTATTGTCTATCAAATATTATTTTTGTTTATTCAAAAAAAAATATATAGATTTAATTTTTTTGTTTATATATTTGTTTTGAACCTGTGTGCAGAAAGAATTATTATTATTATTTTTGTTTTGATGGGGGGGATTCAAGGGACTTGTTAGTATCATTTTGAATATGATATAAAATAGTTTAATTTCTTAATTATAACAAAATGCATGACACCAAGTTTGCATGTTAGTCAATTTATTCCAGATCCTTTCTTTTAGAGCCAACATATGTGTATCCTTTCTGAAGACTAATATTTGCCAAAAACCTACCCCAAATTACTTTATTTTGCATAATGAGTTATCCTGCACTGACTGACACCACTTCTAGTTCACGATCTGACATTTTGGACCAAAAAAATGAAGTTTTGATTTGCATCTAAACCAGGATTTTGAGGGGATGAATGTAAGTGGAAGGGTTTCGTAATCCCATGCTTTTTAAGTGCACTTTGTGCAATGAAGATCAATTTAGTTATTTGATATAATTGCATTATGCTAGAGAAACTTGCCTCATTTTACACCTTTAAGTTGAACTGAGTTTGGACAAATACAATTTGTACCCTAATTGATTATTAATAAATCATGCTTCGATTTGAGCTGTATTCAGACGAAACATTTTTGTCCTTGAAGTTTGTATCTGCCAAAAACGTCAGAAAAAGCCACAGATGATATATAAATATGTAAAACCCTTTGTTCGGTAATGTTTACCCTTTGTTCGTTGATGTTATTTTCCATTTCATACATGTGTGTACATTTATTAGTGCAATTTTTAAATGGAGAGTTGTTGATATTATAAAATATTGTGAGAAACGGCTCTGTAATAACATAGTTTTTGAGACGGAGGTAATTTCTCACTCAATAATTGCATGCATCTGAAAACACACAGAGTTGTTCAAGAAGGTTCATTTCTCTTATTATTCACTTGCCATTTCGATGAACGCTTGGGTACAAATGTTCACTGGTTTGTTATTGTATGCATATGTTGGGACACACCAAGTGAGAAGACTGGTTCTTGGTAATTACCAAATGGTGTCCAGTGCCTTTAAAACCAGTCAAATTACCCGCAGGCCTCGAAAACTACTTAGTGCATTTTTCTAGTCCCTTTGCGAACTACTAATATATTTAAGAAACATTCCTGCCCGTCTATCAATGACGTCAATGATGTCTTCAATGGCTGGTTGTCCTCCTTGGTTTTCCCAGTAGCTACTGTCAATTGAGAGAGATTCAAGAAGCATGGGATGAAGACGAGCTTCCTTCAGTATGGTTACAGCTCTCGCAGGGAAACTGCAATGGAACGAAAAACAACACAATTTAAAGGGTTTTGAAACCTTTTGTAGATCATTTTTTTGCCATTTTTTTTCTTTTTCTTTTTCCCCTTGCCATGAATCCGGCCCTATACTCACTGTGAATGCAACCGATACATCCCAAATCGAGAGATTTATTGCAGTACTGATCCAGATCGATATGTATTTAATTGTAATATAATTAATGACATGTAGAAGTTTCAGCTTCAGAATCATTAGTCGTCAAGTTTTTGAGGGGGAAAGGTGAAAATCACAGAGCAATGTTATCAGGCAATGCTAAATTAATGTTTTGTGATATTGTTTAAAGCCATTGGACCCTTTCGGTAAACAGTATTGTCCAAGGCCCACACTTCGTGTATCACAACTTCTATATCAAATAACAAACCTGTGGAAATCTAGGCTCAATCGGACATCGGAGTCGGGAGAAAATAACGGGAAAACTTACTCCTGTTTTCGCGCGTTTCGCCGTGTCATGACATGTGTTTATAACAAATCCGTAATTCTCGTTAACGAGAATTTATATTGTTTTACCGTTTTCTCAAAAAGTAAAGCGTTTCATGGACTAATATTTCAAGAGAAGTCTTTCACCATTACCTTCTGTAAACCCTGTAAATTATTTGTAAATCTGTGAACTTTTTTTTTTGTTTCTGTACCGAAAGGGTCCAATGGCTTTAACTCGTTTCTCAAAAACTACTGCACCTCAGCAAGTAATATTTTAAGGGAAGCTTTCTATCACCATTATATTTTAACCATGTTAGATTTAAATGTATCAGCCCCCCCCCCCCCTGAACACCAAACCTATATGTTACCTTTAAAGGTTTTGTTATTGTCATCATGTTGTGATGATGTTTTTTGCTGAAGATGGTAAAGCGGTTACTGAAGTGATCTTCACAGATGGGTCACCGTTTAAATGCAAACAACATAGGGTTGAATACTGCGAGGACATCAACTGGAATTCAGTGAATTTTTTAAATGTCACATCTGAAAATGATGACATTTAAAGGCACTGTACACTACTGGAATGGCTCCCTCTGAAGTAACGTAGTTTTTGAGCAGGAGGTAATGCTCACTCAACATTAATAGTAAAAAGACTTCAGCTGAAGTCTTTTTTTATTATGTATATGAAAGGGTGTTTTTCTTTCAAAATTCTCTCACAAAGTTGATGACAATTTAAGCCCAAATTTTCACAGGTTTGTTATTTTATACGTTATGTTGGGATACACTAAGTGAGAATACTAATGATCTTTGACAATTACCAAACGTGTCCAGGGGTGGATTTCACAAAGGTAGTCCTAACTTAGGACTAGTCCTATAGGCAATGCTAAGAGATAGGACCAGTCCTAAGTTAGGATCAGTAACTCATCCTATTTTAGGACTGGTCCTATCTCTTAACTGATCCTGTTTTAGGACTGGTCCTATCTCTTAGCATTGCCTAGGACTAGTCCTTAGTTAGGACTACCTTTTGTGAAACCCACCCCTGTACCTTTAAAGTCAACATTTAAAGTTATTAGCAAATGTTGTCTTTGACGCATATTATAACTTTCATCATACCGGTTGATGAGACACCGGCGCCGACACAGATGGTATTTAGCTCAGGGATTGAGTACGGGGAAATGTTGCCCTGGAATTTAAAGGCAGTGTATATACTTTTTGGTATAATGTCAAAGACCAGTATCCTCACTTGGTGTGCCCCAACAAAATGCATACAATAAACAAGCTTTGGAAATATTGGCTCAATTGGTCATCGAAGTTGGAAGAGAATAATGAAAGAAAAAAACACACTTGTATGATTATGTGCTTCCAGATTTCCAAAGAAATATTTTGGGTGAAAATTTTGTAATTTCTTGACATACTTGACAAAGCATTAAAGTGTTTCGTTTCTAAAGATGTTTATATAATATCAGCAGCGCTCCAAGAGCTCTTTTTCCAAGTAACTTTGTATATGGTCATTAACTTTTGGAGTTAAAATTGACATAGTATACTCTCTCTTAAAAAAAATCAATTTGTTGCGTCGCTGCAAGTGAAAATAAAACGAGATATCTCAAAATGTACGCAACTTCAGAAAGACATGGAGTTAGAGGCGGGACACTTAGAGTTTAGACATATCCATGTCGGCTAGAGCAGAGGGTGGTCTGTAGTCCCGATGGCAATCATGACACGATTGGTTTCAAGTTCCAAATTGTTGCTCCAACGACCAAAGAAACTTGTTTTTCTTCCTTTCGGGCGAGCAAATTTGGTTTTGAAACTATAGTCGATTTGAATTTGTGTAAATTGTATCTCTCTCTCTCCCGTTGGGTTAGTCTCTGCAGAGAGTGCAGCCTTTGAGTATTAACTTTCTTGCAATATATTGAGGTTTGGTCTAGTTTTAAAGAATGAGTGTTAGGCCCCTCTCGTGATCGACAAAAAAACATGATAAACTTTTGACCTGACTGCTTACTTTATAGACCTGCTCCAGTACCACATTTTGTAAAGAGGAATATTCCATTACAAATGGTTGGCAATGTTAGCCACCCCTTTCTCGTTATTTCTCTCTGTACGAACCGTACTTGATATGTGACGTTATCGCACGTTTTTGGCCATGTATTCAAAATGTTATCAACAAATATAGGGCATTTTACACCATTTTAAAGTGAGGTTAGATACTTATAATATTTCCCCAAGGATTGGACTCCATCTTTTGGAAAATGAGTGCATCATTAAACTGATTTTTGATCTTGGAGTTGGAGCCTCTCTGTTCATCTACATTCTAGGAGAGCAGGTCACAAAGTGGCCATCGTACTGGTCAAAGTTATCCACCAGGGTTATCCACATCAGGGTTGTCGGGTTGGTTTGGTGATATCTTTCCCCACCTTCCACCTCCAGGACCCGGGTTGGAATCACGCTGGATTGGATTTGGTTTTTAGTCCCTACCTCACTGCTTGGGTTTTCACTGGAGTAATTTCCCCCGTCTTCTCTCTTGGATTCTTAGCTATTAACGTGATTAAGTTCGCTTATCTTAGAGTCCTTTGCTTCACAACCGGGTATAAAATGAGCCTTCCTACCTGTTTGGTCCTCTGAGGAGCATGAAGTCTAGCTTATCATCAGGAGCCCGTAGATCTACCAAGTTTTCCACCAGAATGAGTTTATCTGATTCTGATGCGATACGGAAACCACATCCAACCATCTGTGGGTTGATCAATGGATTGCACTGCCTTGCAGCTTGCCCCCCTGCAATAGACACACCGCAACGGCGATGCCTCTCGAACGGGTCCAGGCCGCAGCATCCCAGATCCAAGCGATGATAAATCTTTGACAAAATGTATAAAACATGGTGTGAGGGTTGCAGTCACAAGAAGTACAGTGTTGAAAAATGATACTAAGGTGCAAGACGAGTTCACTACAGACGCATGCAGCAAAGTAAACAACAATTGTGAACAAAAAAGGAAGAGAGCAGGTGAAAGAGAGATAGTAAATACTAACTTGTAAAAGAAAGTCAAATACTGCAACAGCTCCCCAGTCATCAGCCACCACACTACTACACTCTTCCATCTCATTGTTCCCGTCATTTCCATCACCCAAACAGTCACTTAACTGAGCTCTGGTGAGTTCGGCAAGTTCTGTGTCTTCGTACAGACTCGGCTCAAACAACATCAACGGGAAACTGACATCCACCGGCATCCCGATCTGCCGCCGGATCTCTCCGGGCAGTCTTCGGGAGATCGTCAGCAACGTTCGGTTGAAGCCGAGCACGCGATCCAAGTGGAAAGCGAGCACTCGGTGAATTTCGGCCGGCGGGTATAGCACGGCGCATGTAACTCCTCTGACCCCGCATAGCTCAGTAGTTCTCTTGTCGTTATTGCCATTGGCTCCAACATCCTGATCATAAATTAAAACTCCCAACCCAAGTTTTCCAGCGAATTTAGAATGAATTGCTTGAAAACTGGAGATGGAACCCTCAGCTAAGTGTCTCAATACATCAGCGTCTTTTTCACTCAACCACTTTGGGCGATTGTTGAGGTTCATTCTACCGGGCTCATTGTCCGGAGATGATCTTGCCACCCTCTCCCGGCGGTCGTGCTCCTCTTCACGGCGAGAATTCCTCCCATAATTTTTCGATAACTTGTTTTTTAATTTAACGGGTGCGGGATAAAATCTTGATTGATTTAAGGCTACGTTAGTTTTAATATTTCCAGTAGCAATTCGTTTTTTAGTTGCAGGTATTTTATTGCCAGCTTTGCCTTCGGCTACATTTAGTCTGAGATTCCTCGTGAAGACCAAGTTTTGTTTGGCATTACCTGCCTCTTTATAATCAACTCTGACGGTGACCTGCTTGGTGTTGGCGGTATTCCTTGGCAAACTGTCTGATCCTTGGTACAGAATCCTCTCCTTGTCATTTCTAGGATTACTATTAGCACCTCGTGTGATGTAGACAACCCTGGGGGAGTTTGACCTTTTTACCTCGTCCTCACCGTCACCCTTCCCCCGCTGGTTCTCAGACAGACCCCGGAACTGTCGAGGCGAGTCGATGTATAAATCCCAGCGTGTATTACCGTGGGGCTCGTCCTCGTTTTGTTGCAAAGAGTCTATGGATATGACCCTCTCCTTGATAGAGAGACTCCGGGGATCCATGGACCTACCACCGCTACCCTCAGCCCGATTGATGCCCAAGTACAGGACGGAGTTGACGGCGATGAATGCTCCGAGGACAAGGAGCAGCAGGTAGAGACGGGATGTCATCAGAAAGCGACGCACACGGCGTGAACGCTGCAGACTGCCTCGTAAGGGCACTACTGTCATCTGCAGTGTCAATAAATCAAAGTAAATGACGGTTTTAATTAATTTGTTAGAATACACTAGCAATATCCAATGAATCAAAACACAGTGAATTGGTCTTCAGCTATGGTACAATGGAAACCAAATGTATTGTTTACAAAATGGTGTAGGCCTACATGCCTTTCTGGTAAAGGCATCTGTTTTTTTAGTTTGAATGTATGACATCTATAAATAAATATTACCAATACTTTTAGTTAAAAGTGCACGGCAAACGGAAACAAAAGCAAACAATGTATTTCGTGTCCCATGCAAGAACAGTTGAGGCATCCTCAAATTTGTTTTTTCCTTCTTTTACACATTCTTACTTGTAAAAGAGTGTGTTTTAGAAGGACTCTGGAACAGTGATTGACAGAGACGGGGGCTATTATCACCCAACCATTATAGCACCACTTGCTACGGCCAATGAACATCCGCCGAATTCAACTAGGCAAATCTCCAGAGTGACAAATGCAATTGGAGTATTGACAAAGAAAACACAAAAATAAGACATTAAACATACTGCTCAAACTACGAACTTGAAACAAACAAGTCAGACTTTAAAAATTAACAAATTATTTTAAACAATTTGAGGGATCCGTAAGGCATCATCCCAGTCCACCTTAGTGTTTTAAGTAATAGTAAGAGAAGAGTGTGTTGCCGCAACCATGCAACTTCTTCTTCAGTGACGTCACATTAATTGTTATGAATATGCAAATGCCATTTCCATAAACAGTTCAGACAAGAAGGAAGAGTATCAAAGCACACGTACATAAAAAAAGCAAACCAACAATATTTTGCATTCCTCTGCTCAAAAGTTCAATTGTTCAATCCAGAATCGTCTGATGATGCATTGTTTTCAAATTCCTTGCGATAGACTTTGACACGTCTTATCATGAGACGGAACTCTAATTAATGTTGGGTTGTGTCTCAGTCTCACGTCTTGCACATGCTTCATCTTAAAAAGGAGTATAAAAAAGACGCGCAATTGTTCGTTCTGCCTAACCACAGCCCATCTGAAAAAAAAATATTTACAGTTACGCTCGGAGCAGGGTTTGCTTACCTCAAAAGTGTGAAGTTAACCAGTTTTGAATTTGTCCTCGGCCACCATACGTCAGCTGCGACTGTCATCTTCATTGCATACACTACATCCAATGACTAAGTGATCCAAAACACCACTCACTCAACCTAAACGATATCACATAAAACATTCGCTAACATATGACAGATTTGTTTAAAACATGGAGTGGCCCTCCAATACACCATGGTCCTTCTTCCATGATTAAACCTCGGAGGAAGAAAACAGACAGTCTCGCGAAGTTATAGTTTGCATTTCCATAGGCCGTTATTCCAACCGGTGACCTCAGCTAGACAATTTAAGGGTATTACCACGGAGGAAGAAAATTCACACCGGTAAAGTTTCAGTATTAATATCAGATTGTACATTCCAGTTCTCAATAGTCTCGCAAAAGTAAATGCAAGAGGAGCCCGACACTCAACCTCAAGTTTCGAGTATTGTGCAGAATAAGATAAACACGTTAAGACCATTACCCAGTTCTAGTACAAAGCAATTAAACCCAACCGTATCCGATATTTGGTCCGTGTCATGTACACGTGGGATTTGGTGTCCACACTATTAAGTCTCTGTCGGGTTATTGCTTTATGTTCTATTGGATTCCAAGTGACAGGTTCACCCCCCCCCCCCCAAGGAATGTGTTTTTGGGGTCATTGATAGCTGACAGCACTGCGCACGACTATACACTAGTGTATAGACTCCAACGTGACAGCTGCATGAGGAGAAACTAGATCATGCTCTGGCGAATCAAATCACACACAGTGTCTTAATCTTACAGACATCAGTTTAAAGACGTGGTGTGTGAACTGTTCTCCGATTATTTTATGATTCAAACCGATGTCAAGAAACGTATACAGCATCATAATTTGGTGCGCCTAAAATTTCGAAAATACCGGCCTTTAAAGTTGGTTTATTGTTCCCCCGCGAGAGTACAGTAAGCTGTACACCTGGATGAAGAGAAGAAACTATTATATTCTTTGTAGTTATAACTACAACGGCTATGGCTTCCCATATATATCCAGGTGTACACTTGGGAAGAGAGAAGAAACGTGTTTAGGATGTTAACCAATATTTTAAGTACGATGACCAACGATCAGGGATACATCTCTCATGATGTTGCTGGTTCTTATAAGGACCGACGAAGTCGCGAGAGCTAAAGTCTCGAGACAAGAGAGTATATGCCCTATATGCGAGAGCGCCGTTTTGCTATTGCCACAAGAAACATTGAGGACTTCCAACAAGTCTAGTCCTAGAATTGTATTTGTTTCTTTGTATTTAATTGAGTGTTGTCATAGAAATATGACATATAAGTATCAAGCACAATACAGGAAGAAAGAACTATTTAACAGTGTGCCAAATCAATGACGGAATTTGACATTTACGAGCTTTCTGTAGTATATAACAGCTGTAGCATTTAAAGTTTTCTCACGCTCAGGGCCCAGGTGACCTACACAAGGCCATGCACGCAGATGGTCAGAGAGTCAAGGGGGTACTCACGCCGATCATCTCACCACGGTAACCGAGTCTCATTCATGGGTTCCCTACAATGCATTCAAGGCCTGATACTTCACGGACTGGCAACGGAGGCGATTGCCTCCATGCCTGGTCATTGCCTTGGTGCCAATGAAATGCTCCAGTAGAAATTGACAATTTTTTCATAGGGTGCCCTTTACCAAGAAGAAACTGCCTTTTTGCCCCTGCTTCTCAAAAATGAAGCATGCATCTGCAGTCCTTCCTCGTGGTGCAAATTCCTGCTGAATGTTTCCTTTTCACCACACTCCTGATATTCTTATGTAATTCTTCTTTGTTTGCTATGAAAAAGGATGTTGTAATACTTTATTGATGTCTTTTGTAAGCATGCGATTTGTAGAATTACCTTATGATTCTCGACAATGTATATTGTGTTTGTAAACCGAAATAAACTAATAAATAAACAAAAATACTGTCTAAGATAAACATCTTGTAATGCCATAGAAGAAATGCGTTGTAGAAGTTGACAATGAAGGACTTTAAGAACAGTGTTTCAAATTATTTCGGAGACCGAGGACAAAAGTGTTGATTTCATATAATTACCGGTTATGTAGTACCAGTATGTAGTCCTTTTTAAATCCCGACCTTTAATGGTACCATACTAAACCACAAGATTGAGCCACTAACCTGCATACAAGGTTACAAGGACATAACTTAAACCAGAATTGGCTTTATTCGGTGCCCCAGGACGGGTTTTAAATTGACGAATGATGGCGTGCCGCTGATAAAAGGTGTATACTGAGGTCATAGACCGACGGGGAGTCACTATTGGTGTGCAATAATAAAACTACAATCCATATAGAGTAATATTTTGTGATTTATATGAACCACATATTGGTCAATGACTGCATGCTGTATCTCAATGATCACCCCAACCCAGTTGAAAATGTAGACCGAGATGATCACACCATTTGTTTGTTTTTGTTTGCCTCAAGTAAAGGGCCAGGGTTCGGTATTAAAGTAATGGAAATACAACCTCATTGGTTAGAAGTACTGTCGATAGTATGAAGCAATATT
The DNA here is from genome assembly GCF_032118995.1 of Asterias amurensis. Lineage (NCBI taxonomy): Eukaryota > Metazoa > Echinodermata > Asteroidea > Forcipulatida > Asteriidae > Asterias > Asterias amurensis. The sequence goes on from NC_092660.1 coordinate 571,372, forward strand.
TGAGAATCGTTTCACTGCAAAGTAGAGTGCGGTAAAAAAAAAAAAAAAAAAAAACGTCCACATTGGAAGCGTTACTGCCAGAAACGTTTCTAAGATTGTGTATTCCAATTACGGATGGTTGTTCTCCTGCTTCAAACAGATTCTTAAAAGTATTTTCATTTTGAATTGAATATTTGTTAGCATAAAAACTTATTTGGTAACGAGCAACGGAGAGCTATTGATAGTTGTTGAGAAAGGGGTAACTTAACCCACTCAGACTTCAGGCCTAAAGCCGATAAATAAGGCATCTGATTTCAATTTTCCACAGAGTTGTTATTTAATCCATAATATGTTGGGATACACCAAGTGAGAATGACAATTGCCGATATCCAGTGCATTGAAGGCTATCCACACATGCTCCCAAGACAATCAAAATCCAACAGGGTGCTCAACGTATAGGTTCTGAAGTGCCGGATGAATAAGAGCTTTGGATAAAGTTGTTGTCTCATCCGGAAATATTTACAAAATTTAACAACTTATTTACGTCGATTCAAGGTATTATACAACAACACACACTATTCACACTGGGGAGAAAGGGCATCAGAATCGATGATTGAGCCACTCACCTCATTTCTTGTATCAGATGTGATTTTCAAGATGTGGTTTTCACGATGTGGAGTCTTAAAGCCTACTGCTTCACTCTATGCGTTGTTGTGTGTGTACTCCTTGCTTGGCCTCGGCCAGCCGTGTTTGCGCACTGCGGAGCGGGTTCGCAACCAGTCGCTCATTTGCAATATAAGGATTGGAAGAAACTTTCCCCCCTTCCTGACAAAACATGCTACCTGCTGTGTACACACAAAGACGAAAACATAGCACTACACCAACACTCTGGGCTTACAATAATCCCTATGCACAAATTGTCCACACTAAGTTAAACACTTTATTCAGTATAATGATGTGTGTATCTACTGGATTACTACCGCTGTGACCAGAGAAAGTTGTTATTCCCGGAACAATACACCTCTTGAAAACATCCATCTATCATGCGCAGAGACGTTACGGTAGAAAATGATATTGCCAGCGGTTGTCTCATTATGTTGCGGATTCGAAACGTTCATTTACATTTTCAATTAGGGCAATAGGCAATTAGTATTTGGAATAACGTCATACACTGGTGAGATAAAGTGATTCTCTTATAAAGCACTGGACACTATTGGTAATTACCTGCACTAGAATAACAAGGGAACAAGCAATGGAGAGCAGTTGATAGTAGGAACGTTTTTTTTCAGGCTTCAACAACCACACAATTTAATCAAAAAAGATGAATTTTATTTTCTTCCACCTCAGACGACCGATCAAGCACTTATTTTCGCAGATTTGTGAAATCGTGTTCATGTTGGAAAGCACTGCTTTCAAAGACCACGCCCTTCAGTGAGGGGCGTGGTCTTTGACAACCCAAGGACTGAGCTACATATTTAACTGGCCCTACCCACACATTATGGTCAAGCCGGCAAAAATGATTGTGCATGATGGAAATTGGCATGGTGAGATCAGAAATTGATGAGTTCTGGATCTCACAACTATCACGATATTTTTATCCTTTTCAGGAGTTTTAGGCACTGCGCCCTCTGTTGACAGAATGTGCAAAATGTAGTAAGTTTTGTTCAGTTCAAAATGGCGGCCTCCATGAACTGGCATCATTTTTGTAACAGAATTTAGTCAGAAATCAAACAGTGAGCCATTCCAACACAAATACTGTTCGGGCTACACAACTAAAGACAGTTCATGGTGGTAAGTTTCATTATTATTATTAACTAATAACGTACATAGTCATATAGCATGGACTTGGATAAAAGCAAAATTGGAGTCAAAATTTTGGTAGCCCCACTTCACTTGATTTTGTGTGGCCAAGGATAGCTGAAGGATAACTTTCCGCATAGCGCCACCACTTTTTCACTCATTTTTAGAAAAAGGGATATATCAATCAGGTAAATAAGTTCCTATATTATTTCATATCAAATGAAAAAGTGGTGGCGCCATACGGAAACTTTTCCCCACCTTTGTTTTATTGTGTGTATCACTCTCATTTAGACCCAGTAACTGGGGCGCTGTACTCCTTTTCAACAATTTTTGACTTTATCTGTCGTACTAGCGCCCCAGGGAATGGCACAGAATTTTAACGAATACCCAGTTTTTCGCGACACCCAGCCAAAAAAAATGCCTCAAAATGACAAAAAGACCAAACAAACTAGCTCAAAAATCGCCTACTCTATTCTCGATACGTCTAGGATGTAACATCAGGCATTTAATTGTACTCACGATCATTTTTTAAACTCCAAATCGATGATTTTTAACTCGCATCGTGGAGCGATTGACAAGTCTGCGATTTTCGGATGTGTATGGTAACGAAACATGGCGTCGCGTTGTGGGTGGATGTCCATCAACGGCTGTTTAATGCTACACTTGTTACAGGCGTTGCAGCGAATGCTATACATTGTACACGGGGATGGGTACAGGCGCTGCAGCTAGCGAGTGCCCACGTGCGTTCAATCATGGGCAACGTAACTTACACGGTGCCGGGTTGTTGGAAAATTATCAGAAAGGGGGTGAAAGGTTCTCAGAAAGGGAATATTGTCTGAAAGAGGGGATTTTTCTGGTCTGAAGTCTGCTGGATGAAGCTGGATGGTTCTGGATGAAGTCTGCTGGTCTGGATTTTTCTGGTCATCGCCCCCCCCCTCCAAAAAAAAAAGGAAAAAACGAAAAAAAGGGGAAAAAAGATGACAAATAAATAAAAAAAAATTCTACAGTGACACTGGCAGCACTAAACATTATAAGAAGCAATTTAACCATGCACAAAAATCGTAGGCCTAGATGAAGTACAGCGGTTTTTATTTATTTATCATATTTTTCCCCCTTTTTTTTCTTTTTTTTCTTTTTTTTGGGGGGGCGATGACCAGAAAAATCCCCTCTTTCAGACAAGATGCCCTTTCTGAGAACCTTTCACCCCCTTTCTGATAATTTTCCAACAACCCGGCACCGTGTAAGTTACGTTGCCCATGATTGAACGCACGTGGGCACTCGCTAGCTGCAGCGCCTGTACCCATCCCCGTGTACAATGTATAGCATTCGCTGCAACGCCTGTAACAAGTGTAGCATTAAACAGCCGTTGATGGACATCCACCCACAACGCGACGCCATGTTTCGTTACCATACACATCCGAAAATCGCAGACTTGTCAATCGCTCCACGATGCGGAGTTAAAAATCATCGATTTGGAGTTTAAAAAATGATCGTGAGTACAATTAAATGCCTGATGTTACATCCTAGACGTATCGAGAATAGAGTAGGCGATTTTTGAGCTAGTTTGTTTGGTCTTTTTGTCATTTTGAGGCATTTTTTGTGGCTGGGTGTCGCGAAAAACTGGGTATTCGTTAAAATTCTGTGCCATTCCCTGGGGTGCTAGTACGACAGATAAAGTCAAAAATTGTTGAAAAGGAGTACAGCGCCCCAGTTACTGGGTCTAACTCTCATTAGGTTTTTGAGTGGAGGTACATGTAATTCTAATAGAATCTTGAGTACTGTGACATCAATTTTGCATCCATCCTAAAATACAGAACTATGTGAAGTTTGTAACCACTCTCTACAATGGCAAAGAGTTCCCAGTTATCACAGGTAAATAAGTGTTTTACAATTTATAATATAAGATTTGAAATGATAATTATAAGGACATACTAGATAATGAATTGGATATGGGGTAAATCAAACCAGACGATAGAGGCTGCAAGCGTCATGTACCAAAACGCACAGAGCGGCCACAATCTATCACAATATTTGAACACCTCTTTCTCAAACAATGGAGTCAAAGAAAAGGTTTTGGGACTGAATTGACATTTTTCAATGTTTCACATGTAAATTGGGAATCTACTTATCTCAAAATCAAAACCATGTATTTCTGTTTCTTATTAATTCTCAGGCTGACATTTTACCTGAAAATGTATTTCTAACTCTTTGAAGTGTCTATTGTTATCTCTTTGTATAAACTTGACTGCAATTCAGCTTTTGGCTGCTATGGTCTTTATTTTTAATAAGTTACTTCAAACCAAATCTACATCGGTAAAGTATTAATGTTGGACCCACTATTATGGACAGATTTCACTTTGTGAACCCTTGAACATTGTTTTATACACCAGCGCCAGCAATGGGTATCGCCCTCGTTTGATAACTTTGACAATGCGCCTCATGTTAGCAGACCAACAAAACATCTATCAAAATCAATGAGTAACAAGAAAGCTGAGGACACTCTTCCACAACTACTCGGTCGAAAGAGAAGCCGAAATGATGAGAACCCTGGGAGGATTCGAACGACAGACAAGGACAAGTATCGTAAGAGTGTGGATATTGAGACATGGGTAGACAAACATGCACCACAGATACAAGTAGGTGTATAACCAAAATACTTTTCCTCACATTTTTCCTTCTTCTTTGTCTGTAGACCTAAATGCACATGACGTCATTTCAGTAGGGTGCCCTCACCTTACCTACAGACCCTTTGCACAACGCCAAACGCACCTCCTAAAGCAACTTTCCGTCCGCCATGACAGGGATCAAAGTAACACTTGTTGGGGTGCTAAACATACGTATTTTGCATGACTGTGTAAGCAATCAGTGACCTTTGGTGAAACTTTCTGATCAATTGGAGGCGCTCGTATGCAAAATACGTATGTCAGCACCCCCACAAGTGCTACTTTGGTCCCTGTCATGGCGGCCGGAAAGTTGCTTTGGGAAGAATGTTCTGCGTTATGCACAGGGTCTATAGGTCAAAAGGAGGTTGTTCATTGGCCAATCATATGCGCCGCGGGTACAATTACAAATCTGTGCGTTTCGATTATTTCATCACCGTTTTACCTCTAAGATGACGGTCGGATGACATCAATGCGTAAGGTCTATTTGTGTTGCTTTGTTGTTCTCTGCTTTTGTTCCAGAGCTTGAGTTTGGCGCTCTTATCTGCTTGGCTTTTGTTGGCTTGTTTCAGTGTACAAAACATTCTCATGCATGAAGTTCCTTAGGTTTCTAAATTGCCTTTGAGTGTTTGCTAAATACTGTTGTGCATTAGGTTTGGAAAACCACCTAAGTAACATGCCTTTAATTTTTGTTTTCAGGAGGAATTACTGAGTATACAGTGCTATCTCACATCGGTGTACCATATGAGTTTAAAAGGGAAATTTGTTAAATATTTTTTATCCCCATGCAAATTTCCATCTATAAAATCACCATATTTTTACAGATTCTTTCTCCATGATTGTGTTTCCAGACTGATCTAGCCGTACACAAGAAGAAAATTGCTGAAGTTGAAGAATGGTTGAAACGTCACATTCAACAGCGACAAAGATCAAGTGGACAGGTACGCAGTTATTTTGAAAAATATTTTGATTAAAAAATAATTTGATTTGAATCTTCTTCAGTTAGGTGCAAACAGAAGGCAAGTTACTGCATTCTTGCATACTAAATTGTCAGTGTAAAGGCATCAAATTCAACTACTAACTAATAAGCTTGATACACCATGAAAAGCAGTTTGTAGAGTTACCGCCTCCTTGATACTTCAGAAAATTCCCCAAAAATAAAAAAAATCTTTCCATGTTCTGATGATTTTTTTTTAATTTCCCTGATTTGTCAATACTTTGATGAATATGGTTCAAAATATCTTACTGACTGTCTGACAGATAGCAAGATTTGTGCAATTGGCTCAAGAGCCCTTAGTTATTGCCTTGGTGCCTTAGAACTGTTCCAAGTACAAACTCTTACTTCCTTCATAGACTTGCCTTTATTAATCAGTTTGCTTAAAGAATAATGCGCAAAACTTGACATGACACGACACGCAGGGGTCGTACAAACTGTTATTCATTAGCTATATCCACTATGATGGATTCCGCGTACATAGGCAACTAGAATGCGTTTCACTGGTGCCACACACATTTACTAACCAAGTAAGTTATTTTGCTAATACATATATATATATTGAGTAATATAAAAGTTTCTAGTGCCTTTAAGATGAGTGTTCATAGTTTGGCTCCTGTATATCTCAAGACCATGTACCTCTTCAGTCTCTTTCACCATCATCAGCTACCAGAGGCCTTCGTTCTTTCTCCATTGCTCATTTCCAGCTTTCCCCGGGACTCCACACCATGACCCGCTATGGCAATCATGCTTTTTCAGTCATAGCTTGAACATTATGGAACAAGTTACCTACCCACATTCAAGCAGCTTCATTGGCACTTTTTGAATCATTGCTTAAAACCCTTCTGTTTTGTCAGTCTGGTTATAGCGCCTATGTGATTAGCGCTCTATAAATTATCATTATTCTTGACTTTTGTGTTTTTAGAAAGCCCCAATTCTGGTGTTGACTGGACCAGCTGGAGCTGGTAAGACTGCAACGATTCATGTTCTGGCTAAGGAACTACATGCTGAAGTTCAGCAATGGTCCAATCCGGATGTAGCAAGCTTTGATGTTGAACGCTTCAGGCAAGACAGACAGGGTAATTGATTGAGCTTTACTTTATCACCATTAAGGGCCCAAATCCTTCAATATCCTGATTGCCAAAGTGTATGATACAGAAGGATTTGAGTTTTTATCACTCATCACACATTCTTTATTATCCTAAGGCATAACATTTGCTTTCTTTATCCTTGTCTTCATTACAAATTATTATTATTGTTATTATTATTAATATTCAATGGCAGATTTCAACTTACTTGGAGGTTCTGTCAGCCAATCACAGACCGCTCTCTTTCAAGATTTCCTGACGAGGGCTAACCGGTATCCAGCCCTTCAACTCTTTGGTAGTGCAGTGTCATCACAGAAAGTTTGTCTGGTTGAGGTAACCACTGATAATCATCAACATTATTAAGATAAGAATTAAAGGAACATTACAGAAATGCTTTTTGCTTACTAAACCGTTGCAAGTAGGGAAAACTAACGTATTCTGGCTCATGATCAAACAGTTCAGGTTCAAAGACAGACAAACTCTGGATCAATTTAAACGCCTTCTAATAATCACATTTGTTCATCTCTGACTAATTTTGTTGTTTGTTCTCTATTGACTTTGAACAACGCACTGGGACTCTGTGGGTAATGCACTTTATAAGAACGCTTTACTATTATTATTATTATTGATGATATTTTGCTACGTAAATTGTAATTGTAACTACAGACAAAGAATAAACCTCCATTTAAATAGTTTTCCTTCTTATTTTAGGACATCCCCAATGCATTCTACCGGGATCCACAAAGCTTTCATAATGTCTTGCGAAAGTTCACCGTCACTGGTCGTTCGCCATTAGTATTTATCATCAGTGATACACACGGCGGAGAATCAAGTGCCTATAAGTTATTCCCCAAAGATCTACAAAGTAATCTTGGATTTGAGAGCATCAGGTGGGTCCAGTAATTTACCGAGTTTGTTTTTGCGTCTTTGCTTTATTATTTGGAAATTGTTCCTGCAAAGTCAGAAGTTTACAAACATTGCGAGATACTCGTGAACATGATAACATGTGTGACAATCGGCTATGTACGGGGGTCGTTGTTTTTCATTAATCCCTTTTAACAAGGCTTCTTCACTCTACCCTTCCCCATTTGACAGTTAAGAGCTCACATTTTGATGTTTTTTTTTTTTTATTAGTTTCAATCCTGTAGCCCTAACCAGCATGGTAAAGGTGATGACAAGAATTGCAACGACTGAATCGAATCGGGTAAGAATGAAATTTTTGATTCTACATCATCAGTTTTTTTCAAAAAGTTAATTAACTGTATCCTTCTGATAATTGCTTTTCTTCACCCAGGGGTATAAATGGGTAATTGCGAGGGATAGAAGTTGATATTGTGTAATAAAAAAGCCACTAGTGCCATTCGGCAGCTCAGAAATGTATTCTCACCAGTGAGCTGAGAAAAATTAAAGGAATCTTGTTGGCCCAGTGACCACGGCAATAATGTAAACCACACTAATACTTTTCTGTAAAATGCGATATAAGATAAAGTTTTTAAAATTAGTTTTCACTAAAACTTAGTTTAATTCAATTTTAATCAAGTTGATTGTTCGGTTGGTTTGTAACTAGAGAGTGGGAATTATTTAACTATTTTTTTCTTTCTCAGCAGTCTTTCACATCCCTGTAATAATCATGTCATATTTTTGTGTCCAAATCACCAGGGTAGGAGGAGATTTCCTGTGCCATGTAAGACCACCATTGAGGCCTTAGCCAACGCTAGTGCTGGTGATGTTCGTAGTGCAATCAACACATTACAGTTTGCATGTCTCAAAGGTATAATACAGTGCAATTACCTACTTACCACAGCCTCCCTTAAAAGCATTGAGGGGTGGATTTCACAAAGGTAGTCCTAACTTAGGACTAGTCCTAGGCAATGCTAAGAGATAGGACTGGTCCTAAGTTAGGACCAGTAACTCATCCTAACTTAGGACTGGTCCTATCTCTTAGCATTGCCTAGAACTAGTCCTAAGTTAGGACTACCTTTGTGAAATCCACTCCTGGACACGTTTGGTAATTGTCAAAGACCAGTATTCTCACGTGGATGTATCCCAACATCATAAAATAACAACTCTGTGAAGTTGCTACAGAATAATGAAAGAAAAAACACTCTTGCTCCACAAATTTGTGTGCTTTCATCTGCCTAATTAAAGGCTTCAGCTGAAGTCTTTTATTATTTGAGTGATAAATTACCTCTTTCTCAGAAACTATGTTACTTCAGACGGAGCTGTTTCTCACAATGTTTTATACCTTCAACAGCTCTCCATTGCTCTTTAAAAATTAGCTTACATGCTATAAACTAATTATCAATAGTGTCCAGTCTCTCTAACAGTGCTTTCGGAATGGTGCCAAGTGCTCTAGCCACCATGGGTACTACTCTTGCCAGTTCATTATATTATTATAAATATTATTATTAATAATATTATTTCATGGTTTGACAATTGACAAAGTATCTTCTATTTGAATCTCTAGACACGCATGATCTAGAACAAGCACTTGCTGCCAACCCTCCTAAATCCTCCACAGCAAAAAGTAGAAAACAACCAGTTGGGAAGTCTGGGAGACAGACCAAAGAGAAGAAAGTTACGAAGGATAGCTCCTTGGCAGCAATCGGAGGCAGAGACACATCTATGTTCCTCTTCAGAGCTCTGGGAAAGATCCTGTACTGTAAAAGTAAGACTTCTTACAACCATTTCTTTCGTTTCTTTGTGTTCAGGCAGGCATGTAGAGCATAAACTGCAACTGGAACTAAAGATGGGTTTGAAAATAGTAATTGTTGGGTGTCGTGGTCGTGGTCGTGATAAAAGATTTTACTTCCTTCTCCAAAATAAAAATTCTTCAGAGGGAGCCATTTCTCACAATGTTTTATACTATCAACAGTTCTCCATTGCTTGCTACCAAATCAGTTTTGATGCTAGTAATTATTTTGAGTAATTGCCAAAAGTGTCCAGTGCCTTTAATGTGATGTTACTTTGTCTTACTCTTTAGGGGAACCCAAAGGCCCTGAGGATCCTGTCCTTCCAGCCCATTTAGCTCATCATGATAGAGATAGGTTAAAGGTCAATCCAGAGGTCAGTGTTACTCCTAATAACGCATTTCCTATTTACCACAAATAAGTCTTTGTGTAAAAACAGCCCTGGAGGGGTGGGTTAAAAGGTTTGGGTATTTTTATTGGTTATCCGCAAGGAGCCGAGTAGTGCCCCTGGTGGCAGTTGATATGGGTCATCAGCCCTCACCTTGGAAGTGGCCATCCGGACTTGTTATGTTGGGCAATATCTCCCAAGTTTTTTTAAGTGCCTCGATCTGAAATATCTGGCTGCCCATCGCAAACAGAATTGACTTCATACTTTTTGTACATGTCTTTAAATCCCTTGCTCACAAGTCACCATCATACATGTACGTATCTGACATGCTACAACCACTTCCTTTAGTGAACCTCTTGGTCGAAAACATCGCACCGTCTCTAGACCTGGTTCATGTGCCTTTTCTGCTAATGATCCAAATTTTTTGGAACTCGTTACCATCACATCTTCGCCATGCAACTTCACTTTGACAATTCAAGAAACTACTTAAGACTCATTTCTACAGAACTATTTGACTGTTTAATTTCACTCTATATTGGAACATCTAGGGTTTGAACTTCTTTGTTGCATCTTCTGTAAGCGCTTTGTAATTTTGTGAAAAAGGTGCCTCATATAAATGCTGATATGTATGTATGTATGTATGTTTGCACAATATAAAAACCAAATGTTACTTTTTGGATTTCAGGCAGTGTTAGAGCAAACTCATATGAGTAGTGATAACTTCAACCTGTACCTACATCAGAACTATCTAGACTTCTATGAGAATGTTGAAGATGTTGTTCATGTCAGTCAGTATTTCAGCGATTCAGACTTTCTCTCATGTGAATGGAGGGTAAGAACATTTATTTAAAAACACTGGACATGTTTGGTAATTGTCAAAGACCAGTCACTTGGCGTATCCGGACATGTGCATAAAATAACAAACCTGTAAAAATTTGGGCTCAATTGGTTCTTGAATCTGCAAGAGAATATTGACAGAAGAAAACATTGTTCCACAAATTTGTGGTCTTTCCAATAGGAAGTATTTTATTATTTGAGTGATAAGATACCTCTTTCTCAAACAGCTCTCCATTGCTCGTTGCCAAGTAAACTTGTTGTATTCCACCATATACATAAATTGACAAACCTGTAGAAGTTTGAAATCAATGGGCCATTTTGGTCACGCGCAAATTCTGAAAACCACGTACACATTTTGCATGACATCGATTCCAAACAAATTCCAAGCGGGAAGTTAGTTTTATTTATTTCTCATCAAATATGACATTTAAGACAAAATTAATTCAAGGGAAGTTTTCTATTATCATCATCATAAGACCGTGTAAAGTTTATATAAACCTGTGATCTTCACGATTTTTGTTTTCTTACCATTGCTGTTACATTCCTTCAGTCAAGATCAGCGATGACTACATACGGAGCTTCCCTTGCATCACGTGCTTTAATCCACTGTAATACTGCTCGGAGTAGATGTAGTTGTACGAGTAGTGTAGGATGGAAACCTCTTCACAAACCACAATGGTTTGATACTTCTAAAAAGGTAAGAAGGGGGTCTCATTGCAGAGTGATTGAGAGCATCGAATTCAAGTTCTGGTGGTTAAAGGAACACGTTGCCTTGGATCGGACGAGTTGGTCAAAACAAAAGCGTTTGTAACCGTTTTTTATAAAATGCATATGGTTGGCAAGATGTTATAAAAGTAGAATACAATGATCCACACAAGTTTGCCTCGAAATTGCGTGGTTTTCCTTCTACTGTGCGAACTAACATGGTCGGCCATTTATGGGAGTCAAAATTTTGACCCCCATAAATGGCCGACGTGTTAGTCGACGAGGTAAAAGGAAAACCACGCAATTTCGAGGCATGTTTGTGTGGATCATTGTATTCTACTTTTACAACATCTTTCTACCCATATGCATTTTATAAAAAACGGTTACAAACGCTTTTCAAAGACCAACTCGACCGATCCAAGGCAACGTGTTCCTTTAAGTCATTAGAGTGCGGGTTTGAATCCCGGTCGTGACAAGATTCTTTACGATAACCACTCTTCTTCACCAAGGGGTATGAATGCTTGTGTCCTTGAGCAAGACACTTGAATATAAATTGCTTCTCTTACCCTAGGTGTGTTATGGGACCAGCCAGGGATTGGAGAGTATTGGGTTGGATTTAGAGCTCATATAAGCAATTTGAGGTTATTTTTTCCTTTGTGAGTTAAGCCTGGTTCATACTTCCTGCGAATGGGAATGCGAAGTAAATATTGAAGTCACAAATTTGAAACAAATTATTTTGCAGCAGTTGGTATGTGCGAAACACGTCAAAACTCGCTTTGAACTCGCAGGAAGTATGAACCGGCCTTTATCTTAACCTATTGACCCTCGCAGTATCGTGAAGGTTGTCTATCTGCAGAGGGTTTGTTTGTTGGTCAATGCTGATGTTTGTTTATCTCGTTCACAGTATCGTGAAGGTTGTCTATCTGCAGAGGGTTTGTTTGTTGGTCAATGCTGATGTTTGTTTATCTCGTTCACAGTATCGTGAAGGTTGTCTATCTGCAAAGGGTTTGTTTGTTGGTCAATGTTGGACTCCAGTTGAGCTTCAGACCCAACTCTTACCCTATCTTGCCATCATCAGTGTCCCCTTAAAGAATCCAGGTATGTGCAAATGAAAGCATGAGTAAAGATACATATAAGTTTTCCACCGTCAAATTCACAATTTCACACTTTCGCTTTTGGTTATCACATTATAAGCATCAGTGAAGCACAGAAAAATGTAGCAACTCTGAGTACCGTTTCCAACAAGGCTGAAGGTTAAATTAGATACAGATGCTCTTATCATCAAGCAAACTTCAAGCGTCGCTTGTGACGATCAGCCTTGTTACGCAAACGCACCACTTTTGCATTTTCACTAGCTTGTTATTTAAGGTGTGTTGCGAAAAGCCTCTAAAAGCGCATCATGCAGAGTAAGAACACACTTTATGCAGGGTGTGATATGGGTTGTGCAACATAAATAAAAACCAAAACAAATCGACGAATCAGAATCAAGGATTCAAGTCTGCTTGAAGATAATTTTACTTATTCCACTTGCAAACAAGTGATAACAAATGTATCTTCAAGCAAGCTTATGCTCACAGTTGTTTTTTAGTAATACTCAATAGTGTCCAGTGCTTTTAAGTCAAGACTTTTAGGACCATTCTTTTTATTGCAGCCCTCTAAACCTTCTGTTTAGAAACATATCATTTCTGACAAGAGTTTCTTTTTCATGTTATCAGACCAAAGGGCTCTTCCAAACAAACAAAATAAATAAATGAATGAAAAGCTCCCTCACTGTAATTCCCTCTTCATTTGTCATTTATATCATCTGTATGTATCTTCAGGTCAGATTAATTTTCTTCAAGAAGTGACAAGATTTACTCGATACAAACAAACATGGAGGTAAGGATTATAAATCTTATTCTTTATTATGCAGCAGGCCAAGAATCTCAGTTTTTGAACATGTTGAAGGGCAAGGCCACTTTCGTTTTCGCAAAGGGCACTTCAATTGGAAAATCTTTTAGTCAATGGGAAACTTTTGAAGGGGCACCAAGGCCAACAGCAGGGGCAACGAAGGCCATGGCCTGCGTGTAATTCCGGGCATGATTTAGGCGTGATGTTCTTCCTACTTTAAGTTGTTTTCCCTGGGGTAAAATTGTACTTGATGAAATGTTGCTACTTTTTTTCCTGATTGTGGCACAACAGCAATGTTTACACAGAGCTGAAAAATTTATAAACTAGTAATTCATCTTGAAACAAAAAAAGGTTTATGTTATACCTTGGAAAGTCATTTGAAATTAAATGAAATGTTCGTGACTTTTATCAGAACTTTTTCACCATTATTCCCCTATCAGACTTTGTATCATCTCAACAGTCAGTGCGTTCAACTTCTAGAGCTTCGTCCTTTTTTGATGGCCACAGATCTTTTTTTTTAAGCCGCACTGTCTCTTTGGAACAGTCTTCCTGTGCATATTCGCCCGGCTAGTTCTTTACACTGTTTTAAGTCTCTGATTGTATCTTTCACTCTTTGTATGTTGTTGTTCTTTTTATGCGCTTAGAGGCTTTTTCCATTCGGCGCTTTACAAACGTCTCAATATCGTTATTATTATTATTATTATTTGCCTAACTCCCTGCACTTTTCTTCCACTGTCCCCCCTACCAGGCATCGACCAGAAAAGCTGGATGAGAAAGACGAAATAGAGGATGAAGCTGATGAAGATGTCCCAAGCTCACAAGGAGTTCGAATGTTACCCCAAAGAGGGCCTCACATCACTGCCGAAAGCGTTGACCCTCTCAGCAAAGTCGCATCCACAGAAGATGAGATCGTCATAGAGGATTTTGATGACTGATCATAATAGGGCAAATTTTCATAAAGTTGTTTACTGGAAAATTCTACCTAACAAATTCCTTTGCTGAGCGAGAAATGGGCAGGATACCAGTGACTTCTTGGCATGTGGGATACAGAAGCATTGTACAGACCCCTTACAGTGCAAGATTTTGTTTAAATTTGTTTCATGCCAGACACTCAAGGCTTGAAGGCTACTTCTAGGTGTTAGCTACAAATTAACTATTTTTCAAGAGGCTGTTGCCACCTACTCCTAGGGCTGAAACAGGGTTACCCCCTTTACAGTCCATATGTATGTACATGTAGGCTTGGGTATCATCCATCTGAAGCCTGGCTGTTAGAGCAGAAAGCACTCCACAACATGGCAACATGAATGTATTGGGCAGAGCAATTCCGATTTTGAGCTCTGATGTCAAAGGAAGACCTATCATTGGCCCAGAGTACTTTCTAGCACATTTCCATTGTTTGACCACAGCTTTTCTCATAAGTTTACAGCGATGGTGGCCTATGGAAGGTACCTTCACATAAAAGTGAATCAATTAAGAATATCTGAGTGATGTAGTTGGACACTGTCTACGTGATTTGAATGACTAATCTGGGATAAGGATGCACTCCTTTTTCTTAAAGAATGATTTATGAATATTTATCCACTTAATCACTCTGATTACAGCCCGATAGTCTGATTTGTGCATTGAGGTCCAGTGTTTATTGGGCATGTTAGATTGTGATTAACTATCTTGTTGTCAACTATAAATTGACCAGTGAAATTTGCTCTATATTTTTGTTTTATTTATCTGTATTTAAATACTGAGCCAAGTGGACTTTGGACTTTCTTTTGTTTCTGTTTTTTTCTTCATTCTATCTATGCAACTGTGAGAATATTTAGGATTTGGGTTTTGCCATCTTGGCACAGCATTCAAATAAAACGTTTGACATTGTGATTGCGTTCATTATGTGTCCATGTTGGCCTCAAAATAAGTAATTTGCCTACAAAGGCGCAGGAAACGTTTGATAATTGTCAAAGACCAGGATACTTGGTGTATCTCAACATATGCATAAAATAACAAACTTGTGAAAACTTTGGCTCAATTGGTCACCAAATAGCAAGATAATAATGCAAGAAAAAACACCTTTAATTGTTGCATGTTCGTATGCCTAATAAAAGGCTGGAGGCCTAAAGTGAAAATTTACCCCTTTCAAACTAAGTTACTTCAGAGGGAGCCGTTTCTCATAATGTTTTATACTGTCAACAGCTCTCTCCATTGCTTGTTCACAATTTCTTTTGTGAACAATTATTTTCAGTAGTTACCAAATTTTTAATGACAATGCCATTCGATCTGTCTCTAGCTGATCAACATTGACTTTGAACATTTCTTTATGAAAAGGATCACACAAATGTGTAATACAAATAATAGTTGCACAATAATTAAACTTGTAATAAGAAGCTATGTTTGGATGCAAGAAAAGTTACTGTCACTAAAGTTCTTATTTACCCCAAGCAACTTTCATTATTTTTTTGAATTCTAGATGAATTATTTATCCCCAAGAGCTTCTGGGTGCTAAAGTTAAATCAATATAATTCCTACCTAAGTGAAATAGGCAAATCAGGGAAAAGTATCTTGCCCAATTTCATAAAGCCTGTAAGCACAAAAACTTGCTAAGCACAGAAAGTTTTGCTTAGCAGAAACAGGTTACTAGCCAAGTTTACGGTAAGTTTGCATGGTTGAGGCTGGTGCCCCACTCAAATGTTGCTTGGCAAAGACTGAAGAAATTTGTCAAGCAGTATTTTCTGTTAAAGAGCTTTATGAAATTGGTCCTAGATTACCAGGGGTCGGAAAAGGCCAGCGCGCATGCGCTCAGTGGCCATAAAACCAATGAGGGACTGATAGAAGTTTAGTAGACATTGGCTTTTTTTTATGTGACGCCATTTTGTTTAGAGAGTGGAAAGGTGAAAGGTTGTTTGCAGCGGGAAATCCAAACTTTGAAGGAGTTTTGAGTGACTTTAATGTTTGCTGGAGGACAAGAGAGTGTGGATAGTGGCACAGAGGAAGTGTTTATGGCGGTTTGTGGGCTTAGTCAGAGGGAAATTACACAAATGTGCTCAATTTAACGACCGCCACCCAGATAAAGCTCGCTGTTTTGCCGACGTGTTTGCAGCAGACGCCTGAGACTGAGAGTGAGACGGTACCGTGCAAGAAAGGGCTTACACTTTCGTCAAATTATGCCCTGCGAATTCCCTAGGCATGCTAGACTGCAACATCATAAAACGTAAGTACATGTACATGAATCTTTCTCACAAACGAAGACGTCAACATGGTGTCTGTCGGTCTTTGTCATGTCACCCATATCCTACACGTTAACAATTACATGGGGTCCATTTTTGTCGTCTGCTTTTTAGATGGACGGGTCCCGGTTGGGTTACTACACGTGCGTTTTTTCTGCACAAATTCGTGGAGTCAAGGTGGTTTTCTTAATGTTGATAAGAATCTTTATTAAAGTGTTCAGGCTTGGAGACTCTTGGACACACAACGTCAATCTGTCTGTATATCCAGGAGGATAGGTCTATCCCTATTTATTTGTATTTGCATTCTCGGTCTCCCAAGTCTTTTTCGAAATTTCTGACAAAATTCTCGTTCGTACCGAGGAATGACAAATTTGAAAAGGGTGAGTACAGCGTCCCATTCCAGTAACTGGGTCTAATACGCCCAGAACTTTCTAATGAATTTCTATGCCTTTTTAAGTGATGCTAGACTTTATTTCCTTATTCAAAATACTCTACTTATGCAAAATATGGATAACTTTCCGTATGGCGCAACCATTTTTTTCACTCATTTTTATAAAAAGAGATATCTCATTGAGGTAAATTAGATACTATATTATTTCATATCGAATGAAAAAGTGGTGGCGCCATACGGAAACTTTTCCCAAAATATTCCGATCGCCAGAAAACTCTCGTGCATAGATTGGTTTGGGACCACCATATAAAAATATGTGTTTTCCACTGTTTTTGACACTAATATTCTAAGAATTTAATAAACCATTTTATCTATCTATCTATCTATCTAGCCCTATATAGGACTCTTCCTCTGTACACAGATACAGTAGTACAATACGAAATTGTAAGGCAGTCAGGGCTATCTATCTATCGTGTGCATATAGGCACCCATTTGCAACATGACTATAAACATTTTCTCCCCCTTTCAAGCTCAAGTGGCAGCGCAGACCGCGCAAGAGAGCCTTACCCCTCCCCTAGCCCGTAAACCACCCTCCCTACCCCACCCTCATACTACCCTCACTCGCCTTGTGTGACACTCAAACAAATCCTTTATTTATACAATTTTCACCAGCCTTTTGTGATTTGCTAGCGGGCGCTATGTCTTGTAAATAAAATGTCATACTGTGATACGAATTGAAGAGTAAAGCTATATTGTGGTCAGTGTACTGAACTTCATTTGAGAGCAAAAACATGTCTCACTACTAATGAAGCGTACAATCTCTCTCAATTTCTCATGGCTAGTGAAACAGTTGCTAGGCAACGGTGCTACAAAATTCTATGCCACTTAAAGGTGTGTGGTACGACTTTTTACCGTTCCGTACATAAAGGTGCGAACAGTACTTTTTTTAAATTATTACATTCATGAAAATATAATCAAGATGAAAAACACACAGTGATCAAAATGCTTATTATTTTGAGCGTATTTTATTTCTCCCAAATTTAAACTCTCATTTATAACAGTTGGTTGAATGTAACATCGATTTAGGTAGTAGCCTACTCTGTAACACCGAAATAAGAATTAATTTCTACAAGCCTAGTAAAAGAAATTTCAAGTGAGTAAAAAGTGGATCAGTATTTTGGTCTATAATGTGGGTGTGAATTTCAATGGTTATTTTAAACAAAATAATAATTACCACAATATAAAACCACATTTTCGTGTATAAACTCCTCATACATGCTAGCAATGATATTTTGCAAAAAGTACATGCTTTTCACTTCAGCAATCATCACGTATTCTATATAGTATTATTTCAAAGGTCACTACTTATCCACAAAGAAAGAATTCAATAAAAGTAGTTTCTAAAGCAAATTATTTTTACGAGAGGCTGTATTACAAAACAGACCAAAATGTAAATTTTTCAAATGCAACTTTTGCACAGAAAGAGTCTAGCACAATCAACAACACCATTGGACAAATGAAACGTGATATTAACGTGATATTATTACGTGAAGTGACAATGCAGTTATAAGCAAAATGTTGAAATAATGTTTACTGCTTTCAACTAAGTCTGCTGTATAGGCTCTGGCTTGAAATATAGTTATAAAACGAGTCACCATTATTGGCAAATCTCTCATAAAATTCACCAACTTGCTTATCACGTAACCCAAGATTTAAAGTTGGTTTTGGTCTCAGTAAATAACATACAGAATAATTAAGGAATGTAGTCCAATTAACATAATGGTATCCATACAGTAAGTGTATGACTGTTGCTTTGCTCCTACGAGCATGCACGGCTTGGAAATACACGACAGAGACTTCGACGACGCCAGCTTGTTTCGGTCCTCATTTTTGCATGATTACTGATTGCTTTTTGTCTGGAAAAAACTCCCACCAGGCTAGTTTCCTTCAGCATTTGGATTGAAAAAAATGGTGACAGTGACAAGGAAAATATAATTTTAATTCATATCACCACCTTGAAGGGGATGTGACAAGGTTGAACCAGATGATACAGTATGACGTCATTGTGGTCAGGAAAAGTGACAAATTAAAGCCAGGTCACTAGAAAAAAACCTTGTCAAAAAAGTTGACACTCATAAATTCAGCGTATTCCATAAATCGAAGACAAAAACAACTATTTAAATGACGTTAATACTAAATGGGTGTCTCTCGTAGTGATGTTTAATATTATACTTATCCATGTTCGTGTTTTTTTCTTCTTTTTCTAAAGGATCATGTCACACAAGGAAATGTTTGCAGACGACTTGGCGGCAACTGACCGTTCTGCATAAAAAGGAACATGTAAGTAGCACAAAAAACCCATTTCATGTCAGTGTCTTCCCCAAGAAATATATGTGGCCAAAATTGTGATTTGTTTTCGAACTGCTGCCTGTAAAGTGCCTTGTGTCAAACATAGCCCTTTCATTGATGTGTATGGCAATGCGCTTATTACGCTGACAATACAAATATAACTACTGGAGATTACCAACACCATTTTCTCTAAGTCCAGAATATTCACATAACGGTGCTACCATAAACTCACAAAAACTACTCAGTAATCCAGTTATAATGTCACGTGTTATGTGTCAACTCGGACCCAGAAGCCGGGTCAACTCTGACCCCGAAACCGGGTCAGCTCTGACCACTCAGGAAACCGGGTAAACTCTGACAAGGAAACCGGTCGTCCTGGAACCGGGATAACTCTGACCCAGACGTTTTTAGAGTGCATTCTACAACACTGACACTTTCTGCAATTCTAACTCAAGTGAATGAAACTGAAAATTAAACTATGACAGGCCTATATGCTTCGTTTTGGAAACGGCAGGGCCACCAAGGCATTTCCTCATTGGTAAAGGGCACCCTATGAGGAAATTGTAAACTCTGGAGCGATGACCAGAGAGACAATAACATTCGTTGCCTCCGTGAAGTATCCATAAACATTTGCAGGCGTGCAACTGTAGCCTAATCAAAACTATCTCTAAATATTGAGGCACTGCCGGATACAATTCCGAGAACTTGAGTTAATAATACCTTGACTCAATAAACAACATTTGAGCGAGAAACAAAAATGGCGAGCAAAAAAATTGGGTATATTCCAAATAATAATATATTGCAAACTGAAACTAATACTCTTTGCTTGGAAATTGAACATTAAAAAATGTACAGAAGTGTAAAACGAGTACGTTGTTTTATAAAATGGTGCAGGCTTTCTTTTCCTTGAAGGGGTTGAGGTTAGGGGGAACCCCCGTAATTAGGTAATCTTCACTGGAGTTTGCTTGACAGTAGTCCTGTAAAAAAAAGTGAAACAAAAGAGAAAACAACCAATAAACATTCAGTTTTTACGACGGATGTTAAATATGCATCGGGGATAAAGAATATTACATTATACCAGTACACGATGTCAGATTAGACCTGGAATTACACACAGGCCGCGATGGCCATGGTTTCTATTGCCCCGTTTCTTGGCCTTGGTGCCCCTCCAAATAATTCCCACTGACTTTAAGATTTTTCCAATGGAAGTGCCTTTTGCAAAATGAAAATGGACTTGCCCTTTCTAAGATGAAATTCCAGGCCTGCGATGTGTGTACAAAGCACTACGCAGTAGGCCTATACTTTCCATATCCCCATTGCAAATTTAACAATTATTTTAACACTATTAAATTGTTGCGGAATCTGCCGCTAAATTAAAGGATTCGAACTGCCTCTCTATAGCTTCTGGCCATCTCGCTGGTCTCGCTGGTCAAATAACGATTTATACTTGTATTGAAATCAGCTAAACATCACCAAACGTTTTTTATTTTGTAGGAATTATTATTATACGAAGACAAATTATATTATTCGGGTGAATACGACCAATGCAGTTTCAGTCAAACATTTGCTGCGAAGAATAATTTTGAAGCACATCTTAGTGAATGCGGGCATTCATATCTTCTTCAACGAAAAGTAAAATGAGCCGAATGTTTATCAAATTGAAAATCTTGGAATAGTTCTCCACGATGTTTCATTCCTTGTGACAGAAAGTAACCAATAAAGTAAACACATAGCTTCATAAACATTCCCTTTAACTTTATTATTCATCTGCAGTTCCTTATTCAGGCATATCGAATTAAACAAGAATGATACGAAGGGGAAAGATGACGAATGAATAACAGGCAGTATTTGGTTACTTATTCAGTGCAGCTCAGCCAAACATGGAAAGCAAAAAATGATAAAAATGTTATGATGGGGCAATTTGCTTTTCACCCTTATCAGTTATATATTTTGTTGAATGTAAAATGCATCAGATGTTTTGAATCGCAAGCTCTGTGTTATTTGCATTTTAATCCCTTGGGTATAGCTAGCGTTTATTGACAAGTGCAATGTCTTTGTGATTCAAAACAATGGGTTTAATAGACAATAACATTTATAAATAAAGAAACAATACCCATGCGCGGTTAACAAAATATATATATATATTTTTTGAACATTCAAGATTTGTTTCTTGTTTTTCTTTTGACCTCAGTAAAAAAATGTATACTTGAAGTGAGTGCTTTAGTGCCTGAAGCTTTTAATAGTTAACTTTTATCGAGTAAAACCGATACAATTTTATAAAATTGGGAAGTAAACATCAGACTTATGATCAGGGTCTGATTTGAAAGAGGAGAAACAATTTTGGTACCAACCACTTTACTGAGTATCGTCTCATTTGAATGCGTGACCTGTATTTACTTCATCTGAATGTGATTAAGGAACAAATAACCCCAATCGTTTTATAATCGCCCATGTCTATAAGGATAGGTTTGTTTACCATAAGGTCAGCCCCTGCCTTGGATATCTTGAGGCGTTCAATGCTAGCCTCCGTCCGAAGCTGTTCTACAGTCTTCCGGAGGTTTGCTACCTGTTGTAGAAACACAGAGCAGTATTAACACAAGAGCAGTATTAGCATATTATTACAATATTATTACAGACAAAATTAATATTTAGCCTTCGAGAAATGACTCGCTTTAGTTGTACTGGGTGAGTAAAAAAGAAGTTGACCGGGATGGGTGATGTTTTCCAAAAAACCCAAATTACACTCAAAAGCATAATCACTCTCTCCTGCTTAATATAGGAAACAAATAAAAGAGTTTGGTCATTTTTTAAAGAGGAGTTATGTCTAATTTAATCAAGGTACTTATTTCGCAAAGTGTCGGAATAACCAGTCACACGGGTCAGTGGTGAGCATTATCATACCTCATACAAAATGCTTTTAAAATTTCGACCTACATGTGCATAATTAGTGTATTGAATGACTGCAATCATTGAAATAAATGTTTCTCAATTGAATTGAATCGAATCAAATCGAGTTGAGTTGAATTGAATTGAATTGAATTGAATTGAATTGATTTGACTATACATACCTGTGCAGACATGACAGGAGGCGGTATCTGTGCACGTCCCAGTTCTGCTTGTTATAAAACACAGACAACAGGAAAAGCACTGGAGAGAATTCGTTTACGAAGCAGCGCTGTTAAAAATAAAAGAAAGTTATTATTTTTTTAAATAAGCCTTATTTGTAACTATTGAGTTATCCCTGAATATAAGTTTGGAATTATAGGGCTTGATGTCCTTAGGCCTAATTGACTTTGAAAAACAATCAATTTGATACTTTTTATCAAAATCAACCGAAACACCAAAAAAACACCTGCGACCAAACATTATAGGTGCATAATATAGGTTACACAATACATTGGACCAACGGCTTTACGTCCAAGGACGAAGCAATGGTCAAGTGCCTTGCTTAAGGACACAAGTGTCACGGCTGTGGATTCGAACCCAAACTCTGCTGATCAGAAACATTAATTGTTATGTACATCAAGACCCTCAGTGCGTAATAATGTATGGGTTTATGACGACTTCGGATGTCAAATCTCAATATCCAACCCGACTCCAAATCTCACTACGTTTCAACTTATTTGTTTAATTGATAGAACAAACAGATTACGATGTTTGGAATATTCGGGTCTTTTCCTGTTTGCGATTCACCCTATACCATCAGGAGTGGCAAAGTCTATGGATACTGTCACGTTTCCTCTATTGATAGAACACATCAGCCGGAAAATACCCCACATCCATCAAAGAAAGCCTTTAACTTGATAACTCAGTATCAATCTTTCCTGGTTAATGTCAATTACGCACACACCGCCATTTAAACGGAAACCAAGAGGGCCACAATGCATATCATTTGATTCTTTTTAAAGCAGTATTAGGCCTGATGTTTATAAATCTATATAGCCCTTATAGGCACATGGACACGTTTGCTCTAACTTGGTGTATCCCAACATAATGCATAAAAAACCGAACCTGTGAGATTTTGGGCTCAATTTTGGTCATTATAGTTGCAAGAGAACGAAACAAACAACGCTATTGTTCCACAAGTTTGTGTGCTTAAGGCTGCAGGTGAAGTCCTTACCATTTGAGGGAGAAATTATCTCTTTCTCAAACACGTTGTTTCTCACAATGTCGTTACCATCAACAACTGCTCTCCATTGCTCGTTTCTAAGTAAGCTTTTATGCTAAAAAATGATTTTGAGTAACTAATTGCCAATAGTGTCATGTGCCTTTTTAAGATAAGTAAGGCCTGGATGTTTATAAATATATAAACAAAATCAAAATGAAAGAGATTTGAACATCTTAAAGACAAGCCGCCGCTTTGACATTTCACTTCATTTAACCCTTCAACTGTTTGATGTATATCTAACACATCGACGTGAAACAGTCGTTCGTGTTAGAGTGTCTGGAAGTGACCATGAGCTTGTTAAATGTTGATAGATTAATTAGGTGCATAATTTGAACCAATTGAAATAGGATCATGGCTTGAGATGAACGATAACATCATGCAAGCTAACACACTTCAGCTTTTCAAAAATTGACCCAAACCCGTTTTATTGTTTAATCATGCCATGATGTTATTTGCTTGTATTGTTTTTCTGTTTCTGTATCACTGTATTAATTTACACCCGCTGCCAAAACATAGGATTCGAACTGCCTTACATATTAGCTACCGGGTAATCTCGGTAGTCTAGTTGGTAAGACACTGCTCTAGAATAGCAAGGGTCGTGGGTTCAAATCCGACCCGAGTATACTATTCCTGTGATATTTATTCACAGGACTCGGGACAGTACCAGTACTGAGTGTACAGTGCTATAACACATCGGTGTAAGGGTAAAAACTGGGTAAAATTAATGTTGAATTGTTTGTTTGTATCGTACGGAACCGTATTGCCGCAACATGAATAATTGTTCCCTTCTCTATTATGTACGTACACGATAAAGACAAACTTATCGTGTATGTAAACGATAAGTCCAAAAACTTATCATGTACGTACACGATAAATCCAAAAACGTATCATGTGCGTACATGATAAGTCCAAAAACTTATCATGTACGTACACAATAAGTCACAAAAACATATCGTGTTCGTACACGATAAATCAGAACGTATCCATACACGATAACTTATCACGTACGTACACGATAAGTCCAAAAACTTAATGTGTACGTACACGGTAAATCCTAACTTATAGTGTTCCGATCTTTGTGGGGTGCTATAACAATTACTATGTAAGGTGTGTAAACTTCGACTAGTATATCTCCCACCCGTTAATTGGGAAGAAATGTAGAATGCCCCCCTCTGGAGTTCCGGAACGGGTCCGGAAATTATAATATAAGCGCCGGAGTATTATCACAACGCGTTATGGGACTGTGATTAAACAATGACTCAGTGCTGTTAAATCGTCAGAAGAGCAGGTGCTGGGAAAAAACAACAGCCATTTATAGAATGTGGGAAATAATGACGTTCTTTAAACCGTTATCTGTAAGATTTCACCCAGAAGATCTCTGTGTATGGTGATGGAAAATATTAGCGGATAAATTTTGAAGATGGCAATCAGTGTTTGCTGGATTGTATCTTTGAGTACACTCTCGGAATTGCAGTGCAACCTATTTTGTATTAGTTAACGAAATAAATTCCTCTGATTATTCAGAAACAAATTCCAAATCTCTGTTCGAGAAGCCAGGAATGCAAAAAAAAAAAAAAAATGCCCAGTACGTCAGCATTCGTAGAGTTTGCAAAAGCCTACTGTACATAATCCCGTCGGAAAATGATTATCTTATAATCTCTACGACACCTGCCACTTAGCTCCAATTTCAAGACAAGAAATTAATACGCATTTGTTTGTATCTATAGCCTGGAGTCCTGTTTCGTATATTTCTACAATTGGTTTATATAAGACACAGATGAAAGTCCACATCAGTAAAAGCTTCGTATATTTTTTACAGTGACTGATATTATATGATACAAGAATTATGAAAAGGACTAATTTTTGTGATAAAAGGTCCTAAGGCCTGCCTCTCTTTGGGGTTAAAATGTCACTGGTTGGATTATACGAAGCCTGAGGTCCTAGTGCGGAATGATACTTTACTTTAGTATACTAAACGTGCACTTAACAAGTTTAACCAGTATAGGCAGTTGATTCTTGATTAAGTATAGAATTAAATGTTACAGCACGGAGGGCCCTGATTATTTTTTACTTACTAAGTCAAATATTAGAACTTCTAATGACGGGCTTGCTCTTTACTTTGTATAAAATTTGGGAATATGGTCTTGTCATTTCAACTGAGCGCAAAATATAAATGGAAGTTGTTTAATTTCGTGTTACTCATGGCAATATTAGTACCTGACTACAAAGATAACAATGGCCTTCATTGTTAATTAAACATTACTTTAAATAGTGTATGCATGGTTTGTTTTTATTCAGCAGCTTAAAAAGTGGACAAAGATGTTTTTGAAGTGTATCTCGGCAAGGATCTTTGATATGTTTATTTGTTGGTAAGTATAAGTTTCATTGTTTCATTTCTCTACCTATACTTCACCCGTCACCTTTGAGTGATTGTCAAAGACCAGTAACTCATCTTAAAAAATAAATTAAAATGAATACAAATCCTTAGTTTATGTACTAAAAGATTTGCGAAATGTTGAGTTTACATCTTTATGATGACGGATCCTCGCTTGACGAATGTAAAACACTCCGTATTTTGTCTTCTCCATAAAAACAAAGTCAAATCAATAAACCACTAGGCCTACATCCAGTGCCTTCATTCAATGGGAATTCCCTGACCAATATTCCTGCTTCTCTGTCGCATAATTTGAAGCATGACATTCCCACCTGCACAATTCGACAGAGGTTTTGGTTTATTTAATTGTCTGTCACCTCTAGGTCTAGAAAAGGTGAGAAGTGGAGGTGTACATCCACGAAATTAGGTCTGGACATTTTTTGTTTGTAATTCCAAGGACTTATATTAGGCTACGCTTGTGTTAGCTGCCGTATACACACATGGCATGGTTTGTTTGTTTGTTTGTTTGTTTTTGTTTACTCAAGCTACTTTATGTGCTTAAGCAGCAAATGAAATTGGGCCATGGTTTCAGGTCTGATTTTGTACTAAAGTTTGGAGGTTGACATTAAATTCCTTATTATTAAGATTCTACGTGTAAACAAAATTAAAGCTATTTCTAGCAAATGGAACCGTGAAGACGTGCAGAGTATACTGTTCGAAACGTCGAGACCCCACCGGCTCTTTTCAGAGCCAACATATCCCCACAAAAGAGATTTACACATGGTTCCCGCAATTTTACTATTTATTTATAGTTACACTCTCACCATGCAAAGCTTCAAACAATAAATAAATGGAATCGTACTTTGCTCACCATTGATCACCATTGATATCCAAGTGTATGATACTCACTAACTGTAAGGACAGATTTGAAACTATTTGTCCCCATGTGTCTTGGCCGAGTAGGGTTTGTTAATCTATACCTGCTTTGGCCTTCAGCGGGCATCCCCAATGCCGGCAGACTGTTCAGTTTTCTCAAATATTTAGATAAATCAATACAAAGAATAAACATTGGAAGGACAAGGCTTGTCGCAGCTCTCTATGTTTAAAGGAAAAGACCACATTGACCTGATTGTGGGTTTCCCAAGGATCTAGGTTTTAGAATTCCCGGCGATGTCATTTTAAGGAATTGTTATGTACGGACCGTGACCCGATTGCACCAATAACGTGTCCCAGTTTAAGATAATGGAACCATCTAAAAGCAATTATAACTCAGTGCAGAGGGATTGTCATTATTCACTTTTATCTGAAGCCGCAAAAATTGTGTAAAAGGAAATGGAAAAGAACACAATTAAAATTGAAATGAATACATCCCATTGTCCAACAAAATGAGTGAATTTATACTCATTTGAAATTAAAGATTGGTCTTTATGGATCTATCTTACCTCAATATTGTGCATTTATAATAATTTGTAGGAATGGACAATTATACAAGATCTTCATCAGTACCAACCCCTTCCTTTTAACAAACGTTTTTTGTTGTTAACGGTATTCTATGCGGATCCGCAAGGTACTACCGTGTGTCCTATTTTTGTTCAGTTTACATTGACCTTTGACATCACGAGCTTTCTGCACCAATAATATGATATTTATAGTTTAAACATTCCACTATATTCATCTGTGTGACTTCCGAGTGTCGTGCTGTCTCAACATTGTTGATACTAACTCACGGTAATTGGAACAACAAACAAACCCCTTTACAACAATATAGAATTCCACTGTATGTTCATTCGTGGTTTTGTCATCGTTTGATGTATAAACTGGTAGCCGCAAGCTGTAGGCCTATTAGTTAATTGACAATTCACCAACCAGCGATTTTTGTGTGTTTATTTTGCTACAGCTAATTAAGCGAGGCGGCGCATTGTTTGAAACATTGACCTTACATATATAGCCGCCAGTGTTGATGTACTTTTTGCCTTCTCTCAGCTAATTTTGCAAAGCTGTCTATTGCGTGTAATAATGGTCTTTGTCCTCTGCTAATTAAACTCATCGCATGAATGCCTGACGACGGTTTCATTAAAGGACCTCATCTGTTGACGTCACACAGTCACGTGTACATTGATTGCGCGCGCAAGTGTTTTCAACTACCGTGTTCGTTGCTAAGTAACATTTAGTTTGCTTGTAATTTTTATCCACATATAGGTTTAATGTGGAAGGGGTTGTTCCTGTTTGATTGGCATCATTTTGTGAGTGTGCTTGGTCTAAATGTGAAAGGGGATTGCCCCTGTGTTCCTGGTTTGATTGGCAGCAAATTGCGCCACAGCACCTTGTAAACCACTACAATGTGGTTTATAAAAGGAGTAGATCTCAAAACTCAAATATTTTACTCTATCACATACAATGTACCTTGCAGGAAAATACTGCATGGTATAACAGCGCCGTGATGAGCGTCACGTCACTGAGTGACGGATGTGCGTGCTATGAAAAATAAGAAGAAGAATCCCAATGCTTTTGGCCTTTGTGCTATACTGGGCGTGTTCTTAAGCCACTGCATAATGATTTAGTATGCCGTGTGAAGCCGTATCGCCATTGGCTATGGCTACGCCTGTTGCTAAGGAAGTCGTATATTTCCACGTATTATGATGACGCGGTGATCCATCCGTAGCCATAGCCGACAGCCGCCATGTTTGCTTCTGTGGAGTAGACAGTCTCCCTTTAACATTTTGCGGAAATTAATAGATCTGAAGGTCTAAAGGAGTAGATCTCATCAAACATAGCTTTAAAAATGTCAAATTAGTTTCGCTAAATTGTTAATATAAAGCGCTGGAAAAGGAGAATACTAAAACGGACAATTTTTGGCATTCATCTTGTCCTTTTGGTTGGTAATACAGCCAATTTTGTCTGTTAGAATCGTGAGAACTTTGTTAGTAAAATATTATTTTCCCGATGTGAGTCTGTCGTTAAGAATTATCAGCAGCATAATCCCCTTGGTTGTTCTTCAATATTGAACACTGTTGCTTGTAATGGCTTGGTATATGCTATACGCTCTATACACTATAACCTCTGCCAATCTTTGGATTTAATGTGACGAAACCCTATACATGATATACACGTTCAAATAAAACTATCCAGAATTCATGTAATTCCCTGTGATTGACAGCTTAACTCCTGCCATTCGTTGTTGCTAAGGAACCAATCAGTCACCATGGCAACGACCCATCAACATAAAGCATACTTTGAGTAGGGTACACGTCGAACGTCAGTCTGTCTGACAAACTAAACTGTCTTTCTAAGCTTGCGTCTGAGAGATAACTACCCCGAGTTCCTTGTGCTTAACTAGAGCTAAGTGAAACTGACAATGTTCATTTTTGTTTGGATATCACATCGACGATTGATAAACAACAACATCATTTTGTCTGAGTGTGTTTGGTTTATAAACATAGAGCTAAGTAGCTTTTGTTGGATAGGTAACAGCTTCAAGAATTTTGTCGGTCATTAATTTACCAATGATGCAGCCAACTATGTGAGATTAAAAAGCTTGTTTGATGTAAAAACATTAGTGTGTAAGAACCATTCAATTGGGCAAATCAGCACCATTTTATTTGAGTATGTTTGGTTATAAACAATGAGCTAAGTAGCTTTTGTTGGATAGGTAACAGCTTCAAGAATTTTGTCAGTCATTAATTTACAGATGGTGCAGATATTGTGAGATTATCCACAAGCTTGTTGATATAAAAACATTAGTGTGTAAGAGCCATTCAATTGGGCAAATCAACATCTTTTTGCGTGAGTGTCTTTGGTTTATAAACTAGAGCTATACTAGGTAACAGCCTCAAGAAGTTTGTCGATCATTAATTTACAGATGATGCAGATATGTGAGATTATCCACAAGCTTGTTGGTATAAACACATTAGTGTGTAAGAGCCATTCAAGTGGGCAAATCAACATCAATATTGTCTGAATGTGTTTGGTTAGAGCTGAATAACTATTGTTGGATAGTTAATTGCTTCAAAAAGTTTGAGGGTCACTTGTTTACAGATTATGCAGATATGTGAGACTATATGTAAGCTTGGTGATAATAAGAACAAAAATGTATAAGAGCCGTTTAATTGGGCAAACCCATTGCAGCTTTTATCTTAGTTGAATAAAACAATTATTATAACATTTATTTTCCCACGGTTTTTTTTCACGAAGCCTTGTATTTTCTTTTGGGAAGAAACGTCACGAATCTCGCTACGGATAAATTACGCAAGCAAAAAGCACCATTGACAGGTTTTTATCAGAAAAAAATTCCTGTTAATTTCTCTTTTTAATAGTAAACAAGAAAACAATACTTTGAAACTTCCCTATTGTAGGTTGTTTTTGTAAATATAAATGCATTTACAAACGTTTTTTTCTTCTAACATAGACGGTGCACAAAAAACCATACCTCAAGGCTATGTTATGTTTTTGAAAAACATGATTAATTAATATCTCTACTTTTATTTTTTTTAATACTGCTTCTTAATTTTAAAAATAGACGATAACAATATGTATCGTCGAAAGCTATGTGTTAAAGTTAGGAAACTTTAAAGGAAAAGTACATACACAATTTATTTTGGTTTACCCATTTCGTTTTGAAAACACAACAGCAAACCTGTAAAAATGTATACAAATAGTTGAGTGCTCATGTTTAAACAACAAACAAAGACTTGTTTGCAGTGGACTGCAGTGTTATGTTTTTGTGTATATTCGTCATCCTTATTCCAGTTGCAGCAAGCTAAATAAGCTAACAAGGTGATTTTGGGGACTAAAAATGCTATTTCTCGATTTTTGCAGGGCGTGAGAGGGAGAAACATTTCAGATTGAAATTGGTCATTTCTGTAGTTTAATTATTGCCACCCAATTGTTATAAAAAGCTAAAAACTCCTTGTAAATATTCACAAATATTACCCACCCATTTAATTCTCCATAAAGCGTCCTCCCTTTATTAAAAAAGGAGGTGTGCCTTTTTTCTTCTTCAAAATGGCCACCGACACATTTTTATAAACAACCGGCTAGGCTTTTTTTAATTTTAAGTAAGAGTTATTATTTGATTTTCATAAAAAAGGGACTCTTAAAAGAGAGCGGGCGGGGACATGTTTTTTAAAATTTTGCCTATAAAGCCAACAATTTCATCACTCACGCTACCTTCATACTACACTAATGACAACCGTTGAAATTTGTTTCATCAATCAACAAAGCATGACAGAATATATTTTGGGTGGTTATTTGTTTACTCAGGTGAATCTGCTGTACGTTTTTCAAGGTTCGGTGAGATTACTAGTCATGTGTCACTGACCTCCGATCGTTCGCCATATTGGTTATGCAAGTCGTGCAGACTGTTGCTTAATAAGCCTTTTCCCTATGCTCAACACGCGGCATGGATAGCTTCCGATATTTACTTAACGGACTCATGGCAGAAAAAAAACACTGTTTTTTTTTTAACGTGGACTCAATATTTTCTAGAAAACTCAACAGCTACCTATTGCTCGTTACCAAGTAATTTTTCATGCAACAGTTATTTTGAGTAATTACCAATATTGTGTCCAGTGCCTTTAACAAAAGCAGATATTCAAATGCACGCGAGACTTGCGTGGTATATATGTACCTACGTTAAAAGTTACTGATCGACGCGTCCTCTGTTAACTCACCGAGCACTAAACCTTTTATTTCTTCGTGAAGCAGTTATTGATTTCGCCGTCATTTTGGTTTTTACCCCTCTTCTACAGAGACAAGCTGGGCCCAATTTCATGGCTCTGCTTACCGTAAGCACAGAGTCGGGATACGGAAGCAGGGAATTCTGTGCTTGCGGCAAGCGTATTTCAGGGGGTTAGCGGTGAATTTTGGCTTCTGCGCGTGCGTACTCCACTTTACTAGGCATTCTTCGCTTACAAGGCTAGCACAGAAATTCGGCGCTTGCACGTAAGCGGGGTGTCGTGATCGTAAGCGCAGAATTCGGTGGTAAGCAGAGCCATGAAATTGGGCCCTGGTAATCCCGCAGAAAGCAAACTACGATCCCTCCGGCCACTGAACTCCTGTTTTCAAACGTTATGTCCGATGTACTCTCACTACTCTTTTGTGTATCAATAATCAAGTTATTTCACAATATTGTTAGTTTTCTATCCAATTGTGTACAATTTTTAATGGCATTACGTTTTGTCGTTAAGTTGTACGAAGTCCATGTTTGCTGAATGACCTAAAGAGATCGTAATGGACTTGGCTGGTTTGTTTTGTATTAGGCTATAGATTGATAGCAATACATTGTGATCATTGATGTGTTATAATCTGCTTAATGAATAATGGACTTGGCAATGACTTAAACATCCCCTTTCAGGTGATGAAAGTGCAAATGTTTTGTCTGTATTTTCCTCGAAAGTCAGTTATTCGATAACATAAAACAAAAAAGTCATGAAACTAAAATTAATAGACTCTAAAGTCGATGGTAGTTAGTTCCCAACTATATTTTGATGTTTGCTTTGTTTGTGGGAAGAAGGAAAACTGCATAAAGTATAAAAAGCAGATATCAGTCATAAAATACTTATGATTTAATTTGTGCAAAGGAAGTTTGTTCCATCCTTGATAGCTTTCAACAAACACGACACAACTTACAGCAAATATTTGTACACATATTTATTCGATATTTGTTTTTTCAGAGTTTCTGTGCAAGTTCATTAATATTTTCATTTCGGTGTTAGCAATCAGAATACGACAGTGAGTGTATCAATACTTCTTGTAAACAACTAAAACATATTCATGTTTATCTTAATACTTATTAACAATTATTTCATCCCAAACAAAGAACGCCTAAATTCAGCAGACCATACTTCACAAGGAAAATAAACAGTGGCACTTTAATGACTTACTAGTTAGATTTGCATGAGCTCTAGCAACGACTAGTACATCCTATGCAATGAAACAAAATCAACTTCAACCGAGGTTGGTTTTCGATTGCATTACAGCAAAGTCTAAACAGTACACACTATTGTTTTATTTAGTATTATCATATAACCTTAAAATTCAGTCTGCCAATATTTCTAAGGAGTTGGTTGCTTCTTGTGCAATGAATGGAAATGAAGGCTTTTTGCTAAACGTGGAATTGAAGCAGTAGAAACAACTCCCTTTACCTTCAAAAATAACCAGAAGATGATTCTAAATTGCCTGCGAAATAAATTACTATGCAGTACAAAAAAAAGACGTCCATCTGTATCGACCCAGCCATGTATAACACCTAAGTGGCGCTGTTTTCAAGGCCGATCGTTCCTTGACAGTGATCTGAATATTCCAAACAAGTCTGAAACGAATAATATTCATCCAAGGCTGCAAGGTGGCAACAGACTTGAGCATTTTATGTGTACAAGTCTTAAAATTATATACCTTAGCTATTAATAACTTGCTGCACTGAGTTACATTTGCGTCTAAAATGTGCGAGGAAATCGCTTGTTTTTAATTTTGTTTAACGCAAGCCGCCAGTCGCACAAGGCCTGAAAGCCACTTTAAGGTGTGGGCTCCTTCAACATTAAATTATTACGTCTACACAATGAGAATGTGCAAAATG
Organism: Asterias amurensis; assembly: GCF_032118995.1. NCBI lineage: Eukaryota > Metazoa > Echinodermata > Asteroidea > Forcipulatida > Asteriidae > Asterias > Asterias amurensis. Next base: position 604,473 of record NC_092660.1, read on the forward strand.
CCAGACAATACATTAACCATTATATTGGTCTAAACATCAACAAAGTTTCGGAAAATGCAATTGAAAAATTCAGCACTCTCCATGGCTCCTTAAAAAGTGTCTTTGATTTATTCCATTTCGTTTGAAAAGGGCATGAAAATCGTGTCAAAATGCTTGGTCATGCTACGAAAAAAATAAAATAAAATAATTTTAATAAATAAAGCCTTCTATTAGCCATTAATGGAGTCACTTGAAACTTTGATATTTTGTTAAGGATGATGAAGCAGAAGCATTAATTTCGTAGTTCCAAGAAAAAACCCTAATTATTTATCAAATCTTGAAAATGAATGCAACCAGGCTGACATTATGGGAAACACAAAACTCCGTATCGCACCATCAAGAGTTGAGTTATACGGAGATATTGGGCTGGAGCGACCGTATGAGATTGGTTCAGGCGATACGTGAAATGAACAATCATGTTTCATTAAAGGCACTGGACCCTATTGGTTAATTACCCTTTTTTCCCTTTTTTTTCTTTTTAAATAATTATTGTTTGGCATAAAAACTTAACTAGTAACGAGCAACGATGAGCTGTTGATAGTATAGAACATTGTGAGCAACGGCTCCCTCTGAAGTATAACGTAGTTTTTGCGAAAGAGATAATTTCTCACCAAACAAAGACTTCTGTATCTGAAAGCACACAAAGTTTCAACATGGGCTTTTTTTCGTTCATTATTCTCTTGCAAATTCGATGACCATCTGAGTTCAAATTTTCACAGATTTGTTGTTCTATGCATTGTTGGGATACACAAAGTGAGAACACTCGTGTTGGACAATTACATGTCCAGTGCCTTTAACGCACCATCGTCTCATATTAATGTCCTCAAATTACTAGTGTGATGTTCCCCAGACTATACTGAATGATTGGAATACGGGATGTCTTATTGTCACATAAAACATTATTTGGGTTTGCATTGTCAAAAAGAAGAAGCTCTGCATGCTGCTGAAAGACACTAAATCCATAATAATTTATATTGCCAATATTGTGTATGTCATCGTATCAATCAATACCACAGTGTATTCGTGCCATTGACACTTTAAAGCCGACACCAATAAAAAGCTGAGTAAATACCAATAAATTAGTCATCAAAGTGTACATCAGTGAATATCGATGGCTTAATTGAAAATGTTTTAAACTGCAACTGTTGACTTTTACCAAAAACTGATTTAAATCAAGTAATGACATTATTTACAGGATATTTTGGTGAAATTGTTTGAAGCTTAGTGCATGATGTACCGTTTAGTCGTTTATTGTTGAATGTATAATACATTTATTTATTTATTGTGTTTTCATCGTTTTAACAGAAACATCATTTCGTCATTAACTGTCTTTATATAAGTTTGTACTTCATTTGCTTCTGCATTGAGGTTGGTTTCTTGATAATTGATTCTGTCTTGCAGTTACCTTTTTTACAAAAATACCAAATTCTTTGAAGCCCAACTTCCTATTATAGTTCGCAACGTTATTCGATATAGGCATATCGCTCTGCAACCAGACTATTAATTATATTGGCCTCCAAGGATTGTAAATAATGGCCTGGTAGCTCAGAGTGTGATTTACTGACACAAGGAACCAGCGATCGATTAAGTGGTTCTTATGAATATAATGGCCGAAATGGCAAGATGATATTTACCATTGTTTTATCACACAATGCTCACAGGTACTGCGTTATAGACACTACCTGCATATCATTACATATCGCATAATTTACCATGGCAGACGACATTGTCAGTTTAAAGGAAACTGCAGTTTGCAGACGAGCACAGTATGGACTGACGTGCTATATAGATACAGATCAATCTCAGCGTTCTCCTTTAAAAGAGCAACAGACCAGTCAAACGTTATCATTTGTTCATGCTGGCTGGTTCAGTGTTGGTAACATAGAACTAGTAATCATCACAATTGAACATGAAGAACCAGTGCAAATGCTGAAGACTATAGTGAAACGATTCACTAGCTTGTCTTGCTGGCCCGTCCGTCATTATGAGGAACAAACCCTAAAGCATATAGGCCTGAAAATGCTTAAAATGCATGATTAAAAACATCACGAACAAGCCCAACATTATTTTCGTTTCATTCTCAACAACTAATTTCTGAATCTGTTCTTGACTGTCTTTGACTTAAACAATGTACTTAATTTGCAATACACACAACCAGTTACAGGCAATATCAAATACAGGAAAACACATTCACATTTCAACTGTCATATAATTTTGCTGAGTATTGGAGACTTTGTCAGAGAAATGTCTGTCTTGGCACTGAGTGGTTCATTTTGATGCAGTACAGTTTGGTGTCTACTGTTTGTCAATAAGCAGGGAATAATTTTGTACAGCAAATTTGCATATAGCAAATAATATCGATGAACCTATTTTGTGCACACTAAATGCTAATGTTGAGAAGCAAATTGTGATTTTTGAGTAGCAACTGAATACTTTGTGTAGCATTTTGTTCTGCTACACAAGGGAAATCGTTCCCTGTCAAGGCTTTTTTCTCAGGGCGCAGAATAATGTTCATACGAATTTCCGTTCAGTCAGGTGGCAGCTTATCCTGCGATATCCTCTATGCATTATAATAAAATGGAGACTACTATTTAAAACGTTATCACAATGGACGATGAAATATTGGACAGTGGACGAAAGCAAGATCTATTTCCTTGTATCCGGATAGGCTGTAAAGTGTCCAGGTGCAACGTAACTCATGAAACAGCGATGGAAAGCATGAGCAGAAAAACGGAAGTTTAACAATGAGCCTTCATAGTGAGATACAACATGGAGGAAAGCAGCATAACACTATCTCATTGATAAGATAGGACGCCTATAGGAGCTTGCTAGAGATGCAATATGCCTATACGTGCATTCAAGTCTGTGATTATGCCTTTTGGGTATGTCCACTATCAACATATCTAAATTGTGAAACTTATACAAATTTGTGTTTTTGGTGATGAAACTATGACTGAATCATCGGGAGTGACATGCATCCTAGACGATGAGGAATGATACAACCCGAAGTTAGATTAAGGGGACGTGACCCCCCCCCCCCCCAAGGCCCAGTATACCTTTTGTAATGGTCAAATACCAGAATCGCACTTGCTGTGTCCTAATATGATGCATAAAATAACCAACCATCAGTGAAAATTTTGTCTAAATTGGTCATCGAAGTGGCAAGAGACTAATGAAGAAAAAAACGTCCCTCGTAGTACAACGTATGTGCTTTCAAATACCTAAAGGGTATTCTCAAAAACTATACGTTCGGAGGCAGCTGTTTTATTTTATAAACAGTTCTCCATTGCTTGTAAGTAATTAAGTTTTTATGCTAACAATTATTTTGAGTAATTAACAAAAGTGTCTAATAGTGCCTTTAAGCATGTTTGTAGCTACTGTATAAATCTAACGGAAGACATGACACATCTTAAATAATGACTCAACAATCTAAGACGTGAACCCTCAGTAGGATTGAAGTGACTGGTCGATTATGCCTGTACAATCACAAACTGCGAAAGTCACGTGTTGATCATAATAGATGAAAATGGAAAGTATGAACATCAATGATAATTGCTTAAACATTCTCGTGTTATCGCATTCGAATGAGTTGTGTCTACAAGAAAACGGTTTGACTTAATCGAATTCACAAAAACCATGTCATCTTAATTCAAATTACTTTAAAATCAATTTTATTACTTATCAGTTAGCCTTCGAGAAAGACTCTCGAAACGTCAGGCCATTAACTTCAAACACAAAACTTATCAACCAATTAGGTATTGGTTGGTGTAATATCAAAGTCTGACCAAGTAAAAATACTTGCACTGTACTTTCGTTTGATCTATAAGTTTGTGTTTGTCAATCAATATTTGCAACTGTATTTACTTTGGTTTCTGTTCATATCACTCTGGTCTGACAGCAGTAAGTTGAACTCTTCATCAGTGCTATGATCAGTGCAGTGGTCTATTTTTAAACTAACGGATGTACACCACCTTCGCACCTCTTCCGGTTAAGAATTGTTGCAAGGTGTACTTGCATGACACAAATCATTGATTTGAAACCTACATGGGTGTGTAAAACCATAGAGCAAGGAAGATGGTAAAACTACACTGCAAAAACTGGGGTGTAAAAATTGACACCATTGGTGTTGTTACATTATAGATGCTGAACAGAGAATCAAAGTTAACATCTTCTGGTGTTTAAAAAACGCTAATTAAAAAATTATGTTTTGCAGTAAAGAGTGTTATTTGAACACCTTTTGTTGTAATTTTTTAAATTTTTGTTTAATTTTTATTTTTTAATTTTTATTATTTATATTCGGAAACACATCCCATCAGCTTTTGCAGTGTACTTGTGGCTGGAAAATGTTTTTAAAAGTTGCTTTATATTTGAAAATATGGAATTTATTGGAATCTCTCATTTACCCATTAGAAACAATGAGGCATCCCCACTTTATTTCGAGTGTCTGCGGTAACAGTACAAGTTAAGCTCGATGGTGTTTAGTAAAAAAAACCAATTAAGAGTGGCTCTCATTATAACCATTAAGGGAACAGCAAACAAGGAAATGGCACTTAGCCTTTTCTAAAACACAATTATCGAAAGCAAACACTTTATAATGAAGTAAATAAATGCAGATGATATCATGGCATTTGTGGACCATTTGAATGGACTTCTACCCACTGTTTACAGTATACTCACACGTCATGTAGTTTCGTTTCAAACAAAGCGTTTAAATGATGGCCGAAACAAAATGGTGTTAACTTTAAAAACCCATACATGCGTTTGTTCATTGGGAGTTGTGCTTGTTTTTTATGCGTTTTTTTTTTTAAAGTCTATGTAATTTTTTTATTTTCTTAAGTTCTGTTCATAGATGTTTTTTACCTACTGTAGCCACTGTGCGATCTAACCCTTGGGCTGAAATATGGTGTGAATACACGATAATAATAATAGTATATCATTAATAATAATTATTATTATTGAACATTCAGCTCAGTATCTTGTTGATATGAGAACAGCATTCTTTGAAGAGACAAGTGTTAAGTTCCATAACAATTCCGCTAACTCCCTGATGTCAAAAACGTTCTTGAATCGAACGGTGTCTGAGAAATTGTCATGGGACGTCACAAAAAAAAAGAAGGCGAGCAAAAAACGAAATCGACACCGACAAGTCCAAGAGATGAATCTGATAATCAAGTTACAAAACATATCTTTAAAACGGAGTCTCGAATTCGCGCATTGATTTTTCTCTGCCCTCCCCCTCCCGACACACCTCACACGTTTTGAAGACGCTGCGTTGAGCGCCGTCATTATGCTAAACACGGTCGCAATATTTAGAGGTGGGGTTTAATGTCCCAGATGTGACTGAGTGGGGTTGGGGTTTAAAGTACCAACGCATATAACTGGGTGGGGTTTAAAGTCCCAATGTGGGTGAGGTATGGTTTAAAGTCCCAATGTGTGTGAGGAGGGGTTTAAAGAAGCAATGAGGGTAAAGTCCCAATGAAGGTGAGGTTGAGATTAAAGTCCCAATGTGTGTGAGGAGGGGTTTAAAGTCCCAATGAAGTTGAGGTTGAGTTTAAAGTCCCAATGAGTGTGAGGGGGGGGGGGTTAAAGGCAGTGGACACCATTGGTAATTGTCAAATACTAGCCTTCACAGTTGGTGTATCTCAACATATGCGTAAAATAACAAACCTGTGAAAGTTTGAGCTCAATCGGTCATCGAACTTGCGAGATAATAATGAAAGAAAAAAACACCCTTGTCACAATAAGTTGCGTGCGTTTAGATTAGATGGTTGATTTCGAGACCTCAAGTTCTAAATCTGAGGTCTCGAAGCCAAATTCGTGGAAAATTACTTCTTTCTCGAAAACTACATGGCACTTCAGAGGAGCCGTTACTCACAATGTTTTATAACATCAACCTCTCCCCGTTACCCATCACCAAGAAAGGTTGTATGCTAACAATTATTTTGAGTAATTACCAATAGTGTCCACTGCCTTTAAGTCACAATGAGGGTGAGTTGGGGTTTAAAGTCCCAATTAGGGTGAGGTTGGGTTTAAAGTAAAAAGAAAAATTTCGAAAAACAATATTTTCGTGATAATTGTTTGCTAATTTCTCAAAATCTACAGCTCCTCAGCAACTAATATTGTAAGACAAGCTTTCTACTATCCCTATCCTTCTGAAAACTGTGTTAGTTTAATGTTACTCTGTGGACATTGTTTCAAGTATGTTTAATGGTTTAATCTTAGCATCGTCATCCTCGATTGCCATACGATATAATTCGGTATCCGAGTATAACTCAAAACATTTCATTATTTGTACACGCTGTGGGAATTTCTCATATACACAGTCTCACTTGCCACTTATCATGGTCTTACCAATATAAATAATAATGGACAGACTGCATAAATCATACGTGTGGCCAAATATTCAAATATTAATACAGCCGGACACGCCACTGCAAGGCTAAAAAAACTGCTAAGTGCAATTTCTTCAGAGTACTTGGGCCAGGTCAGGCGGAAGGGCTTTGCGTGTATTATTTTACATGGCACTAAACATCGTGTACTTCAGAAAATCGCATTCTGAAGCTATCACACACCATCGGTGACACGATAGCCAAGAAAGAATCCGATATCAAACCAGTGTTTTGAAAACTGTCTGTTGTTTTGTGAATGGTTAGTTTTTGTTCTATAGGGTATTAAAATAACATCAAGGGCCGGATTCTGTGTCGTAAATAAAGAAAACGCAATCATCATAATGGCGGATTGGGCAGCTTGTGCGGGTAGGGCCCGCAATATTACAGAAACGCTACAATACGAACACAGAAAAAATCCATGAAAAATAAATCCATTCGCCCCTCCATTTCTTAACCCAAGTTATTATTCACACCTTAAGAATCTAACTTCAGTATCTATCCTGGGCTCCCCCCTTTTTGCAATGCAGATAGTATCCTGTCCCGCGCATAAGAATTCAGTGTGTCTATAAATTCACAATAAATATATCAATCCATTCACCATCTATTTCTTTACTCATGTTATTATTCACACCTTAAACGTCTAACTTCAGTAGCTATCTATAGGGCTCTCCCCTTTTTCGTAATGCAGAAATAGTATCTTGTCCCACGCATAATAATTCAGTATGTCTAATACATTTCAAAATAAATATATTGCACACACAGTCGCGCGATCATTTACATTTCTGTCTTGAGTCTGCATCAAATCATTTCTGACTCCATGATCAAATAAATTGAAGGTTTATGACTCCAAGTCTGTGTATCAAACCCATAGTAAAATTACAATTTTTACGGGTAAAGGTTGTCAAAAAAACATAAAAATCAGTAGTCGCGTCACAATATAAAGATAATTTTGTGAATGGTATTTCCTTATCCGCATTGTGCTATTTAATTTCACCGGATGGGATAGGCTTGTATTAAAAAAACGTTTAAGTGTATGACAACAGGAGAAACTTGAATTGCTTACCTTTTGGAGGCGCTGTTAGAATGTGGTCTGAATCCTCACGGTTTGGGCTGTAGAACCACGCCTAGTTATCATGCTTTAGTATCAGTACACGTACAATTCAAGGGGTCGATGTTATACGTGAGATCTTCAATGTGCACATCTACATTGCAGCCAGTGGCAACGCGGGTGCGTAGAGTGTACATGTATACATCAAAAATTCATACAGCGGCCAGTCATCATCAGCGGGCAAACGACTAGCAGCTGGGTTTGGTCGGGGAAATGTAGCCAATGCGCATGTGTATATCTGGCCAGGACTTATTAAAAATTTGTTTCTATCTAAAAATAGAAACAGACAAAATGAGTTATTCAAAAAGGAAGACGAGCAGAGCGCACTTATTATCAGCGTTGCGATTGTACCTTATCTTGACTCTACTTCTCATCAGAAACATCACTTCTCCCAAAATATATTTTGTTTAAGGCTTTAACAAAGGTATGGTATGGTTTTCGTTGTCAGTTTGTGAATCGGGGGCAAGGACTTCATAAACACAGACCGACAATAATATAAATGCATAGTCTGCCACCATGTGGTTCAAACAATTTCATCATTCTTGAACAAGTTCTTAACGTTTCACCTTGCAAGATTGTACTCTTCTTTTTTATCCAAACAAAACAGTTATATGGATGTGGCATTAATTATTAATCCAGTTAGAATCATTTTTACTTATACACCAAAACATGACCCATAGTAATATTTCCATATGACCATACGTCACCCTTTAGACTATTATAAACAAGAAAGAAACATGGGACAATTGAAACTGAACTTGTGAGACATTACATTGTGACTTTTTTCTGATTTACATTATCATAGTCGAGGAGAATACAGTGATGGTAGAATGAAGTGATGAAATGTTGGTTTGAAATGCAAACTCATCATTCAGCCAACTATGGAGCAAGTAACCACTCCTAGAATGAATCCTCCTACACGACCTGATCTTTGCCCTATACCCACTTTCACCACCGTGACCCTTGACAGTTAGTAGTGTATACTGGCACCCGTATTCTAGTACCCGTATTATTGTACCCATATTCTAGTACCGTATTCTAGGACCCGTATTCTAGTACCGTATTCTAGGACCCGTATTCTAGTACCGTATTCTAGGACCCGTATTCTAGTACCGTATTCTAGGACCCGTATTCTAGTACCGTATTCTAGGACCCGTATTCTAGTACCGTATTTTAGGACCCGTATTCTAGTACCGTATTGTATCGTATTCTATAGGGCCCGCATTCCAGCACCGTATTCTAATTCTAGTATCGTATTTTAGGACTCGTATTCTAGTACCGTATTTTAATTCTAGTACCCCGGGACCCGTGTATTCCAATACCGTATTATAAAGAACAGGTGTTCCAGTACCGTATTCTAGTACAGTAATTCTAGGACCCGTATTCTAGTACCGTATTCTAGGACCCGTATTTTAGTACCGTATTGTACCGTATTCTATGGGACCCGTATTCTATAGGACCCGTATTCCAGTACCGTACTCTAGGAACCGTATTCCAGTACCGTTTTCTAATTCTAGTACCCTGGAACCCGTCTTCCAGTACCGTAATCTAATTCTAGTACCCTGGAACCCGTCTTCCAGTACCGTAATCTAATTGTAGTACTCTGGAACCCGTCTTCCAGTACCGTAATCTAATTCTAGTACCCTGGAACCCGTCTTCCAGTACCGTTTTCTAATTCTAGTACCCTGGAACCCGTCTTCCAGTACCGTAGACTAATTATAGTACCCTGGAACCCGTCTTCCAGTACCGTATTCTAATTCTAGTACCCTGGAACCCGTCTTCCAGTACCGTAATCTAATTCTAGTACCCTGGAACCCGTCTTCCAGTACCGTAATCTAATTCTAGTACCCTGGAACCCGTCTTCCAGTACCGTTTTCTAATTCTAGTACCCTGGAACCGGTCTTCCAGTACCGTAATCTAATTCTAGTACCCTGGAACCCGTCTTCCAGTACCGTGTTCTAATTCTAGTACCCTGGAACCCGTCTTCCAGTACCGTATTCTAATTCTAGTACCCTGGAACCCGTCTTCCAGTACCGTATTCTAATTCTAGTACCCTGGGCCCCTTATTCTAGTACCGTATTCTAATTCTAGTACCCTGGAACCCGTCTTCCAGTACCGTATTCTAATTCTAGTACCCTGGGCCCCGTATAATTCTAGTACCGTAATCTAATTCTACTTCATTTAAGCCTACTTCAGTCAAAGCAAAAACAGTTTTTTTACTTCATGCTGCAGTATTTTTGTTGGTAACTCGTATGCCGTAGTATACTCATACTCGTATACCCGTATATATACTCGTTTATACTTGTGGATAGTATAATTAAAATTCGAAGTATATTCTCAGTTTACTCTACTCGTAGTACTCGTAGTAATGTACTGGTACTCGTAGATACTCAATGTATACTCGTTAGCCTATACTCCTCGCATTACTCAATACTCGTTTTAGTATACTTATTGTACTGAATCATGGTACGCCGGCACTACATGGTTTTACCGCATACTTGTAAGTATTCTCTCAGTTTACTCATACTCGTAGTCGTAGTCAGTATTTCATGAAACGCTTAGTCTTACAATTTATAGTATTGCCTCTATACTTCGAAAACAAACCCTTCTATTTGCCCTTTAAGCGGCTAATTATGATCACGATGCTTGAATTGTTGAGGTTCGATGAACAAAGTAACCAGACCCTCAACTAATTAATGGCTTGGTCGCATCAATAAATTGCTATGGTAGGATAGATCTAGCCAAGGACACTATATTGCATATAGTAGGACCGTGGTATGTTAAAACGTTCGCCTGTCATTGAGTGTGCATCTTTAATTATTCAGAATTTCAGCGTGTTTTATGTATACCACCATGGTATGTTTATTTGCGCATCTGTGAAAGAAACAAAGAAACTACCATAATGCCGGTGATGTCAGACTGCCTGTGTGGACACCCGTAGTTGTACCTCATCCTAGCATTGTCCTTAATTTAGAAACGTTATTTGTTTTACTTCATTATGGTCATGCTAGATGTAGAAGTGTAAAACATAACAATAAAATCCAGAAAGGATGACAATAAAAAAAATCCCTTTTTTTAAATTTAAAAGAAAAAATCTATCATGACCGTATTTCGGTTGCAGCTATCGAATTAGGCTTTAGTGGTTTGGGGGTCTCCAAATAGTCATTCGGATTTAAGCAGCCTTTAGAAAGAAACATATAATTTATTTCTTTAATTGGTCCAGTGATAAATTGTCCAGTGAAAATTGACGAATTTTGCTCATTTCCAGAGCATCAAAGGGGTGTTCTTATGAGCAAGTCACTGAACCAATGCTTCGTCCTTCGGCTGGGACGTAAAGCCGTTGGTTCCGTGTGTCGTGAAATGCATGCAAAAACCCAATGCACTTATCGAAAAGAGATCGAAGGGGTTCGCCCAGTGTTCCTGGCTGTGGCTGCTAAATGCGCCGTAGAAGCAAAGTTGTAAACCCTTAAATTGGGTTTCGGAAACTTTCAATAACCTCTCTTTCTGTGTGTTTCCGAGATAAAAACTTTGATTGGCTGTAATTTTCTTGCTTCTTTCTTGATCCTTCCCTTAATCCCTTTCTCCACTCTTTTTCTATAAATGGATATGTATTTGTTTGTACTTGTTTTATGTCTTTGAAGAAGGTCCGGTTTGGACTGAAAGCTAATGTCATCTACCGTTCTCATTATATATAATATGCGCCTTGAGTATCATGTTAGTATAAGACGTTGATATTATTATTACCTTTTGTTTCAATATTGATATTTTATGCAATACAAAAGACATGTACGATTCAACAACTTCTCAGCCATTGCATCATGAAGCACAACATACACTTCTTTAGAAGATATGTGATGCGCCACCAACGTTGCTTTCAGATACTGCACGGCAATTGAAAGAACAACAGAGGGCGAATGATTAAAAACCTGTTGCAATTCTGGCTTGCCCTGTGATGAGTTATCAAGAGACGGAAATAACCCTGCCCTTTAACGTCCATACTTAAGACAGTGCAAAGGCAGTGAAATAGTTTAAGGGTCAGCTCTTGTCAGCTGATTATTCCTCTTTTTCTTTCCAAAACACTGCCAGAGAAAACCGATAAACAATGTACACAATTTAAGTGTGATCAGCCGTTTCCTGTTTTTTTTTTTGTAATTAGAAAGTTGAATGTTTGTTTGTGATACTAAACAAACAACCATACTAACAAACAACTCATCTCATCTGCAACGTAAATGAATGATTTTTTTTGTGTTTTTTATTGATAGTTTAGTGTTGTTTTTTTGAGGGGGGGGGTAAAAATGTTATTAACTTTACTTCAATTTGTTGCCCTTTTTTAAGTTTCCCCAAATAAAGCTGATGTCTAAGGTCAAGTTAAATAAAAGGCAACAGAGTATTTTCCATCTTTTTCAAAATCGCGTCTTAAAAAAATGTATGAATTTTTTATTTATCAATATAAACCAAAATTCTTCAAATGTTCAACCCCCAAAATCATTTTTTATTTAAAAAATACTAGTTTCAAATATTGGCCTTTTTTTGATCAAAAATCGAAACAATTAATCAAATGTTCGTCAAAAACGTGCGCCGGTTGGTACGGCCAGTCGGACAGCCGAATGTAAACAAATCAATCCATCGTACTACAAAAAATTAGGAGACATACGCCTTTTGGCGACAGTTATTTTTTTAACTTTTATGCTCTCCTGGGCACCCCACTGTTTTTCTTTGTTTTCTTAAATATTTTTAATGTATGTATATGTGCTTGTAAATGTGATTGCCCGAATAAATATTATTAAATTGTGACCTAATTCGACATTTTATGTAACAACTCATGGGCTGAAATATGATTTGTTGATTTGTTTCCAATAAATTCAACTTTTTTATACATATCTACGTACTTATAAAACTATGGCTATCCGTTCTTGATTTGCGTTTTTGGCTTTCCATAGTTTTGCAACCTTGGCTGGTAAACTGCTGAATCGACATCCTGACGCCCGGCTGAAGACAGTGCACCAGTGCGCCCCTGAGAAACATGCGGGCCATCCCGACTAGACTGTAACTGGTGCCCGACGTGTCCGACGCGTGCCCGACGCGTCGGGTCGTTACCAGTTTAAAGTCGTCATTTTAATTCAAGAAAAGTGGTCGAGGGAAGCCTTCCCGTTTTTTATCGACTTCTGTTCTGACTTGTTTGAACTTTTGGCCGACAGTTCCGTGGCTATTATTATGCAAAACTAACACAGGTGAGTTGATTGTTATCTTTGTGAAAAAAATTAATTGCTATTGAATGTATTTGTTTGTGAATTTTTAATTAGTTTTCACTGGGCGCAACATTTGAAAAGCACGTTAAAAACCACGAGGGGGCGGGTGGACGCGTATTATTTGTACATGGCATGACATGACATGATGTCTCGAAGTCGTACTCTGGTAGGAGCCCCATTTGAGTGAGAGTTGGCCACACAAGTGGGGCTTAATTAATTCAATGGGAGACAGAATTTATATAATCACAAGGGGTAACGCGTTTGAACTCGGGTCATCTCGTACCCAAGTCATCTCGTACCCAAGTCATCTCGTACCCAAGTCAACTCGTACCCAAGTCAACTCGTACCCAAGTCAACTCGTACCCAAGTCAACTCGTACCCAAGTCAACTCGTACCCAAGTCAACTCGTACCCAAGTCAACTCGTACCCAAGTCAACTCGTACCCAAGTCAACTCGCACCCAAATAAATGTTGCATTTTTTTTTTACTTAGGCCCTATCGGTGGGAAAATTAATCAGAGAACTTTTTTTTAATATAGGCTTGTTAGAACGAATTTTTTGGGTTTTTTTATTCAGAAAAAGATAATAAGAACTTACGCAAAGTGTTTTGGTTGATAAAAGTGGAACAGTATGAAGTACTTGTTTAAATCAAAAAACGATAATCAGAACTTAACGCAAATGAATGAATTGAATGAATTCTTACCATGAAATTTTCTTTTGGGAACACTTTAACAGGAAAAACACCAAGGTAAACATGAAGGGTGGCGTTTTATACATAGTATATTTTTTCATTGAAAATAATTGGTCTCATATGAACATGGAGGTCGAAATATTTATACCTCCTTGATACGAAGAACTAGTGTGCATCTGATCTGCTCAACGCCTTTCACGGCGACCCTTCAACACGGGAATTTAAAAGAAACCACAATGGATCTGAATGAATATCCTAGCGAGAAAAAGGCAGAAATGAGATGAACAAACATTATTTAAAACGAAATTCGTGAGATTATTTATAACAAAAGTGAGCTATATATGAAGGTAGAACGTCATTTTTATTTCCTATCGCTACCAAAATCACGCCGCACGGAAATTCTCCGTTTCGGCATACAACGTACGTTGTACGGTACGAGTTGACTTGGGTACGAGTTGACCTGGGTACGAGTTGACCTAGGTACGAGTTGACGTTGGTACGAGTTGACTTGGGTACAATATTTTGGGTACGAGTTGACTTGGGTACGAGTTGACCTGTTTCGACGCGTTTGTATCCAAGTGAAGTTGGGTTCAACATTGACAAATTGACAGTCTAGGCTAGCATTTTAATCAAATTGTGATAAAAACAAAACAAAACAAGTTTATAAGTGACATGTTTCCATGAACCCAATTTTTATCATATTAGTATGGCGCAACATTGAATAATCACAAGGGGGTGGTAAAGTCCAGCATTTTCCTCAAAAGTTTGGTCCAAAATTAAAAATGTGGTAGGCCTAACTAAATTTGGCTTTGGGTGTAGCCCTGGTGCAACATTGAACAATTTTATGGCATGTAATTGTAATGGGGGGTGGTGAGTCGAACCAATTCTACCTCTAAAAGAGTCCATGGTCGAACATTATATCAAAATTTTGTCATAAATTGAAAATATTTTATATAAAAATTTGGGTACAACATTAACAAATCACAAGGGGATTTTAATCTCTCTTTAAATAAAATTGGTCTCACAGTACTCTCTATCCTGTAATAAAATGCACATGCACACTTTTGCGTAGTTGCGATAACGTAACCCTCCTGCCGACGGCGGAGCCGGAGGGTTACGAGTCACTTCAATCGAAAAACGGCGAAATGGTCAAACACGTACAATTTCAACAGCTAGTCAACAGATTTGCTCAATTTTTTCCCCATGAAATCATGACTTAAATTCTAAGAACACGACCTTAATCCTCAATATCTAATGAATAACATTCAACACACTATTGAGAAAGTATTTTGAACTAAAGTACAAAAACTTACCAGATCCCGGAGCGAAACAGTCACAAATTTCCCAGGTTCTATTTTGAAACTGTCGCTTCGCCATTTTGTGACTTCTTGATGTTCATTGCTGTTAGACTAAACCATTCTGTAAAAGGGGTGTTATAAGGCAGCGCGGCAGTGCCTGAGTGCTGTCCGTGTACTATGCCCGCTTTTCACTCACTTAAAGCACTGCCGCACTGCAGCACCCCTTATAACACCCCTTTTACAGAATGGTTTAGTCAAACTCGGCTGCGGCTCGGTCGGCTGGTACCTGCGGTTGGGTTCAGTGCTTGGGGCTGCGCATGGTAACCAGCGACAGGTTCAAAAATAGAACCTGGGAAATTTGTGACTGTTTCGCTCCTGGAATCTGGTAAGTTTTTGTCCTTTTTTTCAAAATATTTTCTCAATTGTGTTTTTGGATGTTATTCATTAGACATTGAGGATTAAGTTCGTGTTCATAGAATTTGTGTCATTATTTTTTAAAGTGGTAAAAAATGAGCAAATCTGTTGACTAAAATATTTCGCCGTTTTTCGATTGAAGCGACTCGTAACCCTCCGGCTACGCCGTCAGTAGGAGGGTTACGTTATCACAACTAACTTTTGCGCAACAGCCAAATTGCGCAAGTGATGGGGCCCTCAGCTGCTAAGGGCCTGACGGCAATTTGAAGAAGAAAAAAAACACAACTTCGAGTTGCCAGTAAAAATCAGTTCTTCCAATTTTTCAATTTCAATCGATTGCTTCATTATCTGTGATCATGCACTATTAACTAGCCCACTGACTGAAAAAGAAAGCATTCATCTAACTAACTCAACAAAATAAACAAAATAAAGTCTAAAGCACAAATCTTACAATACACAATAAAATAATATTTTTGTTCATACAGAATCCTACTAAATAGTAGGATTCTGGTCATGCATGTTGTGTAGTTTTTCGTAGAGACGTTAAAATTCCCACGTTACCATGGTACATGTAAGTGCTCCATTTTGACACGATGTTGACAAAATGAATGCATGCGGTGCACGACGACTGTGCTGTACATGATGTACATTACATATGTACTAAGAATGCAATTTTTGGGGAAAACCACTTCCTCGAACTTGTGCAGACACGTTGAGTCTTCGAGTCTCAAGGCATTGTGGCTGGTTCGTGTAATTTTACCAATAGAGGGCGTTTAATCTCAAGCTAGCATTGTTCCAAAACGCCCTTGTATTTTTTTGTCGCTCGTAAAGAACAATGACTAGCGGGCCTGAAATCTACTGTTGTGCATTACGTGCGTGAAATTAGGTTATATTTCTTTGAGTTAAATTTACACAGACATCGGGACTTTTGGGCTTATTTTCGAACTTGGACGGGCACATGTGAGCACACGCAATACTGGTGAGAACTGAAAAAGAACCGCCCAAAACTCTCCCATTGATTCAAGTCTGGAGAGTAGAAGCTAGTGTTTAATTGGTTGCTCTGTACAATTTTAAAATAGTACCATTGTTTCATTTGATTTGTATTGTAGGGGTGTATCCTGTTGAGCTGGCACACAGAATATCACCACTTGTACAAGTGATTGCTGACTTGGACCATGTACCAAGGGTAAGTGTTAACACAAACAAATGCTCTCATATTGCTTCGTCAAATAATTTCTCTGTGAATTCTGTCTTTGTTTAGCAACCCAAATTAAATGAAAATCTTAGAAATGTATCATTTAGTACAGCCTAATCCTCTAAAATGTACGCTTATGCTTTACTAGGGCCATTTTCATGGCTCTGCTTATCGCCAAATTCTCCGCTTACTGCGCTAGTGCCAAATTTCTGCGCGCTAGCTGTATGCCCTATAAGTGAAAATGCCTAGTAATGTCGAGCAGGAGTACACATGCACACATGCAAAAATTTCCTGTTAGTTTGTGAAACATGCTCGGAGATTTCCCTGCTACTGGCGAGAGCACCGATTCTTTGCTTGCGGTAGACGAGCCACGAAACTAGACCCCAATTTCCCTGGTAATATGCTTACAGAATACCAGCGCTAATATTGGTGTCGTGCACAATAGTGCATTATACTTATACATTTTTCTCAGACGTATGTTTAATACACACGCGCTGTATATGTACATAAACATGGGGATGTATGTACATGCCCGTATCTAAACAGTAATCGTGAACACTATTCAACACCATACAGGGTCCTTATTTTGTGTGTTATAAGTTAATATTCCTTTCTGTTTTATGATTGTTAAAAATTAACATGTTGCAAATGTTCCAATTTGTTTGTGTTGCAGTCGGTGTTTGGGATCTCCAGTGACATCTACTTGTCAACAAGGATGTCCAAGACCAGCCTCTTATACAGGAGCTTCACTCTCTAGTAAAAGGTGAATTCCCATGCTTTTAATATTGATGAGCTAGGTCCAAAAATGAGTTCTAGACTATTTGTGCAGACTGCAGAGTGCATGTGGCTCGCGTTTGAACAGAAGTCAAAATAAGTTTTATGTCATGACTCGAGTTAGCAGACTGGGTTGTGTTTCAAGCTTGCAAAAGGTGCATCAATCAATGTAACAATTTTCAGATTGATGATTGATTTGAAATTTAAAAGAAAAAAAACATATTTTATTGAATATGGTTTAAACAACTCACATGCATCCCCTGAATAGAAAGGAGAAAACCAAAGTACTTGTGCAACTTTCCCACCAAGTTCTAAGGTCTACTTTTCATAGAAAAAGTTAAGGGGTTAAGAGCATCGGCTTCAAACTCTGGTGTTACTGAACAGCAGAGTGTGGGTTTGAGTCCTAGTCGTGACACCTGTGTCCTTAAGCAAGACACTTAACCATGATGCTTCGTGCTTTAGATGGGACGTAAAGCTGTTGGTCCTGTGTGTTCTGTAACGCACGTGAAGGACCCAGTGTACTTATTGAAAAGAGAAGGGCTCGCCGTGGTGCTCTTGTTTGATTTGCAGCATACTGCACCACAGTAACTTGAAACCAGTACATGGTCTTTAGAATTCAAATGAAGTCCCACATACCATGTTGCATGTTATTATAAGTGCCTTGACCATTACCGAGTGACAGATATGCACGCTAAAATTAAACTGCCTGGACTGCATGAGTTCAGCCTACCATTACATTTCTGCTTTCATGTTTTGTCTTCATTTATTCGTGATTGGAAATATACAGCAAAACAAATCTGTTTGATGATTGTTAAAATTTAAAATGTTGCAAATGTTCCAATTTGTTTGTGTTGCAGTCGGTGTTTGGGATCTCCAGTGACATCTACCTGTCAACAAGGATGTCCAAGACCAGCCTCTTATACAGGAGCTTCACTCTCTAGTAAAAGGTGAATTCCCATGCTCTTAATATTGAGCTAGGTCCAAAAATGAGCTCTAGACTATTTGTGCAGAGTGCATGTGGCTCTTGTTTGAACAGAAGTCAAAATAAGTTTTATTTTAAAGGATTTGGGTACCTTTTCAAAATGACCCATGCATTTAATATTGAGCTAGGTCCAAAAATGAGCTCGTCTATCTAGACTATTTGTGCAGAGTGCATATGGCTATTATTTGAACCAAAGTAAAAATAAGTTTTATTTTAAGATTCCAGTTGAAGGCAACAAGGCATTTCCCCTTGCATACTTATCATATTTTGCTCAAAATGCAACATCAAATTTTGCTCAAAAATGCGGTAAGTCTTGCAAACTGATCAAAAATTCAACAAGGCTATAATCTTATAGCCTTGCATACTTATCAAATTTTGCTTGAAAATGCTATCTGGAAATTCAGATACATTTATCTGGACATTTGAGACCCCTCACCCCCCCCCCCCTCCAATTCAATTTTATTTTTAAATTGAATTTGTTTTGACCTGAGATCATCTTGGGATACAAAACTAGTAAATGGCATAACCAGTGTTTACGATGACAAATACAAGCTAACACTTCAGCAACTTAATGTTACCCTATACTTTCGCCAATGGTTTCTAACTTTTTTGTCCTTTAAAATGCTTTTTTTTGTAGTGTTGGCTACCACTGTCATGGAAATGTCAAGAGATCAACAGTAACAAGGTCATAATGCTCTGAATAATATGGAGGATAACTAAGAAGGTAAATACATATTTCTGACAATTTTAGCTTTGCATATTTATCAAATTTTGCATGCTTATCAAATTTGGCTGGAAAATGTAACAAGGCTTTAGCCTTGCATACTTATTAAATTGTGCTTGAAAATGCAACAAGGCTTGCATACTTATACAATTTTGCTTGAAAATGCTATCTGGAAATTCAGATTCATTTATCCGGACATTTGAGACCAGCAGACCCCCCCCCCTTCATTCAAACTTTGTTTGAAGTGAATTTGTTTTTACCTCCTGAGATCATCTTGGGCATAAATGGCATAACCAGTGTTTCGATGAAGAAAAACAAATTCTCAAAAATGCAACAAGGCTATAAATACCTTATAGCCTTGCATACTTATCAAATGTTACTTGCATACTTTTCAAATTTTGCTGGAAAATGCAACATCATATTTTGTTTAAAATTGCGGTAAGCCTTTCCATCAATACTTATCAAAATATACTGGAGAATGCGACAAGGCTATAATAGCCTTGCATATTTATCAAATTTGGCTTGAAATTGCAACAGCGTTTTTGCCTTGCATACTTATCAAATTTGGCTTGAAAATGCAACCTGGCTTTAGCCTTAAAATGCTGAGCTTACACCCCCTAGTGATTTTTTTAATTGTAGGCCCAAATTTTATTAAACTGCCTCGACTGTATGAGTTCAGCCTACCATTACATTGCTGCTTTCATTTATTTGTGATTGAAAGTATACAGCAAAACAAATCTGTTTGATGATTGTGAAAAATTAAAATGTTGCAAATGTTCCAATTTGTTTGTGTTGCAGTGGGTGTTTGGGATCTCCAGTGACATCTACCTGTCAACAAGGATGTCCAAGACCAGCCTCTTATACAGGAGCTTCACTCTCTAGTAAAAGGTGAATTCCCATGCTCTTAATATTGAGCTAGGTCCAAAAATGGGCTCTAGACTATTTGTGCAGAGTGCATGTGGCTCTTGTTTGAACAGAAGTCAAAATAAGTTTTATTTTAAGATTCCAGTTGAAGGCAACAAGGCATTTCCCCTTGCATACTTATCATATTTTGCTCAAAATGCAACATCAAATTTTGCTCAAAAATGCGGTAAGTCTTGCAAACTGATCAAAAATTCAACAAGGCTATAATCTTATAGCCTTGCATACTTATAAAATTTTGCTTGAAAATGCTATCTGGAAATTCAGATACATTTATCTGGACATTTGAGACCCCTCACCCCCCCCTCCAATTCAATTTTATTTTTAAATTGAATTTGTTTTGACCTGAGATCATCTTGGGATACAAAACTAGTAAATGGCATAACCAGTGTTTACGATGACAAATACAAGCTAACACTTCAGCATTTTAATGTTACCCTATACTTTCGCCAATGGTTTCTAACTTTTTTGTCCTTTAAAATGTTTTTTTTTGTAGTGTTGGCTGCCACTGTCATGGAAATGTCAAGAGATCAACAGTAACAAGGTCATAATGCTCTGAATAATATGGAGGATAACTAAGAAGGTAAATACATATTTCTGACAATTTTAGCTTTGCATATTTATCAAATTTTGCATGCTTATCAAATTTGGCTGGAAAATGTAACAAGGCTTTAGCCTTGCATACTTATACAATTTTGCTTGAAAATGCTATCTGGAAATTCAGATTCATTTATCCGGACATTTGAGACCAGCAGACCCCCCCCCCCCTTCATTCAAACTTTGTTTGAAGTGAATTTGTTTTTACCTCCTGAGATCATCTTGGGCATAAATGGCATAACCAGTGTTTCGATGAAGAAAAACAAATTCTCAAAAATGCAACAAGGCTATAAATACCTTATAGCCTTGCATACTTATCAAATGTTACTTGCATACTTTTCAAATTTTGCTGGAAAATGCAACATCATATTTTGTTTAAAATTGCGGTAAGCCTTTCCATCAATACTTATCAAAATATACTGGAGAATGCGACAAGGCTATAATAGCCTTGCATATTTATCAAATTTGGCTTGAAATTGCAACAGTGTTTTTGCCTTGCATACTGATCAAATTTGGCTTGAAAATGCAACCTGGCTTTAGCCTTAAAATGCTGAGCTTACACCCCCTAGTGATTTTGTTAATTGTAGGCCCAAATTTTATTAAACTGCCTCGACTGTATGAGTTCAGCCTACCATTACATTGCTGCTTTCATTTATTTGTGATTGAAAGTATACAGCAAAACAAATCTGTTTGATGATTGTTAAAATTTAAAATGTTGCAAATGTTCCAATTTGTTTGTGTTGCAGTGGGTGTTTGGGATCTCCAGTGACATCTACCTGTCAACAAGGATGTCCAAGACAAGCCTCTTATACAGGAGCTTCACTCTCTAGAAAAAGGTGAATTCCCATGCTCTTAATATTGAGCTAGGTCCAAAAATGAGCTGTAGACTATTTGTGCAGAGTGCATGTGGCTCTTGTTTGAACAGAAGTCAAAATAAGTTTTATTTTAAGACTCCAGTTGAAGGCAACAGGGCATTTCGCCTTCCATACTTATCAAATTTTGCTTAAAAATACCACAAGGTTAATATAGCCTTGCATACTTATCAAATGTTACTTGCATACTTATCAAAAGTTGCTGGAAAATGCGAGAAAACCTCGCATATTTATCAAATTTTGCTTTAAAAGGCAACAAGTCTTTAGCCTTACATGTTTATCAAATTTTGCTGGAAAATGCAACAAAGCTGATAACATTATAGCCTTGCATACTTATCAAATGTTACTTGCATACTTATCATATTTTGCTCGAAAATGCAACATCAAATTTTGCTCAAAAATGCGGTAAGTCTTGCAAACTGATCAACAATGCAACAAGGCTATAATCTTATAGCCTTGCATATTTTTCTTAGCCTTGCATACTTATCAAATTTTGATTGAAAATGTTGTGATACATTTATCTGGACATTTGAGACCCCCCCCCTCCAAATTTTTTGAAATTGAATTTGTTTTGACCTCCTGAGATCATCTTGTGATCATACAAAACTAATAAATGGCATAACCAGTGTTTATGATGACAAATACAAGCTGACACTTCAGCAACTTAATGTTACTCTATAGTTTCACCAATGGTTTCTAACTTTTTTTGTCCTTTAAAATGTTTTTTTGTAGTGTTGGCTGCCACTGTCATGGAACTGTCAAGAGATCAACAGTAACAAGGTCATAATGCTCTGAATAATATGGAGGATAACTAAGAAGGTAAATACATATTTCTGAACATCTTTTGTACACTGGACACTAATGGTAGTAGTCAAAGACCAGTCCTCTCATTAGGTGTATCTCAACATATGCAAAAAATAACAAACCTGGAAAACCAAAATTTGTGGAAAATTACTTCTTTTTCAAAAAGTGATGAGTGATTCGTTTCTCACAATGTTTGATTATAACACCCCTTACAAATATTTTGCCTTCTTCATTGGTTTAGAGCGCATCACATGATATGTCTTAGTGTTACTAGACAGCGGCTGTGTGATAGTGCACAGTTTGCCGTGTGATAGTGGATTGATTGTCCGACGACTGTCACACGACGTGCAGTACCAAGACGTCTTTTTACCCACCTCGAACCCAATTAGTTTTGCATCTGTTTAATTTTAGGCCCAAATTTGATATAACTGCTGGACTTACCCGTTTGTGATTTTTTAAATTTAGGCCCAAATTTGATAAAACTGCTGGACTTACCCCTTGTGATTTTTTAAATTTTAGGCCCAAATTTGATAAAACCGCTGGACTTACCCCTTGTGATTTTTTAAGTTTTAGGCCCAAATTTGATAAAACCGCTGGACTTACCCCTTGTGATTTTTTAAATTTTAGGCCCAAACTTGATAAAACCGCTGGACTTACCCCTTGTGATTTTTTTAATTTTAGGCCCAAATTTGATAAAACCGCTGGACTTACCTCTTGTGATTTTTTAAATTTTAGGCCCAAATTTGATAAAACCGCTGGACTTACCCCTTGTGATTTTTTAAATTTTAGGCCCAAATTTGATAAAACCGCTGGACTTACCCCTTGTGATTTTTTTAATTTTAGGCCCAAATTTGATAAAACCGCAGGACTTACCCCTTGTGATTTTTTTAATTTTAGGCCCAAATTTGATAAAACCGCTGGACTTACCCCCTTGTGATTTTTTAAATTTAAGCCCAAATTTGATAAAACCGCTGGACTTACCCCTTGTGATTTTTTAAATTTTAGGCCCAAATTTGATAAAACCGCTGGACTTACCCCTGCTAACTTTTGAAAGGCCCAAATTCCATTAACTTACCCCTTGTAAATTTATTGTTTTTTAAATGCAAACTTATTTTGTCCTATAAAATGTTTTTCTTTGTAGTATTTGTCCGACACCGTTGGGAAGATGTCAAGAGATCACCAGTAACAAGCTCATAGTGATCTGAACATGATGTAGGCCTATAACAAAGAAGGTAAATACATAATTCTTAAAGGAACACGTTGCCTTGGATCGGACGAGTTGGTCAAAACAAAAGCGTTTGTAACCGTTTTGTTTATAATGCATATGGTTGGAAAGATGTTTTAAAAGTAGAATACAATGATTCACACAAGTTTGCCTTGAAATTGCGTGGTTTTCCTTCTACTGTGCGAACTAACACGGTCGACCATTTATGGGAGTCAAAATTTTGACCCCCATAAATGGCCGATGTGTTAGTCGACGAGGTAAAAGGAAAACCACGCAATTTCGAGGCATGTTTGTGTGGATCATTGTATTCTACTTTTACATCTTTCTACCCATATGCATTTTATAAAAAACGGTTACAAACGCTTTTCAAAGACCAACTCGACCGATCCAAGGCAACGTGTTCCTTTAACAACTGTTTGAAGGATGTGTATGCAAATCAAATGGAACTAGCGCCCAGATGAAAGTCATTTAGCTAAAGGCCAATCACCATGCAGCTCCATGCATTTTAAAATAACTACAATTGTTTGACCGTGAATTCGCATATAAAAGAACGATCAACTATGACCAGAGACAATTGCTACACCTAACCAAGTCAAAACTGAGGTAGTTTGAAGGTCACATTGAGTGTTGTACCAGCACAAAATGTGTCATAAAAGTGGGGTCTGATTTATAAACAATACACCATCCGAAAATTGGGCTGATTTATGATAGTGGCTGGTGCTGGTAGTTTTATAATAAAAAATCAAACTCTTTGGGTCAGTGTTCCACCCAAATAATCTTGCCCATTTGAGGGAATTGCCTTTGAGAATATAATTGACCAATAAAACCTTGACTTGACAAAAGTAAAGATGGAAATTTTGTTACACTTGGATTTGTTGTTGTTTTGTGAGAAAATATGAGTAAAGCACTAATAGTTAATCGCAGAATCTCGGCTGTTAGCCACAGCAAGCGCCATGAGCGTCACTGCTTGACAGACCTGAGCACTATAATGGTTTCAAGGAATGATTTAATGCCCAGTGACCAGGGGTAATAATGTAAAGCGCCATGAGCGTCACTGCTTGACAGACCTGAGCACTATAAGAAGCCACCATTATTATTATTATTATTATTATTATTATATAATCAGGTGGTCTAAATTACCCATGCAAGAGTTTTGATGACAAAATATTGGCTCACAACTACCTAATTCTATCCGTTAACTTGACCTTTCAGGGCCAGTAGTTCCTGAAACCAACTCTGGATGGAGTCTCCCCTACCGACACCTTGAAGGCTGCAGGGTATAAAGGAGATCAACTGCCTTGGAAAACATCAGTATCATCAAGACATCCGAGCAGCTCATCTGTGGATCATGAATGAACAAAAGTAAGATGTTCTTTTTAGATGAGTAAAGCCCAGTTCATACTTGCTTTAAATGCGAAGCGAATGTTGACGTCACAAATAATTCGCAGCAGTTCAAATCTGCTCAACTCACTTGTCGATGTTGTTGTGAAAAGAGGGTTCTGACGTTTAATTCGCATCACATTCACAGGAAGTATGAACCGGGCTTTACATGTGTTGATATTTGATGCTTTACATGTAGTGGGTTGTATTTGTAGCTCACTATACAGTTGGCATCTTGTACATAAGTTCACCTTTGCAAGCAATCAAGCATGTACGCGTTTTTTCTTGCGCTAACTTGGTGGTGCCTGCGGATCGAGTGGTTGCGGATCGAGCGGTGCGTGCGGATCGAAATAAATGCGGATCGAAATAGTACAGCACGGACTATTTCGGATAAGACTAAAGGGACCTGGACACATGCACGTGGCATGTGGGGTCCTACTTCCGGCTCGGGCCACTGGGTGGTTGATCTTAAAGGTGCATTCGGGCTCCTCATCTGTTAGGATGGTGCCGGTGTTATCACAAATGGTTGACCAACGGAAGTAGTCCCTAGTTCTTTCCAACTAGGGACCGCGATAGTACAGTAGGGGACTGTCCCTCCTTCTGGGACGGCGGACCGGACCCGCCCTCGGGCGGTGCAATGGCCCTGATGACTCTGGAATTCGTGTGGGGCTGGTATCCTGGGACCTTCACGTGGTAGCCCTGTTTTAGACGAACCTTACCAGGATGAATAGGCCAAATTTGAAACTGAAATATATTGCTTGTACGGGTCTACTTAACTATAAGATTGCCCTACAATCATACTCTGTTCAACCAGATTATTAAAACAAGACTAATGCAAGAATATTTGCTTTGTTTTACATGTGAACCAACGGCGAGGTGGCATAACAACTGCATCTCCTAAGGACCGATTGTCATCCATGAAACAGCACCAAAGTCAACAGTGTCAGTTGAACGAACCCAGGGAGATTCAAGCTCAACAGAATGGAGGGCTGCACCAATTGCAGCTTCAGGACTATTAACATATTGCTTATTTATCAAATATTTCTCAAAAAATCCACAAGGCTATATAAAATAACGCTTGCCCAAAAGTGCTACAAGGCTGCCTTGCATATTAATCCAATTTTGCTGAAATTTTGCCCGAAAGTGCCATAAGGCAGTAGCCTTGTGTATTTATTTAATTTTGCTCAAAAGGACAACAAGGCTGTAGCCTTGAGAATTGACCCAATTTTGCTCAAATTTTGCCCAAAAGCTCAACAAGACTAAAGACTTGCATATTTATCAAATTTTGCTCAAATTTTTCCCAAAAGTGCAACAAGACTTGCGTATTTATCAAATTTTGCTCAAATTTTGCCCAAATGCAACAAGACTATAGCCTTGCATATTTATCAAATTTTGCCCAAAAGTGCAACAATATGCCTTGCGTATTTATCCGATTTTGCTCAAATTTTTCCCCAAAGTGCAACAAGGCTATAGCCTTGCATATTTATCAAACTTGCCAAAGTGCAACAAGACTATAGCTTTGAATATTTATCAAATTTTGCCCAAAAATTTCCACAAGACTATATAGCCTTGCGTATTTATCAAATTTTGCTAAAGCTTTGCAAAAAAATTCCACAAGACTATAGCCTTGCGTATTAATAAATATTGCTCAAATTTTGCCCAAGAGTGCAACAAGACTATACTTATCCTTGCATATTTATCCAATTTTGTTAAAATTTTGCCCAAAAGTGCCTTGCATATTTATCAAAAAATTTTCATTCATGAAATTTTGTTCACCTTTTGCCAAAAAGGGCAACAAGACTATAGCCTGGCGTATTTATCCTCTTTTGCTAAAATTTGGGCCAACAAATTCCACAAGACTTATATAGCCTTTGACAAAAATGCGACAAACATAAAATTTTGCTCCAAAATGCGACAAGGCTTTAGCCTTGCATATTCATCAAATTTTGCCAAAAGAATTCCACAAGACTCTAGCCTTGCGTACTTATCCAATTTTGCTGAAATATGGCCTAAAAATTCCACAGGACTATAGCCTTGTGTATTTATCAAATTTTGCCCAAAAGTGCAACAAGGCTTTAACCATAGAGCCTTGCATTCTTATCAAATTTTGCTCAAAAAAACGACAAGGCTTTAGTCTTGCATACTTTTATCAAACTTTGGTCGAAAATGCGATAAGGCTATAACCTTATAGCCTTGCATACTTACACAAATTTTGCTAAAATTTTGCCCAAAAGTGTAACATGACTATAGCCTTGCAGATTTATCAAATTTTGCCCAAAAGTGCAACAAGACTATAGCCTTGCATACTTATCAAATTTTGCTCAAAAATACGACAAGGCTTTAGCCTTGCATACTTATCAAACTTTGCTCGAAAATGCGATAAGCCTTGCATACTTACAAATTTTGCCAAAAAGTGTAACAAGACTATAGCCTTGTGTATTTATCAAATTTTGCTCGAAAATGCAGTAAGGCTATATAATAACCTTATAGCCTTGCATACTTATCAAATTTTGCTCAGAAATACGTCAAGGCTTTAGCCTTGCATACTTATCAAACTTTGCTCGAAAATGCGATAAGGCTATAACATTATAGCCTTGCATACTTACACAAATTTTGCTCAAAAGGGCAACAAGACTATAGCCTTGCATATTTTGCTCAACCTTATAGCCTTGCATACTTACAAATTTTGCTCAAACTTTTTCCCGAAAGTGCAACAAGACTATAGCCTTGCGTATTAATCAAATTTTGCTCAAAAACGCAACAAGGCTATAACCTTATAGCCTTGCGTACTTACAAATTTTGCCCAAAAGTGTAACATGACTATAGCCTTGCCTATTTATCAATTTTTGCCCAAAAGTGCAACAAGACTATAGCCTTGCATACTTAAAAATTTTTGCTCAAAAATGTGATAAGGCTATAACCTTATAGCCTTGCATACCTACAAATTTTGCTCAAATTTTGCCCAAAAGTGTAACAAGACTATAGCCTTGCGTATAAATCAAGTTTTGCTCAAAAATGCAACAAGGCTATAACCTTATAGCCTTGCATGCTTATCAAATTTTGCTCAAAAATACGACAAGGCTATAACCTTATAGCCTTGCGTACTTGCAAATTTTGCTCAAATTTTGCCCAAAAGTGCAACAAGACTATAGCCTTGCATACTTACAAATTTTGCTCAAATTTTTCCTAAAAGTGCAACAAGACTATAACCTTGCGTATTAATCAAATTTTGCTCAAAAATGCAACAAGGCTATAACCTTATAGCCTTGCATACTTACAAATTTTGCTCAAATTTTTCCCAAAAGTGCAACAAGACTATAGCCTTGCATATTAATCAAATTTTGCTCGCAAATGCAACAAGGCTATAACCTTATAGCCTTGCGTACTTACAAATTTTGCTCAAATTTTGCCCAAAAGTGTAACATGACTATAGCCTTGCCTATTTATTAATTTTTGCCCAAAAGTGCAACAAGACTATAGCCTTGCATACTTATCAAATTTTGCTCAAAAATATGACAAGGCTATAACCTTATAGCCTTGCGTACTTACAAATTTTGCTCAAATTTTGCCCAAAAGTGTAACAAGACTATAGCCTTGCGTATAAATCAAATTTTGCTCAAAAATGCAACAAGGCTATAACCTTATAGCCTTGCATGCTTATCAAATTTTGCTCAAATTTTTCCCAAAAGTGCAACAAGACTATAGCCTTGCATACTTACAAATTTTGCTCAAATTTTTCCTAAAAGTGCAACAAGACTATAGCCTTGCGTATTAATCAAATTTTGCTCAAAAATGCAACAAGGCTATAACCTTATAGCCTTGCATACTTACAAATTTTGCTCAAATTTTTCCCAAAAGTGCAACAAGACTATAGCCTTGCATATTAATCAAATTTTGCTCGCAAATGCAACAAGGCTATAACCTTATAGCCTTGCATACTTACAAATTTTGCTCAAATTTTTCCCAAAAGTGCAACAAGACTATAGCCTTGCGTATAAATCAAATTTTGCTCAAAAATGCAACAAGGCTATAAACCTTATAGCCTTGCATACTTATCAAATTTTGCTCAAAAGTATGACAAGGCTATAACCTTAAAGCCTTGCGTACTTACAAATTTTGCTCAAATTTTGCCCAAAAGTGTAACAAGACTATAGCCTTGTGTATTAATCAAATTTTGCCCAAAAGTGTAACAAGACTATAGCCTTGCATATACGACAAGGCTATATAACCTTTTAGCCTTGCATACTTACAAATTTTGCTCAAATTTTTCCCAAAAGTGTAACAAGACTATAGCCTTGCTTATTAATCAAATTTTGCTCAAAAATACGACAAGGCTATAACCTTTTAGCCTTGCATACTTACAAATTTTGCTCAAATTTTTCCCAAAAGTGCAACAAGACTATAGCCTTGCGTATTAATCAAATTTTGCTCGCAAATGCAACAAGGCTATAGCTTTGAAAATTGCGATAAGGCTGTAAACCTAAAGCCTCGAGTACTTATTGAATTTAACTTAATGTTATTATCAGAGTGTTTTATTTTATTTGTACAAGAATAAAGGCTATGCTATTTATGGGCAAGTCAACCATTAGTTGATTTGTCTTAACTAAGAACTGTATGTCTCATTATTTGACTCGTATACTTGGCCGCCATTTTTCCCCACAATGCAACAAATTCGGTGTGTATAATTTAATAGGAGTTTCCTTGCGCAAAATGACTAGCTAAAAGCGACTTATATATGCACCCAATTGTATTGTGGGAAAAAATGTCAGCCTGAGGGTCCATCTTATCCTGGTGGAACCCTCCCCCACCCTGTGGGGACTGACCATTGGTCCCTACAGGGTGGGAGAGGGTTCCACCAGGATAGGATGGACCCTCAATATTTATATTGGGGGGGGGGTAGGTTTGAGGCAAATAAAACACAAGATACAAGGAGAGTCATGTACAATTTTTTATTAAAAACTTTGGCCAAAAAAAAAAGCAGAGTTGTGCAAACACCTGTGCCTGTCGGTGGACCCCCTCGGCCACCTGGAACTTGTGATGATCTAAAGGCCCAAGTGCAACGTACGATAAGTTTTCTGTTCAGTGAAGTTCAATTAGATGTACTCCTAGTGTCTACTTCAAAGTTGTAATGTCCAACAAAATATACACAAGCTAGACGCAATTTTGGCGCTTTGTTTTAGACGCAAGTGTTGAGCAGAAGGTAGTTGTTGCTTGCTTAAATGAACTGATGCCCTCAAGGGCCAAAGATTTCACCGATTGTTGTCTCGCAACCAAGCTGTACTGGTGGTGCCCAGAGATGTCGAGGCTTGTTCAAATGGGATCCTAACTC
Organism: Asterias amurensis; assembly: GCF_032118995.1. Taxonomy (NCBI): domain Eukaryota; kingdom Metazoa; phylum Echinodermata; class Asteroidea; order Forcipulatida; family Asteriidae; genus Asterias; species Asterias amurensis. The sequence continues at coordinate 634,462 of NC_092660.1, forward strand.
GACAGATGATGACGACTTCTGTCCAGATGATGATGTGCTGGTCGAAGAAACAAGTTCTAATGGCCACTAATTTCCCCCTTGCTTTCCATGGGGCTGCAATTTGGATGTTCAGATGTAGTCAATTGACAAAATGGCTACGAGTGAACTTGTTTTTGACCAACTTTGATTAATAACAAAGTTGATGAGTGTTTAAAATACTTGATATGTATTAACCAAAAGCTCTGAGAAAAACACTTCGACGTATTAACACAAACGTCGCAATTTTTACAGTTTAAGTTCGGCAAATGGTGTTTTTTTCACTACATACATGGTTGCCAATAAATGATAACAAAGATGACATTGGATTAATATAACATCTACCATCCTTAAATAGAACCAGCCCTGACCATAATGACCAAACATTTCAACACGGCTAAGATTGAACAAGATCTGAAGTAAAAAGAAGCAATTTCGGATGCAACTGTAACCTAAATTGATGTTTTAAAACGATGCTTTTACTTGGTTTGCATTTACCATTTTTGGCCTGGAAAACAGAAGAAAAATTAAAACAACTTGTGACATTTAATTCCCCTCAAATTATTGTGTAATAAAACGAGGGACTGTAATACTTTGCAATTTAGGGCACATCTGTTTCCTAAATTGCTGTCTTGTTATGAATACTTTGGTTACATTAACACATTGTTGGCCTTGTAGATAGGATAAAGGGACTTAATAAAATTAGGAACAAATTTCTTTGCAACTTGGGAACAGCTGTTTCCAAAATTGTAAACTAAAGTTTTTGAATACTTTCACTTGGTTTGCACTGAAATATTATTGACCTTACAGTGCAACAAAACTTGTGTTTAACCGATTTCCCCTCAAATTACTATCTAATAAGATGAAGGCCTAAAATAAAAACTCTTGGCAAATTTTGGGCACACCGTTTCCTAAATTGAATGTTTTTTCATAAGGAATACATTCACTCGGAGTAACACAAGGGAAAGTGTTTGTACTCAACACACAAAGAACTGTGAGTAACTCGGAGTAACAAAAGGAAAGGTGTAGGTACTTAACACTAGGACTACTTAACACACAAAGGAAGTGTGAGCAACTTGGAGTAATACAGGGGAAAGTGTCTGTACTCAACACACAAAGGAAGTGTGAGCAACTCGGAGTAACACAAGGAAAGGTGTAGGTACTCAACACACAAAGGAAGTGTGTGTGAGCAACTCGGAGTAACACAAAGGGAAAGTGTCTGCACTCAACGCAGGAAGTGTGAGCAATTCAAGAGTAACACACAGGAAAATGTTACAAAGGAAGTGTGAACAACTCGTAGAAACACAAGGGAACGTGTCTGTATTCAACACACAAAGGAAGTGTGAGCAACTCAGAGTAACACAGGTGAAAGTGTCCGTACTCAACACACAAAGGAAGTGTGAGCAACTCAATACTCAATATTTTTTCTATAACCAGCATCACTGGTGAAAGGACTATTGCTTGCGTGCATTAATAACCCGATACCAGATATCTGTGTGCTGTAAATTTATACCTACAAACTTGAGACAAATTGATCACTTTGTAACCTGGAAATGACCTTTTACCTTTTATTTCAATTTTGGCTGACCAATTTATGACCTTTGACTAAAAATGGAGATTGAGTTGATTGCGTAACACTCTTAGCTAGTACAGATTGAATGCTGGAACACAACAGAAGTGTGAGGAACTCGAAGTTTTACAGAGGAAAGTGTTTGTACTCCACACACAAAGGAAGCGTGAGCAACTAAGAGTAACACAAGGGAAAGTGTCTGTACTCAACACAGGAAGTGTGAGCAACTCAGAGTAACACAAGGGAAAGTGTCTGTACTTAACACACAAAGAAAGTGTGAGCAACTTAGAGTAACACAGGGGAAGTGTCTGTACTCAACACACAAAGGAAATGTGAGCAACTTAGAGTAACACAGGGGAAAGTGTCTGCACTCAACACACAAAGTATGAGCAACTCAAGGAAAACTGTTTCTCAAGAAGACAATCAGAGTGCCCTAAATATTTTGTTTTGTGAGTTTGGCATTTACGAATCTGAATCATATATCTTTGAGTGTGAAGGGATGGATCTTTATAAACTAAAGGAGATGTTTCAGTAGTATACCACACAGGGGGTAGTGTGGGTAACTCTAAACACAACTCAGAGTAGGTGAAGGAGCTAAACCATACAAGGGAAAGTGTCTGTACTCAACACACAAAGAAAGTGTGAGCAACTCGGAGTAACACAAGGGAAAGTGTCTGTACTTAACACACAAAGAAAGTGTGAGCAACTTAGAGTAACACAGGGGAAGTGTCTGTACTCAACACACAAAGGAAATGTGAGCAACTTAGAGTAACACAGGGGAAAGTGTCTGCACTCAACACACAAAGTATGAGCAACTCAAGGAAGAGTGTCTGCACTCAACACACAAAGGAAGTGTGAGCTACTTAGAGTAACACAAGGGAAAGTGTCTGCACTCAACACACAAAGAAAGTGTGAGCAACTTAGAGTAACACGGGAAAGTGTCTGCACTCAACTCAAAAAGGAAGTGTGAGCAACTCAGAGTAACACAAGGGAAGTGTCTGTACTCAACACACAAAGGAAGTGTGAGCAACTCAGAGTAACACAGGGGAAAGTGTCTGCACTCAACACACAAAGGAAGTGTGAGCAACTTAGAGTAACACAGGGGAAAGTGTCTGCACTCAACTCACAAAGGAAGTGTGAGCAACTCAGAGTAACACAGGGGAAAGTGTCTGCACTCAACTCACAAAGGAAGTGTGAGCAACTCAGAGTAACACAAGTGAAAGTGTCTGTACTCAACTCACAAAGGAAGTGTGAGCAACTCAGAGTAACACAAGTGAAAGTGTCTGTACTCAACACACAAAGGAAGTGTGAGCAAGCAGAGCTCGGTTTTAAAATTCTTATCCTTAAATAAGATTTAGTTTGGAATAAACTTTCATTAGAATTTTTTCTTTAGGCGCTGCGTTGAAAATGATATAGTTCTACCAGGTGTGATTTTAAAAAACATGGTCTCAGATAAGTTGCAAATGTCACAAACTTTCTGTTTGGCATTGCTATAAAAACTAATTTTGTGATCTCCTGCATTAATTTGCCCTCGACAACGACCAGACCCTAAGAACCTTGACGTAGACCTGACCTTTGACCTCTTCTAAAAACAACCAACTCAAAAGAACCTACAAATTATAGTTATCCAATGTCATCTTTGGTATCAAAGGCAATAAAATTGGTGTTCTTACTAGATATTTTGGATGTGAAGTGGCATGACCAAGCAGAACATGTTTCTCCAGCCCTCATATCACCAACTGGATAGAAGTCCTCATCATCCATCGGGTCCAGATTCCATTGGCTCAAGCGAAGACATTTCAAAGCACCTTTGATGACCTCAAAAGATCCCCAGTACAAACCTGTTTACTCAAAAACAAAAGAATGACGTGACCAACAAAAGGCTAAATAATAAGGGGCCCTCATCCCGACGTCTTGAGAGATCGACCAGAACGTTTTAGGGACCAACCACTACCTTCCAGCTCAGGCCCTAGTATGAATGCATGCTTCCAAAAATGCTCGCTCTAGCTCGTCAAATTTTGTAAGGCATTACACCAGTGAAGGAGAACACTAGTTGTGCATCTAAAAGAATTTCACTGAACAAAGAACATACCATCCATTGCACCCGGGCCCGCAGGACCATCACTTGTTCCAGGCAGCCGAGGGGGTCCACCAACAGGCACAGGTGTTTGCACAACTCTGCGAGTTTTTCAATGGGTTTGGATGAGGCCCTAACATACATTCATCAAAATGAGTTGCTCCTACTCAATGAGTCCATGTTTTAAATCTTGAAAATTTCATTAAAAACCACCACCCTCAAACAAACAAACTTGAAGAAAAGCAAAAAAACAAAATGTTGTTTTCCCTTAGGATCTGAAAGATACGAAAATACTAAAGAAAAAACAAATATTGCAATTCTTTTTGTTAGAAATGCCCTCATCTATGCAAGATACTGAGATTTCCACAGTTTTCGTTCATGTTTGGTCATTGAACAAAGTTAATGGCTTCGCTTGCAAGAAAAGTCATTACTTTTTGAAAGTTTTACTGAGGTTTCCATAGTTTTATTTTTATGTTTGGTCATTGAAACAAAGTTAATGGCTTCGTTTGCAAGAAAAGTCATTATTTTGTTTACATTTCACTCTTTTAAATGGTCTCGCTTTTAGTAGGAGCAGCTCGTACACTTGATTGAAGTATTACAAAGACATATGATTCAGAATTGATTGTTAGTCAAACTAAATAAGAAAAAGTTTGAATTTTTCATTTAATCAAGATCCAAAAGTTCTGCAAAGTTTTGTTTAAAACATCTGTTAACAGTTTCAATCAGAGTGCTCTCGGACTGGTAAAACTGTTTCTCAAGAAGACAATCAGAGTGCCCTGATTATCAGCAAGAGAAGGTTTCAATTATTTTCATCAAAAAGGTTCTGCCAAAAGAATGGTTTAAAATGTCTTTAATCATTTCAAGCAAAATGATCCCTTACTAGTAAAACTGTTTCTCAAGAAGACAATCAGAGTGCCCTAAATATTTTGTTTTGTGAGTTTGGCATTTACGAATCTGAATCATATATCTTTGAGTGTGAAGGGATGGATCTTTATAAACTAAAGGAGATGTTTCAGTAGTATACCACACAGGGGGTAGTGTGGGTAACTCTAAACACAACTCAGAGTAGGTGAAGGAGCTAAACCATACAAGGGAAAGTGTCTGTACTCAACACACAAAGAAAGTGTGAGCAACTCGGAGTAACACAAGGGAAAGTGTCTGTACTCAACACACGAAGGAAGTGTGAGCAACTCAGAGTAACACAAGGGAAAGTGTCTACTCAACACAAAGAGGAAGTGTGAGCAACTCAAGAGTGACACAAGGGAAAGTGTCTGCACTCAACACACAAAGGAAGTGTGAGAGTAACACAGGGGAAAGTGTCTGTACTCAACACAAAAAGAAAGTGTGAGCAACTCAGAGTAACACAAGGGAAAGTGTCTGTACTCAACACACACAGAAAGTGTGAGCAACTCAGAGTAACACAATGGAAAGTGTCTGTACTCAACACACAAAGAAAGTGTGAGCAACTCAAGAGTGACACAAGGGAAAGTGTCTGCACTCAACACACAAAGGAAGTGTGAGCAACTCAAAAGTAACAGAGGGGAAAGTGTCTGTACTTAACACACAAAGGAAGTGTGAAGCACCCCTGGCACACCCCGAAACGTTGAATAATCTACAAAAAACATTTAACTAAAATAACCACTCAAATTTTGTTTGACTCCTAAGAATTTAGACACTTAAGTGTCTCCTATTTCAGTCATGCAACTCTGTATTTTGATAAAAGATTTGACATTTCCAGAAGACCAGGCACAGCAAGATTTTGTGCTGTGTTTTTAAAAAATTTTAATGGCTGTGAAAACCAAAACCATATGAATCAGATATTGCATGCCTGCTAATTGCTGATATATGAGATGGGCAAAAACCCCCGTGGGGGGAAAAATTCCCATGCCGGCTCCACTATATGGCAACCAAGTTTGTCAACTCCATACATCAGCATACATCTAGTGAGCTTAATGAATGTGCTAGAATAGATAGCGAAACATTCTTCCAACTCGGCCCTAGTCAACGTTTCAGTTTATAAACTTGATAATTCACGACACAAGGTGAAAGTATGAGCAACTCACCACGGTGGAAGTGGGAGAAATTCACAACACAAGTTGGGTGTGCAAGAAATTCACAACACAGGGGAAGTGCAGAATTTCACAGGGGCAAGTGTGATCAATTCTACACACACGGGAAAGAGTGAACAATTCACCACACAGTTAAAAACGTAAACTCTATACCTGTAATCTACAACTAAATACAAACTATACAAACAGGTTTAGGCAACGATGTTGATGGTTGTATGATGGGCTGCAAACTCCTTTTGATTATCCGACACTCTGTCTGGATTTAGTTGATCTGCAGAAGATGGAAAAGAAGGGAACAAGAACAAGATTTAACATCTTTGTTGATATAGCAATCATTGATTAATTATGCAATGTAAAACATATATGTGACTCAATGATCGAGGCACACCAGGGTAGAACTCTAAGTCGCACAAGTACTCATCAGAGTTTAGTAAATATCACCTCACATTATGCTTCTTTACTACAAGCCATGATAAAGAGGCAAAAAATTGAAAGATTGCGATGGGTTTTTACGCTAGTAACCAAGGAATACCAGGGTATTAAACCCAAACTACTTGGGTTTTCCTTAGAAATGTTAAGTTTGTTTGTCTCCAACCAATAATGTTAACATACCTGTAAAGTTGATTGATTGTTCAAGGCAGAGGACGTACTCCCACTCTGAATGAAGATCTGACACTCTCAAATGTCTGGATTAGCTGATCTGAGTAAATGAAACAAGGTCAGAAAACTAGTTTAACATAACAACAATAAAGCCGTGTACAGATAATTAAGAGCAAATTCAATTGAATCTAAAGACTGTGTAACCTGTGACATCAACACATGTTTAAAGAAGATTCATCACCAAAAACCACATGGTCCGTTAATTTTCTATGACCACAAAATACAACTCAGCAGTGCAAATGTCAACACAGGCCCTAAATTTCATCTTGTAGAGGCTGGGTCAAGAAAACTGGACAACTGTGGGATTTGAACCTGGGCCCTTTGGATTAACAGAGATGCGATCTACCAACTGAGCCATCCAGCTCTGATTTTTTAAAATTATATTTGTTCAGGGTACCAGTCAGAAGCCATTCAACAAAAAACTATTGAATTGCAAGAGATCAGCCAGCAATATAGGGTAGACCACCAATAGGGCTAGATAGCTCAGAGGGACCTAGAGGTGGACCAGTACAGGGGGACCTAGAGGTGGACCAGTACAGGGGGACCTAGAGGTGAAAGGCCATTCAGGACAGATACAATGCGCATATTCAACCACCAATTTTGTGTTATCAATATCAATTTTGTATCATACCTGTAGACAGGAAGTTGAAGGAGTTGTCATAACGAAGATTACTGGACACTAGGCTTCAGCATCACTTCTGCTCTGTGCAACACAGACTGCCACTATGACTGATGATCTGACAATCTGGCCAGCACTATGACTGATGATCTGACAACCTCAGTTTGGATCACTTGATCTGTAGATGAAAAAAAAAGAGAATGAATTAGTGATAAGAGGTTCCGTTAAGAACTTCGTTTCAAATAAAATCATCAAGCGTCAAGGATCGGTAGTAACCCAGCAAACATAATAACGTGCCCTGAACGTCGCTACGACGTTATTTGAATGTTGGGAGAACGTTTTTATTTAACGTTGTACGGACGGATAAGTGTGGAGTTTTGTCAACGTCTAGATAACGTCGCGTCATGACGTAATATAATAACGTTGTGAAAACGTTAAATCTTCACGTTTTGATAAAGTTATTTCTGAACGTGATTGTGACGTATTTATATAACGTCATCAACAGGAAAAACCCAACGTTATAAAAACGTTATTAAATGCTTTAAATAAATGTAAATTTATCACAACAAATCAAGACACATGCATACCAAAAGTGCTTTTGGCTCTCTTAACATCTTTAATTGCATACAAATCATTTCATAGAAAAGACAGCAAAACTTTAAAGCATGGTTAAATATAACTCAAAATGCGTTGTATAATAAAAATGGCAAAGATGGAGATTTACAGTTAAATGGTCTGTATACGTTTGGCAATGACTCTACAAATTCAAGGCAATAAAAAACAACTGTATTGTCAGAAGTTCAGCAGCTGTAGGTAGTGTAATGCATTTTGAGAAGCTTTTAACTTCGAAGTTCTCCGGTTATAGAAAAAATAGATCACTTTTTATTCCCCAAAATTTAGATCTAAGAAATATTCTTCCTGTGTGGAAATAATCGTCCTGTTTTTTCCCGGTGAAATCTCCAAAACACAAACATCTTTTGAAGTGAAATATTCACAGAGGGTTAGTTTTATTGTATTTATCTACATGTATATATTATATTATATACACATACAGTAAGTTCCATACCATTGTTACTGAAACTCACTGCTTGTTCAAATCTAGTTGTAGATACATCGTACCATAAAACTAACCTGTGAAAATTCATGTGGAAAGAATATATAGTCTGCAATTTGAACACCCAATCTGAGAAGCGTTTCTGGCAGAAACACTCATCAGCTTCAAAATGTTTTTCCAAAACCACATTACTTCAAAGTGAACTGTTTCTCAAAATGTTTCTTACCAGGTAATTTTATTGCCAAATGTATAACCCTTTGAAAACAAACGTTTTTGAAGTTAACTTTAAACACAGTTCCAATTGTCTTCAGATTTCAAAAGTAAAAATACAGTGCCATTCTAATGAATTCCCACACAAATTGTTTTTGTTTTTTTTACATTTGGATGGAGCAAAATCCAGTGTGAATGGCAAAATTGTTGAGGAGGAATGTTGAATTTAGAACTTTTTTGAACATATTGAATAATGTTAAATACTGTTCTTGTTTAAATTTCTTCATTTAGTGCATCTACGTTTTAAAATCAGTAACAAAAGCTCAGCTTTGAGATAAAATGTTAAAAAGGGTTTGGGGAAAAAAGGATAGCAGGCAGCAAGTGGTACACGGCAAAATTGTCGATGGATTAGTCAGAATCACCAAGGGTCACCACATCCGAAAAGGTAGGTATTCCTCAACAAAGTTCCTAAATGTAAAAGAAAATGTGAAACAAAGAGAAAATTGAGTCATTTTGACCTTTCCCACAAAATGTGTACATGTATTTCCTTTATCAATGTACACATGTATATCGGTTCATCCATGTCGGGTCAACAAGAACGAGTTTGACATTGTTATTTTCTAATGTATACATCGTGAAACATAACTGTCCATATGTACCTGCACAATATCAAAATGTCTATGGACTGAAAACATGTTCCATTAATCTTTGTATAGGATAGTGAATACCTTTTGTCTTCATGCTATCTAGTTTTTTTTTACAATATATTAGGCGTTGCCAACATTTCCATTGAGAGTATTTCACATACAAAGCTACATCATGCACATGTAATTCACTCACCTGTACTTGGGCCCAACTTTTGTTGTGGGGAAATTTTTAGGTGTCAAGAAGATGAGATGGCCTCCTCTAACTTTTTCAGCAAGCTCCTAAAAGTAAAATAAAAACATTTTTAAGAAAAACATAAAGTAATTGGGGTGGTCATTCGAAATGGTAAAACTAAGCATTTTCATTCCTTCTACCCACATATTGTTTGTCTCAGCTAACAAAATTAACTGTAATTGATCAACAAACCTTTTTTTAAATGCTGCCGTTTCATTAAAAAAAGGTAAATCAATCAACATTAAAAAAGCATCAATCATGCTTCACTATTCCATATATGCTTTCTGAAAAAAATACAAATGTTGGTTCCTTTCAGTTACCCCTTAACTACTCCTTCAACAATATTAATTATATATATAAATTGATGAAATACTTTTCCTTTTACCGTAGCTGATTTGTGGAAAGCACAATAACAGTAACACACACAAATTAGTGCCCTCCTCATAAGTAAGCATAATAATATATTAAATTAAACATCATGGCGTCGAAAAGCAGTCAATTTTCCTCAAAAATCTGTGGTTCACAATTATTCTACTCTGGGACAAAGGATACAGAGTAAACTGGTGTCAAAGAGCACGGAGGAAGATCAAACACGAAGATTGGTTGGCCGTATTCTAGCTACCTCTGCCATTGTATGTGTAAAAATGTCTCATTGTATTGTTGTCTGGAGATGTACACACGACGTACATGAATGATGACATATATAGACAATCGTGATAACCAAAGAAAATACTTGCTTTTTTACGGAAAACACAACAAGATAAAGTGAGTTTTTGTATGTATAATACTTACCATTGTCGAGAAGATGACAACTTAACAACCGATGTAAATTTGGTCGGCGTAACGTACAGGCTAGGAGAAGAATACGACGGTTGAACGGCGGAAGTGCAGCATAACATTTGAACAATCCCCCACAATCCTCCGCGCGGATTGTAGCCTCGTACTTTATATGAGAATTTACTTTTTTAATAATTGTATGAAGTTTTTTATTATTAATCTTTTTGTTCTTTACTAACACCTATATGAGTGTCTTTATTTTTTTTATTTATAAAATATTACCATAAAATAATAATATAATAAAAAAGTATTATTTTTTATTGAAAACGTTTTGTAGAGGATTTCTGCATGACCGCGGCCATCTGCCTCGTGGTACAACGTTGATACAACGTTATATCTGTACGTTGCCCACGTGCCCCGAGGATACACGTCGTGCGACACATGCCAGTGAACTGTCAAAACACTGTTCGGTAACTTTGTTAAAACAAGTTTCCACAACGTCCCATTATCAGACGATGAAAACTACGTCGTTGCAACGTTAGTTGTACGTTGCCAAATAACCTGACGAAGGTACAACATTCAAGCAACGTTGCCAAACAAAGCTAAAGTGACTTTATTAAGACGTTGTGAAAACACAAAGCCACAACTCTCAGATAACGTTTTGCACAGAACATTCACATAACGTTTGTATATGACGTTTAAAAAACGTTAGACAAAAGTTGTATCTAAGTTGTGGAGTAACGTGACGAAACCAAAACCTTCTGACAACGTTGCATAACAATATTCACAGGACGTTTTTATACGATGTTAAAACATAACGTTTTTATAACGTTGTATTTATGTCATTGTGTAACAAGACCAAACTGCAACCTTTTGGCAACGTTGTAGGTTAGTTGTGTTTTAGTTGGGAAGCAACATTACCAAAATACAACTTCACAGTAACGTTACGATGACGTTACGTGTTTGCTGGGAAAGCACATATTATAAACAAGGAACCTCAAATAAATTCAATGAACCTTGCCCCAAACCCAGCGCGCCCTCAATCAGCGAAAGTTGTAGATGTTTGAAAATGCTTGAAGGCTGTACATTGTACCAATCTCCAGGCGTCCGGCACACTGTGTGGCAATTCTTTCTCAGTCGTGAACGTGTACTGTGTTGGAGTGGCCAGCATCTGGAGGTTATAGATTAAAATCCTGCTCAGGTAATTTTTGTCTTTGTTCAGCCTCAACCTATTATAAAATGTGCCCAGTCATATTCGCTTGCGTTTGAAATACTAAGTATTGCTTTATTCACAACACTCTCCTGGCAGGTCTCTGTTTTCTAACCTTTTTGTGAACAGTGACAATGTCAGAAATGTGACTCATTTCATTTCATTTATTTTAGTTGTGAATGTGAAGCCAAGGACTCTCTGAAAAGCGAACTGAATCATTGTAGTAGCTAAGAACCCAATGAGGAAAGAAGTTTCAGTTTTAGATGTAGGAGGAAAACCCAAGAAAATAATTCAAGGGAAAACCCAAACAGTTACAGGTAGGAACTGATAACCCAATCCATGTAGTGCCCCCGGTGTGATTTAAACAGGGGAACCTAGAGGTGGAGGCAATTTAGGAAAGATCACTACACCAATTTGACCACCAATTTTGTATTATTAATATTAATTTTGTATCGTACCTGTAGACAGGAAGTTGAATGAGTTGTCAAATCGCAGATTGCTGGACACTAGGCTTCAGCATCACTTCTACTCTGCGCACCACGGACTGCCACTATGACTGATGATCTGACAATCTGGACAGCACTATGACTGATGATCTGACCTCAGTTTGGATCACTTGATCTGTACATGAAAAAAAGAGAATGAATTAGTGATAAGAGGTTCCGTTAAGAACTTCGTTTCAAATAAAATCATCAAGCGTCAAGGATCGGTAGTAAAGCACATATTATAAACAAGGAACCTCAAATAAATTCAATGAACCTTGCCCCAAACCCAGCGCGCCCTCAGTCAGCAAAAGTTGTAGATGTTTGAAAATGCTTGAAGGCTGTACATTGTACCAATCTCCAGGCGTCCGGCACACTGTGTGGCAATACTTTCTCAGTCGTGAACGTGTACTGTGTTGGAGTGGCCAGCATCTGGAGGTTATAGATTAAAATCCTGCCTAGGCCATTTTTGTCTTTGTTCAGCCCCAACCTTTTATAAAATGTGCCCAGTCATATTCGCTTGTGTTTGAAATACTACTTATTGCTTTATTCACAACACTCTCCTGGCAGGTCTCTGTTTTCTAACCTTTTTGTGAACAGTGACAATGTCAGAAATGTGACTCATTTCATTTCATTTCATTTATTTTAGTTGTGAATGTGAAGCCAAGGACTCTCTGAAAAGCGAACTGAGTCATTGTAGTAGCTATAAGAACCCAATGAGGAAAGAAGTTTCAGTTTTAGATGTAGGAGGAAAACCCAAGAAAATAATTCAAAGGAAGACCCACACAGTTTCACAGGTAGGAACTGATAACCCAATCCACATAGTGCCCCCGGTGTGACTTAAACAGAGGATCCGAGATGTGGAGGCGATTTAGTTCGACCACCATTTTTGTACTATAAATATAAATTTTGTATCGTACCTGTAGACAGGAAGTTGAATGTGTTGTCACAGATTGCTGGACAATAGGCTTCAGCATCACTTCTGCTCTGTGCTACACGAACTGCCACTATGACTGATGATCTGACAATCTGGACAGCACTATGATTGATGATCTGACAACCTCAGTTTGGATAACTTGATCTGTAGATGAAAAAAAGAGAATGAGATTCAAGATTCAATTGCTTTGCCCAAAGTATCAAAAAACAGTATCACTCAGAAGTAGACAGTACTTCAGACACTAGCTGAAATGTGACACTGCTGAGGGATCCATTTTAAAAAGCAGAGTTTGCTGGCAATGGTCCCAAGGGCATGCATTTGAGACAGAATTTAACAATTTTCTACCTCTATGAGGAAATAAAGGTCCAATGAGAATGAAATTAAACATCAATCAAGTGTTATTTTGCCTTGACACCCTGAAAATTTCTGCAGTGAAACCACTGTGAAAACTCAATGAAAAGTGGGATTTGGCTGAAATTCAAGGAATAATTTCTCTTTCTCACATGCTTTCCCTTAAATCAGCTTGAGAAAAGGAGTCTCAAAACCAGCACTGGCCTCCCAAAATGTTGCCCTGATTTCAGGGAACGCTCTGCATCCAAGCCCAGACTTATAGAATTGGTCAATAATTCTCCGGCATGTAATTTCCCACTTCTCCCCACTCCATGGTTTTATGGTGTTTTTTTTGCCACGTTAACATGATCTACGGCAATGTTTATTACATAGGTCTACCAACAGTGTGCTGAACAGTAAAGCTCTAGAACTGCAAAGGTTGTGGGTTCGAATCCCATTTGAGTAATATGCCTGGTATTGTCTACAGAACTTGGGGAAAGTATGAGTATACACACATTGGAGTAAGGGTATGCTCTTGTTGCAAAAAAACACACACAAAAAACACAACACCTGATTTGTCCGCCATACCACTCTTGCAAAGAGCTGAACAACACTTTCAAGAGTGTAGCTCGGTTCATACTTCCTGCAAAGCGTTTTTTACGTCACAAATTCGCAATGAATATCTCATAGCAGTTCAACTCTGCTCAACTCACTTGTGGATGTTGCTGCACCACACAACCAACCAGGGCAATAGACCGATCCATTACGCCCGGCCTCCTTACCAGTTGACCAATCACAGCCGCAAAACCCGATCACCATTAGTGTAAAGATCACCAAACGGTTCAAATGGTGATCAGATTTCGCGGTTGTGATTGGTCAATGATAATTGGGCCTGGCTTAATGGATCGGTGTATTTCCATCAGAAATGGGGGATAGCTTTACTGGTACAGTGTACTTGTGTTCAGAAGTTAAGCTCATACAAAAAAATGTTTATGGATGATATTTATTAACATCATTCATCAACTTTTTTGTTTGTTTATATCAACTTTTGTTACACACCTTTAAATGTGAAGTTGCTTGAGTTGTCAAAGCAGATTGCTGGCTACTTGTCAAGGCTTCATCATTGATAGATTGAAACATCTCTGCTCAGTTCGATGGACAGCCATTCATGAATGAAGATCGGTCATCTCTGCAGTCTTCATTGGTCCATCTATAAAATTTGAAAAAACATTTAGTGAGTAAACTATATTCATTGAGTCATGCAGTTTACTATTCATTGAGTCATGCAGAATTGTCCAATACCGGCTGGCTTATATTGAGTTGAAATGTCTCACTAGAGCGCCACCTATCGTTAGGAGTAGGACAGACATGTTCAATTGCGTGGGCACAATCATCATCACAGCATTGTTAGTTAAACTGTAATGAGAGGAAATAGTCTGCACAATTTGTACACTTAGTATATGATTCTATATTTAATAAAGACTAGCTTTTTAATAAAATTTGACGATTTGAGGGTTTTTAATAAAATCCAAAATAGGTACTTTAACATCGATATAGTTCATGATCCACATTTTTTTGCGATCCCTATGCTTTACCAAAGGCCTTGTAAGAGCCCCTAAACAACTCATGAATATTTAGGCATTACTTATTCAAGTTCCTTGATCAATGTCCATATTTTATAAAATTTGCTTTCAGTACTTAAAGCTCTCAAATTTGTCATGCGCATGCCGGTCTCACAGGAATCATTGCGCCCATCTCTATCGGTGATTTAATGCAGACGTACACTTTTGCTAACGCTAAATTGCGCAAGAAAGTGTGAATCGTACCTGTAAATCAGAACGTTGAATTGAATAGAGAAAGCAGATTGCTGGCGACTTATCAAGGCTTCAACATTGATAGATTGAGACATCTCTGCTCAGTGTGTGGGAAAGCAACAGTGACTGAAGACCAGACATGAGCTGCAGATGAAAAAAGGGAATGAAAACAAAATTAATAGTTTGTTAGGTGCACAAAAAATGCAAGTTAGACAAATCGTTAACACAACTGCACACAGCAGATCATTGTGTCTTCATTGATACATTGTGTCTTCAATTTCACCTCGCGCAATCACCCAAAAAATACAACAAAGCAAAACAAATCAAGAAGAAAAATCTAACATTACACAGTTATAAATACTCTTTTCATCTGATATATAAGTTTGTCATTTGTGTGAAGCTCTTTACACAATCAATCCTGGACGATATCAGACATTTTGACTGGCGCTTTATCCCCCGGTAAATACATTTTATCATGAATATTTTTGAACATTGAAAGTACCCTTCCCTTAAAAATTGGATAACAATGGCTCTACAGGCCTGTGAGCGGGTCATGAAAAAAAAAACCGGAAAATTGTTGTCCGGATTTTGGGCCAGCACTATGAACGTAATAAAAGGCTTGAACTCTCAATGACCTGGGGAATGTTCCAGAAAATCCACTCCGTTTTACTGCTACAACACTTATTCAGATGACCCGTCACGAAGTGACGATCCGTGCTTTGTGTACGAAGCATTCATGTTCGGGCATCTAGGATATTTTTGTTAATAAATATTTTTGTTATGAAATTTTAAAATTACCCTGGTTATTTGCCCAAAATAACAAAAATAAATAATTTAATAAAAAGTGTGAATAATCATTGTCTTTCAAATTTGATTTTTATTAATTTTTTTCCCCCATTTCTTTCTCTGAGTGATAATTGAATCAACAAGCTGATCGTTTAAATATTATATTAATAATAATATTGATCGAAGGGTTAAAATAAAAATCTCCAAAAATATTAGAAAATGATATGAGGCACATGGCTTCTTTAAACCTCTTAATTTTTTTTCCAGAATGCTCAGAAAAATATTCAGTCACATGATTTGATCATCATGAATTGTGAATTGAAATAGTGTTTGATGAAACTTTTTCGGTGGGCAAATATTTTTATATGGCCTCAACATTATGACACATTTTTGTTACTTGTAGAAATGCCTAAAATACCAAACTTTTTGCATTTACAAGTGCAAATATCCAGTGGAGCCTTCAAGTTTCTAAGTTTTGGTCAAGGGAGAGGAGACTCTTTGCTTTGCAAACAAAACCACACAATTTTTATCAGGGACTGTTTACACTGCGCACAGAGAGGTAAAAGATTTGCCACGATTTTAGGGACACCTCGAAAACGGGACCTCCTACGTAGTTGCGATAACGTAACCCTCCTGCCGATGGCGGAGCCGGAGGGTTACGAGTCACTTCAATCGAAATACGGCGAAATGGTCAAACACGTGCAATTTCAACAGCTAGTCAACAGATTTGCTCAATTTTTTCCCCTTTTGAAAATCATGACTTAAATTCTAAGAACACGACCTTAATCCTCAATATCTAATGAATAACATTCAACACACTATTGAGAAAGTATTTTGAACTAAAGTACAAAAACTTACCAGATCCCGGAGCAAAACAGTCACAAATTTCCCAGGTTCTATTTTGAACCTGTCGCTTCGCCATTTTGTGACTTCCCGATGTTCATTGCTGTTAGACTAAACCATTCTGTAAAAGGGGTGTTATAAGGCAGAGCGGCAGTTCGTGTGCGCTGTCGGTTTACTATGCCCGCTGTTCACTCACTTAAAGCACTGCCGCACTGCAGCACCCCTTGTAACACCCCTTTTACAGAATGGTTTAGTCAAACATGGCTGCTGTAACCAGCGACAGGTTCAAAAATAGAACCTGGGAAATTTGTGACTGTTTCGCTCCCGGAATCTGTTAAGTTTTTGTCCTTTTTTTCAAAATATTTTCTCAATTGTGTTTTTGGATGTTATTCATTAGACATTGAGGATTAAGTTCGTGTTCGTAGAATTTGTGTCATTATTTTTTAAAGTGGTAAAAAATGAGCAAATCTGTTGACTAAAATATTTTGTTGTTTTTCGATTAAAGCGACTCGTAACCCTCCAGCTACGCCGTCGGCACTGCAGCACCCCTTGTAACACCCCTTTTACAGAATGGTTCAGTCAAACACGGCTGCTGTAACCAGCGACAGGTTCAAAAATAGAACCTGGGAAATTTGTGACTGTTTCGCTCCCGGAATCTGGTAAGTTTTTGTCCTTTTTTTCAAAATATTTTCTCAATTGTGTTTTTGGATGTTATTCATTAGACATTGAGGATTAAGTTCGTGTTCGTAGAATTTGTGTCATTATTTTTTAAAGTGGTAAAAAATGAGCAAATCTGTTGACTAAAATATTTTGTTGTTTTTCGATTGAAGCGACTCGAAACCCTCCGGCTACGCCGTCGGCAGGAGGGTTACGATATCGCAACTACCTCCTAGGATACCTTAAATTAGGTATCTTAAATGTAGAAATGCCTAAAATACCAAACTTTTTGCATTTGCAAGTGCAAATATTCAAAGGAGACTATTGCGCCGCGTGATTGTTTACGCTTCCTTACGAAGAATACATGTGAGTTGACTGGCTGGAAAGTGTAGCAAGTATTTATAATCAAAGTTCAAAATATTAGCGGGATTTTCAATCATTTTTATGACTACATTTTTTATTGTTTATTCTTTAAATAAACACAAGCAAATCAGTTGAATAAAATTATTATTTAGTTTTTTAATTATTCTAAAGGTATCTTGCTTTTCTATACCTTGGTTAAAAAAACAGGGGGGTCAGATATTTACTTTTTGAGATATGCCAGTTTGAAAACCTGACATTATTTACTGTTTATTCCTATGATGTTACAAAATTTAATCTCTCGAGACCGGTAATTAGGCCTAATTTGCATTTTCTAGAAATAACAATAAATAATAGAAAGTAGATTGAGTTTTTTGTGTTCAATAGCCTTTTTTTAGGTATCTTGCTTTTTTATTCCTTGTCCAAAAATGAAGGTGGTCAGATATATGCTTTGGAAAAGTTTCCGTATGGCGCCACCACTTTTTCATTCGAAATAAAATAATATAGTATCTAATTTACCTGATTGATATATCCCTTTTTGTAAAAATGAGTGAAAAAGTGGTGGCGCCATACGGAAAGTTATCCTATGCTTTTTGAGATGTTTATTAATCATTTGTTTATTTACGCAAAAGGTCAATATTTAGGTTTTGATAATTCCCACGGGACTTTAAATCATAATTAGAGCTCAGTTATTCAAAATCTATGCAATCAAATTGTTTGCAGTCTTTCATTCACACAAAACTTGTTGCAGGGAACAAATAATATAAAGTTTTTTGTGACTTGGAAGCTTTGTTTGTTAATTAGGACTGTATAAATATTGTTTATTGTTTTGTTTATTTTTTACGTTGTTTCCAGGGCAGCGCCCTTGACTTTGAACTTGAATGAACTAAATTTCTCATAACTCGGGAATCATTTGACCGATTTTCTTCAAACTACCACCAAACAATTACAATCAATGTGCTCTTCCATTCTAGCCACATTGCAAAGCAAAGTAACAATGATAATTTTTTTACCTGACATCCTTAATAACATACGACCTGCGATATGCACCCGCCTCCCGTCATAATTAAGGCCCCTCCCACCCCCGACCGGCCGCGTGGTTCGAAAATGCATTCAGGAAAAAAAAAATCACTTGGCACACTCGACCAAAAAAAAAAGCAATATTTGTTTGCATTTACATGTTTATAAAGCAAAAGTTACTTACCAGAATATTCCTCATTTCTTGTGGAACTTGTCAACTTGTCCAGGCGCATGAAAAACATGTACTTTCGGGACCTTTTCCAACGTCCGGAGAGGCTAAAAACATTTACACATGTGTCAAGAAAAATCGCCATTTTGCAAAGGACCTCATTTCACCTACAGTGTATATTTTGTGTCTACACACAAACATACACCCCACAACATAGTTCCCAAATTTTTAAATTCAACGTTGCAGACAAAAAATTGAACCATTTTTTCACCAAATAGAATAATTCTACCGAATTATTTGACTTAGAATATTTAACAAATACTTTCGAAGAGAAAGAGTGCCCTTTTAATCACGAGTTCTAGTACGGCGGATTGATATTTCCAACCTCTCCAAGTAAAGTCGGCACACACCACTTGTTGCGTGGGGGTGGCGCAATTTTTGAGAAGGGATCCTAATACACATGGTAGTGGTGTAGAAGCGAGAACACTCAATTATTTACCCCCCCCCCCCCCAGCAAATTACACTGTCACTATACAAAATAACGGGCGACATAATTCCCATGTTTCTAAAAGTATAATGAAGGAATAATACCCCTGCTCACATCTCTGCAGTCAGCCTACATTACAACTAGTTCCCCAAAAGCATTTTGAACAGAACAAGTTTCTGATGTTATTGTCTGAAAAGAGGCAAACAAGTGAATATATAAAAATATATATTCAATCTAAAATGAGTGGGGATAGAGGAGGGGCGGGGGGGGGGGGGGGGTCGTCACACTGAATCATCTATAGGATATTAGAATCCCTCCCCCACCAGCACTAGCCCGGAGGTTGAAATAAAGTCGCATCCCCTGGAATTCCTTCTCATGTTAACTGCAGTTTGAATGGTTTCTGACTGAAAAGATATTGACAAACTAATAGGGAGACCCCCGTGCGCCTTGGCTAAAGTCTTATGCGCAATGGGAAACTAACAATTCGCTCGTCCCCAGCGCCTTGCTTTAACCAAAGGCGCTGGGATGGGCAAACATATCATGCACTGTCATCATGGTATAATAATGCGCAGTCCCATCATGCATCACACTCACACTGTGCCATATTTCTATGCACTGCATACATGATGTACTTCCTGAACAAGAATCTGTTTAAGTGATTAGCCCATTCCAGCCCCTGATAGATAGAATGGCCGCTGGGGTCGAGCGAAAACTAGCAAGAGCTGGAGGAGTAGGATTCAAAAGAGGGCGCTGTCAGAAGTCAATAGACCAATCCATTACGCCCTGCCTCCTAACCAGTTGACCAATCACAGCCGCGAAACCCGATCACCATTAGTGCAAAGATCACCAAACGGTTCAAATGGTGATCAGATTTCGCGGTTGTGATTGGTCAATGATAATTGGGCCTGGCTTAATGGATAGGTGTATTGTGCACATTGCCATGTGCGGGGACAGAATCTCAGGGGAACCAAATCTGCCACACTGGCATTATAACCCAGAGCCCCACTCTAATAAAATTGTCTTAGTTCAACCCCCCCCCCGGTCACCACCCCCCCCCCCTAAAAAAAAAACCCAAACAGACAAACAAACAAACAAACAAACAAACAAACACACACACAAACAAACAAGTAAACAAACAAAATCACAAACACAGTGACCTTAGTTTTGATTAAACTCGATAACTTAATTTTTTTCTCAGAAACAGCTCTTCACAATCTCTGCATTTATTGTACGCAAAACAATTACAAGTAATTGAAAAACAAGCATCCCACTTGTCAGTTTGTCTGGGTCCGCCCAGTGGGTTAAATCTCTCTCTCCAATGTGTACATAATACAGAAAAAACAATATGCAGGTTGTACCCTTAACACCAATTATGTGTGACAAAAAAACCCAAATAGTTTTCAATATACTCGAGTGGAATATAATTACATGTAACCCACAAGCCATGGTCTTTTCACTGGACCAACAGGTGGTGCCTGATGACGAGAGGAGAGAGCCCAATTCCATGGCCTGCTTACCACAAAAATTCTGTGCTTACGGTCTATAAAACCATGTGCTTATACACAGTTCAAATTTCTGCGGTAAGCAAAGCCCTGGCATTGAGCCCAGGACCAACTTTCATGAGGCTGTTAAGCAGATACTACTCTTAGCAAATCTCATGGCTTAGAAATTTTTTCGTTGGGCACCAGTTGCAAGAATGTAAATTCGATTGAATTTTGGCTGGTATAGTTTATAACCTGTTTGAGCTGAGCAAAATTTGTCTGCATTTGTTTAATGAAATTGGACCCAGTTCACATGGTACACTGTAATTAGTTGCTGATGTTTATTAGATGGAAAATACTTAACAAGTATCTGACTTCTTTGCTCCTGTGGACCTGCCCTTCATGTTAATCCTGTACCCAAACTTTATATACAGGAGTGACAGTCATTGCTGATAAAAAACATCTGAAACAAGGATCCAAATTGAGATATGAGATATGTTGAAATGATGACTTTTCCACCTTTTGGTATACCCATGTGAATTATAATATTATAATTCACAGAGGTTTAAGAACAGTTTACTATGCACAGGAGAAGTAGATCAAAGAACAGGATTTCTTTTTGTGGACAAAACATAGGCTGATACTCTACACCAGGCAGACATAAAAAGTCTATAATCTGATAAAATTTCATCCCTGTAAAATTCAACTCCAACATGAATCACATTCTGGTAATAAATAGGCACAAAGTGATGCATACAATCTGCATGTTATTATATTATGATTAAAATATGGACGTCCAGAATAAGTACTTGTCATAGTATATCGGTGTTTGCATGGTGACTTAACAATACAGATACATATACAATAAGGAAAAAATAGATAAAAATGTTGCATCTGGGAAAAAGAATATCATTTGATTTCAGCTATATTTAAACACCAATGTGTGTTGAGCACTTTATACACTCCTATAATTCATGAGTATACAGTGCTTAAATTGATGTATGGGTAAAACCAACTAACATTATAATGGTACAGTGTATTTATAATGACCTTTTCCAGCTAAGTGGGCCCCTCAAAGCACTTAACATAAATTCCTGACCCCCTCCCCCTCTTCATCAAGCCCTCAGTATTCAAGAAACCAGATGCAGCACCAGCTTATCATAAACATCAAAAATCTCCGCCCTCACACATACCCATGTACTCCTGGGTGATGAGAAGCAATTATGGTTAAATGTCTTGCTCAAGGACATCAAGTGTCATAAACAGGATTTGAACCCACTGCAATAGATCATAATGTCTGACTGCATGAATTACAACACTGCATCATCGTGTGCACTCATTGTGAATTGGGGTTCATTCACCAAGATGTCTACATGCTAAAGCCCTTTTCACACTACTCTATTTCCCAGGGTTGCCCCCTGGGAATACCTGCTGGCCTTTTCACACTATGGTTGCTTTATCCCTGGTCTGCCCAGGCAAATGGGCATAACTCTGTGAATAACCTACCCCTGCTCTAGAGTATGGGCTACGCGGTAAAACACTGGGGTATTTTTGAAACATGCAACCAGAACCCTGTGGAATAGGGACACAGTTTGAAACTGTGCCAGGGTAACTGTGGGGTAAAAATGGTCCCGAGGGCTGCAATCCACTGGGATAAGAGATAGTGTGAAAAAGGTTTGTGGTTGATACAGTTACAAGAAATATTCTGCTACACTGGTTTCCTATAGTGTATAAAGCTCTACCGTTACACCAACTAGTCTTTACATGCATGATTTGAGAAATACATTGGATGGCAATTTGTTAATTAATTGAAAAATGTAATCTGCTTTATCACCAGCACCCTTGAATAAAAGCTATTAAGTTTCATGAGCATGGTATAAATGATGAATACATTCATACGAAAGTCTAAACACTACAATGTCACAGACTCAGCTTCAAAAGTATCAAATCTTGGTCTTAATGACTCAGCTTCAAAAGTATCAAATCTTGGTCTTAATGTCTCTGCTTCTTTTAGAAAATTGTTCCAGGCTCCACTTAAAAATAAACCATTTGGTGCTTCTTTGTCATTAAATGAGAAAATATCCGTTATGCAAAAATTATACATTATCTAGTTTTAAACACACACACACACGGTTAAACTACACACCCCAATACATAAGTAGACAATTTGCAATTGTTATTGCTAACTATTGTAAAATACTTAAATCAAATTTATAATGCTATTTTGTTAGGTACTCTTTCATAATATACATGTAGTACACATAAACCACAACATTTAATAATAACAGTTTACATAATTAACACACCATATAATTGTAGACAACTTTGGTTAATTTCCAAATACTTATCTTGAAAAAATATATAAAATATATTTAAAGTCACATAGTTTTAATATAATCTGCAAATCTATTTAATTTGGTTTGTACCGACGTATATGAAGCAGTGTATACTTGGTGCTTTCTCGAGTTCTGTGAAGTAAATACCCAGGCAAATCACTCCGGTGGGATTCGAACGCACACCTTAACATTGCTGAAACAGTTGTCTTACAGGTAGACTAACGGATGCTAGAGGCAGTTTGAATCCTTATCTGCAGATAAATCTTCAAATCATGATCTTAAGGCACTATCACTGAACCTCAGGCTAGTAGACACTCTCCAGCTTTAAAACTAGCTTGAAAACTTGTTTATTCAGTCCTGGCTGGCTTTAAGTTAACCTTTTTGTATGCGCCAGGAGGGCCTTTTTCTGACAGCAAGATGGCGCACAACAGTTATTGAAATTATTATGAAAACAACTGAGCTGAAACTTGAGAAACAATTTAGCGACTGAAGTAATTTCATAATCTGGAAGCACAGCGAAGATGGCACATGAGAGTGTGATAAGAAATGATTTTAAAATGATGATTACCAAGCCTCGGTTTCTCTAGTCTTTGCTTAGCATGTAAGCAGTTACAAAAGTTAGTAAACTCTTTACAAATGTACGTCTGAATTCATACCTCAAATGATCACGTCTAAGTTTCAGAGATTAAAAAACATGATTACAGACAACATGCAGAGTGAAATAATTTATGCAGGATCAACATGAATATATTTCAAGCCGTAGTAAGCTGTAAAAATAAATGTACATTCAGACTCATTTCTGCTCACTGAAAAAAAAACAGCTCCAGACAATTGGCCCAGGACCAATTTTCTGCTTAGCAAACTGGGCAGGAAACTAGTCAAAGACAGTACATGTGACATTGTATTTTAGCTGGTAAAGTTAAAGCCATTGTACACTTTCGGTAAACAGTATTGTCCAAGTCCCACACTTCGTGTATCACAACTTATATATAAAATAACAATCCTGTGGAAATTTAGGCTCAATCGGACATCGGAGTCGGGAGAAAATAACGGGAAAACCCACTCCTGTTTTCGCGCGTTTCGCCGTGTCATGACATGTGTTTATAACAAACCCGTAATTCTCGTTAACGAGAATTTATATTGTTTTACCGTTTTCTCAAAAAGTAAAGCATTTCATGGACTAATATTTCAAGAGAAGTCTTTCACCATTACCTTCTATAAACCCTGTAAATTATTTGTAAATCTGTGAACTTTTTTTTTTTTTTCTGTACCGAAAGGGTCCAATGGCTTTAATCTGGTTAGCCATTTTTGTTTGTGCTTAGTTTCTTTCTGTGCTTATTGGGCAAATGAAATTGTGCCTCTTTCAAAAACATCTGAAGATGCAAGGAGATCAGCGAACAATCCTAAAATAAGGAAAGACAAATTTTGACAAATCTAAAGCCTGAATCAGTCAGCTAAATTATTGTTAACAGTGAAGTACAAACTTAAGCATATTACGCAAACAATTTTATAAATATAAACAATTCTCCTAGGCATTTTAGAAAAGACAAATATATACAAATACAAGCTTGCATACATTCTTGATGTACCAGTGAAGTTAACTGTCAAGGCAGATTGGCTGCATTTTATGCGTCATTCTTTACAATATAGTTAATGTTTCAAGAGCACACGTTCGTCATGACATTTAAAAAAATTAATCTTTTTACCATATGCACAACTCCGAGGCCCTTTTTCCTCTTGCATGTGTCGAGAACAATTTTTTTTTTCAGCGACCCCAAAGTTGCCCATACAAGTACTTCACCGTTGCCAAACAGTGCTTAGTGCTTTTTATATTAATGCTTAATGAACACAAGATAGCTATACAGAGCTTTTGCAGATACAATAATAGTACATAAATGTTACATTTTTCAATGAGTTTAACTCATTGTAAACGGGTTAACGTTAATACAAAATTGATATTTTTTTCTCATTTAGTGCTGTCTTTGGGTTATTTCATACATGAAGCACAAAGCATCCTGACTATTTTAGTCCACATGACTGAAAGTTGGCTTCCAAAATAAACAACTCTGTTGTGGTTCTTACCCAAGAGTCTAATGTAGACACCAGGGCTTTATTTCTTAATTGACTGTGATTGACTATGAATGAAACACACTCGGCCATGTGCTTAGGTCAAACACCAAAAGGGACTTGGCTTCAAATCACAAAGTCAATTGAAATACTTGATTTGGAACCATCACGTTCCTCAGACAGAAACTCCATAGAGAAAATCAATGAATACCTGTTTAAAATCTCAACCAAACACTGTTAACTTAAGCGGCACCGCACACATGATATTAGTATTAAGTCGCTCTATTATTTTACAGGGAAGGGAGTTGCAAAGGGAGTTGCAAAGGATGTCTTCAGGGCATGGTTTGGGTGTGGCTACTTGAACATCTGCTCCCACTGCTGGGCTAAGACGAGACTTCTTCTCTGTGGGCGATACTTTGCAGGTGTTACCGTCTTCAGGGCATGGTTTGGGTGTGGCTACTTGAACATCTGCTCCCACTGCTGGGCTAAGACAAGACTTCTTCTCTGTGGGCGATACTTTGCAGGTGTTACCTAAGTTCAAAATAAAAAGAGGGCGGAAATTATCAAAAAGAAAATGGAGAAATAACTTTATTAAAACAAGTACCAGACGCAAACCACTTGCAACCCCCCCCCTGCTATATTTTAGCAGCAGGTACCGCAAAGATTCAATAGATGTTTGAAATTTAAATCAGGGTAAACAATTTGGTTTTACCCTTACACCAATGTATGTAAAGCACTCATACTTTCCCGAGTTCTGTGGAAGTGTTGTGGCCGAGCGGTTAAGAGCACCGAATTCAAACTCTGGAGTATCTAATCAGCAGAGTGTGGGTTCAAATCCCCAGCCGTGACACTTGTGTCCTTAAGCAAGACACTTGACCATTGCTTCGTCCTTTGGATGGGGCATAAAGCCATTGGTCCCATGTGTTGTGTAATGCATGAACCCAGTGCACTTATCGAAAAGAGGAGGGGTTCGCCCCAGTGTTGCTTGCTGTGGCTGCTGTATGCGCCGTAGCACCTTGTAAACCTTTATAAGGTGCTACTAAATTGGGTCTCAGAATTCATCACTGCAATTACCAATCTTTCTGAAAGCTTGTATATACTCAGAGCCTTAAGTACCTTGTTTGGTAGATACGTGCACTATACGATAAGACTTCGATATTATTAATATTATTCTGTAAACAAAATCAAGGCGTTTGACTTCAAAGCCGCGACCTTTGCCGTTCTATAGAAGATGTCTTACCAACTAGACCACCAAGACTGCCTGGTAGCTAGAGGCATTTCGAATCCAATATATTAGCAGCAGGTACCGCAATGATTTAATAAATGTTTTAAATCTGCTTCGGGATAAAGATAAATTATATTTGGTTTAAACCCACACACCTCTGTGTGTGAGGACTGTGGACTACTGTTCAAACTACTGTTTACATTCAAACAGGTATACAAATCCTGTGACCATACCTCTTTCTTTGCTGTTTCTTGATCTTTGGCAATTTCTACTTGTTCCCCTGCGTCTGTCACCCCTTCCATCTCTGTGTTTGTCACTGCCTCTGCTGCACTAGAAGAAACAAGCCCTTTCTCTCGTCTAAACTCTTGTTCCTTCTCCTGTTGTCGACGGATTTCCCGCTCTATGAGGGACTCTGATTGAGGACCTCTGATCTTCTTAACGGGACTTAGAGTTGCTTCTGTAATTGGCAGAAAAGCAATGATTATTATTTTTATTGTTGTTCAACATTTATAAAGCGCCTCTCCAAAGGATTGAAGCACTTCACAATAATTTTTTTATCAGTGCACAAAAAAAACCGCACAATAGCAAAGATGAAGATATACAAATAAGACTACTAAAAACAACAAATCATTAAAGAGAGCAAATGAGCAAAGATAAATTAGTTACTTATAACTGATTCTCAATACTTGGAAACACGGAGGCAATCACCTTCCTTACCTCCGTGAAATATCAGGCCTATCTCAGGCAACATAGTTACGGTAAAAATGTATAAATGGCGAATAATTGTTGAAGACAAAATGCATTTTTATGCTCATTTACATGTAGTGAAACATGTGTTACTGGGAGTGTTATTTGACAACTCAGAACCAGGCCATGATGGTGCTCAATAAACCAAACCAAAGGAAAGACCTCCCATATACATGTAGATGTTGTAAATATTTCTCTTTAAGTATCATAACAAAAAGCACATTTTGTGGAGTAAAAGTACTGAAGCAAATTGCAGCAAATGAGTCCAAAGCACGATCTAAAAAGTAAACCAAAGCTTGGTCTAATTCTACAGACACGTCATGTACAATCATGAGCAATAGTCTTGGTGCAAGTCGTTGTTATTCACTTTCACTCAACTATCGCAACCCCCTGCTCCACTTCTTCTCGCAGCACACATTACTATTGACAATAGCGTGCCCTGTTGAAAAAATTCCAGAACACCCCACCTCTCTTGCGGGATCGCAGCTTACAGAAATACCCTCTATCAGCGGAATATTCAGGATGTGTGTAGCATTGAAACTATGCGGGCTAACGATATTACCATAGAGGTTGACCAACTCAACAAGAACAGTTTGCACCAAGACTACATGAGCAGTTTAAACACCCCATAATGACACAAACATTAAATATTTCTTGCAGAAACCTCTCTGTCTGTTCTACCAGATGATGGACTGGTAAAGGCCATGTCACAAAGGAAACTTGCACGCTACAGGACCACTTTGGTAGCAATGGCGTAATCTTTCAAACAATGTCTTCCCAAGAAAATAATGCAAAATAGTTAATGGCTTGACCTTTCGACCCTAGCAGAGTCTTTCTCGAGGGCTAATAAAGGCTTGTAGATCAAGTTGCTTTTTAGCCTTCAAGAAAGACTCTGCTAGGGTTGAAATGTCAGGCCATTAACTATTTTTTTGCATTTATACCATCGGTCCATTTGGTTGGTAAGTTATTTGCAACAGCTAATTCTACTTTCTCAAGAAAATAATGAGAACATTCAAATGTGAATGGATTAGACTCTTCTTTGAGATTGCCTGGAATTGGTTGCCTGTAAATTGCCTCGTGTGACATGACCCTTACACTACATCATGCACTACCATATCACATAACGTTGCTTTAACTAGATGGTACCTAATACACAACTTGATCTACTAACATAAATTAAAACATGAAAAACAAGTTTCAAAATACAAGTGTCTGGGTTCATGTTACAGGATGCACCAAAAGCTGAGTTGTGCAAAATCATGCAATGTGCTAAATCAATTATGGAAGCTGTCCAAATACAACCCAGACGGAAAGCATTAAAGGTAGTGCCATGGATTGGTTGAAGTCAACATCATGCTGATTTAAAGAAAACAAATATAAAACGTAGGATTCAAACTGTCTCTAGCCACCGGGCCATCTTGATGGTCTAGTTGGTATGACACTGCTCTAGAATTGTAAATGTTGTAGGTTCGAATCCCACCCGAATAATATGCCTGTGATTTTTTTGCAGAACTCGGGTAAGTACCGAGTATACATTGGTGTATAAGGGTAAAAACCATTAAGGAACATTCTTTATCACTGATGCAATTTTAAATCTATTAAATTATAAAGAAAGATACAAAAAAAGTTGCGTGCTCAGGTTGCAGGTAAATACAGTGTCTCCTTGCTGAGAAAATAGTTTTAAAAATGTCATGGTATTTTCACAAGAACATTGAATCCATCCATGTTTGGCGAGGTGACAGCAGGTACCAACCGCATCTCTGGCCACAGCATTCATGAACAGACACCAACCCTCAGAAGTCTGAGAAACGAGTCATGTATGAAATGTTTCTCAGAATCAAACTCTTTGGGGTGAAAAAATTATCTAAGTCATTCTAATTTAAAGCAAATCCTTTTAACAAAAACAGTTCATAACAGTACCATCAATAGCTGCTGTGCTTGGCACCAGGTTCTTATATACACTTATTTTGAAGTATTCACCAATCTATGACCTTACCTTTAATGTATGCACTAACTTAAAATGAGAATTGTAGGACAGATGCTAAAATGCACTAGGGTGGATTTCACAAAGGTAGTCCTAACTTAGGAATAGTCCTAGGCAATGCTAAGAGATAGGACCAGTCCTAAGTTAGGATGAGTTACTGGTCCTAACTTAGGACCAGTCCTATCTCTTAGCATTGTCTAGGACTAGTCCTAAGTTAGGACTACCTTTGTGAAATCCACCCCTGGACACATTTGGTGATCTTTAAAGACCAGCATATAAAACTGTGAAAATTTGTACTCAATTGGTCACTAAGTTGCTTCAAAAGAATAATGAACCAAAAACACCCTTGTTGCACAAATGCTTTCAGACGCTTAATAAAAGGCTTCAGGCCTGAAGTTTTTTATTATTTGAGTGAGAAATTACCTTTTTCTCAGGGAGAGCCATTTCTCACAATGTTTTATACTATCACCAGCTCTCCACTGCTCGTTACCACATAACTTTTTATGCTAACATTATTTTGAGTAATTACCAAATAGTATCCAGTGCCTTTAAGGAGAAACAGTCGATAGAACCCAGAGACATTCAATTCTATTAAAGATGGCGGGTGAACCCCAATTTAGTCAAGGAATGTTGCATGTTTCAAAGGGTAAAATACAGCATTATGGACTTGTGATCCATTCACACAAGACAGTGATTTGTCTGCAGGCCCCTTTCATAGGGGAATCTTTAACCCAAAGATTCTGTCCCCCATTTGGGAAATTAAAATGGTCTGAAGGAGGAGGATTCTAAAGATGGCACTATCAGAAGAAGTTTGTACACAGTTTGCGGTATGGGGACATAATCCCCTGCCACACCCCCTCTCCCCATCCCAATCCATTTATACCCTAAGTCCACATCGGCCCCTTTGAACCAATTTCCAAACATTCTGGTTCGAGACCATTAATTGCAAACCCTGGTGCTAAACTTCCGGGAAATAGCTATTCCGGCTTAGGAGTAGTGTAAAGCCAGATAACCATGTGTTAACATACTTGAAAAGAACACAAGTTGGTTTTGGTCCCTGGGAATTGGCTGGTGGTTTATTGGAGAGAGTGTGTATACATGTACACACACCACAGGAAGAAACTTGGGCGGTATTGAATCAACAACCAAATAACCATTTACATTAATTTGGTTTTTTTTTGGTGCGAAACGTTCTGAACCATTATTATCAAACCATGAATAATTTTAATACCAGAATATGTAGGCGTGTTTGCTTCCTCAGTAGAAGGGCGGGGGCACACCTTGGTAAAAGGCACCTAATGAGGAACTAGTTTGTATTGGAGCATTTCAAGGGCACCAAGGCAATGAATGACCAGGGGCATTGAGGCAATTGCCTTCGCTGTGAAGGACCAGGCCTGAGTATGTACCACACTGTTGATACAACTATAAGAGGTTCTATATGTCAACCTCATTCCCATTTTGTACAAGCAAGCCTTGCTCACCCATAACCACTGGTTAATTTATGTGCTGATACAATGAAATGATATGGTTCTTAACCACTGGTTCTTTTATGAAGAGAAGCAACAGTACTCCAAAAACGATATTCACATGGTGTTACCGCAAACCTCTACCGTTAACAATGAATACAAAGATTGGGTTGAGTTGAGAATGGATGGGGTTGGGGTTGAAAGAAGGTCAGGGTGGTGAGGGAGAGGAATTTTTAACTAGATGGAGCGATCAATGTGATGTCCTTGTAGTGCTAAATGGATGTAGATCATGTACGATGGTGTCTGAACCTGGTTGGTGTTGAGATTTGGAGGTGGTCTTGATTAAAAGCCAGGTTGGCTGAGAAATGGCACATGTATGCAAAAATGAACTAAAGCTTTAATTTACCTTCTGGCAGCATATTCTAAACTGATCATGTACCATTCATGCATAGCGCTTTCAAGCAGTCAAAATGAATGCATTTGACCATGGCAGTGACATGCAATGCTCATACTTGCTGAATGCAGAAAGCATCACATCTGACCTTCATCTGTTGTGCCTTTATCCTCACTTTCAGACAGGGATTTTATGACCCCCTCACCCTTTAGGGCAAGTTCACGCTCCCGCTCTGCCCGGAGTTCCTTTTCAATGAAAAAGTTGTTCGTTGGTCTGAAGAGAGTGCCCCAACCTGAGGTCTTAGGGCCTATTTTGGAGGGGCCATTGTTTGATTTAGTGGGTTTGGTGGATCGCACTTCGGTTGTGTTGAGTTTAAGGGCGGGTTTTAGGAAGAGACCTGTTTGAAAAAGCAGTTAGCAACATTGAAAACGCAAATCTTTACACTAATTTTATTAGCAGTTTTGTTTGCAATGCCTGCCACTCATTTTTAGCCAGCTGGCTAGCTTGGTAGTTTAGTGGGAAAGGCATACGCTCTAGCAATACAATCCCACCTATGTTTATTTACACAGAACTTGGGAATGTACTGAGACATATCGTTGTATGGGAAAAGGCAAATTAAATTAAGTTTTTATAAATTTTACATCTTTTAAATAGAAAACAGTTGGGAAAATTTGGAGTTTACTTTGGAGAAAATACTTGTATTAGGAGAGGAAGGGCGGGCAGACCTGAAAACACTTGTAGAGGCATAAATGTATAAGAGAATTGTGAAATAACGATTATCATGAACACACTGTAACTAAGCATTCCTGACAAACATTGGGGAAAAGGTATGTCAAACCATTCAACATAAAAACAATTTTTGCTTAATGGTCAAGCAGTGAAAAAACCTGCAGTGCTGCTTACTGTTGCATTTGGAGACAAATTTCACCGATCTGCTTATAAAAGCATCGGTAGCTAAGAACAAAACAATTTTGCTTACACAATTTTGCTTACCAGGACAGGGAAACCAGCCAAAAAAACATTCCTTATATATTGTTTGTGGCTGGCTTCCTGCTAATTGATGCTGAGCACAAATCTTTACAGCAAAATATTCTGCTGAAGCAGTTCTTTGAAATTAGGCCCTGAACCTAAACGAAATGGTGCTGCTTAACATAGACTTGTGCACTTGTTAATTGGATGTTATAAGTATGGAATATTGCTGTGGTAATGAACATCATGTATGTGGGTCCTGCACTCAAGTTTACTAATTATTGTCTATGCTTTCAACAACCATTCTTTTAAAATGAGGGTTAGCTTATCGGCAAACACTTTCACAATGTTGTTTAGCATCAAATGCTATTCAAACAATTCAAATTGCTATCAAACGTTTTCCCTTTTGGCTAAATATAATTATTTGATATCAAAAGTTTTCAGCAGGGAACTACTTACATCTAATTTACATTTTATAGCACTTTGCCCGGTAACCCTTTATTTTTTCCCGAGGCTAGTTTTTTTTCAGCAGTTACAAGCTCAATGTCATTGCACAAGATGTGTAAACAGTGAATGCGGAAGCAAATGCACACAGTAAAAAGCCAATTCCTGCTAAGCATTTACATGTGGTTTATGCATATTTTTAGCGCTTATTTCTCCAGTAAGCAGCACCTAAGGCTAAGGTCACACCACACCACTTTATTTATACACAGCGTTTAGTGCCACCGGTACCCACTGTGAAAGTGCAGTGGTTTTTCTACATCTCCCTTGCTTATATTGCAATCAACATTAGGCATTATGTTTGGCTGCCAGAGGGCGCAATAGTGAAAGACATTTTTTAACAGCACCCAATTACATTAAAATGAAACTGAAAAATATATAACCTTTTTCTTTCACATTCGCAAAGCTGAAATTCATAAAATCAAAACTTGTTTCATTAGTACCATTTCTAAGCATCTCTGGGGCCGATTTCACAAAGCAATAAAAGTTCATCGCAAGACAAATTTTCAGTATCACCATAGAGATTTGCATTGTGACATCACACTTTACTTAGCAACTACGATTGATTTGAAGTTACGATCAATTTGAGACCTTTGTGAAATCGGCCCCTGAACTTTAAATCCAAACAGCGCCCTCTTGTGTCCAAGCATAATGTCTACTAATGCACCAATAGCCATAGGGAACACAATAAGATGAACACAGTTGTTACTGCATGTACATGTTTGTGTAACTTCACCAGTTAAAGTGAAACAACAAAGCCTTTAAGAATATTTAACAATTGTTGTGCAGCTCTGGTTTTGTTCACAAGTTCTGAAATTCCTCAGTTTGGTTTCCTTCACAACAGAAGTTTCCAAAGACTTTTGCAAACATCAATACCTGTTTCGTTGATTGGCCAGTGATTCAACATTGGCCAATTCAACCGAAACAGTAGTTAGTTTCGACTGCCAAAACGCACCCTTGGTAGGCAGACGCATAGAGTAAAACCTTTTCAAGCCTTTGGCTTCTCATTCACATGCCTGCCTGCCAAACCATCGGTGTTCCTGCGCAAACAGGAATGTAACATTTCATTAGCATGATTGATTTTCTTCATGGAAAATGAAACCATAATGAAATAGAAATTGTTTTTGTTTTACCTCTTTCTTTCCTCAGCACCATTTCCCTCTCCTCCGCTAACCGAATATCTCTCTCCATCGGAGTCTCCTTCTTCCTCCGCATAACAACAACCTCCTTCTCCGGTAAGGTCATTGAATCTGTGACCTTTGGACTCTCGGTGGTGACCTTTGACATCTCAGTTACATCCGACTTTTCCACAATGACCACGTTAGGAATGTCGTCAGCAAACGCTGGAGTGTGGACAGCTTTGAGGGGTGTTGGGCCCCTCTTCGGTGAGGAAACGTGGGTGGATGCTAAGCTTTCTCTCTCATGGTCTGCCTCTCTCTCTTTGGCTAGCCGTATTTCGCGCTGAACTGGGGTCTCAGCTTTACTCTGTGGTGAGGCAACGGTGTCCTTTTCTCTTGGCTCTTCTTGTTTCATTACAGGGGAAGCAGGTTGGAATTGGACTGGGGAGGCGGGTCTCTGAAGGAGGGGAGAAGGTGGTCTTGCTTGGGCTGACTGTAGATGTAAAGATTGATACATGAAAGACAAATAAATAATAATAATAATAATAATAATTAGCATTTTGAATAGCGCATTTTGAATAGCGCATAACTCATAGTGATTTTACATGTCCCTATGCGCAGTAGAGAAAAAAAGACAACAAAACACAAATACAAGTTGTACTAGATATCAAACAAAAATGCATGAGTTAAATGTTTAAAAAGTGGGTCTACAAAGCAATCTTAAACTTAACAATGGAACCAATGCTTTTCAAATGGTATGGAAGATTGCTCCATAAAGGTTGAGGCAGTGAAAGCAAAGCTGCATTCACACTATGACTTGGTAAAAACTGGTGGAATAACAAACAAATTGTTCTTATAAGAACAAAGAATTCTTGATAGCATGTAGGATGTTTATAGCTCTATCAAATGACGAGTCACAAAATTAGAAAAACATTCTTTCAAATAAAGAACTAATTATGACCATCATAAACAGTTGAATGTGGTTGAAATGTTTAGCAAAGATTGATTTGCAACATCTGTTTTGGTCCAATTTGAGTAGATTTTGTGCACACAACAATTATGCAAAGAGAACATGGTGTTTTTGTTTTGCATCCTTCTTGTTTAAATGCAAAGGAAAAAGCTAATTGAAATGAACAGTCTACAAAATGTATTGTAGCCTGTGAAACAGCCAATCCGGATTGTTAGAGTATAGGACTTCAACCAACGACCAAACTATTTTTAACTATTTCTGGTTTGTTACTTGATATTCAAAAAGATAACATTGATCATTAAACTGCCCGCTACATACAGATAAAGTGAACGCAACATTTGTTTATGTATTATTCTGTGTATGAGCAAAGCATCCTGTGAAATTTTGAAAAGAACCTATTTTCCCATTGTAAACCCTTCATACACTATTTCATTTCTGACACGCACATCAAAAAGTGTATTACCTTATTCATAAGACTCTCTCTGAAGCTAACTGGTGACTGTCCAATGGAAACGCTGCCCTCTGTTGCCTTCATCGGGCCAGCTTTTCCTCCATTCTTTTCATTGGACCTCCTTCCTCTGAGCATGTTCTGGTACTCTCTGTAGCTTTTGTATGGATCAGAGGAACCTGTTTGGAGACCAAATTTAACAGAGGGTGATGACTTTTGTGGTGTCTTTGCGGATACATTTAGAGGAACTTCAGGTGACTTGGGGTCCACTTGTGGTGAGACTAGTTTGATGGGTGTGAATGTAGCACTCTGTTTGACAGGACTTTGAGGGACTTTCGGAGTTGAACGCCCAGATGAGCTGAGGGGGCTGTCGATACTGGCGTGTTTCACTTGGGTCTCTTGCAATGCTTTCTGACGCTCAAGCATATTGGCTTCATCGCGCTCTTTCTGTAAACGGATTTCCCGTTGCACTATAGACTCTCCTCTAATGATAGACTTCTCTTCAGCGACATTATGTGGTTTGCTTTGGTCCTCCTTGTCTCTTATTATCACCTCCAACTCGGGACTTCCCATTAAGAGTTCTTGTGGTGCAGCTTCTTGCTGCTGTGATTGTTGCAGACAGATTTCAGGCTCGGCAGGCTTTACTGTGGTGGCAATGTTTTTTTGCTGAATTAATGTAGGGCTTGTGGAGACAGGTTTTACTGATGGGGCACAAGGGCTATCAAGGCTTGACTGTCTGCTCGATGACATTTGCCTTATCATTTTACGTTCCTTAGCATCATTCTCATCTCTCTCTCTTTGAAGGCGAACTTCCCGCTCAACTATCGTCTCATGAACAGAGACCGCTTCCTTAACACTTTTATTTTGTATCTCTAACTTCACAACTGGTGACTGTTCAGTTTTATTTTTAAGAAGCCCTTCTTTCAGAAGCTCTTGCTCACGTTCTTTCTGCAGTCGAATGTCTCGTTCTATAACACTCTCTGATTTGGCCCAGTGACTGTGAATTTCAACCTTGCGTGTGGGAGTGACATCATAGCTATAAGAGTCACTACGATCAAAGTCATCATCTGGATCTTTAGGCATTGTGTCCATGATATCTGGTTCAGCCGGAATCTCTATCATCAACTTAGCCTTCTCCTTCTTCTCCTTCTGCAGTTTCTCTTCATGGGAAGCAGCTTCTTTGGCCTTAGCCTCAAAGGAGAACATCCTCCTTGGTTGGACATTCTTCTTTAACTTTTGAGTTTCTACATTTTGTTCTGATGCAGTGGTGAGTTTCTGCTCCCAGAGGCTGCGCATCTTCCCAAGGTCTATAGGAGTCACTTCCTCTTTCACCTCAGCAACATTTGTGTTTTCTGCTGTCTGTTCTGGTAATGTTTCTGAAACCTCAGCAGGTTGTACACTTGAAGCAGATGTAATAGTTTCCTTCTCGCTATTGAGATTAAAAATTTCATCAGTTTTCCTAAGAGAGGTAACAACAGCTTCTTCTTCTGTCGAAGGGCTTTCATCAACTGGATCAACTTCCACAGTTAGACAAGGTGATTCCAAACAGACCGTCTGAGGTTCACCTTCTAAGACATCTCCATTTGAGGGCAATTGTGGGTTCTCAACTAGAGGTATGATAGATGTGGCTGTTTCAGGTTCTGTTGTCGGTGCAGTCTCACTGAATTCTGAATCAGCAGTAGCATCTTGATGGATTAAGCTTGTGGTGCGTGGACTTGGTACTGGTATTTCAGTTTTAGCAATCGGTGACAGTGGCTCTTCGCTCTCCGGTGAGGTGAGATCTTCTGAGAGGCTGTCTTTCTGCCAACTAACTTTCTTCTTCCTCTTGACCTTCATGGCGTCCAAGACGTCTCGTCTCTCCTTCTCATACTCAAACAGCGTCTTGCCATCCTCATCTACAAGCTCGGAAGACTTTGAGCCAGGTTTGGGCCCGTACAATGCACGAATAAACTTGTCTGACTTAACAGAGACACTAGGATCATGTTTTCTGAGGTTGGAGATACCTTCAGAAACAGCACTACTTGGTGGAGGTTCACTCACACTCCGTGGCTTTGTGTCAGTTAGGACAACTTGATCACCACCAAGGCCAAGAAGGGCATGTGAAGAAACAAAACTGTCTGTTGCGGCTCTTGGCTTGGTCTCATATTTGGTCTCTGGACGCTGGTAAGTAGTTTGCACTTTGGGAAGAACAGGCACTGTTGGTAGGGCAGAGGAGAGATTGACTGAGGTGGATGACACAACTGGAGATGCATTAGAGATCTGCGGCTGAAACACGAGGTCTGAAGGGACATCTTCATCTCCAAAAAAGCTTCGCCGCTTAGCCGTCAGATCTAGCTTAATGCTTGTCACACTCACTTTAGTCTCGGTTTCCTTGTGATCCTTACTATCATTTGTAACATCTTCAGAATCTTCACTGTTTTTGGTGATATTAGCCATACTGGCTTCTTCACGTTCATTTGCGATAGAAAGAAGTCCATTAATATCGTTGGACAGTTCCTGTAAATTTTCCTGCATCATGGCACTTCTGTCAACTACTTCTTCTGCAGAAACACTTTCTTGCATCAAGACGCTACTGTCTACTAATGTGTCTTCTTCTGCCATTTTGTTCAAAATTAAACATTGTTCGGATGGATTTACAGGGTAACTTTCTCCTTCAAGCTCACTCAAGTCAACCACCTCTTCTGCAGGAACACTTTCTTGCGCCATGACACTAGTGTCAACTAATATTTCCTCTTCTGCCATTTCGATTGATTTTGCATTTTCTTCCGATGGATTTTCAGAGAAACTTTCTTCTTCGAGCTTCCTGGAATCTTTAAGATCCTGCTCCGAGACATTTGTGTCTTCTCCACTGTTCATTGAGGCATCTTCCTCATCATCAATTGTGGTTCCATCTCCCAACTCATTCAAGAAGGCGTCAAGGTCACTGGGAGTTCTTACCCTCTTCGTCGACTTATTCCCCGTCTCCTCCACCACAACATCTTGGGGTGAACTAAGAAATGCTAGCAAGTCACCATTACTCTGGTCTGCGCTCAAAGACACTGAGGCATCATGCGTGTTATTAATCTCGGCACTGTTCGGCACAAAGTCAAAGTTGTTATCAAACTCTGGAGGAGGTGCAACCACCATCTTGACATTGATAGTTTCCGTGGCATCTCCAAAATCAAGAAGATTGTCAGTTTGCACTTGGCCATGTTGTTCCATATTAGCATTGATATCTGCTGGTGTCTTGAGGCTCTCTCCATTGGAGGCCATCCACAGCTCAGGTTGTCCATTTGAGGAGGTCATGGCAACATCAGCTGAGCTGTCCCCACTCCCGATGGGTTGGTCTGAGAGGAGGTCCATGGTGTTCATGCTGGTTGTGGTTGGTTCTTCAGCGTCCTTCTTGGTAGATCTTTGATTCAGATCAACAGTAAAAGCCTGAAAAATACAATTAAAAAAACTTATAAATTCCATGAACAAAATTAATATGAAAGCAGTGTGGTGGTAAAAAATAATACATTTACAAGCTACCGTTTTGAGAAACTCGTTCTGAAAAGAGAACCTGGCATTACAAATAGAAATGTTGACAAGTTAAGTTGGGTTTTTTCTTTACCGCTGGTTATTTTCAGAACCACAGTCACATAACTGAGAGATTTTTTTACTGCAAACCTTAGTTACTGGAAGGAGTGTGTCCATTGGGAATATTTTAGCATAACATTTGCCGAGTATTCTTTCAAAGAAAAAACATCACAAGCATCTCTGACCAAAGCTGGTGATGCAAATTTACACAACGCCTGCCTAAGTTTTAAAAAGCCTTACCCGGCCCCCCACCCCTTCTGGTTACCTCACTGTTCAGGACACCACAGGACACTCCTAAAACTGCTACAACTGTTTACACTATACACATCTCATAAACATGTTTATCAGCACAAAAGAAAGTAACTTGAACAATCCCCACCAGTCCTAAATAAAAAATACAAAAAAACTCTGACCGTTTGAAAAAAAATGTTTGAATGCGACCAGTCCATTAGTGCTGAAACCTAAATTGTGTTTGTGGCATTAAAACGGACACTGGACACCACTGGCTGTTCCCTTGAAATGACTTGCAGTCATTCATCCGTGGCCTGTAAAGAAATCTTGAAAAGAAATTTTGTCCTTGCAGGAATACCATAGGAGTGGTGCCAAGCTGGTGTCCATTTCAGTGACTTGAGGCGCAATAAAGCTTTTAATCAGGAAGGATTTGAACAACTCTAAGCACCCTTCTGGTTAGCATTTTAAAGTAATTGATAGAACCGAAAAGTGTTGGGACATAAATACAGCTGTCTATGTATTCATGTATGTCGTTGTACACCCATCTCCAAGAAATGAAAACAAACAAATGGTTATCAACACCTGAGACTATTCAAAAACAAGGGCAACTGCATTTGACCTCAAAGGTGATTGGTTACATTGGTGAGAATGGGGTGGGGTGACTTTTGGTTTACGACAGAAACAAATCAAAGGGGACCTCTTTGCCTCCGTCACATTAAGCATTTTTTTCCAAAGGTTGTAACTTTTTCAAGTATGTACCTGTAACCACTCAAAAGTTTTTAATTTTTTATATTTAATTCATAATTAATATTTTTCAAATCACCCTCAAACTTGCTTGCCTATCTGTACATTTTAAAATGAAATTTGAGAGTAAAAAAAGGTTATCAACTCAAATTTTCATGATCAGTATACATGTATAAGCCTGCATTTCCATTCAAGCATTGAAATACTTTTGGGTTGGTTTCAGAAGAAAAAAAATTACGACCTTATAAAAAACTGCTCGAGAGACTCAAGTTAGGTAGCACACAGTCATCCTCATATTTTTGTATTAACAGATTTCCTCTACATATAATAAATCTGAGATCGAACACATGCTGGTCCAGTTGTTTTACATACAAGGTTGCAGAACTTTTACATACAAGGTTGTGGGTTCGAGCCCACCAAGCTAACCGCTGATTTCACAATGACTAGAATAAGTATGTTGGGCTAGTTCTTGAATCAAAATTTCATGATTTTTGCACTTCATAATCATACATGTAGACAATAAACCACTGTTTGTGCGAGAGAGATAGGCTTTTGCCAGCTTGGGGTTTATATCCCTGTGTGGGAGATTGCTGCTGAGTTTCCTTGACCAGTAGATCATCTAAACAAACAAATGACTGAATGTCAAATATATTCTCATGACATGTCACTTTGGCCATGACCTCTGTTGCCCCCGGTCTTGGCCTTGGTGCCCCTACAACAATTTTCCCAGACTTTCTATGTAAGGGTTCTTCGAAAAAATGAAAATGGCCTTGCCCTCTCAAAGATAAAATTCGAGTTCTGTTATACGTTCAAATGCAACCTCCAGATATAATAAGGGATTACAGATCATAGATACATCTTCTCAGATTCAGAATTTTAGGGCGACAAATGTTAAAAATTTGTTTACATAACCACATTTGTTCAAAGTGACAGGTTTCAAAAATTAAATTCTTTATCTATACTATCAGAAGTTGCTGTTGGCTTCCAACCAAAGGTTTCTATTGACATTTATTTTACCTTCCTTTTAAAGCACTGCTCTATAGAGGCTTAATTTGCCTGGCTTGTCTATAAATTAAAAGTACAAACACACATTCCACCATGTACTCACAATTTTGTCCACAAGTTGAGAGGTCAAGAGCTTAGTGACTAAGGTATCTGCAACGGCATTAAACATGGGTTTTAAGAGATCTGGATCAGACGTCAACAGACATGTTAAGCTGTCCTTCAGATCGCTTGAACGCTTCTCCTTGGAGAGTCCTTTTCTGTCTCCATCAAGAACAGACTCGGACGCTGTTGGCTCCATCAGAAGGTCTGAGTGTGATCCTGCCTCATGATTTTCAACGACAGGCTTATCTCGGTTAGATTCCTTAGAATGTTCCTTGTCGCTCATTTCCCTGAATGTTTCTCCTCACCGAGGAACTATCAAGACATTACTGAAATCACCTTTAAGAACTTGACTAGTATCTCTTATTCAGTGTGTTCCTTTCAAAGAGTTGTCTAACACTCCCCTCTAGCAAACATCATAACTTTAATACTCCAATGGTTCACTTACACCAACACATTCATGTTATTTGTTTGATGAAAAGAGGGAGGCTTCCAAAACTATTGTACATTTTTCAGTTTAATTTCAAAGCAGGTTTCTCAAAGCACACTTCAACGACCCAACTTCAGATGTCCTCAAAACTGATATCCATGAACCGTTCACACCTTCCGAGAGTCTTGAGAACTACACATCCATTAAAGTGAAGTTACTTGAAGACACCCCACCCATGTTTTCTTCTTAGCTTCATGCACCTCCAGTACCACAAACCTTCTGTGGATATCTGCTTGGTTTTGGACAAGACAAGGTAATCTCTGATCCAGTCTATAGACTGATAGTGACCAGTGACACAAACAATGTTTGCAAATTAGACTACATGCCTTCACCCCTGGTTGCTTCTACACAATGGTGTTCAAGGCAGGGGCTTCACCATTTAGACTAGGAGAGGGCACTAGAATGAATTGGTGACCAGAACAAAACTCTTTAAATTTGTTTAAAGATGCAGGGGGCCTTGTTACCATTATCTAAATGATGCAACAACATCCGTGACAGATCTTGTGCTAAGTGGCGTCTGGTAAGATGTAAAATTGTTAGCATCAAGAATTAACCATATCCTTTTAAAGGCAAAGCATTTTATATTTTGCTTTTTGGAACTGCTTGATGCTTTACTCCTGTAAAAATGAATGTATACAATAAAACTAAAATTCCATTTCAAAGAGTGGTTGTGTTTTTGAGATACCACTGAAACTCTAGAGCGATTATGTCCATGCATGAAGATTATAATCCCTAATAGGAATAAACACCCTCAGATTCAAATTTGGGGCACAAAAATTAATATATTATTTACACACTTCAAAGTGAAATGTTTTCTTGAAATGCTATAAACTTTCGAAAGCTGTTGTATGCTTCTAACCAAAGCTTGTTATTGCCATTAATTTTAAGAGTGATAACCAAGCGTACAGCTTTAGAGAAAGACATTGCTAGGGTTGAAAAATGCGGTCATTCATTTTTTGCTCCATTTAAACCATAGGTCCTTTTGGTTGGTAAGCGGTTTGTAACACTTTCTGTTTTCTCAAAATTGTTCACAGCCACAAATGATCGATGAGGAATGATGCTTAGCAAGAGACCAACTGGATAGTAAATGATGTTACAAATGGTCGATAGTATCGGTATTTTAAAAGTGGTCATGCTAGGTTTACAGCGTGCAGCTGTTCCCATTATACTTGAAGCAGCCCTGTTAAGTTACCCTGGCTGTGCAGAAGTCTTCCACGATACCCTGTGTATTTGCTGTGGTGCTCTTTCCTTCTAAATGCCCCCTTAACAGAAGAAAAGTTATGTACCCCTTCATGAAC
The DNA here is from genome assembly GCF_032118995.1 of Asterias amurensis. Taxonomy (NCBI): domain Eukaryota; kingdom Metazoa; phylum Echinodermata; class Asteroidea; order Forcipulatida; family Asteriidae; genus Asterias; species Asterias amurensis. The sequence continues at coordinate 676,618 of NC_092660.1, forward strand.
AAAATTCAAGGCCTGATGCATGAAAATCAATATACTATAAATATTGATGTGGTAATAATCAAGGATACAGTAATATAAATTCTCTGTTTAGGTTCAATGATGTTATTACTGCTCCTCTACACATGGCAGGTTCTACACAATACAAAATAACCAATATTTAAATGCATAAGACATAGGCCTACTACATTGTACCATGGAGGTAGAAATTGTAAAAAACATGTACATGAACAAGGGACAGTTTCAAATACAGTATTTGCTTGTTAAAACTGTTGACCAAATAATGCAAAGATTACAATGAAGTGTAACTAGCACACTATATTGTGAAGAATAATGTTCTTCTTATTATCGTTACCAACATCTTTCTGATTATGAGGGGCCCTAATAAAAGTGTCTAGTACCGTGACATGTGGGTCTGAAGATGGCAAGATACCACGTTTTGGGGAGGGATGGAAAGGTTGGAAGAAAACCCACACAGTCAGGTAAAGACTAAATACCCAATCCACTCGCAAGGCACTGATACGGGATTTGAACCTGGGTCCACAGAGGTGAAAGGTTGGATTTGAATCAGGCTCTATTGACATGACAGGCAGGGAAGAAACCACTGAGCTAAACTGATTTCCAATTGAAGGTATACAGAATTGATGACCACATGCACATAGAGTGTGAAACATATTGAAAGGAACCTCAAAAAGGCGGGAAAAGTAGCATTTCATTGCAGTAATTTAATTGACTCAAACCTTCATTTTACATGATGCAAGTCAACTTGCCTAGTGCGCTCATGTAATGTTTGCAAACCTAGACGCTAATAAAACAGCATACAATGATTGTAAATTTACCTGTTATTCTCTTTTTCCATCAAGAAGCGCTGCCAAATGAGCCTTTGACTAAACATGCACTCTTATCCAAGTAGTTAAAACATTCCTTCCTTTTGTTGAGGGACAATCTTTTGTGAGTGCCCGAAAGCTCCCATGGAAATCCTGGCATCAACACCAGTGGCTTAACTGCTTTGCTGAATACCAATAGAGGCCATTGCGCTGGAATTTAACCGCTTATCATTTATAACAACAGGTAGCTTGGAATTATCCCTTGGGCTGACTCATCTTCTTCGGGAGTTAAGAGAAGTAGAGTACAGCTGTCTGTTCCCAGACACAGATACCTACTTTTAAATCTTGCTGTCTTTCCAGTTGTTAACATTTCTGGAATTTGTTTAATTTTTTTTTAAACAATGTTAGGTTGATCTGCCACCATAGTATCAGAGTCTTTTTAAGGCACACGGATCTACTATTAAGGTACTTGAAACAAGAGAAACATTGGATTTGAGGCATTGCATGGTGAGGTAGCAATGTTTTGCAGTTAATACCATGTGGCTGTGTCTACTTCCAACGTAGATTTTGTTTTTTAGAGAACTGTCTTGCTATTCTACTACCACAGTGTAAAAAAACATCTTTAAGACAGGATGTTTGAAATGTTTGAACTACAAGACCAATATAAGTTACCAAATCAGCATTCTCCCTGAAGTGGTCTGCTGGCTGAATGCTAGTTAAAGCACTTGAGGACCAGTCAAAATATACTCCAAGAGCTCTGGCTGGCTACATGTAGTTCAGCATTGTCGTGGAGGTAGAATTTCTACCTACATGTTTCAATGAAATGTGGACCAGTTAAAAAGCTAATGGACTAGTAGAATGACAAGCTAAAACTGGTCCTGCTGGTTAGTCACAGAAAAAGTTTAGGGCAAGCTCTACAAATACAATGCAATCTTTCCCAACACTACTTTTGTCTATACGTATACAAACTCTGATGAAATCACAATTAACAACTCAGATTATTCACCTCACTGGTTGCAGGTCTTCTACAACAACGAAAAAGGGGCAACAACCTGGCCGGAATTTCACACTACAATGATTTAAATCCCTCAGAATACTACACAGCGCTTCTAAAGGTTTGTGCAATCATGGAGGTAGAAATAGTTGGCAAGTTTGAAATGAATATTATTCAGAATGTGTGAGATTCAAACGGTCAACGCTCAAAACAAAATGATTTCTTCCATCAAACAGGGGGACATTTAAGGGGCACCAAGGAAAGGACCAGTGGCAATTTCAAGGGGTATACAGGAAGTTACAAGGGGCAATTTCAAGGGGTACCAAGAAAAAGACATGAGGCAACAGAGGCACCCTGCCTCCATTGACTCAGTGAGATGTCAGGACTGAGTACAGTGTAGTTTTAACTCAATATTTTAAAAAACTGAGTTCTCAGCGACTACAAGAATCTACTCTACAATTCTCAACAAAAACCTCTTCCAAGTGAAATGACTTCCACCCCAATAAGAAATGCTGTACATGTGTTGTGTTGACTGCACTGATATAAAGAAATATTTTGAAACGCTTTGCATTTCCAAAAATGAAGAAGCCAAAAGCCTGAACAAACATGTTAATAACTCCAAACCTTAAAAACATTTTGAACTCCTAAATTCAGTATTGCTGTCAGGGATGAACTTACCACAGTTGAATGTTAATAATCTCAAAAGCAGAGTTATTGTACAGAATTCCCCTCAGAAGAGTGTCTTCCAAGACCATACCTATCAACTGTCCAGGCTGTCCATGTATTTATCAATAGCCGTTAAGGAAGATTTGATGGTCTAATGGTCTTTACAACCCCCCCAGCAAGCAGGCAAACTTACTTTTATCTTAGTTGAAGGCAACACTCATTGTCGTTTTGCGAATGATTACATCTTTTCAGCGTACGAACTAGAGCAAATAGGGTTTATACACCGCGGCCACAGTGGTAGTCCAGTATTGTAGTTTAGCTTGATATCTCCATAATAGCGCAACCAGTACTGTTGACATGCTACCTAACTGTGTGACCCAGTAGGGATTTATTTGAACAACCCCAAACTGCTTTGAAGACAGGTAGACCATAATTAGTAGAGCAAATATTAGTCAGACTTCTCAAGTGTTTATCCTGGACTCCAAGAGCTACAGGTAAATGCAAATGAGAGAGTCTAAAAATGGTGAAGTGTATAGCTTTGTAGCTTACATGTACTCAATAAAAATGTAATCATGGAAGCTTTCAATGTGCCTTATACGTGTAAATAATAATATAACAACATGAATTTATTTATAAAGCTCAACAAATGCTGGACAAATGCCTGATAAAACACATGAGGACCAGTCACAGTTCACTGTTTTGAAAAGCATCCCAATTTCAATTGAAATATTAAATCGTGAATAGTACACTAGATAAACAGACTGGTTAGACTGTGTGTAAGTCTCATGAAGATCTGAACATTGGGATGTGCTTTTTCTACCTCCATCATGGTGAAAGTGGACAATTTTGTTTAGTATGTGAAAGCAATTATTTGACAAGGTTAATTACAAATACATTCAAGACTTGCATGGTCTATGGACATTGAAGTCATCAAGAAACCAATCTTGTTCAAAACATGCACATAATCCTTTCATGTGATTGAGAGCTAATGTGACTAATATCAACAGCTGCCATGCATGCCAAACCATGTAATTCCAGCTCAGGGCAGGATTTGAGCCAAACAGGTCTCAAGAGCCGATTATTAAGACAAAGTTGAAGGAAACAACCCTCTATCCTCCAAGTTGCTTCTCCAACCAAACAGAGCTGGCAAAGATAATAATAGACCAAGGATCTTCCAACCATATCCCCATAGGAAGGAATAATTCCTGTTAAACCTTTCCACGGCTGAAGATAGAATACATCCATGCCTTTAACTCTAAGAAAATAGAAACCTTCTAGTGTCTGGCTTTAGCCACAACAACATGTGTCCTTTTGTTGCAAAAAGGTAAGCTGTTTTTTTCTCCTTGAAAGTTCAACAAAGCATTTATTACCTCCAGTCTTCCCTGGTAAACCACTTGCTTAGATCCAGAGAAGATTCTCTAATCCTCCAAGAAGGTTGTGCGTCCTCTTTCCAAGAAACAACTATAACCTAACAGACCTCAACAGACATTTACAAACAAGTGCAGAACATTTAACTCTGCACACTGACTCTCATCCCCAGGATAGCTAGTCTTGGTGCAAGACGTTCTTGTATAATGTTAAGTAAGGCCGTGTCCAAAAATTGCGGTTTCAGCTAGATTTACGATCACTATACGTTGAAGGACATCCTTAGCAACCGTTGTAGTCGTAGCCGTAGCTGTAGCAACCAATTCGGATATGGCCAAGAATGGTAATTGTAAGCACAACATTCGGCCGTAAGCAAAGCCATGAAATTGGGCCCTGGTCTTGTGAGTCAAATTATTACGAAACCTTTTCCTACATGTATGTTAAGAAGCCCTTTGGGAATAACACTATCATAATGACAAGGTTACCAGCTTTTCATTCCATTGCACCAAAGCACCACTCAGCAAACTACACTAGAAGCATGGAGCGAGGACTTGTTCTTGATCACCAATGCTGTCCTTCAGCACCAAATATCCATCAGTAACACTGTGCAATTTCAGCAATTAATCACTTTGTCAGCCTACCTTTGGGAATTATCAAAAATGCACGCTGGTGGTGGGGGGGGGGGGGGTTTCAATTGGACACAACAGTACTAGTGTGTTTATCATGTTCAAGAATGTGTATTTTTGTCACTTTAAAACAATGCATCAAGTAATATAAACCAGAAGGGAAACTGACTGAGTAATTTTTTAACAATTTGAAGTTGAACAAAGACAAATTTACTAGAGCAGGATTTGAACCAACGACCTCCAGATTCACATGTTGTTGCTCTACCAACTGAGCTACATGTATCTAGCCTTAAGCTGGCGGTCTCCCTATTTTGTAGTTTTGTTTCTTCTTCTCTGTTCAACCCCCAATTATTTCAAATAAAGCATCAAAGTCCCTTAGACTCTTTTGTTGGTGATTTAATTGAGTCTTCCTGAAACATTCTGAATATTCTGAAATTCCTGAAGATATTCATGAAACATACTCCTTGGGATTATGCACAACCGGCAAGACAATTAATGCGCATGAAGAGCTGGTTAATCATTTGGGTATTATCCAATATTAATTCACAAAATTTATGCAACCAAATAGAACAACTACGTCAACACTGTGACACATGTTTGGTGAGGTTATGCACATTACACTCCCTTGAAAAAAAAACCCAGGCAAATTGCGTGCAATTGGTTACTTAGCAGACACATTTGGAAGAGGTTTTTGAATAATATTGTATGTACATGTCCTTGAACCGATATTGCAAAACTGCCATCGAAATACAGATGCTCATGTTAATACAGCGTACAATGTAGCCTACATGATGTATGTACATGCAATGTTCAAGACCCGGGAAAATATTGGTCCACCATGTGGAACACAGTACAAAGGAACAGTCATTGGTTGTTGTTTTGCTCTATTGTTGTGAAATAAAATAATCAATAAAACCTAGTTACAGGTGTAATAACAATGAATACTGTCATCGTACCCACACCAAGGTTCAAAATTGGAAATTTAATGCAGGCTATAAAATGTCAGTTAAAATTTATCAATAGTGCCGAGTGGTCTGGTGTCAAATGTCAACTTCTTTTTCTCAGGCATTTGCCTAAGCAAATTATAACAAAATTTCTTTAAACCAAAGCAATGAGAAGATGTGACTACTGTTTTTGTGTATTATAATAACTTTCTTGTATTGAAAACAAGAGACCCTCATCACCTCAAACCTGTTATTGTAAGCTTGACGATATCAGTGAAGAAAAGGTGATGAGAAATGTTAATTTGATAAATGTGGGAAGAAAACCCCAAACTGGAGAAAGTCAGCACAACTCGGTAGGAATTGAAAACAACAAGGCTATGGTCCAGGATTTGAACCAGGGGCTACAGGGGTGATCGGCGGAATAGAAACCTGTACCTGTAGCAAGGAGCTGTTTATGTTTTGTCTGAGATTTGGTGTGCTTCCTTAAAGTGCTTGTTATTATTTGGCAAATCAAAATGATACTGCTGCAAGGACAAAAGCTAGAGTTGAGATAAACAAAATATTACTTACAGTCTCCTGACAATGACTAGAGCACACTAGTCGAACAAGGAGACCAACTAAAAAACTCTCTCCACAATAATGAAGTTTATAACGATCCTCTATAAGGTAAGGTCACTGCCGATTTTCTACTTTCCCCCATGTAGTAGTTAAAAAGCAGGACAGTTCTTTGAAAAGCCCCCCAAATCCAAAAATCTACTCTGAGGTAGAAGAATATATAGCAAGACAGTTCTCTAAAGAACAAAATCTTCCTGGCAAGTAGACACACACATGATGTTACCACAAACCAAATATATTAGTTTCCAATCATAAGACATACCAATCCAGCATCACGCCTTTAAGACATGGCCTTGGACAAGGCGGTATAAGGTTCTTCACTTATAAACAATAAAGAAAGAATGTGTTGAATATCCAGAAAACCGTTGACTGATAAGTATACATGTACTTCAAGGATAACAACCAGGTGTCTTTGTTTGCAGATAATACAAACCAAACTAGACTTCAACTATTTCAAATATGCTGGATATTTGAAAACTCACATAATATTATGATGTTCTGTTTTAAAACATTTGCCCTGGCTTTGAAATTCGCATTTGACTTGGACCATGTTACAATTGTGACTCCGGGGCTAACATAAATCATCATCTTGGAAAATTAAGCCTTTGGAAGTGACTATGGTTTGACCTAACATTTACAATTCCAAATGCTATGTAAAATGAAATGTAAGTTAGTGCCCTACAGTTTTGTGACACTACATGTAAATCACTTGTTTAAACTAGTACAGACGGATCTCATGTTTCGACCCTTGCAGAGTCTTTCTACAATTAACCTTTTGACAATAAATCAAGTCTAAGCTACAGGTCAGAGCATGAGCTTGTCATATTACTAAATAATTACAACCTACAGAGCTCGTTATAGGTTGACGTTTGTAAACTACCTGTGTATCTGAGTATAGAAAAAGATCTGCTTGTGAGATACATGTACGATGTAGCTTATGTAGCAGATGAAACAAAAAAAAGCTTGGCCTAACAGAAACACATGTAGGTTAGGCCTACCATCCATCAATCATGAATTCAATCCCAGTCCAGAGATTGTTAACTGAGAAATATGTCAGTGGAATCTGAAATTGAACGTGTAAAATAAATGTCCGACAAACCTATTGGTATAATAGATGTTAAATTTGCATCAAGGATAAAGAATATTAATTTTGGTTTTTACCCATACACCGATGTGTGAAGCACTGTATACTCAGTACTTTCCCGAGTCTTGTGAAAAAAAATATCACAGGCACGCCACTCGGGTGGGATTCGAACCCACGACCCTTGCAATTCTAGAGCAGTTTCTTACCAACTAGACCACTGAGGCTGCCCATCAGCCAGAGCCCGTCCGAATCCAACGTTTTGGCAGCAGGTACCGCAACGATACAATAGATGTTAAATTTGCATCAGGGATAAAGAATATTGGAATTGCAAGGGTCAAGGGTTCGAATCCCACCCGAGTGGCGTACCTATGATATTTTTTCACAGGACTTGGAAAAGTACTGAGTATACAGTGCTACACACATCGGTGTATGGGTAAAAACCAAAATTAACAAACCTATTGGTATTCTGAAACCACCACCTTGAAAACTGAACATAATGCCAGTCCTTATCTCAACAAATCTCATAGAGGACTGAATTCATTTCCCACAAATCCCAAGGGATGTCTCAACAGAATCCTTGCATTCCACCATGTACATGACCACTCAGCAGACAGAGTTTAATATTTATGTATTTAATTTGACCTTTCCAACTGGCCTTCATGGCCTCAGCTTGTGGTGACATTTAAAAACCCAACCAGGCCCGATCCCCTACAGTGGTGTAAACGTAGTCATGGTAACACATGCCATTGTAAGGAGCAATGCAGTCAGCACACCCCCAGGGGTGGGTGTAGTGGTAGGGAACTGGTGTGTACAGTACTTGCGTGGGATACAATACATTTAATACAGGTAGATTGTATGATGTACAAAGCAGGTTATTCATAGAAATAGAACATGCTGTGTCAAATTATGTTCTCTATGGATGATGTACATACCCTCTACATCATGTGTATGTCAGCTTTTGAAGTACATGTACCAGACTAGAGTAGAATCAATAGAGTGCCATGCATTTCAGGGAATTATTTCATCCAGCCTGTTTTTTTTTTTGCAGACTGAATGCTAATATTGAGTAGCAAATTATGATATTTCATCCAGCCTGTTTTTTTTTTTGCAGACTGAATGCTAATATTGAGTAGCAAATTATGATATTTGAATAGCAACTGATACAGCATTTTGCTTTGCTATACAAGGAAAATCGCTCACTGCATTTTAAGAATGCAAATAATGTCAAAATTAACCAACTAAACTAAAGAAGAGAGTTCAGCTAAATGGCCTCGCATAATTTGCCTCAAAAACAAAGCGAATTGACACAGGAAATTAAACACAGGATTCTCTCGATTCTCGCAATGATTTAGAATAGAGTGTACTGTTTCAGCCATGTCATTGTCAGTCCTAAAAAACAACTGAGGCCATCCAATAGACTGACCACATGTTTGCAGCAGACAAAAACAAACATATATTAATTACTTCCTACTTACACATATCCTAACCCGAGGTCGTTGAACATCAATCAAATTCTAATATAGAAATCTTTTCTGGTAACAGGAGGTGTTAACAGAGAATGCCAGGGCGCCAACCACCTGTGGAAACGCCATTCAATGTATCTGTATGACAAAACCCATAGAGTTCTCAGCATGCACTACCCACTCTATCCTCGTAACAATCACAATTTGTAATATCTCCCAATGCTTTGTTATCAGCGACACATCATTGCAGCACTTGAACTATGGAGCGTATTCAGAACAAAGCACAGACTGATTTGAGCTGACAGCATTGTGAGAAAAAAGGCGTCGCTTTTATTTCAATATTTACACTTGCGGCATAACACGCATTATGTGACCCATAAGTTGCAAAGAGCATGACCACTACATTTTATATTCAAATCAAAATGTTTGTCTTGTTAATGAGCACAAACATCATAACACAAGCAAAACTCGCTGTAGGGTTACAGCAGAGGGGTGTGGCCATATCAGGAAGAAGAATAGGGTTGGATTTTCTATGAATCTGTAAGAAGTAAAAAAAAACTTGCATGTAAGTAGTAAACTTGCAGGTACAACCGAGTACATGTATAACATTCTTTTGGGACATGTGTTGGTTCTGAGAAGAACTGGTGAGGTCTTGACGTTTTCAAGCAGTGCACGTCCTACTCATCTTCAGGGGAATGTCTATTCTTACCTTAAGACCAGCAGGTTATACAGTTTAAACTGTCGAGACCACAATGGTTCATTTCAGAACCAACACTTCGCCCAACAGATTTTTTACATGGTTGAACCCAAAAGTTTACTGCTTTAGTTTTTCTCATGATCCACCATTTAATGCTATCAAACATCGTTTACTGAAAATTGTTGCTTGCAGCGTGTTAGGGTCAAGAGGCGAAATCTCCAGATTGGAATTCTGTTTTTATCTTAGCCACTCTCTGTTGTAACCGGGAGCATAATGAGATGTGTTTGACAACTGATTGTGTCGTTAGGGAGGGGGGCAGTCCTTTAAAGTTATGAACACAAGCTTAATGAGCAAAGTTGTTGTGTTATCAGTGCCCATTCAAATGAAAGGCCTAATTCTTTCTAAATGTTTGATTTAGAATACCTGAAAGATTTGTTGATAGAAAGTTAAAAACATTAACCTTTTGACTCATCCCAATAAGTCCCAATGCGTGTCCACCATTTTGGAAGTCAATTTCTTTGCATACATTTTTACTCTCATTAGTGTGCACTTCATGTCAGGAAATTGGTCAACACAGCCAACTCATTTTTAAAAGCGAAACAATTTGAGATAATATTTGGTTTTAACCTTTGGCATCACATCCATCTGTGATAAGGACTTAATACTTTTAGTGCTTTCAGAGTCTTAAGGGAAACAAAACCCAGGAGGGAAATGGAAGTAAATGGTGCAGCCGTAAAGAACTTGGTCCCAGTGTAGTTTCTCTACAGAGACAACACAATTCATTAGAGAGAGATAGTTACATGGTATCCCAAATACAAATAAACCATTCTAGATTGTTCATCCGGTCATGCAAAAGCTAGAATCTTGCAAATTAACTATTTAAGAGTTTGTCTGGCCTCAGAAATTGTTTCAGCGGTCGATTATACAAAGGTCTCACCTCAAACTAGTTTCTAGGACTCTTTAGGATTTACTTAAAACTTACAGCTAGTCCCAAGTTAGGATGAGCATGGAGGTAGAAATCGAGATAAGACTCGTCTTAACTCTTTGAGAAATCCACCCCTGGACACGTAAAAACATCCATGAATTAACATGTAGCCTTGCATGAACAAGAACAGAAAACAAAACAGACATCAAGTCCTTATCCAAGATCAAAAACAACATCTTGGTGATCAACTCCTACACAAACTCACCTACGTATCTACAGTATACCATGGAGGTGATGAGTATACTATCAGCAGATCAGTACACAGGTGTCTAGAAGAGAATGCTGTAGATTCTATCCTTAATAGCTCTAGCTACAATTAAGATGGCTCAAGAAGATCAGGATCATCTTCTTGTCATTAAAGGGTCGACAACAGAAGTCTTAACAATGTGCTACTTTCAAAGACTTTCTACTGTCTGCAATGGACTGTGGCATTCAACCACGCACTGTAAACATTGCATTCCTCAGCCCACTGCTGTACTTCTAACCACCAGCAGCCTCAAGGTGGCTCATCTATAGCATGAATATTCATGAGACTCTTCCATTTTGGGGTGGGGGGGGGGAATGCAGAATGTTGTTTGTGTCATCAGCAACACTTTTACACATCTCAACAGTAAGCTTTAACATGGGTTTTGACAGCTATACAATGTATAGCTCTTTAGCAGTAAACACCCAAGGAGAGTGTAACATCTGCATCAATGTATGCAAGACTGTAAAGGCACAATCCAACTGGTTCCTAATTAAGTTACTTTTTAATGAATATTCATTAGGACCAGTCCATTCCAATGGAACCCTTCAATAGAAACTGTAATGACAAACATGTACTGTGGTGCAGGCGTGAATGACATGATGTATGTACATGTACATGTATATAGATAATCTCTTGCAACACTAATATTCACTATAATTTTCTGAAGGACCTGTACTATTGAAATTATCCCAACTTTACAAAGCAGATTGTCACTTTACTTGAAATAATAAAACTTTATTTTTAGTCTGGTGATAAAATAAAAGCCAGAAGAATTAGGAGGGGGGTGGGCAGACAAGATAAACCCAGATTACATTCGACCAGAGAAAAGATGGGTTTTGAGTGCCTTTTTGAAAGCAATTTGAATTCCTAACAAGAGTGGGAAGCTTATTCCACAGCCGAGGGACAGAGACAGAAAAGGCTCAGTCACCAGCCTAAATGAGAGTCATTCTGGACGCACCACAGAGAGCCACAAATCTCTTTAATTCACTTGGAATGTTGAATGTCATGAAGTGGTTGCTCCTAATGATCTCGCTAGTTACTCCATACTGGGAACATACCAAGACCTCCTTCATATCGCCTTGAAGCAAATTGACTGTCGCTAATCATCACACCTGAACAATCTAACACTCCAAAATGTGGCGATTACGTGAAGATATGTTTGGATGTGTAGAGCGACATAAGACCTTGTCGGTTTCTATCTTGATATCCTACATATTTGGGATTGGTCTCATACTTCCAAACATAGATCCACAATACCTTGCAGAAAAATACTTAATGTTAAAACGCCTTGAGCATCACTGAGGGATGGATACGAGTGCTATTTAGGAAGCCACTATTATTCTTATTATTATATGGAAATGGGAAAAAAAATAGTCATTTTAGACAGTTTCCAATTTTTTTTAAGGTTGATGCAGGAACATACACGTACAAAAACTGTAAGTGTTCTCCTACATGTCCATTTTGTAAAATTTGAAAGCCAATAAATGTATCAAAGACTGGAAATCCATGCGTCTGTCATGCGTTGTGCATTAAAGGTCTAGAGACGTCCACAAAAATGCCATCACTCGTGTCTATAAATTATCCTGTGACAATTCTGCTTCACTATTATTTACCATAAATATCTGCAAGCAGCGCCTGGTTTGGATTTAAACAGAAATAAATCACACTTTGGTACGCCTATCATATAAAACCAAGTCACGTAATTTTAAAGCAAACGCACAAAAGGAACAAAGTCCCTTACAACATATTGATGTCAAACTAATGCCTTGTTACAGCTTTGCGCTGTATCGCATGTTTATTCATCTTAGTTTCATTGGCCTTTCGCGCATATCGGCGTACGCGCTGAAAATTTCAGATGCGCGTATAAACCCAGGTGCGCATATTGCCTGGTAAAGTGTCCACAGTGGTGTCTACCTGGCAAGGAACCATTTAACATTTAAGCTAAGGTCATGGATTGATAACTACTCCAATGACCATAATGACCATAACATAATTACTTGGTAAGCAGCTTAATTTTATATAGTGTACATTCAAAATGGATTCAGCATTTTGCAGAAATGATCTTACCTTTGTCTCCAGACAGTCAGTTTCTGACATCCACGATTCATCCAAAATCACCTCTTTGAATGCCGTGTTTTGCAACATTTGTCCAATGTTCAAATTAGTCTTGGGTTTTGAACCCAATGCTTGATCCCTATTGGCTGGAATGTGATGTTGATGAGCACTGTGATTGGTGGAGAGTGTGGTGGTACTCTGTTGGCTGGTATCTTGAGGTAGTACTATTGAAGTGGAATACTGAGTGGTCTTTGGTTGTGGAATACTTGTTACCGGTACTTGCATTGGTTGCTCCCTGAGATCCCTGCATGAAGGTTCAGTCAGTTCATTATTTAGTTTCAAAGTTATTTCATCCACAGACGTTTGATCATCTGGTGAGGTCTGCATTGCTGGTACTGGCTCTGTCAATGCTGGATTCTGATTGGGCGAGAATGGGTCCCATGATGGTGAGCTAACTGACTGATTTGCTGGGGCTGTAAACGACGATGACCATAGATCATCCTCCTCAGCAGTTACTGTTTTAAACAAGGATTAAAATGCAATGTATTTGTTAATTTTGTTTTAGATTTCAAACATCAAGTATTGCTAGTAGCATAAAATAGACAAAAAGGGTGTGAACTACACAGTACCAGTGTACATTTTGTGCTTGTAACAGAATAAGGCTTTCTTCCTAGTACAGTAATAATAAGATTTGTATAACACTGGTATCTAGAAAAACTATTTACTTGTACTAAGACATGGAGAAAATTAATGGTATGCCTGTTGCCTGATTGAAAAGGTGACTTTTGAGGTGATTGGAAGAAAGCAAAGTAAGGTTGTGTTCTAAGTTTGCTTCAGGTGGAGGCTGCAACTGAAAAACTTTCTGTAAGATCTCATCCTGTCAGATGAAACCACAAGCAAATGGGCGTCACTCGAGTAGAAAGGCAGTGAACTATTTCCCTTGTATAGGGGAGCAAATCCTACTTAATACAACACTTACAACTACTGAACACAAGAGGACAATGTTTGCTCCTATCGACAGAGAAAAGTGAACTTTTGAAGAAACCATTTTGTAGAATGACAATACAAGAAATCCTTCTTTTTTTGAGTTCAACCACTCCTGAAATAAATATCTACCTCCATCTTTCTTCCTTCTTTCCAAAAACGAAAAGGAACTATTTGTATGTTTATATTTGACAAGAAATACAATAAAGTGTACCACTTTTCATCCATCACTATAGTTTTTTTCAAATGGTTGACAGTTGTTAAGTCCCTGAAACCACTCAGAAGGTGTTTCAACGTGAGAAAAAACATGCAGACTGACAATGAGAGTAAGCAAATTTATTCATTTGTTGTTTTCATTAAAAAATGAAGGAAAATCTAATTCCTGTTCCGTCCAATTTTTAAATTTTTATTTAAGAGTAATTAAAAAAATAACAAAACTTTATCAAGTCAAATTATTTCCAGTGTAAGCCTGCACGTCCATTCACAATCTGTAAATAAGTTATTGCAAATAGAACTTCTGCAACGTGACGGTAGATACATGGCACACTTTAGGTTTTTTAAGGTTTTTTTTACCACAAATTGTTTTGAACTCCTCATCAACCAGTCCTGACTTGAATATCAAATCGGTCTCCGACATCTCACAAAAGTTGTCCACAAATCCACTATCTTGAGCAAATGGATTGGCAAAGGAACCATCTTGTGTTGCTTGACTTTTCCCTGCATCAGCTGAGTTTGTTTGGAGATCTGCGTCTTCAATATGTGATGCTTTCTGTTCACCATTCTGGACAGCACCCCATACGAGTTTTGCATCTTTGGTCTGATCTTCTGAAGAAGTACCTACGTCGCCATTGGACACTGCTGGCCAATCAGAACTGCTCTGAGTTACACTCCGCTCAGGACCATTCCCATTGGTGGAATGAGCTATTTCATCATTGGTGTTGTCCACATTTCTCCATGGGGACCCGTTCGAGTCCTGCATACTCGAAACTTCATTCAAATTGGTGGATTCCATTTTGAACTTGTCTTCAGCGGAGACTTTCTTAGGTTGGAAGCCTTCCACGTCACTCCATGGTGTCAGTGTTTCCTTGTTCAGTGTCTTAGCTGGTACTACAACATCAGTGACAACCTTGACTCTGTTTTCCCCATTACAGCTGCGTCCATTGATAATCAGTTTGTCTAAATAAAACAAAAATAAAATATTAAATGTAAAAAGAGTGAAATTGTCAACAACAAAAACAATTGAGAGATCGTCTAACACCACAAGGCCAGATGACCATTTAAACGTAAGGGCTACACTTAACTGATATGGGCTCCTATCAACCCAAATCAGTTGTCACAAGGAGCACATTGCCACCTACTCCTGGGGCTAAAACATGGTTATCCCCTTCACAGTCTGTACGGATGTAGGCAATGGCATCATCCACCTAGGAGCCTGGCTTGTACAGCAGAATGCACTACCTGCCAAACCTTTTATGGTCAAGTGCCCTACCAAAGGCACAAGTGTCACGACCAGGATTTGAACCACACTCACTTCCGATATCACCAGAGTTTGGGTCCGGTGAAGGAGACTACTCGCCAGCCACAAGGCAACCACGAGCTAATGGAAATACATTTTGCTCATGGAAACACATTTTCTCCAATGCTGTCAATGATTAATTGTTCAGTACGACATCTGTTTACTTTCATGTTAAACAAGTCAATAAAAAGTGTAAACATTAAAAATGCTCCACCTAAATAACACTGGTATAAATCAAAATTAACTGGACCAATGCCAAGTGCGGCCAGTGTAGAAATGGATTATATTTATCTTTGAGTTCATTCACTTTTATAATAGCACCATTTCATTTTACCTTGACTTTGTTCTTCGAAAGGAATTTCAGTTTCCATCTTGTGTGGAATCCACCAGCTTAAGATTCACCTTTATAGCCTAAATGAGAAGAGCAAAAATTGAAAATTTTTACTATTTAGCAGATTAAAATTTTCAAATCGAGGATAAATAATTTGAAATGTAAATTGCTTTTAACATTACAATTTGTTTTTTACCCTGTGTATGTATACTCAGGACTTTCCTGAGCTCTATGAAGAAAAAACTTACCACTAGCCCACCGAGCTAGCCTGATAGCTAGATAGAGTTTGAACCTTAGCAGTGTGTATTTTCTTTTATGGGGTGTGTTTTTAAAGCAACATTTGTCTCCCTTGTATATAGCAAAGCAAAATGTGTCAGTTGCTATTCAAAAATGTTAATTTGCTACTCAATTTTATTACATGTACCTCTCAGTATGCACAAATTTTGTTCAGTCAAAAAAATTTGCTGCGCAAAAATGCTGGATGAAATCGTTCCCTGAAATGTGTGTGTGTATAATGCAGTCAACATCCTAAAAACTCAGCAACCTTACAAGAACTACAAAAATAATAATAATAATATAAACAAACTTAGTAATAATGGGTTTTTTATCAGATGGATACTTATCTGCAATATGCTGCAATCAACGACAGTACATGTCTTAAGTGTCTCTAGTCCAAGTGTAATAAGAATTTGTAAAAGATAAGCGCAACATAACAAATTTAAAATGTACACTCAAGTTTTCCCAACAAACTACATTGTCAACCTCAGTGAGAAAGTACTTCAGAAGGAGTCGTTTCTCACAATAGGGGGGGGGGGGTATTAATCTTAAGGAAGTACAGTGTCAAGCAATTTACTGGTCAAGGAAGCTCTTGTGAGCTTTTGAAGGACAGACTCTTGACAGCATGTGTATCTTTGTCTAATGATCTTCTCAGCAGATTCCCACAATGTGATATAAACAACGCAACAGCCAATCTCCCTCATACAAAAATTGGTTTACCGACTACGATTATGAATTGCACAAATCAAGAAATTGATTAGGAAACCGCAGTGTACTAGACATGACATTACAAAAACACTCAGACCTTATGCACATAATTATATACAGAAGGATAAAAACAAAATCAAAACTCAAAACCATAAACTAAAATGAAGCCTGATGGGTGTGAAGGCATATTATTGAAGCCAAGGCTTGTACTGAGAAACTTGAAGGATGAACAAGAACACTCAGACAAAAACAGAATCAAAACATGAAAACATAGAGATAAACTAAAATAACTCTTATTGAAGCCAAGGCTTGTAATGAGACGTTTGAAGGACAGACAGACACTGAACAAGAACAAGAACAAGAACACACGTATACATGTACAAACTGGTTGGATCAAAATAGAATTAAAAACCTATAATAATAACAATAATAATAGTAATAATAATCAAGTTGGCCAAGGTAATTTATTGGGATCTGGGCAAGAAATGGGGTGTCTAGGTGACTGCAAAATGTTCCGGAGAAAGTTACAGAGATCGACCAGGTCAAGATCCTCTGGGACTTTAACATTCAGACTGACTATGTTATAGTACATAGGCGTCTGGATGTCGTAGTCTTAGATTTAAGGCAAAGAAGATGTGTCATCTCATTGACATACATGTAGCTGTGCCAGGAGATTTAAGGGTAGCTTCGAAGGAGATGGACAAGATCCAAAAGTACCAAGACCTGGCCAGGGAACTTTGTAAGATTTGGCAAGTGAAAGTAAAAGTAGTTCCTGTGGTGGTTGGAGCGCTCAGCACCATTCTGAAAGCACTGGGGAAACATCTGGACGAAATAGGGACAAATGTAAGAATAGATCTGTTGCAGAAGGCAGCACTGTTGGGAACAGTGAGGATCCTAAGAAAGACCCTCGAGATCTAAGGCAACAGGACGTAGCCCAATTCGAGGAGTTACCGGCACAAATGAAAATAATTTATATATGATCTTTCTTTTGCATACTGTGATAAGATGAAATAATAACAATAATAATAATAATATAACAATCATACTCGCAAACGGCTTATTGCCTTCATGCCCCCTGGTGATTGGCTTGGTGCCCTTGAGATGCTCCTACATTGTATAAATGTACAATTTTCTCTTAGCGTGCCATTTACCAATGAGAAAATACCTTGCCCTTTCAAAAACGAAGCATAACAGGCATGTTCTTCCGTCCTTCAAGGTGTTCCAGTTTAACTCCTTAAGGATTTCAGTGATGCTACTGTGACGTGACGAGTAGTCGTTTACAACAGAAAATGTCCCTATAAAGGAAAATGTGCAATTCAAGGACCACCAAGGCAATGACCTGGGGCGACACAACCAAATGCATCCATTGTCTCCAAGAATTAACGGGCCTGAACTTTTAAACTTTTAAAAATAAAAATATCAACACTGTATTTTTGTCAACAGTCTTTCAAGAATTATTCTTATAAATAGACCTCAAATTGTGCAATCGCCCTTCCTATCGTGGAAACTATTGAAAACACAATCAATTCCTGTATTAATTGGGAAACAATATAAATGATATTGCTTTTGAATTGAATCCCCTCAAATTAAGTTCAAAAAATACAAATAAAAAAACAAGGGCTTCTCAAAATTCTCCCAAGTAGGCTGTTGAAATGACGTCTAAATTTATGCTGGAGTTTTGGTTTGAAGGGTCAAGCTGTGGTTATTTTTTGAATAATCTGTTGGGAAGTCAAATTCTTCATCAGGGACACTTTCTTGCAGCACATTTGCACTGTTCCGAGCTAAATATTGATGTATAACGTGTATAGTAATAGTATAGACATGAATACAACAACAGTGAAGAAATACACGTTTGTTACATGTACAGTAGTTGGGGTTTAAAGATGCCAAATTCATACTTCACTCAAAAGCGAATGCAAAGCAAATTCTGTGATGTAAACAAGAATACATCGATACTTCGCCATGCAATGCTTTAAATCCCATCTACGTTGTTCTCTAATCTCTCTGACTCAACTCTGAACATGGTGAACATATCAATAAGAATGACACACCCTACCTAATACCAAAAAACCAACCCAACTCAATTAGAGATTACATGGTGTTACCACAAACCTTACTATCGTATTTCCACCATAGACCTTTTCGCAATACCTGTTGCGCAAGTGCTTACTGTTAAATGAAGTGCATGCTGGTCTAGCTAGGGATCAAACTTGAGCGCTACAGCTAGACCAGCATGCACCTCATTCAACGCCTACAGAGCGCGTACTGAGTATTTTCGGTAATAAGGCCCTTTATGCAAAGTTTGAAATCCTACAAATGATACCTCACCATGCAATCCTCAAATCCAATCTACGTTATTCTCTTCTCTCTTAGTAGGTACTGCTGCCTTCACTATGGTGATGAAGCTATCAAGAATGACAAACGGCCTACCCTAACACTTAAAGAGCAGCACTAACAATAAATCCTGTGTCATCCTTGTGTCATGGTCTCACACTTAATTCCTGAATATTTTCACACTGTTCCATTGTAAAGTGAAATGAACGCCCTGTATTATTACTCAAGCGTGAAACATGCAAAACTCTACATTGTTATATCAAGCTGATTACTAATAGTGCTTTGTGTCACCACAGATTCAAGGCAGCGTGTAATATAATATAGATACCGGCTTACTGGTATTGTAGTTTCAAATTGTATTGTACACTTGTCTGATGAGACAGTGTGGAATATTATACTGGCATATCGGTATTGTGTTTCTGTAAGCGCGTCTGGTTTGTCTGCTAGTCTACAGACAGAAAACAATATGGGAAAACAATATTTCCTAATGGGACTACAGGGTTGGCTTTTAAGGTATAGAATTACATTAAAGGGAAGAGCTTTAACTCGGTATGGTCTGATGCACTAATTAGGGAATGATTTCATCCAGTACCACCAGTACTGGCAAAGCTGATAATTATTGTTGTGCATGGTGAATGCTGTTTTGAGTAGCAAATGATTATTTTTTGAGTAGTTACTGTAGCATGTTGTTTTAAAAATACAATGTCACCATTCTCTCTTTTAGGAGTCTTGAAATTCTCTGTCTTGAAATTCTCTTAAAATAGAATTGATGCAGGCCTCTATTGTTTCCAAGAAATATCAGGCCTGAATTTGTTCACCTTAAAAAATAAAATACTAACATTTTTTTGTTACTGTCTTGAAATTCTCTTAAAATAGAATTGTGCAATCATCCTTGCAACTCAGGAAACTATTAAAAAGGCAATCATTTCCTGCTTAATGGTGAAACAAATGACGTTGCTTTCAAATAGAATCCCCTAAAATTAATGCAGGCCTCTATTGTTTCCAAGATATATCAGGCCTGAATTTGTTCACCTTAAAAAATAAAATACCAACATGTTTGTGTAACTGTCTTGAAATTCTCTTAAAATAGAATTGTGCAATCATCCTTGCAGCTCAGGAAACTATTCAAAGGGCAATCATTTCCTGCTTAATGGTGAAACAAATGAAGTTGCTTTCAAATAGAATCCCCTCAAATTTAATGCAGGCCTCTATTGTTTCCAAGAAATATCAGGCCTGAATTTGTTCACCTTAAAAAATAAAATACCAACATTTTTGTGTAACTGTCTTGAAATTCTCTTAAAACAGAATTGTGCAATCATCCTTGCAGCTCAGGAAACTATTAAAAGGGCAATCATTTCCTGCTTAATGGTGAAACAAATGAAGTTGCTTTCAAATAGAATCCCCTCAAATTTAATGCAAGCTTCTATTGTTTCCAAGAAATATCAGGCCTGAATTTGTTCACCTTAAAAAATAAATTACCCAATTTTTTTTGTTACTGTTTTGAAATTCTCTTAAAATAGAATTGATGCAGGCCTCTATTGTTTCCAAGAAATATCAGGCCTGAATTTGTTCACCTTAAGAAATAAATTACCAACATTTTTAATGGTTAATGGTGAAACAAATGACATTGCTTTCAAATAGAATCCCCTAAAATTTAGTCAGAAAAATGTAAATTAAACAAACCAAGGACTACTAAAAACTCTCCCAAGTAGGCTGTTGAAATAACATCTAAATTTACGCTGGAGTATTGCTTTGAAGAAAGCTGTAGTTTTCTTATTGACTTTTCTGCTGGCTAGTCACTTAAAGCAATCACACAACATCGGTAAACAGTATTGTCCAAAGGCCCACACTTCATGTATCACAACTTTTATATGAAATAACAAACCTGTTAAAATTTAGGCTCAATTGGTCATCAGAGTCGGGAGAAAATAACGGGAAAACCCACCCTTGTTTCCGCACATTTCGCCGTGGCATGACAATAAATCTGTAATTCTCGATATCGAGAATTGATAATTGTTTTAATGTTTTCTCATAAAGTAAAGCATTTCATGGAACAATATTTCATGGGAAGTCTTTTACCATTACCTTCTGTAAACCCTGTTAGTTATTTGTAAATCTGTGAACTTTAAATTTTTGTTCTGTTCAGAAAGTGGCTTTAAACAGTTAAACTTTACAAGAGGAAACCCTATACAAAAGACACTGTGATAATAGAGGGCATATAAGCGTATAGAATTAGAAACAGTCAGCTTTATTTCCTTGGCTGTTTTGAGACTTGGTTTGGATAATTTTCCGTATGGCGCCACCACTTTTTCACTCATTTTTACAAAAAGGGATATATCAATCAGGTAAATTAGATACTATATTATTTTATTTCGAATGGACATCCCTGACAACAAACTAGAAACATTGTGGCCTTAAAAATTAAAGGCAGTGGACACTATCGGTAATTACTCAAAATAATTATTAGCATAAAACCTAACTTGGAAACGAGTAATGGGAAGAGGTTGATAGTATAAAACATTGTGAGAAATGGCTACCTCTAAGTGACATCCTTTTTCGAGAAAGAAGTAATTTTCCACGAATTTGATTTTGAAACCTCAGATTTTAGAATTTGAGGTCTCGAAATCAACCATCAGCACACAACTTTGTGTGACAAGGGTGTTTTTTTTTTTCATTATTATCTTGCAACTTCGACGACCAATTGAGCTCAAATTTCCACAGGTTTGTTATTTTATGCAGGATAACTTTCCGTATGGCGCCACCACTTTTTCACTTTTTTTTACAAAAAGGGATATATCAATCAGCTAAATTAGATACTATATTATTTTATTTCGAATGAAAAAGTGGTGGCGCCATACGGAAACTTTTCCTTTATGCATACCAAGTGAGAAGACTGTTCTATGACAATTACCAATAATATACTAGTGTCCAGTGTCATGAAAGAATACAATACGAACTGCAAAGTTAAGTTTGTGTCAATTCATGCCTCAGCCCAACTTTTGTTTATGTGTGGGCAGACTTTTAGTTCAAAAATTGGAAAAGTTTCCATATGGCGCCACCACTTTTTCATTCGAAATAAAATAATATAGTATCTAATTTACCTGATTGACATATCCCTTTTTGTAAAAATGAGTGAAAAAGTGGTGGCGCCATACGGAAAGTTATCCCAAAAATTGTTTAATTGGTATGGGTAATTAATGTAAAGGTGCAGTTGAATGAACTGCACAAAAAGCATTGTTTTGGCCCAGTAGGCAGTAACCAGAACAGAAGAACTCGCATCATTAATTTATAATTATTACATAATAATCAGATAACTCGTATTTTTTTAAAATAAAAATAAAATAAAAAAGGTTTAATACTCACGCTTCTTATACAATTTCAGTCCTGTGTATTTAATGCTTCCCCGTCTGACATACTCCTTCTAACAGCTCCATGCAATAAAAACAAGTAATGTCACAATTAACACACGTACACAACAGAGTCAAACAAAACAACAGTACATGAATGAAACAAATTGCGTCAAATGTACACAAAAATCGATATGGACAACATCCTGTCTCCCACATGGCATTCACGCTAGTAAAAGTAGAGTATTTGTAAAGGTACGTGACTAATACGACGTTGTTTTTCAAATAGCGCCCTCAAGTGTAGTCGAATAAACAATTTCTTGCTATAAATAATCAGGGGCGGCGGGAAGGAGTGGAATTTCGAATAAAAACTACCAATCTGTACCTTTTCAACCTGATCATTTATGTCAGATTCGTATATTTTCTTGTATGCTGTACTTTCTGAAGGAAACAAAGGTAAAAATATTTGAAGATTCTTAAGTGGAAACTAGTTAAAGTTAGTTGTCCAGATTACGGACATTACTTTTCATGTAAACAATCAATCATTCATTGATTGTAGCATAGAGAAGTTTACTGTTATTGTCCATTTCAATGAATCATCGCTTCTTTAGAAACGTTTAAGTGGATAGATCTGTGAATTTTTGTTGACATCACAGTCTTGGTTTCTATTGTTTGTAATGTGGTAACTTGTTGTGTATGTCTGTGGAACTCAACTTGCCATAAAAAAACGTAAATCATAACTAATAATAAATATAATGTATTATTATTATTATTTATCTCTCTCGGACATCATCAGGGCAGTCTCATTCAACTTTATAGCATTCTTACCAACCTTTAGTTACGATAACTTAACCCTCCTCCACCAGGCTGACGGCAGGAGGGTCAGTTATCGCAACTAACCAACCTTATAATTCAACTCGGTCCGAGGTCAACTCTCATTATTGCCTTGGTGCCTTGAAATGCTCTGGGAGTAGAAAGTTACAATTTCCTCATACATGTCACAGGGTTCACTTGGAGAAAATGCTTTGGTGCCCTTGACCTTTCAAAAACAAAGCATACATGCCTGATATGGTTAACAACTTTGTACCTCAATAACTGCCATTATTGCAGACAATTGTAGACAGCAATTAAGAAAATAAGCAAGACATTATATGGATACAATTAATGTAGATTGATAACAATTTTTAGTTCGAATGTTGAAACTTATTTATAATTTAATAGTTGTTGAACTATGGTGTTTTTATTTATAATTGTTTTCAGAATGGCAAAGTTAAAAAAGAGAAAACTGTCACAACCTCCATCCCAGAATGAAAATCTACATCATCAAAGTATTGTACCTACCCCTGAGATTGAGGTGAGCCTCGTTGACCGAATGAAGAGACGATTTAGCACTCGCAACCCTTCAGCCTCAGAGCCCAGCGTATCAGATGGGGAACCATCTACAGCATCAAGTCAGGATTCTACAGTCAAAGAGACAGGATCCAGAAGAAAAATATCAAAGAGTAACTTGGCTAAGAAAGTCACTCAAATAGACAAGTATTTCTCTCCAGATGTCGGTGGATCAAGGAGGTTATTTCAGAGTCCAACTAGATTTCCGATAAGATCGTCCTTGATGAGCACAGGCGCAGAAGAAACACTTGACGGTGAACAGATGAGTGACAGTCAGAATAGCACTGGTCCTATTGAGACGGATGGACACAACTCGGACAATACTGAAGATGAAAAGGGATTAGCTTCGTCAAATGAAATAAACACAGATAAAGATTCAGATAACAGGTAAACTACCAAATCAGAAAGTTTATTATTATAGGCTTGTCTAAAATCTTTGGAGATTTCGAGCACGAGTTCCAGTACCATTTGTGGCCCCTTCCTCATTGTTTGGGGCATTAAAGCATAGAATGGTAGGTGTAAGACGGTACACACTACACAATGGAATGTCTATGTAAATTATTGCCTACATGTCAGCCTTCCATGTAACTAACCGCTAGAAAATAGTGAGCGTTCAAAGTTTGGAAAAGTTTGGCATCTTTAAAGATCTGATTTTCAAAAGTGTTTGTGCAAAAAATAAAAATGGGATGTACAGGATGAAATGGATTAGCCAAACCTTCAACAATAAATATAACATTTTAAAGCAAATGTATCTCAAATTGACCTGATAGAAATATTTAGAGAGAAACAAAATCTAAACAAAGTTAAACTTTCAAATACTGCAGATGTTTCAACATTGTCAACCCACATATCCCTCAAACCCTCGCTACTGTTATTGAAATAATTTAATGGAGCAGATCGTCAAATTGTACTTTCTCTGATCTCAGATTGATTAATATCTTTTTGACTTTTTTCAAAAAGTTTCTAGTGAAACAGATCACAAACCTGTCACATTCATCTTGTAAGTTGTAGTTGTTATTATTTTTTCCCATGTCTGTCTCACCTCTTCATCTCTAAAATATCGCTCAAAAGAAACAATGAAAGTCAAACATCAACACGTGCTAAGAAAAGAAAGTCTGATCCCGGCCCCAGTAGAAGCCTGTCTGATGAAGGGGATGAGACTGGAGAACAACTTGAAGGAAGAAGGAGAAGTCAAGATAGGTTGGAACAGTCTCAGTCTCAATCTTGTTTTGACTGAGCGCCTGACAGCGGCCACTCAAATCAGCTCTGTGTTTGTTTGCTAATTTCTTAGTATATTGCTCAATTTGTGTTCTTATTCTTATACAACTGGATTTGTTACTACACCTGGAATCTACAGGACTTTTTCTGTGTATCCTGGAGTCATCTGAATTGTGAAAATAGTGTTTTTCTGTTAGAAATTTTCACTGTCTCAGCTGAGAATTCTGGTGTATAAAGCTTACACACACTTAGGTGGCTGCATCCTGTGCAGTCATCCACCTAGTCCATGGACATTGTTCTCCCATCTGGGGACAATGGAGGTAAGTATCCTTTTCATTCTCTCCCTGCTTGCTAGACCATTGTACTGTACTGACTCATCTGTGGTCAGCTTTGTTCCATCAGCATCAATTGTGTCTGGTGCTTGCATTCTGCCAAAGACACATCTAGGCCTCATCCACCATCGAAGATATCTGAAATGCCCTATTTCTTACTATGACAACTCCCCAGCCACTTTTCATTTGGAAATTGTGATTTTTGGTGACATTGCTGTAAATCCCGGCCCTGAAGGTGTAAATAACTCAAACTCAGCAGAAGCTAGTCCAAACTCTGCAAATTCCTACTCACGGAACAAGCTTCTCAGTCTCCGCTATGCCCCATCCACACGTGCTACAACTCTGCTGCCTTCCTGTATATTATCATTACAGAACCTTGGCCTTTTTGTAAATCCCAGCACTGTTTATCGACCTACACATCGTGGTAAAAAAGCTGGTCGCCGTAGAACTGTTCATAATCCCCCTGTACCAGAAGTTACACTCCCTTCTGTTCCAGTACCAGTGACTACTGCCAAATCTCAACTCAGCCTTTGTGTTCTAAACACACAGTCCATCTGTAACAAGTATGACGATTTTGCGGATTTTGTTCTGCAAAAAGATCTGGACCTTGTTGCCGTTTCAGAAACATGGCTGAGACCAGACGACAACTTAACATGTCGTCAGTGTACCCCTGCTGGCTACTACTTTCATCACATCCCAAGACCTCACAAGACTGGTGGAGGAGTTGCAATACTGTACAGATCTACTTTATCTGTCTCTGTGAAAAATAATGACGTCCAGTACACAACTTTTGAATCTCTTCATGCTGAAGTTTCCGGAAACTCTAAATCTGTTCGTCTTGTCATTGTATACAGACCTGAGAGGGATTCAAACGGCCAACATGTGACTTTCTCAAGTTTTCTAAGGGAGTTTGAGAATTTGATTTTGGAATATCTGCTTCATCCATCGGAAATCATCATCACCGGCGACTTTAACATTCATGTTGATGACATCCATAACACCAATGCAAACCAGTTTAAGCATCTACTTCAAGCTTTTGGTCTCACCCAGCATATCCAGGAGCCGACTCATCGTCTCGGTCATTGCCTGGACCTTGTCATAACTCGTGAAATCTCCCCACCAATTGTCTCAAACTTTGTTATTCTACCTGGATTATCTGACCATTATGCAGTCATGTGTAACTTGAGTCTGTGCAAGCCCAAAGTCCCAACCGTCACTATAAAGAGCCGACAATGGAAACATGTGAATCCTCCCGAAGTGTTCCGCGACATAGGCACTCATTTAGCAAATCTAGAAGTTGATCATGACTGCTTGGATTCCTATGTCAGCCAATATGAGAGTACAGTCAGTGACATCTTGGATAAATACGCACCTTGGAAAACGAGATCAGTCAAGGTCCGAACTGAAGTCTCCTGGTTCAATGATGATATTCGTACAGCGAGAAAGATCTGTCGTCAACTGGAGCGGAAGTGGCGGAAAAATGGCAAATTGGCAATACAACGACAAGAATATCGCAACCAATGTAAAGTAGTTAGGAATTTGATCAACCAGGCAAAGATCATCCATTATTCATCTCAAGTACAAGAATCCTCAGGAGATCAAAAGAAGCTCTTCAAGATAATTGGTAAGTTGTTGCTCAAACCCAAAACCCCTGTCCTTCCATCCACCTACAATGACCAGGACTTAGCAAATGAGTTCCAGAAATTCTTTGTCACCAAGATTTCAGACATCCGCTCATCATTTTCATCAGTCCCTTACAACGTACCGCAGACATTGCCACATCTTCAACCAGAGTGTAGACTATCTGTGTTTGAGCCTGCCACTGTTGCTGAGATTCAAAGGGTTATTATGAAATCTCCTTCAAAATCCTGTGAGCTGGATCCAGTATCAACATCCATGATAAAGCAAAACATTGATATATTTGTACCCTACATCACTAAGCTTGTAAACGAATCTCTCAGTTCCGGTTGTTTCCCCGATAGCCTCAAAGTTTCCTACATCAGGCCGCTCATCAAGAAACCAAACCTGGACAAGGAGATATTCAAAAACTACAGACCGGTTGCAAACTTAAAATATCTTGGAAAAGTCATCGAACGAGTAGTGTCATCACGTATTTCTGATCACATTCATACTTTCAACCTGTCCGACGTGTTCCAGTCAGCATACAAGCCTTTCCATGGGACCGAGGCTGCACTAGTCCGTGTGAGCAACGATATTCTCTCTTCTATGGACAATGGTAACCTTACAGCACTAGTCCTGCTAGACTTGAGTGCTGCTTTTGACACTGTTGATCATAACATCCTTCTCTCTCGGCTCCAGAATCACCTTGGCATAGAGGACACAGCCCTAGCATGGTGCAAATCGTATCTCCACAACAGAACTCAGCATGTATGTATTGGCACTGCGATATCCGACCCTGTTGTTTTGAACTACTCTGTGCCACAGGGGTCAGTACTCGGCCCGCAGTGGTTTACGCTGTACACTTTACCGATTCGTGACATCATCCTCAAGTTTAATCTGAATTACCATGTGTACGCAGACGACACTCAGCTATACATCACGTTTAAATCTTCTCAAGAAAACGCCAATGCATCTATTGCAAGACTTGAGAAATGCATCCAAGAGATTCGACGTTGGACACAACAAAACTTCCTGAAGTTAAATGATGATAAGACAGAGTTCCTTTTATTTGGGTCACGTCAACAGTTAACTAAGGTTTCAGTGCCATACATCTCCATCGGTGATGCTCGGATAGCTCCCTCGCTGAAAGCTCGGAACTTAGGGGTTATTTTTGATTCATCGATGACACTTCAGCCACACATCAACAACATTGTTCGTTTATCATCATATCACATCAGGAATATAGGTAAGATTCGCAAGTACTTGGACAAAAGTGCCACTGAAAAGGTCATTCACGCATTTGTTACTTCTCGTCTTGACAACGGCAATGCTCTTTTCTACAGTCTTCCTAACAACCAGATTTCCCGACTTCAACGGCTCCAAAATACTGCTGCTCGCATTGTGACACTGTCTAGAAAATCCTGTTCTATCACCCCCATTCTGAAACAACTGCACTGGCTCCCTATCTCTCAACGAATCATCTTCAAGCTGATGCTCATTGTCCACAAAGCTCTAAATGGCAAGGCTCCCCACTATATTTCTGAACTGCTTCAAGTTTACACTCCTTCAAGGAATCTTCGATCAAGTTCCATGCTTCTCCTCATTGAACCCAAGTCTCGACACTCATGGGGTGACAGGTCTTTTTCTGTAGCCGCGCCACGCATTTGGAACTCTCTACCACTTAATCTTCGATCTTGTCTTTGTACCGCAAAATTCAAGTCTCTTCTCAAAACTTATCTTATGTCACAGGTTTTTCAATGACTAATTTTGTTGTGTCTGTTTTTCTTTGTATTGTGTTTTTGTTTTGTTTTGTTTTGGTTTACTGCGCCTTGAACACCCAGCAGGGTGGATATGTGCGCATTACAAGTCTTATTATTATTATTAATATTATTAGCAAGGTCCAGAGACGGTGAAAGTTTCAAAGAAAAGAACTAGCAAAAAGAAAGGTAAAAAGAGGGATCCATTGGAAACTGTTTGCCAATGTAAATGACCTTTGGTATATATCTTTAATTGCCTCATGTTTTGACCATAGGAGAGTTTTTTCCCAAAGGGTTTCAGAAAGACTCTGCTAGGGTGGAAATGTTAGGCCGTTACAAAAAAAAAGGCAAAATGATAGGAATTTGTTGTCTGAATTCAGCATTACCTTTCTGCTCTCATCCTTTAACTGTTTCATGCGCTCAGCAGCGGCTAGCCACCGGTTTAAAGTCCTCCAGAAAATTAATTCTAAAACTAAACATAAAGATCAAACAACCAGATTTCAGAACACGAAAAAGGACTCTTTTTTACCCGTTTTGGGGTCACCATTTGTGAAAAAAAACATGCAAACTATTAATGTGCCCTAAGTATCAATTTAATATAAAAGAAATGGTGCATGAAATAGATAAGCTAACAAACAGTGTGAGGACAGATTGTTATCCTTCCATTGTTTTTGTATCGTTCTGTTTCCCATAGACACTTTAACCATAGCCAGTGGAGAAGTAGAGGCTCATATGGCAGACAAGGAATTCATCAGTAGCCAGGTCCGGGCCATGTCAACGCCTTTTGTTCTGGAGTCTGGACCCAGAAGTTGGATGAATGCTTGGAGAGGTAAAGGAAGCCTGGTCTAATCATTGAGTCTCTATTAGACAAAACAAATTAAAGTACTAAAAGATCTCACTGATTCTTAAGTTCATACCAGTACCAATCCTAAAGCTCATAAGTACGAATCCTCCTGAGAAAAACCTTCCCTCTGGAATACTGCCAAAGTCAATGAAAACCCATGAGCCACCACATGATGTTCTTCCTAACTAGTGTGATTTCCAATTTGTTTTGCATATGGATAAATATATATCTTTAACACTGGTATAAAATAAAAGCCTAGACCAAATGTACACGTGGATCAGCCGTTGTACTCCTGCCCCTTGTTCCTACCCTTTTCCCAAGGACCAAGTATCATATCTATACCTATTTTGATTGCTGCAGTTCCTGCTATTGTTGTTTTACTCTTACAGCTCAACAGTCATTTCATTATGACTTACCAGACATCCCATCATCTCTTATTGACAGAATTGTCACTAAAAGTAAGTGTAACACTTGTATTTTTTTTTTTTTAATGTTTATGCGTGTTGTTGACCCATCTTGGCATAGTGTGAAAAACTACCTTTGCTTTTGTGTGGTACATGTATCTTCTAAAAGTTTTAATTCAGTAATTAGTACAGAAACTACCACAAGATTCAGTTTACAAGGGACACGTTGCCTTGGATCGGTCGAGTTGGTCCATTAAAAGAGTTTGAAACCATGTGTTATGAAATGGATGGTGTTAGAAAGATGTTTTGAAAGTAGAATATAAAGATCCACACAATTATGCCTCGAAATTGGTGGTTTTCCTTTTACTTTGCGAACTTACACGGTCGACCGTTTTAGTGTTAGCTCACGATGTGTAAGTGTCAAATTTTGAGGCAAATTTGTGTGGATCATTATACTCTGCTTTTAAAACATCTTTCCAACTGTATGCATTTTATAACAACTGGTTTTCAAACGCTTTTCATAGACCAACTCGCCTGATCAAAGTCAACGTGCCCCTTTTAAGGCGTTAAGCTGCATTTACTGGGTGTTGTTGTTTACCAACGATAGGATTTGTAGAAAGAAAAAAACCTGTTAGTCTGGTTATCTGTGACCCGGTAGGGGGGATCTCATATCTTCATTCATAGTGCCAGCCATGATCTGGAAACAGGCTGTTGAAATTTGTTTTAAAAAAAAGAAAATATTTGCCAGATTTGTTTTTACCATCTTTCAGATGGAGTGCAGTTAGGGTACCCTTGATTTACATGTATGGTTTTCCATCTCAGTCCTTAACTTATACTTTAATAAGTGACCAACTGTAACTATTGCATGCAATCTTCTGCCAGGCCTTCTGCCCGCCACTTAATTGTAATTGCATCCTTTTACATTACTGATGATTTACATCTTCGAGTTGAAGATACCCAAGCCTACATTCGTATGGACTGTGAAAGGGGTAACCCTGTTTCAGCCCTAGGAGTAGATGGCAATGGCCTCTGGAAAAAATAGTTGTAGCCCACACCTTGAGTGGCCTTCAGGCCTTGTGTGTCAGGCGACTTGCATAAAAAAACAAAAAAAATGGTTTAAATTGGTCACTAGGGCACGTCATTGCTGTGGTGGAAGTCCTTCCCCTCTTGAGTTGGGTCTACAATTCTCTTGACTCGGGTCCCCATGCCTGCATGCTCCTCTTCTATTCATTTTTATTGCTCATTTAGTTGCTCTCCTGTCATGTTCTGTTCTGTTTTTTATAATTATTGTGTGTTTCTGTTAAGCAAGATTTGTATGTGCTTAACAAGTTTGTATGCTCTTATGATTTATGACACTGGGCCAATAAATTGTTTTCTCACAGTCAATTTCACCATGGAAGATGTTTACCAGCGGCAGCTTGGACGTCAGAGACAGCGGACAACCTTAATGAGGCTGGATGAACTCCGTAAAGAGCCTCAGGAAGATTCCCAGAGTAGTCTCAAGCCATCCTTACGAGACCAGGCCAACCTACAAGAGTGAGTTACCAAGGCGTGTTTTGAATGAGCAGATTGGACTCAAGGTCTGGGCCTAATTTCATAGAGCTGCTCAAGCACAACAAGTAGCTTAGCACAAGCCAAACTGCCATGTCATATATACAATCTGTGACTGGTATCCCGACTGGTATCTATGAAGTTGGGGCCCTGGTGTTTTTAAAATGTGGGTTTGGGTCCCAGTCATTGCACTTTTGTCCTTAAAGGGTCTATGTAACTTTTGTAGGACAAAAAACACAATGTCCACAGATTTACACTAAACTTACACAGTTTGAAGGTAATGATAGTAGAAAGCTTCCCTGAAAATACTACGTGCTGAGGTGCTGTACTTTTTTGGAAATGAGTAAAACAATGTCTTGAAAATAATTTTCATCTCATGGGGCGAAAATTATTTTAATCATTTACAAACGTATTTTCATGACATTGTTTTACTCATTTCTCAAAAACTACAGCACCCCAGTAAGTAAGATTTGAAGGGAAGCTTTCCACTATCATTATCTTTAAACCCTGCAAGTTTAATGTAAATCTATGGACATTTTGAAAAAGTACCCAAATCCTTTAAGCAAGACACACAACCATAACTGTCTTGTCTTTTTGACAGGACGTAAATCTGTTGGTCTTTTGTGTTGTGTGATTCTCATAAAAAGAACCAAGCACCCTTACTGTTAAGATAAGTGGTTCAGCCAGGTGTTTCTTGGCTGGATCGATTGGTGCACCTACACGTATAGACTCTCACATAAATCTTTCTCATAATTCATGGCCGAAAATTGCGCACCTTGTTCCTTTAGTTACATTAACAAGAACCTACGTAAATGGTTTTCATAATTCATGGCTTCCAATTTGGCTACATCTTGTGAACTGTTTAAGAAGTTATATGTACGTAAATAGTTTTTTTGTATCCCATGGCTGCAGATTGCGCAGCACCTCGTTAACCTTTTGTGAACTTCACATGAAGCTACGTACATGGTTTAAATAATTCATGGCTGCAGATTGCGCAGCACCTTTCAAACTCCCACAAGAAGCAGCATAAATGTTTCTCATAATTTAAAACCTATTTTGCATACCTGTCGTACATGTATGTGATATACTAGATAAGACCTTCATATTGTTTTGTGATGAAGTGCATGTAGGCATATGATTGTCTAACAATAGAGTGAGACACCAAATTGTTGCCTCTTTGGATGGGACATTAAGCCACCGGGTTTGGTAGTGTACATTACGTATAAAAAGAACCAAGAGTACTTATCATGGAATGAGTAGGGTTTAAACCCAGGTGATTTTGAATCATATAGCAAGCTACCTTGTTTACAAGTTTCCTCAGGTATGAGTCATCATTTGTTTCATTACCAGAATAATATTAATAAAAAAGAATAATAATAATAATAACAATGATAATAGTTTGATCGGAGGTCATGCAAAAAAATGCTAAATGCATTTATCTTCATGAGAAAACCCCCATAATTTTGCATTAATACTGGTTTACTCTTTGCATCCAAAGTCAACAACATCATGTGTATTAATTTTGGTTTGACCCTTACATTGATGTGTGTAAGCACTGTATACTCAGTACTTTTCCAAGTCCTGTGAAAAAAAATCACAGGCATTTTACTCAGGTGGGATTCGAACCCACGACCCTCGCAATTCATATTTGTAAGGATCCTGTTCTTTGTTTACTCATTCTAGAGTCATTTCAAGTTACCCAAGTGAGTGGCCAGGCAGTGTTGGAGAAGAAGACCAAGAATTAGCTGAAAGGTTGGTCATTATTAAAACTATATTGCCTTACTCAGATGTTTTATTTGTATAATTTGAAATATTTTGATGTCTGAGAACAAAGTACCAAAAATACTATTTGTTGTGGGATCAAGTGTGGTGTAGCATACTGTGACACAGGCTTTGAATTGAAACAGCCCAAGGCACCCACAGTAGTTGCCGTGGTGCCCTGTGCTTTTGCCCTGGTGCCCTTTGCAAAGTTCCAAGTTTACATTTTCCTCATAGAAGTGCCCCTTGGAGCGAGGAAACTTTTTGTTGTTCCTTCAAGAAGTTCAAGACCTGCAGATGAGACAATAAGACACAGGCACATCAATCAGAAACATTTGTAACAAATTGATCAGAATATTTATATGTCAGGTTTACCTCAAACTTTACCGCTTAACTTCTATAGCGTACTGAAAGTGTACATATTAAGCTGAAGACTTCAAAATCACCTAAATTAATTAGAGGTTTAGTTCCCAAGCCAACTTAGCTGTGACACACCCTCAGTAACGTATCTAATAATCTCATCATTGAAGCATTTGCACAGTGTTCTTACACAGAAAGGGTACCAGAACACTTTACAACAATAATATTAAAGCAATCAACAACTAAACAATACAAAGGAATGAGAATGAAATAATGGCCTAGTAAGCAAAACAAGTCTGCAAAAGGTGAATCTTAAGCAATGTTTTGAAATCAGTTACTGAAGTGCCATGACATATTAAATAAGGAAGATTATTCCAAGCAGCTGCAAATTAACCTTTTGGAAAATGAGGAGTAGATGAATCTGGTTAGAGGTTTTGTAAGAATTCTTGTTTCTTTAATGTCATTTCTTACAGGTACTCATCCCTACGAGCAAGATTGTTTGCTTTGAGTCGGTCTGAGACCCTTAGCAATCAGCAATGTGACCAATATAAGGTAAGTGTACAAGAAGTGGTTCTTAGGGATGTAGTCAAACCCTCCTCATCCGAGCCCTCCACATTGGTGTCGAAGTCCAAGACCTTGAAAAAAGGACTCAACTTCGGACTTGAGTCCAAGTCCTACAACTTTGCTGTTTATACAGACAATCTACATCTTAACATTCGTTTAAGTTACAAATACCTCGTTGATAACTTGCCCCAAAACTTTAGGACAGCATTCACATCAACAACATGAATTCCTTGTTTATATTTAGAAAGCATCTTGAACACTTTTTATTCACTGCACCATAGTTATCTTTCTGTTCTTTTTCAAGCCGTTTATAAACACTTGATAATGGCTTTACGTTTTGATCCTATCAGGGTCTTTTTCAAAAGGCTGGTCTCAGATTTGGCATAATTTTGTTGAATTCATCATATCACATAGGGACAGCAATATTATATAAGATTAGTTTCATTTCTCATTTCTTTGAAAACACTAACAGTTTATCTTCTATTGCTTACTATCATATTTATTTTCAATTGTCTTAGTCGCTTTTAGGAGTCTTAAAGATGATCCATACCAACCTAGACAAGCACTGCTTATCCCAAGACCTACGGGAGGAAGTAAAGAGGTCAAAGGATCTGAGTAAGTCTATGTTTTAAGCTTGTCCTCAACTATATGATATCGCAACTGTCTTGATAGTCTGAAGAATTAAAACTTTTAAGCTGTTACTCAAGCACGTCAGCTCACCAGACATTCTTCAAATCTAACTTGCAAATCGCTCATTAATATTAATGCATTGAACATTATGTCATGAATGTTTCTTAAGAAGTATTTATTTTATATTTTTTGTTTTACAGTTTTCAAGATCACACAGAAGCTTCAAAGTGGAGCGCTTGATGAAGGACCTAATGCATCATTGAAGGATGGACGCAGTGACAGTAAACAGCCATCTGTCTCATTCACTAACCACAACGATCTCATCAAGACATTGTTCAAAGTAACTGTATCTTCTGAACCTCCTTAAAAATCTGTCAAATGTTATGAAGTAAAACCAAAGAAATGTATTGTGTTTTGTAACGCACGTAAAATAATCCAGGGCAATGTGAGAAAAAAAGAGAACAGGTTCACCCCGGTGTTCCTGGTTAACTGATTGGTTAGCAGCATTATTGCGCCACAGCACCTTTGTAAACCATTACAGGGTGCTATGTTAAAGGAGTAGGTCGCATAATTCAAACGTAGTTCCATATACCTAGCAGGAATATACTGAATGACGAATATGGTGCCTGCTGTTGATGTCAAAATTTTCTTGTTTTTGCTAGAACCTCTACTGAAAAGAACATTACAAGTCACAGTGTATACGATCGTTAAAAATGATGATTCAGGATATGTTATTGATGACTTATTAATTGATAAGAAGAATGTGAAGTTAAGGTCGAAAAACAACAGAACCTTGAATTTGAAGCTGGGTGCCCAATTAAGGAATAAAAATAAAGACTTTCATGTTCCAAATTTTTCCTGCATGGAAACCTGTGATCGGAGCTTGAGATGTGGCCAACTAGTTAGTTCATTAATCATTTAAGCCTTGGGTTTTCCTTTAGAGCAACCTGGTAATTGATCCTGGACCTAAACCGATTTTGAAGAAACAAAACTTATTCTATTGCAGTAAGATATGCTAAGCTACGAAAAAGCTAATTTTTTACAGACTTAGATTTTTGTTTGTCTGTTACTACTTTGTATGTAGATATCCACCAACTGAGAAATAAAATACATGATAATAAAATATATAATTCCTTCTAAATGTGTTATGATTGGCTGCCTTTGTGTTCCTATAATTTTGCGATCATTGCTTTCTCTTTCCCTATAAATGGATGGGGATTTTTCCGTTTGTATTTTGTCTACATTGTCTATGCCTCTGATGAATATCAGGTTTAAATTCAAAACTAAGGCTCCCCAACCATAGCTAAATATTTTAAAGGTCATGGGTTTGAGTCCGACATCAGTCATTTATTCGGAAAAGCCCTGCCCCACCCCACCCTAATGAAAAAAAGAAAGTCCTTGCTATGACGAGGCTCAGTGACAAGCCTAAATAATATTTCCATCTGTAAGCTCACTGATTTTAAAGTTCATACCAGAACCAATTCTCCAGAGAAATATTTCCATATGAAAGCTCACTGATTCTAAAGTTCATACCAGTACCAATCCTCCAGAGAAATATTTCCATCTGAAAGCTCACTGATTCTAAAGTTCATACCAGTACCAATCCTCCAGAGAAATATTTCCATCTGAAAGCTCACTGATTCTAAAGTTCATACCAGGACCATCCTTCAGAGAAATATTTCCATCTGAAAACTCATTGATTCTAAAGTTCCACCCAGAACCAGTCCTCCAGAGAAATATTCAATCTGAAAGCTCACTCATTCTTAAGTTCATACCAGTACCAATCCTCCATAGAAATAGTGCCATCTGAAAGTTAATCGATTCTTCTAAAGTTCATACCAGTACCAATCATCCAGAGAAATATTTCCATCTGAAAGCTCACTGATTCTAAAGTTCATACCAGTACCAGTCCTCCAGAGAAATATTTTTATCTGAAAGCTCACTGATTCTAAAGTTCATACCAGTACCAATCTTATATAGAAATATTACAGTACTTTCCCGAGTCTTGTGAGGTAACAAATCCACTTGCACTCGAGTGGGATTCGAACCCATAAACTTTGGCATTTTGGGCATCATGACCAGACCCACTGAGCTTGCCCGGAAGCTTTAGAATAGAGGCCGAACTAAATGGTCTTATTCACAAACAATTGGATAGGCCAATGTTGTTGATGGTGGCGTTGTTGTTGTAGTTTTGTTTTTACAACAATCAAAAGAGGCGGAGATTTGGTATAAAACCGTGGGTTAATAAAGATTATTAATGCGATTTGAGTCTCCCGCCGTACCAAACTTGGGGGCCGCCGTCTTGGATTCACAATGGTGGTAAGAAACAAGGAATTGAAAAGGGACTTGAAATTTAACCGAATATAAAGACACCCAGGACTACACATTGTCTAACAATGTTTCTTTAGCTAACATTAACTAGGACCAAGGAAATGATATTATTGGAGAGGGTGTAGTTATACCTAAATAAAGATGATCGGTCAGCATCGCCATGGTGTAGGATTGTTACGCAAGACGCCAACAGTCATGTATGGTTTAGTGTTTATAAACTTTCCAGACAATTGAACATCAACACGAGAAACGAATTCAGATCCAGTCGTAACAGAAACTGCAATTAAAGCTACAAATAATAATATTTAGGTCGTGACCATGTTAACGTGCTTGAATATATATGGCAACCATGTGGCAACCACACAGGTGATGCTCTTTTATATATGCTTCCGTCTAAAATTTCCAGTGCAATTATAATTTTCCTGATTCATTTCTATTTCCTTGTTTTCTTTTATAGTTTGTATTTGTAAAATTGATTTTATTATGGAGCTGCAAAATCTTTTGTCAAATCTAGTATAAAAGAAATATGTTAATTGAATTGAATTAAACTAAGGAATATACTGCTGTGATTTAGAAAATGGTTTTACATCTACGCACGGCCCTTTTTGTTTATTACCAGGTTTCGTTCTAAAGCTAAACGAAATTGAAACTCATATTGTAAATACATCAATCCTTCTTTTTTTAAGTACAATCTACCGGTAGATTATACCTTGCTTTGTCCCATTTACATTCAGTTAGAAATCAACAGATAGTATACTTAAAAATGTAAGCCACTGAGGTTTGTACAAAAAACATCTAAAGAGCATTGTCATGCTACCACCATCTTGGTCATGTCCCCTTATATATATAACAGTAAATGCTTATATTTATTGTTGAAAAAGGAACCAGACTATCTCTTCTTCAAGCCTCAGTTTGGGTACTTTGATTTGAATGGGAGAATATCAAGATGGCCGCACACTGATAAAGGTCTACTACTCTAAAAACTCACGGGGTCAGAATTAATCCGGAATCCAGGGTCTCACGATGCTTTGACCATTTCCGGGACAGGCTGACCCACAAACTGGTCACCAAATTTAACTTTGAGTAAATTTCCGCGTCATTCTGAAGAGTTTCTGGATCATTTAGACACATACTCCGGCTCAAGCTCCACGGGTTCTGACCCAGGTCAAATCTGACCTTGGAGTTTTGAGATTATCGAGGTTATGAAACAGACGACAACGGGCCGCCCCCCCCACCCCCCTCCCCTCCACCACCACCACCACCCAAACACCACTTCAGAACTTATGTTATGATTGAAAAGACTAATGTAAGTATACACTGGAATGTGATGAATACAGAGATAGTTTACAAATATCCACTTCAAGCTGTAATGTACGGAGCTCTGAATGTGCTATCCAAGTCATTGAGATTCTGAGCTAATTTACTGCCTGATGATGACATCATAAAATTTAATGTGAGATGACATGATCCTCGATTAAGACTGCTTCCCTCAATATATGTCGACATTGTGAAAGCAAGTGTCGATAAACTATTCTTTAATGTTGTCAGCGCCCTGTAAAACTGTTTCAGACTCTCAATAATTCAGGTGGCACTTCCAAGGTTCTGTACTTCGTTTCAAGTCATTAGGCTTTGAAAAACTAAAAGGAATGAATACATTAACCATATAACGTTTAACATTTAACAATTTTGTCAAATAACATAACTATACAAAAAGCTATTTTCAATTAAGTATAAACCATGCTTTATCAAACACACTTTAAAATCACAAGATTTTATTGATAAAATATAAATATTTGTTTTCTGTCAGTTGAAAAGAAAATTATGATACACATTTTTGGTAACAACTGGAAGAACCTGCGACGCCACATGTTTCAAGAAAGCACATGGATCTGGACGTCTTTAATGAGTCTTGACTTCCTGCAGGCACAATCAGTACACAAACTGAAGTTTAAAGCACCGTTGATGGTTCACCGTCGTCCCCAACAACTGTTTCAAATCCGGAGTTATCTAAGCCTTCTTTGGCAGACTCGTTTCTGTGTACAAACATAAAATAATGATATTTCGGGGTTAAGCTTAATATTGAAGTGCAATAGTGAGCACTAAAATCGACAAGCCTACGACACAGGTGGGATTTGAACCCAGAACCCTACACATTATAGATCATATATGTCTTAACCCCTTGACTATCGGTGAAGAAACTTATTTAGCACCAAATGCCAAGCATCAATAAAAACAAATGCTGTACTCACTTCGACTGGTCAGCAATGAGGTTTTCCAATTCACCCACAACCTCTGCCTCTTCTTTCATGGTCAAATCTAAGGACGTTTCATACACATAATCCTTTGTCTCTTGCTCAGATGGGGGAGGTGGTAAATCTTCTGATGCTGCTGGGGATGCATCTTCAGGAGACGGGGGAGGAGGCAAATTATCTTCATTGACGGCTTCAGTCGTCGGTGGTTTATTTACCGTCTCGCCATCTTGAAAAGAGGAGATATTAAAGGTAACATTTTTCAGGCCCTGTCGAATCCACGGCTTCGGCTTCAGATTCGGCTCTGGCTAGCTTGGCACCGCGTTTTTTTTGGCAATATTGCGCCTGCTTTGCTTACGTGCTCATAGCTTCAGACAAGAGGACTGAGCCTGAAGCCGAAGCCGAAGTCATGACTGTTTTGGCATAACTAACTGTTTAGTCTTTTGAAAAGAGGCTACCGTGAATCATACGTTTCGGATTGTTTAGAGGATCTTTCCCGTCAAGGGAAATCGTCAAACTTCCACAAGGGGATACCTCAACACCCAGCCAGTGTCCCAGGGTACCATGAATTGCACAAATTAAGAAATATTGATTTGGTAACGGACGGCAATATTTAGACTTAACAATTGTGCAACAAAGTTGGTGGTAGGATTCGAACCCACAACCTGGTGATTGCAATAGAGGTCTTTTAAGTTGTTTATTATTTTTTACATACATTTAACATTGTCCGGCTCACTGTGAAAGCTAAATATTTAAATATATTGAATAAATCAGTTGGTAGTAGAATTCGAACCTACAACCTTGCGATTGCAATGTAGTGCATTACCCTTTGCAACTTCTTCATAGTCTGGTGGTTTCGTGATGTTGCTAGGTGAAGGAGGTTCACCTTCAGACCCGCTGTCATTCGATGAGGATGAAGTAATCTCTGCCGTCACGACGATGGCGTTAGGAGATCCTGGCTGATCATCCATTGTTTCTTGTTTGCTTTGCTGTCAAATTAAATAATTAAATATATTCACAAACCATCCAACTATTTCATTTAGTTTGTTGACAAGCTTACCAACCATTATACGAGACCCGTGTCATAATGTAACCTTTGTAAAAACAGCAATTTATAGGCGGGCTTGATATTTCAAGAAGGTAACGAAGGCGATTGCACTTCACACTGGTTGCACCTATTTATTTTATTAATAATTATTATGTAACCTGTGTGAACAATTGTACAAGGGATTTAGTTAGGAGCACATGCTGTGATCTCTTGTATGGTTTGGCAATTAGTTTCTGCTCCTTAAGTACTCTATGGCTTACACACGAAACCAAAAAAGGAGTATATAAACAAGAAGCAGTTCTAGAAAATTCTTCAATTAGGTTTTTACAGCTTCACGTGTTAACATAAAAAACAAATAAAGATTGCCATTGTACAGTTTTGGATGCTTTGCATATAGGGCAATATTGGTGTTTCTTCGGTTTGCGATTACACCGATGTGTGGATTTCTGTTCCTTGAAAGTAGGTCTTGCAAGAACTGCCCTGCAACTACTTTTTTAGCGGCTGAGTAGGCAGAAACACAAGACCAAGTTCCCATAAAGGAGCAAAATCTGCACACCAGTAGATGCACACATGGTGGGCAAGCATTGCATACAAAATGTGGACCTGATAATTTAAGAGGTCGACATAATGTACGGACCTGAAACAATGTGTGCGCTTACACACGTCCACACAGTGGACGAGTGCAATATTATCGGTTTACACAGTGACTGCAACACAGAACTGATAGGTGTCACCTCAAACCATGCATATGATGTAAATTGTGAACAAAATGCTTCACAGATCTTTTAATGACTAAGTGACAATCGGAGTTCAGATGTTTAAAAAACGACAACGCGATGACATAGTGAAATATTCTCTTATACGTTATGATGATAAAATAAACAAAATTCTTAATGTTTTTTTTTGTAATTTTTTAAACATTTCGATTTTTTATGAATCTCTGTATTTTAAACTCAATTCAGCTTGTAGCTGCAATGTTTGAATGTGTTTTAATAAACCAATAATAATAATAATAAAAATATAAATCAAATAAATTGGTTACATACTTCATGTTTATCATCGATTACTGCATACTGTTTTTCATTCTCAACATTTTCTATATCTTTCTTTCCAGACGGTTTGTCTTTGACGAAGACGCTCTTTGTCTCTGCTAAGATGTCAGCTTGATAGACATTAGTTGACGAATCTACCATGATCGTTTTGAGAGAGTTCGCTCCTGTAGGTGGACCCTCTGGTAAAACTTTGACTGGAGCACTTGAAGCTTGCAACTCCAGATCATCAAAAGTCAGTTTGGTATCTCTGGAAATATGTATATATTTTTTTCAGTAAATATTATTCTCTTATTATCAATGAACACCAAACACTCAAACGGGAGACTTTTAAAACGCCTGGTGGAAGCAGACTTATCAGGTGAAATCCATTGTTCTTGGTAATGTGCGCATGCTCAGAACTACATTAACAATGACAATTTACCTGGTAAGTCTGCTGCCGGCTAGCGTTCCAAAGTCTCCCATTCAGATTTTTAAAAATAAATGACAAATGACTTTATGGACCTGGGTCCTATCAATTTCAGTTAACAGAGACAACTAATTATTACTTTAGCAAAAAAAACAACAACAGCTAACCAGCCAAAGTGTCATGATCTTAGTATTATTGTAACCGTTATCATTAACTATGATGTGTTTTTTTTTAGAGTTGGGTTCATTACATTTTGTGAATGATTTTAATGATACCATACATTTATCAGTCATGTGAGGTTCAAGGCTATATGGGTGGTGGGCGCAGGGGGCACTCACCCCTCTTATTTCCGCCGACTGAAAATGCGTTGTTTTGAACAGCAAATAAATCGAACAAATAAGGTTTTTCAAACAACATTTGCTTCAGACCCTAAAGCGGGCCCGGACCCCATTCTGTAATCATTGTACCTCAAAA
Organism: Asterias amurensis; assembly: GCF_032118995.1. Lineage (NCBI taxonomy): Eukaryota > Metazoa > Echinodermata > Asteroidea > Forcipulatida > Asteriidae > Asterias > Asterias amurensis. The sequence goes on from NC_092660.1 coordinate 718,666, forward strand.
CAACAGCAAGGGGACGATTTTCAGCTTGGAAATAACACACAAAGTTCGCATTCCTTTCTCTAATATGCATTATTCATGAATCCGCTATGGGTTTTAAATGCGTATTTCTATACTATGCTTACCTCTTCTTGTTTCTGAAGTGCACGCACGCAACAAATGCTCCGAATAGTAAACACAAACCGATGAGTGCGAGCAAAGCTATGACCCATGACTCAAGTAGTAGGCCATTAGTAAATGGTACGAAACCATCCAAGTCACCAAGATCAATTCTGGAAAAGTTCAAAAAATGTTAACAATTATAATAAAATACACACAGCATTCAGATAGTTGACCCTTCACAAAATTATATTGTTGATCTGAGGATTTGATTGATTAGGACATGTTTAATCTAGCAACGTATTATCTTTAGTCTTAAGGTCTTCACACTTCAATGTTCACATCCTTTTCTTGTTGATCGTTGTAGACACTTTTCTAATAATGAAACATATGTTACTAAAGTGGTCCTGTGCCATGCACTGCAGTTTGCTGCATCGAGGAGCGTGTAAAGTGAAACAATGCATTTTGTTTTAATCCTTTGTCTTAATTATTGAAGTTGATTTTGATTTGATATACTGTTTGAAGTGCAGACAAATTTGAAGTTCACTTTGTGTGGGTCCAACAGAACAACAAAGATGGCTGAGGTCATCGCATGACAACAGATAAATTTCCAACCCCATTCCATCCCCGCACAACTCGGGCAGGGTTGATGTAGGAAACCTTAAAAGTTAATGATAACGAATCCTTACTTGTATCCTAGAGCAATCTCAAGAGATGCCCTTTCTTGGACCACCATCTTGTCTATCTGTTCAGTGGTCATCGTTAGCATCGTACGAGCGTCAGGATTCTTGATGTAAAAAGACACAGTCGTTCTCTCTGTCTTTGGCGCATTTATGTTGTACACGATGACATCATTTTCACTGTGAATGGAAGAGACATAAAGCTCAAATTTTACAACCTTTTTTTATTTGCGGTTACTATGGCAGCATGTGTGCCAAACAATTACAAAAACAGCCGTAGATGGAACGTTGATATCTAGCAATGAAACTATACGTTAATCACCGTATCTCTTTTCACAGTAATAACAAGTTCTTATATGAAGCATTTTACAGTGTACTGGTAACTGGGTCAATAACGTTCCTCTAATCTTTCTCAGCTCCCTGGTGAGCATACAGTCGTGAGCTGCCATGGTGCCCCAACGGCTTCTTCATACTGAATATCAACCACCTTCGCAGGGACGCAATGCCCTTAGGTGAGGAGAAGCAATTGTAGTAATTGCTCAAGACCAACCAGTGCATGAACCCATAATCCTATAACTTAACCACCGGTACTTGAATTCGATGCTCTTAAAACCAATCGGCCATCCCTTTAGTTAACACAGTGGACATATTCCAATGCCGGTTTAAGCATGGTACCACCGTCAGTTTCCAGAAATTTTTAGACACATTTATCTCTACATATAATAAGCGTCGTCATCACTAATAGTTTTAAACATACCCTGAATGATCAAACCAGCAAGAGATTTTATAAGCAACAACTTACTCCACTACTTTGAAGTCGCCTTCACAGTTTCCATTTGTTTTGCAATAGTCATTGCAAGTAGTGCTCATTGTTGTCTGAAACCTTACTTGTGCAGCAGCATCAAACTGTAAGAAGTAGAGAAGAGAACAGTGATGAAAATAAAGACCAGCAATTTTCTAAAATTAAAATAAAAACCAGCAATTTCCTAAAGGAGCAAGTTCATTTGCAAAGGGTTTAAGCTCGTTTAAATGACTTAGACAATAATTCTCTGGCACTTGGTATCCTGGGCCCGCTTGGTACACTGGGGCCAAGTCGATAACCTGACGCCATTTTGGTATCCCAGGCCCAATTCGGTATTCTGTATATACCCGTTTGATACACTGGGGCACAATCTATAACCTGTCACCCTTAAGATTGTGCCAGTTATGTATATCAGTTCTTTACTCTTATCCTTTTGTATATTCTTCAACAAGTTTGCCTCAGTCAATCAGGATCCAATTTCATAGAGCTGCTTTTCAGCATCAAACATTGCTTTAAAAAAACTCTGCTGAGCAAAAATGTGCAGGATACCAGTCACAGATTGTGAAAGGCAGAATGGTATTTTGACTGGTACGCTTGTAACCATGGTTGTTGTTGTGCTTAGCTACTTTTTGGTGCTTCAGCAGCTCTATGAAATATGGCCCATGCTTACCGATTTGAATTCGATTTTAACAGTGAGTTCCTTCCCTCCAGTTTTAATCAGTGCACCAATGGGCTCCTGTGGGTTCTTGGTGATGGGAGGCTCTGTTACCTTGGTATCTTCATCCCTCTGGAAGTCTTGTGGGGGGTTGGGAGGGGGTGGAGGGGGTGGTGGTAGGATCACCCTATTAGGCGTCTCGGGTGTTGTGCCTGGAAACAGAGGGTAAAGGTCAAAATGACAGGTATCACTCATCAAACAATTGTTCGTTTGTTTGTTTGTTTTATTTCCATTTGCACAAGTTGAAACATACATTAATTAACAACAGTTATAATAGTAAAGGAAAATTTCATATTTAAGGTACAAATGGAGTACATAGACTGCTATAGGTTCAAAAATAATTATATTAATATATTGCATGCGAAAATGCATAAAAATAATAGTTTACTATCCCGATGTCAACTAGTAATAAGACTAAAAATGTGAAGAAACCAGTGACAAAGATATTAATGCCCTGCTGATTTTTAATATGAATGACATGAAACAATAGTGCAAAGAAAACTAGTGTACTTATCCAAATCAAACTCTTTAAGATGGGTAAGGAAAACCTCACTATATTCCGGGAAATTCACTTCTCAGGCACACAGTAAGGGAGTTTTAAAAAATATATGTATAATTTTACGATAATTGGAAGAAACCACACCCACTCTACAAATATCAGCAAGACGGAGAAATGTATCTTGTCTTGTAGACTAAAGGATGAAAACGTAACTTTTTTTAATTGTGCGACTTTAATTACTGATCACGAAAACGTGTAACAAACTGCGAGATGTGCACCTTAAGGGTTTGAAGGTCACACAGCATCAGTCATTTAAGACGTACGTACTGCATATTTAAGACGTACGTACTGCATAAAGTCGCAAAACCGTAGGTTGAATTCATTCAAGTTTAGTCATCAGTTTGAAAAACAAGTTTGGAAAACAAAATTAGGGAAACTCAGTCTTGTCCGGTTTATGGCAATTTTATGATTGTTAGACTTTCCTACATTACTCTGAATGGCAAAGAAAGAATTATTATAAGTGAGTGTCCCTCTATTGTCTTTGTCACTCCCGTTGTTTTATTTGACGACGGACTTAAACTTTGTGCGGCAAACATCATTTCTTGTATTTAAAGAACAAAGAATTTGCAAAGAGAAGTTCTGTAATGTCCTTGGAAGGTACTGCCACACAGTTTTGGGGACCAGACAAGAAAACTTACGATTTACATAATTATCATCTTTACTGTAGTATTAAATTGTGTTTGCATATACGTTTTAGTTACGTGGTAACAACTACGTGCTGGTAACAACTTGATATCTTTGTTAAACCGGGACGGCAGTCCATCACGCAGAATCGTGCTATCCAACCTTTGCCCAGTATCGCACGTACCACTAATAATAAGCATACACTTCGTGCAACCTCGCCTTATCTTCATTTTTTGTGTGTCATGGAAATTGTTATCAAAATGTAAACACAGTCAATTTGTTACACAAAATTTAGCAGGATGATATGAAAAGATGGTTGGGAGATCTCGACCGAGTGTTCTATCTAATGTGATGAACAGTACTTAGGCAATATACACAGTGTTTTGTTTGGTCAAACCACGGAGGTAGAAATAGAAACTTGAAGACTTTTCTCAACAGGATGCTGAATATAAAAAACTAACCATGCTTAGGTGAAGTTACTCTATAGCAAGGCTATAATATATGAACCAGCCAAAACACAGTGATGTTCATCATAAGTTTCTTGTTTCAAACTAATCGACGCTAAAAGAATTCTGTTGAGCAACAATTTTCATAGAAAGGAGACTGTTCAAGTATTTTTTTTATTTAGGGCCTACTATAATATTGGTAATACAAACAAAATGCGGCAGCAGTATAGCTAAACGGGTCACTTAAATGGTCAAAGTATAAGCCCATGACAAAATATAGAAAATCATAATCAAGTTAAAGGTAAACAAATTACAAAACCCTCATAAAAACATATGTCTTGCACATAAATCATTCTGAATGTTGAGACACGTTGTTTCTTTGATTTAGTAGGAATGTTGGAATGGTCTCATTGAGTGAATACGAATGACTATCAAACCGTACAGTGAAACACATCAATTGGATTTGTCTGCTGTCGCATCATTGTAAACAACATGTTTGTTTCTGTGTCTCATTTATGTCTAAAAATACAAGTTCACCTTTACAATGCATGGCATAACACTCTTACATGAGGAAAGTTAATTGTTCATCGCATTATATAAAATTTTAATTAACTGAAACTCTTACCTTGGCCGTAAACCTTTCCTGAAATAAATATCATGGAAACCAAAATCAGCACAACTGACGACCTCATTTTAAAGCCACCTTTATAATGTATATAACTGGATCCAAGAAATAAAATTGATGTTCTTTTGCGACCAAAATCACAGAGGTTGTATTTTCACTAATTCCTGAGCCTGCCCAGTTGCTGTTTCGGTTTGAATGCGGAACTGTGGGCTGCAAGTTCAGTGCTGGTACATTAATGCAAGCTATATACCGGTACTAGTTTTCTTTTGTGCATATTAATATTAATCTAGAGGGAGGAGTGCGTCTGTGGATTGGACTTTGTACTGTTGACGGGTACAGATAAAAAATATATTTATAAAACAATTATCTCGATCAACTTTAAGACATACATTTTCTTTAATTTGAATGTTTTAATTACCTTGGTCGCTATTATTATTTACATTCGAATTGGTTTAACTTAAAAATTGTGTTAAACAAACATCAAAAACATGTTCAGTAAGTAGAGCTGGGGCCTTATTATGAAGTTATATTTTTCCAAGCTGACCTCAGTGGCAACTAATTGTACATCAGTACTTGTAAGTACAATGTATTCAAAGATCGGGGTCCCTGGTGTAACGGTTTCATGGTAAAAGAGAAAACGACAGTTCTGGTTCGGTTGTTGGTTGTTGGTTCTGCTGTTCAGACTGAACGATAACCGAGTTGTGAGCTCGGTTACCGTTTTTGTTATGACGTCAGAAACAATTATTGGTTTCAGCCTCCAAAACGCACCCCTGCACAAATGGAAGCATACTGTGATGCATGCTGGGATGGACCCAACATCATGGCTATGCTAACCATAATCAAAGAATCGGCGCTTGAGGGACTCAGAGAATATAGCGCTTACGTCAAGCTTACAGCTAAGCAGGGAATTTCTATATGCACGTTTGTACTCCATGTTTACTTGGTATTACCATGGAGGAAGAAGTGTAGAAATTCGGCATTTACCCTGTACTCGAAGAATGGTGATCGCAAGCGCAGAATTCAGCAGTCGGTAAGCAGAGTCATAATATTTAGGCCCCTTGAAAAACACGCAACGGTACGTGTTTGTACGCTCTGAGTTCAGTGGGGGCGCTGTGTTAGGGTGTGACGTCATATTCGAGGGGCTCTATTGCGTCACACACACGAAGATGTACGCGTGCGGTTTACGTTTAAATGGCATTTTTATGTATACGCGCGCGCACAACAACAAAGCAAAGTAAAATTTTGCGTTTCCACCTGTGATATCACAATTACCATGACAATTTTTCTGTTGATTTGTCTCTTCTTTTAAACTGAAATCTGCAAAGAATGTGTTCCCGACCGACCATATTTCGCTCTAAAGGGCAACCACACACACGTTGGATCGGATAAGCTGAAAATGGCTGCCGCAAAACTTAGTCCTCGTTACGTTGCAAACCTTCGGGATATTTGGGGAGCAGCATGTGGGGGTGTCGTGCGTGAGATGTGCGGAGACAATGTTGCGTTTACCCCGGTACCACTCTTATCACAAAACGGTCGAGACTGCTTACCATTACAGGTAAATATTAAGAAAATAAGCACATTGTGCCATTCAATTCTGGACAAAACATTTTGCTTTCAAATACTGTTTTATTCAATAAAGGTTCAATTCAAACCTACATTTATTTCCATACTTCATGAAAACAGTACAAACTTAGCAAATGGCTTAGCGTAAATTGTTTGCTCAGCCAAAAATAAAAACGTTTGGACTATATACAAACTGAATCTTTGAGTGATTTGAAGTCATGGCTTCTAATCAAGTTTAGCTCACAGCAAATTATTTGGTTGCTTGCAGGTCTTTACTGATGGTCAGTCTTTAAACTCCGGGGCTGTTGTAAAACTTGATCACACTCAGAAACGACTTCTCGTTACTGCGCACGACAGGAAGTCTGGACTGGTCGCAAGTATTAATCGATTTCGAAGGTAAGCTATATGAAGGGCCCAATTTCACAGAGCTGCTTATATTAACCAAAAACAACTATATTAAGTCACACTGCAGCGATAAAGAAAACGATAACGATCACGACACGATCGCATTCTATTGGTTAAATTGCTCCTAGTACGCACACGCTCATATTCAACCAATAGAATGCGTTCAATTTGCGTCGTGATCGTTATCATTTTCGTTATCCCATCATTTCTTTACCATGTCAGGCGTTATCTAAGTCGAGAACGACCAAGACATTCTACTGAAGAAACCACCCTACTTGAAGAGATTTCGTTAATGAGCGGCCCCAACAACTTTGAGATACTTCAAAAATCGAAATGTTTTCTTGGACAACAACAAGACACAAAACCCGATGGCGGGTACCAGACCACCTTTAAGCTAGGTATCTACAACGTGCGGATTCGCAAGGTGGATCCGCGGAAACTTTTGAACTGCAGGATAGAATCAACATCTCCGGTGGCCAGACTAACCAAGAAGAGAAGGTTTTACTTGGTCTACGAGACACACGTAGCAGAGAAGGTCACGTGTCACGCTAAGTTGTCTCAGATCAACACTAACAATGACGCCATTAAAGAAACTTCGCTAAAACAGTGCCCCTTGGTTTTCCGGTTTGTGGAGATACGAGTAGACCGACAGGGTGTTGTGAACGACATAAGATTCAACGTGACACGTCATAAAACCAAGTTAAAGGTCGTGTGACTTTAATCCGCATCCTGTAGGTTAAAGGGTCTGTTTTTGGTATTGACTTTGAAAACTATGGCAACACAAACTTGTGTGGTAAGAAGTACAGCAGCTTTAGAAAGAATAATGCATTTAATAAAACATTTCACTTCGAAAAATATTTCACAATTAGTCCAAACAAATTTGAATGCAGTATAGCTTCTCATATTGTGTTTTCCGATGAGGATTATTTCTCATACGTAGAAATGTTTCCTCCAGAGTTTTGGCAATATCTCAAAAACGCGACCACCTTTTGAAATAAAATGTTTACAGATTTTCTTTTGTACAACTTCACTTAGAGGTACTCAAAATAATTATTAGCATAAAACCTTACTTGATAACGCGTACAGGAAAGCTGTTGATAGTATAAAACATTGAGAAACAGCGCCTCTAAAGTAACGTTTCTCACTAAAATAATATATGAATTTGATTTCAAGACCTCAGAATTAGATTTTGAGGTCTCGAAATCAAGCATTTGAAAGCACACAACTTGTGCAACAAGGACATTTTTTCTTCCATTATTCTCTCGCAACCTCAGTGACAAATTTTCACAGATTTGTAATGTTATGCATATGTTGAGATACACCAAGCGAGACGACTGTTCTTTGACAATTACCAAAGGATTCCAGTGTCTTTTAGACTCCAGCAATCTTAAACGGTTCCAAAAGCCAACGGTATTAATTGCCTTTAAAGCTCTTAGTATACCGGTAGTATTTGGGGTTTGAAAGACCCGGTTGCGCAATCTTCGACATTCTCTTGTGCCTTCATCATACTACAGCTTCATTCTGAAGGACGAAGTGTTTTCGTTAAAGACATGGGAGCTTTTTCGAAATCAATCAACCGCGGCTGTGGCTCTTGTTTAGACTGCCATCGTGAGCCTTCAAGAAAATGGATTGGAGCCGAGGTCGATTTCGTGCTTTCGAAAAGATCTTTAGAATGAGCTGATCGTTGCTCAACCTCGTTATCATAATATCAACACAAATAAAAACAAAATTATGAAAAAATACTTGTCTTGTTTTCTTTATTTTCAATTACTATTTCTCAGTGAATATTTCTTTATTTCAATATTTCTCAGTAAAGTAAACTTACTGCACAACAACTTGTTGATAAATGTACCTTTAGAAATTAATTCACTTCAATTTTAAAACTAAGAAACTTTCAACTTCAAGTCATTAAAAAAACAACGCACATTGTCCCTGAAAATATCAGAATTCGTTAAAATGTAGTAAAAGTTCAAAATATATTTTAAAACGCTTTTCGTAACAGTTTTTTATTACTTTACTTTTGGGTAGAAATATTGTAATATGATTATATATACATTTATTAATCATTAAGATTTACATTTTTCGAGTACAATACAGACCTCGTTGAGAATTTAAATCACTACAAATAAACTGTTTAAACTGTTTGAGAGCGGTAGTAATCTGAACAATTAAATGCCCCCAGTTTTCATCAGTCACAATTATTGTGATATACACGAGACGTGACAAAATTCCTCTGAGCCATTGATGGCGGCTTCAATGGACAACAAGGCCCCTAATTTCATAAAGCCTGTAAGCAAAAACTTACTAAGCACTGAAAAGTAAAGCTAAAAAGAAACAGGTTACCAGCCAAACTTAAATCAAGTTTACATTTAATAGTGAACTGGTGTCCTACTCATTATTTTGATTCGCAAATAAGTTTGTAAAGCAGTTTTTTTTTTGCTTAATAGCTTTATAAAAGTGAGCCCTGTGACCATGAATATGCAAATTAAAGTAGATTCTAATACAGTCAATATATTCCTGCCAGTGCTGCAGTAAAACAATGGACGCGCCAAACACAGCTCTCAAACAATGAAATGTCTTCCTTTGGGCTTGTGACGTCTTATGCATTTTTTTTTTTCAAGTCTGAGTTTACAAGAAAAGTTATTTCAGCAAAGCTTTCAACACAAGATGCGTTGTACGTTCTTTAGTGTACTTATAAAACTCTTAAAATGCATGTTTTACTCAACATTATGAAACCTGTTATGTTTTATCAATGACTAGTCGAAAGCCAGTAATTAATGGTTCCGTTATTTCATTTGTCTACTTCTCTCTTCAAGCCGAATGCAAATCAACTTTCAGCTAAGAATCGCATTACGTTATGCTTTTTTCCAGTGTAAATAAATTATATAGATCTAAGAATTTCTACAAAACCAAAAATGTAACTGTGAATAAAATCAAAGTCGAGATAAATTATTCGAGATGAAAATATTACACAAATTAAAAGAAATAATTTGCTGTTATTCGATGCATTAGTAAGAATGTGGTCAGACACGTGCAAATCCCTCGGAGATACCAGCTTTCTAAAGGTGACGCCCATCACCAACAAAAGTAACATACATTAAGGAAAATTACATTATGCTGTTACAAGTCAAAATTTTAAACACATACAAAGTAAAGTTAGACTGGATCATGTATTGTCATTTTCAGAAGTTCAAACAGTTCTTTGCAATAGTCTTGGCTTCAAGTCAACAAGCATAGCACAGTTTCTTTGCAATAGTCTTGACAATCAAGTCAACACTCTCAATTTCGGCGAATACTCTTCAGTCTTCTCAAGAATGACAGGGATCGTTTCTGGGGCTGTGAGTCCGTTTCCACCGGCAAAGATAAGGACCGGTCTCGTGGGTTCAACACCACATTGGCGACTTGTTTAAAGAGACTGTTCACGCTGTCTGCGCTTTTGGCGTTGCATTCCACGTACCTGACGACATCCATATAGTCAATCAGTCTGAGCTCCGCCTCGGCACTGCTTACACAACCCGGGCGTTTCTGGTCCGATTTGGTTCCGACAACAAGGATTGGCACGTCTTGTTCTGTGCGTTCGTCCCGGATCTGTTCGAGAATACAAAGAGCGTCTTCGAAGGATTTCGGGTCTTGAAGAGAATGTACTAAGAGGAATATGTGACCCGTGGAGATGTACAGTCTCCTCATGGCAGGGAAATCATAGCTTCCCGATGTATCCAGGATTTCCAGTTTGCACTTCTTGCGGCCCTGCCACGCGTAGGCAATGTGAATGTCATCTACCGTTGGCTTGTAGGTTCTTTCGATGTTACCTTTAAGGAACATGGATATCAGAGCTGACTTGCCTACACCCGTAGAGCCCAAGACGACTAGACGGTAGGAGTCAGAATCTTCAGATCCCTGCTTCATGGTGCTTAAGTTGTGTATATGAAGTCTACCATTTAAGGTGCTCTGAGACAGGTGTTTGTCTTATCGGAGGATTTGCATCTGAATGGCTCTATCTCAGTTGAGACTCCATCTTTTATACAGAAAGAAACTCCAAATTCGTGCGTCACACTGAACAACTACAACTACCAATTACACAGTAAGACTTCTACATTGTAGAAAGTGCAAAGGGCCTTGAGCACTCCTGGAGGGAATATGCAACTTCATTTAGACATAACAATAAATAAGACAAAAGTTCTCAAAAAAGCCGTATCCAAAAGAGTGGCTACGGCTAGGGCAAAGATTGCTGCTTTGCGTGCTGGTAATAAGGACGCCCCATATTTCAACGCATGATGATGGGGGCGATCCAGCAGTAGACATTACCGTTGCCAATTTGGACCTGGTCTTTATAATCGAAGTAATGGAGCAAAAGAACATTACCAATGTTTTGTATGTACAAAACAAGAAAAATATTCATGGTTTTAGCATCTCTGATTGTAATGCTCTCATTGCTGTATCATGTCGGCGGACATTATCACTGGTGGTAATAGAGTTTTAGCATATTGTAAGAGCAGGGGTGACTCGTCCTAACTTAGGACTAGCAATTAGTTGTGAATAACTCCTACGTGAGACTAAGTCCTAAGTCATGATTTTTGTGTGTGAAATCAACCCCTGGTACCGTAGGACTCTCCTTCTATTAAATATGCAGAAATAAGTTTTTATATCATAATGTAAACTTTCAAAGAACTCTTGAAACTCAAACAAACACTTAATTTGAACTACGTGCAGTACTATACTCGCTAGGCATTTGGTGCATGCGCCGTATACATCGTCCTTATTGGCGTGTGCAACTCTACGTTGCATGGTAATTTAGATAGTCACGTGTCCTAGCTTCTCACTGAGCTATATCGCATTTAAAGATCCTTATTGGAACATAGCCTGATAACACTTTTACCAGGAGAATTAGCTTGGGTGAGAGAGTCTTCGACCTATACAGTCACTATTAACTTCGTAGTAGGCCGTGAAATCAACACGTTAACATCCAATACACCCCACGTTCTTAAATATTTTAGTCGCAAGTTGGATTTGGGGTATTTTCTTGCTAACACACAGCATTTGCTTTTGGCTCTGTAGCTTCAGTGAACCTTTCAGAGTTTATGTACACCATATTAAAAAAAAAGTTAAAGAGCAGCCAGTTCAGTCGCGTTCGTGTGAATATTATTCGCATACCACGTCCATGTTATGTTTTTATGTGCTGCAACTGGTAGGAAATACTTTATGAGCAGTTACACAGATATATCGGTTTTACATGAGAGGGTCACCGTGTATGTTGGGTACTTTTATATACGTAAAGAGTGTAAACATGGGCTGGAGGAGGATGATCCAAAAAGAGGGCGCTATCAGAAGAAGTTTGTATACAGTTTACCATGTGTGGGGTGGGAGGGGCGTATCTCCGGGAGGCCACATCTCAAATCCCACAATATTTTACATTCCCAAAACACGTCGGGCTAATTGATTTGTAATGGACATAAACTACGTTAAACTAAACTAGTTGACGACAACAAATCTCTCCAACGTAAAGCTCTTCATGGTTGGGTTCACTATTTATCCCGGAAGTTACTAATAATATACTTGCACAGTCTATTAACAATGAGCGAGATATAAATAGACCTCTGTTGACGTTATCAATCCTTGAGCACTGAGTCTACGAAAGGGCGCCCTCCTCAAATGACGTCACATAAACTACAATAACACATGCACACGTGTACGCGCTGTACATGACTCTCAGCCAATGATCTCCTTCCACGCGTGCACGTCTTACAAACATTGCGGCAAATGCAAGGGGTCTATTTGGGACTACATGTCCGTGTAATACGGCCTTGTTTCAAACTTGGGGAATGTTGGCATACACAGGGAATTCAAACATTTTGAAAGGTCAAGAAACCCTTTTTGCAATTAAGGTGACATACGATTAGACTGAGGTTGCATACTTCATTGAGGACACACATTCGACCAGATGGTGCATATGTGAATTAGCTGGTTTATCTTCACTGGTATTCCTGCGAGGGTTTGAAATAAATACGTGGAAATTACGGGGCCACGCGCATGACAATTTCCGGCTTCATTTGGTGCTCGAAATGGTCGGACATGGTGTAACCCCGCCCCACCCCCACCCTAACTCCATGTTGTCTTCATTGTAAATATATCTTACGTACAAGAGGAAAATAGTCTATACGGGAATCAGTTTATTCTTTGCATCTAAATCGTCACTGTCGTGGTGATTTTCAATTGGGAATTTTGTTTTCAAGATCGTATCTAAAAGGGGCATCCTTAAAAAAAAATCTGGAAACATTTTGAAGATTGAAATTCTATGCCTTCAGAAAAAGACAAAAATGCACACGGGAACATTATACATTTACCCGGATTCCCGGTCATGATGGGCCCTGACCAATTTCTTGGTCAGTATGACTAAACACTGCGTCAAAGTGACCCCTAAATGGGTCCAACTGTCGCAGTGAGTTAACATTTTAACCAGTCGGGTTAGCCAGACCCAGAAATCAGGCCCTATGTGAAATCGGGCCATGGAAGAGTTCACTCCTGGGTCCCCTAAAACAATCATGAACACGAGTGAACCAATTGAGTGAACCTAATTGACGAACCATTGCGGAGGTTTATGGTTTTCGTATCTTATAGTAGTTTCTTTCATCACCTGCCACGTCTATAGGACCCCGGTTCGAATCCCGCTGGGGCACTATGCGGGTTGGGTTTTCAGTCCCTGTCTTGACTGCGTGGGTTTCCCTAAGAAATAGTTCTCTGTGGTTTTCCCCCACATCTACAAAACTACAAACTACAAACTTCCTCCCTTGTTCAACCAACAACAGATTAAGGGTAATTTAACTACTAGAAATAATAACTAGATACTAATATATTTAATCGGTGCTAGATTTCAAGTCTTAAAAATGAGTTTAAAAGACCTATTTATTTTATTGCTTGATTCGTATAATTAGAACAATAAACGGAACTCAACTTGATTTGTGTAGGTTCTAATAAACTTATATTAAAGATGTGCATACAATAATATGTTTTAAAATCAAGACTCAAGAAGTAGTTGAGAAAGTGCCATAATTTCTTAAGGTGCTCGGTAAGGGGGAATGCGAAATAAACAAACCGTAACTCGGAGGTTTTAATGGTAAAATTATTCCCAAATTGAGGTATACGACGTCCTTAGCAACACCCTTATCAACAGCCGTAGCCGTAGCTGTAGACGCCAATTTGGATACGGCCTTATGGGGTTCAACCTCGTTACCACTTGTTTAAATATTTCATTCTCCCTACTAAAATTATAGTAAAAATCAGGTGGGTTCGGTGAAATATTCATACCGTTGGGCAAATGTTCGAATCTGTTGACTAAAACAGAACTAGATATCAAGAGCACTGAACAAATGTGCCATTAAATATTCTTCAAATACTTGATACTACACGAATTCAAAGAAAAGTGTCTTGGACAACTTTCTGTTCTAAAAAAGGCAGGGTATCCCTTTGCTAATTACTCTGAAAGTTAGTGTGCATAAAAAACTACTTGGCAAGAGCACTACTGGAGCGCTCCTATTAGAAACGGCACCATTTGAATCTGAGAATGGCATTCGGCATGAAGCCTTTCCCAGGCATCTGGAAATTATTTGCCACCAGAGTGGTTGACAATAAAACTTTTTAACATTTTCAAACCCTGCCTTTAAAAGTTAGGGTCATAGATTAATGTCTAAAACTCTAAAAACGATTCATGCATAAATCGTTTCTGAGATGTCTGAGGGCTGGCTGGTGTCCGTTCGAGAATGCTGCAGCCATCAATGATGCGGTTGGTACCCGCTGTCACCTTGCTAATTATGGATTGATTTGACACGCTTGTGAAAATACTGCGACTGTTTTTTGTTTTTTTGTTGTTGTTTTTCAGCTAAAACTGTCTAATGTTATTTACCTATCTTGGTAAAACTACGCTGTAACACAAGCTATTTGACCCTACCTTTATCACGCGATGAAAGCAAATTGTGATCAGAATGTCAATGTTTGGTGAAATTATTAATAACAATGAAACTTGTTTACTTTAAGTTTTTTTTTTCTTTGGGGGAACCTACGATGGATGCAAACAGCGTTGTCTGGAATTGGTGCATTATGAAATAAATTATCATTATTATATTCTCGCTTTCACTTTGTACCACATTATATTATATATTTTATACGACTATACTTGATTCACATACTATTATAATATTATAAGATTAAATATATATATATATTTCTTTTTTAATTTTACACACATTTTACGATGAAAAAATAAACGTTCGTCAGCCTTTAGTTCGTACTACCTTATCAAATCTTCAGCCATGGCATAATCATCTCTCCTGAGATAAATGTTTAAACAAAACATATAAAAAAAAACGAAGGAAGGAAAAATTTACTATTTTGAAAGCGAAGTAATTGCAGCTTGAAAACATTTGCGTCACACACAGGCACTCGGGCTCTTCCAAAGAATAACATCCCAACTCGAATTTAATTTGATACTAATCATTTAAAATTTCGAATGCATGATGTGCATTGATATGAAAATAACATGTCATATCTTGGCCTCCTTCTAAAACACTTTCGTCCCGGTTTTTATGGCAAAACAGCTCATCTATGAAGTTGCTTTTCTCAACATGAAATATTTCAAATATGGCGGCTTTGACGATGTGCTCGCAATGGCTTAGACAAAGAAAGGGAGATCAGGGTGCATGGATCGGTAAAGGGTCGAGTGCTCAAAGATCGAAGGTCGAGGGCATAAAGAATTTATGAAAGAAAAATTAAAGCTCAAATGAAGCGTAAACATTTCTACTTTTACAATTATCTAAAGAAATAGAAAGTGTTTTTACCATCATGGTTTCATCTTTTATAAGACTTTCCCCGTCCTAAAGTTACTTGTATCAGCTGCTGATTTTGATTTCAAAAGCACGTTTACCGCAAAAATGAGCCTTTTGTGATGAAAATCGATGAAGAATAGACACCCCGATATTTTGAAAAGAGAAGAAAGTTATATGCTGGCCTAGAACCAAACACCGGTTAATTCTATACATGCAGTGTAGTGGACAGATGACCTCATTAAATCAAAAATTGTGCCGCAGTTATGTCCCTCTATGGGCGAAGGGACTCATAGCTTGTGGGGATTCATTAAGGTTATAGCTAGAAGGCATATGGGTTGGTTTCTCGGCTCATGTAGAGCAAGGCAATTATAACAGCCAACTTGGAGGCAACCAACTGCGCCGCAGGTTGGGGTATTAGACATTTTTTTCTAATAGTATCTTACTTTCCCTAAGACAATGTGGAAATAAGCATGTGATTTTTTGTAATTTTCATGGAAACTGCCTGTAAATTGCCATCGCGTGCATCGCCATGTTATAACATAGAGTAATGACAAGAAACCCTAACGAGTGGACTGAGGTTGCTTGAGATTCAAAGAGGACACACTAAGATCAAGGGCCTGGTCAAGATGTGAATTATCTGCCTTATTTTCAGCGGATTCCTGTGTCAATTGGCCAGAAGAGGACATAACGAGCACGTTACCAACGTGCATGGTTATATCCTTATTAGCTCTCAGTAGCTCAATCACATCTTGATCGTCTGCAAGGACTTGGTCACCGCAGACTAGGTACATCTTTTCGATCGGAAGGTTCTTCTTGCGGGCAAGGAGAGGCTTCAGGTGGGTCACGGTCATTCCGGGTTCCACGTCCACATTGATGTCGGTACCAGCGGGGAGAAGCTGGACTACCACGGGGCAGGTAACTTGAAGAATGGCACCCTCGTCGATGTTGTAGTGGGACAAAGTCCGGTAGTCTTCCAGTTGTTTGTTTTTGTAAGAAATCTAAATCAAGAACAACAAAACAAAATATAGAAAGAATTACTTGACTGCGGCAAAAAGTGTCGTCGTTGTTGTTCTTTATGTTTTTGTTTTTGTTCTTTTTTTGCTTTTGTTGATGCTGTTGTTGTTGATGTTGTTGTTTTTCTTGTTTACCTTTATGTGATCCAGTGGTATTTTGGTCCTCTCGAAGATGGTGGCTTTGATGTTTGCAGTGGTGTTGATCTCATCTGCGGTTATGACAAGCTCCTCAGTATCAGACAGCTTTGCAACCACAGGAAACCTCAACCTGAGGTCAAGGGTCGCATTCTTCCTGATCGAGTACAGCTGGAGAGAGGCGTGGTTCTCCAGCAGTACTTCTTTGTACGAAAGCTGCTGCTGGTGAGGGGGTATGCCAGTATACTTGTAAATCCGGCACTTGGCCAACGCAACAGTGTCTTCAGAAGAGAAGTCTATGGTGTGGGTGGGACCGTGACAACTTTTCACCTGCCAAGACATAAATGGGTATTAAGTTAGTTAGTTAGATAATAATAATTTTGGGTTGAACAAAGACAATAGACCTTATGCATTGATTGACGTCATCCAGCGGCCATCTAGGTGAGGGCGCCCTACTGAAATGACGTCATGTGCGTACGGTCTATTTGAATTGAGCGAGATTTGAACCTGCGATCTCAAGATCAATGAGCTCTCTACCAACTGAGCTAGTTAGTTTAATGTTGGCGGTCTCCTTATTTTGTAAATATCTTTTTCCAGGAAGCCATAAAACATGTAACTACCATGTAGCCATGGACAACACCAAAGTTTTAGATAAAACCTTGGGAGTGGCAGCAAAGGGGATAATAACAATAATAACTATGCAAGAACAATGCAATTAACAACAAAACAAAATAATACAATTGCAGGGATTGAAGAGTCAGTTGGAATGTCAGGACCTGACCTAAAGTAAGATTATGTCCGAAACTTAAAGACAGGGGAGTGCCTTAAACATAAGAATAACAACTCAGGGTGCAATGTTTCAGCAAAACTCACCTTTAGTTTGAAAAGGTTCCGTTGGTTCACAGCAGGTGTTGCCAATCGCATTTCAAACTTGGGTTTCGGACCGCCATTGTCCGTGCTGGGTATTGGCGAGTTATCTTCCAAAAGCTGACCGTTCATGTACAGCTTCTGCCAACTGGCCGGTATCCCTTCTTCTGCTTCCAAGACATTCTTGAAATCTCCAACAGTCTGAAGTCCGGCTGCTTTTACATCAAAGAAATCCTTCCTAGATTGTCTAGGATATCGGGCACCCTTCAGAGCGATCTCAAAGCCGTGTGCTTCTTGTTCATTATCCTGGTTCTCGCTAAGTGGAACAGACTCCAATTCGGTCCTCTGGTCATCATCCATGTCAAAATCAGCCTCATCTGGATGCTCTCCAAGTTCCTGTTTCTGTCTAAGTGCCTTCTCCGTCATCAGCTCTTGCTTCTGTAGCTCTACCTCTCGACGCTGTTGCTCTACTTCAATCCAGCTGAGGAGCTCCTCACGTTTCTGTAGCTCTCCATCCTTCTTCTCAAGCTCCTCCAAGCGGTCTTCCATTTCAGTCATCTTATCTCGGTTTGGGAGACTGTGGAAATGCTCAGACTCCCTGTTAAGGAGCTCTTTATCACGGCGTATCTGCTCAACCTCAATCATCCTCAGGGCACGCTCCATTCTCTCCTGGGCCTGTAGGCGACAATCCAAGACATCTTGCAGACTGTCCATCTCTTTCTTCTTGAACATGAGATCATCTTCTTTCTGACGCAGTATTTCCTCTCTCTTCTCGTATTCTGTTGAAGCATCTCCCATCTCTTCTGCCTTGGTTTCCAAGGCGATTTCCCACTCCCGCTGCTCCTGTGCCATTTCCTGTACGTCTCTTTCCTTCTTATCAACTTGGTTCTGTTGTTCTTCCAACTCCTTCGATGCCTCTTGTATCTGCAAATCCTTCTGTTTGAGTTTAGCGTCTTTCTCCTTGAGTTTTTTCTCACGCTGCTCCAGACCCTCACCGATGATCGTTAAATCTTCTTCTGCCCGGGCCACATTTTGCTCTCTCTGTTTAAGTTGAGCGGCCACCTTTCGCTGCGCTACCTGCATCGTCTTTATCTGCTCTTCGAGGCGTACTGTCTCTATTTCTTTACGACGTAGATCGATCTCCTTCTTCTTCAGGGCACCTTCTTTCTTCGTGACCTCATCTTCTTTCTCGGCCAGCTGCGACTCCTTGTTCTCGATGTTGCTTTCCCGTTCTTTGATCCTATCCTCTCTGACGTAATGCTCGGCGCTACGACGTTCTTGGCGATCACCCCGGTAGGCCATATCCCGTCCTTTCATCTCAAGAGATTCTTGTTGGCGTCTGGTAAGCTGGATGCGTTGCCTTCCTTCCTCCTCCCGTCGCTTTATCTCAACTTCCTTGGATGCAAGATAAGTCTCCTTCTGCTCCAGCATTGCCATTCGCCTCCTCATTTGGCCTTCCCACTTGCGATGCTGGTCATCCAGTCTCTTCCTCTCTCCTTCCGCCTCAGTCAGGACAACTTCAAGCTGCTGTCGTGCTTCAGTGGCCTGCTGCCTCGCCATATCTGCTTGGGAGGTGGCAACATCCCTGTCATCCTCAGCGAGTGCTAGTTGCTCCTTGAGCTTCTTGATGGCCGAGTTAGCTTCAGCTGTTGTCTGGATGCACTTCTCTAGCTGTAAGGACTGCTTCAGACTGTCACTCTGTGACTCTGTGAGGTCTGACTGCAGGTTTGTCAGTGACTTCATGACGTCATTGGAGGCACCCTTTCGGGTGTTGCTGGGAGACCCTCTAAAGCTACCTGATGATGATGGGACAGATGAGTGGAAACTTCCTGCGCTGTGCTTCTTGCGCTTACCACCTATAAGAAATATAATAAATCGACAATCAGCAAGTTGGTCTTCATGTAATACACAAATTGAAAATATCAATGAATTAGATAAGTATTTCAGTCATTTTGATCCCGGTGGTTTTCAATAAAGCTTTATCCTCCTTGGAAATTTTCAATCAAAAGAGATTTATCTCATTTTTGCAGAATATTTAATTATTTTAGTTTTTAGACCCAGGTGGAGAGGAGCGGATCTAGACTGAAACTTAAAATTGTTATTTTTGTAGGCATTCCATCTTGATCTAGCCGATCACTCACCACTTCAACTGTGTTTTTTTGTTTCCTTTCAATTTAAAAAAAAATGTTTTTGACGAGTGCTTGAAAAAAAAATTGATAAAATTCTTCTCAATTTAAAAATACACAGAGCGGTTTCTAGCCACAAATGTTGAACAAATTAAAAGGGAATACCAATAAGTTTAGAAAAAAATGCTTCCAATAACCCAAAAGAAGTAGGGCAACTACAAAACAGGGAGTCAGCAGGATTATTCATATTTTAAATTGCAAATCATTATGAAGAATAGACAGAGTCATTGTAAACGTACTCTTTGGGGGCACTACGATGTTCTTCAGCTGTTCCCATAAACTGTTGGAGAGATGTTGGAATGGATCTCGTAACAGCTGCACAAGGTCAAAAAACGGCCCGTATTCATTGACTTGAGGCAATATGGCGTCGAACAATATCTCAGCCTTTGCCTCTGCGTGAGATTCGAGCTCTAGCTGCCGCTTGGTGGCGCTCGTCAGGGTTACTCCATTTCCCGCCTCCAGCTTTCGAATTAAACTCTCTGGATCGGCTGATACGTCACTGATGAAACAATTACGACATGTTTTGAAGACGTCGACGTAACTGCCTGAAACGGATGAGTTAAGTTTTGCGTCTGTAAAAAAAAAAAGGAAGAATGTAAGGCCCTAAAAGAATCTCACAGGATTAGACAAAATAATATACTCAACAACTTCGTCCTTCGGATGGGAATTGAAACCGTAGGTCCCGTGCGTACTACCAATGCACGTAAATAACTAATTATAGTATACTATCGCTAAGAGTATGGGTTCACTCAAGCCCTATAGGACGCACGAAAGTGAAAGGTTTAACAAATAAACAAGAACAAATCAAACACGACGACAGTTTGCATGCCCAGAGTAGCGAGCCACGCACAAACAGTTTTTGCTTATACTATTTCGTGCTATATGGAGTTCCATTGATAGCCTTTCCGTATGATGAAGTCATGGGCTATGAATAAACAACTTTCAGTGAATGATTTTACTTGAGTCCTGCTGTATTTATAACACTTTGCATGAAAGTAGTAAGGCCTATATCCATTTTATTACATTTTAGTAACAAATTTTGTTCCGAGAAAAAAATAAAGAACATTAATTTATATTTTTGCTGCGTCATGCATTGAAGTATACGACGTCGCTATTAGCAACGCACGTATCAACCATGAGTCGTTTATCAGTCGTCACAGACGATAATTTAGGGTCAACCACAGTTTATTTTATTTCTCCCCGTCGAATAATGTCATTAAATATTCTCATAGAGAAACCATATAGTGTTAAAACGGTTTAAAAGCACCGTACACGTTTGGTGATTGTCAAAGACCAGTATTCTCACTTGGTGTATCCCAACACTATGCATAAAGAAAGTTGTGAACACTTTGACTCAATTGCAAGAGAATATTGAAAGAAAAACATCCTTGTTGGACGAATTTGTGTGCTTTAGCTGGCTAATAAAAGGCTTCAAGCCGGTCATTTATTATTTGAGTGAGAAACTGCCTCTTTCTCAAAAACTACGTTACTTCATTAAAGGAAGCAGTTTCTCACAATGTTTTATATCATCAACAGCTCCATTACACATAACCAAGTAGGTTTTTATGCTAATAATTATTTTGAGTAATTACCAATAGTGTCCAATGCCTTAAAGTGCAGGCCTATCTTTGGTTTGTGAACCGTTCAATTGTTTTATTCCAAAATAAATGTAGATGTATACAAACAACTAACATGTCAAAATTTCATTTATAAAGGGTAGCCACGTTTTTTTTAGATTTCGCCGACATGTCCACGCAGGAATGTCCACGCATGAAGAATAATCCCTTTAAGGAATTTACAACTTGAGAAGCGTAACTGTGGTAACGCTTCTCAGATACAAATTCGGGTGAATTAAAGCTGATATATTTTTACAGAACCACATTTCGAAGTGAAATGTTTCTCAAAATGCTTTCAAAATGAAAAGATATTGGAATCAATTTTAAACGTGGTTTGGGAGGGGGAAGTTTATAATATTCCATATTATTATTTACACATAATCGATTTTTATTTGTGTTTTAGAACATTATTTATTATTCAATGATAGATTTTATTACTTTTTTTCTTATTTTATTTAATTTTTTTTTATTTATATATTAAGTTATTTATTTACTTATTATTATTTGTTTATTATTTTTTATTTTTTATTTTATTTAGTTATTTTTTTTTTTGGGGGGGGGGGGGGTGGGGGTGGAATTGTCTCACCATTCAATAAGGAACACCATCCAACAACAAACAGGAGAAACGATATCAGAATACTGATTTAAGTAAAACAAAATGAACTTAAGTATGGTATGAACTTTAGAATCAGTGAGCTTTCAGATGGAAATATTTCTTAGGAGGATTGGTACTGGTATGAACTTTAGAATCAGTGAGCTTTCAGGTGGAAATATTTCTCTGTGGAGGATTGGTACTGGTATGAACTTTAGAATCAGTGAGCTTTCAGATGGAAACATTTCTCTGGAGGATTGGTACTGGTATGAACTGAGAATCAGTGAGCTTCCAGATGGAAACATTTCTCTGGAGGATTGGTACTGGTATGAACTTTAGAATCAGTGAGCTTTCAGATGGAAACATTTCTCTGGAGGATTGGTACTGGTATGAACTTTAGAATCAGTGAGCTTTCAGATGGAAACATTTCTCTGGAGGATTGGTACTGGTATGAACTGAGAATCAGTGAGCTTCCAGATGGAAACATTTCTCTGGAGGATTGGTACTGGTATGAACTTTAGAATCAGTGAGCTTTCAGATGGAAATATTTCTCTGGAGGATTGGTACTGGTATGAACTTATGAATCAGTGAGCTTTCAGATGGAAACATTTCTCTGGAGGATTGGTACTGGTTTGAACTTTAGAATCAGTGAGCTTTCAGATGGAAATGTTGCTCTGGAGGATTGGTACTGGTATGAACTTTAGAATCAGTGAGCTTTCAGATGGAAATATTTCTCTGGAGGATTGGTACTGGTATGAACTTTAGAATCAGTGAGCTTTCAGGTGGAAATATTTCTCTGGAGGATTGGTGCTGGTATGAACTTTAGAATCAGTGAGCTTTCAGATGGAAACATTTCTCTGGAGGATTGGTACTGGTATGAACTTTAGAATCAGTGAGTTTTCAGGTGGAAATATTTCTCTGGAGGATTGGTACTGGTATGAACTTTAGAATCAGTGAGCTTTCAGATGGAAACATTTCTCTGGAGGATTGGTACTGGTATGAACTTTAGAATCAGTGAGTTTCTAGATGGAAACATTTCTCTGTAGGATTGGTACTGGTATGAACTTTAGAATCAGTGAGCTTTCAGATGGAAACATTTCTCTGGAGGATTGGTACTGGTATGAACTGAGAATCAGTGAGCTTCCAGATGGAAACATTTCTCTGGAGGATTGGTACTGGTATGAACTTTAGAATCAGTGAGCTTTCAGATGGAAATATTTCTCTGGAGGATTGGTACTGGTATGAACTTATGAATCAGTGAGCTTTCAGATGGAAACATTTCTCTGGAAGATTGGTACTGGTATGAACTTTAGAATCAGTGAGCTTTCAGATGCAAATATTTCTCTGGAGGATTGGTACTGGTATGAACTTTAGAATCAGTACGCTTTCAGATGGAAACATTTCTCTGGTATGAACTTTAGAATCAGTGAGCTTTCAGATGGAAATATTTCTCTGGAGGATTGGTACTGGTATGAACTTTAGAATCAGTGAGCTTTCAGATGGAAACATTTCTCTGGAGGATTGGTACTGGTATGAACTTTAGAATCAGTGAGCTTTCAGATGGAAATATTTCTGTGGCGGATTGGTACTAGTATGAACTTTAGAAATCACTGAACTTTTAGATTGAAATATTTCTCTGGAGGATTTGTACTAGTATGAACTTTAGAAATCACTGAACTTTGAGGGAAATTATTCTCGAGAGGATTGACACTAGTATGAACTTTAGAAATCATTATGAACTTTAAGATGGAAATATTCCTCTAGAGGGTTGATACTGGTAAGAACTTTCAGATTGAAACATGTTTCTAGAGGAAGTGTATGGTTTGACCTTACAATTCAGTGAGTTTTTATATTGCACTTCACATTGACCTATCGCGAACAATGCTACAAATGAGCACATAGCTACGCACACACAAGCGCAATATTATAATCCATAAAGTTGTCGTGACTTTGCGCATTGGTCAGGACATGGGTGTTTGATCATGAATATTCATGATAATGACGTATAATTAGATGTTAAATTTGATCGGGGATAAAGAATACACATAGGGCCTATACACAAAGTAAGAGTTATACAGTAGTCAACGGGTAAGCTGTTTTTCAGTTCTACCAAATCCTGAAAAGAAATATTGTATTCAGGGATAGAAAAAGAATTGCGAAAAAATTGTGCAATTTAACTCAATATCTGACATTATATGACAATTAATGTGAAATGCATTAACAGCGTGGTGTGTAAACACATCACGTCAAACTACCTTGAATAAAACGTCATTATAGCATTATGAGACACAGATTGATAAGCATACATTGACATGAAGTAATACTGTAGTGTAATGATCCATGTTGATTTATTGTTGATAATTTTGTATTTCAATTAATTTCATAGCCATGTGTTTATCAAAAAGAACACTGGCAGGATTGATCAGCCATCATGCAGATTATAAAACAAATGACCAAAAGCTTACATTAAGATCTCATTCAACTCCCCATTGGCCTTAAATGACCCAAATTCTTAACGTGAATTGGAAACCACAACTTTTCCCCATTCTATGCCTAGATGAACTAAAATAATATCAAATTTATTTTCAGAGCAACTTGGGGATGCACTTTGCAGGTTCCCCTTCCTTGGACGCTATTGCCAGCTTCTTACGCAGTCATGTTTGTCTGTTATATGAAACACCTCATATAATAATAGTGGCTTCTTATTTGGCGCTTATATCCGTCACTCAGTGACACTCAAGGCGCTTTAACATTCAGTATTTCCCTGCAAGGAATGTGAGACCTCGTTTCAAAAAAGACCTACTCCTTTTACAATATACAGCCTATCAAACCACTAAACGCTGGGGCGAACCCCTTCTCATTTCGATTATTTTTGATCAATGCAATGGGTTCGCATCCCCTGGCTGCTGCTTCCCACGGGTTATATCGTAAATTTGGGTGACTAACGGTTATATATGGCTTCTGACTGGCACCCCTAAACAAAGGTATTGACAAAATAGGGAGA
Source organism: Asterias amurensis (assembly GCF_032118995.1). Lineage (NCBI taxonomy): Eukaryota > Metazoa > Echinodermata > Asteroidea > Forcipulatida > Asteriidae > Asterias > Asterias amurensis. The sequence continues at coordinate 743,410 of NC_092660.1, forward strand.
CCACCAACAATAAAGCTGGATAGCTCAGTCGTAGAGATACTGTAATCCGGAGGTCGTGGGTTCAAGTCCCGCTCCAGTCAATTTGTCTAGGTTCAACCCCAAATTAATCTCTGCCAATGGTCATTATATAATTATTATGTAATCCTTTTTGTACTTACCACCGGCAGATGGAGTTCTGTTCTTCCGTCTCCCTTCGTTATCTCGGTCTTTTTCTTTCGGCATGAGCTCTTGGGCAAGTTTCTCGTGGCCCTGTTCACTCAGCACATTACAGAACAGCTCAAACTTCTTCCCCTTTGTGATCTTGAGCGCATCCACTAGCTTATTCGTCTTCTCCGTATTGGTTTTCAACTTGAGAATCAGATCTCTTATGCCTTCGTTTATTACATCTTTTGAGACCAATTCCTTAGCGATTGCATCTGCATCGATGGTTTCAGCAAGCTGTGCCTTCTTGGAATCTAGTAACTTCTTACGAGTAGCGCGCTCCATGTTTACACACAAACACCAATAAAAGTCTACCAGTGAACTGTGCTCTCATCTGTGAGTACACAGTAAATAAGTAGCGGTAGACTGTTGTTGTGCAACCAGAATTTGTCTGCGTTTTTTGTCTCCATGCCAACCAACCAGTCCTCTTGGTTTTTATTCATTAGAATTTTCCCTGATGGATGCTGGGAGTGGTTAGCAATCGATGCCAAGGTTACAGGTGGTGCAGCCTTGGTAACGCTTCTATTACTTACCATGAAGTCATCAATATTGCACGGTACTTGCCGCGCCATTGTTATAATAATTGCAGATCGTTCAAGAGGAAAATTTCGACTGAAAATTATGAGGGGAAATTATGCGACGGCAATAATGGGGAGCAAAACTCAGCAAACCGTAATATTATTATAATTCAGATGACGTTTTGTGCTTTGTTGTTTTCTTCGGGGACCTGTTGCTAAGCGGCATCACAAACAGGTGGTGCTGTCAACTTATGCTTTTTCACACTGAGTGCTTAGCAACTATTATTGTTCTCAATTATTGTTTATTTATTTTGAAGAAAGGCCCATTGTTAAGAATGTTTAATTTTGAGCATATTCTATTGGTGAAACTGTTTGTAACCGTTCGTCAAACACCCATATAAGGGTGTGTTTGTTGATGTAAATTGCCTATTGTAATATGTCTACATTTTATACAGTACATCGGTATTCAGTTGTTATAATTACACAACAACAGGGCAACAAAATAACAATTGCTTTATATACAGACACGATATCGTCTAGTGAAAACGCATTAACGTGCGCGCATTTGAGAACCATTGGAAACATTGTGTGGACAAACAACTGTAACAGCCAGTTAACAACATTATGGGCTTTCACCAGTTGTTGTTAGTGAACCCTTTCCTTTAACCTTTCCTGTTACTCAAAACACCACAAAAGTACAGTTCCTACCTAAAAATTCACCCCAAAATGTGTATCTCTGTGTCTAGACACAACCGGGTGATTATTTCTTTAAATTTTGTATCTGGTTTTGTTTTTGTTCCGTTTTACACAATTGAATTGTATATGCAGAGATGAAGAGATAAATTTATTGACATTTCTCTTCATTTTCCTATCTTGTTTGAAGGTTTTTTTGCGATTGGGGTGCTATATAAATCATACAATCGTTAGATTTTTATGTTTTCCTTTTCTTTTCTTTTTTTCTTCTTCTTTTTTTTCTAAATATTCAACCTTGTTTTGTATATCAAGTATTCCTACCACGTGAAGTTTCTATCATTACAAAATGTAGATTACTGCAATAAAAAACACCATCAGAAACTTTTTCTTTTCACCTTAAAAGTACATTATTGCGTGATCAGTGCTAGAGATACGTATTTTCTACCCAATTAAAAACTCCATTTGTAGCATGAGTTTACCACGATTAATGAAAGCTAATTTACAAAAGAAGTGGGCGGAAATATATTGATAATTAAATATAATATGAAGTCATTAATTTCATTAATTGGAAACGATGTTTGATCAAATCATATCACTCACACTGCGTTGTAATGAGACAATACTATTGTGGAGTCAAGGCGGAGCATGTTAATTCACGAAATAAAATGAAAAACCACAAATTCAAGGCAAATTTGTGTGAATCATTTTAAGCTGTTTTCCCAACCATCATTTATTTCATAATAAATGTTAGTGTGAAGTTGTATCGCTTGTTACGATGTCCTATAAACAGCACCAATATAACAGCCAGTGGTTTTTTGTTATGTTCATCAAGTATTTTCCATAAATTAATACCAAGGGTTAAATAAACCACAGGGAAACTGACTGTGTTAGCTAAACAAAGACAAATTGACTGGAGCAGGATTTGAACCAAAAACCTCCAGATTTACAAACCGGCGCTCCACAAACTATGCTGTCTAGACCAATATTAGCGGTCTCTATATTAAAGGCCTAAATATATTTTTAAGGGTGTCAACTAATTACCAACACAAAATAAATCTTGCTGGTATCACCAGAATTGCATACACAACATTCCCAACCCTATATAAAATAACCAGGCAAGGTACAAGGATGTCTATTTTTTGTGATGTTACTCTCTTTTAACTCTCACGTGTACAACACGTGCGCGAGCTTCATTATTTGGTCTTTATTTAAAATTACACAACATGCGGCAGAGGCAAGACTTAATCCTTTCTTGCTTTTCATTTTTGTATGACTTCCAATAGTTTTCCAGCCTTGGTTGGCAAAGATACGGGCTTAGACGTTACAATTTGAAGGTATATATGTAGCAGTACCTGGATATTTTCCAGAAAACCTGGAGACGATGCTGGGTTCAAGCAAAGGTGTTCTCAAAATCAACAAGAAGAAAACAAAAACCTTCCCTTTAAATAACTTTCTCGAATCATATCATTCTTAAGTTTTGATAAAAGATACGTATTTTTTTGGCAAAAACAATGGGATTTTAAATTGAAAGTCTCAAGGTAGGTCTCAATGTCCTTTTCTTTGACACCGAGAGCGTGGGGAACAGAGAGATTCCTTTATTTACCAGGTTGACAGTCATGTGGCATTTGGGGTTGGGGGGGGGGGGGCAGGGGGATGGCATATTGCTAAAACAGATGTAAAGATAAGAGATGTTAAACTTGCATTGGGGATAAAGAATATTAGTTTTGGTTTTTACCCATACACCGATGTGTGTTAGCACTGTATACTCAATACTTTCCCCGAGTCCTGTGAAAAAATATCACACGCATGTTACTCGGGTGGGATTCGAACCCACGACCCTTGCAATTCTAGAGCAGTGTCTTACCAACTAGACTACCGAGGTTGCCCGGTAGCTAGAGGCAGTTCGAATCCTATGATTCGATGTAAAGACATAATTTTATCACAACATAAAGACAACGTATACCTTTTGGTTGTTAGAACCATTAAATTGTTTTAATCCTATATAAATGTGTTGTATGTATACACTTAAAAACTCACTTCTGAAAAGTTCCTAACCAAAGGTGGTCGTGTTTTTGAGATATGCTGAAAATCTCGAGTGATGTCCACGCAGGCATAATCCTCCTCATTAGGAATACATCATTTGAAAAGATACGCGATAACGCTTCTCAGATTCAAATTTTTGGGGGCATAAAACGAGTTATCATTTTACATAACCACAACAACTGACAGCTGCTGTAGACTTCTCAAGGTTTCAATTGCCATAATTTTAAGAGTGATTACTACACCTTCCCTTTAAGGTTCGAGTGGAGCAAATCATTAAATATCGCTGACAATGATAACGATATAAATAACTGCCCAACTTTACAAACGGTTTTCAAATAATGGATACACTTCAAGCCAGTGTACAATAAAAGACAACTTTTTATATTACTATAGAAGAACATAGCATGGACAGGTGAATGTTGGCAAAGCATTCAATTCTGTTAACAATGTTGCAACTCATTACTTTCCCGAGCTCTGTGAAAAAAATCACAAGCGTATTACTCGTATGGGATTCAAACCCACAACCTTTGCACAAGAGCAGTGTCTTACCAACAAGTTTCCGACAAATACATGTTCAAAATACATTAAGGGTAGATTAAATGCACTTACTAATTTGTTTATTTTGGTCAAAGCCTGTTCAGCATCTAGACAAGGTGAGAAGATAATGAAGAAATATCAGTTTAAGATGTGGGAGGAAAACCACAGAGAATTGTTCCAGGGAAAACCACGAAGACAGGTAGGGACTGAAAACCCCAATCCTGATGTAGTGTTTTGTTCACAAATTTCTCCAGAAGGAAATGTTTCTAAATGTTTTGGATGTTACTCAAGACTGAAGCCAGGGCATCAACAAATTCAAAGTGGCCATAGCTTGATATAGGTCATTTTCAGTATAAATAGCCAAAGCTAACTGTTTAGTTGTTGGTTTGAATTTTATCGAATACAGTCAAGATATACGCAATTTCACATGAGAGTGGCAAAACTTCAAAAGAGGTTTGATGTTTGAAGCTTTGCATGGTGTAAAGAATAAGAATAAACTACAAATAATAGTAAACTTGCGGGTACAACCGTGTTTTATTTCTCTTTTGGATTGTGTGCTCTGAAAGGAGCCATTTTAAGGGGTCAATAGGGTCACAGTTCATAGTGTGTGTTGTGTACAAATGCTTTATAAATAGGCATATATAATTGGCCCTTAGAAAACACAGTTCTAAATTAAATCACGTTAACTGACACGTGACAATGCTAGGGTTAATGAGAAATTTATGTTTTGAGAAGAAAGAAACCCCAAAACAGCACAAATTATCAAGTGTTTTGAACAAAAGTTCCTACAGATGGAAGTATTTCTGAATTTTAAAAACTTCATATTGTTTTGGTTTTGATCAAAAATAATGTTCTTTATCCCTTATACATTTAGTAAAACTATTATATTATTAATCATGTTTGATCATCATGTCGGTTTTAATGTTGTTCAGTCTATTCTTGATGATACTGTACAAAAACTTAAAATGGTAAATTTGATTGGGAAGGGGGAAGGGGAAAGGGGGTTGGAGGTTGAGGGTTCTAACAACCCTGCAATACCTCACTGGTGCCAAACTCATTCACACTGCAGGGTTTTTCATGTACGTTATCAAGCACAAACACTTGTTGAGTTGTGCTTGGATACGTTGCCATGACGACTGCTGAATATCAGCGAGGTGGTTGACCTCTTCCACCAAGCTTGGTTCTTTTGCTATTTCGTCGCCATGGAGCTGTAAATAAACAAAACCAAGACTGAAAATCAGTGAGGATTCCAAACAGTAAGATTCACAATTTTCTTAAAGAGGTCAGATGACAATCTTTCCATTCCTCTAAACTTAAAGGCACTGGACAATATGAGTAATTACTCAAAATAATTGTGAGCAAAAAACTTACTTGGTAACGAGCAATGGAGTGAAAAACATTGTGAGAAACGGCTCTCCCTGAAGTAACATAGTTTTTGAGAAAGAGGTAATTTCTCCATCAAATAATAACATACTTGAGCTGAAGCCTTTTATTATGTATCCGAAAGCACACAAAGTAATGCAACAAGGTTGTTTTTTTCTTTCATTATTCTCTCACAAATTTGATGACCAATTGAGCCCAAATGTTCATAGGTTTTGTTTTTTTATGCATATGTTGGTATACACCAAGTGAGCATGCTGGTCTTTGGCAATAACCAAAGTAGTGCAGCTGCTAAGGTGAACAATTGTGCACTTTGTGGTAAAAGCATGAAATTTGCTATGATGGTTGGTATTGGGCTAATTAACAATTTAAGACCGGGACCCACCTTGGGTCTCGCCTATTTAGGGGCGGAGCCTCATTTGCATAAAAAGGGGGGGTCTTTGATATAAATATTGGGCAAAATCATACTTAGAATAATTTTGTTTTGATCTTTGGACCAGAAATATAAACTTGAAAATCATAATTATAAGTTAGAACATAAATTAGTGAAAAAAAATGCCCTTTTGTGGGCGGAGTTTCAATATTTCTAAAAGTGGGCGTTTTTAAAACAAAGTGTTATCTTCAGTGAACTATTACTGTTTTTTAATTGTTTTTTTAAGCTGATTTATGTTATTTGAATAGAAATACTATAAAAGAATACATTTTTTCCATGAGTTTAAATAGTTTCTTAATTTATCCCCTCTTTTGTGGGCGGGGCCAGAGTAGTAAACGAGGGTGTGTCTAAATTACACATGTGTAATACAGCCAAGAATGCACAAGCAGCCAACAATCTCATCAACAATACAAGAATGAAAGTATGTCCTTGGCCGGCAAAATCTGATACTCTGTCATAGTAATGACATCAGACATACATGTACTGTAAAATCGTCGGTTACATGTATGTATGCTATGGCTATGGCAAACTCAAGCTCTCAATCACGCCATTTTACCCACACAGTGTGATCTGGCACCATGCCATGCAGGCCAGAACAACAAGTAAAATTTATATTAGCAGTTTTTTTGCAATTTTGAGAAAGGTTTGCAGTTAAACATATGGCGATGAATCCACTCATACAGTGTAGTTAGGTAACATGGACAGGGAAAAGGAAAAGTGGTGAGTTGGTATTTGATGAGGCCATTAGAGAGGCCATTGAAATCTACCAGTACGACCCAAGTTAATGGGGGTTTAGGAAATGTGCTGTGAATAGAGGGTCGACACCCATTGGTCAGGAAGAGTAGGAGCCAAATGTCACTTAGCTGGAGGCTGATGTTTTGAAGAAGGGTGTCGTGCTGGTAACTTCAATGTCCTCTAATGCATTGGCGGTGCCAAGGCTTCTTGTTCTTCTTATCGTGTCCACACACACTATATATTGTGTTTCAGCCAGAACTGGACACATCAGTTCCTAGCAAGATCGTTGTACTCTGCAAGGTCTTCAGTTCTGTATTCCTGCTCCATAGTTTGTGGCTCCGTCTTACATATGCAGGTAACGTCTTCAGAGTCTAGATATCCCCACTTCTTGAGAGACATGTTGCACCGGCCAGTTGATGTTCTAAGTCTGTTGAGGCACTTCTATTCAGCCCAACCTGAGTCAGCATCAGGGGGGAGTTCTTCCGAAGCACTTATGTCCATGGATGTTCTAGGTGGAAGTTTACCAAGTCTCTCATGTCACATGGCAGTTCGAAGAGCCCCGGCTTCTGCACTTGGTTTGACTTTGTTGAGGAAGCTTTTCCTGGACCAAGTCTATTCTTAGCAGGTGTGTGGCTGAATGGAGGGTTTCGCTCGTGGTCTGGCTATACCAGAAAGTTTGTACAGGCTATCAGTTGGTGTTGGTCTGAGGCATCCAGTGATGAGTCGGCCTGTAGCATTGATGGCTGGATCAATCTTCTTAGCGTGGGTACATCTTTCCCAGACTGGGCAGGCATACTCTGCAGATGAAAAACAAAGGGCTAAGGCTGTTGATCGAAGAGTGTCTGGGCTGGCACTCCATCTTGTTCCAGTAAGTTTGCTGACAATGTTGTTTCTTGCACAGACTTTGGCTTTGGTCTTCACAACATGGGTCTTAAAGGAGAGGCAGCGGTCTAGGGTGACACCTGGATACACTGTATGGTCACAGTTTTCAAGAAGAGCCCCAGACCAGGAGACGTTCAGTTGGCATTTGGCTTCTCGATTACAGAGATAAAAGGCTGAATGAGAGTGATGAGCTCTGCAGCACTATAGTCAATTCGGTGGTCGGTTAAAGAATCCCTCGTGTTATGATGAAGTTTCTTGTGAGCGGAGGGTATATTGGCCTTATGCCTGCTTGATGGAACATACACGGAAGAAAGTGAGTAGTGGTATGTGGTTGACCTTGGGTATGGGAACATATAGTTAAGTTTGGGACGGCTTGGTGGTGTTAATCTGGTTGAAACTGTAGCTGTCCATACCATTGCGGTGACCCTACAATTGCCTTTAAAACTCCTCTGCAGAAGGTGACTGTCAAAATTGGGACCAGAAACAATATGATCCACAATCTCACTGGTAAATTCTTGGTAGCAAATGCCGAAATACTTTGCTCATCGGCGCTAGCTATCTGCCACTGGGGGCTGAGTATTGTGATCCAGTTTGGAGAAACTCTCAAGCCTACTCGATATTCAATTGAACAGCACCATGAGGACCATCGCTGGTGCTGTTAGCTGCACAAAGACTGACTGGCTACCAGTCCTGAGTAAGGCAAATTTCCCTTTTCAGATGATCCAAAGAGAGTGTGCCATATCAGTGATGGTTCTCTAAAGCTAAAGCAGAAGAGCGGCGCACGCAGTGGCAAGGTCCAGACGGCACAAGTTCCTGATGAAACAGGATCGCACCATCCAGTTCCCGGGGATAGACTTCCCAATGGTAAAATGTACCTCCTGAACCGGTTCCGCACTAACTCGTCACTCCAACTAGCCAATTCTCTTCACTCTGACTCAATTGATCAACTGCAGAGACAGCAAGGGTCAGTCGCACCGATCTCCTGTGTCCACGTCCTATAGAGCTTTGTGGTCGATTTCACTAGGCCAGGCAGTTGTTTACTCCAAGATGATCTTGGACGGCCTCTGGATATTTTCTAGCCAGGAGCTGGTGCTAGGCCTCCCCTGGAGTTGCTGGCGATGCGAAGAGCGTTTTTAGCTGGGGTGTTGTCAGCCAGGCGAGCGACATGACAAAAGAAAGCAGAACGGCGGCATTGAATCACTCAGACTGGCAAACCCACAACTCCAACAGACCAACTCACAACTCCGACAAAGGCTATCCTGTCCTATATATTGAACACCATAGACACAAGTTGTAGGAACCTTGAACAAGAGGGTGTGTTTAGATGCTAGGGTAATGAAAGAAGAACTGGTGTACAACGGTCAATGTTGGTTATTTTTCATTGGAAACTGTGGTGGAGGGTGTTGTCTTGTTTCTTTGTGGTGAGGATCAGGCATCTTGACAGCTATTGCCAGACTGCCCTTGTCCCATGGTGAACATGGTGAACTTGATGCTTGGGTGTTGCTGGTTGAGGTATCTGTATAGCATTTTGGGGGCTGATGGATAGAGTCGGGCCACATCATCAGTTCGAATGAGCTCTTGTGGGAATTTGGAGAGGCGAAAACTGTATAAGAATACTCATTATTAAGACATCACTGCTGGTTCGATTTGTTTCGCACCCAATCGTTTACTCTCAAGAGGGAGCAAAGAAGTGCTTTGAGTAAATTGTAAACACTGTTACTGCAAACAACTATGTAGTGCATACTGAAAATGTAGAAATATTGTAATTAAATGTCTATACATGTATTTACACGGTTTTGCATGTATCAGTACAACAATCAAGGGGCTAGAATGGCATGTTTTATTTTATCCCCACTTTCAAAAAATGTGACTCCCCCCACAAAAGGGGCAGGAATAAAGACAGTTATTAATTTTTAAATAACTATTGTACTGTTATTTTGTATTTTAGTCTAAAAGAATGAGCAGAGAAAAGCAAATTTAGTCAAAATTAACATATTACATTTTTTACCCCCCACTTTCTTAAAAATACGACTCCGCCCACTAAAGGGGCAGAATTCAAGACAGTTATTAATTTTTAAATAATTATTGAACTGTTTTCATGTATTTTAGTCTAAAAAAACGAGCAGAGAAAAGCAAATTTAGTCAAAATTAACATTATTACATTTTTTACCCCCTTCTTTCTTAAAAATATGACTCCGCCCACAAAATGGGCAGAATTCAAGACAGTTATTAATTTTCAAATAATTATTGAACTGTTATCATGTATTTTAGTCTAAAAAAATGAGCAGAATTGTTTTTCAAATAGTCAAAACTGACATATTAAATTTGTTACCCCCCACTTTCTTAAAACGTAGCCCCACCCCTAAAATGGGTGAGATCCAAGATGGGTCCAAGTCTTAAAATGATCCTTAGGGTGTATATAACAACTGTAGGAAGTTTCATGCTTTTACCACAAAGTGCACAATTTGTCCACATATGGGCCTTAGCAGCTGGACTAAAGGTGCCCAGTACCTTTAAACATAAATATTTGCTATTAAGCAATTACTAGCAAAAAAAGCGAAGACTAAGAAAAAGTGTGTCCTTAACCTGGTGGCTCTCTGAAAGTAAAGGCTCTTCTTAATTTCACAAAATCTTAATACCTTTCCCCCAAAATAACAAAACAAGTATTTGTCAAATTATTTGTTAGTTTAACACCAAAATTATCTATCGAATCATTTAATTTAATTTCATAATTAGTTTAAACTATCAGGTTTTTGCTTGGGGGGGGGGGGTAGAGGAGAAACATCTTATTATAAAATTATTGTACATATAATTATTTATGCATTGTACAAACAAAGCCATAAATTGTCCACGCACATCGACAGTTAACCTTTACATTATGGAACAATATGCAACGCATCATTGAGCACGCATTGTGCATTTATATTGGGTGAGACTGCAGCATTGACTATAGCAGTAACTCAAGTTGATATGAAAGTAAGGCTTAATCGAAAGGCCTCGTCACACATAGATCCCTGTCATGTGAATTTGTGTTCATTATAAACATAAAATAAACAAGAAATTTCGACCCCCAACCCATACTGCCTAGAACTCTTGCATGGAGACACCAACCTTGTTACCCATGACACGACCTTCCCTCATTTGGTTGAAAGGGAGGGAACAACTTTTGCCCAAAAGACATTCCTAAGCATCCTCCTATTTTAAATTGGATCTGTTTGTGTGTTAATCCAGGTTCATACTTCCTATGAATGCAAATCAAGTTTTGATGACACAAATTCGCAACAAATAATTTGCAACAGTTGTACTGTGTTTAAAGGGACACGTTGCCGTATCACTCAAAATTGCGTGGTTTTCCTTTTACCTCGTCGTCACATTTTTTACTCAGGTTCAGTTCAAATTATTTATAGGTTTAACAATAATTGGCATCTTGTAATGTGGCTCAATTTCTCTAAAAGGAAGGCAACAAGTTTGCCTGACTTTGCAAATCTAAATAAATCACAATGTAATTCTATTAATGTCTGCTATTTAAAGTGTACACAGATGAAAAAGGCCCGACACGTTTAGGCTTATATTTCTTTTGTGTCTTTTCAATTATAGACTGCAAGCATTGCATGTGAACGTTAATTAGAATTAGAACTAGAACGGTTTGTTATTAGCCGATGGTTTCAAATAATCACAGGAATTTGAAGTATTGGTTTCACATCATAAATAACATTAGGTATGTTCAAATACAATGTGAATGGAAAACCAAGCTTTAACAAAACAAATTATTTGCCTTTTTGAGATATGGTGGCCACTATAGGAGTGCACTGTGTGGTAATAATAATAATAATAATAACCGTATTTATAACGCACCTTTTGCCAAAGGATACAAAGCGCCAGGTATTATTACTGCAAGGAGTGGGGCGAATTTTGAGATATAAGACCTAATCCTTAAGCACCATGTAATGGTTTACAAGGTGCTGTGGCGCAATCTAGCTGCCAATCCAGCCAGGAACACCGGGGCAAACCCCTTCTCTTTTCGATAAGTGCACTGGGTTCTTTTACATGCGTTTATACAACACATGGGACCACCGGCTTTACGTCCCATCCGAAGGACAAAGCAATGGTAATGTGTCTTGCTTAAGGACACAAGTGTCATGGCTGGGGATTCAAACCCATACCCTGCTGATCAGAAACACCAGAGTTTGAATTCGGAGCTCTTAACCGCTCGGCCTTGACACTTTTCACTTGGTTGGGTGAATATAGACAGATTTACCCAAACCTAACAGTGTCATAGTGTGTCCACCGTATCTCAAAATGGCTTAGTATGGTACTTGCACCGTCTCTTGTTCTGATAATTTTTGTAGCAGTTTTGAATTCCTCAAGGTTTAAAGGCAGTGGACACTATTGGTAATTACCCAAAATTATTATTAGCATAATACCTCATTTGGTACCGAGTAATGGGGAGAGGTTGCTGGTATAAAACATTGTGAGAAACGGCTCCCTCTGAAGTAACATAATTTTCGAGGAAGAGGTAATTTTCCACAAATTTGATTTCGAGACCTCAAGTTTAGAACTTCATCTGAAAGCACACAACTTCGTGTGACAAGGGTGTTTTTTTCTTTCAAAGTTATCTCGCAACTCCGACTACCAATTGAGCACAAATTTTCACAGGTTTGTTATTTTATGCATATGTTGAGATACACCAAGTGAGAAGACTGGTCTTTGACAGTTGCCAATAGTGTCCACTGTCTTTAAATAATCAATTTTGGGGTAGACCTTGGTTGGTTGAACTATTCTTCTCATGCTTTGCAGATTTAAATGAGCAGTGTTGTTGACTCAAGTCGGTGACTTGGACTTGAGTCAGACTCGAATCGTCAATCCACTGACTTGCGACTTGACTTGGGAAACAAGTTTGTATCGAGGATAAAGAATTATTAATTTTGGTTTCAGGCCTGATACTTCACGGAGGCAACGAAGGCGATTGCCTCGATGCAAGTAGTCATTGCCTAGGTGCGCTTAATAATTAACAATTTCCTCATAGGATGCCCTTTACCAAGGAGAAATCACCTTGGTGCCACTGCCCTTTAAAAAACGAAGCATACAGGCTTAGCATTGTATACTCTGGCAATAATTGTTTAAAATAAATATTTCTTAAACTGAAGGCCCAATTTGGTAGATTTTGCACTTACTTATTTTGGGGGCATTATTTATTTAAATTTTGGTCGGACTTTCTTTTCAATGATAATGAATAATAGTAACGGCTCTTCTACAGCGCAATTTCAAAAATGATCATTGCGCTTCACACACAAACAAAAACAACAATAGCAACAACACACTAGAATAAATGGGTTCTGAGGCAACAACATTGAGGTAACTTTTTGTTTTTCTCTCCCCAGCAAATTCCTTTAGAGAACCCATTAGTGCTTGATTGCATAAATACCATTATGAAACCCAGGGTCACATTTCTTAATAAAAATGATAGGACGCTCTTCTGAACTACTTGAGCGTACAATCGATCATAACGTCTTGGGCAAAGACTGTTCAGAGACTTACCTTTGTAAAAAGTGCTGTGTACGCCTGTATGAGTTCAAAATCACTGTTGGTGATTAAACTCTTGCGAAGGAATATAATGAAGTGCTTCATGGCCTCTGTTGAACCGCCCCCTAGAGGCGACAACCTACGAAGCTCAACGTCAATCTCTGATGGGGACAGAGTTTTCAACAGAGCAACAACTTCTTCATCTGTGAACACAAAAAAGTGAAGTAATGATAATGTAGTGAATGCAAGTGCGTCCTCGATCTATATCCAACTTTCTTATTGCCGTACTTATTGCAAATACTTAAAGACACTGGACACTATTGGTGATTGTCAGACCAGTCTTCTCACTTGGTGTATTTCAACATATATGCATAAAATAATTTGTGTGTAAAATAAATCAATGTGGTGTATGGGTAAAAACCCAAATTAATATTCTTTATCCCCGATGCAAATTTAACATCTGTCATATCGTTGTGGTACCCGCTGCCAAAACATAGGATTCGAACTGCCTCTAGCTACCGGGCAACCTCGGTAGTCTAGTTGGTAAGACACTGCTCTAGAATTGCAAGGGTTGTGGGTTCGAATCCAACCTGAGTAATATGCCTGTTATATATTTTCAAAGGACTCGGGAAGTACTGAGTATACAGTGCTAACACACATCGGTGTATGGGTAAAAAACAAAAATTAATATTCTTTATCCCCAATGCAAATTTAACATCTACTGTACAGATTATAATTGTTTTTTATATAATGATGTGGTGCTTTAGCGCTTTTTATGTAATGCTATATACACCTGAATGGCGTTTCAAAGCGCTTCCAACATTAGTACCCCTAGGTCACTGGGCCTTATATCATTCCTTAAACTATCTCAGCTCCCTGGGGAGTATACAGCCTATGCTGCCAAGTATGTAGCGCACTAAGCTGATTTAATCACAATGACCATCTCTGCCCTCACAGGGAGGAAAAATTGACTGTGTTTTGTTGTGCTACAGCGTATTGATTGGGAGTATTAAAATCAATTCAAGTGCGTGAGATCATTTTATATACTACACACCATCGTATGGATTTTGCTGTAGTATGTTAGTGAATGCTCGTCCTTTTTAATTAGAGGGCCAGCCTCCTGCCAGTGTCTCTACCGTTACTTTAGCAGAAGAAAAAAGGTGATTTTCAAAAATGATTTCTTCTTCTTCTTTTATTAAGAAAAAAGTGATTGGTTTCTAAATAATAGTTAGCCATTCTCTCCTTTGTCATTGAGAATAAAATAAAACAAATTCTGATGCAGCCAACATAGATTGAGAATCAAAAATACACATGTCTATTCTGGGAAGGGGTAAAAGAAAAAGAAATAGACAATAAAACTGTATTCTCAGCCAGCTCAGTTTTGTTCAGTTTTGGTTAGAAGAATCTTGTTTTGTTCTCTCTTTCTATTTATACCAGTCTCCAGACAGATTTGCCGCTGTGCGGTTTCCTAAACCTATTTTGTTTTTTTGCAGAGGTCGGTAATTAGGCAGTGTGTGATGGTATGCCTTCTGCGGTGGTTATGGCTAGATTAATGCAGTCAACAGGCATGGCAATGGCCAAAGTCAATTCATACAGAAATGGGCTTCACATGCTTTACCTGTGTAAGATAAAGCCTTTGGAAGACCACTGCAGCCCAGGGCTGTAAACTCCCGCGGAGCTGAGAAACTTTACAGAGAATGTTATTGACCCAATGACCAGGGCACTAATGTAAAATGCATTGATACAGTCATTGTACATAAAAGAACTAGTTATTATTATTTACAAAGTAATGCAGGGCAATATGCTGTCGATCAAATCAGGAATACTGGGGAGAACCCATTCTCTTGGCACTTTAGTGAATTATTTTATGTGCATTACACAATAAACAGATCCTTTACATCACATCCAAAGGAGGAAGCATTAACGGTTAAAGGAACACGTTGCCTTGGATCGGTCGAGTTGGTCTTTGAAAAGCGTTTGTAACCGTTTTTTATAAAATGCATATGGGTAGAAAGATGTTGTAAAAGTAGAATACAATGATCCACACAAACATGCCTCGAAATTGCGTGGTTTTCCTTTTACCTCGTCGACTAACACGTCGGCCATTTATGGGGGTCAAAATTTTGACTCCCATAAATGGCCGACCATGTTAGTTCGCACAGTAGAAGGAAAACCACGCAATTTCGAGGCAAACTTGTGTGGATCATTGTATTCTACTTTTATAACATCTATCCAACCATATGCATTTTATAAAAAACGGTTACAAACGCTTTTGTTTTGACCAACTCATCCGATCCAAGGCAACGTGTTCCTTTAAGTGCCTTGTTTAAGGACACCAGTGTCACAACTATGTGACTCGATTCCACACTCAATAGAGTTTGAATCCGGTGCTCTTATCCATTCAGCTATGAGACAGTGGATTAAAAAACTCATCCTGGACAGTACTTATCTGCTGGTTTTCCAGGGCCCAATTTCATAGAGCTGCTTTGTGCTCATATTTCATATTTCCGCTAACTGCAAGTACACGAAAAGGTATGCTAACCTTCCGGTGCTTACTGCACAAAAATAAATGGCGTCACAATGCAAATCCATGGTGAATGCGCAATATGGCCGCCTATTTTTCTGCTAACCTGTAAAATACGCTCGCACCTTAGCAATTTTGTCTGCTAGAGTAAGCACAAAAATTTGTTTATCGCTAAGCAGTGCAATGAACTTGGGCCCTCGACTACTTTTGACAAGGTCTAAAACTTACATGTTTCCGTATGGAGACTCTTTTCCAGAGCGGCCGACAGGACAGACTGCGACCCAAAGCTTTGCAGACTGAAAAGTCTTCCCTTATCCTAGAAAAAGACAATTATTCAAAAGAAGGTTGTTCAACTGAGCTAGATGGGAGGATAGGAGGGGTGGGCAAACAACACTACAAACTAAGAATAAAATATTAATAATAGTAAACTTGTGGGTACAACCATGTAACAATTTTATTTTAAGAGATTGTTGGATCAGGAAAGAGTCCGTTTGGTCTCCCTGTTTCAAACAGTATACTCTGCTATTATGCAGGAGCCGAAGACAGGACATTTATAACAGGCATTTAACCAGAGCATGCAAAGGTCTGGAAAAGGATAATAAGGTAAAGCAAGAAAGATTTTGAGGGGGGGCAGACCAGAGAAAAGATGGGTCTTGAGAGCCTTACTAAGGGCAGTGCGACCAGTAAAATTCCTAACATCGGTGAGAAGTTTATTCCATAGCCAAGAGGCGTGGACAGAAAAAAACTTGGTCTTCATACACTACCACAAATATGGACTCCCAGGGCTCGCCCTTAACACTAGCCCGGCATACATTGTCTAGTATAAACTTAGAGTTTGTTAGCCCTGCTGGCTACTTAACAACAAACTTAAGAACAAGGCCTTGGAACATACCTTGCTTTTATCACCCTCTACGTCTGGTGTAACAAATTTCGGCGTGAGGCCGGCTACCGTTGGAAGGAAGAAAGGGGCTGCTTTGGGTACTTTTGGCGGCTCTTGAGGCTTGTTTCTTTTCTGTCAAAATAAAAAGTGAAACAAAATTATATTTCATTAATTTTGACACTACTGCAGAGACAAAACATATTTCGATGGGGGATTGACAGCGGTATAATATCTTATCATTAACCTTTTAGATTAATACTAGATTTAAAAATAATATTAATTTCATTTCAATTCAAGACATTTATTTCAATTCCAACAGATAATTATAATAACAACAACAAAGAAAATTATTATCTTTCATATTGAGAGATCAAAGTACATAACAAGGCTACTAACAAGCACTTCATGGTGAGGGCTACACATTAACTGAATAGAGCTATCGGTCCAAATCAACTGTCACCAGGGGCATGTTGCCACCTTCTCCTGAGACTGAAACAGGGTTACCCCCCCCCCCTCCCTTTCACAGTCCGTTAGGATGTAGGCATGGATATTCATTCATTCATTCATTCGTTCATTTTTATTAAAATACCAGCTGGCGGCACAAAGCTGAATTGTGCATGGCATTACAGGATAAAAATATTGATAATAATAATAACACAGAAAAAAAGTCATCACCACCACAGTCCAGGGGTACATCTATGGTACATTAAAACAGAGATGACAATAAATAGCATTACAAATTTGATAAACGACTAATTAACGACACTATAAAACTGCACATGGTGTTGTGGGAACCCTCTTATATACATTGAAACCCCACTATGAAAAAACCACGTAAATACAGGGTACCCTCGTAGTTAAAAACTACAGCAGTTGACCAAAAATAGTAAAAATAGTATCGTCCACTAGGTGCCTGGCTTGTACAGCAGAATGCACTACCTTCCCAATTTAGTTTACGCAATAACGCATGGTGAAGTGCCTTGCTAAAGGTCAATAGTGTCATGACCAGAGTTAGAACCTACACTCTGCAGCTAATCAGAGCTTGAATCCAATGAACTAGACAGCTTAAGCTTCGCAGCAACACGCCACAATTACAAATTCTATACTTTATGTTTAATAATCTGCCTCAGATTAAAACCCCACTCAACGACCAAAGAAAACATGTTTTGTAGTAGCCAAAGAGTACAAGGCAGGCAGTTTGAGTCCTTGACAAAAGTAGGAACATTTTATTTAGTACAAGAGCTGACCAATATGTACACATGCTGTAGATTTTAAAAGACTTTCCAGGCTATTTTAATCAAAATGTTTCTGATTTTCTACAGAAAAACAAGTTAGAAATCAGACTAAAACAGAATAATCTATTTGCCTTGAAGCCACTTCATTACTCTTTAATTTGATGTATAATTTATTTTGAAACCTATGGCAAATGTTGATTAAAGAAGCATAGAAATAAATTGTATACATCGCAAAATTCAGGATAATTATTGACAAAATTGAAACGTTGGACATTTTCTGAATCAACCACCAACAGCAAAAATATTGTTTGTATTTTTTTTCAATAAAACGATGATAGAGGACTACTTGGCACTGAAAATAAAATAGCGGACAAATCCCACAAGATCGTCTTTACTTTCGCTGTTTTTAACCAAAAACATCCTTTACACCATGTTTACACACAGGAAATGTAGTGCCCTCTGTTGACTTCAAATAGTCAATGAGATGCAGTACAACATAAAAACAGCCACAAGAGGGCACACTTCCTAGCTCTTTATTTTTCCACAAATTTATGAGATGACATAGATTGTTAAATGGTGGATTAGACATGCTTGAGATATAATCTAAAGGTATTTAGACCGAAACTCGATGTCTGGGTCACATAGGATTTTAACCCACTGTGTTTGTGCACCAGCATCACCTTGGTCTATGGTCTGTGATAAGAAAACAAGTTTGAAATCTTACCTTGATAAGTTCAAGGTTTGTAAGACTCTTCCATCTTGAATTGGGGAGCAGTGAGAGTGTGACCAGCTCAGCTGAGATCTGTTGTGGTGAGGTGAACTCTGAGACGAGGTCATCAGATTCAAGCTCAGCAGAATCGACCTCATGAACTTCTATAAGAAGAGATTAAAATCAATATTTAGAAATATCAACTCCATTCCATTTTTTAAGGAAATGAAAAGTTCGTCAGTATACACATCTTGACTGGCAATGAGGTCACTGAGGTCAGTTTCTGTTTTAGATGTGGGAGAAAATCCCAGAGAATTAATCCAGTGAAAACCCAAACAGTCAGGTATGAACTGAAGACAAACATATAATGACCCCGGTGTGATTCCAGGCATGGTCCTAGAGGTGGTTTTGGCTCTGAAAAGGGCCGGTTTGTTTGATATTATCCATTTTTATAAAAAGCCTTGTATGAGTTTACAGGTGATGAAGCATATTCTGTAGCCAACCATGCCTGAAACATTATAGCAAACCCCCTTATCTAAGATACTCGCTTCTGTCATGTCCATTAGGGCCTTGTCACACGAGACAACTGTTGCAAGCAACTTGGCGAAAACCAACTGCAGTGCGTGCTACAGGACAACTTTGGTAGCACTTAAGTAATTTTTCAGACAATGTCTTACGATCCACAAGAATAATATGCAAACATTTGAATGTAAATGTCTTTTTCTCTTGGAGATTGCATGGAACTGGTTGCCTGTAAATTGCCTCATGTGACATGGTCCTTACAAAACACAATGGACCTAAAGCTTCTATGTCCCATCCTTATGAAAAAGTAAACTATGTTTACAGGTCTTGCTCATAGATGCAAGTAATGATTGTAACCATGCTCCGTTAAGTTCTAAAAGAACCTTCGCTAAGATGCACAGCCACAATAAGAAAATGTTCCCTTTTGATTTTCAGCCTTTGAGAATAACACTCAGCTCAGACCATTAACTACTTTTTTTTGCTTTTAAAGAAAAAGGAGTTTTTCTGAATAATCTTTTGTCAAGACTCACCTTCTGGTTCAAGACTTGTTCCTGGTAGATACACCATGCTGGGCTCATAGTCATCTGGAAGGGGACGTATTGGCACATGGGCATACAGCGTCTTGTTTGACCTTTGGATTGTGACATCAATGAGTATAATTAGCAAAATCAGGTGTTTCATACCAATGTTTCAACAACTGCTTTATGAATATTGAGTACTGTTTGAAGCTTTGCATGGTGTGGATAAATAGGAAGAAACAATGAGTAAATAGTAAATTTGCGGGTATAACCATGTGTAATTCTCTTAAGTGTGAGCGATGTCTCTGAAAAGAGCCGGTTCGACTTTGCTCGTCTTCAGGAGACTTCACTCCCACAAAAGAGATTTACTCATGGATGTACCCAACAATTTACTATTTATTTATAGCTTCTTAATTTTTATGAATATTATATGTGTTACCCTTACACTGACGTGAGTAAGCACTGTATACTCAGTACTTTGTCGCAAAGTACGAGCAAAATCACACATACATCAGAGCTGCCAACATGTGCATCTTGCAATCAGGAAGATTAGGTTCAACATCCAATCAGCAGGGAGATATTTAGAGTCTCGTTACCCTCAACATTACATGTAACATCACATTATTTGACGTAGCTCAAAAGTTATCTGTTCCATACCATAAATAAACTCAAAGACTGTCAACATTTGACGTAGCTAAGAAGTAACCTGATGCTTACCATAAATATATGCCAAGATCGTCAACATGTGAAGTTGCTAAGAAGTCTCCTGTTGGAGAGAGTGCTATACTAGTTGCAGCGTCTTCTAGCAGGAAGCTATCCACCAATCTAAATTAATCATTCACAACAATAGATTTAATGGGACAATGAAAACATTGAAAACATTGAAAACATTGAAAACAATGAAAACGTTTCACTGGCAATAAAGTAATCATCACTAATGAAAATATTGAATATGAAACGGTCCAATAAAATCAGCAAAATAAAAGCAATTCAAAATATAAACCATGAAAACAGTCCAATAATATCAGAAAATAATCATAACAATGGAAAATATGGACAATGAAATCAAATCAGTCCACCAATGTAAATGAAATGATCACAAGAATAAAAAATATGCAATACAAATTAGTTTACTTCTATCAGCCAATAATCATAACAATTGAAATACAAACAGTGGAAACAATCCGCTAATATTAAACAAATATTATCATAACAATACAAAACATGGACAAAAATGACAACACTCAAAAAAGCAAAATAATTCCAGTTGAAATAATTTATGGACGATGGAAACATATCAAAAATCAACAAATTAGCCATAACAATAGACAAAACTACAATGAAAATCATCAACATCAACAACAAATAATCACAAAACGAAATTATGAACAATTTAATAAGGAGTAAAGAGTGGTATTTATAACTTCAGAATCACCCTGAAAAAATGGTAAAGTTTGACGTCGTATTCATGCACTGCATACTTGGCATGGAGCCAGGTGTGCATTTCATAAAGAGTTAGGACCAGTCTTATCTCAAGTTAGGACGAGTTACCTGCTCTAACTTAATCCCTGTTATCTTCAAGAATGTTTTTTTTTTACCTGCTGGAGGGAAGGTCCCACGTTCGGATGGTGGAGTCCATTGATGATGTCACAAGCCAGCGGGCATCTTGGCTGAAGGTCTGTAGTACGAAGATGTAAACAGCATTAAGCCACTGGACACTATTGGTAATTGTGAAAGATCAGGACTCTCACTTGATGTATCCCAACATATGCATAAAATGACAACTCAAAATACAATTAAATTCAAGTTTTATTCAAATCTGGCAAATCAAGATGGCACAGAATTGCCCCAATGTAAAAGTGTAAGACTCGTACAAAACTTGCAGCCATTCAGGGCCCAAACAATAAAAAACAAATAGCTAGAAACGGACTTGACTTGAAGGCTTGCAAGGCGGACAAATAATAGAATTTTGTTGATAAATCTCTTTTGAGATGATAGAGGAATTGTTACAAGAAAAACCCCACTATCACAACAATACAAAATATGGACAAAAATAACAGCACTCAAAATAGCTAAATAATTCCAGCTGAAATATGGACATTGAAAACAGAATATGAGGTTTGAACAAGCTACCCCCCCCCCACAATCAACATTCAAACAAACATAAACAATCTCTTACCATGTCAGTGACCCTGTTTTGGTGACCTTTGAACCTTCTCACAACTCTCCTTAGGTCAATATCAACAATGACGACAACAAAATCATCCATTCCAACAGCAAGCATCGAACTAATAAAACAAAATTGATGATAAAAACTTGTTGACAAAAGCAAAGTAATAACAAAACCAGAAGTGAAGACATCAATCAAGCTTGAGAATCAGTCAATTGTCAAGCTTGTGGCACGATAATCCAGAGGTCGTTGGTTCGAATCCCACTCTAGGCAATTCTTTGTTTAACCCCCAAAATCATTTCAAAATTTACCCAGTCAATTTCCCTTGTGGTTTATATTGATATTTATTTATTTCATTACACAGCAAACAGCGCAAACGCCAAAAGCAAGATGGTGAATAGGAAACAAGAAGAAATGTGGTTTAGATGTGGGAGGAAAACCCCAAATGGAGAAATACCAAATCCCAATGCAAGGCTGTAATCCAAGGTGGGATTTGAACCAGGCTCCATAGAGGTGAAAGGAAGAGAAAGAAGCCACTGAGCAAGCAACAAACTACAGAATAGTTTTGAATCCAACCTTTCTCTGTGCAGTAACATCTGGTTGACAGCTGCATTCAATGTCAGATGTCCCAGCAACTTCTTCGACTTAAAGTTCCAGAACTTCAGTTTGGAATCTGACGCCCCTGTGATGACTATTTGGTTGAGACCGTCAACAATAACGCCTCGTATAGCACCCTCATGCGCTAAACAAAAGATAAATAAATTTGAGTTTAGACTTACGCTCTACTGATCCTTTTTCTAATTCAGAGCTCTACTTTGCATAAAACACCAGCTGGCTTTTCACTGCTTTTGCTAAGAGACGTTTCACAAGACTGTATGAATTTGTTGGTGTTTTTTTCACATCTGCTAGTCGGAGAACTATTAGTTGTTTGGACTTCAGAATTTGTACATTAGGTTAAAAAAAGTAACCACGAGGTGTGCTTGTGATGAGAGGCCAGTTCAGGTGCTGTAATTATAGTGGGTACAGTAAATAATCTTATGCAGTAAATAATTTTGTTTGCATTGATGTCATGCAAAATGTGTAAACATTTATCCCTATGTGTAAACATTTTTCCCTATTTTCTTGTGAACCAGATGGTTGATCAACCTCAAACTTCTACAGGTTTGTCAGTTTATGTAGGCCTATATGGTGGATTACATAAAGTTCTGACACTGCCAGCAAATATTTTGTTAGCTGTTTGGGTTATAGCATGCACTTATTGTGATGTACATTTGTTTACGCATAAACCATAGCCCAATTTCACGGCTAAGATAACTGTCTAATTCTGCGCTTACAATCTCCATTCTCCGCTTGCAGGGGAAGCATCAAATTTCTGCGCTAGCTGTGTTAGCAAAGAACGCCTAGTAACGTGCACACGCAAAAGCCAAAATTCACTGCTAACCCATGAAATACACTTGACGTAAGCACAGCATTCCCTGCTTTGACAAGCGCAGGTAGATTCTTTGCTTATGGTAAGCAAAGCCAGAAAACTGGGTCATGATGTAGCATCAAAAGATTTGCTTCACAGCACTTACAAAAAGTTAATCAGAGGAAAACACACAGAATAACAACATCACTATCTAGAGAAAAGAATGGTTTTCAGTAGTTTTTAATCACTTCTTGGTTAGCATTTTAACCAAAATCAAAATATACATCTCGCCGTAAACATGAAATTCAACAATGAACTTATTTATGATCTATCAATGTGAAAGAGCCAATAATTTCCTTTGTATTTGTCATCCACTTAAGTGTTCTAAAGGTTGAAAATCTTTACCTTTCTGGCTGCCATAGGAACCTCTGTGGATCCCTGATTGGATGTTATAAGTGTCCACATGACCCGTACTCCAACCAATTATGACAAAATTTCCGCATGAAGTGATGTCAATGGCCTAATAAGAACATATAAAAAAGTAATGAATACTAAAAACAAAATAATGTTTTTAACCCCATTTCAGCTCCAGGAGTAGGTGGCAACGGCCTCTGGACAAAAATAATTGAGCCCCACCTTGAAGTGGCCTTTAGGCCCTGTGTGTCAGGCAACTTGCATAAAAAATAAATATTAGAAAAATATTTTTAAAATATGTGAATCGTTCTGCACAGTTCTAAACAACTTTCTGTCACTTTTTTTTGCACCATTGTTCTAAGTTGCTTTAGAAGTGGGTTGTAACAGCACCTCTCAAGGTCTTATTGTCTGTGATGGGTGTGATTTCTGTGGCGGTAATGTTTACCAGTCTTTAATAACTGCTTTGAGTATGAATGAATATACCCCGAGAGTGATACAAATATGTTTGAGAGCGCCCTCACGCGATTAAAAATATGGCAAATTGAATTAAGGGAACTTACCGTGGCTTCGACAGCTGCTGATGGCTTGACATGTGAACACTTTATCTTGTGGTTGCCCATGGTACTACGTTGGTAGTTCCAGGTTGTCACTATGTTTGTTCCTTGATGACAAGCTGCTATGCCATCCCATTCACTCTCACGACTCTTTTCTATGAAGGTGGACAGAAAGAGATGTGGAAAGTCAGGTTGAATGTTTAATATGCCAGGAATGTAAAAGTAACCTTGGAGTAATTCTGGCTTGTCGTGACCAAGCGGTCTAGCATAACCGACTCCAGCTTTGGCCCTTTAGTGATTTGAACCCTATATTTTAGAGAAACTTTCCATAACTACTGGGTCTGATCCCCCTTTTCTTGAATTGCGAAATCAATGTGGGATCAATGCTAGGTCCAGTTGGAACAGGGCCTTAGCTTTCGATCCAAACTGGACCTTCATCAGAGGCAAAATATCTAGATACATCCGTTCCACTTACCTGCAGCAAACTGTGTGATAGGCGCCATCTTGTATCTCTGCTTGAGATTACTTTTCCTATTACCCAGCTTCTTTTTCAGGTTAGCCTGGCCAAGGTCTTTGTTGTGCTTCTCATGCAGTGTAGAGAAAGATTTCAGGCTACTGTCTTGGCCTTTAGAAAAAAATCACACAAACAAGAATATGTCCATCATATTTTGGGAGAAAATATGACACTCCGAAATGCAAAAAGCCTCATCAGTCTATTGTCTTTCAAACTGCAGGGCTTGGTTTATGTTTCTTTTCAAACGCCGATGCCACACCTTCCTTGAAAATTCACGGCTGGAAAAGTTTATCCATCATTCAAAGGCACGATTTATCCATCATTAAAAACCACAGTGGATTATATTAAATGGTCAAGTGGGAGGGTTGACTGTGTAGTATGCTATCATACTGCAAGCCGGTAAAGTTGATCTACATGTGTTGTTCAAAATCACACTGGTTGATATTGAATGGTCAGACAATAGGAGAGTTGACTGTGTACTGTTTGAGTACATTCACCACATGATATCATATTGCAAGCTTGTATAGTTTATATAAATATTATTCAAAAACAAAGTGGATGATATTGAATGATCAGACAGTAGGAGGGTTGACTGTGTATGATTTCATATTGCAGGCTGGTACAGTTTATACTATACACATAATTTATAAACACAGGGGATCAAGAAACTCACATACTCTTTAAAACAAAAACCAATAATTTTTGACATCAACCATACCTGCACTAAGAATATTCTGCCCCTGTTCCCCATAGAACTTAATCTTTGCTGGGGGCGCACTGTGACCAGTACGAACACGTAGTTGGCGTCCACCTCCGTCAGGCTGATCAAACACCCAAATCTTAGACAATAAAAACAAATATTAATATAAGTTTAACTTGCATCAGAGATAAAACTATTAATTTTGGTTTCACTCATATACACCAATGTGTGTTAGCACTCTTTACTCAGTACTTTCCAGAGTTCTGTGAAAAAAATCACAGGCATAACCGAACCCACGACTTACTGTTAAGTTAAGCACATTGAAATGGCTATTGTGAAAGAACTTGTTTTTATTATTAGATAGACATTAAACACACCTTAAGGGCGTTATCAGCGGAGTTTGTCACCATGACCGGTTCCGAGGATAGGAACTTCATGCCAGCGATGCCAGACTTGTGGACATCTCTCATTTGAGCTTGAAGACGTTTCTCTTCTAGATTCCAGAGAGCAATATGCCCTGGGGTGCTTCCAGTGGCCATGATGGGCTGACCGTCTGAAAAAGAGACATAAAGACTTTCAATTCACATTGAGACATAAAGACTTTCAATTCACGTTTCACTATTAGTTAAAAAAACCATTATATGGTGTGAAGTTAAAAAAAATAACACCCGTTTCAGACGGGCGCTCCAGAGTCGCGCCAAACCAAATTCTGAATTAAGTACATGAAAAGTTTGACATCTGAAACAGTTAGGAGCGATTGGACACATTAGAAGTTGAAAGATCGACTGTTGCAGTCGTTCGAAACGACTCTGGAGCGCCTTGGTTTCAGATGTTGATCTTGTCATGAGCCAAGCCAATGTAAATGTTGGTATTTCAAAGAGTATCACCCGCTCTAACGAAAAAAAGTTTAACTTTTACTTTTAATAGTCTTTTAATAAATTTAAAACGTTTCTTATAAAACACATAAGAATTGGTCACGTGACATATTGTCGGGATCCCCACAAAAACTAATTTTGAGCGCTTTATTTCACTGCTACTAATAATTGGCGGACTTTTTCGAGCAATGGCTCAAGTGAAAGCTTATAACTTTCTCGACCCCCATCAAAATACCTATTGAATTTTAAATCAAAATTTTGGGGTCAAATCGGCAAAAATCTGACATAGCATCTTTAAACCTGCACGTAACAAAAGTGCTATTTTATGAGATTTTAAGTTTCGGCACCTACGTGACGATATTATACAAGTATCAAATCAAGCTTTACAAAACTGACTGAACAAGCTAGCTTGACCCCTTTGAGAGAATTTTGACTGGTCCTTAGGCGTTTTAGCCAACTGACCGTGGTCAAAATAGAAAAGGCTACTCCTGAGGGAAGGTTGCAAAATTTACCATGCGTTTTTTTTTTTGCGATACTGGAGAGGGATTTGTTTTAATGAGACACCTTACTTTGATTTGGTATTCCAGATCCGGTCCTTAGGCGTTTTAGCCAACTGATCGTGTTGGCGTTTTAGCCAACTGACCGTGGTCAAAATAGAAAAGGCTACTCCTGAGGGAAGGTTGCAAAATTTACCATGCGTTTTTTTTTTGCGATACTGGAGAGGGATTTGTTTTAATGAGCGAACTTACTTTGATTTGATATTCCAGATCCGGTCCTTAGGCGTTTTAGCCAACTGACCGTGGTCAAAATAGAAAAGGCTACTCCTAAGGGAAGGTTGCAAAATTTACCATGCGTATTTTTTGATGGAATTCTCAAAGGAACTATGGCTTCAATGACTTGCGGTTTTTCAGACAACCCCACCAGACAGGGCAAAGCAGGCATTGCAGAATTATGTGGGACAAATTATCAAATACAACCATGGATTGAGGGGATTAAATATGTCTTAATCCTATGCTCCTTATCATCCGTCACTCAGTGACCCTGAAACAAGTCACCTTATTCAGGTTTAAGTTTAATAAAGCTTGTTAGCAGTAAATACTGCTTAGCTAATTCCTTTGCTAAGCAAAACAAAGAGTGGGGCACCAGTCGCAACAATGTAAACTTTATGGCATGCTGGCTAATCACCTGTTTTTGATAAGCAATATTGCCCTGGGCTTAGCAGTATTTAGTGCTTACAGGCTTGGGCCCTGGTAACCTTATTCGGGTAGGCATATTTTTGTATGCTTAGCTACTTGTGCTTTTAAAAGCACCCTTATTTAAAGGCATTAGACACTATTGGTAATTACTGAAAATAATTATTAGCATAAAAACGTACTTGGTAACAAGCAATGGAGAGCTGTTGATAGTATAAAACATTATGAGAAACGGCTCCCTCTTAAGTAATGTAGTTATCGAGAAAAAAGTAATTTTCCAGGAATTAGATTTTGAGGTCACAAAATCAAGCATGTAAAAGCACACCACTTTGAATGACACAGGTGTTTTTTCTTTCATTATTATCTCACAAATTCGACGACCAATTGAGTTCAAATTTTCACAGGTTTTTGGTTTTATGCATATGTTGACATACACCAAGTGAGAAGACTGGTCTTTGACAATAACCAAAGGTGTCAAGTGTCCTTAATTGGGCCTTGGTAATAGTGTTTCAAAACCATCTCATAAATGCCCTTCTTAAGACTTCCTATTCACACCCTGACCAAGGACTAATTTAAGGGCGGTTTTTGCTCAAACTATTTACCTGTTCTGAAAGAAATGGCTGTCACTGGGCCCCAGTCCTGGGTAAAGGTAACAATGGTCTCGTCATATCTCAAATTGTGAACAATGGTTCGGCCATCTTCAAGACCAACTGCGACGACATCTACAGCTGGAGCCTGATAATCAATCAATCAAGAGTCAAAGGTTAAAACGAGACCTAAGTCTTGTATCCTGTGTTCCCAATGGTGGAAAACACTGGTGTAAGGAACATATGAAATTTACCTCAAGGGATTGTCTACAGACCAAGTCACCTTGTTTATATGGAAAATGACCCTGTTCTATTGTTGTAACCACAGTGGGCGATGCGAGATAGGCTTGCCTAGAACTAACAAATTTCGCCCAGCACTACGAGCAAAATACACTGTGCTGACTATTACAGATTTCCCACTGATTGCACTTCAGCAATGATTGCCCCCCTTTTCTATAGTGAACTGCTCGGCCATAGTGAACAAAATTGGATTTAGAGCTCCTCAACCCCCCCCCCCCCCCCCACTTAAATTGGGCTAGCTACACACTCCAGGGATTTTCCTGACAGGCAAGATATTGCACTGGTAATATGGGAAATGATGACATACTTACCACTTTACAATCGAGAATGATAAAAATAACAGCTGAACAAGTTTTGAAATACAGTTTTATATAAATCTGTGATCTTACCATTTCTTTCTTACAAATTTTTTAAGATTCCTAACTATTAGAGACTTAAGTGTTGCTGAGAATCAAGAAAAGCGCATTACCTGCTCTATGACCGTAATAGGTGATCCCCAGCCCTTGAAAGTGTACACAAGTTTACTGAGGAAAGAACAAAGATAAAGAAGAATTAATACTTATTTAAAGAAGCTCCAAACCAATCAGCCAGAATAACAGATCTCCATAAAGATTATTGTATATAAATAAAAAAAAATCATTTACAATGCAGCTACAAAACTGTGCACTTTGTAAAATCACACAACTTTACAAAAAAGCCAAACATAAAACTTGCTAACCTCTTGGGCATGCCAACTATATTTATATGAGATCTCATTGTGCAATTATCTCTTTATTCAAATGCTAGTTATACATTTCATGCCCATTGTGCTTTAAGACTTTTATACCAGTCGCTTTTCTATTTTTTTGTACATATCTTTTTTGACTCAATGTTTTATAGTGTGTACAGTTTAAATCTTTTGCAAGGTAGTTTTTAAGCAATTTAAAGCATTTTTTACTCCGTATTCAAGAGTATTAATCCAACCGTTTTTATATTAAAGGGAAGGTACACATTTTGGTAATTGTCAAAGACCAGTCTTCTCACTTGGCGTATCCCAACATAAGCATAAAATAACAAGCCTGTGGAAATTTGGGCTCAATTGGTCATCGAAGTTGCGAGAAAACGATGAAAGAAAAAACACCCTTGTTGGACAAATTTGTGTGCTTTCAGACAAGAATAAAAGACTTCTAGCTAGAAGTCTTTTATTATTTTAGTGGGAAATTACCTCTTTCTCAAAAACTTCGTTACTTCAGATGGAGTTGTTTCCCACAATGTTTTATACTATCAACAGCTCTCCAATGCTCGTTACCAAGTAAGTTTTTAAGTTAATATTTGGTTTGAGTAATTACCAAACATGTACCTTCCCTTAAGGTTGCAAATGAAACTATTCTATAGCAGCACAAATCAACTCGTAAAAAGTTGTATCCACAGATCAAAGTTTAAGCATATCTTTGACCCCACTAAGGCACTTAGAAATCCTGTTTCATTGATTTTAATAGAAGTTACATAAACCGGTCGCCAAAATGACCTCAATCCTTTGCAATGTCCAGAGGCAAAATGAAAGTCGTCAGTTTGTTTGTCAGAAATATTTGTGTTGCAATTCATACATTGCTCATTAATTGGGTGATCATTAATTATTAAGATGAGTTACCTCATAACAAGACTTCCCAGTAATGGCTAGAGGCATTTCAGGTACAATTTTAACTTCAAATTTTTGTAAATTCAATGTGATTTTGCCCATTGCAACCAAATTGGATGTTTTTAATAAACCATGAACAATAATAAAGATGGTGGGAGCATGATAAAGATCTATGTCACACATTCCAAGTTTTAATTGGTCAATGCATTATCAAGGGGCGAAACGAAGTGGACGGTTTATAATGTACAAATTTGTTGTTTCAAATGAGACACGTTTCAAATGAGACACCTTACTTTGATTTGATATTCCAGATCTGCATGGTACCCTGTTTGCTTCCCAGCAGGATCTTATTGAGGTAAGTAGTCGGGTGCATGAGCGCAGACACCTGGAAACTTTCATTGCTGAACTGAATCTCAAGATAAACCTCTGAAAAAATTGAAACCACAAGGAAACTTACATTTTATTAACAGGAAACTGAACTTGAAAAGCTACTTTTCTAAGCTCAAGTGTCTAGCTCAAGAACAATGACCAGGGCCAAATTTCATGAAGCCTGTAAGCACAAAAAACCTGCTAAGCACAGAAAAGTATTGCTTAACAGAAACAGGTTACAAGCCAAACTTACATTAAGTTTACATTGTTGTGACTAGTGCCCCACTCAACTCTTATTTTAGGAAAAGACAATTTTAAAGCAGAATTTTCTGCCCAACAGCTTAATGAAATTTTGCCCTGGACTCGAACCTACACTCCAATGACCTCGCCACCAGAAGTTTAGTTTGATGCACAAGGTGCTCGACCACATGTTTTTGTACATACAACTTATTATTTTACCTGTAGATTTGATGTCCCATATCTTGAGTTTGCTGGATTCATCAATCGACACCAGATGCTCACCGAATGGTAGAAGCAAATGAACATCTTTCTCGTGTCCTGTGTATGTATAGATGACCTAATGACAAAATCAAATAGATTCAAAATTAATTTATGGCCTCAGTGTTTAAACCCATCAGGTTGGTCTCAGTACAAAAACACTGTTCCTGCCTAAGCGATAATTGGTACACTACAATAAATTTTCTTACCAACAAGAGAAGTCTTGTTTGGGATGTAAACACAAATGCCATGCAAGCCAGTCTGTTTTTTTAATATTTGACAACAGGCTTCTGAGAGATGCCAAGACCAGGCCTTTATGCTTATTTTTTTCTGTAAAAACAGGACTGTTATGTCTGCTGCCACAAGCGCCTCAAAAGTTTCTGGGCAATACCAAGACCATTCCACAAACCAAGTTTGGATTTGCTAAAGCAGAAAATATTGCTTTATAGAAATAAGTAGGATAGGTGTAAAAATAATAATATCAAAGTCTTAAATAGCGCCCGTATCTACCAAAAAGGTACTCAAGGCGCTTAGTATATACATTTATACAGAAAGATGGGTTATTGAAGTCATGAATTCTGAGACCAAATTATGTAGCTCACCTTATTAGGGTCTTACAAGGTGCTAAGGCGCATTCAGCAGCCACAGCCAGGAACACTAGGGTGTAACACAACCCCTTCTTATTTTGATAAGTGCACTGACATATGACACGGTAATTTGACTGGTACCCTGTTCTGGTAAGCATAAATTTGTTGTGCTTCAAAAGCAGCTCTATAAAATTGGACCCGTTCTTAAGAGTCATCATCCAGACAAGTATTGCACACACACATGTTCTCAAATCTGGATATCGTCCTTTGACTTGACATCGTCCACCAAATTATGCGTGGAGCTCCAAGGTCTTTAAAATTTACGTATACAGACCCTTTTGTTTTTCCTTTACAGTTTTGAGCACACACATGCAGCTCTGTGTATGGCTTCCCATGTTGACAGTCTCCCGTCATGAGTTGCGTCATTAAAAGACACTAACTACTAATTACTGAATACTTCCAATATCCACAGAGCCACAGAGAACTCTGTAGATATGGATGTAGATCATTAGCACTTATCAAAATTCCTTATATGGGAAAACTTGTTTGCAAAGAAAGTTTTGCTGATCTGAAGTCGATAAGTACTGTGGGGTTTCATGCCGACCACCCTCGTCTTTCTTGATGTCATGCTTCATGTCAGCTTTCATAAAACCTCATCCCCCACCCCAAGGACATGCCATTCAGCTTCTTGGTATTGATCAAATGGTGATAAGGTTAGTGAAGTGGTGTCTTGCCATTTGCTTTCCATCTATAGGACCCTGGTTCAAATTCCACAGGGGAACTATATGGATTAGGTCTTCAGTCCCTACTTGACTGCATGGGTTTTCCCTGGAATAATTCTCTAGGGTTTTCCTCCCACATCTAAAACTGAAATTTTGTTATCATCTTCTCTTCTCATTTGGCTCTTATTAGAGCAATGAGAATATTTATCCAGATCCAGATACATAATACATAGTCTCCACCAAAAAATGCCCTTTCAGGTTACAAAAACTTATTTTCATTTTTAATAGACCTTTTTTGTATTGCACAAGCGCTCTAGCGATCAAAGTTTATCACTAGCTTCATGTAGACCAGCTTGTGACGTTGCGATAGGAAGGTCTCTACAACCAGTCAATATTCTACTATCATGATGTTATTGTCACTCGCTGAGCTAAATGTACCTGTTGTTGTTTGTAAGCCTAGGCAACTAGTGCGACTAATAATAATAATAACATTCTTCTATAACACATAACACATAGTAAATAAACATGTCCCTAAGCGCTATAGAGAAAAACACAACAGAAAACAAACACAAGATGTAATGAGTAGCGACTAGTGTCATAGAATTAACTTTAGATTGATTAGTTGAGTCATGACTACCGTTTTTTCAACTTCCCGATTACTTCACTTCGCGACTACTTCAAAAAAAGACGCGACTTCCTGTTTGGTGAACCAACTGTTCAACACTAATTTACAATATAATTTTTCAAAACACAATCAGACATCAGTGACACAATCCTTAAATCCTTTTACCTTGAATTTTTCCAAAGCGCCTGCAGCAAACATTGCCACAATGCATCTTGATAATTAAAAATAAGTCTCGACTAGTGTCAAAGTCGTGAGTGTATGAGGTGTCACTAGTCGAGTAGTAAATTTCAATAGTTGTCCAGGCCTAGTTGTTATTTGCCTTACCTGTCGACCCTGGGTGAATGCCCGTATAATATTCTGACAGGCTGTAAAGACCAGGAAGGCATCTGCAGCTAAGCATGTGATGTCATCAGGATGGGCATTACCTTGGAAGTACAACAAAACAATCAAGTAAAATTGAGTCGTTTCAATAAATTGTTTCTCCATTTTTTATTTGTTTATGTATTTAAATAATTTTGTTATTATATTTCTCATCTGTCAGTTAAGTGTCTCTTGAGCCAGGAGTGACACTTTGTGACAGAAATAGCGCATTGCAAGTCTACTTAACTACTAACATAGTTTAAAATGTTCCCATGGTTACATCATTAGAAGATGTGAAGAGGCTGACATACCATCTGTGGCAGCAGCAGGACACCTAGCAAGGAATAGAGACCTATGGAGACTCTTACGTGGGAAGCCATCTCCGGGATCTACCTCGGGAGGACGGCTATGATGATGATGATGGGCCATGAGCGGGTTAGAGGTAAATATGCTTACCTCTAAGATGACTCAAAATCTCCATGTATGCCATTCACAAAACGATTGTGTTGATTAAACCCATGCCAAACTTTAACTTTTAAGTGAATGTATTTTTTTATCAGAAATGTTTGACCCATTTTAGCTACCACAACCATAAGTTTTTAGTGGTTGACTTTGACTATCTCTTCATATGGATAACTTTCTGTATGGCGCCACCACTTTTTCACTCATTTTTACAAAGAGGGATATATCAATCAGGTAAATAAGTTCCTATATTTTTTTATATCGAATGAAAAAGTGGTGGCGCCATACGGAAACTTTTCCCTTCATATTTATCATTCTGACACGGATTCATGAAAAAAAAGATTGTCAAACTAGGTACTTACTTACACTGACGATTCCTAGTTTTGAACACTGCAAGAGACAATGAAAGAAAATTGAACTAATTTAATTTGTTTATACACATAGCTGGGGTGGGGTGCAGTTTTATATATAGAGATGATTAATTAAGCAGCTTGCTGTTGCTTATTGCTTGCTTATATAGAAACCTTATTCTGGTAAGCAAGAAGCATTTTGTGCTAAGCTATTTTTTGTGTGCTTTTTATAACAGGGCTAATCAAACTCAAGTCAAACCTAAATAAATTGTAGAATTTAACTTGCATTGCATTGCAAGAACAGACTTTTAATAGGCATCATTCTAAGTAAAGATTGTGCTCAAC
The DNA here is from genome assembly GCF_032118995.1 of Asterias amurensis. NCBI lineage: Eukaryota > Metazoa > Echinodermata > Asteroidea > Forcipulatida > Asteriidae > Asterias > Asterias amurensis. The sequence goes on from NC_092660.1 coordinate 777,394, forward strand.
AGGGGGTTCTAATTATCACAAAACAGGAACCCCCATGGGAAAACTCACAGAGAATTATCCGTGTAGCCCCCATCAATAGTGCCAATACGCTGAACTTTAAAGTTGAAGCGGAGTGAGTCAACGAATTGGCACTAATATTGATGGGGCCACACAGAGTATAGACTTAAAACTCAATCCACACATTACATTGCTGCAAAGCTTACTTTAGGAATCGAACCAACAATACGTTACGTAAAATATGAAATAAAGTTGTTTTTCTGATTTACAGTCAGTAGTCACACACAATAAAATATTATTCCTTATGAAATGTTTACTTTTTTTATATAAAAATGAGTGAAAAGGTGGTGGCGGGATACTGACATTTTTCTCCGAGTATACTGAGCCAACCTGCCCCCCTGACTGCCCTTGTAATTATATAATTATGTGCTTTTATGTTATGGGATTCGACATCATCGACATTATCAACATGTCGTGTGTATTAACTTTTTTTTGTTACTCACATTGTATGTATGGAAAGCCTTTCCCACGGCCGTAACAACATAATGATCCTTGTGTCTCTGGTTATAACGGAGGGCTAATGGAACATGGTTACAGTGGAAGCCTAAAGCTCGAAAACCAACAAATATTTGGCTCCCTTCAGGCATTTTAAACAATTTTTAAGGAGAGAATCTACTGCATTTAGCTGAAGATCGTAGATCTCACGCACATGTTACACGAGTATGATACCTCGACTTTAAACAACGTAGTGTGGTAAGGTTACAAGGTATCTGACTAAAACTAACCGTAATTGAGCTACTGAGGGCGGAAGACTAAATTACGGTCAAAGCAAAGCTTACCTTTATTTTTTGCTTTTTGTCCCCTATTTCTCCCTCCTTGTCTGAACCACAAATGCAGATGTATACATATAACTAACTTGCGGAAGTTTTATTTCAAAAGGTCAGGTTTGTGAGATATTGCCGAAAATCCGGAGCAGGAAGAATAATCCCTAATATGGGAAAAATAAATGACAATTGTTAAGAATAGAATGATGGGGAAATGGTTAGAAAGTGAAATGTTCCAAGCTGCTCACATTCTATTGGATTTAAATAAAACAACTGGGAATCAAGTAATGCTTAATAAAAACAAAATTTAAAGAGCACATGCATAAGCATATTTGGAATAACTTATCACAAATAACTGCCATATCAAAATACCTGCCAAGCACCTTTCCGAATTTGAACCCTCCCTCTAATTACCCCCCCCCCCTTACCACATACGTTTTGTATAATTCTAAGAACTGCTGATGCGCGAAGGAACCCGTTTAGTATTAGTTAGGCCTACTTTAAAGCTTTAAGGCTACCCCCAGACGTTTACAAGTTTCTGTGTGTATGTTGTTTTGTTTTATTTTCATGTATGACGAAGATTACAGGAATATTGGTAACAAGTAAACAAATAAAATTATAAATACTGAGTAAGTACAAAATGGGGGCTGCAACCAGAGGAGGTAGGTAGTAAACCCTCCTGTAATTATTGGAGCTACCAAACTGCTGTAAATTGCTGGTTCAACAACATGACAAAGTAAGTTAGAGTATTCCTAAAACGCACATTTTTAAAGAATAGCGCATATATTGAATAATAATTAAAATATGAACTGAAATAGTACACACTATTATTTATGTGCCCTGCTCTCTTAACAACATGTGTGGCAAGTCAAATTTGTACATAGAAATTCTTTATACTTAAGTAAATAAAAGTATTCAGTTCTATAATCGAGCACTTCCTAGGAACAGAAAACCGTCTTTAAGTTCAATGGGGAAAGATATGTAAATGATTGGACGAGTAAGTAAAGCGATAATTGGACGAAGCAACCCCAACTCTACTGATACAAAAAGCAATAAGAAGAAATAGGCCTACACGTACATCACAACAAATACAAACAATCCTTCTAATCGGTATTTTTTTCAAAGTTTGCAAACATATTTTGTCGGTCTAACTTGGCCTTTACTCTTATAAAACAACATTCGGTCTTTAGCCAGTTTTAAATGTGTAAGCTAATAAAAATTAATGGGTTTTTTTAAGCGGCCTCCTCCATTTCCCCACACAGCCGCCCGGTTCCTCACCTAACAAATGTTGGTGGTCCTGAACAGTTTGGTTCAGGAACGGTTGTCATGAAATTTCAAGAAATGCTCTGTCTTTTCAAAGTGAATCATTCATATACAAGTATTTACGGAAAAAACAGTATTTGTTAATAGTAGACCTATTGCTCACCACTGTAAGCCTGTATTAAGTGATATAAAAAAAAAAATTAAAAACCAGGTAGGCCTTCTGGAAAGTATCTATCTAGCCTAAGAACAGAAATTAAATTAGGCCTAAAGGTTTTCAAACCATGGTCAAATACGTAAAGTTTACCTTGAATTCCATGAAGTAAACCGTTCCTTTTTGTCGCTGACGAATCCGCTAGCGACCGCAGACGGGCCGCAGTTATCGCGTCCGTCGCAAATTTTCAGCTTGTTGTTGAAAATTCGTTATGATTTCTTTAAGATTCCGTTGGAGAACGCAACACGCCAAACTCGACTCATGCTCGACAACATCGCCGCATAAGCGTCAGCCGCCGCTCCTTGCCGCTAGGCAATCCGCTGCAAGCCGTCCGACCTCGTTGACGGGCTCCGTCGAGACATCGTCACTCGCCGCCCAGACAACGTCCGATTTTGCTCGCTAGACTCCGTTCTTTCCCGCAGGCATTCGTCCTTTGCCGTCTTGTTGTCGCTGAAGGTCGTTCCCCGCCCGTCAGCAAGTTGGTTTTCTCTCTTTGCCGTCGCATTGCCGTAATTTGAGATTTTCACAGGCTTTGATGGTCATTGATTCACGCCAACGGCCGCAACAGCGTCAGCCGCCGTTCTTTGCCGCCAGGCAATCCGCTGCCAGCCGTCCGACCTCGTTCCTTGTTGACGGGCTCACTCGCCGCTCAGACAACGTCCGATTTTGCTCGCAAGATTCCGTTCTCTCCCGCAGGTTTTCGTCCCCTGCCGTCTGGTTGTCGCTGAGGGTCGTTCCCCGCCCGTCAGCGAATTTTGGTTTCCCCTCTTTTGCCGTCGCTTTGCCGCAAACGTTTTGGGATTTTCTAACACGCTTTCATGATGATCGTCGATTTACGTCGGCGTCGCCGCAATCATTGGCGTCAGCCGCCGTTCTTTGGCCGCCAGCCAATCCGCTGCCAGCCGTCCGACCTCGTTCCTTGTTGCCGGGCTCCGTCCTGACATTATCACTCGCCGCCCATTACAACATTCGATTTTGCTCACAAGACTCTGTTCCCTGCCGCAGCGATTCGTCCCTTGCCGTCGTGTTATCGCTGAAGTTCGTTCCCATACGTTTTCCCCTCTTTTCCGTCGCCTTTCACATGGTCTTTGCAGCTATTTATTAAATCAATCTTAACCAAGTTCCGCGCAGGGATTCCGGTAGAGTATTGTACGCTGTACGAATAGCCCCACGTTCTCCGGAGCAAGATCATTTTATTTGCCCAATTAATATCAATTTTCACCAGACACTGCGTCTTCTTTGGCACAAGTCTTGAAGAAAGAAATTGTTCGCTTTCAATGTTTATTTCCATATAAGTTCACCAGTTTCTTTTTTGGGAAATAACTTCTCCTTTCAGTAATTAACTTAACCCATACATTATATAAAAGCATGATTTTAAACATTTTTACAAGTATGTGATGACATTATTTTACATTACATTTGTCGTGATTTGCTACTCTTTCTCAACAAAGTCTTGGAGGTTTCATATTGTGGTCGCTGTAGTCTATCTCTGATTGAGTTACTCTTTGTCCAGTGAGGTATATCTAGTGAGGTATATCCAATGATGTATATCCAGTGAGGTATATCCAGTGAGTTATATCCATTGAGGTATATCCAGTGAGGTATATCCATTGAGGTATATCCAGTGAGGTATATCCTTTGGGGGTATATCCATTGAGGTATATCCAATGAGGTATATCCAGTTACGTATATCCCGTGAGGTATATCCAGTGAGGTATATCCAGTGAGGTATATCCAGTGAGGTAAATCCAGTGAGGTATATCCATTGAGGTATATCCATTGAGGTATATCCAGTGAGGTAAATCCTTTGGGGGTATATCCAGTGAGGTATATCCAGTGAGGTAAATCCTTTGGGGGTATATCCATTGAGGTATATCCAATGAGGTATATCCAGTGAGGTATATCTAGTGAGGTATATCCAGTGAGGTAAATCCATTGAGGTATATCCAGTGAGGTATATCCAGTGAGGTATATCCAGTGAGGTATATCCAGTGAGGTATATCCAGTGAGGTATATCCAGTAAGGTATATCCAGTGAGGTATATCCACTGAGGTATATCCAGTGAGGTATATCCAGTGAGGTATATCCAGTGAGGTATATCTAGTGAGGTATATCCAGTAAGGTATATCCAGTGAGGTATATCCAGCGAGGTATATCCAGCGAGGTATATCCAGTGAGGTATATCCAGTTAGTTGTACTCACGCAGGGGTGTTCAGTACAATTAATGTATAATGTCTCGAATCTGAAGCAAATTAGTACAATCTATATCCATTTTCACATCTTGCTGACTGCTTAAGTTTAAATCCACCCATTCCTCATTGACAAAATGTTCCGTAAGACATAAAGTTAATGGGTGGTCTTCATTGCTCATTCAAGCTCATGTAATAGCTGCTTAGCACGCGTGTTTAACGATTTAAGTGTGTTTTTTGAAAATATGTTTGACTGAATGGTTTTAGTTTATATTGGTTAAAGCAGCTGTTAATGAATATTTATTGAAAGTAGTAAATATTACTCATCAATCGAACCAACAAAACATTCACACTTCTCGCACCCTGAAGTTATTTTGTGTTGTTATTTTACGTTGGTACATACTTTTTGAAATAAGTCATTATTTGAAACTGATATTTGCTTTTACTCTTGGATAAAATACTAAATTTAAATAAACAGACACGGACCTATGTAAACAGTTGAGCAGACAAGAGTAGTTGAAGAAATCTCCATCAATTCCGTAGACTTTCGATTCAGTTTTTTGTACTGGCTTTGAAGCTAAGGACTCTCAGAAAAGTGAGATCGAGCCCTGTACATTGCCAAGAACCCAATGCAAAGAAAACAAGGAAGGAAGTTTCAGTTTCAGATATGGGAGGAAAACCTCAAAGAATGAATATATGGGAAAACCGAAGCAGTCAGGTAGGGACTGAAAGCCTAATCCACGTAGTGCCCCAGCGGGATTCGAACCAGGCTCCTAGAGGTGCAAGGCAAGGCAAGACCACACACCAACCTGACAGCCTTTCTTATCTTCTCCACACGTTGGTAGATTAAAGAGCAAAGAAGCTTTTGAAGAACTACACCACAGAGACCATTCCAGAACCTTGCATTTTTCCAATTATCCTTTGATAAAAATTGTACTTTCCAAGAGCTAATTATAAACTAATTTATTTATTCGTTTATGGATTAATTAATATTTTACTGTTTTTTTTAAAACTATCACATACTGTTTACACCGACACATTCACATTATCATCCTTCACTTCATATATGTTATAGTTATCAGTTTATTTAAACAAAAAACAAGATTTTTTTATAAATTTAGTGTTTTTTTCCGTGTAAAAGTGTAAATGGTTTTGGGTGTTGTACGATGTGTTGTGATTGGATATAATTTAGTTCAATGGGTTAAAATCTTCCCAGCGGGATGGAAGATATTTACTGCGATTACAGTTTCAACTGTTCTCAATGTCCAACACGCTCCTTTTTGCTTTCTAAGTTGTTCATTATTTGTACACATACAAATGTTTTCTCCTTTGGACAAAGCTGTTTCCAGGTGACAGGTGCGCCCTCAACGTTACTTTCTGTGTCGATAACAAACATTACGATTGTGGTGGCTCAATAGCTCTTATAAGAGTTGTAAACTTCACACATTTTCTTCTTGGCTTGCGTCAACATTAACGCAATAGTTATTCACTACATTAGAGTTGTGACCAGGACCTTGAAGACTGTATTGCAAAACTGCATACAAAGTTATGTATACCAACACCAACTTAAAACTAGAGTAAAAAAGTGTACACAATAATATTATGTCTGCTCTAGTTTTGACGCAGAAACAACATTACTTTTGTTCAGTCTGTTTTACTACACTAAAAAGTTAGATAAGAAATTATAATAAAGTCACATTAATGTTTTTTGGCCATCCTATCTCTTCATCATTGTGTGGTTACAGGTGCATTCACATAATCCTTTCTGGTTGGTAAATGACACACTCACTTTGACGATTTATTGGTTGTCTTTGGTGGGCGTGGTTGATTGACGTATTCACATTGAGAACTTCTGGTTACATTAATGGGCGTGGTTGATTGACACATACGTTGATGGGCGTGGTTGATTGACACGTTCACATTGACACATTTCTTGTTTGACTTTGATGGCGTAGCAGAACAATTCGCATTGATGATTTCTTGGCGGAAGTGGCGTAAAACCAAAACATGGGCGTGGCCGATTCGACACTGATGTTAGAGATAACCTCGTTGGGCGTGGTGTCACAACCGGAAGATTTGTGATATTTTGTTCAGTGAGTCAATTAATGTTTAAGGTGTATCATTAAGAAATGACAACCTCGTCTCAGTTTCCATCTTTGAACACGCGAGGGCTTCATCGTGCTTAAAGCTGCGCATTAGCAATGCGATGCGTTTGCTGTTGTAAATTGCATGAATGTTTGTTTGGGAGTTTTATGTTTGGTGGACATTTTTTCGTTTACCTAGATTTTGTTTAAGTATAATTATTTAGTCCAATAAATTAAATCAAGTTCCATTTTATAATTTTCAGCATCCTATGCATCCATCTCTCATCCATTAATTCACATGCTCTGTAATTCACTCCTCATTTAATAAACTAATTACCTATTAATCAACAAATTAATTACTTGCGAACCTAGTGTTACATGTCTCTGTTTAACCTTTAAAAGAAATTAGTACAATGCAGTTATGTTCCAAAGTACGGTCCTGGCAGAGTTTATCCAAAGTAGTGACTGACAGAGTTATCACGTATCTCCTTGGCTGACGTTCAAGTATTGCTTCATCCTACTTGTCTCTTTTTTGACAGGAGCCTCAAAATGTTTACTTTATCCTCAGTTTCCTTTATAAAGTGTACCATCCAATGTGTTTAGTATCAGTTATTCTTTATTCGCACACACTTACCTGATTTATGACAAGGCCAAGGATTCGGAAATGAAAGTAAGAAAAAGGGCAGAAGAGAAAAGGAATCTGAATTGAGAAAAAAATAGATTGTGCACCATCTATTTTATTTCTTAATTCTCATCCATGAAGATGGGTTTCACAAGCGCATGAGAGTTTTTGGGCTTCAGGACTCGACAACCCAATAGACACGTCTTACGAAGTGAAAGGAAGGTCACTGATACCTTAGGTTGAAAAGTTAACAAAAAGAACAGAAGTAGAAAACAAAATAAAACCTTCGTGACGTATATAGTTGTTCCTATTACTAACGTTCATGTACAAAATGACTACAATATTTTACTTTAACACAATGTACCCACACAGTATTATCAGAGTGAGCAGTACTATCTCTGTTACTGTAAAATGGGTGTGGCAACTGCCGTGTGCACACACTTACTTTTGTATAAGACAGGTGTTTCTATGGGGACTGGGTCGGGGAAACCAGGGATAGGGAGTGTATAGTAAAACCTGTTGTTGGCTTTATATTATTGTCGAATATGGTGAATATTTAGCTGAGGATACAGTGAGATGACAGCTCAAAGAAACTGAGTGTCTTACACTCAAAAGACAAAATACATGGATGACAAAGGAAGTGTGTCATACATTAAAGAAAAAATAAGTAATCCAACAAAATTGCTCCATATACTACACCTGTTCAATTATCACGCTTGATATAGACCTATACTTCATATTAATTTTCCCTTTACATTAACTTCTTACAAAACATTAACTATTGAACTTATACCGTTTACTATTCAATACACCTATACAATATTACCAGAGTGGGAGACACTTATGTGAACATCGTGCACATACACTTACCTTCAGTCGGTTGTCCCTTACAAAAGAAATTGTCATGGGATGGGGACTGCATCTTAGAAAAAGACATTCATAGTCCATATAGATAGAAGAGAAGAGACATTGATGAGAATAGAAATATACGATAAGAAGAAGCTGTCTCGTAACTATCCCAATAGATAAGCTAAAGCCACGAGACATGTGATGATAAAGGAAAGGTTCCCAAAAGGGAAAACAAAATAACAATCCATTGCAAACAATTTGCACCATAGACTACACTTACTCATTTAACACGTTTACTTATATACTTAACCTTATTAACTACTTACAGAACAAGGTTTACCACTAAACTTATACACATAACACAAAGGAAAAGTGTCCACGGTTGGAACAAATTTAAAAACCTTATAACTAGCACTAATGACTACACTTACTCATGTATCATGCTATACTGATATACTTGTACCTTATTAACCACATAAAAAAAAATTACTACTAAACTTTTACTAAGGGCACACCTAAGATTCTACAGTCAGACTTAACAAGTTAACTGGTAAACATTCCCGTGCACATACAAAAACCTACCTTGAGTGGCCATCTCATACAAAACAGATTTGTCATGGGATGGGGACTGCATCTCAAACAAAGAGATCCAGGGTATTAGATAGAGAAGAGATCTTTTTAAAGAAAAGACACAAGAAAGGATTTTCAGGATGAGATGATAGCCCAAAGAAACTGTATCATAACCTAATAACATCAATAGGTTTAGGACTAGGGACACATGGGGTGCAAAAGGAAAGGTTTCCATAGGGGAAACACGTTTAAAACCCCAATAGTTTGCACCTGAGACTACACTTACTCATTTATCATGCTATACTGGTATACTTGTACCTTATTAACCACATAAAAAAAATTACTACTAAACTTTTACTAAGGGCACACCTAAGATTCTACAGTCAGACTTAACAAGTTAACTGGTAAACATTCCCGTGCACATACAAAAACCTACCTTGAGTGGCCATCTCATACAAAACAGATTTGTCATGGGATGGGGACTGCATCTCAAACAAAGAGATCCAGGGTATTAGATAGAGAAGAGATCTTTTTAAAGAAAAGACACAAGAAAGGATTTTCAGGATGAGATGATAGCCCAAAGAAACTGTATCATAACCTAATAACATCAATAGGTTTAGGACTAGGGACACATGGGGTGCAAAAGGAAAGGTTTCCATAGGGGAAACACGTTTAAAACCCCAATAGTTTGCACCTGAGACTACACTTACTCATTTATCATGCTATACTGGTATACTTGTACCTTATTAACCACATAAAAAAAATTACTACTAAACTTTTACTAAGGGCACACCTAAGATTCTACAGTCAGACTTAACAAGTTAACTGGTAAACATTCCCGTGCACATACAAAAACCTACCTTGAGTGGCCATCTCATACAAAACAGATTTGTCATGGGATGGGGACTGCATCTCAAACAAAGAGATCCAGGGTATTAGATAGAGAAGAGATCTTTTTAAAGAAAAGACACAAGAAAGGATTTTCAGGATGAGATGATAGCCCAAAGAAACTGTATCATAACCTAATAACATCAATAGGTTTAGGACTAGGGACACATGGGGTGCAAAAGGAAAGGTTTCCATAGGGGAAACACGTTTAAAACCCCAATAATTTGCACCTGAGACTACACTTACTCATTTATCTTACCAAGACTGATATACTTGTACCTTACTAACTACTTACACAAAATACGAACCCCCCATTCTTTAAATTTTTTATACTGAGAACACACCTAAGATGTTACCAACATGTAAGACATAACAAGTATTAAACATTTCTGACACTGGTAACCGTACCCATACATGTACAGAAACTTACCTTGCGCTGTTAACTCTGACAAACCAGATTGTCGTAAGAATGCATTATAGAAAAAAAAAAACATTTCCAGATTCATAGATGTATGAAAGAGAACTTCTATAAGAAGTATAGAGTTCTAAGATGACATGACAGCCCAAAACATGACTTACAAATTATACAATTGACTATATACTTACTTAAATTATCATGCTTACTAAGATACCTGTACCCTGTTTACTGCTTACAACAATCTTAACCAATAAAGACATAAGAAGTTGTAACAATTTCTGACACTGTAAACATGTATAGATGAGGTGGTTTTATCCCCGACCCCCCCCCCCCCCCCCAAAAAAAAAGGCCTGGGGTGGGGAGTGTGTCTCATAAAAAGAGCCTAAGGATCATAGGGAGAGAGATTCTCTGAGATGAAGAAATAAGAAGTGTTGGGGGCCGGGGGGGGGGGCTGTGGGTAGGATCTCTCACGGGTGAGGAGGACAGCCCCCGTAAAAGCTGTCTTGAGTTGTCACAAAGTAATAACAACCTTAGATTGAATTGCTCTTACAATTACAATTAAGGAATTGTCGTACTTGCAACTTACTTAAACTTGTACCTTGAAAGTATAACCCAACGGATAAACAAACTATTGGCAGGAGATAAAGCAGTAAGGCAGAACATTGGTTTTCATTTATAACCAGATTCATGTGCTTACCTACCTTTATATCAACGTAATTCGAATGGGAACTTGTATAAGCTATATGGGGGTCACTCACTGAAATTGATGCTACCATTCTTCTCAAACAAAATACTATGGTGGCAAACATACACACATTAAGAAATTTCATTGTAAAATAGTCAACACAAGAAGAGTGTTATGTTGATTAAGACAAAGAGCAGACAGATAAAATGACAACTGGGTCTTCATGAGCTCAAGGCATAACTGGCAGGCCACCAAAGTTTCTTCAAAAAAGAGAATAGATGGTGGCAAATACACACATGGAGACATTTCAATGTAATAGTCAACACAAGAAGAGTGTTATGTTGATTAAGACAAAAAGCAGACAGAGAAAATAACAACTGGGTCTTCATGACCTCAAGACATCAATGGCAGGCACCCAAATCTCCTTCAAAAAAGAGAGTAGATGGTGGCAAATACACACATGAAGACATTTCAATGAAATAGTCAACACAAGAAGAATGTTTTGTTGATCAGGACAAATCACAGAGGACGAAAGTTACATCTCAGTCGTCATGACCTCAAGACATCAATGGCAGACCATCAAAAATTACAAAACAATACTTAAAATCCACGAAAGGCAGCATGAACTTGAGTGGATGGACATCAACAGAGGAAAACGAGGTGGAAAGGGTTTCAAAGCAAGACTTTGAATGTAAGAATTTGAAAAATTAATACTGCAGTGTGAGAAGAGAAACTATGTTTTTCTTAGTAAATAAGACTAAAAACTGTCAGGCTAAATTGTTTTAATATAATTTACTTCGTAACTTTACTTCATAATAAATTGTGTATCCACTCATTTAGCAAACATTCATTCCCTCTCCAGGAGGTACACTTTCATCCAATTTGTTATCTCAATCATTCACTCTATACTAAAACTGTATAAGCCTAAGAATGATGAAATTTAATTTACTACAAAAATCTTCTTTTAGCAAACATGCATTCCCTCTCCAGGAGGTACACTTTCATCCAATTTGTTATCTCAATCATTCATTCTATACTAAAACTGTATAAGCCTAAGAATGATGAAATTTAATTTTTTACTACAAAAATCTTCTTTTAGCAAACATGCATTCCCTCTCCAGGAGGTACACTTTCATCCAATTTGTTATCTCAATCATTCACTCTATACTAAAACTGTATAAGCCTAAGAATGATGAAATTTAATTTACTACAAAAATCTTCTTTAAGCAAACATGCATTCCCTCTCCAGGAGGTACACGTTCATCCAATTTGTTATCTCAATAATTCACTCTATACTACTTGGAACTTGAGTAATAAAAAAACCCTAATTGGGCTACTTTATTAAAATTTATCAGTTGCTAAAACTTCTCGATGGGCATTTGTTTATATTTAAAGTTTAGTACATAATTTAATGTTCGTGTGGTGGATTGTTTGGGTCAGTAATGTTGGTGTTGAGTTTTGCCTTTGCACCGCATTGCGTGTAAACAAATTAAACTGTTATAACGTCAGCTTTCTCCCAAAGTCATTTCAAGAAGTTATGCAATTCAATAGAACCCATAATCCGGTTCAGAGCGTTGAAGATCAGTGCAGTTTTCTTCCATTTTATCTCCTTTGAAAATTGTATTACTATTTCTTTTGAAGATCCAATGAATGTCATTTCGGAGCGATGGTTGCGTTTGCTGGTCACGACCTTTCCTTTGTGCAGTTCGTGCGTGAACAGGTGTGTGCAATGCGAGTTCAACAATAGCGGAGTATGTACACCACATTCCAAATAGACTATATTATAGGGCTGCAACTCTTGTTTACAATGTTTAAATTCTAACATGACCAAATTTATATTAATGGTGCACACATGAATGTGCAAAATATACATCGTATAATAGTGGCATTGAAATATCAACACAATTTTCAAAAGACATTTTATGTGAGGTTTAAAATACACCTTTTTTACTTTTTTTTCAAACATCATCCTTATTTAATTATCTGGTAAAATATCTTTTTTAATTACCTATCTAATTGCATTTATATTGCCCTCCTATTTGACACAAAATAAGTTTTAATTGTTAGTTCGTCCGTCCAGTAATTTTTGCTGCAAAACCTTGCAGATTAGTACCAATCATTTTCATCGTCACAAAGAATTTTCGTTTGGTGTTTTTTTGCAACTATTTGCAATTTTTTTTCACGAGCATTATTTTGTTAATATTATTGTTTCATTTTTGTTTTCATTTTACCCACATGACATGTATGAGCATGAATGAAAACACAGTTTGAGAGGAATTTGCATGTGAATCTGTGTTCACATGTACACATTTTAAAGGGTGTTTTGACAAAATACACTATGGTTTTCAACGGAGAGCTAAACATAAATTGTTTGTGGCCTAAGACTTACAGTTAAAAACGTTGAAACAATATCGCTCTATGTTCATGAGAGTTTTCTGCATTACTGAGTGCTGCTGGTGGTTCTAAAAAGAACCGTTTTTGTGTTGACTCACCCCCTCCTGGTCAGGCTTGACCATGTCTTCCTCATTCTTGTTGGAGTAAAACTGTATCTCTTTTTGCACAAACCTTGTTCCAAGTTTAAGCACAACCTTCGCCGTCAAGCAACCGCCAGTGACTTTGCTCGTAGCTGTACGGTCTCAACTCCTCGAATAACAGCAAGTGTTGTTGCACAGCAGCACGGCAGCGGTTGGCGGACGACACACGGGCGAAAGGTGAAATGGTGCAACAAGTTTCACTTCTAAAATTCAGCCTTTTTACTCGTCCAGTTCCAGCTTCAGACAATTTACATTTGGTCTATACAATTTAAGGTGTCCACTTTAGTCCATGGCTTGACAAAATTTTGCAAAATTGTGAAAAGTTTCCGTAAATTAGGACGGCGAAAATCCAAGGAGTCGCAAGGTTACATCCGTTCTGACGTGTGCTAATTACACCGAATGAAAGACGAACAAATTGCTTTGGCGGACCGTTTACTCATGATTAAATTTCTACGCGAGGCGTTTACTTTTTGAAAAATCTAAACAAAAATACTTCCAAAATAAAATGGAAGATGTTTTTCTTGAAAAGTAACCCAAATAATAATTATTTGGGAAAAACTTTATTGTGTTTGTTCTTTGTTTTCCAATTTTCACACATCAAAGGCGCACTACTTTCACCGGTGCGCGGAAGGAGTTTAAAGTTCTACGGTCGCGAAAATGTTGTCCGTGAAACTTTGGGGGCTTTTTTGTGCGGGGGGGCGGTGGTGGGGTTGTATTTGCATCGGGGGGGGGGGTCCACGTATACTGGTTTCCTATCTTTTATACGCAAGACATGTACTTGATTTTTAGAACCAGCGATTTCATTGGATACAATAATTTCATTGGATAAACGTGCAGTGACGTAGGCATTCTGTATGTGCTTTGATTGGTCCGAGGTGCAGCTACTTGCTTGCGGGTCGTCTGCACAGGTAAAGATGGACAAGGATTGTCTAGACTTGATTCAAGCATATCCGCCGTAAAATAGCGCGGAACAGGTTGGGCCGGTGCCCAGGAAATTCTGTCCGCCGGAGATTCGGTCTCCCAATGGGAAATTAACATGGGCTAAGGAGGATAAAAAAGGATACTAAGTTCTCAATATAAACTAAATTTCATATCTTAAGTTAGGCGTATTTCGCAGGTTAGCAAGAAAATTATGCATACAGCTTGTGTGTTGAACATACCAACCGAAAACGGGTGCGAATCCCACCCGACTCTATGCATGTGTTTTTTGTTCACACAACTCTGCGAATGTACCGAGTATACAGTGCTAACACTCATCGTTTATGGGTAAAACCATAGAGCTATAGCTAAATCCGAAATGAATATTCTTTGTCCCCGATGCAAAGCCTACAGTGCAAACTGTTAAATATAACAAAAATACACAACTAACACCTATAAGTCACAAAGCTTTTTACAGTAAAGGAAAATTTATTAATTGGCTCTTGAACTTGTATTCTCTTTTCAATTTGATACGGGGAGTCTCGGGGCCGTCGGGTTAACAAAACATAAACACCTTGCATCTTAAAGATCACTTTCTATGTTCTATTCCATGAATTGCATTTCAGAATTCCTTCGATACAAAAATACAAATACGAAACCAAGCCCTTTCGATCATAATTGATCAACTATATATTTGTATAACGCACTTCCTGTAAAACCATTGTTCCTTGGGTTATTTCCGTGAGAACAGACTGTGGCAAAGTTTTTATATTTTTACCAAAAAGTTCCGGTAGCAGGATACTTTAGTTGTTCAACTGGCCACAGACCCTGACAGACGAATATTTTGGGAGCCTTTTCTACCAAACGAAAACAGCAAACCGAAAGACTTAGTGACAATGGCTATCCGGTTCAATTCAACAATTCCTTCAATGGAAGACTTTGATGAAAACTTTACTTCTTTGACGACGGGTACAAGTAGTGAGACAACAGAAGCTGTGGAACTCCACCCTTATGGTGTTCTAGTGACCATTGCCTGCTTGTGGATCTTGATCGCAGTGCTAGGTATCATTGGAAACTTGCTGGTGATTCTGTCGGTGGTCCTGAGTAAGAGTGTCCGAACAATGACCAATGTCTTAGTGGTCAATCTTAGCGTGGCCGATCTATGGACCTCACTGTCTCTCCCTTGGAATGCTGTAGCACTGTTGAGTGACGGCACCTGGCCCCTACCAAGTCTAATCCCATGTCAGGTAGCAGCATTTATGTGGCACACTGGTCTGGGTAATAGCCTCTACAACCTGGCCCTGATCTCTGTCAACCGCCTGGTCAGGATTACCCGCCCGGGCCTCTACTCAAGGCTCTTCACACCCTTTAAGATGGCCATCATCGTCACCCTCTCCTGGCTTCTCTCATTCTTCGTCATCTTATTCCCCATTGCCATCGGTATCGGCAGCTTAGGACATGACCTCAGGGACGACACATGTACGGACCAAGACCTGCACGCCAAAGCAGACGAATACAACCTCATCCAGACCATTGGGTTCTTCCCTGTTCCAATGCTAACAGTTATCATCAGCTACCTTATCATCTACATCCACGTTAGGCGTCACTTTAAGAAGCGGGTATACAAGAAAAGCAACAGCTCCTCCAGGCCATATGATGCAAGCCAAGCTAGCCAGTCCAGCGTGGTGTCGATGCCAACGTCTGGCTCAGATGTACCGGCAGTGCTAGAGAAAAACAAGTTCAGCCGCCAGCAGCTTCAGATCACCAAGAATCTCTTCTTGACCTTCTGTGCCTTCTCGCTCTGTATCTCGCCCTACTTCATCTCCCTCTTCATACCAAGCAGCAAGAAGTTTGCGCTGTACGGTGCTACAATCCTCCTATGCAACAGTTGTATCAACCCCATCATCTATACTGCAAACCACCCGCAGTTTATGAAGGTACTTCGACCTATGATAAAATGCAGGTGGTCTGAAATACCACAGCCATCCAAAGCTCTTCAATATCTCAAGAATAAACTGGGTCAAGACGGCTGATCAATGAGTAAAGTTAAGCCTATTTTCATCTAATTGCTTTTTCCCGTTGAGTTGCATTCTAACTATTTTGCAATTTTTTAAAAATACTATTGCATTTATGCTTGAATTTTATAAGTAGCCTAAGTAAGACAAATTAGTTTTAGAATGACTTGTTAATTCTCATCCAAGAATAAGATGTAGTGTTGTTCGCACAGACATAGGTGAACGACCGAACCGGTGCGGGCGGGGGGGGGGGCAACTGCCCTGCCAAAATGGGCAAAAACGGTCAGGGAAATTTGGGCAAAGCATGAAGATGGAAAAATAACATGAAAACGTACTTTTCACACGGCACTAGAAATTGGTGTTATCGTTATCAAGTGATACAATCGGGGCAAATCGTCACCTCTGCCCCCCCCCCGCCCACCCCTTACCCAACGAGTTTATTCTTATATGCCCTTGCATACACACCAGAGTATCTGTAGGCCTATAAACTGTATTATGAGTAATAATAATGAACTTTATTTAGAAATGTTGTGCATAATGTACGGAGTTTTTGTAATTTTAAAACATTACACAAATATATGGCGCTCTTTAAACTCGTTCAGTATTCTTTGAATCATTGTGGTATAATGGTTGCTCGTGCGTAAAGCGCTCACCTCTCACAAAATGTGGCCCTGGTTCGATTCCCAGCTAAGGCCGTATATACCTTTATCATGGTGTAGCCATCTTGACTCTCCCATTGATATTAAAGTTACCAAACCGAGGCTGGAAGAACAAAATAGTCTGGTTCCTATTTGCAAAACGCTTATTAGCATTCATTACTGTTATTCGATACAAGGAACATGACCAAGATATAGGCAGCATGATAAAGGTTTATAATGAGTAGAGTTGTGTGGTGGTTCTCATCACATGAGGGTTTTTCCCTGGGCCCTCCCGTGCTTCTCACTCTTGGAAAAAAATAGCTTTCGATCTGTGCGGCCTTGGGTTGATGTGGCTGCTGTCCAGGGGCGCCCTTTTATTAATGTATGTTTCAAATGAGTATATTCAAGCCCCACATAAAGAAGGAAATGTTAATAACATCGCTTTCAGTAAACTCAATAAAGCCTATAAATGTTTCGGTTTTGTACATTGCTAATGCTTGTTAGATTAGAACTTATCATCATGAATATCAGCTGAATTTGTCAAGCTTCCTCATTTTGACAAACATACCTGTAAACATTGCTTATTATAATTGGTCATCGGAGTTGCAAGATTACCAAAAGTGTAATAATAATATGTATATTAGGGGCCTATAGTGAATCCACCATAAATAAAATATTACAATTAATTCTAAAATTATTGGAAAGGTTGCCCATACTTGAACATAAGTTCAGCTACTTTTAAATCAAAATCGGTTTGTGAAACGTTATTAAAAGTGACATATAATTCAGTAATCCCCGAATATAGTGTCAATTATTAGTGTATTTTGTAAAATAAATTGTCGTTTTAAGGAACAGTTTCAAAGCACCATTCGAGTCGATTGATCACTTCAAGGCCTAGGCCCTAACATCCAGGTAATACGGATCGGAAATATCAAAATGTCCAATTTCAACCTTAGAAGAAGTTACGTTACAATATTGTTTCATGCTTGCGTCAATTTGTCTGGTTATCTCTTGAAATATTTTCTCGTATATATTCTGTCTTTAGATTTTTTAGAGAGCCACTCCGTGTATAAAATTTTCTGCAAAGTATATTTTGCACACCATGACTTCAACTACGTACCCAAAATAATAGTTTGCAAAATTACAGGGCATTAATTCGTGTAACTAAAAAGTAGTGATAAAATTAATAGTGAAACCAATGTATTGGATATTACTGAAATGAAATATTCAGAACCGGGAGCCACAAAGTGGCTCTCAAAAGAAGCCAAAGACAGAACATGATAAAGACAAAACTCTAGAGTCAACTGGTATTTATTAATGCAAGCATCAAACAATATAGAATATATAATAGTGTTTCTCAACGTAGACTTAAGGACATAATGAGAAAACACAACTAATTGAAAAAAAGTATTTATTTCACACACGATTTCTGCGAACTACTTGCACACACTGACTTCAACTACGCACCCAAAATACCCCCGTGCCAAATTTAGTTAAGGGTCATTTAAAGGCAGTGGACACTATCGGTAATTACTCAAAATAATTATTAGCAAAAACCTTTCTGGTGACGAGTAACAGGAGAGGTTGATTGTATAAAACATTTTGAGAAACGGCTCCCTCTCTTAAGTGCCATAGTTTTCGAGAAAGAAGTAATTTTCCACGAATTTGATTTCGAGACCTCAGATGTAGAACTTGAGGTCTCGAAATCAACTATCTAAACGCATAAAACTTCTTGTGACAAAGGTGTTTTTTCTTTCACTATTATTTCGCAAGTTCGATAACCAATTAGCTCACATTTTCACAGGGTTATTATTTTATGCATATGTTGAGATGCACCAACTGTGAAGGCTAGTCTTTGACAATTGCCAGTAGTGTCCACTCCTTTAAAAAAGAACTTTGAGTTAAAACTTAGAGCTTAAAAGCTTGATTGCTCTCTCAAAGAAGATCATACAGTAATTTTCTTGTTTTTTCCCCTAACAGTTTTGTTTGTGTTCACCCAGGTTAAACAGAGCCAGATAGCTCAGTTGGTAGAGCGCCCACTCGTTAATCCGGAAGTCCCTCCATGTTAAAATCCCGTTCTGGTGAATTTGTTTAGGTTCAAAAACACACTGAAAAAATTGTATCACTCAAAATTAATCTTTTGTCATAAAAATTATGCTTTCTATAATTGGGGAAAATGATGCAGGTTGCATGAATTTTACATAGCAACAAAGGAGTCAGAGCTGCGCGGAGCTGACCTATACCGTTAAAATAATATAGCGCCCTCTTGGGAACCACCAAGAAATGAATAACCCCATTTTTAATGGTATCGCCCATTTATTTCCACATCAACACAATAATTTAAAATATTTTATACAACAAAAACAATAAAATCATAGTAAAATATTAACCATTATAATAAACAAATAAATAAAATAATTTATTGTCCAAATTGGCAAAATGTATAATTTTAGGAACGTTCCATTTGTTGCGGCAGGTAAAAGGGAACATACGGCAATGCCCACACGTGCTTACTCTCTTACATAAAAATTTCACACACTGAACTCAATGTCATTGTGTTAAACACAGTCGAGGCATAGGTAAAGCGGATGACAAAATAACTAGCACTTCCATTGCTCCAGCAGAAAGGTAAATATTATTTTGAACCATGTTTCATGTTTTATTGCGGATACCTTTATTGCCAATAAGTTTACTATTTTCCTGAAATATAATATCAATTCAAATGAAATTGTTTGGTGAAAAAGAATGCAACATTTTTACTACGAGTGAAGCAGCCTACGCCATTTTTGCCAATGCTTTGCACTGTGATGTATCCTCTGCTTACCAGTTATCACGCTATTATGCCTTTTTCTTTGAATTGGGAAAAAAATAATGATGCCATATATCAACCGATGCCCTAATTATCTTCATTTGTTAATACGAAGTATGCAAACATGTATTAAAACTTGATGGACATTGAAATGTTCACACCACACACCGATCTTGGATGACTTCAACTGGCCCCATTTGTTAGGTATGTGACAAAAAAATTGAAGTTGCAGAAGAGCTTATAAGTTTAGTATCACTGGAAAGCCCTTACCAATAGCTTTCCAATGATGCAAAGAACTTTGCTCTATGACTCTTAAAAAAAAAGTTATGGCCATTTAAGTGGCGTGAATTTGGGATAATTGCGGCCATCGTCTTAATGGTAAACTATATAGGGCATAGGATTTGAGCTGGTGACCGCGCAGACCCATTTTCGGGCAATTTTCAAGCCGAAGCCCAAAGTCCGTAGCTTTCTTATTTTGGGGTCCTTTTTAACAAACTTTGTGTCATTGTAAAGCTAAAACAATGCTTAATAAGGCCAAGACAATGGTTTGTTAATTTGGGGCAGGTGTTGGGGAGTATATCTGTTTGTGTTAAGACAGGAAAAAAAAAAAAAAAAAAATGCCATGTGTACAAAAACCAATGCATTACAAAAGTGTCCTCATTCACAATCTCTTAGAGTGCAAATAATGGCAAACAAGGACATCAAAATAAAAGCTTACTACATGTAGAAATAATCAACACAATGCTCAGAGGTCAGTTTCTTAGCATATAACCAAGTCGTCACAAACAAAGTCTGCAGCCAGAGCAAACTTAGTGACGTCATAATCTATTGCATCCTCATATGTTTCATCTACTGACCAGTACCCAATCCTGTAACAATAACCATTTCCCTTTCTTGTTTTCAGCTTTTCCACTTTCCCTTAGAAGGTTGTCTTTGAAGCTGTGTGTTCATCGTACCAGGAGTGGGTAATCTTACGCCCAACAATGGTTTCTATGAGGATGTCTTTTAGGACTGAATGAGCAATATGGTTAATCCATATAACTTTCAGAATTGTTTCCAAAAAGAAAAGAAATAAATAAAAAATTGGGTGTGGGCATAAACAAAAACAGAGTTTCTTTTTTTAGGGCAACCTCACCCCCCCCCCCCCCCGAAATTCCATTTTAAAACAGAGCAATCACATCCCTGTAAATGGCTATACTATATATCTTATTACAATTTTTGTAAATGTGTGTAACACATCCTACCCTTTTTGATAAACTAATAAACAATATGATAAACTTTCCCAAATCAGATGACCCAAAAAATATTAATAATAATAATAATAAAATTATTTTACAAGGAACTACTTAAAATCGTGGAAGTTTTTCTCTTTTTAGCCCCTACCCTTAGGTCTACAGGAATTTATTATCCTGGATCAAATCAAAATAATATTTAAGAAGTTAATCACTGATACTGGACTGGTAACCTTTAAAAAAGGGCCATGAAAAACGAAAGTAAGATAGCTATGTTTTGTAAACACTGAGCATCTGCCAATCAGAGCGCTTCATACCAGTCATGTGACCTGCATAGACAGTTTCATTCATAAATTTGGTGAGCAGGGTAGGCTTTTAAATCATCAATCATCAGCATTATCAAAGCTAAGTTTGCAAATATAATGTGAAAAATGACTTGTTGACACATAAAACCACATATTAAACCTAAAATTTGTGTATTTTGTCGATGTTTATTGGGTTTAAACAGATGTTTTATCGGACTGAAAATTCCATCAATTGACCTTTCACGTTACAATTCTCGGGATGACATCGGCGTTTGTAAATCTCAAAAAGGTGACTGCTTAAAACTCAATCTTCTTCAAATTTGGCCAAAAGGTAGAAAACAAGTACATCAATCACTTCTTGGGGTTTAATAAGCGATCCACTCACCTTTTTAGTAATTCACCAACGGTTTTGACGAACAAGATCAAACTTTTTTTTTTTAGTAATTTTTTTTCAAAACTTTATGATGTCGCGTCCAGAAAATTTGGGGACGAGGTTAAAGCTGAATATGTCCTCTATGTGTTAAAAAAAAAATCGACCGGGTACGGTTAAAATAAAACCTCATAACGAAGTGTCAACAAAAGCAATACTCGGACGTGATCTATCCAAAAACGATTGAAGGTGACACGGACGCTACGGACGCCGCGGCCCATACAAATATACTGCAATGCACAGGATTGTCACATACCTACATTTGTTTTGAGTTTTTCCTGTTTTCACGGCAAACGAGAAAGTATGGTTTCCCGGTGAAGCCATACATGGGAGAAACATCTGCAGTGACTACAAGTGTTCTTTGAGACTCTGTGTATGACTGTATAGCCAGCAGTTGCCTTCATTTTATTCAAAATATTTTTTTATTAAATTTTTAAAATTACCATGGTAACTTGCAAAAAATAAAAAAAAAATAAAAAAAATATAACAAGTGTGAATAATTACTGGCTTCAAAATCTGATTTCTATTTATTTGTTTCCTATTTTTTTTCTTAATATTTATAATAAAGCGTATAAATAAACAGTGGTAATTGAATCAACAAGCTGATGTTTAAATTTTTAATATAAATAATAGTATTGATACGAGGGTTACAAAATAAAAATCTCGAAATGATATAAGGCACATGGCTTCTTTAAGCCTCGGTATTTTTTTTCAAGAATGCTCAGCAAAACATTCAGTCACATGATTTTGATCATCATGAATTGTGAATTGAAATAGCGTTTGATGAAACTTTTTCAGTGGGCACATATTTTCATATGGCCTCAACATTATGACATATTTGTGTACCTTGTTGAAATGCCTAAAATACCAAACTTTTTGCATTTACAAGTGCAAATATCCAGTGGAGCCTTACGTGTTTATAAGTTTTTGTCAAGGGAGAGGAGACTCTTTGCTTGGCGAATAAAACCACACAATTTTTATCTTGGGACTGTTTACATCACGCACAGAGAGGTAAAAGATTTGCCACGATATTAGGGGCACCTCGAAAACAGGACCTCCTACGATATGTCTTTCTGTCTGTCTGTTAAATGGAAACTGAGAGCAAAAATCGATGATAAAAATGCTGAAATGCACAAGGTTCTGTATTTTCTTCTTCTTCTTCCATGAGAGT
Source organism: Asterias amurensis (assembly GCF_032118995.1). Classification (NCBI taxonomy): domain Eukaryota; kingdom Metazoa; phylum Echinodermata; class Asteroidea; order Forcipulatida; family Asteriidae; genus Asterias; species Asterias amurensis. The sequence goes on from NC_092660.1 coordinate 800,046, forward strand.
AGACCTTCCCCTGCTCTGTGCTCCTACGCTTTGATATGGTGGCCCTGAAGGGACATCGCATATCGCAAACGTGTGCGCATACGTATGCAATGTCGTGAAACAATTCGCAAATATGTGCGCACACGTATGCAATGTCGTGAAACAATTCGCAAATATGTGCGCACACGTATGCAATGTCGTGAAACAATTCGCAAATATGTGCGCACACGTATGCAATGTCGTGAAAAAATTCGCGAATATGTGCGCACACGTCTGCGAAAATTATTTGCGATGTCGTGAATTTTATTGCATATCATGTTGCATACCTTTGAATAAAATGTCTAATGATCTGGGGGGTTTCTTTCCAACAGTGAGATAAGCGGTAGTCATTGCAGCAGTAGTCTTTGTTGTGAGGCAAGCGAGGCGTGTGGTCGTCCTTGGCCTGGTGCCAAGTTCCTGGGTATACACATGCTTTACAGAGGGAGCCTGCTGTAGCGCCACAGTACTCCCTAGATCGGTAACAAATTATCCACAACTATGACATCATCCTAATGGTATGCAACATGGTATGCAATAAAATTCACGACATTGCAAAACAAATCCAGTTCGTGTGCGCACATATTCACGATTTGGTTCACGAAATTGCATACGTGTGCGCACATATTCACGATTTGGTTCACGAGATTGCATACGTGTGCGCACATATTCGCGATTTGTTTCACGACATTGCATACGTGTGCGCACATATTCGCGAGTTGTTTCACGACATTGCATATACGTGTGCGCACATATTCGCGAATTGTTTCACGATACTGTATACGTGTGCGCATATATTCGCGATTTGTTTCACGACATTGCATACGTGTGCGCACACGTTTGCGTTATGCGATGTCCCTTCGGGGCCACCATACTTTGATGTTCATTCCGCTAAGAATGGCTCTGTGGTTATTTATCTCAGAACCTGGAAAAATGGAAGTGATTGTACAAACCTCCATGATACAAAATGGAACATTCCAATTTATCTATGCACGTTTCTACGTAAACAACAAGCACTACATGTACCTGTTTGTGTTAATGGAACAGCACTACGCATTGCTATTTTTTTTAAATGTGTTTAATATGAACGGAAAAACATTCATGTAATTGTTTAGGGAGTTTTTTTGCCGGCCACCATCAAGGACTTGAATGCCTTACCCGGTAGTGTGATTTCCAGCAACTCATTAGAGTTAGACATCTTCAAAGACACTCTCACTAAGCACTACAAAAATTAAGCCATCCCATCCACACAGTGCGCATAAGCTGGTGTGATGTGTCTTTTAGAAAAAAATTTGCCGGCTGAACTATACAGAAACAGAAGGTCCTTTTTAAATTGGTTGTTTACCACTTGGACTCTTGTCCGATATTAATGTCAAAGTAGTCTGGTTACTCATTTTCTTTTGATGGTTCACATCACCTAAATCATTATTGTCTTATTTGTTGTCTGTTCCAGCCAGTAACACTAGATCACAATGTCTGCCGGAAAATGTCAAATCACAAAGCCCGCTCCGGACTTCTCTGGCACGGCTGTCATGCAGGAAGGTGATTTCAAAGACATCAAACTGTCAGACTACAAAGGTATTTATGACTGCTTCTTAAATTTGGGAAACAAAGTGCCTTTTCTGAGTAACCATTTAAAGGCAAAGTAAAAATTGTTTTTTGTTTTTAAGCCATTGATTGTTTTAATCTTATATATTTTGTATAAAACTAACCTGTGAAAATTTCATTTAAAAGGTGGTTGCGATTTTGAGATACCGCCCAAAATCTGCAGCAACTGTGGTTCAATCCTCAATCCTCAATCCGACAGAATCAAACAAAACATGCTGTTGGAGTTGTTGAGTTTGGGCTGGTTAGGGTTTAGGGTGGGGTTGTTGTGGATATAAGTCAAAGGGGTTCTGAAAGGCACAAGACCCTCCTTTCATCCTGAATTATTTACTTATTTCCTCAAAACCTTATGATTGGTTAACCTCCAAACTTATCAAATTCATTGAAAATTTTTTCAATTTCCGTAGGAAAGTACCTGGTGTTTTTCTTCTACCCATTGGACTTGTAAGTATACAATGTGTACATCTTACATGTTAAGTTAAATAAGGGAATAAAAGGGTAGCGAAGAGGTCGAACACTGCTGTAACCGGCAAGGTCGTTGCCCTGGAAGGTTTTTAACTGGCCATTTCAGAGTGAGTCACTACTATTTTAATCCCATTCATAAATGCCATTTTTGTTAAGGGTTTATAAAGTAGGAAACGCTGTAAAAACCTATGTTTCCTAGCGTCTAATTCATTAACCCCATGACCGTCTCATCAATCACCATGGTTTGGAGATGGTTTAGATTCACTGGGGTGAATGTACACAGCTTTTTGTGTCATTCATTTGTTTTCTTTTCCAAGTGTTTTTGTACAGAAATGGTAAATTTTAACGTATTGTAATTATTATTATTATAACATTATGATAATGAATTGAATTGAAACATGTACACAGCACAGTCCATACAAATACAGGGTTCTCCGTAGGGTTAAATTCTGTCCGGGCGCAAACCAAACCTGTACAATCGTCAATGCGCACCCTGCACAATAAGCTGGTTGCACAAACCATTACTGCATGATCGGCAATCGCATAAAACTATTCCTCCAAGAGCGACTGATTGTGCAAAAGATATTCGGCAAACCATTTATGCACGAATAACACCACTGATCCCAAACTAAAGTCCCACTTTGTGCGCAATCGCCCGATAGTTTCTTCCGGGAATGAAAGTTTTTGATTTGCGTCCGGATATTTTCTCTTATCCTGCTCTCTGATCGGCAGTCTTATCTTTTACAGCACACAGTTCATTTCAGCATCCATATAATTGTCAACCTCGGATGCCTGATGGACAATGTACAATAACAATATCTCTCATGATAGTGTGTGGTCAACTCAATTATTGGAAATCAAATCATGCAAGTATACCATTCGACACTGGCTGGTTTGATGACACCTATCAATTTTTTTGAACAATTATTTGAAAATCATTTTGGATGTTTTGAGAAAGCCCCCAGCAGTTATAAAACAAAGAGACGTCCTCCACTTGACCATGTTATTTTTTAAACCATCTGTTCTATTAGAAGCTATTTTTAGTGCTGGTATGGTAAGCTACATGTAGTTCAACGTTTGATAATTATTATAATTATAATTAATAAATAACAAGTTTTTATATAGCATTTTTCAAACCCGAAGGACATCTCAAAGCGCTCCCAACATTATTACCCCTGGTCACTGGCCAATTTAAAGCACCAGAGCTTGTGTTCGGTGCTCTTATCCGCACGGCCACTGCATCCCAATTGTGCTTAACGCCAAGATAAGATAGCCGACATTGGAAATTATAGTGTTTGGTGTCAGTTTGGCTTAGTGAGTTCTTTCTTTTCCTTTCACCTATGTGAGCCCCAGTTTAAACCTCACCTCAGACCGAAGCATTGGGTTTGGTTTGCAGTCCCTACCTAATTCCTTGTGTTTTCCCTTTTTGGGGTATTCCTCCCACATTAAAAACCAAACATTTCTTGCTTCTTATTCATCCTGTTATTTGTGCTACATGTAATTGACGCGTAATAAAATAACAGGTACACTGAAGAAATAGGTTCTATTTTAATACACAATCTGCAGTGAAGAGCGAATTCATAGCGTTCTTTTGAAGACCTTGCAATATCCAACTTGCTCTTTTCTGAGTCACAAATGTTCTATTTTTGTGGCTTGAATACATCGTATTATGCTGACAGCACCGAAGATGTAGTACAACACACACAGCTTATAGGAAAAGGTTTCCTATAAACCAGACTTCACACTGTACAAATAATTACCACATTGGCCTTGTGTTCAATTTAAAAACTTGGACAGCCAGTTTGGGAGAATTGACAATTATTGTTTTGAGACAATTCAGGAAACAACATTCCATCTCAGCTATGTAATCAGGGATCCTAAAAATAATGTACAATTCTCAACTATGAAGGAGTTATTTCACATGTTGATAATTTAATATTGTTCATATTGTTTTGGGATCGCAGTTGTGTGAACACTATAAAGGGAAATACATGTATGACATTTTTAAATATTAAATATTGATTTGACATTGATGTGTGGTGAACAATATTTTGTTAGTTGCATTATTGACAATATTTCAAACAAAGAAAGAATAATTAAAAACAAAATCTTCATCTTCTCAACTCCTTGGTACAGCCTATAAAGTCCATGTTGTCAATTTTATATCATTGTATTTGTGCAAAATGTTGTCATTTAAAATAGCACTTACATTTCAAACGAGTTTTAAATTGTCAAATATTGTACCTTGCTTAAAAGAGCCAAAATGTCGACACAAACATGTACCATTTTTGCACCAACGCGAAGATATTTGTAATCAGCCTTTTATAATAAGAAGTTCTTAAATTAAATCCCCTAAAATCAATTGATAATTAAATGTTTTCCTAGCAGGATAAATATCTTTGCCGAAATTGTTTTTGGGGAAGATCATTGTATCACTGCTATTCAATTTAACAAGAGCTTCAAGAAATCCCAAACCATTTTTTGAAAATCAATTAATAACAAATTTTAAAAAACGTTGCTGTAAAATCTTGTGCGATAAGCATTTTATACAGATTTTTTCAGAGGAATCCATTTATAAAACAACAAAAGCCCTGTAGTTATAACCCTAAAAAGATATTCTCTGACATGACCAATACATTGTCATGTATCGTAGGTATTGAATCATTTTATGCGTGTAATTGCATAAGTGGTAAAGCCTGTGATAGATCTCCAGTGATGAAATATTATTGAGTGTATCAAAGGACTTTGGTTTTCATTCACGGAGTTGTAGCATCAAGGTCAGGTGAAAACCAATTCATTCGACCTTGACTAAATGGCTTCAGAAGCAAATCAGAGACTAGATTAAATCAGAAACTCAGTGCTTGGTCAGCCAAGTCAGCTGTGTGTGAAATATACGTCATGATTAGCAAGAAAACTGCCTTATAGGCCCTTGAGTAACATATTTTTTTAAGAAAGAGGGAATTTCTCACTCAAATAATCAAAGCCTTCATATGGAAAGCATTTCAAAGAGATGGTACAGCATGTGAAAAAAAAATGGTCTCCTCAAGTGTGTTTAGATCGAGGGATGTTGAGGTGTATAGTGTTTGTAGAGCGAAGCTGTCTTGTAGAAACACTTAGCTGTATTGAAACCTAGATGCATTCAAACTGAGAGACAAAATATACACTATACGCAACCACAGCAGGGATAGGTTGAAATAATATGAGATCCTTGGAATGTTTTTTTTACAAGCTCTAACTGTGCCATATGGGGCAATCTGAATATTTATATCTTGTGATTTTGGAAACAAAAGAACCCAGTGTTTTGGTTTTGCTTTGTTTGTTTTTTTTTTTGTTTTTTTTATTTTGTATTGAGTGTGGGGTTTAAATGAAGAATATAGACACTCAAACTTGGGAAGTGTAGGTTTTTCTTATGTATGTCTATGAATGGCAAACCCAATGGAGAACATTCGCCTTAATGTATGTATGTATGGACTTTTGAATCTGTAAATAATTGTCTCTTCATGTGTTGGTTTTACAAGATGATCAACCAGCATTTGTATTTTTTATGAGGGTAGTAATTTTATATTATGCTTGTCGTTTGATTGCTTGACTTGCGTCCCATGTCATTCGTATACTGCCGTGATGCTGAACATTTCTATTATAATACTGATAATTGTAGGGCACTTTAGATGTTATGCGTCGTCTTTTCCAAAATAATCCCGACAATATGTCCGCATGAGGCAAGTTTGTGTGGCGGCGAAGGTTGATTGATGTCTACATTGAGTCGTTCATCTGAGATACATGTAATCAAAGGATTTTTTGTTTGGCAGATTGTGGGGTGGACGAGTTTCCTTGTCTATTTTGTGTTTATTGTGAAAACAAGTTCAAATTACAAGGATCTTTATGCGAGTTAAAACAAATATTGAATGTGCATTGTCGTGTGAAGTCTGGCTTTTCCATTTCACTCCGCTGTGATTTGTAAAATGAAATAGTGTATTATCAATTTAATTATGTTAAGGCTGTATTACTATTATTTGTGTATTTTAAGCCTTTGAGAAAGACTGTACTTGAGTCGAAACGGCATGCCATTCACTATTTTTTGCATTTTTACTGTAGGCCCTTTTGGTTGATAAGCAGTTTGCAATCATCTAATTCAATTTTCATTCTTGTGTTTTGGGAGCATTTTTCCCAAATAAGTTTGGCACAGTAATTTATGGTTATTAAAATATTATTATTTATCATGGGCATGTGGATGTAATATGGCAAAGCAAAGTATCAAAGTAATCACAATTCATTTATAAAATTAAATATATTAGCATAATGCAAGGATACACTGATACTTGCACCTGCTATTTGGAAGTGTGGTTTTTGCCTTGGTTCTGAAGCCAAATTGATTGTCATATTTGATCTCCATTTGATTGATGGTGTGTTACCAACATAACCTTGAACTGTCCAAACCAAATTAATATCCCTGTGCCAGAGAATCAATGGGTACATCTCTTCTTTTCATTTCATTTGTTCAAGCTATTTCTAGAAAATAACTGAATTTGATTTGGTGAAAGACTTCTCTTGAAATATTAGTGACTAATATTTCAAGAGAAGTCTTTCACCATTACCTTCTGTAAACCCTGTAAATTATTTGTAAATCTGTGAACTTTTTTTGTTCATGAAATGCTTTACTTTTTGAGAAAACGGTAAAACAATATAAATTCTCGTTAGCGAGAATTACAGATTTTTTAAAAACACATGTCATGACACAGCGGAACGCGCGGAAACAAGAGTGGGTTTTCCCGTTATTTTCTCCCGACTCCGATGACCGATTGAGCCTAAATTTTCACAGGTTTGTTGTTTTATATATAATTTGTGATACACGAAGTGTGGGACTTGGACAATAATGTTTACCGAAAGTGTATAATGGCTTTGATGTAAATTTTAATTGAGAGGACAGTAGTAGGCTTTGAATTTGAAATGTGAAAAAGATCCTGAAGGCCATTTTTTGACAAAGTTGTTTTGTGCTATTTGTTGAATCAGCTCGTAGCTAAGCACAACAGAATTATGCTTACTAGAATAAAATTCAGCCAAAATACCATCTCACAATACTATCTGTGTGGCTGGTATCCTTCCTAATTTTGTTAAGCAGAAATTGTTTAAGCAGTATTAAATGTAGCTCTATGAAATTGGACCCAGGTGCATGCAAGTCTCTATACATGCTAACTTTTGGAAGTCTAATATTGTAAGATGTAAAGAAAACAATATTAACCAGAGAACAAACAATAGATGATGCTGTCTCAATCCCTAGTGCTGCATCTTACACTTGCATCCTCTGGGCAGCATGAGCAGAGTTAATGAAATTGGTGTGGGTTGCGTCTATAATGAAAAGTACATCAACAAAACCACAGCTGGGTAAACCTAATGTAATATAGGTCTGTATGCTGATTGCTAAACTCTGTTAACATGGATCAAGGATAGGGCCATATATTTCATTCCTTAAACCATCTCAGCTGCTTGGGGAGTATACAGCCGATGCTGCAAGTTACCGCGCTCCAAGCTAATCATTCACATGAACCATCTCTGCCCTCACAGGTACCCATCTTACTCCTGGGTTGAGAGAAGCTAAAGGATTACGTGTCTTGCTCAAGGACACAAATGTCATGGCCGGGATTCAAACCCACATCTCGATGACTTAACCACCAGAACTTGAGCCCGGTGCTCTTTTCTGCTCGGCCACGACAAATTGGCCGTAAGGCCATAAGGCTTTTTCAAATTTTGCCACAAATGTTCTGCCTCTCAGTGTTACTGTTTCATCCGGCTGGAGAAAATATATTTGATTGAAAACAGATTTTCCTGCGCTCATTTGGAGCGACTTGTGTTTAATGATAATATGTTTTGAAAGCGCCCTCAAGCGTTCGTACTTTGTGTAAATTCCTGAAGTGTTGAGCAAAGACTTGACTTTTCTGATGAGTGTTTGCATGGTGCCGTATAGTATGTACGTATCAATGTATTTTATGTGTACATCCATACACAATCTATTTGTCAGGCTCTGAAGGAAAAAGTCACTGGCATCCCTATACTAGTTTGTCTTTGTACGAAAGCCTTATTCAGTGAATGAACAGATGGTCAATGTATACCGGTAATTAGTAGAGAAAACTGAAACTCTAAAACATCGTGACATGAGTATTAGTTGTCACACAAGCATAATTAGGATGTATCAAATATACAGCTAAGTCATGTGATAAGAGACCAAAGCATGGTTTGCTTACAACCTTTTCAGTGACTAGCCAGCAAGGACAGTTAGTTTGTCAATTCACTAGTCCGTCAGTCCATCAGCATTATCTTCTCACTCCGCATCCAGAGTTCTCATCAAATCATACGGTCAACGTGCCTTCCAATTCACTGCACCTGAACTATGTGTTCCACACCACATCAAAAACTGCCCCACACGGAACAATTTAAGTTACAACTTAAAACCCACCCAAGCGCATAGAGACATCATTGTACCATATCCGCTTCATAATAACTGTTACCTTTTACAATATATAATTACTATCACTTGTCCATTATTGAAATAAATGGAGATGATTTTTCAACACTGAACTAGCCAACCGGACCACGAGTAAAGTTTGACTGTTTTTTTAAGGTGTTTTCACTAGCATTTTGCCAGCGGACCACTGTTAAGAAAGAATGCTGCCAGAGACCAAAGCCTTATTGCAAAACTTCCTCTTTTGATCTGGCTTAGGCTTCATCTGCTTGGTCAAATGTCTCTTTATACAAAAAGAGCCAATTGTTACAACTACTGACATAATGAAGCTCTTCAACAAGTCACGTTTGGGATTCATGAATATTCAAATCAGCTGAAAAATAGAGGCAGAAAAAGGGCTCCTCAGTCTGTGTTGTAGTGAAATTTGAAAGTGAAAGGCCGCCATATCTTTGTGGGGTTTTAGGAACAGAAGTTAACAAATTCCCATGGCCTTCAGACAATTTCCAGATTTGCTTTAAGTGTCCTTATTGACAAACATCTTTGTATCAGTAAAGAACTAATTATAATAATGATTGTAATGATTTCCTCTACTGTTTGTTTTATAAACAAATGTTGTTTATTTGTTTGCAGCACATTTGTTTGTCCAACGGAGTTGATTGCCTTCAGTGATCGAGTGAAGGAGTTTAACGACATCAACTGTGAGGTTTTGGCTTGCTCCTGTGATTCTCACTTCAGTCATTTAGCATGGTGAGACAAATTTATACTTTCGATCTTGTTTTAAATAATAATCGTAACAATAATAATAAAGACTTGTAATGTGCACATATCCAGCCTGCTGTGTGTTCAAGGCGCAGTAAACCAAAGCAAAACAAAAGAAAACTGACACCAACAAAATTGGTCCTTGATAAGTTTTGAGAACGGATTTGAATTTTGTGGTACAAAGACAAGATCTGAGATTAAGTGGTGAAGAGTTCCAGATGCGGGGCGCAGCTGAAGAAAAAGACCTGTCAACCCTGGAGTGTCGAGACTTGGGTTAATTGAGGAGAAGCAAGTAACTGGATCGAAGATTCCTTGACGGAGTGTTAACTTGATTATAAATATAGTAGGGGGATCTTTCTTCACCTTTCCAATTCTAGGGCTTAATTTCGAATAACGCCAGGGCACTATGTTGATTGGGTTTTCAGTCCCTACTGAGTGGATTTTTCCATGGAATATTTCTCGAGAGGTTTTTCTCCCACATCTCCAACTGAAACTTCATTCTTTGTCATCTCTCCATGGATTCATGGCTAGAAAAGTGATTAAGTTTGCTTTTCTGAGAGTCCTTGATAACGGACATGAAATGAAATACCAAGTAATAAACCACAAGGGAGACTGTCGGCAATATGGCTTGATAGCTCAGTTGGTAGAGCACCGGCACGTTAATTCGAAGTTCAAAGGTTCAACTCCCGCTCTAATCAGCTTGTCTTTGTTCAACCCGTCATTATTTTTAATAAAATAATAGATATAACCACTGATGTTGATGCTCTTACAGTCTTAGCGCTTGAATATTGTTTCCCTTGTTTATACTTGACTATTTGTCTACTGACTGTGCTTCAAAGTATGTAGTACATCAAGCTATAAATCAATTGGAAGAATGATCTCTGCCTTTACTGTTACCCTGGTAACCCCTGGGCGAAGAGAAGCAATTAGAGCCGAGTGTCTTGTTCCCATACTTCGTTTTCATCACCTGGTTTCGATCAGACAGCCCGATTACGCTTGGCCATATCACACCGCATATATTTATTAATATGAATGTCTGCTTTCATTGCTTCATCCATTTTTTTCCCCCTTTTATTTGTGTAATCCTCAAGTCCAAATATATTTTCCCCTCTTTGTTTGTTTTGTTTGGTTGTATACTTTGTAGTATTGTAAAGCATTGTATTGTAAAGTGTTGTAAAGTATTGTTTGGTTTTAGTGGTCCAACTGGGCATCAGTGGAAAACTGTTGTTTTTTTAAATATAAAATTAGACCTTTGTTTCTCGGGTTTTAATTAAGTGCAATCCTCGAGTCCAAATTTCTTTTCCCTTTCATTGTTTTTATTTTTTGGTTGTGCAGTTATTGTAGTATTTCAAATATTGTTTGTTTTTAGTGGATCGACTTATCATCAGTGGAAAACAGCTTTTATGCTAAACTGATTTTACCCAGTATAAATACAGTATTTAATTAGTTAATTGTGTCGCCATGTTAACTTCATATATCCTTGTTGTTAATTGAATCATAGGACAGAGAAACCGCGCAAAAAGGGTGGTATTGGGAAGATGGCCATGCCTCTTCTTGCAGATAAGAGCTGTCAGATCGCCAGGGATTACGGTGTGCTTATTGAGGAAGATGGTGTTTCATTCCGGTAAGACAAAGATAGGAAACTCAGTATTGGATGAATAGTAATAATAATAACAATAACCAGGAACTGTAATCTGATCGAGGAATAAAGCGAGTATACCAAGCAGAGTTGAATACTTTAGGCCTGAAGCCTTTTATTATGCATCTGAAAGGGTGTTTTTTCTTTCATTATTCTCTTGCAACTTCGATGACCAATTGAGTCCAAATGTTCACAGATTGTTATTTTATGTATTTATGTTTGAATACACCAAGTGACAGTACCAAATGTGTCCAGTGCTTTTAAACACAATGTGTCTTTTGATTCCAGCGGTCTTTTTATCATTGACGACAAGGGAAACTTGCGCCAGATCACCATTAATGATCTCCCTGTAGGTCGCTCTGTAGACGAAACATTACGACTCGTACAGGCTTTCCAGTTCACCGATAAACACGGAGAAGGTAATTCTTGTTCTTCTTTTTTTATTTATGAGAGCATTTGTGTACAATAGCCAAATCAGAAAGTGACCAATGTGGTTATAGTGGTAGGCCAATCAATTGGTTCACTGCTGCTTAGAGAAAAGAAAAAAAACCACTTGGTAATGGGCTACAAGAGGCAAACATTTAAGATGAAAATAGGAATAGATGTTCCTCTTAGAACAGTCTAGATTGTAGGATGGAGGAAACATTCACCAGGTAAGGATCTCCATAGAGATGCAGTACGTGGAATAAAGCTGATGGAATGGCTTTGTTTTACATTGCGGCATAGCTAGAGTGTACGGGTGTTAAGAAGCAGAAAGCCTGATAATATCACTTTGTTGGGTTGTGATGTTTACTGACCAAATGCTAAGTTATAAGACTCTAAGCAGTTATCCAGTGTGTATTTCAAATCATAGTAGGTTGGTGGGCATATCCAAGTATTGTCAGTAAACTACAATAGAACCTTTAAAGCCTTAGATTGCCTTACAGTTATTTTTATATATTGCACTTTTTTGCCCCATTTCAGTTTGCCCAGCAGGCTGGCGCCCTGGCGGCGACACCATCAAGCCAGATGTCAAAAAAAGCAAAGACTACTTCAGCAAACAGTAACCAAAGCAACGAGACAGCAATGAAAAGCAGCACTGACTTAATATGTTTATGTGTAACATATTTGTATTAAACAGCAGTGTATGAGAATTGGAAATAGTTTTAAACATAGTTTGACACATGTGACAACAGGTTGAATATAACGCTTGTTTGGTGTAGAAAATCCTTTGTTTTTGTCCTGTGGGAATGCAACTAGAGTTTAGATTTGCACATTTCAGTCTGCACCATGCAGCTATTTCATGTGTAGTTTTGTATGTGATCTGTAGGGGAGGTTTTTGGCTGTGGCTGTTTCATGTTTCATATTGGATTCGTGTGGGTTTGCAGTACAAGTTGGGGACTTTCTGTGAAAGTGGTATCATGAAATAGTTAAAGGGTTTTCTGACAGCTGCCCCGATTGGTCTGAATTTGTGTAGAAAGTCCTTAGCAACACCATTAGAAACAGTTGTAGCCGTAGTTGTAGCTTACTAAGTAAGTGGCGCACTATGAGGCTGTTTCATGTATTATTTTTGTAACTTCCTCATACAGTACTCTTTAACTATTTATCAGTACACCCAATGTAGCATTTGGAATTCAGTATTGCAGTTATGACTTTGTTTCTTGGCAAGTTAAGGTGAGTAAATAGGTAACTTTCCAGTACATAACTTCAGTTGACCTAAAACGGGACTTGTGTCGCTGCACATGCTCAGAACTGTGTTAACAATGGAAGAGTACTTGGTGTATCTGTTGCTACACAACGTCTCAAAGTCGCTCATATCAGTTAACTGGATAATATATGACCTGATTTCTTATCCAAAAGTCACTAACAAGTCTGATTTTTGTTGTTGTCTGTTCATGTACATGTATGTATTATGTAGGGCTCGAGTATGTAGGTTACTTAAGTAAAAGTGCCACACGCTTGTGATTACCAATCTTCGCTTACAGGGCAAGCATTGAATTTCTGCGCTAGCTGTGTACGAATGGGTAGTAACGTGGCATGTGGACAAGTTGCAATTCCCTGCTAACCTGTGAAATACGCTTGACAGCGTAGAAATCCCGGCCTCTGTAAGCGTTGATTCTTTGCTTATGGTAAGCAGAGCCATGAAATTGGTCCAGCTCGTGAAGAAAATCAAAAACTGTATACTTGGTTGACTCCCTAAAGTAAATATTGACTGTTGTATTTATTTGTTAGTTGTATTGTACTTGCTGTAAACATCATCTCTGATAAAACAAAATATGAAATCAAAACAAAATCTTATACGGACATTATAGACCTTTTCGCAAATACTCGGGCGCGCGTAAAGCTTAGAATTAGGTGCATTGTGGTCTAGCTGGTGAACAAATTTGATCCATAGCTATCCCACAATGCACCTCATTCAACAGTTTGCGCGTGCGCAATGGTATTTGCGAAAAAGGACTATGCATATGGCGTCATTTGAGTAGGGTGCCCTCGGTTAGAGGTCAAAAGACGATAGCTCATTGGCTGATTCCGGTCAGCTGTGCGTACTAAGCATTTTCCATTGTTACGTCATCGTTTGACCTCTAAGGTGGCTGCTTGATGTCAATACATAGGGTCTTATGTACCCGCATACACCACAAGGATAACTGTGATTACCAAGTTGTTCATGTTATCAAGTGCAAATAACAGCATTACTAATGCTATTACAATTATACAATTTGATCTGAAGTTCCATCAAAATTGCTGTTTTTTATAACTCTATCAACACCCTTTGGTTTTCACATTGTGTGACATTCTTTAACTATAACTTTATAAGAGTTCTGTATTTTTACCATGTCTAAGTATTATTTATGGGATCTAGTGCAGCTGCTGAACAACGAACATAATATCTTTTACTTACGTAAGGAATAATCTACTCAATTGGCCAATCAATGCTTCTAAATGCTTTCAAAAATTGGCAAGCAATGCTTTCCTTGTTTGAATTTTAAACATAGTTATTAATCAGTGTTAAATGGGGGGTGTAACAAATATTAATTGGTTTTACCTGATGTAAACCACTTTATACTCTGTACTTTCTTGAGTTCTGTAAGTAACTTCACAGGCAAACTGCTGGGGTGGGATTCAAACCCACGACCCTTCCCATTCTAGAGCAAGTGTCTTACCCCTAGACCACTGAGCTTGCACAAAAAGTAGCTAAGCACAACAAGATTCTGCTTACCAGAATATGGTCACCAGCCAAAATGTCATTTCTCAAATACAATTTGTGAATAGTATCCTGCTAATTTTTGCTAAACAGAAAATTGGTTAGCATTATTTTCTGCTCAAGCAGTTCTATGAAATCGGGGGCCCGGATCATTACCTTATTTTCTATCTTACTTTCTAAGGTGTATCCATCAACAGTGATACCCTATTTTACATATTTTCATAAGTTTGGAAATTATGTCAAACAAGGTTGCCGAGTTAACACTTAGTTTTGTGTGTTTAGAAAGGTGTTAATATCAATAACAAGATTGTGTGTGTTCAAAAAGAAAAGAGTATTTTGGCCAATAAACTGTTGGAGTTTGGTACTAGTAGTATTCGACTGTGTGTGCTGTGAATTATACATGGGAAGTTGTTCAAAACAGACAGCCATGTCTGTCATGTTCCTTATAGTTTCAACTTTAATTTATACCTAAAAAGACAATAAAATGGGGTTAGACTAAAGGTTTGCGTCACATTGGTTTCATTGATTTCAACAAAGCTGCAAACTCAACCTGATTCTGCAGAAAGTTCCATAAAAATAAACGTATTTACTTATACGTGAATCTTTTTATAGTTTGTATCCCTGTAGTGCAAGAGGGCAAACTACAACTGCAAGCTTTCTTGTTGTTTTAGAATTTTTGCAATATTTAAGAAGTGGAAATGAAGGAAGGCGTGCGAACAGGGTTTGGGTCAAAAGTCAAAATTTACACTAGCCTTTCATGTACCTTATTATATTTCTGTTTTAAAGAAACAATCCGTTTAATTACTTGTCAATATAATAACAAACAAATTCCAGACTCTGTTCTAACTGTACACATGTTTTGCTTTTTATCACAAAATTTATTCTTTTCAAAATCAACCATCTGACTGTTTAGATATAACTCAAAAAAATATAAATATCTTTAAAGTGATGAAGTAATATACAAATTTTTGAAAAGAATGAAAGGCAAGTTTGGTTAGTAGAACTCTTCAACCCTGTTTGAACGAAGAAAAATTGACTGGAGCTGGATATGAACCAACGACACCAGAACCAACGACACCAGAACCAAAGTACCGGCGCTCTACCAATGCTCTAAGATACTGTATCTCTGCCAATGCTCTATCAACTGAGCTATCCAGCCCTATGTTTGCTGTCTCCCTATGATTAGTCAATATCTTTGTTCTTAGGATTCTGACTGGCACCCCAGAACAAAGATATTTATTTAAAGGGAGACCGCCAATAAGACTGGATAGCCCGGTGAAGCACCGTTATGTTGGTCTGGTCATCGGTTCAAGAAAACCCACACCTATTTAAAAACTAACCTAGCTAAGTTCCCTTTCCGTTAATAACTTGGTATTAAAAAAAAGAGTCAGACTCCACTTTATATTCATTGGTACCCTGTGTATGGCTAGAAGCTAACACTTCAATGGTAGCCAGCACCACAAGACTGGTTTCAGCTTTATGTAGCTGATACAGAATATGATAAGGATAGGGTACCAGTTAATTGACGACATGTATGGGTGCGTTGGATATTAGCTTCCCCGGGTTGACCCCGGTCTGCCCCTAAATATGTTCAAATAGCGTTGACGTCATTCCAGGGGCTCACCCGGGTCAGTCCCCAGTGCTTGTGGAACGGGTCACTTGAGGCTGGCCCGAGGTGCATGACGTCACCCCGAGAGGGCATACACAGTCTCTTTGAATTCCAATAGATGAAAGATCATAAAACTTTCACAAAGAATATTGATATAATTGAATTAATGCTCTTTAATTTAAACCCTTCATGAAACTATTGCGCATCATCAAATAATCCCTCACTACTTTAGGTTATTTATCTGTACAATTTAACACCTCACGGCAAACAAATCTTTGGCTATTCTTAAAATAAAATAAAAATCTTTAATTGTACATAGCGTTAGACATGGTCAAACAAAAGAAACCAATCTCATTTGTTGCAGTTTTTGTTCATAAGTTTATACCTGATGCCTGAACAGAGTGACTGGGTTTGATTTGAGAAAATCCGCCCTTCTAAAATCCAAACTTTCATGCCACCTTCAAAGTTACAAGCCCAATTTGTTCACTTCTAATTTTCTCTTTTAAAATTTTGCTCCAATTCACTATGCAGCATTTAAATTTCTCAACATATTTCTGGGTGAAAAAATACAAACTAATTTAAAGTAACCAAACATGCATTTGAAAACATGGCATTAGATTGGTTTTCTTCAAAGGTTCTTGAGAATATCCAACTAATTTTCTTTCTAAGAAGATACACAAAAGCAATGTATTATCAATGATTCCCTAATCCTGCGGGAACACAATCCACACGTTACTTGGATGGGATTCGAACCCACCACCTCTGCATTTCAGTGATGAAATCCTAGCAGGCTTATAAATTTGGAAAGGTTCTCCCTTGAAGGGAGGATAAATAAAGTACAAACTGCTGATACTGCAATGAAAAACTTGTGGATCTCTCAAATCATAGCACCTTCAAACTTAAATTGAAAGACTTTGTTGTGGGGGGGGGGGGGTTGAAGTATCGTGAGCACAGTTGTCAGAAAATGCATCATGTTTTTAAGCTCCAAAAAGTTTTTTAAATTGTTGTCACAACTGGTGTCACTGAAACAAAGTCATGTATTCCCATTACTTCTTTGTACATTAAGCGCTTTAATATCATTTTGCGTTGTCTCCTGTGTTTCAACCAGATCCGATTTTATCTTTGATCTGAGGGCGTTAAGTTCCTCTGCCTTTGATGACTGGTTGGACTCTGCGCTCAAGGGCCTTCCAGGATTACTTTTAGTTTCGTTCCTGTTAATCCCTGAGTCGATCCTCTCATCAGAATCACTCTTTACAGAGTCAATGTCTGTGGGGTCTCTTGGCGTCGACTCAGGGGTACAGTTTGGGACAGAAGGGAGCTCCTCGGCAAATGTCACCATCCGGTTTGACTTCTTAGCAGAAGCTGGTTTTCGTTCAGGTTCAAGAACCTCATTGTCAGAATTTCTTAGGTCTAGACCATCCACCTGGTTGATGACATATCCCAGGTCTTCATGAGGTTGACGTTTTGAAGAGGTGCTTGACGCAGAGCTTACAGTCGCTAAACCTTCTTGTTCATTATTTGACTCAGAGAGATGGTTGTCATTAGAGTCCTTCAGGGGAGACATATCACCTTCCTCAAGTGTGAGATCATTTGCTTCGCCAAGTTCAGAGCTCAGACTCCCACGGAATGAGGAGTAGGAAGCCATGGGGTCCATATCAGAGATGGAATTTAAATCCGACAGACTTGTGTTCATGTCCGCCGTTGGGATATTTATGAAAGTCGAGGAGGAATGAGAGACTCTCGAAATGGCTGCAGACATGACCCTTTTTGCCTCTGGACTGCAGCTGCAGGGTGGATCATTCATCGTAGTCACATCATCAGGAAGGCGATTTCCACCACGATCCCCTTCAACATTCATACTATCTACACTATCAAAACTAGCAATGGAAGGATTCTGGCCGAGACTTTGCGAGTCATCGTGGCTATCCTCGTAAACGTTCCTCTCACTGACACGAGCAATGGCAGCCAGGTTCTCAGCTCTTGAATTGGCCCGCTCAGATCCTGGGAGAATCTGCTGCGAGATTTTGATGTATTCATGCTCGCCATCTTGTACACCGGGGTTAATACTCGACACACCTGTCCTGGGCAACTGTCCTGGTTTTGCTAGATTTGGATGAGGGCTGTTGAGATTCCTTGGGGTTGGGGCGGGGCTGAAGGGATATCTGCCCTTACTGTTGCTCGATTGTGCTCGCTGTGACTTCTGGGATCCTGTCCATGGACGGCCACTGACAATACTTGGAGAGCTGGGAACTGGACTCGTCAAGGGTATCGAGCGAGGCTTAGGGTTGATGCTTTGAGTAGTAAGTCCTGTATCGCTATTTGGGTATGATTGGTGTGGGCTGCTGCGTGGTGTGACAGGCTTCTCCAGCAACCCTGATGTGGTTGTATCTTCCGATTCACTCAGCAATACCTCCCCAAGCATTGATGATACTACGGAGCCTCGTTTCAGGTCCTCACCGAACCGCAGCGAAGATGACGAGCCTTCCTCTTCAGGAGACTGCTCTACGTCCAGACTCCTCTGCAGAATCTCCTCATAGTCCATGGAGTTTAAGGATTCTCGATCTTCATCGATCTGATCCACGGTGATGACAGTGATGCGATTGCCGAGGCTCTCAGTGCCGTCCAGGTTTCTTTTATTCTTGGTGCGGTGACTTAGTCGATACGTCTCCAACTTGGGGCCTCTCTTGGGACGGGCGTCATCTTTGATCAACTTCTCAAACACAACTGGATGTCTCTCAGAGAGGTCCTGCAGACAAACAGACAAAGAAACATTCTCATCTTAAGGTTTGAAATTTTAATTTGTTGGTGAGGGAATGCTGTTATACTAAAAAGAATTCTTACAGAGATTTGCAGGTTTGACCTTTGAGAGACCACTGATTGCTTTATAATCAACTCAAGTATTATATATTTCTTTAACCAAATATTTTAAGTAAAAATTTCAACAGAAATAACATGAAACAGAAAATTTAGTTTCGTGTTAAGAAATTGGGATACAACATACATTCTGACTAAAAACATTGAAATCATCCTTAGCCCATTCCTTACCAGTTTGGCAGCCAGTGATTGTTTTTCCTTGGCCTCTAGAACCTTAACATCAGTCTGCTGTAGTTGCTCATCCCAGCACAGGGGTACAATAGAAGTTGGCATCTTCTTCTTTGGCTTTCCCATCTGCCCGCTCAGTCTGAAGAGGTCTGAGTCACAAGTCGTCATAGAATCAAGTGACACTACCGACTCGGCTCGATTTGATGAACTGGAGACAAAAAAAGTCAAATATCCTGACTCTGGGTATGTAATGAAAACCAACTTTTGACCAAATATTTTTTATCATTTGGAATCTCCTGATATAATGATGACTAGAGCAAGCTTATAGAGCAAGCTAGTCCAAACAGTGAAACCAAGTAAGAAGAAATCCGCGGTAGTAAAGTTAATAATGAGATTCACTAAGTGAGGTAGTAGTTAATAAGCAGGATACAGTTTGTTTCAGAAATGAGAAGTCTCCTGAACATCCGAAAATCTACTCTTCGGTAGTAGAGAAGTCTTCCAAATTCCCCAAAATCTACTCCGCAGTAGTAGAATATAAAGCAGCACAAGTTCTCAAAAGAACACCAGCAAGTAGATATATACACATGGTGCAACCACAAACCAAATACCTCACCTTGCAATACCTCATAATCCCATTTGGAATTGTTGTTATTAATAATTGCATCACTGCCCTATAGTGACGCAGGGTGGATCATTCTCATTCCGTTCCCCCATTCCCCATTCCTCAATCTCACCTTTCTACTTCCTTTCTCCATCGTCGTACCCTCAGACTGTCCGATTGCACATTGCCATTAACACCAACACGTATTTTGTTGCCGATGCGAAGCTGAGTCGCCACATTAGCTCCAATGCTGCCCTCGATATTGTAATACTCAGAGTTTCTCTCCCCTTAAAAGAAATCAAGTCATTTTTTTTTTTTAATTGCAAGTAATATACCACAAGGAACAACTAAACTGGGTAACTTTTTTAGTAAAAATTACCTAGAGCAGGACTTAAACCAGGGCAAGCTTTTGCGTAGTTATGTAAGAGACGGTGAACACCCATACATAATTGTTAATGAATGTGTGTGGCTCAATGGTACCAGGGTCTACTCATCTGGAGGTTGCTATACAAAAGCTTGCCCAGAACTATTTGACTTAGAAACTGTCTCTATAGTCTGAGGAATTTAAATGTAAGTGTTAACTTGTGACTTAGCAAGTCATTGTACCAGACCATATTCAAATATACATGAAAAAGGTTAAATTTAATGATTGTCTTACCAGTGAAAGCATCCACCACCCCGCCACTATTCCCATGATCATCTTCCTGTCCGTCCATCCCACCAGCAGCGAAGCTAAGCCACTGTCCAGCGAAGGAATCATACCTCCTTGGAGTCTGACTCCTTTCTCTCCGAGAATCTACCCGCTCTTTCTTATCTTCTTCCTCCCACTGCTGTCTGATCTCCTCTGTGATTTGCTTGAATTGGATCTTGCTACCGCTGGAGCTGCCATTTTGTTTCATTCTAACCCACATGAAGCCTGAGGCCTGTGGGGGTTTACGGGAAGGTCGGCGGATCGCTCCTGTGGAAGGGAAATAAAGCAAGTAAGTTAAGAAACTTGAGACAATGTAATCAATTGAGCTGGGAAGGTGGACAGATTGCTCCTGTGGAAGTTTAGTGAACCGATTGAGTAAAGAAACATCAGGCAAACTGATCCATGAAACTGGCTAATGACCTGTGACTTTGATGAATTGAGATAATTACCTGTACTGAATGGTCTCAGTGTTGTGGAACTCATCTGAAGCTGTCTTGACCCATCTGGTATAGAGACTGCTGCTGATGTATGAGGGCGCTGTTCAACCTCAACTGCGTAGATAAAATAACAGATAAGTTTAACATCATACAACTTAAGTAGGATTTGAAACTTTGCATGGTGGAAATACGATATAGAAAGGTTTGCGGTAACACCATGTAATGACTATCTCTAATGAGTTGGGGTGGTTCTGAAAAGAACCGTTGGTTTCAACTCGACGTTTCGATCAGTATGCTCTGATCGTCTTCTGCTGTCTCCCAGAAGACACACAACCCAAGAGAAGTGGACGGTTGTTGCTTTAATGGGCAGCAGCCTATGACGCTTTTTTTATCTGAAAAGTTGTATGTCTGGTTAAATCTGCTCATTTGTTAAAAAAAAAAACATCTCGACAGCTTTTGAGCAAGGTTTGCAGATCAAAGGATTGTTGTAAACACACCAAACATTGTAGAAGTAAATCAATTATATAACACAGCTACAATGATGTGTCTTGGCTGAGAGGGGTAAAGAGCACCAAACTCAAGCTCTGGTATTTCTGGTCAAGACACTTAACCACTATTGCTGCGTCCTTCAGATGGGACAGAAAACAGTAGGTCCTGCACATAAAAAAGACCCCACAGTATACACTTATCACCAAGAGAAGGGGGTTCACCTTGGTGTGTCTGGAAGTGCATTATATCTTCAATCATGATTTGAAGGCTGCACTCAAATTCAAGAAAAAATGTATTTAAAACTAAAATAACTGATGGTTTTTCATCACGATGCAATTATTAAAATAGTTCAACATTTCTTATCTGTACCTGGTGTTTGAACTCTCTCCTCCAGTGATGAAGATGGCCGACTCCATCCACTCAATGTTTCCTTCCTGAATGACATCAACAATTTGTGATCAACAAAGGATTAACTTCAAACTCACTATGCATAAACATACTTTTTAACAATTGTAACCTACTAGGCCCAATTTCATAGAACTACTTGAAGTAGAAAACACTGTTCACTGAATGTCTGCTTAAGGAAAAACTACAGGGGACCACTCACAAAGAGAATGCATGATATGATATTTTGGCGGGTTAGTAAGCAATGTTTTGTTTCTAATAAAAAAGTTTGTGTTTAGTAAAATGAAACTATAAATAGTAAACTTGCAGTACAACCATGTGTACATCTCTTTTGTGGGAGTGCCTGCTCTGAAAAGAGCCAGTGTGGTTTCAAGTTTATGTTCATAGGGAGCTCTATGACACTGAAACAATGTTTGCAAAGATATTTTAGTCTTGCTCAGTTGCTGACTCACCATTGTGTCTTTTGATAGCGGTTTCTGATCTGTTTGCGTTGATCTGAGATGATGTTACCCGCTGTGGTAGTGTTTATCGCTCTGGTTTCTGGGAAGTCTAAGTTGACGAGGGAATTGACGACAGTCGCCGTGGATGGGCGGGACCGGTAACGATGCTTCCCTTCAATATCACCAAGATGACGTTGCTAGAGGTTAGAAGAAAAACAAAATATTTATTTACCTTGTACTGTGGCATGTGGTCATTGCAACAAGAAATATGAACAAGGAATTAATTGGAAGTTGTGTCCTGACCCTTCTGCACCAACCCATCCCCCCCCTCCACCACCAATATTAAATAAGGGTGCACCCACTACTTATGAGAAAACATAACTGCGGTTGTTGACTTCCAACTTGAGGTATTTTGGATGACACAGGCCCTATAATAAATGGTCCTTTTTGCTGAGAGGTATTTAGGGAAATTGTTTCAAGATTGATGTTTGGACATTTGAAAAATTACACCACAGGGAGAATAACTCAACTGGTCCTGAGACTTCCCATATCAATGTTTTATCCTGTATTTTATTTTTTTCTCTTGGCTGTAGCGCTTTGAAATAGTGTAAAAGCGCTTTATAAATGCATTTAAGTTAAGTTAAGTTCAGTTAAATTGAGCAGAGGAAAAAAGTTCAAGAGTCAATGAATGATTTACACTTTTTAAAATAATATTTAGCAATCTACACTGTATTCTATGGGAGTAAAAGTGGGGTGCATCCATGCACCCATAACAAAGCGTTGTGTACAGTGCATATCTTGAGGGCAGTGAGAACACTCTTGCAATGTCTTTTATAGATCTGTGTGGAGATGGTTGTGCAGTTTACTTTAAACTTTGTTCGACCATAACATATTGATCTTTTCAGGACAAAAATACTCTAGGGTCGTTTATGTTCTAAAGCCTATTGAGTGAACATTGTGCCTGAGGCTGTGAGTTGTTGATGGGAGTTTGGGATCTGCTTTGAATGATCATCCTATTATGCAAAATCTTGGGGATTATCTGGTAAGGAAAGTAGAAAGTACATGTAGGGCTATATCTGTTGCAAACTGCTAACCAACCAAAAAGACCTGCAAACAACTTTTTTGACCTAGCAGAGTCTTTCTCGAAGGTTAAACAAAATAAAGTACTAACACTATGTCTAAAATCAGTATGGAATAATAGAGTAGATGGTTAGAAAAACTGGGGAAAACATGGGGAGAGGGACAGTGGATGTTTTTATCTTCCTGTAAAGGCCTAGATGTAGATGTATAAATTGCCAGCAACAAGTGTTTGCAGGGCGTATGGACAGATTGTTAAATCCTTTTTGCTTTGTTGATTTTATCACCAACTAATAGGAAAAAAAATAAAAATGTTAAGTTCTCTAGATGTGGGATGAAAACCCCAATGGGGGAAACCCGCGCAATCAGGAAAAGAAACCACTCTGCCACACAGGAGCTAAGTTTGTGCTGGAATGCTCTGATACAATTTCAAATTCAAGTGAAAAATATTGCCACAATATTTCTACAAAGATTTTGCCCTGTGTTTGATCAGTTAGTCTGATGGCTAACAAAAAAACTAAAGCGACAAATTCATAGGAATTTATAACTAGACTTCTCACAATGGGTCCAAGGTTGACACAAATTATGTAGATTATAACCGGGCAACTGTTTGACAAGGGACTACTTGTTGCTTTTGTGAAAAGGTTATCATGTGCCGACAACATTCAACGCAAACAATAATACGTTATCTGTGTAAACAAAACTGATCTCTCAGTTCCCAGACAGGATTGAAATATATTGAACAGATTGTTGAAGAAAAATAGTACTATTGGAAATATCTACATGCTCACTTATTGATGCGATCCAATTATATATTCTGGTAATGAAATCACGGATGCTTAAAAAAGTAAACTTTTAAAATCAGTAGTAGTTCAGGTGTTGAGGTAAAACAAGTACAAAAAGGTGTTTGCAATAAACAAGGGAAAAAAAACATTTACTCTTCTAAAATAAGTGTTTCTTCGGTGTGTACAAACCAAAGATTATAGAGTGCTGGAGGCCTAAGATGAGAACTAGCTCAATCCATTGCCGGGATGCGAAATACGCATAGGCGCCATTTTAGCAAGCAAATGTTTTGATATACAAGAGTCATTGATAGCAATGGTCAATGCTGAAAGCTGATTTATTGTTGCATCAAAATAGTTGCTTGCTAAAACGACATCAAGTGCACATTTCACGCCAACAGCCGAAGCCCCCGCGCCTTTGGCGCTCTATAGTCGAATCTTTCGTACAGGCCATCTTTTTGGTAACTTTATTTAGACGTTATTTAGACCTTTTAACAAAAATGAACATTATTTCAGTTTGCCTTACCACCAAAATTATTATTATTAATGCAAAAGAGAAAGTCCAAGAACAAACTGTTTTTAAAACAAACCTTTGCATGTTTCTTGACATATTCCCGATCCTTTAAGTCCACATAGTCGTACGCATACAGACACTTCTCAGCAGCCATTATAAACTTTCTGAACACCAAAATGTATTCTTCCTTTTCTCTTGCGTCTACAATTGCAGAATTCTTTGATCTCACCAGTCGCTTTCTACTTCAGTTGGTCTCATTCCAAATAAACAGTCCATTGCAAATTTCTATGGATGCAAATACATTATTTTTCCATCAGTCAGAAATTTTCCGTAAAGTCATAGCTGATTTTCCATTTTTCGATTAGTGATGATAGAGTTTTGGTATGAATCTTCTGGTCTAGCGGTTATTGATATTTGGCTCTGACGCGGAAGACAGATCTCACTGCGGGGAAAAAATTGAGAAAATATTTACATATTTAGGCTAAATACTTCTGGGTTTCTTCTAGCTGCGCTGTCCTAAAAAGTACCACAGCACGTTTTTATTTTAACATCTTTTCTGCTTGTTTTATCAGTTCGTTTGATTAGAGTTGGTTTGCAGAATCACTTATTCAGGGCCTGGAATTACACGAAGGCCATGGAGGTTAGGGTCTCTGTTTGACTGGTCTTGGCCTTGGTGCTATTTCAAAAGTTTCCAGTAGAATTCAAGAATTCAAGTGCCCTGCCCTTTTTACAAAATGAAAATGGCCCTGCCCTTTAAAGAGGTAATTCCAGAACTGTAGTGCTTATTGCATTTGTTACATACTTCATTGCGTACTTTCATAGTTGTCCCGTCTATCAAGGTAACTTATCTGACTTAAATCTAAAACTAGCTCCACTTGGGTACCAAGGATTCGCCTTGCCCTTGGCCCAACCCATACTAATCAGAAGAAGGGTTGCTGTCAATATCATCCAAATGGTACTTGAGTAGATTACAGTTATAAACTGGTATTAGGACTAACTTAAATAATACCATGTCCATGGTAATAATACTGAGGAACCTTTTACCTAGAGCTTTAGTTTATGAACTATCGAGCCAATTAATAAAAGTAAAACATGACAAATCAGCTGACTAAGGTAGTACTAAGTACGTAGTCATATGGTAGTCTAGTAATAGTCCGAGTTAATATGGACAGGACAACACTCATTCATGCACTTTATTTTTTTATATTTAACATTTTGACATTCTGGCATTTATTTATTAAGTTTTAAATTAAAAGGGGAAGCCCCCCCCCCCCCAAAAAAAAAAATGTCAGAATACCACTATGCTAATAAATAGACTGGTCCAGCTTCAGAGCTACGTACTCTCAGTTACATAGTCACATCATACACAGCAATAATATGCTGACTGTGTGGGGGACTGTCACACTAACTGCTATGCTAACTTTATGCCACTGCCACTTATCAAATTATTAAAGTCATAAAAAGATAACGAACAAATGCAATATATTTACCTATAATTAAGGGTTGTAAAGTTACGTCATCATGTAGGCTGTAATGTGTCCTATGTGGTGTCTATCAAGAACTTCGATGGGACGATGTGTTTGTTTGATTGATTGGTAAATCTCCTTTACAATTACACATTCCATTATGCCATGTGTGCATTGTGTATGATCGGCCATTTCATTTCTATCAATGTAAAAAGTGCAGTTGTCAAGAACAACGTAAACATCAGGAGAGTCCACTATTTTTAGAGGGGATACTGTTTATGTTTTCTGCGTTTCGCTTTTGGTATAATATATAAACCACATCTTACTCAAATATTTTGAAATTCAATCGGTATAAATTTATTTCAATAGTTAACATTTATTAATGATGATGTTTTGAGAATAGTCATTAAAAATTAATAAATTGAAACACGTACGATTTGAAACTTTGCATGATGATAACACCCAAATAGTATAATCGATCAATCCAATTTATACCACTTCCTGGCCTTGTTCAGCTTCTTGATTGAGGGCGCTGTACATGTTCACCGTTAAAAACTTAAATTTTGACTGAGCGCGTTTGTGTAAAGTTGGTGATTAGTTGAGCCAATATGACAGGAAATTCACTTCATTCATTTTGCAGAAATTAAATCGCAGTTTACAATTAAAAACAACTTATCTATATTGTTAACAATATTATTATAAAAAAAACATAAAACATTAAACATAATCAGGCAAATTTAATTTAAGATGGTTAAATATAAAAGAACAAGAACAATTGAATTATTAAATTGATTGTTGCTATTGCTTCTATTTTCTTGTTATATATTTATTTTATATAATATTTTCTTTTTGTATATTTATTTATCTATAGGTAATAAAGTAATAAGCACACTCCATTTTTGACTTACCCTCAAGATGCTGTTTCCTCTGGGCCACCGTAGTATCTTGTATCGATTTTTCCCGGGCTCGCCTTTGTAGTTTGTCCGCTCACTGTCAAACAACAAAAGAGATTGGCTACCAGCCAAACAATTCTAAAAATAGAAATGATCTCATTCAATGCTTTTGTTATACACAACCGCGCTACTGCACAACCACATTCCTTATTCAAAACAGTCACTGGGGTGGGCAAATGATAATAACTTGTGATAAACCACCTCGCAAAATCAGTCTAGGAATTACCTTCTGCGGTTTGTTTTGGATGTGTGTGGGTGTTTATGATGTGCTACCTCAATTAGAGTCGTCTGGAATACTTTGGATTAATTAATTATGACTACGATCAGGCAATTTAATTTGGAGATCCCGTAAAGTTTTTCCAGTGTTGTGGTTGGACCACATACTTTTTAAAACCACGTTGCTAACTGAGCCTGGAGTTTTCACGCTTTTGATTGGGATTATTATTTTTAATTACAAGAACTTCTCAGTTTTTCACGAACCATTTTTTCACTGGAGTTTTTAAATGGATCAGCAGAGAAAAGAAAGGACCAGACGGAAGCCTTCCAGTCGCGACCCTTCTCCGGAGTTGAGTAAAACTCGAGCACGGCACCACAAGAAGGACCAGTCACCAGCTGAGAGCCCAACGGGGGCAGCGGCTGGTTGTACGGCAGGGCAGTCTGTTGCGTCACCCGCTGTTGTAAACAAGGCCGTCTCGGGCTCTGGGCCTGGGGCCGCTTGTGGTAGTAACTCGGGGTGAGTACATGCAGCGTAGCAATGAATGTCTCGTTTAATTAGGATAATAATATTGTACAGGATGTGTTACTTTTAATTTTTTGTAAGTTATTGCACTTAGCTGTGGAGTGTGTGCATGCTGTGGGTGACATTGGAAATAATTGCTTGGTGGGGGTACCGTTAGGTCTTTCATAAATCTAGAAATGATCTATGTAAAACTAAATTAGTTTGAACGGATAACTTTCCGTATGGCGCCACCACTTTTTCACTCTTTTTTACAAAAAGGGATATATCAATCAGGTAAATTAGATACTATATTATTTTATTTCGAATGAAAAAGTGGTGGCGCCATGCGGAAACTTTTCCAGTTTGAACAAAGTTTAAAATGAAAAGTATCAAATTAAGACAGGGTTTTTGAAGAATTACTTTTTGAACTGTCACCTTGTAAATACATGATAGATAATGATTTTAAAGTTTCTGTGATGTATTTTGTAAGTTTTAGTATTTTTGAATGAACCTTAACCTGCACCTTTAACCAGGGCCCAATTTTATAGAGCTGCTAAGCACAAAAATTTGCTTAGCATGAAATAACTTCCTTGATAAAAACAGGATTACCAACCAAATTTCTACGTGATTTTCAGGATTTAGCAAACAACAGCTTAATACCAGTAGCAATCAATGTAACAAATGGAAATTTGGTTGGTAATCCTGTTTTTATCAAGGAAGAAATTTTTGTGCTTAGCAGCTCTATGAAATTGGGCCCAGATGATCACTATAAAAGTGTTATCTTTATTTATAAACTCGCACTGTCACTTTGTTACACCAGTTTCAATGACTGAAACTACAAGAACTGAATAAATAAACCTTGAATACAAGTTTCCATTGCCACTAGTTAGTACTCGTCACTTTTAGAAATCTCTCTTCCTGGGCTAGGTCATAAAAACAGGAAATGATTGGCTCTTGGTTGTTTTTACCGAATTCCGTTTGTCCAAATAGACATGTTTGCACCGGTGTTAGTCACAAAAATCCAGCCACGTTACAGATTTGTCAGAATCATTTTGTCTTGGAACTTGTAGTTTCATTTGTCCCTCAAAAATATAGTTTATTTGAATGGACATTCTACACTTAAAACTGAGTTAGTGAGTTAGATAACTACTGAAAACATGATACTTAGAACTGTGGATCAACAAACAGGAAGAAAGCTGAGGTAAGATACTGGGAAAACTTGCTGTAAATTTTCTGTTAAGCAGAAGTGTCATAGTGTTAAGCATAGCCTGGACTAGATAAGAAGAAGAAGTAGGCACGTTTCAGAGAACATTCTTAGTTTCTATTTCAAGAGAAGATTACTTTTTAAATCACAAAGAAAACGGTTATTCTACAGGTTTTGTTTGCAACAATTTAGCCTACTGTGTGACCTTGCCTCATCTTAAACCTTATAAGGGATGTCTTTTGCTTGGTTAATATGGAGTTTCCTTGTGACATCATGCTTGGTCATATCAACAAACTAAATACAGATTGACGTTGAACTAAGTACGTCATCGAATCCAGTAACACAGTTTGACGCTTTACATGTACAATCCCATAATACGCAGCACCCTTTTTCTGGGGTCATCCTTATTGTCAACGTGGCATCTTACTTTGACCATTTGGGTACAAATAAAAGGTTGCTCAAGTTTATACTTACATTAACAGAACTGTCTCAACTCTTAAGGTTTGTTTCATAGCATCAAGTGTCATCAAAATATAAACCTTTGACATGAGTACAAATTTGATCATATAGAACACGCCATTGTGACAAGCTTTTTCAGTGGTCCCTTTTATATGAACACGTCAAAGAAGAGTCGACTGTGTTCCCGGAATAAAACTTGTTAAGTCTATCATCTTTCAGTTTGAAAGTCTCACATTTTTGCAGTACAGGAAATCCAAGACAACTGATAGATTTGTTTGTGTGAGAGAGAAATTGACTATTTCTAGTGTGAAATCTTTTCATGATGTAAGCTTTTCGTAAAGTTCATTAGAAATCTCTTTATTCAAACCTCCGAATGATTCATTCATCATGAAATCCTGGACTTTATTCATGAAAACTGTAATCGCTAAACTTTGCACCCGTCTGTGCTTATCCAGGATGTTTGAAAAAGAGAAATGGATGTCCAAGCTGGAGGACCCGCTGGAAAAACAGCGAATCAGAGAGCGGCTAGGAGCAATGCATGCTGGGAAAAAAGACGCTGACGACAAACAACGAGGCAGAGGACCAATGGTAAGTTCAGATATTTCAAAGAATGAGGTAAATTTTGAATTCTTGAAACGCCATGAGCTGTACCTGGTACAACAGAAAACAGAATAATTAAATTAAAAACTCAGTGGCGTTAACCCCTTGTTTCAGACAGGCGCTTCAGATTTGCGCCAAACCAAATTCTAAATATGAAAAGTTTGACGTCTGAAACGGCTGGACAGGCTAGAAGTCCAAAGATACATTGCAGTTGTTTGGAACTACTCTGGAGCGTCTTGGGTTCAGACGTTGATTTTGTCATGAGGTAAACCTATTGTAATGTAAATGTTATGTTTTTTTAAAGGTTGCCTGTCTGAAACTCAAATTTATTTTTGGTAGACCTACAAGTGTTCATATAAAGTTGCTCCTAATCTATTTGGTTCGGCACAACTCTGGCGCGCCTTTCCAAAACGGGTGTAAATCAACTTGGTCATTTGATTCATAAGATAAGTCGTAATCTTAAACCCTTTAGTTCTATTTGCATCAATATTTTAATTGTTTAATTTCCTTTTTTCTTTTCTAGGTGGTGCGCCCTCCATCCCCTGCATTAAACACATTGAACTCTGGGTCGTCTGGGAGCAAGGTTGACGGAATAAAGAGGCCAGCTACGCTAAGAACGCGACGATCCCCATCGCCAAAACAGAACCCAGACTCGGTCTTCACACAACAGGTAGGTTGACAATCTTTTTATAAAATATAATTTATTTCACTAGCATGTCACTTCATTAGTTCCCAAACATTTTAGTGGTCCATCCGTTAGTTTATTCTTTCAACATTAATGCTTTTGAGTTTGATTTGACTTTTAAAAAAAATACAATCTTGAATATTAAAAGGCTAGCTTCTGTTGCCCTGAACTTGGCCTTGGCGCCCCTTTAAAAGTTTCCCCTAGCTTTCCTGATGGAAGTGTCCTTCACAAAATGAATGGAGTTTCCCTTCTCAAAAATAAAGTTTCAAGCCCCTACATAAATACTTTCCACCGAAATTTATTGAATCACTTTTGAACAGGAATTTTGTGTACAAGTTACTCTGAAGTACAATGTTTTAAATAACAATATTTTAATTTCTGCCCAAATGATCAATGACATGAAAGTCCCCTAAGGGTGGACGGTTAGAGGTTTAAAAATTATCTTCAAATCAGGAACCACTCAAATAACGTTATCAGGCATCGGTTGTGAACAGATAATGACTGACTGCAGTCCTGTGTGGCTTGCGGGCTACGTGCATTATTTACAAGGCTGGTATGTCCACACTAAAAGCAAACATGTTTTTACTGCAGCAAGTTTTTGAATAACAAATAGTATTGACTTCTTTTGTGTAATGATTAAAAAACTGGCAGTGAAGTGTATGGTACGCCTTTTTTTCTACTTCAAATACACAAGCAGAGCTTGTAGTGCATGAACTTAAAGTCAAACTTTGTTCATTTGGGGCCATTGTTGATTATGACATTGTCAACACAAAGGAAATTTACTCACTTTATTAAAGAAATTAGGTGGGAAAATCATTTTAAAAAAGAAGAATAAAAACTCTACAAAAGTGTTCATAGTGTAAGAAGAGTTTGCAATAAAAGAATGATTGAAATTAAAAGCATGTTTTGAAGTGTCATAAACACCACACCCTTTTTAGAAACAACACCACTCACTAAAAAAAACCTTTAAAATCGTCCACACTTTGTACCCCGGGGTCACAAAATTTCAAGTCCTTATCCAAACATTTTAACAATCACATGACTCAGTCCTTGAATTGAAATGCGATTACAGTTTGTATGACTGAAAGCATTCAACATCCTTCGTACACGTGTGAGCGCAGACAAGTGGCTTTGTGTGACTGCCAAACCGTGGGGTTAGTTTGTCACGAATGGATGCGTCGTTCAGTGGGTGTGCGACGGTGTCAAAATACTTGCGTACATTTGGCGGGAGATACCTTCCACTTTACGCATGTCTGAATTTAAATTATGTGCGACATTGTGAGCCTATAGAAATTGGTGTTGACATTGGGCGGTTATAAAGTTTTGTACTTCATTCTTTGGATTCATTTCAACAAAGGAGCAATAGTGAATTTGTTTAATAGCATGCCTCACTTGTCATTCACAATAATACATGTATTACCGACTATAGCCATCTGCATTCAGCTGTTTTATTTTGTTAGAATTCTGAATTCTTCATTCAAAAGCCCTTTCACAGACCCCAAAATAACCCACAGCACTTGTCGTGGTGCTTTTGCTTTGGTGTCCTTTACAAAGTGACAATACAAATTTTAATTTTTCTCATAGAAGAGGAAAATTACTGTGCCCCTTCAAGAACGAAATTCAAATGCCTGCTTATTTACAACAATTCAAGACAACACACAGACAAACAAACAGACTAAACAGTAAGCATAATCAGACAACAAACAGACAAACAAAAGGAGGGCTGAATTAACAAAAACAATGAATCTAAATTTTTCTCAAAAACAATGAGTAGGAAAGCAGAAGACATGTAATTGAGAACAAGTTAGCATTCATTATGAAAATGAAAAACATTTTGTTGCCAATATTTTTCTGTCTGAAACAAAGCCAGCATAAAAATTCAAGTCAAATTTTGAAAAACCTTCCCTGGGTGATTGAACTTTTGAAAATCCTACAATTTTATGAACAAAATGACTCTGGAAAAATGAACCCCCAAAACCCTTCCTTGAAACCCCAAAGAGCTCATGTTGGCATCAAAGTGATTTCAAATGGACAAAAAGAAGGTTCCAAAAGAATAAGTATCATTTATGCAGAAGGGATAGTATAAAATAGAGAAAGAAAAAAACGTTCCTTAGCAGGCATGTACATGTATGCTTCATTCAAGAAAACATTCAAGAAAACATGCTCTATTTGTATGTGGCCAAAAACGGCAAATGTGATATGCACCAATTTGCTTGAAATTTCTCGAAATAATTTAAAAGCCAATGCTGTTTACATCACACATTGTAACCATGGCTAGGCAAAACCTTACAACTGCCTATTGTACCTTGTTGCTAGGCAGCCATCTACGTCAGATATCAAAACATCCCAGTTGTCATGGTAACAGACTCTTCGAGCAATCCTCATGGCTGGTGCACACGTTGGTACGCTCAATTAAGGGCTTTCTTCCCGTTTTTTTTATCTTCTGTGATTAGATTCAGATAATTTATGGGAATATGCAAGCTTGGGTGTTGACACTTTTGCGCATATTTAATATGGTCGCAAACTATGGAGGCCTTGACAAGACATTGATTTGCGTAGCATAGAATATGTCGTGCAAAACATCTGATCATCCAACTTATGCACAATGCATGAAGTCTTTAAATTTTGTTCTCTCTATTGTGTTGTTTTTAAAATTGCATTAATGTGGCTTGCCTGAAACAAAATGGTTGATAGATATCTTTGTCGAAAGAACACACATAGTTTATTACAGCACACCTACAATAATAGTTTCTAATGCGGGGGTAAAAGTTACTGCTTTTTATTACTATTTAAACCTTTCAAGCCGAATGATTTTCTCTCAGTAAAGTCAGTGTTCTCCCTTAACAGTGTTCCGCGAGCCAAAGAACAGTTAAACTAACCCAGAGCCAGACAAAATACTGTCCAAATAGTCCGACTGGCTAGTTTATTACTTTCCCTGTTATGCAAACCATTGGCTTTTTATATTACTTGAAATTACAAGTCCCAATCTATATAGTTGAAAGGAAACTTTAAAATAGGGACCAGTAATAATAACAATAGGATTGAGGACCAGCGATTGGTCCCCCTGACTAGTCAATGAAAAAGTTAAGAGCAAACCCTGACAGTAACAATGCATTCATAGTAAGACAACATTTTAAACTTTTAGAACTCAGCCATTTACAAACTGTATGATTTTGTGAGTTTTTGCTTAAAGGCCCTAATTAATTAGTTTTTGTCTAAAAGAAAACTAAATTTACATCCGAGGGAATCGTGTTCTAATAAGCACCTTTTTGTCAGGGATTAGATATCTACTGCGTCACAATACCACATAAATCAGATGGCATTGGTCCCTGTAATTATTGCAACCCTGGGATGTACAGTGTGTCATCATGATTCAATTAATTACATGCACCATCCCTACATCGGACAGGGCGGGGGGTGGATGCGCAGCGCTGGTACACGGTACGCGGTACGCCTCACATAACGATTTCACGTCGGCCTAATCTACAGAGAACACTTCTTCGAATTCAGAATTAATTGAAATGTTAAGAACCGTTGATATGCAGCGCTTTACATCACATGTCCATCTGCATTAGACAATGAGTTTCTAGAAATGGTGTATTTGGCAAAATTATCAAAGCATCGCAAGCCTTGAGTTTCATTCTTGAAGGGCAGAGATACTTTCCTCTGATAAGGGGCACTTCTACAGTGTGAGGAAAATTTAAATTTTGCATTGGAACTTTGCAAAGGGCACAACAGCTAAAGCACAGGGCACCACGGTAATTGCTGTTGGTGTCGTTGATTTATTTTGAGGCCTAGCGTAGTAAAGGATTCTCCTCAGGATTTTTCAAAACAGGAGGACATTCTGGAACCAAGTTTTTAAAGTTTGGCCTAAGCACGCTGAATTCGTTTCCAATACCAACCAAAATATCACAAACTGTGATCTGTGAATATAAGATTGAGTTAGTTTAATTTGTCACTATGATAAATAGTGAATAGCAGAACCTGACTGGCCATAAGCGTACATTTTCGCGCAGAATGCCAGTTAGCAATGGGCCCAACAGACATGGTGATTTCAATAGCATAAACTCTATCATCCTATCATACTCATGTTCAATTGCAATACATGAATCATTCAGTACACTGTCTTTAGTGATTCATAGCATTCATGTTCAAGTGTTTAGCATTGTGCCAGTCCCAGTTTTTACTTTACCATTAGCGACGTTCCTTGTTTCGTCTTATTTCTCGGTTCATTTTCATTTTGCGTTTCTCCCAGTGCCTGGGAGGTTCACGTAATTTCTCTTGTGATTCATCAAGGTCGTATGATTCATATTTCATAAGCTAGCTTTGCTGTGTCTGTCAGACGCGTACCTTCGACTGATTCTGCTCGCTATAGTGGTTTGATGGACCACGTGGACATTGTGTGTTGCAAACAATGCAAGCCTGATTCTTCATGGAGGCAACCCAGGCGAATGCCTCTATGCCCCCTGGGCGTCGCCGTCATGCCCTTGAAAACAGTAGAAATTCACAAGGACAAATGCCTTGGTGCCCTTGCCATTTCTAAGCCTACAGGCCTGAAACATGCACCCTGCACAATGTGTTTATCATGTTTTTATCTTGTGTCATTTAAAATTTCCTTAAAGGGTGCCCTTTACCAAGGAGAAATTGCCTACTGTGTAGCGTGCCCTTTCCCTTTCAAATCTAAGCATACAGGCCTGACAGTGGTAGATTGCACTCAGCAAATCGCTATTCCTCACAAATTTGTCAAAATTTTCCTGTTATTTTGTTATAGGTTGTCTGCCGATCTGAGTCTCCCACGTCACCAAGGATACCGAGACATCGATCAAGAATATCCCCAGCGGTAAGAATTTACTTTGTCAAGAGTCTGGACTCAAGATGCCCCAAATCTATAAAAATCAAACACCTAGCAGATCTCTAAAATTTATTTGGTTCAAATCTATTTTACAAACCAGCAACCCTCTGTTTGACATAAGATGCACCGCTCAATTTTGAATGTCTCTTTTAGACAATTAGATGAAAGAAGAAAATAACTTGTGCTATTTGCAGTTAGAATTTCCCCCCCCCCCCAAAAAAAGAGTCTAAAACAATAAACAGGAACCAGTTGTCCTTCAGTTTTCAAATTAGAAGATAATCAAAATTTTAATAAAGGGGTAGGGTGGCAAGATTTTCATTGCAAAGGTCCGTTGAGTAAGCATAGACTTATTTTAATTCAAACAAACACACCAATGTCGGGAAGTAACAATCCGGCGCGTGAAGAGTAGCGTATAATCAAGGCTTTATCAATTTAAAATGTATGCAGGTATTAAAACCTTGAATGCGTCACAAATCAGTATTCTCTTGATAGATTCTTTGGAAATTAACGTTTTATAGAAGGAGGTGCACAGTGAATGATGGATAATGCTTTATGAAAACCATTTAGCATTAGAAATGTTTGATAGAATGGACAGCATTGATTGGTTTAGCAAAACTTTTTTTATATTAAGTTTTCTTTACAATGTTTGCTTCAAATCGAAAACAAAATTCAATGTTTTAATATGCATCAAAACAAAAGTTCAAATATCCTGAGAACAGTACCTGCACAGTTGCTATATTTTGGATCTAGTTGTAAACAGTTAATCTTAGATTTGAAGTCTAACTTCTGGATCCAAAACCTTGGTTAACTCTGATTCAATTCTTTTGTAAATACAAGTCTTATTTTTATCTCAGTTACGCTCTCAATTCACTATGAAACTTCAAATGTCACCAATTCCTTATTTTTTCCTGAAGCCCTTTCTTCTTTTTTTTTATTTGTTTCATAAGAAATTTAAGTAAATACTTTTAGGCTCAAATAAGATGAAAATTTGCAATAAGAGATGTTTTTTCCCTTTTCGCAGAGTTCCCGCCCTCCATCCCCACCCTTCGTACACAGGCGAAGCCCCTCCCCCCAGGGGGAGATCTGTATCGCCATTGCTGAAGAAATCTTACGGAAGAGAGTTGAAAGGTCACTTCATGCCAGACTGTACTTCCTACAACAGAGCGGACCAAACTCATTCGTGATTGGTGGAGATTCACCCAATCACAAATACAAGGTCGTCATTGGACCGCAGGTACCTTACTTTTGATTTGGTTTGGTTTGATTTCTTGTTTTCAAAAAAGGAACATACTTCATAACCAAGGGGAAGGGTTACAACAATACTTAAAATATACAAATTGCAGTTAACATCATGACGGAGGGGTTAGCAAAAGCCTCAATGTTTAACCATAAACAGATTATTTTGAACATTGAATTTGTTTAACAACAGTATACATACTTGGCTAAGCAATGAACAAAACCTTTTCCCTGATAAGTCATCAACAAAATGAATATGTTTCCTTTCGATCACATACTAAAATCTGCAAAACAATTACAAAAACATTTGCTGTGTTTTGTTTTATCGATATTGTAACTCAACATTCTTAATGTTTAATCTTCTAAGTCCTTTCAAAACGAAGCAGGTTTGATTTTTCCAAAAATAAATTCTACTTAGCAATAGTAGATAATATCAAATGGTGCTATCCACCAAACAAAACCATCCCCTAAATCCTCTAAACCACAGTAACAGATAAAGTGTTCATACATTTAATAACGGACCAAGGATTTCACTAAATATTTGTCTTGCATTAACTAAACACCCCCCCCCCCCCAAGAGATCAGTTACGAGGAAAAAGAAAATCATTTCCGGCTATTTTTGCCTCAACCCGTCATCAGAGAAGGATTAGAAATAGAGGAAAAAAACATCTGCCTGTATTTTTATTAGCCATTCAAGCATGCCACTCTTAAAATTTCAAGGCGATATCGCCATTAGGTTCTGTGTGTATTAGCACGTTGGTGTAGCAGTAATTTCTCTTGGATACACGCAGCGTAGGTTCTTGTGTGCTGTAGCTATGGCAACCATGATACACTGGGTGAGAGTTTGTTGTGTAGGAACAGATGTTATTAATCATGGTTGCGCTGTCATTGACTGTAGGTGAAATTAGTACCAAGAATGTCGGTATAGTGCCTATATGAAGGGTATAATAATCGTTAATAATTTACTGGTTGGCAAACAAATTGAGGTTTCATTTGCAATAAATACTTTCTCTTTTCACAAAATTACTATAATAATTTACAGTTCTTAAGAGTTGTAATAAAACCAAGGAAATAATATATGACCAACCAGACAGAATTAATGGTGATGTCATCAAAGTGGGCTATATTTGGCTCTTCAAAATTAGCATTTCTTACAAATTATTTAGTTTAAATACAATTTTTTAAACGTTATGTCTATTACTTCATAATTGACTAATATCTAATTGGCTGCTTGCCAAACAACTTGGATATATTGTCAGTTTGGTATTTCTTTTGACAGGCACCCGGAACAAAGTTTTTGAGACAATAAGGAGACCACCAACATAGGGCTAGATAGCTCATTTGATAGAGCGCCAGCACGATTTTTGATCTGAATCCCGCTCTAGTCAATATCTTTGTTCAATCCCAATTTATTTGAAATTTACCCAGTGTTTGTGTGTCGTTTGCAACTTCATATTGATGTATAACTTTATTTGTCGTTCATTTTGGTTTTTCAGAATTGTAACTGTGGAAAGGGTCCATTTTGTCTGCATGTATTATTTGTGATGCTTCGTGTGTTCCAAGTAAAAGAAGGAGATCCGATGCTATGGAGTAGAACACTCATGAACTATGAGGTAAGTCAGCCACTAATGGCCACTCTCCCTCTTAGAGCTGTTTGTTTAGCAGATGAGCTTGCCGGCAAAACGTAGCAGGATACCATCTTAAAACAACATCAGTAAAATGTTAATGTTATTGTACTATCACATTGTGCAGAGAAAAAGGCTGCATGCAAAACGTTCTACATTGGGTTTCGTGTACAATTGGGATAGATGTAGAGTGATTCATTTTTTGAAGTTTCAAACATGTACATCTATGAAGTGCCAAGGCACACTTGTAACCAAAACCTTTTTGTTGCACACCAACAATGTTCTTATGTCAGCCATTATATTCTTCCTACTTTCCTGATTATGTTGCCGTTAGAACATTTTGAAAACATTGTGTCTAAATAGCCTGAAAAGTCATTAAAGCCTACACATTATGTACATGTACATGTAGGCCAGCCCTTGTACTCCATGAAATATTCATACTTTTTCCAAGCTCCAAATATCATAACCATACCAACACGAGAATAGTTAGTAACTTTCTTTGTGCTAGAAGAGGTTTTTATAAACTTCAACTTGAAAAATATTTCCACAGGTTGAAACATTATTCAGAAACTATCAAGCCAGACAGAAGACCCGTCTGAAACGTTCATCATCAAAAGCGACCAATCAGCAACAGAGGAAGTCGTCCAATGAGGGCTCAGTAGAGATGACATCATCTACCTGCACCGGTTCCTCCGATAGCACAATGAATAGCGATCAGTGGTAAGAGAGTGGGAACCAGTCACTCCAATTTTGTAACACTAGCTTCTCAAACTAATGCTTTGTCTAAATTATTTTGAAATTTTGCTTATTTCTGTCTGGTGTTTTGT
Organism: Asterias amurensis; assembly: GCF_032118995.1. Classification (NCBI taxonomy): domain Eukaryota; kingdom Metazoa; phylum Echinodermata; class Asteroidea; order Forcipulatida; family Asteriidae; genus Asterias; species Asterias amurensis. Next base: position 838,879 of record NC_092660.1, read on the forward strand.
ACACCAAAAACACAAGATCTCAATTGACCTGGCCATAATCTATCAAAGGTCGTTGTCAAATATGACCTATAATCCCTTAGGAATGTTCTTGGCAAAACTTGTTATACTTATCTTATTCAATATTACCCTTTGTAACAAAAATTATAAAACGCTGCTATCATAAAAAGAGGAGGTACAACAATACTTTTTAATAATCAAAGAGAATTTGGTTGGATGACAGGCATCATATCCTGAGAAACTGTCCTTATTTTTTATTAGCATACGCAGTCATAAGATAGACATTAATTAACATAAGCAGCTGTTAGCATCTGTCATTAGCCTATTATACATTACATTAGTTTACAACTCATAGCATACACTGTTTTGTCTTGCAGCAATAAGGAAGAGGACCTTTGCCCAATCTGCCTCTTGGAGATGATAGATGGGGAGAGTCTTGTGGTGTGCCAAGATGGCTGCCGAAACAGGCTTCACCACCACTGTGTTGCCATCTGTAAGTGTATATATATCACATTCAAGTCTTGTGGTGTGCCAAGATGGCTGCCATTACAGGCTTCACCACCACCGTGTTGCCATATATTTATAAAAAAATGTATCGCATTAAAGTCTTCTGGTGTGCCAAGAAGGCTGCTGTAACAGGCTTCACCACCACTGTGTTGCCACCAGGGCCAAATTTCATGGCTCTGCTAACCGTAAGCAAAGAATCGGCCCTTAGGGAAGTAGGTAATTCTGTGCTTATGTCAAGCATGCCGTGAGGTGTCTGTGGATTTGTTGGCATGATCCGGAAGGCACCAAACATATAGACGGTTATCACACATTGTGTATCGTGTTTGCAGACTTGTCAGAATTAGAGTTGATCAAATAAAACTAAATGGCCTCTATAAGTTGTAGTCCTTGACTGTAAGTAATTTTTTCTATGAAAGTGTTTCGCTGGAGAAATTCCAGTGCATATAATTATCTGAAATAAGACTATTAACAACTGCCGTTTTTTCCCCTTAAAATATAACAGGGGCATCGGAGTGTGAGAGACAGAATGAAGCCCTCAACTGTCCTCTCTGTCGTACAAAGTGGGACAGTCCACATGAGGATGGCGGTGTTACACCTCCTAACGAATGCAACGGTGTACCCCCTAATACAAGACAACCCTCTCCAGCACCCTCACCTAGGCTGATGAGGCGTGCCAGCAGGCAACAATCAGATAACAGCGAGCTGCCTCCAGAGACCATGTCTTGGATCGTGGTAGGTCATGAATTATTTTATTCATATTTTCTTTCTTTTTTTTGTCAATATATTGTGGCCTATGTTTCCCCTTATTCAATTTCAAAATGTAATGTTGTTATTTTGTTCAGCCTTTGTGCTGCAAGGACAGTTTTAAGAAACCATTCTATTTTTCTATCTATCTATTTATTTTTACAGCCTTATACGCGATGAAATGTTCATAGCGGTAACTTTCAACCTTCCAATGTAATGTAGGTTTGTCACAAACATAGATACGTCAAAAAGACGCGATGAAATGTTCATAGCGTTAACTTTCAAGCTTCACATGTAATGTAGGTTTGTCACAAACATAGATACGTCAAAAAGCGTCCTCGTAGCAACGAAATAGGCAATTGAAGATCCATGAAAATGGGCCCAGTAATACCAATGGTACCTTAAGACTGAAGTTTCACCATGTATTTATGTTGATTGTTTTTCTTTTTCAGGAATTTTCTGAAGAAATCATTCGGCCGTTATTCTCTCGAGAGTGGAGCCTCCGAGAAACTGGTTTCCATCACCTGAGACCAGCCATGCGTGCCAAGATGCAGACACAAGAGGGGGGTGTTGTTTACAGACAGATTGACGAAGCGTTGATCAAAAGCTGCTGTGAGATACTTGCTCTTGGATGCTCAGATCCTGTGTACAAGGTGTACGTAGCTTCACTGGTAAGTTCTGATGGTTAGTCATCGGAGTCTGCTTCTCTTTACCAAGGGGTATAAATGGGTACCTGCGGGGTAAAGGTTGAGAAAACATCAAATCTTACACGAAAATTGCTTGCTTCAGTGTTTATTTCAAACAATGTTTTGATTTTATAATGTGAAGTTTCTCATATGACTGGTGTAGTATCTTGCCTCTCCTAAAATGCCATGGAATGCACCAAGCCACCATCATTTTAAACAAGATGAATTGTTGATAGGATATCTCTTCATGTTGCCCTTTGACCGTAAAGCTTGATGTAAGCGGCAATGTTTTTTTTTATCTCTTAACAGAAAGGACTGCGGACTCTACTGTCTTGTATTCAGTGTTTCAATGAGGACGAGAGACAGAGATTGAGGCAACAACTCAAGCAGGTCATTGAACCAATTCTCTTCAAGTGTGCTGACGGAAACAGGTAAATAGTCGTTCTAAATTTTTCCAGACACATTTTAAGTTTGAACTTTCACAAACAAAGTAAAAATTTGCAGCCAAGTCTGGGCGTGATGGGTGGATAATATATGGGTGACTAGTGCGTCTACTGTTTTTAACTAGTCGGTTTATCGTGCCGCCACGACTACTACAAAATATAGATGCGTCTTCCTGTTTGGTGAACCAATTGTGTTGCTCACAACTATTCATGACAACATAGTTTACACAATCCTTCTATCCTTTGCGCATGAATTTTACTATTGTGCCGCAATGCACCTTTGGAATAAAAAAATAGTTGCAACTAGTGTCAAAGTCGCGTCTGTTCGAGGTGCGACAAGTCAGGTAGTAAAATTCACTAGTCGCCCTGGCCATTTCTTACCCTTCATGTTACGATGCAGTGATGATTATCGCTTACCTTATGCATCATTCTATGTGTCCTTTCTTATATAGACGCACCAGTCAGCTCTCAATCTCTGCTCTAATTGAGCTGAGCAAAGGACAAGCGGGTGAGCTTGCCTTGGGTCGAGAAGTCTCAGCATCAGGTTTGTATAATTCTCTTTCCTTCCTCAAAATAAACAGAATCAACTAAAGGCTGTGTCAGAAACAGCGGCTTAGACTACAGCTATTTTCTCGTAGAGGTGCCCCATCCAAGAGCAAAAATGCTTTGCACAAAAACTTTGTTTTTCAACTTAATTTTGACTTTATCGATTCGTAGATTTGGTTGGTCTTGGCGCAGTGGAGTACGTCGAGGAGTGCATCTATGATTCATCTCTGTCCTTCGAGCCAGCGTGGCAACCCCATCTTGGTCGCCTGTGCGTCCTGGAGAAACTCATGAAAGAATTTCCAGAGGAGTATGTCCCTGATCAGCATGAGGTGGTTCCAACACACAACTCTCACTGTAATCGCCTGATGTGTGTCCTACGCTTCGCCCTGACGGCCATACCCAACGCCCACAGCCGCATCTGCAAGCTTGGTAAGAGACTCTTTGTGAACGTCGCGCGGAACACAGTCCACATGCCGCAGCTCTACGAGAAGGTCTGCGACTCCGTGGCAGAGCTTGACAATGACCTGCAGCATGGGATACAGCGGCGACTCACAAACATTCTGGATGACTTTGAAGCCTCTAGGAATGTCGCAGAGCGGTTGCAGGAGACGGATATGCATATCTATGGGAGAGTTGTCATGGACCTGGAGGATGGTATTGAAAGAGACAGTGAGACTGCCCAAGCTCCAGAGGGCTTACTAACACCACCGCCCACCCCACCATCACAAGGTGCTACCCAATCCAAACAATCAGCTTCCAAAATCCCTGTATTGGTGCAGGATAATCAGGGACAAAGTAGACCACACGTTGTCATCAGGAGTAAGGCAAGCTCAAGGCAAAATAGTGTGCAGGCCACCCAGAGCGATGGCACACCCCAAAGGGCCACCAACAACCAAACTGAGGACCTCTCCGACCTGTCCCTATCCATGTCTCCTTGCTCACCCACCGATCGTGCCATCACCTTCAAGAGCGAGGTAGCAACAGCCAACTGGTCGTCACCGACGCATGCTCCAAAGGTCCCAAGCTGCAAGGAGCAGATTGAGATCGAGGAAGCAGAAGCCATTGCTGTTGCTTTAGAAACATCAATTACCCAGAACCCTCTTCCGGTGGTACCAGGATTGACACCTGCAAAGGACGAGGATGTCATTGTTCACATACAGAGTGAGGTAAGTGTTATGTAGATATCTTCACAGGCCTTGATGTTCACTCTTGAATAGGCACAGCAATGTTCCTCTAGTAAAGGGCACTTCTATGAGGATTTTTTTAAATTTGTATTGGAACTTTGCAAAGGGCACCATGGCAAAAGCACAGGGCACCACTACAAAAGCACAGGGCACCAAGGCAATTGCTGTGGGTTATTTTACGGCTTGTGACTTTAGATGTGCACAGTTCATCTCCCCCAAAACTTTGAATATTTTCCTCATTGTGATTTTTAAATTAAATATTCATGTATTCTTCTTTCTTTCTTTTTCTAGGATGGTGATACACCAAGAGAGAAGTGCTACGTAGAGAAGGAGCATTGGGTTAAGGGTGTACTGCTGGGAACCGGTGCATTCTCAAGCTGCTACCAGTCGAGGGATATTAAGACGGGAACATTAATGGCGGTCAAACAGGTATGGTGATATTTAGATTAGATAAGACTAAGTTAGTTTAGATTAGATTTGGTTTATTGCTTTTTATATACAGGTGAACAATAGAAATTGCCTTGGCCCTCGTGCTTAAAACTACATAAAAGTATCAGGCCTTGAACTTCTCTCATGAAGAGGAATGGCAATTTTCCTCTGGAAAGGGGACACTATTTGTATTTTAGCTTTGCAAAGGGCACCACAGCAAAAGCACAGGGCACCACAGCAATTGCTGTGGGTTATTTTGAAATATATAAGAAAATTTGAGAAAAATTCATTTATTAATCCAGGATATTTTCATTGTGCTTTTAGAAATTATAAATTGTTACCATGAAGTTAATTTTCAAAAAATGATTATTTCCCCTCCCCCAGGTTTCTTTCATCAGGAATAAAAATTGTGACCAAGAGAAAGTTGTGTCTTCCTTAATGCGTGAGATCAAACTCATGAAGGAGTTGGACCACCCGAACATTGTCAGACTGCTTGGTGCAACGAGACACAATGGACACTTCAATGTCTTTGTGGAGTGGATGGCAGGTACGTCCTATAGACCAGCTTAGTCAAAATCGGAACAGGGTGTTCAGCTTGTTGCACTGTATCTTTCTATCTTGTCCTAAATTTGGTTTCAAAGATTTTGATAAATTCTTTTCTGTTTGGCTGGTGTTTTAGAAGTTTGATTTGGTAAACAGAGTTAATGAATGAAGTTCTGGGCCAAGTGAAGCCCGATTCATACTTCCTGCAGATGCAAATGCAAAGCAAATCTTGGTGATACAACAATCGGTATGCACGTTTGAGCCAATTTGGATGCAAAATAATTTCCTTTGCACGCAGCATTTGCATGAAGTATGAACCAGGCATTGGGGTTTAAATTTTCTGCATAGGGTTTTGTTTGCTATAAAGGGCTTCCTGTATTGGTGAAGTGCATGAAATCAATTTATCGGTGAATACCTCCCCACCCTCTCTATCATCCCATCTGTCTCTCCTTCCCCACCCCCAGGTGGTTCAGTGGCCTCCGTTCTGTCTGCTTATGGTGCTTTTGAAGAGGCGGTGTTGTTGAAATACACCAAACAGCTTCTTACTGGTGTGGCATTCCTCCACAGCAAGCATGTTGTGCACAGAGATCTTAAAGGTAATGGGAAATAAATCATTTTGTTCTTCTGATATTTGATGAGGTGTAACAGACATGATATTCTTCATACTTCTGAAAATTGTGGTTAAATAGCCTGCTAAGCTATCGAAGCCTACAGCATGTGTACATGGTTAACATGTAGGGCAGCCCTTCATGAAAATTTTTTCCTACTATGGACCAAATTTTATTCCTGGTGTATCGATCCATTTTACCTTCTAATAGAAACCATCAAAAATTTTATTGTAACTTTTCAACAGTGTATTTACATATTTTGTTCATTTACCTAGGTGCCAATCTGTTACTGGACAGTACGGGTCAGCATTTACGCGTAGCAGACTTCGGCACCGCTGCCGAGATGGCATCAAAGGCCACCGCTGAGGGAGAGTTCAAAGGTCAGCTCATCGGAACTATTGCGTTCATGTCACCCGAGGTAAGTCAATTCAGAGATTGTGGACCTTTGATGTTTTTAAATCAACCTGGAATGGTTAAAACCATTCCAGGTTGATTTTTAAGTTAGTTTGTTTTGTTCAGCTGAAGTGATTTCCAAACCATGTGTACATCTTGATTAGGTCAGCACTTAATAGTACCCAATAGACCTTATGCATTGACATCATCAAGCCATCATCTTAGAGGTAAAACAGTGACGTAATAATTGCAACGCACAGATGTGTACGTGTGGCGCACGGGATTAGCCAATAATCAACCTCCTTTTGACCTTTAAGTGAGGGTGCCCTACTCAAATAACATCGCTTGCAAGAGGTCTATGAACATTTTTGACTTTTTTCCTAAGGGCCAAGTATCATACCCGTAGATTATGTTCTGTAATTTTTTAGACAAACAAATTTACTCGAGACACCAATTGTGCCTTTTGAGCACACGTGTCATGTAGCGTTTTTGAACAAAGATTATGTAAAGCCGGTAACTTTAAATGTTTGAACTTTTTTGACAGTGGTGTTTTGTTTTTTGACCAGGTACTAAGAGGTGAAACGTATGGTCGTTCATGCGACGTATGGAGTATTGGATGCTGTATGGTTGAGATGTCCACTGCCAATCCTCCATGGAATGCATCCGCAATCTCCAATCATCTTCAGCTCATTTTTAAGGTTAGGTTAACATCTCTCTTCAACATAGCATTTACATTGGCTATAGGCTCATGACAAGATCAGCGTCCGAAACCAAGACACTCCACAGTTGTTCTGCAACAGTGTATTTTTGGACTTCTAGTGCATACAGTCACTCCTAACTGTTTCAGACGACAAACTTTTCATGTACATAGTTAATTAAGAATCAGAGTCGTGCCTGTCTGAAACGGGTATAAGATGCCGCGTGATTAACAAATTTAAAATCAATGATATAGTTCCACTGTGATGTGATTTTAATGAGTGATTGTTTCTTGTTGGATGACAGATTGCCAGTGCTGAAGGACCCCCTCCCGTACCAGAAGACCTGTCAGCCCCAACCAGAGATCTGTTACTTCGCTGCTTTGAGCACAAGCCTGTAAACCGAGAGAGCTCTGCTGATCTCCTCAAGCATGCTGTATTTACACGGCTCTAAATGTATGGAGGCCAGGCTAGCTGCTGAAACAATGTTAAACTCGTTGCTTGATGGCCGTGGCCAGGATTCTAACCCTAACCCAGACAAAAATCTGTCTGAAGATGCCTGAATCTGTCTGAAATCTGAAGCATGTTGTATTCACACGGCTCTGAATGTATGGAGGCCAGGCTAGCTGCTTACACAAACTCATTGCTTGAAGGTCTTAGCCAGGATTCTAACCCTAAAATCAACCACCAGGGCCCAAGTTCATAGAGTAAGCTAAGCGAAACAAAATGATGCTAACCAGAATAAGGTCACCATCCAAAATACCATGTCACATGTACAATTGATGACAGGTATCCTGTTCATAAGCAGGTATTTAAGCAGTATTTTCTGCTTCAGCATCTCTTTGAAAATGGGCATGGATAGAAATGGTAGCAAGATAATGCTAGGTGCCTTAATTTTTTATGTGTTTTTACAGATAGACCATTTTGTAGATCCCACTTGCCCAATTAAAATAAAACCAAGCTGAAAAGTTCTTACAAATTATCGGTGTCAGCAATACAGATAGTTCAGAAAAATCCTTTAACATTCAGTCATTTTAAGAATTTAACTGGCAAGGTTTTCTGTTCAGTTGCAGAGTTATTTCAGAGCCCAGTTTATTTCAAGTTCACCAACAAACTCATTTCTAGTAACTTCTACATTTGGCTTCAACAGTTTGTTTTACTTTGGGAGTTATCCACCACTTAACATGTACTCCAAACCAAGCAATGGTTCTTATCAAATGTCTTAAAGTATGAAAAAGTGAAAACTTTTGTTTTTAAAAAGATATGTACATTTGATAATGTAAACGTTTTAGTTTGAACGATTGTGTATTTGTGTATATTATAGGACAGGGTATGACAGAATGATATGCTGTTTGGCCACACATTCTTGATCTGTCAGTGTCACATGTTATTATTTATAAATTTATGTTCCATTTTGCGTTTATTCAATCAGATTATTTTGCTCCAAATATAAATCAAAAAAATTAATTGTAAACATTGGATAACAACTATATATTATACAAATAACCAAATGGGTGTTTTTAGACAAGATAAATAAACAATTTTATTTGTGTATAATTTTGTGTACAAATCTCAGACGTATCCACCACAGGTAATACTTTGTTAACAACTCATTCATTTGTAAATGAACTATTACTTTCTAGTTTCTTTTATGTTTCCACTACGTATTCACTTTGCAACATCTACTTAATAACAATTGCAACCGTTTTTCTCTAAGTGACATGTTCATTTTTGAAACCATATTCATTAACATTATCAGTATGTATGTGAATATCTGTCTCGTTGATATTTGCATTTTTTATACAATTGATAGAAATAAGTCCGTCCAAACTTCACCTCTTCAGATATTTTTAAAATAACAAACACACTGTTTGTTGTGAATACTAACTGTGTTTGATGTAAATATAAGCAAGGGGCATCAAAAGCAAGGTACAACATTGGTAACTCTTCAAAAACAAAATGGTGGAATTCACTTGAGGTTTCACATCAAAAAGCCAACTTTTTAGTTTTAACGTTAGGGAAGAACACTTTCTGTTTGCAATGCACTGCAATTCCTGAAAAACATATTGAATTCTCAAGGTTTTTAGAAGCTCTGGGAAAAGTTAGGTTTTGGAAGTAAGTGCCAATGGCATACCTTGTCTTTATTTATCAATGTACATTTGTACAACAAGTGTGTTTAACGAGTGTGTGTGTAGGGTAACTGATATGTAAGTAACTTCTACAGAAAGTGCCTTGAATCGGTCATTAAGAAAGGTTTGTAAAGTTAAGTAATATACTTTGAACAGTTGGCTCAAAGACTACAAGTCCACCCCCCCCCCCCCCTTAAAGTCAAAAGGTTATGAAAAAGTGTCTTATGGGTAATCATTTAGTACTATTGTTATTTTAGAAAACAAACAAACAAACATTATTTGAAAGTCTTCAAAATGTTGCAATTTTAATTGTAATTTTCTCTAGAGAGGGGTACATCAAAAAGTTAGTACTATTGTTATTTTAGAAAACAAACATTATTTGAAAGTCTTTTTCAAAATGTTGCAATTTTAATTGTAATTTTCTCTAGAGAGGGGTACATCAAAAAGAAAAACTTCTTTTTCTTTTTTCAATTTTCTTGAAGTGAAGGTTTTTAAATTTATGATTTTAATACAATTATGTTACATCACAGATGTGCTACATGTTGGGACCATTCACATATTTTTTGTTAACATAAAGGAAGTCATCCACATGAAAAAAGGACCAAGGATTGTGAAGAAAACGCAATAACTTTTATAAACAAGTGTTTTTACAGCCTGCCTAAAGATGAAAAGGACCAAGTTATGTGAAGTGTATTTTTGTAACGGAAGAAGTTTGTTTTTAATTTTGGAAACGAGTGATACAGTATTCTTATAAATGTACAGTATTGTAAGATAATTTTATTATAAAGTATTTCTTCAGTATTTCTTATGAAATAAAGACCTTGATCCAATTTGATAAAAATTTGTTAAGGAGAAAGTGTTGGAAAATGGTCAGGTGACTTTAATGAGCATGTTTATGTACTTAACCTCTTGTGTCAGAGGTGGGGCACAAGACATACAAGGTTGCCACCTTAAGACAAGTTTTAAAAGTATTGGCTGATCCAAACACAAGTCCAGAGGTAGTTTAGAAAAGACAATGCTTATATACGAGGTGTATTATGTTTGTGTTATGTGAACTCATGTTGTTGTTTGGATCAAAAGAAGAAAAAAGCTGCAAAGAAGACCTCATTTGGTGAGATTTCTATTTCAGGAAATGAACCTCATTTTCTACTTGTAAGTACAGTATATCATTTGAACTTGTATTAATACCAAGTTGTATCATGATTGTATATAGCCACATGTGTACATATTTTTTCATCCATTTTATGTATGGTACAAACAATAAATACTGATTAATTTTATCAAATAAGCTTTAACTCATGGGTTTGTTCTGATTGATCCTATGTTTTGTATTGCTTCCTTCCCACATCGGTCATTGTTAATTAATGCGGAAGACTTTTTTGATCAAGAAGTGAAGCAATATTTGCATTTGTGTTGTACCACTGCACACATTATACGCATCAAGCAAAGGTTCAACTCTTGTCAAATTATGCACTATGCACGGCGCATGTGTTGTTGTGTAACCATCACCAGCAGTGTGGGTTCGAGTCCCAGTCGAGACACCTGTGTGCTTAAAGCAAGACACTTAGCCATGATGCTTCGTCCTTCGAAAGGGACGTAAAGCCATTGGTCCCGTGTGTTGTGTAACGCTCATAAAAGAACCCGGTGCACTTGTCGAAAAGAGAAGGGGTTTGCCTTGTTGATCCTGGTTTGATTGGCAGCATATTGCGCCACACCAGAAAGATGTACACTGTGTGTAAAGGGAAATACAGTAAATAGGAAGATTTATTTTGAAAGCAAACTTTTTCCGGAAAAACAGACCGAGTTAGTTTGGTACCCATACTCGAGTGAGTACATGTGCATTGAGCCACACTAGGGTCCATTGGTTTCCATGCCCCCAAACCAATAGGGCTGTACACCGAGGTAGCGTAACCTCTATACAATGTAGTGTAATAGACCCCTTGCAAATGACATCACAGGCCCAAACAGCGCCCTCACTGAGGTCAATGAAGACCTTTCATTGGCTGAGAGATGGGCGTTGTGAACATTTTCATTGTTTAACCTAAGCAATGGCAGCCAATGCAAGACGGCTATCACATCCGTTCAGACAGGCACGCCAGAGTCACGCCAACCAAATAAATTAGGAGCGACTCTAGGTCGACCCAAATAATTTTGGTTTCACACAGGCAAACTTAACCTACTATTTACATTGGCTCGGCTCATGACAAGATCCTTGCTAAAACCAAGTCACTCCAGAGTCTTTCCGAACGACTGCAACAATCGATCTTTCGTTTTCTAGCAGGTCCAGTCGCTCCTAACTTTTTCAGGCGTCAATCTTTTCATGTACTTCCTTCAGAATTTGGTTTGGGGGTGACTATGGAGCGCCTGTCTGAAACGGGTGTAAGGTGAATTGCACAAAATACAGATTTGACTCTACATTCGACCGCTACAAAAATGACAGTTTGCATACTTTGATTTATTATTTCCATTGGAAACAAAGTTCATGTGTTCTCCACATTCTGTGACTTAATTAACAAAAAGCATTGTGAAACTTATTTAAATGATGCTTTATCAATGACATTCACTTTCCTGACTCATCTCAGCCAACGATGGATCAATTTCTCCAGTGATTGGTTTTAAAATTAATTCTCATTAGTATTCTTGAACAAATCATGTCAAACAAGATCGATGTATTATTAGATAATATTGTTATATACAAACAATTAAACAAAACTGTGACCTTATTGACCAATCCTGGTCTGGTTTTTAAATTGAGGCAGGCCTGGAATTCCATGCAGACCATGGAGGCCTTTATGGCCTGCATTGCTCCTGGTCTTGGCCCTGGTGCCCCTTCAAAAGTTTTCTTTTGCCCTTTGCAAAATGAAAATGGCATTGCTCTCTTCAAAGATGAAACTCCATGACTGTAAGGCCACAATTCCTTGGAAATTAAGCTTCATTACCCCTGCACCCCCCCCCCCCCCCCAAAAAAAGTTATTATACCACCCATTATGTTATTAACAAATTTGATAAAATATTCAAATAGGGTGTAGAGCCATCACAAAGTAAAAGTAATTAAATACATGTGACGATTTCTGATGTGATTAAAATTTTGTTATAAAAAAAACAAAAAAATAAGTAAGATTTGAAATTGTGCATAGTGTAGGAAGTAAGAAATGAAGTTTATGAGTAACATTAATGTGTTGTTAAAATCTCTTTTGGGATAAGTGTTGGGTCTGAGAAAAAAAGAGTTACACACCTTTGTTTCAACATCCTTGTGGTCCGACACCCTTAATGTGTTTGCCTAATCTTAACCCCGACCCTGGGGTGTATATCACTATCAGAACATAGGGGTTTCATTTCATTTATTCTGGTTGTGAAGCCGAGGACTCTCACAAAAGCGAATTGAATCACTAGTCAAGGACCCCATGGAGAGAAGACAATGAAAGAAGTTGCAGTTTGAGATGTTGGAGGATAAGCCAGGAGAATTATTGTACAAGTTTTGTAAACCTTCAAAACATAAATTTTGTATATGCATGCAATCTGTTATATTGTCTTGGTTGACGACGCCGGTCTGACGACGATCAGTCATCGGTAAAAGGCGCAACATCGACTGGTTCGAGACTTGGCTAGTCTATGAATTGATCCAGATGCTTGTTTGATACAGATATCTCTTCTCCAGTTATTAATAATTGCAATATCGCTGTAAAGATAGTTGTTTGATTATGGGTACTGTGTGATTTCACAAAATCAAACAGAAAAGGCCTGTTGGAGTTTGTTAGGTTTTGCATCATGCCCCTTAGCAGATTGTTTTATTTTGTTTGATTGGGTACAGTTCCCATTGCATGGTAGTATACGATGTTGGAATGTGTTGGTTAGGGATGGATTCTAGTAAACCATTTGGGAGTTTGAGTTATAATTAAAATTAAAATCAAATAATAATTGCAATATCAGCGAAATCACATTAACAAAACGAACATTCCTCCCTCTATGGAAGACATAACCCAGCTTCTGCAAGTCGAGAGTAATGTCAGATTTGTTCCCCCTAAAATAGTCGGCTTTCATCTCATAGTTTCCTGAAGCAGAAACTAGTTTTATGAAATGCTAAAGCCCGGTTCATACTTCCTGCGAGTGCCCATGCGATACAAGTTTTGATGCCAAAAATTTGCAACGAATAATTCACATCAGTTGACTTGTGCTTAACTCCTGCGAAACATTTGCTGCGAACGTACATACAAATTTGAATCGCATTCGCATTCGCAGGAAGTATGAACTGGGTTTATCTGGTGCTAATCAAAAAGTTCAAATGTTCTCAATGCATCTTCTTCTTTAGTCTCTAATGTCGCTATTGCACCGTCGTTGAAGACGAATGATGACCCACTGTCCATGACGAGGCATGCATCCCAACCACGGGATCGAACTCGGATTCTGTGTTGGAAAAAGTCACAATAATATAGAGGAATTAAAACATCCCTCTCTGAAAACACCCCTTCCACTCCGAAGTTCAAATTCTAAATGTATTAACCAACCTTTGTCCATGTTAAAGAAAAAGTATGTAACATTTTCCATCCTACAACACCAACCCAATGGGAAATGCATTTGTGTAGGAGAGTCAAATATAACTCAAAACCAAAAGCGTCGTGACTGGCCAGGCAAGGATTCAAACCCTGACCAGTCAATTGACAGAACTTGAAATACGGTACACTTTAATACTCGGTACACTTTAATACTCGGCACACACTTAAATACTCGATACACTTTAATACTCGGCACACACTTTAATACTTGGCACACACTTTAATACTCGGCACACTTTAATACTCGGTACACTTTAATACTCGGTACACTTTAATACTCCGCAACAATGCTACATAGCATGTGTTTACAAACAGGTAGCTTTATATGTTGTTTGAAGCTTTTCATGGTGTTGAAAAAAAAAAAAAAAAAAAAACTTGCGGGTACAACAATGTTTTAAATCTCGTTTGTGGGAGTGTTGGCTCTAAAGAACCGGTGTAGTCTTGATGTTTCAAACAGTCAGGAGAAAGCTTGACATGTATGTTCCCTTGTGTGTGTCTATACTTACTTCTTTGCAAAGCCTCTTGGCATCATGGCTTGGTAGATGCCATTAATGACCGGATCACGCACTGTATAGGAGAGGGTCGGATCGCTAGCATCAAAGACCAGTGAATTATTGAAGAGAGAGGCAACTCTCTCCTGGAGCACAGGACTGATTGGGATGTTGGCTCCCGTCTCTTGGTTAACTGTTTAAAAAAAAAACATTCAAGACATAGTACAAAACTGCTTCATATAGAGATGCTTTTAAGCATAAATAGGCAGAAACCAGTTACAGATAAAACATGTGGAATGATACTTTGGTTATCTTATTCTGGTAAGCAAAATTGTTTTGTTCTTAGCTACTTTTTGTGCTTAAGCAGCTCTATGCCATTGGGCCCTAATAATTATCAATTAAAAAGGAAAAGAATAAGAGATCATAAAATGTATTAAAACTATTAAATTACCAAACCTCAAGAGAAATAATTCAGTGCAGAATACTGCCAAAGTCAATGAAAGTGTATTTGTAAACCCAACGATAGTTGTTGCTTATTTCTTGATCTTTGACCCAGTCCCATATAATAGATCTTTTTTTCTCCCAGTCAGAGCAATGTAACCAAACCTCAGTTGGAAGGGCAAATAGTCTGGTTCCTTTTTTGTACTACGACTATTAGTATTCATTACTACTATCAGATACAAGGAACATGACCAAGATGGTGGCATCGTAGTCCAAGAATAAATATAGGTATACAATTGGTGCCTTTACTTACATATTGCTAGTAGTTCTCTTACACTCTGATGTGACAGCTTGTTAATGTTGAGGGACCTGGTGAAACAAACAACAAATACACTGATAACATGCCTCTTCACCATACCAATCTTTCAATTAACACAGTTTGATTTTGTTCGTGGACGAAGGACTGAACTAGTAAACTTATTATGCTTTACATGGGATCAGGCATACTGATTAGGCAAGAGTGAATCTTTGGTTAGATGTGGTCTGTATGTCTTTAGAATGTCAAGTAAGGCCAACAGGCAACCTTGGTTTGTCTGGCTCAGAGTTCATGTTGTCTGGGCCATGTTGTCTGGGTCAGAGTTCATGTTGTCTAGGCCAGAGTTCATGTTATCTGGGTCATGTTGTCTGGGTCAGAGTTCATGTTGTCTGGGTCATGTTGTCTGGGTCAGAGTTCATGTTGTCTAGGCCAGAGTTCATGTTATCTGGGTCATGTCGTTTGGGTCAGAGTTCATGTTGTCTGGGTCAGATTTAATGTAATCTGGGTCACTGTAGGGTTTTGTATCTTTATAGTTGCCCTACCATGATGTGGATCCGGTGCCTGTGCAGATTGTGATGCCTGAACTTTTCTGTCTCTCCATGGGTCCATCATCCACTGATATCTCATAATAAGAAACCCTGTATAAACAACAAGATTACAAGAAATGATGACAAACATTCTGCAGATTCAAAAAACTAGAACAGTAAAGTTGTGAACATTAAGACCAAAATAACTTACTCTGTGACAGTAAAAAACAAAAGTAGTCCCCTCGAAAGTAGTTAATAAGCCCTAGATAGTAGTTAATAAGCAGGATTTTTTTTTTTTCAGAAGCAAGTAGTCTTAGAGTGTCATGGACAAGCGGTTTATTGGAGCACCAAATTCCAGTTCTGGTGGTTTAGTCATCCGGGTATAAGCGCGGAATTCCCTGCTTCCGTAAGTGCAAATGCTTTGCTTACAGTAAGCAGAGTCATAAAACTAAGTTCAGGTTGGTTGAATGGTTGGACGGTGTGTTTATTGAAAACTACAGGATAGGAATAAAGTTACTCGAACAGGATTTGGAAAAAGGATAACAAAGTTTCCGGGAAACTTAAAATCTGGATGTCCAAATTGTTCACTTACAATACATACATACATATAAATGAAAGATAAAGCAGGGTGTCCAAAAAACACCCTAACAGCCCTCTTGCTAGAACACTTTGACCAGTATCAACTGTTATAAAAGTTTAGTTATATGGAAAACTACAGGATTGGACTAAAGTTACTCGACCCAAACCAAAATTGATGAAATCTTACGTTGATGACAGTGACTCCCCAATGAAGACCTCATTCAATGCTCTGATAGGAAGCACTCTAGGGACTGATTCAGCTTTCTCCAATCCATGTCTTAATCTATTCTCCAAGGTCCAATGCTTGTCTCGAAGCTCAGGTAACTTCAGCTGCTCTTCATGAAGGTCTATGGGCTCAGCGTTGATCAATCCACTTTCTACAGTTGCACGAATTCTCTGACGCCATTTCCATCTAGGAGGTAAAAATGTGAAGAAAAATCAGAATGATCGAACATAAGAGTTTTATTCTTTTAAAAAAAACTGTGCTGTTTTAAAAATCTAAAGTGTAATATTGCAATATTTCGCTGTAATATCTCTGAAGCATTTGAATTGTTTACAGGTTTCTAGAAAGGTTGACTCCTCTGTTGCTTACACTGGACGGAGTCAAGGGAATAAAGGTCCCATACCATTGCAATGGCATTGACGTCCTACCACAGGACTACAGTTTTACACACATTCTTTATCCCCGATTCAAGTTTAACATTTACTGATCTATCCTGTTCAATATGAAATAAAATTTAAATCAAACTCAAGCAAGAATCTACAAGAAACACCTACCTGAATTTCCCTTCCATTATTTTCTTGAGAGCCTCATCAAAGTTCTCAGTATACCATGGTGAGAGGCAAAGATACCCAGCGGACCCACTAGGGTAAGTATTAACTCCTAGCACCGGTTTATCATCAGTGACTTTACTGGCTGTCATGATGAAGGTTCCGTCCCCCCCAGCTGGGATGAGAATATCCGCCCATCGGACCGACTCCTCGTTCAGGCTTTGGTCGAATCTCTGAGCAACCTTCACCTCAATGTTCTGTGATCTGGAGAGATATTAAGATTTATACTTGATTTAGTATTAATAATGTGAATAATTATACCTTGCCAATATGAGACACAGGATAGACCCCCCCGTGTCCCTATACTTTAAAGGCACTGGACACTATTGGTAATTACTCAAAATAATTGTTAGCAAAAAACTTACTTGGTAACAAGCAATGTAGAGCTGTTGATAAAACATTGTGAGAAACGGCTTCCTCTGAAGTAACTTAGTTTTTGAGAAAGAAGTAATTTCTCACTAAAATATTTCACTTGAATTTGAGACCTCAGCTGTGTCTAACACTTTTACTATAGTCCACTTAGCCCTTAGCATTCCTGAAACCCTGAAATCTCCTCAGCTCCTAAGGAGCATGCAGCACCGTAAAATAATAGGTATAAATCTGGCTCTTTCCAACCATGCATCAAAGTTCCTGTGATTAGTATCTGGGTATGTTCCTATAGTGACTGCGAATGCAATACTTACTGCAAGCTCTCCACTATCTTGTTGACATTGTCAATGTGTACGTTATGTTTTTCTACAAGCCTGTCATATTGAGATCCTCGCTGAACAAGCTGAAAATAATTATCAAAATAGTTACATATATTTGATTTTGGGTTGAACAAAGACTTTTTAACGACCTCAAGATATAACATGCCTGCACTCTACCAAACAGAGTAATTATTTGCAAAAAAGACTCCACTGACCGTGGATCAGATTAACCTATCTCTATTTCTCGAGTTGCCTGTATGTCAAATTCTTACTCAAAAGCCAACGGCCAATTAAAAATAAATAAAATTTAAAGTTGATACTCACGATTGACATGTTATTGTGTATCAAATGTGTTATGACTCAAAGTCAAACCATTCTATATTAAACCGTGTTATAAAAATTATTATTGTTAATGTTAGTGAAAAAGAAAGTTAGTGAAAAAGAAAGAAAACAAACCACTTTCTTGAGACCATCTTCTCCAAGTTGACTGTATCGCTTCTTCTCAAACGCATAGCGTGACAGTTTAGAGACAACCAAAGCTCGCTTTGGTCTGAAGGGGATCCCGTCCCCTCCAAGCTCAGCCCCGCCCCCTCCTCCTCGAAAGTTTGTTGACATCAGCCTTCGGATCACATTATTGAAGTTCCTGGGGCTTCTTGAACGTTTTGCACAGATTAAAAGTCGATGTAAATAACCAGCAAAGACCCCACTCCTATGAACCATCTTTGATACAGACGATCCTATAAATCGTACTTGGGATTTTGACACGACAACGTGAACAATTTGAAGAAGAAAGCATGTAAATTACTAAAGCAATCGCTCGAGCAGCGAAGTGCTAGTTTCTGTGTACTGTGTGCACCGTCAGCTTTTGTTGTTGTCTAGCTAGTGTGTACTTCGCTCAAAGCCCATCCATTTAAAGATGCTATTAATTTTGTGCAGGTGCACCCATGCAACTTTTACAGCATGGGTTTTAAGGAGCCACTTTATTACCGCGACTGACCGCGACTTTTGAAATGCAGAAGTTAGAGACTGGCAACAAAAGCGAGTTTTAGTAATCCTTGGTTCGAAAGAAAATGGCGAGAATAGTAACAAGTCACCATTGGTATATGAGAGATGTAAGTTTTATGTTTATAAATTGTTTAAAAAGTTTTTTTTCGTGAATAATTAAAGTTACGTCTTGCGAATGGTCCTCTTTTTGACACGTGATTGTTACAAGCATACACCTATGTACGTCTATTTCCGACATCTTATTTGGTTTATTGCTTTTAATGTTTTATTTAATATTTCGAGACCTCAGATTTAGAATTTGAGGTCACGAAATCAAGCATCTGAAAGCACACAACTTTGTGTGACCAAGGTGTTTTTTCTTTCATTATTATCTCGCAACTTCGACGACCGATTTAGCTCAAATTTGCACAGTTTTTTTGGCTTTTGCATATTGTTGAGATACACCAACTGACCAAGTGAGAAGACTGGTCTTAAAACGGCCTTAATTAAAACTCTTAGACAATTACCAACATAAGCAACAGGTCCAACGAACCTCTCAGTTTAAGGAGTACCTTTCATGCACACCAGCATCCAGTTGGCCCTTGTTCTCAGTAAGGGCCGTCTCGCCCAAGTATCATGCCAAGGATTTTAATGGTTATAACTTATAGTTATAAAAAAAAGTAACATCAATAATAAATCAAAATAATAACACCATTTATATATATAGCGCCTTTTCCTAAGATTGCAAAGAGCTCAGAGAATGACAAGAAAAAACAACAACAATGGGAACGGGAAAAAAAGGGAAAAAAAGGGAAACCACAACCAGGCAAAGCCTGCATAATTGAGGCAAAGAAAGTCCAGCAAAAGCCGGTCTCTCTATGACGAGAAAGTGCAGGCCAAGCTAGGCAAGAGTTACTGACAAAAACAAAAATGTTTTCCAGTGGCTTTTATGTCAAGAAATGGAAAATAAGATCATAACAACATTTCATTGAGATTTCCCGAAACCTAAATCTCATAAGCGGCAGCAGCAAAACAGCGCCCTTGACTAGTATGACATCATTTCTTTTTATGCTTCATCATCACCAGGTGTTTCGATGGAGGACTGGAGCAAGTCTAGCCTGGTCCCTCATACTTCTTCCTTTTACCACAATCTTGTACATCGTTCTTGTTAAAATCGATGTCTTTCATCCATACACATGGTTACTTGGTAAGTTTGTAACAAACAGTCATTATTTAATCAAATTCTGTTACAGGAAAATGTTAATGCCTAATGGCCTGACGTTTCGACCCTAGCAGAGGTGTTTTGACCCTAGCAGAGTTTTAAAGACTCTGTTAGGGTCGGAATGTCAGGCCTTTAACTTTTTGTTTGTACTATACCATGTGCCCTTTGGTTGGTACTTAGCAAATTGCAACAGCTAATTTTTATTTCGCAAAATTATGTTTTATTACATAATATGCTATCCTGAAGGGACCAATGAATTCAAGCCCTGGTTTTACTTGAGTCAGCTTTATCTCACATGACAATGTTCAAACAGAAATGTTAATCATGAATATTGGTACAGGTAGGTATAGGCTGGTGAAATCTTTTTGAAAGTAAGCTTTTAGGCCTGTATGCTTTGTTTTTGAAAGTGCAAGGGCACAGAAGCAGTTTCTCCTTGGTAAAGGGCACCCTATGGGGAAACTGTAAATTACTACCTGAGCATTTCAAGGGCACCAAGGCAATCACCAGGGAAAATGGAGGCAATTACCTTTATTGCCTTTGTGAAGCTTTAAAATGAAAACTGTAACATTGGTTCTCTTTAAAGTAGATAAAAACGTTGTACTTCCTTGCCCAACAGATTGGCTCGGCACAGCTATGTCTTTCTCAGGCTTTGGTTACATCATCTTGATTGCAATCCTGACAACAGTTGTTGCCATCGGTAACGTCCTCTGCTACACAGGTAAGGTTTTTTGAGGTTTGTTTCTAAAGGCGTTTATTTAGAGGGACTCGATTTCAAAATATCCAAATGAAGAAATTGAAAACTTTAATCATAAAATCATATAAAAGGTCTATTACTGAGGGCTTTTTCTTTTGTTTCCACATTTCAACTATTTATGAATTAACATTATTTAAGTTCCATAGACTTAATCGCAAATACTTGGTATGCGAGGTAGGCGTAGAATGATGAGAATGCTGGTCTACTTAGAGATCAAGTTTTATCCCTAGCTAGATCGAACAGCGTGCATCTCATTCAACATTTAGCGCTTACGCAGTGTGTATTTGCGAAAAGGTCTATGCTTTTTAAGTTGCATAAATTATGCCATAGAATGTTTGTTAATTTTTTCCCCCTTTCTTTGAAGTTGTCCCTACTGTCCACATCAATCGCCTGTCGATCATCTGGGGTTTGGTCAAGCCACCAAGCCTCCTCCACATGGCATGCCACACCCTGGCTGGAGTCCTGATGGCCTGCTGCTGGGCAGCGCTGATTGGCACGTCATACAGCAACCTGACAGTGACCGCCGACAAGGGCGCTACGCTGTGTCTGAATGACCGTCATCTGTTTCTGGTGTTGCATGGTGCATTCATGGTAGGATTTTAAACATATATGGTAATAATAAAATCAAGCATTTCGGAGTAGACATACAAGGGCATGACTCTGGCTTGTTTCCATTGGACTTTTTTTCACAGGGCCACACAGAAAGTACATTCCCACCTGGTTTTGGCAACGGAACAGTTAATATTACTGTGTATGCATTGCGATTTACAGCCCTGTTCAATAGGTATACAGCGCGAAGCTTTTCCCATTGCACTTTTTAGCGGCTGCGAGGAAGTCGTTTGGCCGCGACATCTTTTGACACGTTAGTTTTCCATCATGGTCGTGGTAAGTTGACAGGGAGGTCAGTTAACCATGCATCCTCATCCGTTTAGTTTTGTCATTCTGCAATGAAAGTTAACACTTTGCTTCAACAAGAGACATTTTTCTTACAGCTGCTTACTGTCCTGAATAAGTCCTGAAGTGTTTGGAACTGCTCGCCTGTAAATCGCCCTTCGGCAGCTTATAATGAGTGGAAAGATTTAATACAAACTTTACTACCAAATTAAAATATTCAATCATCTGCTTTTTATTTACAGGGTTTTCTGTATTCAGTTTCTTACATTCAGCAGCAGGATCAATATATGGACTTCCCAGTTATACAAGTAAGTTTTATATATGTGGTAATTTATGTATTTGTAATACAGATGAATTTTACTCTCCTGGTAGTGAAAAAAAAAGTTATTTGAGATGGTTTATTCGGGTACTACCGTTACACACAAACAGCTGTATAAATTCTCTGGGTGTTTTTTTTCATGTACTAGTAACTCTTTTGTCAGTTTCGTTTAGCCTGAAAATCATTTCTATTTTGCTTTCATTGAAGTGATCCAATCACAAAACGGCAGTTGAAATGAGTCTACTTTTAAGGGAATCAATGTGTGGTGAAGAGGTTTTCAACTAGTAGTTTAATCCCAACGAGGCCTGGTTCTTGTTACTTTTACCGAGACGAAGTCAAGGTAAATTATCAAGAACCAGGCCTCCTTATAAGGGAATGCTGTGTGCGTCGCGCGACTTGCGTGATGTGGCACAACTGTCTCGGCTGTTGCTCTCGCCCAATAGGAATGAAGAAACTGTCTTATAAGCATAGGTGCAAACCCGCGTGTCACGCCCATGTTTCAACACGTTTTACTGGTCATTAACAAAGATTTATACACACCCACGTGACGCGCTCTCCACCAATAGGAATAGCGAAAATGTCTGAGGTATTTATGAATGTTATTTAACTAACAAAACTAAATTTATCTACTCATCATTATTTAATTAAAACAGTTGCAGTTCTTAGATCCTGAACACAGCCATTTAAATTTTTCTGCTATAGCTTTTATTTAACTCACAAAACAGCCGCTGAAATTAACTTGCCTTTTTTATTGAATCCACAAAACAGCAGTTGAAATTCTTCCAAGTGAAGACGTACATGTGGTGCAGCCTGCAGAACAATGCAATCCGTTCATTGAGAGCCAGTGGATATTTTTACATTCTCTTTTATCTGTTCGGTAAGTCCTGTTGCCAAGCAATGCCTCTTAATATGTTCTTGGTTCATCTCTCCATCTTCTGTTTTGTCTTCATCGTTTTCTTGTTCTGTTTCATGTTTGGAAAACAATCTTCACTATTTCATTGTTTTATGAGGTGTCTCTGTTTTATCAGGTGCAACAACCTTGGGTCTCAGAATTCATCCCTCATGCAACAACATATCTTTCTGAAAGTTTGTATACAACACTGAACTCAGCGCCATGAGTTTCTTGTTTGGTAGATACGTGCACTATATAAGACTTCAATATTATTCTTCATTATTATTAAAGCAGAATGCACTACCTTCCCATCTTTTCACAAAGCAATTATTGTTAAGTGCCCTCAAACCATAGTTTCTCAAAGCATTGCATTTACAGGTATCTTAGCAACTCCTTAAAATTTTGCAAAGTTCTCCTTCTACATTTTCATCTTCTCTTTTGAAGGATCTATACCCAAGACTTGGTTACAATCCAACTTGAATCTTGAAGAGACCCCAGTACCTCTCAACTCCATTTCTGGACTTCTAGACGTCTCCCTCTTGTGGATTGTCCTGTGGACCGGTGTCGTCACAACTCACCTTTGGGGAGTGTCACTGTTTCTGTTTAAGATCTTCAATACAGAGGTAGGACTTTATTTTTGACAAAAAAATAATTAATGTGAATTATATTTTGGAAGTTGTCTACAACTAGCTTGTTCCTCTTTGGTTTCCATTGGACTAGCTTTCCTCTTATCTTTTTTTGAACCTATATGTACAAACTAAACTGTTATACATGTAGTCAACTCAATCATTGGTGATTGTGCCTTTGGCTGTTTGCTAAGGGTGTTGCTATAGGCAGCCTATGCTACACTGCATGTTACCATGGTGATCCAGCCATAGCCACAGCCAATTAGAGCCATCTTGCTTTCCTCTCTATAGGTTTACCAATTCCCCATCGAGGCGGCCTTTGTCGGCCAAGAAGAGCGCCGTCTCCACAAGGCGCTGTCTGAAAGACACAACCTCTTGGTTAAGTACTTGGCTTATCAGGACCTGAGCTCACTGGCTGAGCATCGTCGGGATCGAAGAGCGGATGTATTTGCTCTTAGCCAGCCTGGTAAAGTAATATAATAACAATAAAATAATTCTTAATAAGTTCTTATGAAATAACTAGTTCCATTGCGTGTAATGGCCTAGGGGTTAGAAGCACCAGATTCAAGCTCTGGTGTTTAATCAGCTGAGTGTGGGTTTGAGTCCTTAGGTCAGACACTTAACCATGATTGCTTCAAAAACAGTGTGGGATGAAGTGCTTTCTGCTCTACCAGCCAGGCTTCAGATGGATGATACCCAAGCCTGCATCCATATAGACTGTAAAGGGGGTACTCCTGTTTCAGCCCCAGGATGGGTGGCAACGGCCCCTGGAAAAGAAGTTGATTGTAACCCACACCTTGAAGTGGCCTTCAGGCCTTATGTGTCTGGCAACTTGCATAAACAGTTTTGTTTTCAATGCATCTCATCATTAGTGCGCTTTACTTTATATTATTTAAAACTAAATGATGGAAATTATTTACTCTTCGGGAAAGTCATCCCTCTAACCCAAACGTCTTTTTATAATTGGTTTAAAAAGGTGGTCATCCACACAACTGGATCAGTATCTGTGGAGCATGCCTGTCACTCATTGAGTCTCTGACTCAAAGACTCACCTCTCACCAAGAGTGGATTGCCAACGGCCTGGCCCAGAAGAAGAGAAGTCAGGATACTACTCCTAGTGAGCCTGGAGGGCAGTCATCCAATGGGAGCATGGCAGAAGGATCTAGGGTTGGTGGCGGACAATCTAACCAAGGTTTGTAGAAACTACATAGGGAGTAATACCTAGGGCATTGAATAGTGATTACAGCCAGCCTTGAATCCAGGTCAATTGGTTCGATTTAACAACCGATACAAACCATCCACATTTGAAAATCTCCTTTTACAATAGCATATTTTCCCCTTCCACACTGCAGATGCATCAACTTTTTGGTACACCCCAAGAGAGCCTCGTGGTCCTCACCTTCGTAGCTCCGTAGCATCTCCGATTACCCCCGGGGCACCCATGTATGACCATGGATACAACACGGTCCTACAAACACCACAGATTACTAGTCTGGATGTACTCCAAGACATTGGGACCCCAGGGATAGAGAGCACACGATATGCCACCCCTGGATCTGGTTACGGACCCCTTGCAAGACCATCTATTCACAGAGGTAGGAGCTGTCCCTGTCTTTAAAGGCTCTAGACACCATTTGGTAATTGTCAAAGACCAGTAACTTCACTTGGTGTAATCCAACATATGCACAGAATAACAAACCTGTGAAAACTTGGGCTCTATTTGGTCATTGAAAGCGCAAGAGAATATTGAAAGAAAAACACCCTTGTTGCACAAAGGATTGTGCTTTCAGATGCCAAATAAAAGTCTCTTTCTCAAGTACATGTTACTTAAGAGAGAGTCGTTTCTCACAATGTTTACTATCTACAGCTCTCCATTGCTTGTTACCAAGTAAGTTTTTATGCTAACAATTATTTTGAGTAATTACCAATGACACCCTAATAATAATTCCTTGAGTTACTGATGTTCCTCCTTTTCTTCACCCAGACCAAATGAAGCGTTCATCACCCTCTGGAGACCATCGCGGTCGTACTATGTTACCATGGCAGCATAGACTAGACAGCCTGAGAAAGTGGCGTCTGGGTGCCTATCTATTGAACCCTCTACCTGAAGCCATGAGCCAGGCTTTGTTTACCGATGTCCAGCTACATATCTGGGCTCTTGAAGGTGAGTTCAAATAAAACGTTGACCATAGATATGGATAGGATTTGAAACTTTGCAAAGTAAAAGTGTAACTAAGAGAGGTTTGCGGTAACACTATGTGAATATTCTCCTGAAGACGATCAGAGCATACTGATTGAAACGTTGAGTCGTTAACCACCGGTTCTTTTTAGTACCAAACACTACTCAAATGAGATATTCACATGGTTTTATCACAAACCTTTCTTAGTTAGACAAAGAAATGGAATTCAGAGTAGACATTCTAAGGCTGTATCCGAAGTGTTGGCTACAGCTATGGCTTTGGCTGAGAAGTAGCAAAGAGAATAACTTTGTGTGCTTTCAGGTGCATAATAAAAGCCTTCAAGTCGCCTGAAGTTGTTTATTATTTAAGTGAGAAATTACTTCTTTTCTCAAAAACTACATAACTTCAGAGGGAGCTGTTTCTCTCAATGTTTTATACTATCATCAGCTCTCCATTGCTCGTTACCAAGTAAGTTTTTATGCTAACATTTATTTTGAGTAATAACCAATAGTGTCCAGTGCCTTTAAATCTTGATTCATACTCTTTGCAACAACAGCCTTGTCATCGTTGGTGACAGCATCTTACCAAGAGGACACCTATGGTGTGGTTCAAGGCAAACTACCAGAAATCCTTGTTTGTATGCTGGCTGTACAGAATGTAAGTAACTGTCTGGGTTTGTCATTAACTATTTTACATACTAGGTAGCAGAACCAGCTAGCTTGTCATTTCACTATTTCAATAACAAGCTGAAAACACAGTTGGCTGAAACACGGTCACATGGGGTGAACGCATAGAGTCTAGTGCATGAGATTTAGGCCACCGTGAACTAGTTGCGCGTCAAGTTCCCGAAGCGAGCACTAAACTTTTAATTTTAGACTGGTTTCAGCGCCCTCTCTTGACATAACAACCAAAAACAGCGACTAAAAATTGAATACGGGAAATTAAATGCGTTCCTTTTATTGTTTAATCGCTTTTGATTTAATTGCCCATGTGTTAATTGTTGAATTAAAACCCCCGTTTCTTTTTTTCAATTGAAAAGCATAATGTGGTAAATGGAGCACGTCTGTCCCCCCTTGGGCCTGTGAGTGACCAGAAGAGGAACCTATTTCCCTCTTTCGGTCACTCAAAGTCCCTTGAGGGAATAGACATGCACTATTTACCTCATTGCCAGTCAATATGTGTACACAAATGTGTAGTTCTGACGGGTTGACGATTCGCCAAATTTGTTTAATCTTTCAGGCGCTAGAGAAACATTTCAAGTTACCCACGTCCCTGCCTAAGAGAAACCCAAGTGATTTCAGACCCATGAGATCCGGCCCAATACATCCCAATGACAGACTACGCTTTGACCTCAGGTCAACTGTGATGACATCACTGTATCGTGTTGTGGCAGCCTTCGGCCCTCATTTGAAGTAAGTATTTGGTAAAGGATATTTTGCCAAAATAACTTCTGGGTATGACAAAAATAACATATAATCACTATTCACAAAATGTTCAAGACCTTTGTGCGCAAGATTGCGCTTGGCCCTCATTTTGCGTAACGCTTCCAGTATCAATACATACCGGTAGTTAAAGTAAGATATACTAGCAGGGTTTATGCACAGCCAATGATCGTCGCTCCCAATTTCACCCTTTGCAAAACAGAGCTCGCAGAAGTGACAGAAAATGTTTTGGAACTTCGCGCAGGGCACCTCAGCAAAAGCACAGGGTACCATGACAAATGCTGTGTGAGCTGTTAGTTATTTCGAGCCCTGAAAACCCAACATCAGTTAAACTGATTGATATTGTTGTTTTATTGTAGAAATATTGCGATGGCACCTGAGTACAAGCGTAAACTTGGCCATCTGATGGATTACAAACAATGAGCCTTTATTGATGACCTCTGGACGACAAACAATGAGCCTTTATTGATGGCCTATGGATGACAGTGAACCTTCAAGTGCCTTGTGAATAGAACTTCCAGGAGGTACCATTTCAAAAAATAAGTTCTATACTTCCTACTTCCTAACCAGATATCCTTGTGTGCTGGCTGTGCAGAATGTGAGTAACTATCTGGATTTGTCCGTACAATTTGTTAGCTACAAACTATTTTGGGGTCTGAAACTTTCACTGGGTCGATTTTTTTGGGGGTACTCAATAGTATGTTTGTCAGTTGTCATGGAGGGCATTTTACCATCGGTCCCTATTGGATTTAATTTTGTCATTCTTAAAAAAAAGTCAAACACTTTAAACGATTCATGCATAAATCATTTCTCAGATTCAAATTTTGAAAATTTATTACTTCATAGGGACTCTATTTCGAACAGCTGTAGTGCTTCTCAACAAGATGTTAACTTGTTGTGTATTGACTGCACATGACACTATCGATTTCCTCTAAATGCTTTCAGAGGCTTAGCCTAATTTGTAAATAACTGTAATATTTGTTGAAAAGCTAGATGTGTATAAAAAATATGGTGCTGGACCCCAGGAATCTGTGACATTATTTCACTTTTGAGAACTCTTTAAATGTATCTTAAACAATAAGAATTAACATAAAAGACACACCAAGGAAAGACACACCAAGGAAATGTTACTTTAGTTTTGTTTCAATAAAACAACAAAGTGATTTTTTGTCTTGTCAGGAATTTTGTGGATTTTTTTCTTCTTTTTTCCCCCCACTTTCAGACCAAAATCTACACCACCATTAATAGAGTAGTACGATCACTTTTACTAATACATAATAAGTAAGAGCCAAATAAACAAATCAATGAACAGTGAGTCTACCAAATACAAATTTCTCTGAAGGATTGGTACTGGTATAAACTTTAGAATCAGTGAGTTTTCAGATGGAAATATTTCTCTGGAGGATTGGTACTGGTATGAACTTTAGAATCAGTGAGTTTTCAGATGGAAATATTTCTCTGGAGGATTGGTACTGGTATGAACTTTAGAATCAGTGAGTTTCCAGATGGAAATATTTCTCTGGAGGATTGGTACTGGTATGAACTTTAGAATCAGTGAGTTTTCAGATGGAAATATTTCTCTGGAGGATTGGTACTGGTATGAACTTTAGAATCAGTGAGCTTTCAGATGGAATTATTTCTCTGGAATACTGGTACTGGTATAATGACATAATAATAATGTAAACAATGTAAACAAATAATTTTATAAATTTACTCATCTTAGTTTAAACACTTCATCCCTGAAATGTAAACGGGCAATAAACTGAAATTGTATAACCGCATTGTTTGAGCATGCAGACAATCAGTCAAGTTTGGCTATGGTTATGGTCGAATATTAAATTTGATGCGCTTTGTTAGTTCCTGTTGTCATGGTAACATCATTTATTAAAAGAAAATCATCCACCGTATCGTTATAATTGAATATGTGTTTCCCTCCCAGGTCACTTTAACTACAAAAAGGGTAACCTTGAATATTTAATTAAATGTCATCATTTTAGTAATGTCCTCATAAAAAACTACGTTTTGTAAAATGGAAACTATGTAAAAAGTGAGCAAAATAGCTGACTCATATTTTCATTTTAATTTCAATTCAAAAGGTGGTAGTGTTTGTGAGATATATTGCTAAAAATCTGTAGTGGTTTACGCCACCCAGGAAGAATAATCTGTAATTGGAATTCACAATCTGAGAAACATTTCATGCAGAAACATTTCTCAGATTGGAATGTTTTGGAATCCCATTCTCTAAAACCACGTTCCTTAGAAGGGAATCAATTCTTAAAATGTTTTACATTATGAACAGCTGCAGTGCTTCTTACCAAGTGAGTTTGTATGGCCATAAATTGTTGGAGTAATAACCAGAGGTCTTCACATTTATTTTAGACATTTAGCCATCATTCAAAATGATAGTGAACCATTACATGGTGCTTAGGGTTAGGTCTCATAATTAAAACGTACATGAAATACTGTATGTTACAGCGCCAGGAGCGTCACTGATTGACGGATATGCGCGCTTTATAAGAAGCCACGATTAAACATTTAGCAATTATTCAAATGATAGTGAACCATTACATGGTGCTAAGGGTTAGGTCTCATAATTCAAACATAGTCCCACATCTTGCAGGAAATGCTGTATGTTACAGCGCCAGGAGCATCACTGATTGACCGATGTGTATATAAGATTCTAACCATTAACGAGGTCACTACATCTAACGACGACCCCACCATGTCCTTGGCCTGTACCATGTCCATGACCTGTACCATGACCTCTCTTGTTCAGCTGACATGCTGTTGTCTGCTGATCCAGAAACCCCTGAAACGCCTGACAAAGGAAAGAACAGATCAAGTATAATGAGAAATTTAAATTAGCTGCTGCAAACTGCTTACCAACCAAAGGGTTCCACCCTACAGAGTGTTTCCCGAAGGCAAAAATGACAACACAAATAATAAAAACCAGTTAATCTAACGCGCTTTTCACACCCGATGAGCATCTCAAAGCGCTTTCAACATAAACAAGTATACTGGTGTAACATGGTGTGGGTTCAAATCCCGGTCATCACACTTGTGTCCTTGAGCAAGACGCTTGACTCTAATTGCTTCTCATCACCCATGGGTAAATGGGTACCTGTGAGTGCAGAGATGGTTCTTTGTGATTGATTTAGCTTAGTGCGCTACATACAGCACAGGCTGTATACTCCTGAGGGAGCTGAGATGGTTTAAGGAATGAAATATGGCCCTTGGGTAATCATGTTTTAAGCCTAATGATCATTCTTTGGAATTGCTCTATGTAAGAGCTGATTTTATTAATATTGGTATTATTATTTATTATTATTATTATCATAATAAACAGAAGCAGTCAAGTGGAATTGAGAGAGAGGGAGGAAGCATATAGAAAAATCGTTGAACGATGAAGAGGCGAACAAAGGGGTTTGATTAAAGGTGTGAAGATGGAGAATAACAACTAATAAGAGACTGAGAAGATAAAAAGGGTAATACCTGTCCAAAAGGGGGGAAGGCAAAGACAAAAAAGGTTTTTTGTTCGATAAGATGTCTTTAGAAAGAAAATGATTAACAACTTTTCATCTATGTCTTCTCCTTTTCCCAACAGATATCTTTGTTTTTGGTCTGCCTCATTCACTATTTGATTACTTTTCTACCTCCTCCAAATTTGCATTGCAACCTCCTGTGGTCAAACCAGCATCTTCCCTCTACCCTTATTATCTCCTTCTTCATTGTCTACCCTTGCTTTACCAGCATGATCCCCCTCCCCTCCCTCCCTCCCTCTTTCTCCCTGATCAGTTAATTTATATCTACTTGACTGCTTCTGTTACACCAGTAGTCTATACATGTTCACGTGTGTTGTGTTGTCATTTTAGCCTTGAGAAAGACTCTGCGTGGTTCATAACGTCAGACCACTAACTTTTTTTTTAAGAGCAACTATAAATGAAAAATATCAATAGTGAACTTGCGGGTACAACAATGGGTAAAAACTCTTTTGAAGGAGCGGTGGCTCTGAAAAGAGCCGGTTTGGTCTCGACGTTTCGAACAGTGTACTCTGCTCGTCTTACAAAAACACAATTTTTTTGTTTGCGTTAGCGTTAGATTAAGTAAAACACACCCATTTAAAAAAAAAACCAAAAAAAACATGCAATCAATAATAATATCGATTCTTAGAGTGATGTATCATGCCAACAGAAGCACATGGGTTTAAAAGAACAGTACTGAATTTGTAAGAGAAAAAAACTCGTTTAAGATCACAGATATACATCAAACTTACACAATCTAATAATGATGATAGTAGGAAACATCCCTTAAATATTTCTGTCTAAAATGTCAACAGAAACACTCCGGAATTTGAACACACAACCTTTGCAATTCCAGAGCAGCGTCTTACAAATTAGAACTTTTCTTCACAGAACTCGGGAAAGTACTGAGTATACAGTGCTTATACACACCTTCAATGTAAGGGTCAAACCAAATTTTAAAATTCTTTAACTCTGATTTTAAACTCGAGTGTTCTGTTCTTTCGAAATTTGAAACTTTAAAATAAAAAGCAATCCATTCGCTGACACCCCCCCCCCCCTTTTTTCCCCGGAATGAAACTTAAATAAATGCTCACTTATTTGTTCACAACCCCAGAAATCTTGAATCTCCTTGGGGTCAGTGCTGATGAGAACGCCGTTGATTAAGAAAGTAACCTGGTCATATGGCCGATTATAGGAGACCATGTTCCTGCCTCCTAGCCGCATCTCAGTACATTCACATGGGTTGGTTTCCGATACCCACCACCGTGGTAGTCTACCGTGACCCCTTCCCACGGGCTCCTGGTAGACGTAACATACGTGGGCATAAACTGCCGTAAGAACAGAGACAAAGTGTAAGATCATTTCTCATAGTTGCTTTTGGAGTCGCACCTGGGCATAAACTGCCGTAAGCAACTTGACAATTTGAGACCATGTCTCATTGTACAGGGGAATATACCTTTGCTTTTTGGAGCCGTTTGGTTGTTTTAATCCAAAAACTTCATAGAAATGAGCTATACATAGGCCATGGCCATTAAACAAGTAAACTAGCCATGTGAAAATTTCGCGTTTTTGGGATAATCGCTGAAAAACTGGAGCGGTTATGTAACGCTTGAAAAATAAATAAAAAATGGCAATAATATCTTTGTAGAAAACATTTTGAGGATCATTTACTTTAGAAGCAATGTGGTAATGGAAAAGGATCAGGTTTTTTTTCTTCATCTCCAACACTTTGAAGTTGAGCAACGTTTTTATCAGAAACGGGCAGATTGTGTATTCCAGTTACGGATCGTTATTCATGCGTGGTCATATAGCCGCTCCAGGTTTTCAACGCTGTCAAGCGCTTCCCATATTCAAATCTTGGGCCATGCAAACTATTATATTTTACAAAAACCGCATTACTTCGAAGTGAAAATGGTTCTCAACGGTGCTTTATACTAGCTTCTGACAGGACTCCATCAACAGTTTTTATTTGCATTTATTTTAAGAGTGAATACGTTGTGGGGATATCGCCGAAAAACCGGAGCGGTTTATGTCCACCCGTGAGGAAAATCCCAAACAGAAAACACAATCTGATAAGAGTTACCACAGAAATGCTTCTCATACTCAGATCTTGGGTCTTGAAACTTATATACTTTTAAACATCCGCATTCCTACAAAGTGAAATGTTTCTCAAAGTGCATAAAAGAAACAAGAGACATTTATCATCGAAAGCTGCGGCAGTAGGATTCTTACCAAAAGTTTTTATTGGCATTAAGTTTTAGATTACCAAACGTGTACAATCCCTTCAAATAATCAGTTTACTCACCCTCGCAAGACAAGACTCCAAAAATAATGAACAAGGTGAAAAACATTCCAAATCCTCTTGCAAAACCGACAAGAATATTCACACGCACACCTCTGCAGATGCGTCAAGACTGAACGAGTGGTGATGATAACTACAAAGACGGATGCTAATAAGGCCGACACGGAATTAAATTACCAATTGGTGCGTGGTCCCCAACCTTTCATGGGCGTTAACGATACATTATTGGGTTGGTTTTGTTGTTTGCGGCTTTTAATTTAGGTCAAAAGTTTAATTGGCAAATGCAAACTTTTAATAATATTAATAAGGCATTACAGGAAACAGCTCTGCTCTGTGAAGCTGGAAAGACAGAAATAGTAAAATTTGAATATCAGATAAATTTTAAGTCAATTAAACATTTATATATTTACAGAAAAAAATAGACAGCCTATAGTTCGAGCAAAGAATACTCGATAATGATAATAATGTTTAAGTCCAGTACGATGAAGTGGGTATAGGCTGGTCAACAAATATGCGCTATTCTGCGAGCGAACCATTCATGATTTCTTAAGGGTATGAAATGCGTTTGCACAATAATTCTGAACGAAGAATAAAGGGCTTCTTGTTTTGTTGTATAAGACTTTTATTTAGAAAGAAAAACATTAAATTAATTAGACATAAGTATGGTGTGCATTGTTTACCGCAACCGAGTGTAATGTAGGCCCTAAGACGTTTTGAAATAAAACAAGAACAATGGAAACAACTCGGATAAGATGTTTATTTCAACCGTCCGTTGTTCACTGGTGGTTTAGTTTCATCAAACATTTAAAGTAACTAGCCGACAGTGGTAGTAATTTTTACCCCAACATTCTATTACGAAATAATGAAAGTTTACCAAGAAAATGTAATTTTACTCCCCTGCTGACTGCTGACTGCTGGTTGTATATATGTTTCCATGGTAACCACACGACGCTACATAAGCACAATGAATGTCAGAGAGACACAATTCGTTATTATTTCAACATTTTTTTATGAATAATCGTTCATTAACACAAAAGAAGTCGGCAATGACATACTTTTCTGCTTTTATGTTCGCTTGTCTACAAATACTTGGCCGGCTGCGAGCTCTAATTATTGTTATTACATCGGGCACGATCAGAAAGACATTGATCTGAACTGTGAATCAATCTTATGATGTGACAATACAAATCACCATGGTAATACTGACGACTCATCTGAAGATGAATCGTTAGGGTCATGTCACATGAGGCAATTTACATTAGGCAACCAGTTCCAAGCAATCTCCAAAAAGATTTTATTTTCGCATTTGAATTGTCACATAATTATTCTTGTGGATTGTAAGACATTGTTTAAAAAATCACTCATATGCTACCAGAGTGGAGAAGTAGCATGCACTGCAGTGGTTGCCTCCGAGTTGTCTTTAAATTTGGCCTCGTGAGATGAAAAGGGTCTTGGTGCTTTGTGAAATATACCTCGTCGGGACTCGATTTCACAAAGAGGTATAAGACTGATATGAAGTGTGTGAATCGATCTTATTTGCTAAGCAAAAAGTGATGTCACAATACAAATCACTGATTGAAGTTACATGTAAATTGGGTGCGTTCGTTAGCTTCCCTGGGTCGACCCCGGTGTGTGGCAGTTTGTTTTCCAGGTTGAACGTGTGCAGATAACTACCCACGTTCGTCCTGGGGAAAAAATCCGTCACAACCCGGGTCGACCCGGGGAAGCTAAACGAACGCACCCACTGATAGCTCATAGAGCTTTGTGAATCGAGCCCACTAAACATTCACATTACGGGTACGTGGTCAGTGATTTGTGTTATGCCTATTGTCGGCCGGATTGTTTCAAAGTTAAGATCAATCTTAGTTCTTTGTGAAATCGAAGAAAAGGTTACCATTTAAGATGAGTTTTAATATCACTATAGCAATGATGTGTTGTAGCACTAACTACCCCACCAGCAGCCACCTCGCTCGCGTACATTTAGCATGTCAGTATTGTGTGCATTGTTATGGCATCTGCGAAAGTTTGGGAAATATGTTTTTCGTTTTAAAGCAGCAGCATCAATAAAAATTGTTTCGAGAAATGGCCGATCCATGACGACGGAAACCCTCCATGGTCAACCTGCTGAAGATCAATCAAGCCCTGGCTTATTCATTATGTGTACAATAGGGTATTGTTATCTCGTCGTTCATAGCTTGCTGCGTGGAATCAGCTCCATCCCCAGGCAAAGTCGAATCAGAACCACGTTTTTTGCCTCTTAATACCTAATAAGTTGTTGCCCGACATTAGTGGCAGACTTTTGGGACGCCCTGTCTTCCAGCTCTGGCAATGCTGATGCCCGAACTTATTACCCCCCCCCCCCCACCCCCTGTCCACTGGGGATTATTATGGGAAAACATGGGTTGAAGGAGGATGGGTCAAAGGAGGGCGCCTGGCCGTAATGAATCTCCTGACCAACTGGGCCCCTGTCTAAACGAAGAATGACGTCAGACGTTCAGGCTCCTGGAAATGTAACAGCGATAAATTAACGGCAACGGACCTCATAAGAGTTCAGCCAACAGAGGGCGCTCCTTTAGTGTTTGGCATCGATCTTTTTTTTTTAGCTACAAAGTGCTCCAACTCAAGTAAGTACGATCGATTTGGCCGTATTTCCTTCCTCCATGAACCGACTCAGTCCATAGAGCAACCCAGTTACACACGGTTCATCAAATAACTGCTTACAGCTGCATGTCCCCACAGAAATCTCATTCAAGTATAGTACTGCCCGCAAATGCACAGACAGTCTATCAAGTTGTGCGACTGCGGGGGCGGGTCGTCTGGGGATCAGAGGTCTCCCCATCTGTATTTAATTTTTTTGTTTTTCTTGCAACATCTTATTTTTAAATTCTCGGGAGGGGTCAAATAAAAAAATAAAACAATGTATGGCAGGTAATAACAGTATTACACTTGCAAAACAAATATGCAGAGAACCTGCAACAAAGCTTCGAAGCAACCACTGCTAGCTGCTGAGAATTTTCTGTGGCGAGTCCATCAAACACAATCAACAGAGGGCGCTGTTCCCATTTTATGAACTCACAACGTATGCCTTTCGAAACATTAATTTAGTCAATACTTTGAATAAATTATGATAGCAATTATCATTGACATCACTTATTCCGTTTTGTTAAGTTACTCTTTCCCAGCGCGGGCAGGTGTTTTATATTGCACTTTGCCAAAGTAACTGAACAATAATCATTATGTTGACCAAAAAGAGGTCACGTGACACTCCTCTGTGACAGAACAAAGGGTTTCCGTTAAAGTTCCAATCGATAATCGATACGTTCGAAGTTATGTGATGTGTATTAGGATGTACGCAATCATTGCACTGTGCATAAAGTGCGCATGCATTATGCACTAAAATGGGAGCTTGTCTTTTTTCTTCTCTGTAGCGCCGAAGCACATCTATATCCATCCACATAGCAACGCACTATTTGTCAAATTAGCTTCTAAATTGTTAACATTTAACGAGTCGATATACTTCTAAATGAATTTCAAATGTATTTGATAATCTTATAAATTATTATTATTAAGAATTCGTTGTGGTTTAGTGAGTTCTTTAAAGGAATTTGAGGTGCAGGGAGCGGCCATTGGCGGATGTTTTATCGTTGATGTGTAGTGACGAGGTTTAGCAACTGTTGCCTTGAGAATAAACGCCATAGCCACGGTAGTCCTGGCGACTGTTACCCGCCAACTACAAGGTAATTTTTCCTTTTTGATTCGTTGGAGTGTGTAAAGACTATAGCCCGTACGAACAAACTGCACATTCTGGCTCTCTTTTGGGTGATTTATTTGCACTGAATTTGGAAAAATGACTGAGAAATGTCGGGGAATGTTGAGCCTAGGTTTTTACAGGCAGCGTTCCAAAATGGCGATTTTGCGCGGGGTTATTTCTTGCATGTACAATTCTGCAGTTTGTTCGGTGGGTAGCTAGTTGTGGTGTGGTATGGTGCTGAAGAATTGGATTGTAGCGTGGGTATTCTGTAGAGTTGCGTCATTTGGGCATGTTGAGAATCTTGCTTGATATCTCACACATGTATTGTTAAGTACGATTTGCATGCAATGTTAAAACTCCACAAATTTCACACTTGCCTTGTTGTTCGTTGTAATTTATCATTTACTTTTTAGGCCCTATAATAATGTAAATATAAATTTTCTATTTTTTTGCATTATTTATTAATTAATATTTATTAGGCCTAATTTGACTGATTCACCAAAATGGCATGTTTTATAATCCGTAAGGTGTTGTATTTGCATGATTGAAGTCTTTGTATTTGAAGATGTTTATTGTAATTTTATTTTTAGGGAAAGCTTCGGCTTCCATAGGATAGGACCATTTTTCTGCTACCCACCACTTATTCATCCCCCTAATTGACCCCTTCCACGCAAGTCACTGGCGGCGACTGTCATCATTTGGTCATGACTGTGCCAAGCTCACCATTTTGGTGGTCAATAGATTTTACGCGTAAACGACGCATCGCCTAAAATGCGCACTTCACTGAATAATTTAATGCCCAGTGACTATAATAATTATATGGCCCACCAATAATATGGCGCATTCAAGATTATTCTGATGATGAGGTTAGGTGAATTGGGTCAATAATTTGAAATTTTGCTTTCTGAGTGATTTACTCACAAAATCAGTAAAGGTTTATCGCGAATAGCAAAGTATCAAGAGAGGGCGCTGTTGAACCCACACAAAGGTATAGGCGGTGCGTGTGCGAGTCGTGCATGACAACATACACTGCATAGCAAACTGCCCCATCTTATTACCCACAACGCATTGCGGTTCTGAATCGCGATAAACCTTATTCCTTTTGATGGGAAAAGTGGTGGAACGATACAAATTGTTTTTTGTTCACTCATCGCATCAATCATCATCATAACGGCATCACGTGACTGTTTTTTACTCTTCCACTTGGTGTTAGACCTATATGCTGAGTTCATGACTTGCGGGCAAAGAATAGGAGAAGACGCAATGCTATTGCTGGCAGCAACATCTGCTAAAACTTTATAAATAGGACTGTTGTCACAATCAACAAAGAAGAGCCGTGGCTGTACATGGAATTAAGATTTCTCTATTACTCACGCCCGCAGTGTATGAATGATGGCAGTGATTGTAATGTTATGGCCAGTTGGAGCATGCGATAACTTTGTTACAGTGGGAGCATGCTCATGATTCCATTACAATCACAGGCCTGTTCAGTTTTCATGTAATACAAGAAATACAGTGTAACATTGTGTTTGCATGAACTAATGTAGCATGCATGCATTAGAAATGTTGTTCCTCTTGTTCTTTGTATGACAGGCTATCACTATGGCCTGCTACATGTTTTGCTTGTGTAAGACCTAAAACACAAAGTGTAATCCCATTAATAGATTGCTGTTTATAAACCGATGTGATCAAATTAAAACATTAGACCACCAATAAATATTGAGCATATCTTGTCAAGTGTCACAAATTCTTGTGACACTTACCTATTTTCACAGCTAATCTTGACTCTAATCTTGATTCTGTGCATATCCTTCCGGCAGCAGCGATGCTACCAGACTAATTTTTCCTTCAGACAAAATTTCAAAAGTATCAGTACAAAATTTATCAAAATATTACTTTTTCCCCTTCAAATTAGTATACCCCCCCCCCAATTAAAACAGTTAATTTTTTTGTGTGGAATGTATACTTAAATGACGGTCAATTGTTTAAATAAAAGAATTATTCGTTCAAGTTGACTTCTGACCTTTTGTTTGGTCTGTTTCCTGGTCTCCTTTGGAGTGGAGTACGTAGTTACCATGTTTGACATTGAAAGTCTGTTGCAATCAACTTTAGCAATCTGTGACAGGAAATTCCCATGAATGCAAGTAATGTGCTATTTTAGGTTGTGGATCTTTCCTCTTTAAAGGGAGGGTATGCATGTACCTAAAGGTTATTACTTCAAATATTAATGAAGAGCACCTGAGAGCTATTGATATTATAAACGATTGTTTGAAGTTGGCCCCCCCCCCTTTGAGGAATGTAGTTTTTCTAAAAGTTCACCCCAAACTTCTGTCCACAACTTTCCATGAAACAAATCTTTACATCGTACTGGAAAATGTTACCTTATTTTAGTAAGTTTGTACTTGTGTGTTCAACTTCAAAGCTTCAATACTATAAAGGAAACAAAACAACTGTGCAAATCAATTCGAAGGTTATTTAATTCTCTACCTAATGAACTGAATTTGTAAAACATGAAAATAATCACAACAAAAGCTATCTCAAAATTTCTAGGTGCTGGAGAAATTTTTGTAAATTTTCGTGCCTAGTTCAAGGAGTACATCTTTGAGTGATTTACCCTCCTCACTCTATCCAATTCAACGCCATATGGTATCTCAATACCCAGAAGTATTGGACTCGGATTATGGGTGTATCTTTAATACCAATGTAAAGCATAATCACTTGACTAGTACAGTCTTTGGTCCAACAAATCAACCAAACGTGGCTTTGATTTTTAATCGGTCGAAGTTATGTTAAGGGGTTTAATTTGTAGTCAATTATTAAAGCTGTTAAAAGGTTGTTTGTATTCTGAAGGAAGACTGGCTATTGACAGTGTGGCATAACATTCACACATGGCGTCAAATTTTTGCCAAGTTCTCTGATGGGAGAGCCAGATCTGGAATTTTATGGTTGCAGTGATGGGGTCATGTTGTCTATACTGAGAGAAAAAAAAGGCATTTCATATAAAAACACAATCTGAAGATTTTTAAGGAAACTGTAATGGGCAACAAATTCAAGTCAATGTCAAGAGATGCAACAGATAAAACTCATTCATTGCATGGACTAGATGATATTTCACATAATTTATAAACAAGCATGGGAATAGGTACCAGACATCTAGCTAATTGCTTTTGATGATGTTAGCTTTCAATTGTCAATTGACTTGGAGATGGCCATAACACGTGACTCTAAAGTCGAGTTAATCATTTTTCCTCTAGATATATTTATCTGATTTCCAACTGTGTTGCCCTCAGCGAGTGGTGATACTGAATTAATTATTAAATGTCCTATAAAAAGCCTCAAAGTCCATCATGTAGGTCAGCCCTAGTGTGCGATGCAATGTCCCTACTATTTTTTAAGGGTCAGATATCATGCCTTGTATTCTTGATGTATTGGTTTATTATATTATTGTTATTGATTGATATTATCACTTGTATACCCATGCTTGATACAAAGGCTGGATGGCAGTTGCCTGGATTAAGTGAAACAGCTCGGTGTTCTGTTTGAAATATTCCTGATTGGAATGTGTTGATAATATAGGCTAGCTATAACTACGATTAAAACAAATTCAGTTTGGTTACTTTGAATTAAGTTTTTGGCTGCTGAGGTCAATGACAACCCCGTTCCTCTTTAGCTAGAGTCTGTGATGATAACTATAATACAGTCGCTATAATTTTGCAACCTGGGGAGAAAATGGGTGTTTGACAAAATGTAAATCAACATGTGTACATGCATACATCCAGGGGTATTGTAAAGTCCGTCGGTGTCAAGTTGAATGATGCTGTAATGGTTAAATATTCATGAATAGGAGCTTACATGAAAGGTGAGATAGCTGAGTCTCAGGATTCTGGGCTCAATCTAGCTGCTGCATTAAAATTGCAAATCACTAGCCTGCAAAACGTATCAATTTTATATTGATCGAGTACAAAATGCATTTAAATTCGGTGTAATATTTCCGCATGTGAAGTGGCTGATCTTGTTTTGAAGTGATATTTTTTACACTGGAACAGACGCCAGTTTTGTGGTTGAGCTTGCTCAATGGTCGAATGAAGTTTGTTTTTCTGTTATTAGTTCGTCCACATTTACACATCACAGTACACATGTGTAGTGGAGTGTACAGATTGAAAGCAGAAAGGGCATTCATCGTTTAATCACACCCACTCACTGCTGCGGCACCCTGCTGTCAGTGCTCTAACTGTACCAGATAAAGTGGAAACTCATCTCTGTATGATCATTTTTTTTATCTGGGAAAAATTAACATGCTTAGTTTAAAGTGAAACCTCCAGTACGTGTGGCATACTTCCTGTGTGTCCTTGCACTTGTGTGCCTTTGAAGAGTGAACTCTGTTTTAGAATGATTGTGTTTCCTGAAACGAGACTTTTTGTATGGTATTGATAACAAACCATAGACTTAACTTCCCCCTGACTACAAATAATCCTTTCGTTGTTTTTTTAATAAAGTTTCTCTTTGTTCAATAGATTTTGGTCCAATTTCAGGCAATACTTTCTGTGTCATTTGAGCTTATAATAATAGCCTCTCTGCGGTGGGACAGCTAGTTCTGATTACCACTTTAAAAATGCTTGCAGAGGTTAAGTTCTGAATTTTTGTTTCTGAAAGCTGTGTGAACAATTAAATCCTATAGATTTAAGCTTTCCAGTCGGGGTCTGATTGAAATGTACCTAAGATTAGACTCCTATTTCAATTTTTTATTTCCAATTTCACCTTGTTCAAATAGAGTGTAAGGCCCTATGGTGATAAACGGAAAGTAGAATGGCTGACTTATTGAAGTGGCAGAGGTTACTACACTGTTTTTCCTGATATGGCTTGTATAATGGATAGGTTGGTTTAGATTTAAAACTATGCTACAGTACACGGTGTAGCTTCCTGACATTTCAATGCTTCAAAGGTAGAATTGCGACCATTAAGTAAATGCTGCCTTCATGAAACCTTCATACAACACTTGTAATTTTGGTTATATAAATATTTGCTTATAAAACTCTAATTTTGTACAACAATGTGTTGTTTTATCTTTTCCCATTCTTGGTGGCAAAGCAGTAAGTTTATACATTTGGATACGTGGTGTTATTTTTATCATAGAAACTATTGACACATTATATGCGATAAGTTCCAAAGTAATGAAGTTCTACATGTTGTAATTTCCTTGTCATGGCAACAGTGTAGTTGTGTTTTGACTCCGCCAGACAAAATCATTCAATGTTATTCTTGCATTGACAAAGCATTGTTGTCGATGGTGAATGCATTGAGGACAGAAGGCTTGTTTGGACAAACTTGTACTTGAATACTCAATCAAACCATGCTGTGAACCTGTGGTGTTAGTAAGAATCTAACTCAAAGATTCAAGTTTGCTGTGACAATTTAAACACAGCAGGCTCAAGTTGTTAATATGTGGTACATTTAAGAATGTGAAATACACTCGCTGTGCATGACCACAAATTGTACCCAAAAGACTAACACTATATATGCTGGTGCTAACACAGCAGTGTGGTTTTTGAATTTTATAAAAAGGTTTGATGTAGTTGAAGGAATGCAAAAGTTTTTGTAATTGCGCGTTTCAACCCTAGAAGAGTCTTTTCTCGTGAATTACATAGTTTTAACTGTACACACACAAACATGTTTGTGAATCCCGCTAATCGAGGACTTTTCTTTGTTCTCCCACTGTTTGGACTTAGTTTTTTTTTAGCGATGTCCCCATTGGTTTTATACACGAAAACAAAGTTAGGAAGTCCTCGCTCTTGCAGACACCGGAATCCCTTTTTGTTAAAACTTGGATTCCACTGGTAGACACGCTCACAGTGTCAAACACCCTCATATTGGTGTGATAGTTGAAGCAGATTGAATTTCGTCCAAAGTTTCTTGATGGCATTTACATTCAGTTTGAACAATGCTTCAGTCCGATGCTCGGCCATTTCTTTGTCTTTCCTAATCTGCAAAGACAACATCGAAATTGCTTCTCACCAGCAAGACCTCCCCTGGCAACCATCCTGGCCCATTCTGTTGTCATTCCACTTGAGTCTGTAATGTGTTTCCATAGTAAACATGCACCGTTTGTCCCGTTTCTAGGCAACCCTAATATCTAATAAAGCATGCTGCACTAACCCTAGGTTGATTAAAACCATCGGTGCTATCACATTTTGTCCGTCCGTTGAATAAGAGTAAACGTTACCAAGGATACAACAAAATTTTGTTCT
Organism: Asterias amurensis; assembly: GCF_032118995.1. Lineage (NCBI taxonomy): Eukaryota > Metazoa > Echinodermata > Asteroidea > Forcipulatida > Asteriidae > Asterias > Asterias amurensis. The sequence goes on from NC_092660.1 coordinate 881,342, forward strand.
GTAGTTTGCGAGGGCACTTGTGGTTATTTTTCTTGAAAGTGCATATATTTCTAATAACGGAACTGAAAGCAATTCATGGGGGTGTTTATTGCATGCTCTTACACGTGATGAAAGAATGCTAGGCTAATTGCTGGACAGTCAAAGTCCAAGTTCTTGGGTCTATTAAGGCTGATTGCCCAATGGATGAAAGTTTATTCTGAAATTGAGTGCTGAGTCGATTACATGTAGGCCCCTCTCAGTTACTTATCATTAAAGCTAACTGGTATTAAAGTTAATACTGGCAGTATCGATATCTTCCACATAAATATTTCTTCCAGAATAATGTCGATTAATTACAAAACCTTTCAGTAACCTTTAAAGTACATCTCAGGTCACCTGAGACGTACCGTATCAAATCAAATTATCAAACCAGATTATGATACATATTTAATGTATTGCAAATCACTATGGACTTACATTTTTGTCATCTACAAACCTGCTGTGGGGTCACATTAAAAATTAATTATAAGAGGTTTACAAAGAGCACAAACATCCAATGTTGCATCATAGGGGATGTAGTCAATATTTTTTGAAGTTACATTATTTAAACATGAACTGTTCTGTTACAGAAGACTGCTTTACTTTTGAATGAAGAAATCTTTCTTGACTAAAAAGCTTGGTTGTTTTTATCTTACATGAAACATAAAAGTAAATCATAGGAGATATTGTTAAGAGTCCCTGCCTGTAAGAATGTACCAAATTAGGGGGGGGGGGTGTGATTCATGGGTTCGCAGATCTTCTTCCAAAAAATTAGAGTGATACACCATCATACCAAACGAATAAATCCAAAATTTTAGTTTGCTGACGCTTTCGGTTTTGGAGTTACCAATTATCAAAGTTTGGGCCAAAAAGCCCTCAAGAAACGAATAGTACATTCCCTGTAAACACAAAACCGTGCGCCAAGGTCATCCCAGAAAAAGTAAAACATTTTTTGAAACCTCCAGTTGGGCTTATAACAAAAGTAATAAAAAAAAAATTGGGATCTCATTGGCGCGTCATGTTACGCGCACCTGAACCTTTGACGAACAGTGCCCTCGTGCCATTTTCAATGCCTCATAACTCAACGCGCCTATAGGATCCCATGAATTGAACAAGTTCAAATGAAAGAGCTTGCATCCCTAAAACAAATTTAAGTGCAAAGTGAGTGGGATCTCGTTGGCGCAGAGAGATAATAGAGGTCAAAGTTCAAATTTTATCAATATATTGCGTTTTCGCACCTCCGTAACTTCGCGCGCTAAAAAAAAAAAATTGTTTTTATGGCAACTGGGTATTGGAACAGTTTTCATCTAATGACAAATGAAAAAAGAATCTTGGGATCTCTGCAACTTGCATGTCAAAAGATTTTTTGAAAATTTTCTAAAGTATTGTCATTCCACACATTTTGGCCTAAATTGGCACAACATTCACTTTTTTCATCACTGTAAGTATCTGTGCCAACAAGATCCCATCAATGTTTTCTTGTATTTGGTTAAGTTGAGTGTTCCTAAACAGATTTCAATTGAAAAATATTTGGGATCATGTTGGCCCACCAATATAACAAAGGTCAAAGGTCATATGAAACTACACTACTGCCTATTTCGGGCGATTTTGCGTCGTCTAGAAATCAACGCGCCAATATGATCCCATTAAGTTGTCTGCGTTTTATGATTATATAGATTCTCAGCAACACATAAAAAGCAAAAACCAAATGGGATTTGAGTGGCGCAATATATTGGTAAAATTTGAACTTTGACCTCTATTATCTCTCTGCGCCAACGAGATCCCACGCACTTTGCACTTAAATTTGTTTTAGGGATGCAAGCTCTTTCATTTGAACTTGTTAAATTCATGGGATCTTATAGGCGCGCTGAGTTATGAGGCGTTGAAAATGGCACGAGGGCACTGTTCGTCAAAGGTTCAGGTGCGCATAACATGATGCGCCAACGAGATCCCAATTGTTTTTTTTTACTTTTGTTATGAGCCCAACTGGAGGTTTCAAAAAATGTTTTACTTTTGTTGGGATGACCTTGGCGCACATTTTTGTGTTTACAGGGAATGTACTATTCGTTTCTCGAAGGCTTTTAGGCCGAAACTTTGATAACTGGTAACTCCAAAACCGAAAGCGTCAGCAAACTAAAATTTTGGATTTATTCGTTTGGTATGATGATGTATCACTCTAATTTTTTAGAAGAAGATCTGAAAACCCATGAATCACCACTTGGTACACTCTTACAGGCAGGGACTCTTAACACGATCAGCGCCTAGGCTTATTTTACTTTTTAGTCTCATGACACTTGAGCCAGATGCTTCACTAAAATTGCTTCTCTTGACCCAGGGATACAAATGTTACCTATGAGGGTAGGTTGATAATGGGTGCGTTCGATTAGCTTCCCTGTATGGGTCGACCACTTTGGACAAGAGCTAATCGAACGATCACTCTCCCTCTCATGGTGAAGTGACCTATTCCACAAGCAGGGCACTTGGGGCTGACCCGGGTGAGCCCCTGGAATGACATCAAAGCTATTCGAACGTACCGGGGACAGATAGGGGTCGACCCAGGGAAGCTAATCGAACACACCCAATGTGTTTAAAAAAGCCTTTGGAGCACAATGCTAGCTCAGGGCTGTCAACTAGGGAGCTGAGAAAGATAACAGAATGTTGCTGCCCCATTGACCAGCGCACTAATGTTTAAGCACTTTCATACGTTATTCTAAAATGCACTCTTTGAAAACTAGTTACTAATATAATTGAAGCAACAAATTTTTAGTGGCCTAACGCTGTGACCCTAGCAGAGTATTTCTTAAAGGCTGTTCGAGAAGGACTCTGCTAGGTTTGTAACATCAGGCCACTAACTATTTTTTGAGTTTATACCATCCTTTTGGTTTATGACGTGCAATGCACATTTGTATTCTGATTTTAATCAAATTGAACCCTTTTCTTTTGACAGGCAAGCTTGATTGATGGCAACCGAGACGTTCAAGATGCAAGCTATCAGTGCCACAACCCAACAGCAGCAGATTTCAGCACCTACTATTATTACCACTCACCAGGCACAGCACCAGCCTAGCACACAGACCATACAGGCGCAGCAGTTTGTACAAGTTGCAGGTACATCAATAGCTTGTTGTTTGCATAGTCTAAATGAAGCAAACACTGTGTGGTTTAATAACTTATGTCCAGTGTTCAGTGCTTGTAAACATTACCAGTAAAAGCACTGAGCCTTATGCCAACACAAACGCAAAAAATTGTTTTGCAATTACTGAGGGTATTACATCATGTGTTTAATTAAGGTGTAAATGTTTAGTACACGTTGTATGCATTTCAGATCATTGTTTATGTTTCTGTAAAAACATTGATCGCCTTAATTTGAGAACAAAAGAAAGGGAACCCAGCAATTTTGCAGTCACCTTATAGGGTTTGAGTACTTTCAAATAAGCACAATGTCCACAGCATTAAATTTAAATTTTCAAGATGACCATTGTACTAGTAAAAAAATCCCTTGAAATATTACTTGCTGAGTGAGATGCTGTAGTTTTTGAGAAATTAGTAGAACACTTGGGAGACGAAAATTATTTTTGCATACTACAACATATTTACCAGTATTGGCATATTATAGGCCTGGAATTTCATCGTTATGTTGAAAGGGCAAGGCCATTTTGATTTTGCAAGGGCACTTCCATTGGAAAGTCTTTAAGTCAATGGGAAAGTTTTGAAGGGCATCAAGGTCAAGACCAGGGGCAGTGGAGGCCATGGCCTGCGTGTTGGGATTTGGACCCACACCCGTTGGAATTCAAGAGCAGTGTCCTACCAACAAGACCAACGAGACTGCCCGGTAGCTAGAGGCACTTCAAGTTTTATACTTTATTAGCGGGTACTTTATTTTTAAATGTTTTTTTTATAAATGTTTGTCAGCCCCAGTGACTGAGCCAGTGAAGGATGTCCCCTCAGCCGGTACCACAGTCACCCTACAGACGATTCCCGTCAGCCAGTCCTCCCAGCAAAGCATCTACCAAGGACCAGTGCAGTACGTAGACGGAACCGATCACACCAGTTCCATCTATGCTAACGGTGCTATGTGAGCTCATTATCAAATCATCCTGCATGCTGGCCCCTCTAATCTACTCCTTCTTTGTTAACCTCCCTGACCCCCATCCCCTTCCCTCTTCCCTCTTCCCTTTCCCAACACCCAAACTGCTGGATTGGTTGGTCTAAAATAATCGGGTTCTGAGTATCTGTCTGCAAAAAAAAGTGTGAAAGACCAGTACATTTCAAATCCGAAAATTTGTTTTTCTTTCAAGCTTTGATTTATAAACTGAGGAATGACAAAAAGCAATGCCATAAAATGTCAAACCTGGTTGTTTTGATAAAAAAAATATGATCAAAGTCATTTTAAAAAAGAGGATTAGTAATGGTGCAGCAGTTTTTTGAGTGTGAAGTTGATCCGATTTAAAATTGTGGTAACCAAATGTTAATAATGGCTAGTTTAAAGCTCAACCCCACTGTCCATATTGAGGCACAAAAATGTCAAATATAAAATAAGCAGAACAGAAGAGCTGTTTTAGTTGGCACTTGAAGAATCCTGTACTATCTTTCCTTTGAAGAACAATTCTGCCAAAAAAAGTTGGGACTATAGAGTTTACATATTTTTCTATGACCAGCCAGCCAGTTTTCCCCCTGTGGTTTGCGGTGCATTATTTGCTGTTGATGTCAAAGAGCGCTCTCACTGAGTCAGTTTGTATTGTTTGTTCACCTTGATGGTGATGGCTTGAGCAAGGTTTACATTACGTTGCTGTGTGTTAGTCTTGAGATTGGTGTTTGTAGTTCTTAACAATATACATCCCATTTCAGTTCCATGGCATGTGTGTATCTTAACCTGAACCACGCTATGAACAAAGACACTATGCTTGCTACGAACATGTTGCAAAAAGAATAATTCTCAGCCTGTTCAATTCTCCTGTAATTTTTCACTCAATTCTGAGTAATTAATCTGCAAATCATAATTGTGATTTGATTACAGACAAACCAAACTTGCTGTAGTTTTAACAGTTCATATTTGAACCAGAATGATAAAGTGCAAACGTTCCATTTCTAAACGTTGTTGTTATGAATATTGAAATATTATCATCTTACTGGTTAAAACATCGAAACTTTCTACTCTGCTGAAATTAGACATGGTATAAAACATTCGTTTGGTTGTTGGTAGACGTAATTAAAGCTTTCATCCCAAGCATTGTACTCATAATAGCTTTTACTTCAGACGCCTTGTACCATTTCATACATGTAGCTTGTAGATTAAGCTTTTTGCCAGAGGGGTTCAAAGTTCACTTCAACCTAAATCACACCCATGTACATTCATCTCATTTTGACTTTGAACTGTTGAGGCCTGGGCGACTGGTAACATTCACTTCTTGACTAGTCGCACCTCAAATAGTTACGAGCATGACACTAGTCGCAACTAATTTTTCTTTCTCAAGACGCATTGTGGCAGTGTTTGCCCAGGCCTAGAATTGTCTTGGTCAAATGCTTTTGCTCTCATTTTGCTACACATGTTAATGATATTTTTAAATGTCTAGAATCGCAGTGAGTTTAGGATTTTTCATTTTTGAAGCGTGAGTATTGGAGAGTTTTTAAACAAGTTTATTTGTGCTGGCCGAGCGGTTAAGAGCACCGAATTTAAACTCTGGTGTTTCTGATCAGCAGAGTGTGGGTTTGAATCCCCAGCCGTGACACTGTGTCTTTGAGCAAGACACTTGACCATTGCTTCGTCCTTCGGATGGGGCGTAAAGCCGTTGGTCCCATGTGTTGTGTAACGCATGTAAAAGAACCCAGTGCACTTATCGAAAAGAGAAGGGGTTCGCCCGTTGTTCCTGGTTGTGGCTGCTTTATGCGCCGTAGCACCTTGTAAACCCTTATAAGGTGCCAAATAATTGGGTCTCAGAATTCATCACTGCAACTTTTTCTTTCTGAAAGTTTGTATATACTCAGCTCCTTGAGTACCTTGTTTGGTAGATACGTGTGCTATATAAAGACTTCGATATTATTATTATTTTTATTATTATTATTATTATTATATTACGGACAAGTATTTGAGGAATGTTGCAGGAAGAGTTTAAGGCTGTTTGTTCGAATAAGAAGGGAAAGGTTTTATCGTGACAGAAGTGATGCAATTAAGTTTTTGAAAGCTAGTTGTTTTGTCAAATTCTGAGGTGTAATATTTGTTAGAGGAAAAGGGGAGTTTTTCAAAGTTACCTTATAAAACATTAGATAGTTGCTTTTGAAATCATAGCTGTTTGTTTGAATACTTAGATATAAGTTTGTGCATGTATGCTCCGTGGCACAAACTCACAAACCAAGCACACTAATGTCTTTGTACAACTGCACAGCAGGCATTGAATCCTGCAACCAACTTACCCCCACCCCACCCAGCTTGGAGTCTAGCCCAACATACCCACCACACAACCCCACTAAATTACCCCCTACCCTATTTGTTACCTTACCTATGGTGATGTGGCTAAACCATACTAACCCCATGCAATCGTTCTCTCCCCCTTCTACTCTACCTTTCTCCCCTTGGATCTCTCCGTTTCCTCTTGGGATATTTTTTTCTGTTTTGGACGGTTTCCACGACCTTTTTTCTGTTTCTTATGAAACATCTCGCTGACCGTAGGGCAAACTATCCTTACAGTGAAGCTACAACGATGTACACCCAGGCCACCCCGGCCGGAGGGGCCACGTACTACTCATCAGGACAGGCTCTTACCTCTGGACCACTTGGAAGCATCCAGACCATAGGAGGGTCCAACATGTCTGTGGGTGGTACCACTATCGTTGGAGGGAACATCATCGGAGGGAATCTACTGGGAGGGCCGCAACTCATCACGCAACAGGGGAATACGTATCTTTTACAAGGGCACACGATGGATGGCAACGGGCACCCTCTTACCCACACCACACGGGCATCACCCGCCACAGTAAGACCACTGGTAGTTTAAAAAAAACCTTTTCAATCGATTCTTGTGTTTGTACGAATGTCGTTCCTTGCTGGATGCGTTTTATTTTATTTTTTGTAGTCGTGCAGTTTCATGTAAGTTGTGCTTTTTGATTTGATGTAGTAGTGGAAGGCATTTTGAATAAATCTAATAACAATAAAAAACAACAATTTGCAATACCTTTCAAATGAACTCAGGTCAACCTATGCACTTTAAGTAAAGTTTTGTGGTCTTTTCTTGAAAAAGTTTACAATCTTTGTCCATCAATAAATACAAAATCTCAAGAAGTCAAATTTGCATGTTTATGTTTTCAGACTTAATTAAACCAGTGCTACTTTGATGTAAATTGGATGTGAAAAAAGTACTCAGAAAGATAACAGCTCCATGAATTCTTAGAATTAGATTGTGTGGTAGGCTGTCAATGTCATCCCCTTCTTGTTTCTTTTTGATTTCTGATTATTGCCCTTTTCTCTCTTATTAGGTCCAGTGGTTGTTGGATAACTACGAGTGTGCAGAGGGTGTAAGTTTACCCCGAAGCACCCTCTTCAATCACTACATGAGGCACTGTCAGGAGCATAAGATCGACCCTGTCAATGCGGCCTCCTTTGGGAAGCTCATCCGCTCTGTGTTTCTCGGTCTGAGAACTAGAAGACTAGGAACAAGGTTAGGAACCTCAAATCTTGTCTTTTTTATTTTTCCATCTCTGTTAAAAGTCTTTGGATTAAATATCAGAATACTTTACTTGAATCTAAATAGTAGGAGCTTTATCATCTGTAAATATGTATTCTTTAGATTTTGTTGATGGCCCATTTTTTTTAGATTTGCCAGCCCAGCTCTTTTTTCGTTCTATTATAACGCTTGGTCTATCAAAATCCCCTCGAACAGTGGTTAGTTCTTGAATGACAATCCATTGTCTTGTTAAACACAGGGGGAACTCCAAATACCACTATTATGGGATCCGTATCAAGAGTTCGTCACCTCTCAATCAGTACCAGGAAGAGAGCGGCCACACAGCCATGAGACAGCAACCCATCAACTCTGCTAAGAGGTGAGTATTACAAACCCAACCTCAGTCCTATGGGTACCTTTTTCCCATGGGTACCTTGTTCCTATGAGTACCTTGTTCCTATGGGTACCTTGTTCCTATGGGTACCTTGTTCCTATGGGTACCTTGTTCCTATGGGTACCTTGTTCCTATGGGTACCTTGTTCCTATGGGTACCTTGTTCCTATGGGTACCTTGTTCCTATGGGTACCTTGTTCCTATGGGTACCTTGTTCCTATGGGTATCCTTGTTCCTATGGGTACCTTGTTCCTATGGGTACCTTGTTCCTATGGGTACCTTGTTCCTATGGGTACCTTGTTCCTATGAGTACCTTGTTCCTATGGGTACCTTGTTCCTATGGGTACCTTGTTCCTATGGGTACCTTGTTCCTATGGGTACCTTGTTCCTATGGGTACCTTGCTCCTATGGGTACCTTGTTCCTATGGGTACCTTGTTCCTATGGGTACCTTGTTCCTATGGGTACCTTGTTCCTATGGGTACCTTGTTCCTATGGGTACCTTGTTCCTATGGGTACCTTGTTCCTATGAGTACCTTGTTCCTATGGGTACCTTGTTCCTATGGGTACCTTGTTCCTATGGGTACCTTGTTCCTATGGGTACCTTGTTCCTATGGGTACCTTGTTCCTATGGGTACCTTGCTCCTATGGGTATCCTTGTTCCTATGGGTACCTTGTTCCTATGGATACCTTGTTCCTATGGGTACCTTTTTCCTATGGGTACCTTGTTCCTATGGGTACCTTGTTCCTATGGGTACCTTGCTCCTATGGGTACCTTGTTCCTATGGGTACCTTGTTCCTATGGGTACCTTGTTCCTATGGGTACCTTGTTCCTATGGGTACCTTGTTCCTATGGGTACCTTGTTCCTATGGGTACCTTGTTCCTATGGGTATCCTTGTTCCTATGGGTACCTTGTTCCTATGGGTACCTTGTTCCTATGGGTACCTTGTTCCTATGGGTACCTTGTTCCTATGGGTACCTTGTTTCTATGGGTACCTTGTTCCTATGGGTACCTTGCTCCTATGGGTACCTTGTTCCTATGGGTACCTTGTTCCTATGGGTACCTCGCTCTCATCAGCACCTCGTTCGGATGGGTTTTACTCTAGAGTATGCTTTGCAAACTATTCCTAAATCTGAGATCTGTTCAGAAAGCCATACTTATGAAGTTTGCCTGAGGAATAAAGACAAACAGCAAGTTGTTTTTGAAAACTAAGCAATGATCTGACCTTTATTTTTTTTTCAAGATTCAAGCCATCTCCATTAGGCAGCAAACAAGACGGCACAGAGGGAGGGGGAGCAATAAGTGGGACAGCAGCCCAAGACCCAGTGCAGACTCAGACCCAGCAGCACCAGCAGTTCCTTGGGGATGCCTCTATGGCTCTACCCGACTTCACTGAGCTCAAGTTTGGTACCACCCCTCTGCCAGATGGAGTAACGCATGATGATGTAAAAGCCTTCCAGAGCCTATACAGGGAACACTGTGAGGTGAGTGAGAGTAGAAATATAGTACCTCTTGATGCAACAAGAGAACAGAGGGGTGGACCTCTTCTTATAGCAATAAGTGTTACTGGGATCTTTTACGAGCATAACACAACTCACAGGACCAATGACTTTATGTCCCATCAGAAGGACAAAGCAATAATTGGTTAAGTTATTATTATTAAGTGTCTTGCTTAAGGACTCTCTTACCCACACTCTGCGGGTCAGAAACACCAAAGCTTGGGTCTGGTTCTTTACAATGTTTTTAAGTCTATGTTAAAAACTCATTCATTTGAAGCTGCTTATTTGTAATCTGCTTATTTGTAATCTGCTTATTTGTAATCTGCTTATTTGTAATCTGCTTATTTGTAATTGTATCTTTCTCTCATTTTCGCATTAGATGCTTAAGAAATGTATTATTATTATTATTAACACAGTTTCTTTTGTTCAAACAGGCGATCCTTGATGTGGTGGTCAACCTTCAGTTTGCATTGATTGAAGCATTGTGGCAAACCTTCTGGAGAAATCCTCCCACCGATGCACAGCAGAAGTATGTCACTCAATAGTTCTTTTACTTTTTACAATTCATCATTACAGTGACATATATCCAAGCTCAATACACCATTTGTTTTACTACGTGAGGGTGCTCTCAATATTTGTATCACTTCCAGGGTATACACTATTCGTCCTGCACACTTTTAATTGGCGTTCTGTTTTTTTTTGTTGCGCAATTGTTTTAAGTTGCTTTAGTTAAAACAGCTCCTTTAAAGGTCTAATTGTCTGTGGTGGATATGATGCCTGTGCTGGTACTGTATTCCCATCTTTAATTACTGTTTTGGGTATGATTGAATATACCCCCGGAAGTGATACAACTGATTGACTGATAACTTGTATTGCTTTTTTCCCTGATACAACTAGTCAAACATGTGCTCTTTCATGTTTCATGTTATAGCAAAGCAAAAGTGAATCATTTAACTAATGCTGGAAATCAAAACGTAATTTTTCTGTTTTGTTTTAAACTTTTCAGCGAGGTGGATGTAGAGAAAAGACTTCCAAAAGCCAAGCTGATTTCTTTATGTCAGACTGATCCAGTGCAGGACTATGTCAAACACTACGACCATGTATTATACCAGGGACTAGTGGAGGTACTAATACCGGATGTACTGCGCCCAATACCAAGTAAGTTTATAACAAGGTTTTTTTTGTTAAATTTTTACAATGCGCCTTAGCACCTTGTAAACCCTTATAAGTGCTGCATAATTGGGTTTCAAAATTCATCACTGCAATTATCTATCTTTCTGAATATTTTGTAAATGCACAGCGCATTGAGTACCTTGTTTGGTAGATACGTGCGCTATATAAGACTTTGATATTATTATTATTATCCCATGAAATCTGTTACAAAGCCAAGGATGGCTCCAAAATTGGAAAGCCTTAGCACCTTAGCACCTTGTAAACCCTTATAAGTGCTGCATAATTGGGTTTCAAAATTCATCACTGCAATTATCTATCTTTCTGAATATTTTGTAAATGCACAGCGCATTGAGTACCTTGTTTGGTAGATACGTGCGCTATATAAGACTTTGATATTATTATTATTATCCCATGAAATCTGTTACAAAGCCAAGGATGGCTCCAAAATTGGAAAGCCTAAAGCCTTGTTCGTACTTCATGCAAATGTGATACAAATTCTTACGTTACTTATTCACAATAAATAATTCGCATCAGTCGACTTGTTCTCAACTCCTGCGAAAGATGTGCTGCGAAAACTTCGTTCGCATTTCGTTCGCATTTGCATTCTCCAGAAGTATGAACCAGGTTAAGTGCTACGACAGATACATTTGCTGTGCAAAAAGTGGATAAATGCACCCTTTACTTCAAAAGAGTAGCCTTCATTCTGTGATCGTAACCTTGTATATTTTTCTGTGTGCTTTCATCTGTGTCATCTATTTCCACTTGAATGCTTTTGTTACTCAAGTAAATCTGTTTAGGTGCATTGTGTTGTGCTGCCGTTTAGCCTTTAAGAAAGACTCTGCTAGACTTGAAACGCCTGGACACTAACTACAATATTTTCCATTCAATTTTAAAGGTTTAGTTTTCTCAAAATAAAACATCAAAAAAGGTGTCTGGAGTAACAGCTCGTAAGGGCACAATGCTGCACATGAAAGCTGTATTTGTAAATATTTTATTATTTAAATGTATAAATTAAATTATGAAATAAGATGTCAACCCTGAAATATTTATTTGTAATGGTTTGAATAATTTTCAGGTGCCTTGACGCAATCCATCCGTAACTTTGCAAAGACGTTAGAGACGTGGCTCAAGAACAGTATGACGGGCATTCCACAAGATATGATCGGCCTCAAGGTAAGAACTTGATTATTGCCAAGCAGAAAGCGATTCTCGTCTTCTCTGGGGTTTCCTCCTACATCTAAAACTGAAACTTCCTTCTCCATCGGGTTCTTGGCTAGTTCAGTGAGAGTCCTTGGCTCCACAGCCAGAATAAATGAAATGGAATGATGTGGCATGGCATGGCTGCAATGCATTTTCTTTCCTGTAATTGACTGGCATTGCTCTTTTTATCCTGTAGGTTGGGGCCGTGACAGCCTTTGCTCAAACCCTCCGCCGTTACACCTCACTCAATCACTTAGCCCAGGCAGCCAGAGCCGTTCTGCAGAACACCTCCCAGATCAACCAGATGCTCAGTGATCTCAACCGGGTGGACTTTGCAAATGTACAGGTTGGTGTTAGTGCAGTGAGAAATAATCAATTAACCATTTCAATGTGGAATCAAAATAGACTTTACACAGGCATCTAACTCTTCTGCGGTTTTCCGCTTTCATTAAATATAAATCCGTCATTACGAAAAAACTCGGCGTTAAAAAGTTATCATGCTGCTTGAAAACAAAATCTGTGTTGGATGCTCTGCTAAAGTTTACACGTTACAAAAACACAAGTTCTGCTCGTACAGTATACCTTGTACACATTTTTTGCACAGTCTGGCCCCATAGTGTTTTTATTGTTTTTTGTATAAGGGGATGCAGCGGGAACTAGACGCCGTAAGGGACCAAAACGTGGTTAGCTTCAGTCTGGTCCACGCGATCAATGGGAAAATATAAAATTGAGGTGTTATTTTTCTGTGTTTTGTTTTCTTTTGGGCTGATGAGTTGCATGCCTTTATATACAAACAGTGCTCATTAAACAAAAGAGACTTCAAAGAAGACCCAAATTTCATATTTCTGACTGCAATAACAAGCAGATTGTGATAATTGCATTGTGTGCTACTGCCATTAACGTCAAATATTGCAATTTTTTGGCAGTTTATCAAATATTGTATTGTGTGAATGCTCATTCATGTTTGTTGATACTAGACTCTGTTTTTGTCTTTTTCATGAAGGATTTTGATAAAATACATTTTATTTAATGTAATGTCAATGTAGATTTTCATGTTATTTTGCTAAACCAGGAACCACTTCATTACTCTGCTTACTGCCGAATTATGTGCTCATGAACACCATTCTCTGGTTACTGTGCAAGCACCAAATATCTGCGCTTGCTGTGTAAGCAGACAATGTATGCACGCACGCAACAATGTTCTGCTAACCCTTGAAATATGCTTATCGTAAGCGCAAAATTCCCTGCTTTTGTAAGGATCGATTATTTGCTTACGGTAATGCAGCAATGAAATTGAGTCCAGGGCCCAATTTCATTAAGCTGATTAGTCAAATGTTCTGCTTGACAAATTTCTGTGCATAGCACAGAATTAAAGTAAATAAATTCTCAAAGCTAAAACATGCAGGAACTTGCTGCACCTCAATCCAAATTGACAAACCTCACTGCATTGACTTTTGAAACGTTTTTGCGACTACTCTGTGAGAAACTGAATTGTTTCGCCATTTCTCTGTAAAGGAACAAGCATCCTGGGTGTGCCAATGTGATGACCAGATGGTACAGCGTCTAGAGCAGGATTTCAAATCCACCCTACAGGAACAGAACTCACTGGAGCAGTGGGCCGCATGGCTAGAAGGGGTGGTCACAGAGGTCCTGGAGCCCCACGAGAACTCACCAAACTTTGCTAAGGCAGCTCGACAGTTCTTACTCAAGTGGTCTTTTTACAGGTAAGCTAGGAGAGAGTGCAAATAGAGTGTTGGCACTTTTTTCTTGAATCATGACCAAAAACCGAAATAATATATTTTGACGTTAAGTGAAGACACCTATTCACACTTGCATGCCCTACCATTGGAGAGTCCCTCTTGTTCTATTTAGTGCGGCGCCTTTGAATGGTTTTCTATCAGATTAAAGTACGCCTTTACAAATACTGTGTTATTATTATTAATATTATTATAAGAAGTGGCATTCACAGATTATTAATATTATTATAAGAAGTGGCATTCACAGATTATTAATATTATTATTAGAAGTGGCATTCACAGATTATTAATATTATTATAAGAAGTGGCATTCACAGATTATTAATATTATTATAAGAAGTGGCATTCTCAGACAACCCAGTCTGTAAGTAGGGTCTCACTTTTTAGGTTATTTAGGAGTTTGTGAGGACGTGAAAGAAACAAAAAACAAAGAAATTGAATCAGAGTAAATTAGAGAGCTTTCTGTTGTTCGTTCTGATAGTTCCATGGTGATCCGTGACTTGACGCTGCGTAGTGCCGCAAGCTTTGGGTCGTTCCATTTAATACGTCTGCTCTACGATGAATTCATGTTCTACCTGATTGAGCATAGGGTGGCGGCAGCCACAGGAGAAACCCCTATTGCTGTAATGGGTAAGTCCATTTTTATTTATTTTATAAGATCAAAGGGTATTTACTGTGTCTTTTTATAGTTGCTCACACAAACATGTGTATTGAGTAGGTTACCAGTGGAAATACTATTGATTGTGTACCTATTGTGAATGGTTTCAGTTAAATCATATTTCTCTTTGTTTTTGCTGTAATATTTTTGCAATTAGCAAATGAACAGATTGTAATACTTGCATGGTGTGTTGCAGCAATTAACGTCAAATATTAACAATTCCTTTATGCAATTAATTAAATATTTAATTTTGTGAACGCTCATTTATGTTTGTTGATTCTGTTTTCCTGTTTGTTTTTGCTGTAATATTTTTGCAATTAGCAAACGAGCAGATTATAATACTTGCAATGTGTTTAACAGCCATTAATGTCAAATAATAAAAAAATATCATTTTTGGCAGTTAAATCAAATATTTAACTTTGTGAATGCTCATTCATGTTGGTTGATACTTTTTCCTGTTTGTTTTTGCTGTAATGTTTTTGACATTTCAATATTTTACAAGTCTTTCTTTTTGCTTTGCTGTACTCCATATTTGCGTTTTCATTTCAGTATTTTGTTTATTAAAATCATTCTTGATGATCTTTGCTTTAAATATGTCGCCTGTATCAGGCCTGGAATTTTCATCTTTGAGAGGGCAAGGCCATGCATTTTGCAAAGGGCACTTTAAAAGTCTATGGGATAAATTTGAAGGGGCACCAGAGCCCAGACTAGGGCAATAGAAACCATGGCTTCAGTGGTCTGTGTGGAATTCCAGGCATGCTGTATTTGTTTACTTTGAGTAACAATAAATGTTGATTTGATTTGAATGAAATTGATTAGCCCAGAGTCTTAAACTTTTACTGCAGGGAATGTTTTCACAGTTTCTAGGCTTTCAAAACTATCAATTGTTAAGTATAAAGTTAAATATATGTAATTTAGCTGCAGGTTTACTTGAATAAATGTTACATTTTAATTGGTTATTTAGTTCTGAGATTCAAAAAGGCCCTCCAAAGGCCAAACTCAGACTTGTGATTCACTCATTTTCAAGAAAAGAGTCCCCATTCCATCAGGGAAAACAAATCTCTAACCTCCATTGGAATATGGGTGCATCACAAAACTAGGTATGAATGTGGGGACCCTTTTTAAGTTTTTACATTTACCTGCTTTTTTAATTAAATGTTGAATTCAAGGTTAGGTTTTTTTGTAATAATTATTACAATTTATAGAGGATTAGATCTACGGTTTGTTATTTTGATTTGTTTTATTGTAAATGCTCTTTTAGTAAGCAACAGGAGGCCTAAGAATGAACTCTGTGAATGCCTCATTCCGCTACTTGAACAATCTGATAATCTATTGTACTCTTTACTTGTCCCCCATGACAGACAAAGTGGACCTGGTGGAACCACCCTTGGCCAACTCATTACCTACAACCAACAGTGTCAATACGATCATTATCAATGCTCCAACCCCTGTAGCTAACTCAGCGCACAAGATGGTCAACAACAAGTGATGAGGACTTCCCCCTGTGTCGTCCTCCCTACTACCCCCACCTTCATCACACAGGTATACGGCAAGTCCGTTTGCTCTACGTACTTTTTTGTTGTTTGTTGTTTTTTTAGCTCTTGTGGTTTCCTGTTTTCGACAACAAAATGTATTTGAGATTTTTATTAGTGAATTTTCACAAAGTGAGCAGAGATTTTGGATATATATACTATAGGTCGGTTATTTTTGGGTGGGATACAAAAGTGTTTTCTATATTGTCCCCATCGGAAGAGTAGTTTTCCTTGTGTGATAAAATACCCCGATTGAGGTTCGACTACAGACTTGCACCCAATGTGGTTAACCTGGGCACCATCAACAATCTGTTAGACAGGGTAGGATCCAGTTAGCATAAGAGGATATTATTATATATTGGCAGCTGATTGACCTATATTCTTATAGCCCCATTGGGAGAACTGGTATCAAATAGTATCCGAGTCCCTAGTTCAAGCGGTTCTTGTGACTTGCTCTGTTCCCTCCAGCTGTAGGTACCGTTAGCTTGGCCTGAAATACCCACTGGCCAAAGACCACTGACTCATGTTAGACCTAGGCCAGTATTTAACACTTTTGCAAAACAATTAATAATTACCGTATTTATAACGCGCCTTTTTCCAAAGGATACATAGTGCCAGGTGTTTACTGCTAGGTGAGTGGGACGAAGTTTGAATTATTAGAGCTAATCCATGTAATGGTTTTCAATATGCTGCTTATCCAGCCAGGAACACCGGGGCGAACCCCTTCCTGGGTTCTTTTACATGCGTTACACAACACATGGGACCAACGGCTTTATGCCCATCCGAAGGACGAAGCAATGGTTAAGTGTCTTGCACAGGGACATAAGTGTCATGGCTTGGGATTTGAACCCACACTCGGCTGATCAGAAACACCAGTTTGAGTTTGGTGCTCTTAACCGCTTGGCCACAAAACTTCCACATGAATCCTAAAAGCTTTGCAATTCCAAACCTCCTCAAAGCTCAGGGCTTGATTTTACATAGCTCTAGATTCATCTTAAGATGGGTTGTCAGTATGACCATGAGTGATTTGCAATGGACATCTCATTTTGCTAAGCAGTTAAGATTGATACACGCTTAGATCATTTTTTAGCTCTTTGTGAAATAAAGCCCTGCAACACAAATGAAAAAAATGTTGGTCCTATCAAAATATTTCTCTAAGCTACAAGTCGGTTAGATGGGTATGTTCATTCAACCTTGCTTTGTATGCACAGATTTTTCAAATAACCTGAAGTACAAGTCCCTACAAAGGACAAAGTTGAAAGAAAACGTTCCATTATGAACCAGTGAAAAGCCAACAGACAAGTGTCAAGTGGCACCCATCAATGACTAGTCACTATTTTTTCAGCTAGTGTAATATTATTATTAATCAAATGGTACATCAGGAATTTTGTATTTATATTTGTCCAAAATCCTCATCCGAATAGAGACAGTTAAAGACTTGCATAATGTGTTAAAAGGAAAAGTAAAAGTCTTTGTAGTCAAAAAGAAAATTGAGTATTATATCAAGTGCACTTTTGGTGTCTTTGTTTACTTACATTCCAGTGTATATTTTTTTTGTTTTTAATCGGTTGTAATTATTTTAATTTTGGGAATTGTCTGGATGAAGTACCTCAACAGTCTCAGAATACTGTTTTGTTTTTGTTTTTTTAATAGAATCTATTTCATTTCATACCCTTTGGTCAATTCCTAAGAGAACGATCTGGGATGCATTTTGGTGTTCGTAACCAATAACCGTTTCAGTCATTGGCCAGTTATTAACCAATGGCAAATTCAACTGAAATAGTTACGGCTACCAAAATGCACCCAATCACAGTCTAACCTGAGTAACATAGCAATATTCTTTCTTGCAACAATAATTGAAGAAAGCATTTCACAGGTCAGTTTACATATGAATACCAAACGTTTCCACCACTTGTTTTGACTATTATCTAACTTGCAGTATTTTATTTTTGTAGGAGTAGGCCAGTAGATATATTTTTGGACGAACTCATAAAATGCTCATTTTGTTTGTCCTGTAAATCCAACTAAAAATTTAAGATTGTGATTTTAATGCTGCTGTATAAATTACATATGGGAGATTTTTTTATATTATTTAGACAATTTATTTCAATGGTGAATCCAGCGTTATTATTATAACTCACATATGAGCAGTTCCAGAAAGCTGTTAAGAAAAGTCTTGCTTAAAACAGTCACACAATATACTTAACGGAGGCAATGAAGGCGATTGCCTCTGTGCCCCTAGTCAATGCCTTGGTGCCCTTTAAATGCTCCAGTATTTCCTCATAGTGTGCCCTTTTAGTCAGAAGCAAATAGGCCTACCACTCTTTGTGCAAACTCTCACAATCTCATGCAATTCAGAACATTCTTGAAACTATTGGGCTCCAATATACACTTATAATGTGAAGTGGAAACCAAATTGAGGAAAGAGTTTGAAAAAACATGACTGCTTGAATGCTAACTGAATAATTTCATGCAGTTATTCATTTTATTAACATGTATCACTCAAAATCATTCTTGCAATAAAGTAATTCACTTTATATTGGCAGAAAATAAATTTTCTGAATGGTTTCGGGATTGTTATGCTTAGCATGTTTTTATCAACAACATTAAACATTTCAAGTCATAACTGTAACAATTATTCACAGCCCTTTGTGTTTGACGTCTAAGATAAATGTTAAGTGACCAAATTTCCTTTTAGAATCTTCTGGAAAGGTCAGGTTGTGTCTTATATATTTTCTTCTTATCTTTCTTATCCACCGAAGCCGACTGTTTGATGAAATGTTCACATTCTTGAAAGTTGTTGACTCAATTAAGTAGTTACCGTCTGGCGTCATTTAATTAGGGGTGTGCCATTTTCAAGTAGAGTACATTTGTTTATTTATTTATACTGAATTGGTTTTGTCATTCTTGTGTGTGACTTTAATATCATTTTTGTTGCAAGTTCAAGTCTTGATCTGTATAAAGCCTCTGCTTTGCTATATAAACCACAAGGATTGCTGTTGACTGTACACTTTATATTTCAAATTTATCTTACTAGATTTATAATAATAAAATGTTTTCCATTGGTATTTTTACGATTTATTAAACTGATTTTGTTTTTATAGTTTTTAGAAAGCAAATTGATTTTGTTCATTCTAAGTCTTGCAAACCACTTATCAAGCAAAAGATGGTGAGAGTGTAAGCTGATTTGTACAGAGGTTTGTTAATGTATAAAATGTATCAGATTTGGAGTGATTTTTTTAGACATAAAACTCTTGGATTTTATTCTTTATTGACTTTATGAATATAAAATACAAATGAAGGAAAGGCCTGTTCTTTCTTTTCAAGGTTTTGTTAATAGGTAGTGGTTAAATAAATACTACATTTCAAATTCTCATATGGAAGGTTTTTTGACATTCTCAAATAACATGATATGATTACGGTGCATTAGCTCGAATAGTCACTGGAATAATGGACAGTAGGATTTGTAGCTCACAATTTTTACTGGTCTTAACAATTTTTTTGTGTGTGACAAGACCAGAATGAAAATGAGAAAACTTTTTACATTCTATGAAGTATATTGTTCTTTGAATTGTGATAATTTAAATTATTAACACAAGACAGCCAGACTTCAAAACTTTCAAATGTCCTAAATCTCATGAAATTAATTGTGCCAGTGAAGAGTAGCACTTATAATGAAGCTGATTTAATTAAGATTTCACATTTAATTTGAAGATAACAGTTTTGGGTGCTCGTTTCTGCAGCCCAATTTCATATACCTTGTACAACAAAAATGAAATGTTAAAATATAAAGAAGTTTCTCAAATATTGCAAGTCTTGTAATAATAATCCTCTTTTTATACGGGCAACATTTTATAGGCTAAGGAAACATGAATTTCTAAGTATCAATTCAAATTATAGTTCATTATGGTTTAACAAACTTAGAAACTTTTTCTGTAATAAGTTTGCTTAAATATTATTATTCTTGTATCAAATATTTGTGCCAGGTATTTAAAGTTTGCCATTCACTTCAGAAGAATGCAAGAGAATTCATAACAATTTACTGTTGAAAAAAATACTACTGAACCATTATTAAATGTTTAGTTGAGAAACATTTGTAATTTTCAACAAATTGTGTAGTTTTTTGAAAACCTATGACAACCGAAAGGGGCCATAGCTCTCCGTTAACACCATACTCCAAGACACAATTTTAAGTTGTTGCATCTATTTTCTAGTTAAAGTGTTGTTGGAAGGGGAAACCGATTTCACAAAGATAGTCCCAACTTCTTGGAGTTACTGAAAGCTTAAGGCTAGTCCTAAATAACTCGTCCTACTCACACGAGATACAAATAGTCTTCAACTCTTTGTTAAATCCACTCTTAATGCTTTGTTCTTAAAAAGGGAAACTGCATCAATGCGTTTTCTCTTTTTTAAAGGGCACCTTTTAAATTTAAGGAGCACCAAGGCAGTTGCCTCAATGAAGCAGACGGTCTGATCATGGTCAATGTAGGAAATGGTTTGGGCAATTAGCTTGTAATTCATATGGTCTTAAAAAGGTTCAACTACTGGTTAACTACAAACTTCATTGGAGATGTATGAATTATAACCCAATTTCACAAAAAAAATATATGATTATTTTGTGAAGTCGGAGTACTTTTTTTTCATCAGTTTTGAACATATAAACAATGCCAACAAGGCAAGTGTGTATTTTATGGAAATCTATGAAATCTCTCCTTTTTTTCAATGTATTTAAATTTAGCTATATTAATATTATCTGAAATGTTGAGGAATTGTAGGGGTTACGTCTAAATGACCTTGGCCCAATTTCATAGAGCTGCTAAGCACAAAAATTTGCTTAGCATGAATCTTCTTGATAAAACCGGGAATACCAACTAAATTTCCATTTGTTGCACATTGCTTGTTACGGGTATTCAGCTGTTGTTTGCTTATCCTTAAAATCACTTGAAAATTTTGTTGCCATTCCTGTTTTTATCGAGGAAGAAATTTAATGCTAAGCAAATTTTAGTGGCTTTGAAACGGTTGCTGGTCAAATAGTTGATAAAACTAAAAATCCATGTTTATGCAAATCCTTCACAACGAGACAAAGTCAGTGCCTCTCCTTCATTTAGTAAGAAAAGAAATACTGTTTATTAATTTTAACATGATCCGATTGTTCATAAACATTAACTAAGCTTTGCCAGGTTGTTTTTTCACACAGCAGTGTACATAGAGGTGATTGATGTTAGTTTGTATTGTAAACATTCAAATGTAAAACAAAACTAAAATCCTGACAATGTTTGCAAGATTGAGAATAAAATGTGGCATTACAGCTTTCAAAATTCAATCATACCAGAGTAACGGCTTACACATTACTTTGTGGTTGCAGCCCGAAATGCCCCCATGTTTGTTTTAACTTGATAGATACTTTAGTTACATTAGTTCCAAGTTTCAAATATATTTCTTTATACGTTGTTTTCATTTTGTAGGTAGTCTGGAAAACTGTTGATTATGGGCAAACAAGATCAATCATATTGAAGTATTTTCAATCAAATTGCACGTACAGTGTATGTACTCCAAGTTACTAGGTATTCTCCGCTTACACAGTTAGCCCAGAAATTTGGCAATTGGACAGAAAGTGGAGTATGGTGATCATAAGTGCAGAGTTTGGCAGTTTAAGCAGCACCAATAAATTGGCCCTGTTTTTATCCAGACTATAAGACTTGCCCAGTCCCTCCCAACCAGTCGATTAATACATCAAACAGGGTTGTCAATCATGACTAGGCAGCTGAATGCTAAGGCTGTGAACTTTCCGATGATTTGATCAACGATATTTCCCCAACCATTTTAAGGTTTCCTCTGTTTTCCCTGTAAAAGTAGAAAGAAAAAGAAGAAAATGTTTTTTTTTAAATGCAACATTTGACAATATGACTTGTCTAAATATCAGGCATGACATTCTTCCTACTTTAGTCCGTGTTTCCAATTTGTTTACCAACGGGAAACAAATCTGGGGAAAAAAAACTTGTTAAGTAGCCAGAAAAGTATATTAAGCTTTACTGCACCATTTTAATAAGTAGGTCTGGTCAGCCCTTGTACAATAGAGATTTTTCTACTTTCTAAGGACCAAATAATCATGCCTGTAATATGCACACTCCGGTATTATACCTGCTTTTGCATAGAAACCATTTTGACAAGCAAATTTGATTGAGGACACACAACGATTCACTTACCATTAACGGGTATATATTCTGCTCCCATCCACCCTTCATAGCCAAGACTCTCAATGTAGGCCACTATGTAATCATAGTTCAGTTCACCGTCTGCACTAGGCTCGTTCCTCAGAGGTATCTGGGCCATTTGCATATGACCTACAACATTCAAAGGTCAAAGTTGTTAAAGCGAACTCTACACAAGTAGGAAAAAATCATTACTTTTGGTAATTGTCAAAGACCGGTATCCTCACTTGGTGGCACAACATATGCGTGAAATTATAAATCGGTGAAAGTTTAAAGCCAATCGGTCTCCAAAGTTGCTAGAAAATAATGAAAGAAACAAATAATTGTTGAACAAATGTGTATGCTTTCAGATGCCTAATGAAAGGATTCAGGCCCGAAGGCTTTTAATATATGAGTGAGAAATTACCCAGAGGGAGCTGTTTCTCACAATGTTTAATGCTCTCCATTACTCATTACCAAGTAGGTTTTTTGCTAACAATTATTTTGAGTAATTGCCAATAGTGTAAGGAAGATAAGGAGCCCAACAATGTAACCTTTATTTCAACAAACATTAAATCTTCAAAGAGATTTCTGTATTTACCAATGTATGGAAAGAACTTCTTGATTGTGTTGCTGACGTTTCCTTCCATTATCTGAACATGGAATAAATCCTGAAAAAAATCAACAAACATAAGGAAATGCTATGAACACAAACTGAAACTTGAAAAGAACATACAATCTTTTTTTCCTTTTTTCAAGAAAGCAACAAGTTATTTGTTATATATAAAATTCATACCATCTGTAACTTCAGGTTCGAATGATTCACTTTCTGGATGATGTCAACACCTACATGCAAAATAAATAAACAAATAAATAAATAAATAAATAAATAAATAAACACAACAACATCTAACACAAATATTATCAAATAAGGTGATATCTTTTTCTTGAGAGAACAAATAAAAAGGACTAGATTTTACAAATATTTCTCTGTAGGATTGGTACTGGTATTAACTTTAGAATCAGTGAACAACATAATTAAGAACTGAATTGAAATTACTAAATGAGCTTAAAACAGTACCTTGGTCTTGTCTATTGAGAAAGTAGTCAGGTATTGACACAATGTTGTTAATTGGTTCAATCAGAGCCAATATGCCAGCCTATTCAAAACAGAAAGAAGGAAACAAATACTGGATTAATAATCGGGTTCAAGCATTAGACTTACTGTCAAATAATATCTTCCAATGGGATACTATCAATAGCATTGCAAAGTACAATCAACTATTTTAAAATGGACATAATTTAACATCTATGATTATGAGTTGCACAAATCAAGAAATTGTGATTCAGTAACTAGCAACAACACTTATACTAGGAATAAATGTTGTCATTTAGCTTTAGGATTAGAACCCACAACCTTGTAATTGCAAGTCCTGCAGTTTAACCACAGATCAAGTTGATGGATTCAAGAAGCCTCACAGCAAAAACCCATTAGAAACTAGTTTTGCATCGGGGATAAAGAATTTTATTTGTTTCCCTTACACCATTGCATGCATTGTGTATTAAGCACTGTATATACATCACTTTCCCGAGTTCTGCGAGAAAAAAACCCACATCGGTGTAAACAATTTATGAGCCCATTGGGATTGATCTAAGGTACTTCACCTTACTAAGCCTCTCTGCAGCATACTTGAGATTCTCAATAAATGTCTCTTCCATTCTTATCAATAACTTTGTCTTCTCCTCTTTCTTGCACTCAGGAATCCTACCAGCCATCACATGCATTCTGAAAACAAGTCGGAAAGATAAAAATGGAATTTATGAACATTGAAACAAAATTCAGTGGCGATTTCCCTTGAATAGCATAATAATTTTGGTTTACCCAAGTTCATGGACCTTGTTAATTAACTATACCTTGGACATTTTAAAGCCGTACAGTACTTCACGGAAATTTCAAGATTCTCTCGAAATTCCTTTTCTTTTCCGGGTAGTGCAGCCTGACCAAGCTCTCCTGCTTTCAGGTCACCTATTGAACAACAATAAAAACACAAGAATGTACAAATGGTCATTTTAGAGGAAACCAACTGTGTTTACTATTTGTGGATGTTCGGCCAAGGCAATTCAAGTTTCAGAAATATAGAAAATATTTCGAGGTTTCAAATCCAAATCTTATAATTTTTTTTTAACAGTAGTGATTCAATGAAATTAACCAGTTTCAAGAATACTGCACGGAAGCAAGCTCAACATTCTTTTACGTTGGCCTACACAGAAACAATGTTCAATCTGAGTTTGTATGTATCTATCCCGCCCCATGATCTAAGGGCGTGGACGAAACGGTGACTGCGGCTACAGCTACAGCTCAGCGCATCTACATTGTCTAGCTGTAGCTGTAGCCAAAGTCGTCGCTTTGGACACGGCTTAACTGTCCCACTCCAACCCCCTCCCCCCTTCTCACCCGGAAAAGAATTGACCAAGACTTGTTCAAGTCCTTCTCTTTCCTTCACCTCAACAAGTTTCTCAACTGGAATGTCGTATGGAAAACTGACTTCAACTGCGCTGAATCCTGCAGCCTTGGCAGCTGTGTATCGAGCCACTAAATCTGGTAGCTCTTTAAAAAGCATCGACAAGTTGGCAGAATATTTGAGAGGCATCGTCTAAAAAAACCAAAAAAATAATAACAGAGTTTTTTAAACTAATAAAATATAGCACAAATGTCAAGAGGGTCAGTCTGAAGAAATAAGTAGCATACAAATCCAAACAGAAACCAGCCCACCATGACCATGCCCACCCCATTCTCGTTTGGCTGTAGTGTTTTGGCTCTTTTATTTCACTTCAGTTTATTTCTTCCTCTAGTCTATACCATCATATTGACTTTGTTTTTATCATTCAATCATAGTCACATGACACCGACAGTCGGGTAACAGGGCTCGAATGTGACACTGGACACCGGCTTTAGCAGTGGGCCACCAACCCATAGTCACTATGATTTAACAGAAAGAAATAGTGTTCACATTTTGACTTTTGAGTCTGGTTAGTGGAGCCCTACTTCTATCTAAAAACTTCCTAGAATAGAAGGCTCCCCCTAGTTGCGATAACGTAACCCTCCAGCAGACGGCAGGAGAGTTACACTATTGCAACTACAAACTAGGCTCCCCATGAGCCTTCTATTCTTCTACTCTAGGAAGTAGCTATTTCATACAGCTCAATTTATTATTATTCTTCCAAGTAATTGGAGAGTTTTTAATTGAGTTATTACTAATAACTCAATTAAAAACTAATAATATAAGAAAGAAGCCTATCATTAAAAAAAAACTTATGTAGTAGTATTAAGTAAACTAGGTTAGTTAGATCATGAAGGTATGTTAGGTAGGTGAACTGATGATGATGACACAATTTTGAACTCAACCTAGCTAGAACATGGAGGAATAAATTCCCATGGCTAGAACTAGACTTTAGAGAGTTGAATAGAGAAGTTAGAACTTAGAATCTATAGTTAGATTTTAGAAGCAATAGCTGGCGCAATTTTGCCTCTTTCTATAAAACTACAGCCGAATATTCACAGACATACTAACCATTTAATACTTAAACAACTTCACTTTTCAAGGTCAAATCATAGACACCAAAACCACACCGTACGAAGTAGAAGTATCGACGGCGATTGTAAAAAGTAAACAAACGTGACGGTACAATGATTCATTGTAATATACCGCCCTCAAGAGTTGAAGACCACGTACAAGATCGAAGAGGTAGGCGGGATTGGTTGGAGTGGGGTGCTAAAAAAACTCATGAAAACGTCGGAAAAAACGAAGAAATACTATTTTGTTTTCTTAGATAATTATTGATTCGTTATAGGTATGTTACCAAGAGTTGAATCCACCTAAAACTAGAAATTTGAAATTTTGAAAAAGAAAAAAGGAAAAACGAAACCCTTTACCGTTTACCGTTCTTCAGAACCTGTGAACGAAAAAGGATGACACAAACCTTTATCCCTTTACCGTTTGTTAAATCATCAAAAGGAAAACAAAAAACATCTCCTGAACCCTTTTCCGTTTTTGAAATTTGTAAAAGGAAAAGAGGGAAAACAAACCAATTACCCTTTATTGTTTTCAAATCTTTAAAAGTAAAAACAGGAAAACGAACCCTTTTACTCTTTCTCCTTTTTGAAACGTTAAAAAGGGGAAAATAGAAAAACAAACCCATGTACCTGTTACCTTTTTTTAATCTTCAAAAAGAAGAAGATACTAAAAGGGTAAAGTGTAACGGGTTCGTTTTTCTTTGTTGTCCTTTTCAAAGATTAAAAAAACGAGAAAGGGTAAATGAATTGTTCGTCCTTTAGAAGATTTTAAAAAGGAAATCGTCAATTTTTTTTGCATAGGTGGGAGTGGCAAAGTGACCGGTCACGTGAGTCTTCACTCTTTTAAAAATTAAAAGTTTTCAGCCAAATAAGTTAAATAAACAGTTACAAATTGACTTCTAACAAAATATATATATTTAATTTTTACTACAAAAGTAATATTTTTACCGTATTTTAATATTATTCCTGCCAATATCGAAGAATTTTTTTTTTAATTGATGTGTTTACATTCTGAGTGACGCACTATTTCTAGAACGAGACCCGAATGGCCGCCCCCAGGTAAGTGGTTGTTCTCTCTTTTTTAGTTTGGCTAAAGGTGGCTGTTTTTAGTGTTTATGAAGTCAGCATGTTCGGCCAGTGTATAAGTTCAATGATATGTTAACAGTTATTGAGGTATGTTGCTCACTCCAATAAGTTTTGGAGTTCTTTTTGGGGTGGATATAGATTTCGTTTTAACTTTTTTTTGCAGAGAGTACTTCCTGACTTCTGTAGTGTTGGGAGTACCACTCATCGTACATACCGCCCTCTAGTGACAACTTCTAAGGAATAAATAATTCTCTCAACCAAAAAGGCTTTGTAGAACTGAATATGACCTTAAAAGGTCAAGATAGTCATTTTCTCATTCCTTTGAGTCTCAATTGGGATAACTTTCCGTAGGGCACCACCACTTTTTTCACTCATTTTTACAAAAAGGCATATCTCATTGAGGTCAATTAGATTTAAGAAACTATTTTATTTCACATATCGAATGAAAAATTGGTGGCGCCATGCAGAAACTTTTGCCTCAATTGGTTATTAATATTATGTCACCTTTTTGTCTCCTGAAAGCATAATTTATTGCTGGCTACTAATGACCATGAAATGTTCATCTAGACCCCCCCCCCCTACCCCTCCATCCATGACCGCTTTTAAAACGCATCAGTACAGTAGCTGCAATAATTCTAAATGTAGCCTTTCTAATTATTGGTTCGGAAAAGTTTCCGTATGGCGCCACCACTTTTTCATTCGAAATAAAATAATATAGTATCTAATTTACCTGATTGATATTATCCCTTTTTGTAAAAATGAGTGAAAAAGTGGTGGCGCCATACGGAAAGTTATCCATTGGTTCTAGCATGATCATTAATACATTTAAAAGTGTGTTTAATTTTAATCCTCACGACAATCAAAGCGCTAGGCCCTAGTTTAGGCAAATTGGGAGGAGGGGTGATCTTAGTTTTTTACCATGTTTTACTATAAGGTCTGTCAATCCAGCCCTGCTTACTTCAAAAATCTAACATGTGAAAAGTCAAACAACTTGCAAACAATATGTTTAATTGTTTTGTTTGCTTTAGCCTTTTGTTATTTTCACAAAGGATGTATTACTTACTCAGTTGAAAAGTGGAGTATATTATTTGGGCCTTTCTGGAATCACACAGAGGCTATGGGGGAATTGGCCTTTGTTGCCCTAGTCTTGGCCTTGGTGCCCCTGTAGTCAAAAGTTTCCCATATTAAGATTTTCTGATGATGAGAGTGCCTTTTGCAAATGAAAATTGGCCAACCCCTCTCAATGGTAAAATTTCAGGCCCGATAATTTATAGACCTTACTGCTGACTGGTAAATAGTGGAAAAATATATAATTATGTGAAACAAATAACTCACCGGCTAGTAATGGAAAAATATGTGAAAATAATAACTCACCGGTTAATAATTTAAAAATATGTAAAAATAATAACTCACCGGTTTTAACCAAAAGTACACCTAGACCCTGGGGCGCTGTACATTTCTTTTTAAACCCGGAGTTACATCGCCCCAGTTTACTGGATGTAAAGTACACTCTGCCTTTAAAGGCGCTGGACACTGTTGGTTACTGTCAATTCTCACTTGGTGTATCTCAACATATTATGCATAAAATAACAAATTCTATGAAAGTTATGACTCAAACCGGTTGTCGAATTTGTGAGATAATAATGGAAGAAGAAAAAGAAATACCCTTGTCACACAAGTTGTGTGCTTTCAGATGCCTTGAATTATAAGAGAACTCAGCTGAGGTCTGAGGTCAAATATTTCAGTGAGCAGATACTTCTTTAAGTTTCTTAAAAATTACTTAACTTCACAGGGAGCCGTTTTTTCACATAGTGTTTTATACTATCAACAGCTCTCAATTTGTCTAAGTAACTACCAACAGTGTCCAGTGCCTTTAATTAAAAAACAAATTGCTCACCTGAAAGGAATTTTGATCTGATGGACTTTTGTACTCTGGTGCAGACCAGTTGGTCATTCTATTTGATTCTATAAATTCCATGTTAGTGTGTTTGCGCACAGGTCTATGACATTGAATGGAAACTAAATAACTCCAAAGTCTAATGAATATTTGTACTGATTATTTGATAGATCACATGCTTTGGATTTTGCCGACATGATCAAGTTTGACACGCCATAACACTACTACAAGATTTTGGCTTTGAAATCCACATATAAATCCAGTCTTCACTTGTATAGGAGCATCAACGTCTTTGCCTGTCAAAATGTTCCATCCTTCTAACAGCAGTGCCACACTAAAGCAGTCGCAGCCTATGCCGAAATGGTTGTGGATCTGCATT
Source organism: Asterias amurensis (assembly GCF_032118995.1). Lineage (NCBI taxonomy): Eukaryota > Metazoa > Echinodermata > Asteroidea > Forcipulatida > Asteriidae > Asterias > Asterias amurensis. The sequence goes on from NC_092660.1 coordinate 910,357, forward strand.
GCCAAGTCACTTGGCATCAAGACACATCCAGGAGATAAGCCGATTCTAGCCACGATACTGTATGCATTCACCATGACTGTCACATTGGCGTATTTCATCACTAGCTCCTGGTACGTCGGCTATGATATCGAAGCCACCACAACCAAATTTGACGTCCTGAACGGCTCAGTGACGGTTTTGATGGCGGCTGGATTTTGTTGTGTCACCATTTACGCCAACAACTTAGCTTACAAGCTCTTCACAAACACCGTGTTCAGACAGAGCCTTCGGCTGCACTCCAAGACAATTCTGAAGGTCAATACCTCCCTACTCATGGTGATTTTAAGCACATTGTTTATCGGGATCTACACCTACATTTGCTACTCGGGGTTCGAAGCCAAACACTGTGAAGATATACAGCTTAGTCCCATAATTTGCTATATCCGATTCCCCAGTCAAATCGCACTGTCTGTGATATCCTTCATCTGGAATATGCTGGTGGCTGTGGTCTGCATGTCAGTCTGTCGTACACATACAATCAGTAAGTAAATTATTAATAATTATAATAATTATCAGTTTTTACATAGTGCTTTGTACACCTGAAGGACGTCTCAAAGCGCTTCTAGATTATTACTGAGTCATTTTAATTCATTCCTTAAACCACCTCAGCTCCCTGTAGTATACAGCTTGTGCAACCAAATATGCGCTACTCGGCTTAATCAATCACAAGAACCATCCCTGCCCTCACAGGTGACCCCTGGGTGGAGAGGAGCAATTGTGTCTTGCTCAAGGACACAAGAGTGTTACGACAGGGACTCAAACCTACACTCTGTTGAACAGAAACACCAGAGCTTGAGTTTGGCGCTATTTTCTGCTCGGCTATGACACCCTATGTAATCTTTTATATGTATTTTTCTCAGGTATTCGTCATTTACTCCTGGAGCTAGATGAAGATGCCATGATATGTGAGAAGGGAAACAGGATACCCTCTGTATCTGGAGACTCCATCGATGGTGAACAGCAGGCAGAAAATATATCCAATGGGGAACATGAAGCCTCCTTCCAGGATGACTTGGCTGTCCGCAGACTGGAAGGTCAGTCAAAGAGACTGAGAGGTCAAAGTCTGACCTCAATTTTTTTAGCGCATGTTGAAGTAACTGTCTTAATGCGCAATACACTAGTGCCCTTGTCATTGGGCCAATAACGTTCCTTTAATTTTTCTCAGCTCCCTGGGTAGTATATAACTTGTGTAACCATAGCGCTTCAAAGGCTTTTTAATATACAATATCAGCATCTACCCTCACAGGTACCTATTTATGCCCCTGGGAAGCAATTATAGTAAAGTATCTTCTTTAAGGACACAATTGACTTCTCCATCAAAACTTGACCATGACTCACCTGACCATCCTTAACCCTCAACCTTCCGGTTGTGAGGGGCTTGGACATTAATCAGTCTATAGTTTATTGAAACAAAGTTGTTGATACCGAGTCAGCGACACAGCTTGGACTTTTTTAGTTGGGGGGGGGGGGAGGGGAGAGCACAGGGGGGCATTTGTCCAAGTTGGGGGGACCCAGGGAAAATGTTTTTTGTTAGGGGGAGAGGGCATGTTTTTATTTTGCATTGGGGGGGGGGGGTTGTTGCGTTGCACTGGAACTTTTTGGCCGCAAAGTTTCCCGTTGCAACTGGTTTATACAGAATTTAGTCTTGTAAATCGATGCTTGTTGTCAGATATATTTGACAAAGGGATGTTTCTCATGCATTTCAGCCTAAAGTCAAGAAGAGAACAAAATATAACCTTGAAATTGTAAACAACATGAACAAAATATTCATGAATAGTATTTTTGTTATCAAAACTTTGTTAAAGGAACACGTTGCCTTGGATCGGACAAGTTGGTCTATTAAAAGCGTTTGAAACCGTTTGTTATGAAATGCATATGGTTAGAAAGATGGTTCAAAAGTAGAATATACTGATCCACACAAGTATCACTCAAAATTGCACGGTTTTCCTTTTATTTTGGGAACTATCACGGTCGGCATTTATGGGAGTAAAAATGTTGACTCCCATAAATGGCCGACTGTGTTAGTCGACGTGGTAAAAAGAAATCCATGCAATTTCGAGGCATATTTGTGTAGATCATTGTATTCTTCTTTTACAATATCTTTCTACCCATATGCATTTTACAACAAACGGTTTCAAACGCTTTTCAAAGACCAACTCGACCGATCCAAGGCTTAGGCATTTAAAAGACTTAGGCATTGCACGCGATGTTTAGGGACATCCTGAGGACTGCACTCATAGGGTTGGGGGTGTGAACATCAATCAGTCTATAGTTCAATGAAGTGTAGCCCCCTGTTGCAACCAATTTATACAGAATTCAGTAAATGGAATCAATGTTTGTTGTTAGATTTATTTGACAAAGGAATGTTGCAACACAATTCTGCTTTCTCATGCATTAAAGGCAAGAAGAGAAAAAAAAACTTAATTTGACATAAACAACATGAGCATGAAGTGTTTTTGTTCTCAAAACTTTGTTAAAAGATTTTGACTTTGCACGTGATGTTAAGGGAGTGCCAATGCATTCAGCCCAGAAACATTAAAACTAGGATAGAGAGGGTGGGGGGGGGGGGGGGACGAGGGTTGAACAAAAATTCAGGGAGAAAATATTCAGGGGAAGGTATCTAGAAAAACGACAGGAAAATTGGCAGAAATGAAATTTGTAGCTGGAATGCTTTGATCTGCTGGGCACACTTACTTGTCCATCTGCCAACAGTGCCCAGTTTCATAGAGTTGCTTAACAGATTATTTTATGCTTATTGCGCGATTTCAGAGCTGCTTACCGTAAGCACGCGAAAAAGGCCTGCTAACCTTCCGGTGCTAACTACACAAAAAATTCATGACACAAATCCATGGTGAAGGTGCAAGATGGCCGCCTAATTTTCTTGCTAACTTTTGAAATGTGTAAAGAATTTTTTTTGTATAAACCTGGCAATTTGCTTACTGTAAGCAGCTCTATGAAATTAGGCCCAGGACACAGGAGGTTATAAACAAGCTTAATTGTATCTTTATTTGTTGTTATAGTTGCTTGGGACAGGAGTGAGTTGGAAAGAAGACAGTATCGTATAAGCAGCTCACACTATGATGTCAGTAGGTCCGTCAGTATGCAGGATACAGTTGTAGAACAAGACTTGCCAGATTCAGCTGGTAATCAACAGGTATTGTACAGAGGATAATAATAATTTATTTCTAAAGGCACCGAACAGGTTTGGTAATTGTCAAAGAAAAGTATTCTCACTTTGTGTATCCTATATGCATAAAATAACAAGCCTGTGAAAATTTGGTCATTGAAGTTGCCAGAAAATGATGCAAGAAAAAACACCCTTGTTGTACAAAATAATGTGCTTACAGATAGGAGTAAAAGACTTCTGTTATTATTTTGGTGAGAAGTTACCTCTTTCTCAAAAACTAAGTTTTTTCAGAGGGAGTCGTTTCTCGCAATGTTTTATATTATCAACAGCTCGTTACCAAGTAAGGTTTTATGCTAATATATATTTTGAGTAATTACCAAACGTGTACAGTGCCTTTATAAATAGCGTCTTAAAATCTCAAAACGCTGTACAGACAGTTTTTACATACTGTTGAGTTGGTTCAGCTGCTTGGTTTTGGGGAATGAGCTTTTATCCAAGAAGGTCCTCAAATAATGTATCTGACGAAATTAGGATTTACACAGATTACGGCACTGAGAAACCTTTTCACAGAACCATTTTGCACAAGATACAAAGTCGCAGAAAATAGTTTCTGCAGGCCTGGAATTTCATTTTTTAAAGGGCAAGGCCATTTCATTTTGCAAAGGGCACTTCCATTGGAAAATCTCAACTCAATGGGAAACTTTTGAAGGGGCACCAAGGCCAATACCAGGGGTATAACCAAGGCCACGGCCTCCAGGGTCTGGGTGTTATACCAGGCCTGTTACCGGCTGCCTTGACGCTTCAATCAAGCACTACTGTAGCAGGTCTGGAAATTCATTTTTGAGAGGGCAAGGCCATTTCCCTGAGAGGGCACCAAGGCACAAGGCAACAGAACGGAGACAATGGCCTCCAGGCAATTCCAGAGACTAAAACAGAGACTAAACAAACAACCAAGTAACCAATTGTAACATCTGGGAGGGTCTGAGTTTCTAGAATAAGGGAAATCTAGAGCCGGAAGTGTCATTTGTCAAATCTCATCCGTGATTTCACATGCCATTCAGCAATACTTCTCATCCGTAGGATTAAGGAACTAAAATTCTGTGTCATGCTCAAGGATTCACTTGCCGTGACCGGAAACCAAACCCACACTGTGACAATGGTGGGATGCAAGACCGTTCAGCCATGACATTGTTATAGATGACCCTGCAAAAGACCATACTAATCCATTGTCTTGTGTCCACACATTGCTCGCCTTGCTGAAATCCAATGTTTTGTTGACCAACAGTTTGTTTAAACATCAGCGATATGACCACCGGTTCTGTTCAGAACCAACACTACTCACAAGAGATTTGCACATGGTGATGCCGCTCAACTCTTTAAGTTCAGACCTTTACTATGAAAAATAGAATTGGTTGAATGGAGTTCGGTCAAAACTTGGGGCCATAATGCGGCTGATGAGTGTTTTTGTACAAGCCATTTGCACCTGTCAAGTTGTCAAAAGTTCATTAATGATTACCTAGTTTATAATTGTGAGTATCACCAAACGACAAGTGGTGTCTGAGTCATTGTTCAGAATATTACAAAACTCAATATTCTTAATCAGGATGATCTCTGCAACGCGACCCTAGTTTTGTTTTTTAATTACGGTGCTAGTTACTGGATCTGTTGTAGAATCTGGGGGTCACAGGTTCGAATCCCAGCCAATTAGTCTGTAGATTTGTTTTCTGAATGACTCAACAAGCAAAGAGTGTACAGTGCTTTTCACATCAGACCTGTTACAGGCTGTAATAGCACGGTGGCCACGGAGGCCGTGACCTCCATTGGTCTTGGCCTTGGTGCCCCTTTAAAAGTTTTCCATAGACTTCAAGATTTTCCAGTGGAAATGGCCTTGTCCTCTTGAAGATGATTTTCCAGGCTTGTTGTATATTAGTGTAATACTAATGATAAACTTACTATCATAGTGTGTGTAGGACCGAGGGGCAACTGCCTTTCTGAATTTGGGCAAATCAGTGGGGAAAGTTTGATAACAGCAGAAGCAAAATGAGTTGAACAGAGAAAGTCAAGAGACTTTACCCATTATTAGTGGCAATCCATCCCCTGAAAACATTAAAGCTTTCAGATAGGCTCTATCTACATTTAAGCAGCTGACACCTAATGCCTACAAGTACTCTTCATACTTTGTCCTTCTGTCAGCTGCTTGTAGATTGTGCCAGCTTGAAAGCTTGTACTTATTTTTGGTTTATACCAACCTCTCTGCCCCCCCCCTCTTAACCCATTGAGTCCCCATACACTATGCTTTACCATCTTTATACCAGATAAACTTATTGCACCACTTAAACTTTGCAAGCCAATGGTTTGTGGCCGGAGGTTTCAACCCTAGCAGAGTCTTTTTGTCAAAGGAATTTAACTTTTGTGAAGCATTTTTAAAGATAGACTTGATATCAGTTCTTTATTTTGTTTCCGGTGTTACAGGAAGGGTTACAATGGCGCAATGCATCCATTGTATCTGGATTTATTCATACGCCAGCAATCAAAAGCCTCACAAATCCAGAGATTCTAGACCGTTATTGGAAACTGCAGGTAAGTCTTTCTTTTTGTACTCCTGTAACATTTCATTTCATTTGCCAGCAAATATAAAAAACACAAGTATTAAAAATTGCACATCAAAGATTTACAAGAAAAGGCAATACAATGGTTTAATAAAAAAATACAACTACAAATATGTAAACACTCGCAAATTATTGAGACCTTGCTTTCACCAAAGCTGCTCCTGCCCTATGGAATAAGCTCTCTGTCTAACTACGCAAAACAACATCACTCAACAACTTCAAGAGGGAACTAAAAACACACTTGTTCACTAAGCCTTACATTGGGTTAAATTTAACTATAGGTATTTCATATTCTTCATTTTCAATTGTATAATTTTTTCTTTTTGTGTAGGCGCATTGACCGTTTTTCTTGAGAAATGCGCGTTATAAATCCATATTATTTTTATTATTATTATTATTACAGTGTCGACTGAACACAACATCCATCGTCCTACAACGTTGGATAACATCTTGGATTGTCTTAATACTCTTATGGAGTCTCTACTATCTGATGTACTGGATTGATCACGATGCCACCATTGCCGATATGATTATCTTCTTTATACCTCCATCATTGTTACCTTTACTCTGCTCTGGGCCTATTGAGGTCAACGGAGAAGGGGAACGTGTCTCAAAGGTAAATGTTTTTAGTAGAAATAGCATTTCCATTTTAAATTTCCATTTTAATAGTCCAATTTTGATGCTCATGGGTAAATTTGCACCTTTGTGAAGAATGTTTGATTATCCTATTTTGTGTGCATTGAATGACTTTAAAAATTGTTCATTCAAAATGCAATTCGGTCAATGGAACGCAAATTTTTGAATGTTTTTAGGTAAGCCATGAACCAAGTTATGTCTAGTAAACCTGTGTGACTAATGTCAAAGTTTCAACTATTGTCTTGATTGCTTTAGTCAGGTCCCGACTACCGTTTTTCAACTACTCAAGTAATTGAGCTGCTACGGCTACTACAAAAATTGTCGTGATTACCCACTTGGTGAACCAATTGTGTCACTCACTACTAATTACGACAACACAATTTACTTGAGAAACACAATCAGACATCAGCGACACAATCCTTCAATCCTTTCAGCATGAATTTTACTATTATTGCGGCATGCCGTAATGCAAATTGGGAATTAAAAAATAAGCTACTAGTGTCAAAGTCGGGACTATTTGAGGCGTGACTAGTCGAGTAGTAGACTTCACTAGTCACCCAGGCCTAATGTCTAATAGCATGCGGGGGGGGGGGGGGGGGGGGGGGGTTGTCAATAGGTCAACTGACCGCAATCAAAAGAGGATGCTCTAAAATTCGTAAGGTTTTTAATACACTACGTCTACCGTGTTTCTACTGAGAAATATTTTGCTGAGACAGTTTAGTTTCCTGAGCAAAAAGGAGCAGGCAACAAGTCGAAAAACAATTTACTCTGGTTGCTAACCCCTTTTGCTGACAGCATTTTTACTTCTTTTGAAATTTTTGTAGATGATTTGCCCAAGTGAAAAACGTATGCCGGTTATTATGTTCATCAGACAGGCACCTCTTTCTATAACGGTAAGCAGTTTCCTTTTTTGCAGTTCAGTTTTGTTTCATATCCTAACCTAACACAAGTGGTCTAGTTCAGAAACAAGTATCCTGTTTCTGCTATAAGAAAGATTTGTTGTGCTAAGCAATTAATTTTTCTTGACAGCTGTGTAAAACGAGCAGCTTGTTACCAACATATCAAATCTTTGCGCAATTTGGTTTGTGCGTACTTCCGGTATAGTTTAGCACGTCACACGCTTGTGAAGTTTCAAACATGCTCCTAATAATGGAGACAATTTGTGTCAAAACAATGATTGAATATGGTAAGGTAAGGTAAGATAAGGTTCATTTATTTGTAACCACATACGGTTGGATTCATTATAAAAAAATACTAAAACTTATGAAATAAATCACAAACAATTGTCCAGGGGCGTATCAATAGGTCAACTGACTGCATTCAAAAGAGGATGCTCTGAACTATTCCACTTTGCTTTTTTTCTAAACTAATTATTGATTTATTTTATTTTAATGCAATTTATTGTAATTATTTGTATAAAGCGAGTGAGTAGCTTCCTAAGGTTATTTGAATTATGTTTTTGTTTTGTTTTTTAAAGCTTTATGGGTTTTCGTTGAACTACTCTACCATTGTTACGGCCATTCTTGCCATCGCCGTTGCCTTTGGAACCAAAATCATCTTTGGAAACATTAACATGGATGGACAGACTCCAAGCCCAAGCCTAGGCCCTGTCACTCCATTTTAGGAAATCAATTATTCCCCGATAATTTTAAAGCTTAATTTTTTTTTAAAACACTTTTGATGGCTTTTTAAGTTTCAGAACGTTTGTCACAAGCTTTTGTTTTGTTTGTTTTATACTACTTACTGCTTACTGCCAAATTATGCACTTGCCATCACCATTCTCCGCTTACTGTGCAAGCGCCGAAATTCTGCGCTAGCCTTGTAAGCGAAGAATGCCTAGTATAGTAACATGGAGTACGCTATGCACACGCGCAAGCAAACATTCCCAGATAACCCAACCATGCAGAGCCATGATAACGCCTGTAAGCACAAAAACTTGCTAAGCACAGAAAAGAATTGGTTATTATTTCTGTTCACTGTTGTTAAGTTAATTTATAATTTATTTGTAAGCACAAGTTGTTATGTTGAGATAGTTAATGTTCTCAATGAAAATGTTATCTTTAATGCTGACTTTATCAGCTTGGGAAATGAAAGTAATATTTTCTAGTAATTACTCATATAAATAAAAATGAAATAACATTATTCAAATTATATCTGAACAAAATTTATGTACACTTATACTATAGGCCTATTATTATATCTATTTTTTATTGGTATAAAACTTCTTTGAAATATATTTAACAATGTAGGGGATTTTTAATGACTTCCGCTGGATTCTGAGCCAGTTTCTTTAAAGGGGCTGTTCCATCAGCATCAAACTACTAGGCCTGTGGTTGTACATGGAAATATGACCTCTCACAAGTTTACTGCCAACGCAAACCCTCCCTTTAACAACTTAAATTGAGTAAGCATTCATACTTCCATGTACAGCCACAGAACTGATTTGATCATGATGACACAGCCCCTTTGAAGACACTGGACACTATTGGTAATTGTCAAAGACCAGTTTTCTCACTTGGTGTATCTCAACATATTCATAAAATAACAAACCTTGAAAATTTGAGCTCGATTGGTCGTCGGAGTTGTGGGATAACTATAAAAGAACAAAACACCCTTGTCACACGAAGTTGTGTGCTTTCAGATGCTTGATTTCGAGACCTCAAATTCTAAACTTGAGGTCTCGAAATCAAAGTTATGGAAAATTACTTCTCTCTCAAAACTACGTCACTTCAGAGGGAGCCGTTTCTCACAATGTTTTATACTATAAACCTCTCCCAATTACTCGTTACCAAGAGAGGTTTTATGCTGATAATTATTTTGAGTAATTACCATTAGTGCCCATTGCCTTTAAAGGGAATACATTTTAACTTAACTTAAAATTTTAAACTCCAAGAAATTATTAGAATTGTTTTATTAGGAACGTTTTAACAACTTAAAGTATTTGGCCCTATTAAAGTTGCATGGCCCAATTAAAGTTGCATGGTCCTATTTTCCCAAGAAGATTTAAAAAAGTTATAGGTAAACTAATTTTGGCAGATGATGCTGTTTCAAAACTTGTTTATTAATTTATTTATTTATTATTATTCGCGTTATACCCCAGATATTACTCAAAGTGCTTTCGAATGTAAAAGTTTTTACGCATGAGATAATTTTGGGATCATGACAATAACAAATTTGTAGTTTTTCATTGTATTTTTTTCATGCAATAACTTGCTAAAAATATTGGGTTCGAATCAGAAGATGTTTTTATTTGTGTCAATGCTTTGCAGTTTGACAAATCAAATGCGTTGTTAATAAAACTAGGCATTGTTTACCCTATCGTGGTATCTTGTGTTATTGTTTTCTGACGTTCAGACTTCTGCCATTATATACGTAAAGCCCATAACCTGTCAAATTGCATGTAGTTCTAATGGTAATGGTTCGCGCCTAAAACCACGTGCGTGTTGCTTCAAATTCGCCATGCTCGGTGGCTCCCTGGAGAAGTCAAACTCAAAATGGCGATTCAGAGTTTAAGGGCGATGAAGTTAATTATAGGACAGTAACTTCGAAGGCTTAGACCCAAAAATTGCTTCAAAACTATTTTTAGCCAGTTGATGTAAATGTGTAATAAGCTCTATTGATGATAAGACAGCATTATATTATGTGCAAGGAAAGGTTCAGGTGCCTATAAGTGTCGTTTAAAGACACGTCTGAAGAAACTCCAAAGTGACCCTTATGCAGTCTTATTTCTGGGGTCGGCATAACCATTTCTTCCTTGCTCTGGCATAACCCACATGGTCAACAGTTTTTTTGTTAGACCACTGGGTCTCTCGTATTACATGGTGTCTCCGACAACAAAGCTCACCTGATTGTATAGGTTAATTTTCGTAACCTATAGGTTGCACTATTTTTATGGGCAAATTTATTGCATTCTGACCACTAATTTGTTTAACAAAAATTTCATTACCAATATTGTTTCTTTCCTTAATAATAGGTGTTTACAAATTGTGATTTTTATGTGTATGTTTCTCTCCATCAAACTTAAAAGAGAAGCCGGAACAAGTTTACTCTTCGACAATCTTATGATTGAAAAAAATATATATATGAATTGGTTCACAATCGTCAATCTGTTGTACGGTACTATGATACATTTTCATTTCATTTCATTTCAAAGAACTTGAAACCTCGACAAACTGAATGGCAAAGCACGAATAAACTCAATATAGCTTTGCTGTTAAAAAGATCAAAATTTATTGTTGACATGCAGTGAAGTATGCAGGAAAAAACGTGGGTTCATTGGGGTTGATTTGTTCACATTGCATATTATGACTATTATTTCTTTGATGGATCAACACAATAATAGAATTTCTCTACCAAAAAATGTAGCTATTTATCTAGGTGGGGTTGGCGGTAACACCGTGTGAAAATCTCTTTGGAGTAGTTTTGGCTCTGAAAAGTACCGTTTCGATCAGCAGTATGCTGTGATCCGTCTTCAGAATCCATCTGAAGACGAGTATTGCAAAAGTTGTTGTACATTTTGTCAGAGTTCTGACGACTTCTTATAATTTCAAGACGCTTACAGAAAACAGTCGTGCCTTCAATATCCTCAGCTTTTAAACAGGGCTAAATGCCATCATCACAACTTGTGTTTCTCGACGCATGGACCATTTTGAGATTTTAGACAGTTCCTTATAAAGGCCATGACATTTTGGTTGACCATGGAGCAAGGGTTTGACAAAACACACTTCAGCTACTGCCCTTTCTACTGTTGATAAACAAACCCGAGCTAGTTGGAATGGAAGGCCGAGTGTTACACTCAACCGTGTTAACAGATGTTTTAATCAAATTCAAATTTTAAAAAAAATAAAATACCGCTCCCACGATCGGTTGCTTTGTTTTCAACAATTTCAATGCAGTGTTTTGAATATAATGTGTAACATTGTTGCAAACTGTGGCTATGGCATTTTTCGAATTTACTGCTTCGGCTTTGGATTCGGCTTCAGGCATCCATTCTCTCGTCTGAAACCCTGATCACGCACGGAAAGCACGCGCAATATTGTCAAAACAACCGCGGGGCCAAGCTAGCCTATAAGCCGGATCTCGAGCCGAAGCCGTGGTCGAAAGGGCCTATATCTGTTATTGCTTTGCATGTATGGATTTCATTGTCTCCCAACCTTGGATGGCAATATCGGGCTTTGTCGACAATAGAAAGGTAGCCCGACCATGGTACATGAACCAAAACGGCATATTGTCATACACACGAGTAGCCTCTGTGAGAAATTATCAAGTTGAGAAAATAGAATTAGCTGTTGCAAACAACTTACCAACCAAATGGACCGAGGGTATAAATGCAAAAAATAGGCCTGACGTTTCGACCCTAGCAGAGTCTTTCTCGAAGGCTAAATTATCAAGTTGTGATCCTTTTTTAGGCCGATCTCGATTTATGCCTATGGTCTTCAATGTCGGTCTTCAAATGTTATTTTCAAAATGTCGAGAGTATCACAAAATCGCACAGATTGTCCTAATCGTGGTTTTGTTTTGAACTGAAACTAAGTAAAACCGATAGTTAATTAACCAATCCCCTGTACGTTTGTTTAAGCAAACCCCTTAATGAATGACGTCATAATTACAACGCCCAATGTGTTCAACACTGAACCGGATGAGCGTTGCATTTCATACTGGCATTCCCTTTTCCAGTGGATGAGCACTTTGTCCCCCGATAGCCGTATAAGTAGTCAACCTTAAAGTAATTCACACACAGCAAAGAGGCGTTCAAAATGGAATGTTTGCTCAATTTTAAAACCATCAAATTGTAAAGACCTTTTCAATAACCATGAAGTGTAACCAGCTGTTCCAGATACATACACAAAAAGAAATACAATTCGGAGTAAGCCCATTTGTAAAAAATAAAAATAAAAATAAATGTTGCTTGTTTTATATAGACCTACAGATGAACATTGTGAAATACTTGGCAATAGTTCAATGTATAAACAGGATATGTAGATTAACACAGATTCGAAAAAAACATCATTGCATTGTGGGTTGTTTTTCATCGGTTTTGTAAACGAATGTTCATGTTTTCCAGAATGTAAACTCAATTAGTTAAGAAAGAGCCCTCCCATCTGAACCCATTCACTAAAATTCTCTCACACAAACTCCTCTCTGAACCCATCCACTAAACTTCCCTTCCACAACCTCCCATTTGAACCCATCCACTAAACTTTTCTTCCACAACCTCCCATCTGAACCCATCCACCAAAATTCTTTTCCACAACCTTCCATCTGAACCTCCCCTTAACTTATCTTCCACAACCTCGCATCTGAACCCATCCACTGAAGTTCTCTTCCACAACCTCCCATCTCAACCTACCATCCACTAAACTTCTTTTCCACAACCTCCCATCTCAACCTCCCCTAAACTTATCTTCCACAACCTCCCATCTGAACCCATCCACTAAACTTCTTTTCCACAACCTCCCATCTCAACCTCCCCTAAACTTCTCTTCCACAACCTCCCATCTCAACCTCCCCTAAACTTATCTTCCACAACCTCCCATCTGAACCCATCCACTAAACTTCTCTTCCACAACCTCCCATCTCAACCTACCATCCACTAAACTTCTCTTCCACAACCTCCCATCTGAACCCATCTACTAAACTTCTCTTCCACAACCTCCCATCTCAACCTACCATCCACTAAACTTCTCTTCCACAACCTCCCATCTGAACCCATCTACTAAACTTCTTTTCCACAACCTCCCATCTCAACCTCCCCTAAACTTATCTTCCACAACCTCCCATCTGAACCCATCCACTAAACTTCTCTTCCACAACCTCCCATCTCAACCTACCATCCACTAAACTTCTCTTCCACAACCTCCCATCTGAACCCATCCACTAAACTTCTCTTCCACAACCTCCCATCTCAACCTACCATCCACTAAACTTCTCTTCCACAACCTCCCATCTGAACCCATCTACTAAACTTCTCTTCCACAACCTCCCATCTCAACCTACCATCCACTAAACTTCTCTTCCACAACCTCCCATCTGAACCCATCTACTAAACTTCTTTTCCACAACCTCCCATCTCAACCTCCCCTAAACTTATCTTCCACAACCTCCCATCTGAACCCATCCACTGAAGTTCTCTTCCACAACCTCCCATCTCAACCTACCATCCACTAAACTTCTCTTCAACAACCTCCCATCTAAACCCATCCACTGAAGTTCTCTTCCAACCTCCCATCTCAACCTATACCATCCACCGAATCTCTCCCTTTACCCCCAATCTACACCCCCAGGATGACAATCCCCTCATAACCTCTCTCCCCTGCGAGACTCAAAAGATGTGCCCACTTTTGATGCACAACCTCCTATCGCATAGGCTGGCTATTCATGATCGTATCCTTTTCAAGCTGCTTCTTTATGTCTGTAAATGCTCCCAGGGTCTTGCTCCAAATTATTTTTCGGATCTGTTGTCCTCACCCCTGGCAGAGAAGGTCTGCGCTCCTCCTCTGATAAATCGCTTCTCTGTCAGCACAGGTCTTCTCGTTCTGCCGGCTCAAAGTCTTTTTCTCTGGCTGGGCCGAAGGAACGGAACAGACTACCTAAACTCGACAGGGAATCATCTTCTACTGCATGCAATTTTCAAGAAAAACCTCAAAACCTACTTTTCAGTCAGCCTCGTCATTAATCCTTTGTTGTTTTGTTTTTCTTGTTTCTTTGCATTGCTCTTGTTTAATTGTACAGCGCTTTGATCTTTGTTAAAGACGCTATATAAAATACTTATATTATTATTATTACTATTATTACCAGGCAGGATATTTACTGTAAGTATATTCTCACCACGAAATATTTGTGTGCCAAAAAAGTGCACTGCGTTTCACAATATAATGAAACACCAAATTTTGACCCCAGCACAGGCGTTGCCACCATAGCAAGGTCGTTTAAATAATCGCTTTTATAAAGTTTGCAAGGTGCCGCAGGAACCAAGCACTGAGTTTGACCATACACCACAATGGGTGTGGTATTTTATTGTTAGTATTTTCTGTTGTCGCTTAATGCCATGTTCAACCTGTTTACTAACAACAAAGGAAACCCAACCAACAATAACAAGACCCAGTTCTAAAGGATATGCTCAATACAAACAAACACAAATATAAACTGGGTGTGGTAACTTGTAGCAGGTGTTTTTTTTTTGTTTTTTGTTTTTAAACTCAGAAATGGTTGTGTTTCCGGTAACGAAACCAAGTTATTCCTTAAAGTCAAATACACAAATGATATGCCTCGTTTATCGTTTACTTTGCGAACTAACACTGTCGGCCATTTTTTCAAACATCTGTTTAATTTTGTTTTTTACCCATACACCGATGTGAGTTAGCACTGTACTCAGTACTTTCCCGAGTCCTGTGAAAAAATCATCACAGGCATGTTCCTCGAGTGGGATTCGAACCCACGACCCATGCAACTCTAGAGCAGTGTCTTTTTCCCCGATGCAAATTTAACATCTCTTATTTTTTTAATCCACACACTGGCGTGCCATGTTAATTCATGATGTTAAACGAAAACCATCCAAAGTGCGGATCATTGTACTCAACTTTTAAAACATTTTTATAACAATATGCATTTCTATATAGGATTTGAGGCATTTCATAACAAATGGTTTCAAACGTTTTTTATAGACCAACTCGCCCGATCAAAGGCAACGTGACCCTTTAAAGCCATTGGACCTTTTCGGTTAACAGTAATGTCCAAGGCCCACACTTTGTGTACCTTAACTTCTATATCAAATAACAAAACTGTGAAAATTTAGGCTCAATCGGTCACCGGAGTCGGGAGAAAATAACGGGAAAGCCCACCCTTAACCTTGTATCCGCGCGTTTCCCCGTGTCACGACATGTGTTTAAAATAAATCCGTAATTCTCGCTATCGAGAGTTGATATTGTTTTACTGTTTTCTCAAAAAGTAAAACATTTCATGGAATAATATTTCAAGAAAAGTCTTTCACCTCTACCTTCTGTAAACCCTGTAAGTTATTTGTAAATCTCTGAACTTTTTTTTTGTTTCTGTACCGAAAGGGTCCAACAGCTTTAAACTGACGTAATATACACCCTCATGGAGTCACTGGTGCAACGATTTGGTTCTTACCAAAAATCATTTTTGATTTGTTTTCATAAATCTTCTTTAACAATAACAGTGTTTCAAATGGAAATATATTTTTTTTGCGATTTGTTACAAAAATTAATATTTTGAAATCAATCCTGTATGCATTTGTACTTCGTGTGATACAAAGATTCTAGATCGAATGTGGGACATTTTAAAATGAAAGTAAAGTTACTCTAAACTGAACACATCGTCACTCTAAAAGCCTCTTTCTCGTTAAAATAAAATGCCAATCAAGGCAAGGCATGATTTTGTACGAGTAGATTATGTTTTCATTGATTACGTTATTAAGGAGAATGGACGAGAAAGTGTAGATTCGTGGATATACGTGCCGACGACGAGTATTTAGTGACGAATCTACACATTAGAGTCCATATTCTCTGACGTAAACTATTTCCCAAATCTGTGTATGACCTAAAAAGGACAAGGACACATGGTCACATTTATATCTATTTTGCAAAATGTAAAAAGCAAAGTACTCGCAACATTATCGAGGACTATGTTTTCGTTAAAATTATGTAATTTACTACAGTAATGTTTTTGTACAATGAATTATTGGCTCCCAACATGTTTTCAGCTTTGTTTTTTTACATCATGTTATTTTTGAAAAGGTATAGTAGTTTTCAAGTTGAACTATCACTTTAGCATGTGCTTAACTTTAGATTCGCACGAATCGAATCTACAGTGATACGTAAAAATAATATACACTTTCATCAATAGAGTGACGTCACAGAAATAGTTTAAACACATGCAATAATGCAGCCAAAGTTTTTTCCATCATGTTTAATTTGAAAAGATAGTTGTTTTCAAGTTGAACTTTCCCTTTAGTCTGTGCTCAACTTAAGATTTTAGTACGAATCTACATGCAGTAGTAGATTATATAGGATTCTAGGCATTGCATGGTGGGGTATCAATATATGTTTGGTTTGCGGTAACACCATGTGTGTATCTACTTGCCAGGTAGAGAGGTATCTACTTGCCAGTAGTAGATTCATAACAAAATAATATACACTTTCATCAATAGAGTGACGTCACAGAAATAGTTTCACAAAACACCATTCTGAGCGTGGTTTCTAATGAAACAGTCAATGAAAAAGTGGGGTCGGGGCATCTGATATGCCGTCCCCCAGTCTAAAAAGTGGGGGGGGGGGGGACATGTCCCTCCGTCCCTACCCATCGACGCCCTTGCTTTCGTCAATGGAGTGACGTCACAGAAATAGTTTAAATACAGGTAATATTGCAGCCACCCATGACAGAGAAAGGAATTTTGTATGAGCCAATGAAGCACTAACTGTACAAACAACTTGGCAATATCAGTTGTTGTTGTATGAAGGGCAAAATGAACTCTTCAAGGGTGTCGTGGTGGTGGTTCAGCTACCTTTTATAGCTAACCATTGATCCAGAACAACATGAAAATGAATAAAATTTACCAATCCTGGCTTTCGCGCAATAAGTGAATACGCCCAATCCGAAGCGGACAGGAGATTTCAGATTTCTCTGAGTTTCATATTCTTCTCAGCGCCAGGAAAATAAATATCGACGGAATATCGATTTCTTTTGGAAATATCATCGACGTGACAATGGGGAGATTTGTCTCACCCCTACTGGTCGCAGGTCTGTTTTTGCTGAGTGTATACTTCGACCAAGCCCACTGTGCATGTGAGTATAGTTAAGGAACTTCTCTATCAAGTATCACAATCAGTATAGGCGACAATTCTAAACAGAAATCTACAGCTGTAGGATATTTTACAAACTGACATGAATTTTTTTCTAAGCCCTCAAATATATGAACACCTTATAAGAGCCACTATGTTAAAACATATCTTTAGTCACAGCTTATTGGTTAAATGTTTAAAGAAACTATGTCCCCACGCATGTTTTTGAGCGATTGGTTATCGAATTAAAACGGAAGCTCAAACCAGACAAGCTAACTTGTTGTTATATTGCTTTTAAAATGATAAAATGATGATAATAATACTGACAATTTATATAGCGTCCATCCGTGGAACTTGCTTCTGGGCGCTTAACAATTAAACAAATAAATATTAACATCCAAACAGTTAAAATACTTTCAAAAATGTTACAGTTAAAATGTAATTTAGTCATTACACTAGCAAGAAATACGTTAAAACAGTTAGGATAAACACTTCACCAAAAAAGATTTGTTTTCCCTTTTTTACTTAATCGTTTATTATTATGATTGGTGCCAAGGCGACATTGATATTCAAAATTAGGATTTAAAACTGTGTTTGTATATTTCAAAGTAAGCGACAAATCTTGAAACTTATTTGAAGATTATGCTACGTAATGATAGTTTAACCGTGGTTTTGGAAGAGTAAAAATATGTCTATCCCTTTGCGTTTCACAAATCATATAAATTGTGTCACTTTTTAGGGCTAAAACCCCCTCCCCTAAAACTAATAGATTGTTTCACCCATTACTCAAAAACTACAGAACCTCAAAACAAGTAATATTCAAAAGGAAGCTTTCTATTATCATTATCTTCAAACTGTTGAAGTTTAATATAAATTTGTGAATATTGTGCAAAAAGTACTTAAACCCTTAAAAAAAACCGTCTTAAACAACCCGATAGTTGTTTAAAGTTTGTTGTTTAAAATAACCCCAGTTGTATAAAAACAGTTGTTCACAAAGTTGTTTAAAATGTTGAACAACTTAATGTTCAAACTTTAAACAACCCGGGTTGTTTAACAGATTAAACAACAGTTGTTCGTGTGTCCTGGTTAAACAGCGGTTGTTTAAAATTGTAAACAAGTTGTTCAATTTGTTTTTAACATACTGTGTAATATAATAAGTAAATAAACACATTAATATAGAAACAACAACACTTACTGGTTTTTTTTTTCAGGTTTTGTATGGGTGTTGGCATTCAGAGGCTGAAATGCATTGTATACTTTTAGTAAACACCCCCACAAGTTAAATTACCATAATAATTGACTTACTTGCTAAAGAGCATTTGAGAGCTGTTGAAACTTTATTACAACAACCCTCTTTATAAACGTTTTCTCTGTCGGTTTTCGGCAAAAGAGTAGCCAATTTAAATTCTGTGCATTCAAATTAAAGCTATTTTCCCTCTTCAGTTTCATATTGAGAACTCGGCTATTCAATTTTGTTTAGAGGTATTCAATTTCCTTTAGCCCACTCTGTCCAATTGAGCACATCGTCATTCTTGTTCATGACACGCAATCATTACTCAATTTAGTAAAGCTGGTTCGACTGGAGATTTTGCTGATTTAATTATTTTTAATTTCGTAAAGAGGCAATCAATTTCGGTAATTGAGAATTAAAAACAAATCGTACCTTCACTTTAAACCAGGCGAACCTTATTTTCTTTATTCATGTTTCCAGTAGACTTCACATTTTTTTTTTTATCTTTATTTTATTGTTTTGTTTTGGGGCCTTCATTTGTAGCGGGCTCAAATTTGCCAAGACCTTATATTGTATTGTGTTTGAATGTGGAATTTTTTTTAAATGTTTTCCTATGTTTGTATTGTTTGTATTTTTTCTTTTCCCACCATCTATCTGTTGACGTGCCAGACATCTTGGCATCATTGTAGTGCCACATGAACCATTATGTCTTTAAAATTCTTATTGCACAATTCCGGAAATGACTGCCCAAAATAAAATTGAATGACTAAACAATTGCCTCAAAAATCACCTGCGTGCGAAATGTGAATGCTGCTTTGTTGAATTGTTTGAACTAATATTTTGTGAAAACAAATCAAGCAACAGTTCATTTGACTGGTCCTAAAAGGAAACTGAATAAACCTTTTTTCAGCGGTAAAAAAAATTAGATTAATATTTTGATTGCGTAAATCGATTTTAGCATTGGTGATAAAATAGGGGGAGGGTGGGCTTCGATGGTTAATAGACTTTAGAGGTACGATTTATATTACAGTGTTCTCTGCCATTTTGGTCCCGGTGTGAAGTTTATAACCAAAAAGCAAAAGGATTAAAGCAAATTATTACTTTTCGAATCTTTCTTCAGTCAGTTGGCAAAAAAGTTGCTGGGTTTTTTTGTTTGATGTTTTTCCTACTTCAATTGTGTCACCGGTAACCTATTAAATGCACTGGACACTATTGGTAATTGTCAAAAACCAGTCTCCTCACTTGGTGTTTCCCATCATAAGCTTACAATAACAAACCTGTGAAAATTTGGGCTCAATGGTCATCGAAGTTGCGAGGAAATGATGAAGAAAGCACACCCTTGTTGGACGAATTTGTGTGCTTTCAGATAGGAATAAAAGACTTCTAGCTAAAAGTCTTTTATTATTTTAGTGAGAAATTACCTCTTTCTCAAAAACTGCGTTATTTCAGAGGGTATCGTTTCCCAAAATGTTTTACACTACCAACAGCTCTCAATGCTCGATACCAAGTCAGTTTTTAAATTAATGGTTGCTTTGAGTAATTACCAAACAGGTACCTTCCCCTATAATAGTCTTAAAAGTATCACAGATTGGTTTGGTGCTGTCCTATTAAAAAAACACACAAAAATCGACGCCGTGGAGCTGCATCATGTACATTTTTTGTACGTGTATATAGCGACAAATTACTTTAAATGCAACGGACACCTTTGGTAAAAGACCAGTATTCTCACTAGGTGTATCACAACATGCAGACAATAACAAACCCATGAACAGAATTGGACTCAATTAGTCATCGAAAATCCAAGAGAATAATGAAAGAAAAACACCTTTGTTCCACAAATTAATTTGTGTGCTTCCAGATGCTCAGCTGAAGTAATTTCTATTATTTGACTGATAAATTACTTCTTTCTCGTTATTTCACAGGGATCCGTTTCTCACAGTGTTTTTAATTATCAACAGCTCCCCATTGCTCATTATACCAAGTCACTCTTTATGCAAAAAATATATTTTGAGTAATTATGATACTAGCTTTTTCAATAAATTACCGCCAAAGCGAAACGGGGTCACCTGTTTACCTGGTCACATATACTTGACTCTCACAAACTCCACGTTTAACCCTTGAATTTAATGGCATGTAGAAAGCACACACCCTCTCTGTCAATAATGCCCATTTTATGGTTGAGAAAAAGCTCTTTCACATATTGGATGAACGAATAGATTCAATGGTTGGGTAAAAAAAAAAATACAACGTAGAGTCTAGTCCGAGGTCAACTAGGCTTAAGGTGAATTGAATACTGTTGTGTAGGCTATACTGCTGCCCCATTGGAGGAAGTAAAATGTTTCATGGTCTGCCTATAACACGAGCTGCTGAGCTATAATCTAGGTGTAGCTGTACCTAGCGAGGATCAGCAGATTATGATAACCAATATCATTGGAAGCGAAGTTTCATGGCGAAACAATGCACTGCCCCCCCCCCCCCATTGTGAAGCAATGTTTTTATTAAGGAATATACCTTTGGTGTCTGGAACCATTTTGATTGTTTAAAGACATTGGACACTAAAAATGAGTAATTGTCAATGATCAGTCTTCTCATCTCAACATAATATGCATAAAATAACAAACCTGGGAAAATTTGAGCTCAATCGGTCATCGACATTGCGAGATAATGAAAGAAAAATCACCCTTGTCACACGAAGTTGTGTGCTTTCAGATGCTTGATTTTGAGACCTCAAGTTCTAAATCTGAGGTCTCGAAACCAAATTCGTGGAAAATTACTTCATTCTCGAAAAGTACTCCACTTCAGAGGGAGCCGTTTCTCACATTGTTTTATACAAACCTCTCCCAAACACCAAGTGAGGTTGTATGCTTATTATTATTTTGAGTAATATTACCAATTTTGTTGAGAATATTGGAGTTTATCGCTCAGTGCGTTTTTATTAAACAAATTCGATGTCAGGCAATAAGAACTCGAGTTCATCGATATCAAACTTCTACAGGTTTGCTAGTTTTTATGGTGTATTACATAAAGTGCTTACACTTCCAGAAACTGTTTTATTAGCAGATGTTAAATTTGCATCGGGGATAAAGAATATTAATTTCTTTTGGTTTTTACCCATATACACCGATGTGTGTATAAGCACTGTATACTCAGTACTTCCCCGAGTCCTGTGAAAAAAATCACAGGCATTTTTACTCGGGTGGGATTCGAACCCACGACCTTTGCAATTCTAGAGCAGTGTCTAGTTGGTATGACACTGCTCTAGAATTGCAAAGGTCGTGGGTTCGAATCCCACCCGAGTAAAAATGCCTGTGATTTTTTTCACAGGACTCGGGGAAGTACTGAGTATACAGTGCTACACACATCGGTGTATATGGGTAAAAACCAAAAATTAATATGTTTTATTAGCAATAACCGATTTTGTAAAGTTACTTTCGAATACCAAAACAAATTAATTTTGTCACTGCCAGACAGACAAACAACAACATTTGATCCCAAATAATCTAAACATGTTAGTTTAATCGTTTCATTTAAAGGCGAGAAATAATTATTCATGGCAAGCGGGAATACGAACATTTCCCGCTTGCCATGAATAATAGATCATGCACACCCCCACACGGTGCACGCAATTTCAACAAGCGTTCGGTTGACTGACGATCAAGTCTACGTTTCCAAAAGCGCCTTGTTAATATACGTCACCGGGGGGCGGGCTTCTTGTAAATAAACTAAAACTTCATCAATATTTCACATGATGCTCCCCAGTTTGTTAGGGAGTTTTAGGATAATAAATAGAGAAAAATTAAGTGATCCGGGTTGAGTACTGGATGGAAGTTTACCCGGCTGTTCGAATCTATAATATTAATAATAAGGCGTGAACGAGACTTGTGGGTGACTGTATACATGGAGGTAGAAGTAGAACTAGTAGAATTTAGATTTAGAAGAATATGCTCATCCATTTGTTTGTGCTGCAAGGGCCGCCGGGCGCTGCAAGTGCAACTGCATGCTGAGCGTCGTGATGAAGACCACCCAAGTAATTTCCATTTGTTTACTTCTTGAATGAGTTTAATGGAGTATACTACTTCTTGAGGAAAATTATTTTAGCATTTAAAAACGTATATATAACTGGTCATGCATTTTACATGCTAAAACTGTGTGACATTATTTTACTCAATTCTCAAAAACTACAGCACCTCAGTAAGTATTATTTTCAGCAAGCTTTCTATACTACATATTATGTGTATCATTATCTTCAAACTGTGTTAGTTCATGAAGGAAGACATTGATTGTGTTTTGTAATACCAAAAAGTACCCAAACCCTTTAAATGCAAAAACCAAAACCATCAGTCACTTATTGTTGTCATTCCTTTGTATTACAGCATATGTACCATCATGCCCTCCAGCAGAGGCAACTATGACCCACGCTGATGGCACAGGCATCATCGAGGTCTCAACAACCAGTGCCACTGCCCTAGTATCTTATTCCCTTTCATATTCTGGTTCATTTGAAGCAGAAGTCACACAATGCTATCCAGGCGAAAGCCCAAACTATCCATGTCCTGCAAACAATCGATTTCCTATCACGTTTCCTTTGACTGGCGGTGGTGCTGGCGATCCACCCCCAAAAGTGATCAAAGTGTCCTATGAGGTCTGGATTACTACCGACCCATTTGTGAGAAGTGCTCCATGCGAGTTTTATGTGAGAGTTTTAGGTAAGTTGATGCCTTTCGTTTAAACTTCTCAACTTAATGTGGATGATTCGTTATCAAATAACTAAGGCTACAGTATAGAGATGGATGTACTGAACCAAAGGCTAGAATTTAAAATGAGACTAACCAAGAAATAGGTAGATTTTAAAGAAAAAAACAAACAATAATGGTGTTTAATAGAAGGAAATGAAGAAGAAAAGTGTTCGCAAGAGGAATGCATTCGATTCTGTCCCCCATATTGCAAACTGTGTACAAACTTCTTCTGATAGCGCCCTCTTTTGAATCAACCTCCCCCAGCTCATTTTAATTTCCCATATGGGGGACAGAATCTTCGGGGACGGATTTCCCAGGGACATCATCCGACACGATGTATCAAAACATGCTGTTTCGTGAAGCTAAGGGTGGAATAATTTATTGACATTCAACTGTTTGTGAATGATCTTCATTGTATATCAGGTTAAGGTACAGATGTTGCAACTTGTATTAGGACCAAGAATCTACACTAAATTATGAACTTGTCAACTTGTCAAAAATGTGCACAAAAGGATGGTACACATGTGTATGCGCCTCCGAACAATGCCCAACAATGCCCGATTTCTGCCTTTTTCGGGAGTCCATGTGCACCTTTTAACACACAAAATGGAGACTTGCCTGTAATTGCACTGCGCATTGTGAAAACATCATTGGAGCTTTGCATGTGTTTGTAATTTTTGTTATTTAAAATTTTGCACTTTGTCTATTACAATCAACAGATACAGGCAATCCTGTAATAACATGTCCTGCCGATATTGTGATGCCGGGTGATGAGCAAGACTTCACCATGAAGACTGTCAGTTGGACTACACCAGTCCCAACAGATAATTCCAATGCTGCTATTACCTTAACATCTAGCATCGACCCCATGACTTCACTAACTTACACTTCACCCGCCATGTTTCCCGTTGGTGTGCATTCTATCACCTACACTGCAGAGGACCAATCAGGGAACGTTAATGACTGCACTTTCACTGTGACTATCACAGGTGAGTAGGTTTTCAGTTGGTTTGAACACCATTGGTTCTGTTAGGACTAGAGTCGTAGTCACGACTATTATATCATTAGTCGAGTTGTGACTACCGTTTTTCAGCTACTCGGTTAATCGTAGGCCGGGACTACTGACAAATATAGTCATGACTACCTGTTTGGTGAATCAATTGTGTCACGCATGACTATTCATGACAACATAATTTACTAAAGAAACCCAATCAGACATCAGTGACACAATCTTTCAATCTTTTCAAATAAATGAACACAACAAAATCTCAAACAAATATTATCATCAGGTGATCCCGTTTTCTTGAGAACAAAGAAAAAGGGTCTTTTTAATGCTTTTTTAAAATGCTTCTCTGGAGGATTGCCTGGCAGTATGAACTTTAGAACCAGTGAGCTTTCAGATGGAAATATTTCTTTGGAGGATTGGTACCAGTTATGAATTTAGAATCAGTGAGCTTTCAGATTGACACTATAACAATTCTTTAGATGTTAAATTTGCATCAGGGATAAAGAATAGTCTTTTTGGCTTTACCAATCTACATATATATGTATGTTAGCACTGTATACTCAGTACTTTTTCAAGTTCTATCGTGTTACTGTTATGTGAAAAAACTCACATAACATTGTATTTTTGTTCTCTTCCCCCCCTCCCCTCCCCTCGTTTCTACAGATGCTGTGGCTCCTGAGTTCCTGGACTGTCCCACTGCTGTAATCACAAGGTGTACAACGCCCAACCAAGCCACTGCTTCTGTTTCCTACTTCTTCCCCAATGCCACAGACAACAGCGGAGACCCGCCACTTGTGGAATGCTTCTATTTCGGGGGTTCGGATCCTCTTAACAATTTAGGAGAAATGGTTCCAATAGGAACTCATGATATCCTGTGTGCTGCCGCTGATGCAGCCGGAAATGTGAACCTTACATGCGAGTTCATGATCACTGTTCTAGGTATGCTCAGAAATTGCTTTTGGTTTCAGGGTCGTTTCGTGTGGAATCACCCAATAAGCCTTTTTGAGATATGGCGGACACAATGCTACAACACTATGAGATTTGGGTAAATTTGTGCGTATTGACCATAGAAATAGAACGTGTGTTATTCAGTAAAGTGTGCAATTTATTAGGCGAGGCGGCGTTTACACGTTAACCTATTGACCATCAATGTTCATGGTGAGCGTGGTATCAGTTGCCTCGTGTGATGCGTGTATCATGTCCACCATACCTCAAAAAGGCTTATGGGTTAAGCCCTACCCTCTTCTAGTTTCTATGTTTTTGAACATGGACAATAAAAATAAATATATCTATCTATCTTCAAATTTGCTAAAATATGATTTATTTGGTAATTTTGGCTGAACAAGCTCACTTTTTGCAATTTTAGCTCCATTTGATAACAGTTTTGCATTACGGCACACTCTTTCTTGTTGATTTTGGTCAAATTGCGTGCGATGGCCGATATTCCAATGACCATAAATCAATAATCACTGGGTAAGGTTTGAAATTGCATTTTGGGGGATGATTTGACACGGAATGACCCTTCATCTTTAAAGGAACATTACAGAATTGGTTTTTGCTAGAAAAACAGTTGCGGCAGTGTAAGCACTTCATGTAATCTTGAATGCTAAATCATGAATCGTTGTGATTGGTGCCCAGCTAGTATTAGCACTTAGGAAAGATTGGTGAAGCATTTATCTGCTGAGATTTTCTCAAAATAATTTGGAGCAAGCAAAAACTTAATGCACAATGCATTGTGAAGTATTGAAAACTGCATGGTTATCAAAGTGTTTGCCATTTTGTTTGATATTGTTTTAGCGGTAGCTAAATCCCGGTTCATACTTCCTTGAATGCGAATGCGATATGAATGTTGACGTCACATATTTGCAAAAAATAATTCGCAGCGGTTGAGTCGTGCTCAACTCTCTGGTGAATATCGTTTCGAAAACAGAGTTGGAAGTAGGAAGTATGAACCGGGCTTTAGATTGTTTTTCTGGGGAAGAAGTTAACACAAAATTCAGGCAGTGCTTAGTGAGATTTTAATTGAAAATGAATGTTGGCTTGTTTTGTTTTTACAGATAAAGAGGATCCTAACATTACATGTTCAAGCAACGTCACACGGGGCACAGATTGGCGACAGAATTTTACAACATTTGTCTTTTCCGAGCCGTATGGAATGACTGAGAACTCCATGGATTATAGTATCACCATTGATGTAGGAGATGGCAATGTGTATGCAATCAATGACACGTATCAATTTCAGCTAAGAGACACCCCTCATCAAGTACAGTATATCATCACTGACAGCTCCGGAAATAATGACACATGCGACATATTCATTACTGTTGTGGGTATGTAAACACTACCAGAAAGACTCTTCTAATAAAAGTAATAATAGTATTTGGTTTTTATATAGCGCTTTTAAGCGTACACCATGTCTGAAAGCGCTTCCAACATTATTACCCTGATCACTGGGCCATTTCATTCCTTAAACCATCTCAGCTCCCTGGGGAGTATACACCCTGTGCTACAAATATGCACTACTCGGCTAAACCAATCACTTAAACCATCTCTGCCCACACATGTGCCCATTTACCCCTGGGTGGAGAGAAGCAATTATAGACAGTAAAGTGTCTTGCTCAGGGACACAAGTGTCACGACCGGGATTCGAACCCACACTCTGCTGAACAGAAACACCAGAGCTTGAGTTTGATGCTCTTATCCGCTTGGCCACGACACCCAGGCTCTTCTAGGGTCGAAACATCAGGCCATTAACTAAACAAAACTAAGTAAACAACCAAGTGAATTAAATTCTGTTTGGGAAGAAGTGTTGGTGCTGAGAAGAATCAGAGTTGAGATGGCTTAGAGTCTTGCCATTTCAAACTGTGCACTCAACTTGTATGCAGATAGTGCCACAGCACCTTGTAAACTGTTACATGGTCCTAAATGAGTTTAATGGGTATCATAATTCAAAAACCTTATTAACATACCTGACTTATGTTCCCAAAACTTGTCTGGCAAGTTACGGAGACCGTGCCTTTTCCAGCTGCGCACCGCGTCTCTGGGATTCCTTGCCAGACGAGCTGAGGGACACACCTGATCTGTCAACATTCAAACGCAACATCAAGACTCGTATGTTCAATTTGTCAGCTTGCTAGCAACCGGTGCCTTTGAATGGTTCTATTCCAAAAACTGTGCGCCTTATAAATTGAATGTTGTTATAATATTACATAACCGGGAATAAAGCACTAAAACCTATTACTATTCGTCTGATTGGTATTATTTTTGTATCCCCCACAAATTAAGACAAATTTTTGAGACGGATTTTTGAGGACTTTGGACTGGTAAAAAGAGTACCACAGAGTAGATTTTTAGATTTCGGGAGACTTCTCAATTCTGGAAAGAACTGTCCTGCTTTTTAACTACTTAACGGGCGGAAGAAAATTAGTTGGACTACTACTTTAGCTTATAGTGGATCGTCATTAAACTTCCCTTTCGCAGAGTGAGTTCTTAATTTGTCTCAACGTTTTGACTACTTTGCACTTGTCATTATCATATAGTTATACATTATGCATTTCTGTTTGTTGAATTCTCCTACAGATTTGGAGCACCCATTATTTGAGGACTGCACAAGTGATATATATATGAGCACATCTCCTGGTGATGCAACTGCTTTGATTACATTTGACCTTCCTAATGCTACGGACAACTCTCAGGGTTCAGTGACTGTTTTATGCTATGAGGTTGGAACTTCAAATCACCTGGACCCTCTGGGTGCTCTTGTGGATATCGGCACCACCGCTGCCCAGTGTTATGCTAATGATACTGCGGGCCTGGTCAATGACTCCTGCACATTCTCAATCACGGTCACAGGTAACTTGACAAAACAGGATTGTTAAAGGAACATTACAGAATTAGTTTTTGCTAACAAAACAGTTGATGGCAGTGTAACAAATTCTCATATAGCGCATTTCACAATAACCGTATCAATGCGCTTTTAAAGATAGTGCCCTGTTCATAGGGCCAATAACATCCCTTGGGAGTATACAGCTCCAGCTGCTGTGGCGCTTCGTTGGCTTTTTCATACACAATATCAACCTCTACCCTCACAGGTACCCATTTATACCCCTGGGTGAAGAGAAGCAACTATTAGTAAAGTATCTTACTCAAGGACACAAGTGTCCTGACCGGGATTCGAACCCACACACTCCGGTGACTTACATGTAGCACCAGAATTTGAATTTGATGCTCTTAACCACTCGGCCATGACACTTTAAGTTAACTTTTCAGAGAATCCTTGGTTTCACAATTAGAGTTGATAAATAAAATCAATAACAAATACCGTACTTAGTTTCAGCTGTAATTTTTCACTGCTTTGTTTTCTACTTGCAGATCTTGAGTCGCCAATTTTTATGGCTTGTCCCCTCTCAAAATCCATGGCTTCACAATCAGAGTTGATAAACAAATGAATCATAAATAACGTACTTAATTTCAGCTGTAATTTTCCTCGTTTTTTTTTCATTTTTTTTTTTCCACATGCAGATCTGGAGGCGCCAATGTATATGGACTGTCCCCCCTCATTCACAGAGTTCACTTCCCTGGGTCTACCCACTGGTAGTGTGTTTTTCTATCTTCCAAACGCCACTGACAATTCCAACAACCCTGTCACTGTTGAATGCTTCGCTCCAATGGACACTCAGCCCTTCAACAACATGGGTGGTTTGTTAGATATCGGTGTGCACCTTATCATGTGTAACGCTACTGATCTTTCTATGCAAGTGAATGTATCATGCAGTTTCAACGTAACAATTGAAGGTAATATCACCCCATGCTTCCAAGTTTTACACTGGCTTCCAATAAGGTCTAGTATTGATTGCAAGATACTATTGTTAACTTATAAATGTCTCCATGCTGCCTCCAAACTTTGGAACTCTCTTCCTAGCTACATCCGCTCTCCACAGAGTATAGAACAATTCAAAACTCAGCTCAAATCACATTTGTTTTATATTGCCTATTGTTCAGTATAATCCTTTTGTTTGCCTTTATTAGTGTATTTATTTTTAATTAGTTGCTTTTTGTTTTTTGTAAAGAGCATTGGTATTTCGTTTAGTTATGAAATGCGTTGTATAAGAATTAGCTATTATAATTATTATTATTGTTATTTTACTGAACCCAACTCATCCAGATGTTTTTTGAAGGACCTTTAGAGTTGTGATCTAGTGTCCACTCTTTAGAAGATGATCAGAGCATACTGATCGAAATTTCAAATTGTCACACCACTGTTTCTTTTTCAGAATGACCACAACTCACAAAGACGTTTCAAAGTGTTGCCATAAACCTTACTTAATTAAAAGCATAACAAGGAACTGAATAAGTAGGACTTGAAACTTTACATGGTGGAAATACAATTGTAGTAAGGTTTGCGGTAACACCATGTCATGATAATCTGTAAATGAGTTGGGATATCTGTGGAAAGAACCATAGGTTTCAACTTGAAGTTTCAATTCAATTCAAGAATACATTTACATGTTTCGATCAGTATCTAATGGTCTTCTAGAAAATTGTTATTCCTTCCTTCTATTTCTACAGAAGAAATCTGGATTTTAATGTTTGATTGCAATCTCCTTTGTATATTATATAATTATATTTTTAGCGTTGGCAGGGGTTTTGCGCATCTCTTGCCGACAGTTTTTATACTTTTGTTTTAACCGTTACAACCCCTTTCCCAACTTGTAATCATTGTGTATGTCTAAAGATTTAAAATAAATAAAGAAATAAAGAAATAAAGTGAGAAACTTTATGATTTAATTATTTTATTTGTAACTCCACAGATAATGAGAACCCTAACATAACTTGCCCTGCAAACTTTACGATGAAGACTGAGTTCAGGCAGCTGGACACTACATTCGTGTTTCCCTATCCTGATTACGCATTTGATAACTCTGGGCTATACAACATCACTATCAATATCGGAGATAGCAGTGTGTACGTTGTCAATGATGCGTACAATTTTACTTTGGCCTCATCACCTCATAGGCTTGAGTACATCATTACAGACGACGTAGGGCTGATGGATGTATGTGATGTTTACCTTCATGTTCTAGGTATGAAGCAAAGTGTTATGGGTGCTTTCATTTAGCTTCCCCGTGTCGACCCCGCAGTGCTCACTAGGGTGAACCCCTGCCATGAACTTATCGAATGGTCACTCACCCTCTCGTGGTGACGTCATGCACCTTGGGCTAGCCCCAAGTGACCCACTCCACAAGTAGGGCAGACCCAGGTAAGCCCCTGGAATGACGTTGAAGCTATTCAAACGTACGGGGGGAAGACCGGGGTCGACCTAGGGAAGCTAATCGAACGCACCCTTTGTTAAAATCACCGAACACGTTTGGTAATTGTCAAAGACCAGCATTTGCACTTGGTGTAACTCAACCATTTTTTTTTTTTTGCTTGTTTTTGTCTTGACCTTGTTCTGTCTGTCCTAGTTCTGTCAATCTCACTCTGGGAAACTATTTTGTTTGCCGTCTCATTTTGTGGGGTAAAAAATGTACCACGTTTTGACAGCCTTTTATGTGAAGCATTCTATATGGGTTTTTTCCTTCTTTAAAATTTTTTTTTTAAATGTTGTTGAAGTTTTCTGTAGTGTACATTGTGTGTGTAAGTGGAACTGACAAAAACACAATTTAGAAGTGTAAGCAACTTGCAAAAAGCATGCCAAGTTGCTGGCAGTTCTTGCAAGCCGATGAATGACACAACCATTCTAATCCATTGTAAATGATTACACATGCTGTCACTTCTTCTTGATAAATATTATAAAGTAAACTCAGAGGTAAAAACTTTAATCAAATTATTTCCTGGCCTTTTTGTTTTATCTTAACAGACAATGAGCCTCCGCAGTTGACTTGCCCATCTAATCAGACAAACAATACCCTTCCCGGTAGTCCCAATGGTATTGTATTCTGGCCAATGATTATGCCCATCGACAATTCTGGGCAGGATATCCCTGCTGAAGAAAGTACGCCATCTGGGTCTGAATTTCCTATCGGTGATACTACTGTATTTGTCAACGCTACTGATGCAAGTGGAAATGTGGAGATGTGTAACTTCACTGTTACTATCATAGGTATACAAAATCTAAAGACAAAGTTAAAGATATTGTTTGGGATGAATTAACACCGTTTTCCAAAAAGTGGCTAGCAAGAACCATAAAACAGAAAAATTACAATCAATATACTATTCATTTCTTTTTTACCCAAACTCTGATATGTGCATCTACTCATACTTTAATAATGGCAGCTTCTTATAATTAGTAGCTCTCATATCCGTCACTCTGTGATGCTCAAGGTGCTTCAACATTCAGTATTTTTCTGCAAAATATGTGTGGCTACGTTTGAAGTAAAAGACCTACTCCTTTGTAGCAGCATGTAATGGTTTACAAGATGCTGTGGCAGAATACGCTGCAAATCAAACCAGGAAAACGGGGCTGAACCCCTTCTCGTTTCGATAAGTGCACTGGGCTCCTTCACATGCATGACACAACATAAGAGACCAAAAAGGCTTTATGTCCCTTCGAAGGTTGCATCTAAAAGGGTAGCGATGAGTTCTTAAACGGCCATTTAAAACCAGCGGGTCGTTGCCGTGTGGCCTTTATCGCCTGGCAACAATCCTGCAAGGTTTTAAACGGTATTTTCAGGAGAAATTTCAGAAAAATGAATAAGAGACAGAAATACATGGTTTTTATTTTAAAGTTGTACATTTCTATTTTTACATGGGTATGTAGAGCATTAAGTACTGCGCTTTACATACATTATTTTAGAGCAAAACACAAATAAACTTCTTTAATAATAATAAAAACTATAATAAGACTTGTAATGCGCATGTATCCACCCTGCTGGGTGTTCAAGGCGCAGTAAAACCAACAACAAACAAAACAAACCAAAACAAAGAAAAAAACAGACAAAACAAAGTTAGTCCTTGAAAACCTGTGACATAAGATAAGTTTTGAGAAGAGATTCAAATGTTGTGGTACAAAGACAAGATCTAATATTAAGTGGTAGCGAGTTCCAGATGCGTGGCGCAGGTGAAGAAAAAGACCTGTCACCCCATTTCTTTTTTCCGTGATGTAAATTTAACATCATATTGGAATATCTGTCTTTTTCACCATGCAGATGAGGAGCCACCTTACTTTACTGATTGTCCACTGGATATTCAAGATTCTGCCGATACCGGCCAACCCACAAGGGTACTTGAAGTAATGCCACCCAATGTTACAGACAATTCTGGCATTGTGTCGGTGGAATGCTATATCACAAGCTCAGGGGACAAAGTATTGAACTTAACTGAGGAGGCATTCGACATTGGCAGGCACGATGTCAGTTGTAATGCCACTGATGATGCTGGACTGGTCAATACTTCCTGCTCCTTCAGGGTTGAAATTTATGGTAGGCCATTGGAAAAAAAAAATGTATTCTTTATTTAATATGAATTCCAATTTGTGGGGAGTCCATAAATTCTGAACACTTATTTTCAAAAGACAAAAAGTCATTTAGATTATTATGTCCTTGAACATGTTAACCACAAAAATCTCAACTTTGTAATACTTTACTAATCAAAATCACTCAGTTTCCCTTGCGTTCTGTTATTCGATATGTGATGCAAAAACATGCATCCCCTTTAGGTTATCCCTCTTCTGCTGCTACCCAGGGCCCAATTTCATAGAGCTGCTCAGCACAAAAATGTGCTTAGCATGAAATTTTTTCCTTGATAAAAACGGTTACTAACCGAATTTCCACTGTGTTGCATTTCCTAGTTACTGGTATTCAGCTGTTGTATGCTTATCTTGAAAATCACGTAGAAATTTGGTTGGGAAATCCTGTTTTTATCAAGGCAAACGTTTCATGCTAAGCAAATTTTTGTGCTTAGCAGCTCTATGAAATTGTATGGTTGTATCATAAACCTAGGTGTTATTTGCCCCCAAATGTAATTCTTCTCTTATGACCAAGTATAAGCCTGCTAGGAGCCTAAGATCTTCAGATTTGTCTTTACTTGAGTTTCTCTCACTCACAATACCTATAGGGGGATCGATCATTCTCTAATGCTGGTCCTCTTCTTTGGAATAAACTTCCTCAAAACATTCGCCTTATATCTTCTGTGAGTAGTTTTAAGGAAACTCTCAAAACGTGGTTGTTCACTCAAGCTTATAGCCCGTACAGTATTGTTCTGTTTTTCTATAAGGATCATGTAGTAGCTGTGTATATATTTACACTTATTTCTTTCAATTAATTTTTCCAGTTTTGCGCCGTAATAATAAGGGAATCAATGTGTGGTGAAGAGGTTTTCAACTAGTGGTTTAATCCCATTGAGGCCTGGTTCTTGATAATTTTATCGAGACAAAGTCGAGGTAAAATATAAAGAACCAGGCCTCGGCGGGTTTAAACCACTAGTTGAAAACTGATTCAACACAATTTGATTCCCATTCATAAATGATAAATGGTATGATATGTTAATATTGGGCTTCATGCTCAGATGCTTTCTCGTTTTGCGCTGCGACTTCAGGTTTTCTCTCAAGAGCCTATCACATCCCTGTTATCTCTTA
Organism: Asterias amurensis; assembly: GCF_032118995.1. Lineage (NCBI taxonomy): Eukaryota > Metazoa > Echinodermata > Asteroidea > Forcipulatida > Asteriidae > Asterias > Asterias amurensis. The sequence goes on from NC_092660.1 coordinate 944,114, forward strand.
CCATGGTATAAAACATTGTATGATAACCGCTGTGTCATAGCTTCCCCTTAAAAATAATGATCTTGTGGTTAACACATCTACCCTAGATTGTGAACAGTTGTGGGTTCAAACCCCACCTGAGGTCCCTCTGAGTATGTCTAAAAGTGTAAGGTCAAACCAAAACTAACACTGACTTTGTTTTGTTGTTCGACTCACAGATGATGAAGACCCTAGTCTGGTTTGCCCAGAGAATATGACAGTTTTGACTCTCTTCAGACAAGATTACGCTGATGTCCCCTTACCCGAACCCCTTCAGATGTCCGATAATTCTGGGTTCTTTAACATCAGCGTATCCATAGGAGGGGTTGAATACTCCATCAATGAAGAAGTGCAGTTCAACCTGACTGATTCGCCCTATACGCTCACTTATGTCATCATCGATCCTGCAGCGAGGATTGATACTTGTGATTCGATAGTTGTGGTTCAAGGTAATTTTAAGATTTGTTTTGTTGAGAAACAGTGAACATATGTGAACACTTGCACCATGGCGGGTGAAGATAATGCACTGGACTCAAGTGTGTGTGTTGCCATGAGTGACGGTTTGGAGGTGTCTTGGCTGAGCGGTTAAGAGCAGCGAATTCAAACTCTGGTGTTTGTGATCAGCAGAGTGTTGGTTCGAATCACCACTTGTGTCCGCAAGCAAGACACTTAACTATCGCTTTGTCCTTCGGACGGGACGTAAAGCAGTTGGTCCCATGTGTTGTGTAACGCCTGTAAAAGAACCCAGTGCACTTATCGAAAAGAGAAGGGGTTCGCCCCGGTGCTCCTGGCTGTGGCTGCTGTATGTGCCGTAGCACCTTCTGAACCCTTGTAAGGTCCTAAGCAATTGGGTCTCAGAATTCATCACTGCAATAACCTATCTTTCTGAAAGTTTGTATGTACTCGGTGCCTTGAGTACCTTGTTTGGTAGATATGTGCGCTATATACATGTAAGACTTCGATTTTATTATTATATTATTATTATCCTGTTGTGGCACTTGTATCTTTCGACGCTTTAAACCATAATTGCTCCATCCTTCAGAATCTAGCGTAAAACCGTCTGGTATCTTGTGTAATTTTATTAAAAAGAACCCAGTACTTTTATCGTTAAAGAGTCTGTAAACAATGACTCTGAAAACTACTGGCAATAAAAACTTGCCTGGTAAGTTGTACAGCAGCTTTGGATTGTAAAATACATTTTGAGAAACTTTTTTTTTTTAAGTACTGTGGTGCTGAAGACAAAAGTATTCTGGTCTGCTTTGATATGGCATTTTGTCAGTTACAGACATTAAAGACACTGGGCACTATTGGTAATTGCCAAAGACCAGCCTTTTCACTTGGTGTATTTCAACATATGCATAAAATAACAAACCTGTGAAAATTAGAGCTCAATTGGTCGTCGAAGTTGCGAGATAATAGTGAAAGAAAAGACACCCATGTCACACGAAGTTGTGTGCTTTCAGATGCTTGATTTCGAGACCTCAAAATCTAATTCTGAGGTCTCAAAATCAAATTCGTGGAAAATTACTTCTTCCTTGAAAACTACCTTAATTCAGAGGGAGCCATTTCTTACAATGTTTTATACTATCAACAGCTCTCCATTACTCATTACCAAGAAATGTTTTATGCTAATAATTATTTTGAGTAATTACCAATATCGTCCATTGCCTTAATAAGTAAAGTTTGTGTTATGTTTTTATGTTAGACAAAGAGCCTCCGCAGTTGACATGCCCATCGAATCAGACAAACAATACCCTTCCCGGTAGTCCCAATGGCATTGTATACTGGTCAGCAATTATGCCCATCGACAATTCTGGGAAGAATGTCACTGTTAAGGAAAGTGCGCCATCTGGGTCTGAATTTCCTATCGGTGATACTACCGTATTTGTCAACGCTACTGATGAAAGTGAAAATGTGGAGATGTGCAACTTCACTGTTACTATCATAGGTATGGTACCTTTACTCTCCTTATTAAGTTTCTGTGTCTTGCCTGGGCAGTCTTGTCCACCAGAGTCAAAGTTCAGAATGTGGGTTCCGTCGTCGGTCGTGACACTCATTCCTAGGGTTGTCACCAGCCCAAATTTAGTGCCAGCTAAATTTCTGACTGCGAACGTAGTAAAAATGCCGCGAAACGTAGACCCACATTGCGATCTTATGGTGTACACAGCGCACGATGCTGTTCGACACGTAAACAACTGCATTGTTCTCCAATTTAGAGAATTGAAGCTTTTTGTTAACTTGTTACTCTGTGTTCTACAATAAACGTAAGAAACACTGGATGCTAGAGGGCATTTCAGAACAATGCAAAAGCAAAAGAGTAAAGCCCTCTATTGGTGAAATACACCGGTGCATGACCTGATAGCATACAAGTTACAACCACCTTGACACACATGTCTGCGCATTCTCTGGGAAAATGGTTATTCCGCCGAAATTGCAATACATTATTGCTGGTGCACGTGCTTAAGCCATATAAACAGCATTGTCGTCGCTGGTATGCGCGTAAAGACCATCGGCACCATGGTCTGCTTAGCTCATTTCCATAGAATTTTATTTTGTTAACGATACGACGCATGAAAATGAAAAGTTATCAGTGAGTATATTTGTCAGAAACTGTCAGGAATAGATACTGAAATGAAACCGGTGTGTTTCTTCATAAATACCAGCATTTATAAGTCAGCAATTTCGATCGAATCTGGTGTAAGTCGGTAAAGCTGTTAGCAAGGCAAAGTCATGTTCGGTGGCTCTGAGAGCCAGCAGGACCGACCACAGACGACTGCTGTAAAGACATTTCACCATAGTAAAGACACTTAACTATAATTGCTTTATCCTTTGGATAGGATGTTAAGCCATAGATTAAGTGTACAAAATATATAAAGATGTGAAAGAACACTACATTTATCACTCAGAAAGTTTTTGTGTTGCTGGTACAGTGATGTATTTGTTGTGTTGCTGGTACAGTGATGTATTTGTTGTGTTGCTGGTACAGTGATGTATTTGTTGTGTTGCTGGTACAGTGATGTATTTGTTGTGTTGCTGGTACAGTGATGTATTTGTTGTGTTGCTGGTACAGTGATGTATTTGTTGTGTTGCTGGTACAGTGATGTATTTGTTGTGTTGCTGGTACAGTGATGTATTTGTTGTGTTGCTGGTACAGTGATGTATTTGAAGGATACATGTATATGTGAACAATACAACAATGTTGTTGAAGGATACATTGATTTATTTGAATGATACAACAATGTATTGTTTTTCAAGTTCTTTAAGAATTGTTCATTAAATGGCGCCTGTATTGTCACTGCAGACGTGACAGTGCATACGAGCACAGGGCATAAAAACGTCAGTTTACTGAACGAGTAATTCCATATGCGAGTCGCACTGTCGTCCATCACAGAAAGGTTACGGTAGCTGTGTTTCTTGAGAAGCAGTTCATAGCGACGCAAATGTTTTTATGCACCTTAGCCACATAAAAAAGGACACTGAAGATGGTGACAAAAGGATGACCCTGCTGTGTTAGGTAATATGAACCACTTTCTGTGTTTTACATCAAACACCTATCAAATAACAGTTAGCCGGTGGTTCTTAACCTTGCTCTACATTTTTAGGGGACTCTACTGGTAGGCCTAGATATTTCACAGAACTTAATAGAATAGTTTTAGATTGTAAATCTTGTCTTACATGAGTAGCATATGGACTTGACATGTTTGTTTGCAGCTGGAGTCAAAGTATGTGTAAAGTGTTTGTTTCCAACTTGTAGTAAGTCACATCAAGTGTTAACAAAAATAGTAATATATCCAAATGTATCTGCATCTTTAACTTTGAAATAATTGACTTTCCCTGTAAACTCATATCTGCTTAACTGACTTCAGAACTCACTGTATCAGAAATATACATTATAATAACAATACTAACAACAATACTTATAAAGATCATGTGACTTTGGTTTAAGAGCGCTGTACAAAACAACTTAATTCAAAATTACAAAAGGTATGAAGATAAGGTAGTCTTTCTTTATACTTCCGTAACTAGTGATACGAAGCAGAAAAAATAGCAAAATAATATACAAAAAATACAAAACATAGAGAATTACTTTTCCAACAAAAAACACTTTTGGGGATTTAATTATTACAAGGCTATGTATTTAACCGTCTTGGTTGTCTTGTCTTTATTTTGTGGCCATTCCAACCCAGGTCTGAAAAATATAATGCGCTGTGATAAGAAAATTAGCTTTAAGCAGGAACAGACTACCAGCAAAAATGACATTAACATTGTTGTTGCATGAACAATGGATTTACATGTACTTTACTCTCCTGAAAACATTGCTCTGAGATTTTCACATTTTTGTTTTCAAAAACTTGACTAGTTATCTATGAAGCTGAACCTTATACAGGAAATTATTACATACTCCTTTATTCACAGTAAGTAGGGATTCATGTCATGGCCACAAACTTGATCTACAAAAGGAATCAAACCCCTTTGAACCTTTCCTACTGATACTTCCATTATATGTCCTCAGATGGTATCTCACTCGTCTCTTCTGTATGCACCTTCTTCATTCACAGCACCCTCTTTGTAACATCTTCTCATCTGTCATCATCATCATCATCATCATAGCCGTCCTCCCGAGGTAGATCCCGGAGATGGCTTCGTTTGATGTTTCATTGATTGATTTTTTGATATCATTCCAGAAGACATCAAGCCCAACATCGGTATCTGGGATGTCTAGAAGTGGCTGTAATCTTCCTTCGATTGTCACTTTGTATTTGTCTTTTGTCTCTGTTGACTTGAGTTTAGACACTTCAAAACGTGGGCATTTGTTTGCATTTGGTTTAACCTTCAACTTGAGATCAGCAAGCACCATCTGATGGTCTGATCCAACATCTGCACTGGGGTAGCTGCGTGAGTTGTAGATGCAGCTTTTCCATTTCTGCTGAATGAGTACATAGACAATTTTGTTTCTTGTTGATCCATCTGGGGATTCTTATGTCCACTCACGGCTAAATTTGGGTTGTTTGAACCTGGTGTTGGATATGCAGAGATTGTTGGAGGCACAAAAGTTTAGGAGTTTTTCGCCTCTTGTATTCCTCTCGCCACACCCGAACTTGCCTAAAATACCATCCCAAGGCTCCCATCTCTCATCAACTTGAGGAAATTGAAGTTAAAGACACTGGACAATATTGGTATGTGTCAAAGACCAGTCTTCTCACTTGGTGTATCTCAACATTTGCATAAAATAATAAACCTGTGAAAATTTGAGCTCAATTGGTCGTTGAAGTTGCGAGATAATAATGAAAGAAAAAACACCCTTGTCACACGAAGTTGGTTGCTTTCATCAGATGCTTGATTTCGAGACCTCAAAATCTAATTCTAACTACGTTACTTCAGAGGGAGCCGGTTCTCACAATGTTTTATACTAATAACAGCTCCCCATTACTTGTTACCAGGTAAGGTATTATGCTAGTAATTACCAACAGTGTCCACTGCCTTTAAGACACAACCTTTTTTGGGTTGAGTAATATAGTTGAATCGAATCTTCTGGCTAGTATGAATTGAATTGAATTGAATGGTTTATTCGTCAAGTATATAAAAATACATTAAATTTACAATCCTATTGTACAGCAACATATAAAATATTAAAATGTAAAATTGCACAAAAATTGTAAAAGTCATACCACAATACCACACAAAACAATAACCTCAATTTAAGAAAAATCATTAAAAAAATAAAATTAAAAAATGGCATTTCAGATAGTGCAAGTGACTTGTGGCTGATGTACTCTCTAACTGGTTTGTAAAATGTTTACTAGTAGGGGTTTTGGGTTGTACATGTATGTCACAAACAAGTTGCTTCTTTTAACCAATAATATAATGTTTGTTTTGGTGTTTCTGTTCATAATGTGCATTCGAAGCTTGGCATTATGCCCTTGTTAGTTTTGGTGTTTTGGTGTTAAATATTTCACTCAGGTTGAAATGCTCACATGATTGGTTGATTTTAAAAGAATTCTAATCAAACAATTGAATGCTTCAGTGATAAATGACAAATTCTTATCCTTAGTTACCATAGCGAGAAGCTGGTACCAAGAACCATTTGAGTCCTTTTTTAAATTATGCCTTGGGATGCCTTGTGGCTCATGGTCATGCGTTATTGCTCTGCATCTGCATTGGAGGGCCACATGCCAGGTGGCCAGAAGGACACTGTGCGCTGTAGTTATCTTTCAAAACATTTTTTTGCAAGTAATTTTATGCAAGGAGCTCATAACCATTCCAATCTCAGGAGAACTTGCACCGACATATTTTATTGTTTAGAGTCTACTCAAATTGGCCTAGTATTAACTATCAGAGTACACAGACAGCTAGACACATGTTTTATTTTTTCATGCAAGGCATTTCACAGGTAGCTAATGAGATTCAGACAGTTTGAAAGAACAAATATGTCAATAATTAATGGGATAGTATAACAATAACATATCAGCAAAATGTTTCTTTATAAAGTGTTCCTTTTAATTGCAGTGTAGTTGGTGTCAAACTTGCCTTAGGTGACAAAAGCCCTCATTTAGTTTGGTCTGTGTTGGGTAAGGCAATTCAAATGTTAACAAATATTATTTAAGAGGGTGTTTACGTAAGTTTTTTTAAACATGTAGGATTATGTGGTATTTTTTATTTATTCTCGTATTTTGTTTAAAGAAGTTAGTGGTAATAAACCCTTACACGAAAATCCTAAAAACTTGTAAAATGTTTTCTTTATTTTTTTGAGGATCAAGTAAGTTTTGAAAATCTATATACTATTTTTTCTGACCAAAATTGTACCAAGGAAATCAGAGTGCAAGGATGACAGGATTGGACTAAACTTTTTTTTTTTTCACAGATAATGAGTTTCCTGTGTTTCCTGAATGTCTTGATCTCACCTTCCCAACATCCCCGGGTGAACCGTCAGCTTATATCACCTATGATGTCCCAAATGCTATGGATAATTCTGGTAACCTCGTGACTGTTAATTGCATCCACGTAGCATTTGATGGAGCCTTGCTTTATCAAGGAGTACACCAAGTTGTGTGCATTGCCATTGATCAGGAGCATGAAGATAGTCCATCTACTGCTTGTATATTCAACATTACTATCCAAGGTAAGTGGACAAGGTTTTTTCTGTTAAGCCGTTTTGGGGGTTTTGGATTTGGTTGTGTCGGAGCCAAAATAATGTATATCTGAGAAGAAAGAAAACAAATTACATTAGGCATGAGTTTGAAATTGTCAAAACATTGTATCTTGCTGAAAGTAGCCCAGGATGTACACACAAAACTAGTACTGAGAGTGCTAAACAGGTGACTTGTTTATGAAACTTTTGAGTGGTAGGTCCCCGGTTTGATTTCAAATGCAAGCAAAAACTACAGCAGTTCCCCCTAGAAAAACTGGCCCCCCCTGTGCATTCATGAAATTTTGCCCCCAGTTTTTGGTACTAAAGATATGTTCAGTTTTCAAGAGTTCAGGAGAAAGGTTTAAGATAGGAGAAAACCTAATTGGATTGGAACATGAAAGGTCCTAGCCCCTGTTAGAATTTGAACCTCACAGATTAAATGCAGGGAGAGAAACCACTAAGTGCTAGTACAGGATTTTTTTACTGAACCTCGATTCCCACTGCCAGTGCCTACTAAATAAAATCCCCAGGATTCTTCCGGAGAATCTGTACCCCACTGCGCTTACCCATTGTCGTGTCGGACTTAGCGCAACTTTCCTGGGGAAAATGAACAGTTTGTATGCTAACCCTCTCATTCATCTCACTCAACACTACTCACAGTAAGGGTACCTGTTTCCCAACTAAGACTGGGACTCAAATAAAAGGGGGACTCGGTTAGGCAGGGAGGGCCCAGACTTGCACTTGGCTTCTAACAAAATGGCAGAGCATAGCTATGTACATGTAGGGTCTATAACTAAATGCCAATGGTAATTGTAAACCTTGTTACAGATATGGAATCGCCTAATATCACCTGCCCTAGCAATCTGACTGTATATACGGATTCCGGCAAGAATTATGCAACAGTTTCGTTACCAACGGAAGAGTCATCTGTCGACAACTCTGGATTCATCCCCATCATTGATGTCATTTATGACAGTATGATGTACAGTGTTGGAGATGATGTATTGTTCAACCTTTCGATGTCGCCACATATAGTGCAGTACTTAGCTACAGACAACTCTACTAACAATGCAACTTGTGATTTCAATATCACAGTTATAGGTAGGTGATTTACACTGTAAATACCATTTTACCATTCCACCATGACAGAGGAATCAACAAATGTGTTTAGGATCCCTGATTATTTTGAAATCAATTTGTGTTTACAAAAGCATCAATATATAAAATAGAAAACTGTTCTTCAGAGAATTATTTCTGTCTGAAATACTGTCAAATTTGAGGACATTTGAAAACCAGCATGTCATCAGCACTTTTTTTGATTACCAGATTTTTTGATTTAAGTATTTGTATGAATGTGCGCTTAATTTGTTATAAAAAAATTTTTGTTTTCAAACGTTGTTGAATTAAAGTTACATTTTTTATTTTTCAAGAACGAAGCATACATCCCTTTAAATTTGATTTATCCATGTTCCTTTGCCAGACAACGAAGACCCCATTTTGACGTGCCCAGAAAACGTTGAAATGCGTGTAACACACGGAGAGCTATTCGGCACACCAACATGGCCGCCGCCAGTCGTAACTGACAACTCCGGGGAAATTGATGTGATATCTGCATCCCATATCAATGGCACAAGCATGTTCAACCTCAATGTTATAGAAATTGTGGAATACAATGCTACAGATTATTCCGGCAATGTTGGCTACTGTAACTTCACTGTTCTTGTAATAGGTAGGTCAAATATTTTTTTTTTAAAGCAACAGTCATATAGATTAAAGACACTGGACACTCTTGGTAATTGTCAAAGACCAATCTTCTCACTTGGTGTATCGCAACATATGCATAAAATAACAAACCTCAATTGGATAACTATGAAAAAAAAATCCTTGTAACACGAAGTTGTGTGCTTTCAGATGCTTGATTTCGAGACCTCAAATTCTAAATCCAAGGTCTGGAAATCAAATTCGTGGAAAATTACTTCTTTCTCAGAAACTACGTCACTTCAGAGGGAGCCGTTTCTCAGAATGTTTTATACTATCAACCTCTCCCCATTACTCGTTACCAAGTTAGGTTTTATGCTAATATTTATTTTGAGTAATGACCAATAGTGTCCACTGCCCTTAAGGGAATAAAAGGGTATAGTGACTAGGTCTTAAACATCCGTTTAATACCGGCAGGGTCGTGGTCGTGCGATAACTACCCTTTTGTTCAAAAGTGTACTAATAAATAATAATAATTACATGCATTTATATAGCGCTTAATACCGGGTTTCTAGGCGCTGAAAAAATGGAAAATCTGGAAAATTTGAAAATCTGTCCAACAAATCAAGTAACATTTCAATTTCTGACTTGGCTCCTGCGAAGAGTCAAAGTTGCATTGACGCTCAACAGTTCAGTGTACGCGCGCATGAAAGGTTTTGGAAGGAAAGGTAAAAGTCACATGGGAAAGGTTCAGCTGAATACAGTATCTACTTGCTGAGAAAATGGCAAAAATCTGTCACAGCATGTTCACCTTAATGTTGAATCGATCCATGTTAAGTTAGTGACAGCGGGTACCAACCATAATACTTTGATTAGAATCCTTTCTTAAAATAATTACCACTAACTACAACTGTAATGCTTCTCACCAGGACCCAATTTCATAAAGCCTGTATTAAGCACAAAACTTTGAATGTGCGAGTATTTTGAGGGGCTCCTGATGATGATTAGAGCAAGCTAGTTAGAATGTTAAAACCAATTAAGAACTTACTCTGCGGTAGTGAAGTTTACAAAGAGAAGTCCCCTCGATCCACTAAAGCTTAAGTCGTAGTCACAGTTAATTTTCTACCTTCCACCCAGTAGTAACTGAGAAGTCTCCCATATACTGAAAATCTACGTCACGGTAGAAGAGAAGTCTCCTGAATACTGAAAATATACTTTGATCTGCAGCAGTGGCAAGAAAAGTTTTCAAAAGAACATAATCTACCCAGCAAGTACACGTAGATAACCACATAGTGTTACCGCAAACCAAATATACATTGATACCTCACCATGCAATGCCTCAAATCCCATATACTCAGGAGCGCGGTACAGGATGAGGCAGAAATCTTATCAATGTTTTGTTTTGGTTTCTAGACGATTTGCCACCTATGCTGGCCTGTCCAGCCAATCGAACAGATCCAACAGAGTTCAACAGTTCCTTTGCCATTGTCTACTGGGACCTGCCGACAGTGATGGAAAACACCCCAGCTATGGTTGATCTGACATCAGACGTGGATAATGGCACTTCAGTCAACCTCGGTGACACGCTGACAGTCACCTACACTGGCACTGACGCTTCAGGAAACAATGCCACTTGTTTCTTCCAAGTCACTGTCAATGGTATGTAAGGGTCATGTCACATGAGGCACTTTACAGGCAACCGGTTTCAGGCAACCTCCAGGGAGAGAATCCATTCACATAGGATAAGAACTGTCATATAAGCTAAAGTAGTAGTCCCAGCCAATTGTCTTCCTTCCACCAAGATAGTAGTTAAAAGCAGGACAGTTCTTTTCAGAACTGAGAAGTCTCCTGAACAAAATCCGAGAAAAAAAAAACTCTGCGGTAGTACAATATATAGCAAGACGGTAAAAAAAAAACCTCTACCTGGCAAGTACATGTAGATACACACATGGTGATACTGCAAACCAAATATTATATATTGATACCTCACCGAGCAATGCCTCAAGAAACAAGTAGTCCAACCTGATTCCATACTGTAGAAATTCAAAAGGATAGATTTCTGCAGACAAATCTTGCTGAGTTTTTTCCACTGTGTTTATATTTTATACAAGTAAAGTCGGTCTGTCAAACATTTCTTTCCAGATACCGAGCCTCCACAAATTGATTGCCCAGCCAATCAAACAATTACTACAGATCTTGGTCAGGACTTTTCTACATTTGCTCTGCCTCCTGAAGCCTATTCTTACGATAACTCTGGAGACTCACCCACCATCACAATAGAATTTGATAATTCAGTGTTTAACGTCGGTGAAAGCGCTACGTTCAGTTTGGAAACGTCTACACATCTAGTGTTGTACATTGCTACGGATGCTGCCATGAACAATGCTACTTGTTGGACCAACTTCACTGTAATAGGTACATTGGATTTTGTTTTGATTTGATTTTCTTTCTAGATAGCTGTTATTACACAGATAGGGCCCAGGCCTTATATGGAATACATATATGTATTCCATTATAAGGTCGAATCAAAAATAAGTTAAAAATTGTAAAATTATTGCTGAATATTTGTTGTCTTTTACCAATTTTCAGATAAAGAGGCTCCAAACATAACATGTCCTGAAAATATAGTCAATAATACTGAACCTGGTTTACCAAACGCCACTGTCGTCTGGTCTGAACCTATTGTCACAGACAACTCTGGACAGGACGTCACATTCTTGGGAGATGTAAATTCAGGATCTACCTTCGACATTGGTTCCCATCTTGTGATCTATAACGCAACAGATAGCAGTAACAACATTAACTATTGCAACTTCACCATCGAAATTATAGGTAAATATTTTCTTATCAAATCTGTGACAACCCACACATGATGATGCATAGTATATATGTGTATGGCACTCTTCAAGTTTACTTTCAAATACTCAATATATTGCACTTTCACTGTTACTATTTTTAGCTCAAGTATGAATGGTTAAATCTTTCCATAAAAGTACAATATTGGATCAGCGAATAATATTTATTGGTTTCATTATTGAAACTCATTCATTCTAAAGTTCCAACCAGTGCTGATCCTTCAGAGAATTGTTTTCTTCTAAAAACTCACTGAATCTTAAAATCATACCAGTATCAATCCTCAAGAGTTAGATTTCTAAGGCACATTTTCGCTCATATTATTATTATTTTTATTATTAAAAAACTTTATGATGTGATGTTTTCCCTTCAGATAATGAGCCTCCTGTGTTTGAGAGTTGTCCGGACCTCAACTTTTTCACATCTGTTGGTCAACCCACGGCGTATGTTACCTACAACGTCCCTACTGCCACAGACAACTCTGGTGGCCATGTGACTGTAAATTGCCCCTCTGTAATGTTTGATGGAGAGTATCTTCCAATTGGTCTTCATGAGGATGTAGTTTGTATTGCGATAGATCAAGATAGTCCAGACGGTCTGAATTCAATATGCTTGTTCAACATTACTGTACAAGGTAAGGTATTTTGAATGCAGTATTATTATAGACGGTAATATCAGTTCTGTATTCACATCAATGTTACAAAGTGTTTCATTTTATTATGAATAATTTGTTCGTCTTTTTTGTATTTTTTCTTTAAGGGTCATATCGTTTTATTGCCATTACATTCTTTTTGTAATTTTTTTAATCAACTTTGAAGGTCATATCATCTGGCCTTTTGTTATACATGTGTTTTGGACTTCATTGTCTTCATATTCAAGGATCATATCTTCTGGCTAACTTTGACCTAGGACTCGGTAGTACTTAAAATCAGACAAAAGGGGCCGAGGACTTGTTAGAACTTAAACTCAGACAAAAGGGGACTGTAAGACTCAGTGGGTAGGACTCAGAACTCAGACAGCAGGGAAGAAAGAACTTTACGACTCACATTTTTAACGACACATGCCTTGTGAGACACACACAATGTATGTTTGTACAATTTGACTCCCAAATAATGACAGATCATATTTGCAAACGACATCAGTGCAAAAACTATAACGCCAATGGTATGGTACTTGTAAACCTTGTTACAGATATGGAATCGCCTAATATCACCTGCCCTAGCAATCTGACTGTATATACGGATTCTGGCAAGAATTATGCAACAGTTCCGTTACCAATGGAAGAGTCATCTGTCGACAACTCTGGATTCATCCCCATCATTGATGTCATTTATGACAGTATGATGTACAGTGTTGGAGATGATGTATTGTTCAACCTTTCGATGTCGCCACATATAGTGCAGTACTTGGCTACAGACAACTCAACTAACAATGCAACTTGTGATTTCAATATCACAGTTATAGGTAGGTGATTTACACTGTGAAAACCATGACAGAGGAAACAACAAATGTGTAGGATCCATTATTTTTTTGAAATCAATCTGTGAAAGAATGGAAAGTACATTATACTTTTTGGAGGTGAGACAAACTATTTCCCATTCTTAGTTTTCAAAAGCACTCAATTCATCAAATTATTAAACAGAAACCTGTTCTTCATGTAATTAATTCTGTCTGAAATACTATCAAATTTGAGGACATTTGGAATCCAGCATGTCATCGTCACTCTTTTTGATTGCCAGATTTGGAATAAGTATGTGTTTGAATGTGCGTTTCATTTGTTTTGTTCAAAAACGAAGCATAAAACATCCCTTTAAATATGATTCATCTATGTTCCTTTTCCAGACAACGAAGACCCCATTTTGACGTGCCCAGAGAACGTTGAAATGCTCGTAACACATGGAGAGCTATTCGGCACACCAACATGGCCGCCGCCAGTCGTAACTGACAACTCGGGGGAAATTGATGTGATATCTGCATCCCATATCAACGGCACAAGCAAGTTCTACGTCAATGTTATAGAAACTGTGGAATACAATGCTACAGATTATTCCGGCAATGTTGGCTACTGTAACTTCACCGTTCTTATAATAGGTAGGTCAAATATTCATTTTTTAAGGCAACGGTCATAGATTGATGTTTTTCAGTCAACGTAATCCTATCTTATGGGAAAATATTTTAAAGAAAGACACAATAAAAGTCACATGTGAAATGTTCAGCTGAATACAGTATCTACTCGCTGAGAAAACAGCAAAAAAACTGTCACAGCATTTTCCATCCATAAGTAAGGTTGACAGAAGCTATCAACCAAATTGCTTTTATATGAATCTTTTGATAACATTATTTTTACTCTCAACAAGAAGTCTCCCAAATACTGAAAAATCTACTCTGATCTGCGGCAGTAGCAAGACAAGTTCCAAAATGAACATAATCTACCCATCAAGTAGATACCAACTTAGTGTTACCGCAAACCAAATATACATTGATACCTCACCATGCAATGCCTCAAATCCCATATACTCAGGAGCACAGTACAGCATGAGATTGAAATCTTATCAATATTTTGGTTTGTTTTCTAGACGATGTGCCACCTATACTGGCCTGTCCAGCCAATCGAACAGATCCAACAGAGTTCAATAGTTCCTTTGCTATTGTCTACTGGGACCTGCCAACAGTGATGGAAAACACCCCGGCTATGGTCGATCTGACATCAGACGTGGATAATGGCACTTCAGTCAACCTCGGTGACACGCTGACAGTCACCTACACTGGCACTGACGCTTCAGGAAACAATGCCACTTGTTTCTTCCAAGTCACTGTCAATGGTATGTAAGGGTCATGTCACATGAGGCACTTTACAGGCAACCGGTTTCAGGCAACCTCCAGGGAGAGAATCCATTCACATAGGATAAGAACTGTCATATAAGCTAAAGTAGTAGTCCCAGCCAATTGTCTTCCTTCCACCAAGATAGTAGTTAAAAGCAGGACAGTTCTTTTCAGAACTGAGAAGTCTCCTGAACAAAATCCGAGAAAAAAAAAACTCTGCGGTAGTACAATATATAGCAAGACGGTAAAAAAAAAAACTCTACCTGGCAAGTACATGTAGATACACACATGGTGATACTGCAAACCAAATATTATATATTGATACCTCACCGAGCAATGCCTCAAGAAACAAGTAGTCCAACCTGATTCCATACTGTAGAAATTCAAAAGGATAGATTTCTGCAGACAAATCTTGCTGAGTTTTTTCCACTGTGTTTATATTTTATACAAGTAAAGTCGGTCTGTCAAACATTTCTTTCCAGATACGGAGCCTCCACAAATTGATTGCCCAGCCAATCAAACAATTACTACAGATCTTGGTCAGGACTTTTCTACATTTGCTCTGCCTCCTGAAGCCTATTCTTACGATAACTCTGGAGACTCACCCACCATCACAATTGAATTTGATAATTCAGTGTTTAACGTCGGTGAAAGCGCTATGTTCAGTTTGGGAACGTCTACACATCTAGTGTTGTACATTGCTACGGATGCTGCCATGAACAATGCTACTTGTTGGACCAACTTCACTGTAATAGGTACATTGGATTTTGTTTTGATTTGATTTTCTTTCTAGATAGCTGTTATTACACAGATAGGGCCCAGGCCTTATATGGAATACATATATGTATTCCATTATAAGGCCGAATCAAAAATAAGTTAAAAATTGTAAAATTATTGCTGAATATTTGTTGTCTTTTACCAATTTTCAGATAAAGAGGCTCCAAACATAACGTGTCCTGAAAATATAGTCAATAATACTGAACCTGGTTTACCAAACGCCACTGTCGTCTGGTCTGAACCTATTGTCACAGACAACTCTGGACAGGACGTCACATTCTTGGGAGATGTAAATTCAGGATCTACCTTCGACATTGGTTCCCATCTTGTGATCTATAACGCAACAGATAGCAGTAACAACATTAACTATTGCAACTTCACCATCGAAATTATAGGTAAATATTTTCTCATCAAATCTGTGACAACCCACACATGATGATGCATAGTATATATGTGTATGGCACTCTTCAAGTTTACTTTCAAATACTCAATATATTGCACTTTCACTGTTACTATTTTTAGCTCAAGTATGAATGGTTAAATCTTGCTTTAAGAGTACAATATTGGATCAGCGAATAATAGTGATTAGCTTCATTATTGAAACTCATTCATTCTAAAGTTCCAACCAGTGCTGATCCTTCAGAGAATTGTTTTCTTCTAAAAACTCACTGAATCTTAAAATCATACCAGTATCAATCCTCAAGAGTTAGATTTCTAAGGCACATTTTCGCTCATATTATTATTATTTTTATTATTAAAAAACTTTATGATGTGATGTTTTCCCTTCAGATAATGAGCCTCCTGTGTTTGAGAGTTGTCCGGACCTCAACTTTTTCACATCTGTTGGTCAACCCACGGCGTATGTTACCTACAACGTCCCTACTGCCACAGACAACTCTGGTGGCCATGTGACTGTAAATTGCCCCTCTGTAATGTTTGATGGAGAGTATCTTCCAATTGGTCTTCATGAGGATGTAGTTTGTATTGCGATAGATCAAGATAGTCCAGACGGTCTGAATTCAATATGCTTGTTCAACATTACTGTACAAGGTAAGGTATTTTGAATGCAGTATTATTATAGACGGTAATATCAGTTCTGTATTCACATCAATGTTACAAAGTGTTTCATTTTATTATGAATAATTTGTTCGTCTTTTTTGTATTTTTTCTTTAAGGGTCATATCGTTTTATTGCCATTACATTCTTTTTGTAATTTTTTTAATCAACTTTGAAGGTCATATCATCTGGCCTTTTGTTATACATGTGTTTTGGACTTCATTGTCTTCATATTCAAGGATCATATCTTCTGGCTAACTTTGACCTAGGACTCGGTAGTACTTAAAATCAGACAAAAGGGGCCGAGGACTTGTTAGAACTTAAACTCAGACAAAAGGGGACTGTAAGACTCAGTGGGTAGGACTCAGAACTCAGACAGCAGGGAAGAAAGAACTTTACGACTCACATTTTTAACGACACATGCCTTGTGAGACACACACAATGTATGTTTGTACAATTTGACTCCCAAATAATGACAGATCATATTTGCAAACGACATCAGTGCAAAAACTATAACGCCAATGGTATGGTACTTGTAAACCTTGTTACAGATATGGAATCGCCTAATATCACCTGCCCTAGCAATCTGACTGTATATACGGATTCTGGCAAGAATTATGCAACAGTTCCGTTACCAATGGAAGAGTCATCTGTCGACAACTCTGGATTCATCCCCATCATTGATGTCATTTATGACAGTATGATGTACAGTGTTGGAGATGATGTATTGTTCAACCTTTCGATGTCGCCACATATAGTGCAGTACTTGGCTACAGACAACTCAACTAACAATGCAACTTGTGATTTCAATATCACAGTTATAGGTAGGTGATTTACACTGTGAAAACCATGACAGAGGAAACAACAAATGTGTAGGATCCATTATTTTTTTGAAATCAATCTGTGAAAGAATGGAAAGTACATTATACTTTTTGGAGGTGAGACAAACTATTTCCCATTCTTAGTTTTCAAAAGCACTCAATTCATCAAATTATTAAACAGAAACCTGTTCTTCATGTAATTAATTCTGTCTGAAATACTATCAAATTTGAGGACATTTGGAATCCAGCATGTCATCGTCACTCTTTTTGATTGCCATATTTGGAATAAGTATGTGTTTGAATGTGCGTTTCATTTGTTTTGTTCAAAAACGAAGCATAAAACATCCCTTTAAATATGATTCATCTATGTTCCTTTTCCAGACAACGAAGACCCCATTTTGACGTGCCCAGAGAACGTTGAAATGCTCGTAACACATGGAGAGCTATTCGGCACACCAACATGGCCGCCGCCAGTCGTAACTGACAACTCGGGGGAAATTGATTTGATATCTGCATCCCATATCAACGGCACAAGCAAGTTCTACGTCAATGTTATAGAAACTGTGGAATACAATGCTACAGATTATTCCGGCAATGTTGGCTACTGTAACTTCACCGTTCTTATAATAGGTAGGTCAAATATTCATTTTTTAAGGCAACGGTCATAGATTGATGTTTTTCAGTCAACGTAATCCTATCTTATGGGAAAATATTTTAAAGAAAGACACAATAAAAGTCGCATGTGAAATGTTCAGCTGAATACAGTATCTACTCGCTGAGAAAACAGCAAAAAAACTGTCACAGCATTTTCCATCCATAAGTAAGGTTGACAGAAGCTATCAACCAAATTGCTTTTATATGAATCTTTTGATAACATTATTTTTACTCTCAACAAGAAGTCTCCCAAATACTGAAAAATCTACTCTGATCTGCGGCAGTAGCAAGACAAGTTCCAAAATGAACATAATCTACCCATCAAGTAGATACCAACTTAGTGTTACCGCAAACCAAATATACATTGATACCTCACCATGCAATGCCTCAAATCCCATATACTCAGGAGCACAGTACAGCATGAGATTGAAATCTTATCAATATTTTGGTTTGTTTTCTAGACGATGTGCCACCTATACTGACCTGTCCAGCCAATCGAACAGATCCAACAGAGTTCAATAGTTCCTTTGCTATTGTCTACTGGGACCTGCCAACAGTGATGGAAAACACGGCGGCTATGGTCGATCTGACATCAGACGTGGATAATGGCACTTCAGTCAACCTCGGTGACACGCTGACAGTCACCTACACTGGCACTGACGCTTCAGGAAACAATGGCACTTGTGTCTTCCAAGTCACTGTCAATGGTATGTACGGGTCATGTCACATGAGGCACTTTACAGGCAACCGGTTTCAGGCAACCTCCAGGGAGAGAATCCATTCACATAGGATAAGAACTGTCATATAAGCTAAAGTAGTAGTCCCAGCCAATTGTCTTCCTTCCACCAAGATAGTAGTTAAAAGCAGGACAGTTCTTTTCAGAACTGAGAAGTCTCCTGAACAAAATCCGAAAAAAAATACTCTGCGGTAGTACAATATATAGCAAGACGGTAAACAAAAAACTCTACCTGGCAAGTACATGTAGATACACACATGGTGATACTGCAAACCAAATACTATATATTGATACCTCACCAAGCAATGCCTTGAAACAAGTAGTCCAACCTGATTCCATATTGTAGAAATTTAAAAGGATAGATTTCTGCAGACAAATCATCTTGCTGAGTTTTTTCCACTGTGTTTATATTTTATACAAGTAAAGTCGGTCTTTCAAATATTTCTTTCCAGATACGGAGCCTCCACAAATTGATTGCCCAGCCAATCAAACAATTACTACAGATCTTGGTCAGGACTTTTCTACATTTGCTCTGCCTCCTGAAGCCTATTCCTACGATAACTCTGGAGACTCACCCACCATCACAATAGAATTTGATAATTCAGTGTTTAACGTCGGTGAAAGCGCTATGTTCAGTTTGGAAACGTCTACACATCTAGTGTTGTACATTGCTACGGATGCTGCCATGAACAATGCTACTTGTTGGACCAACTTCACTGTAATAGGTACATTGGATTTTGTTTTGATTTGATTTTCTTTCTAGATAGCTGTTATTACACAGATAGGGCCCAGGCCTTATATGGAATACATATATGTATTCCATTATAAGGCCGAATCAAAAATAAGTTAAAAATTGTAAAATTATTGCTGAATATTTGTTGTCTTTTACCAATTTTCAGATAAAGAGGCTCCAAACATAACGTGTCCTGAAAATATAGTCAATAATACTGAACCTGGTTTACCAAACGCCACTGTCGTCTGGTCTGAACCTATTGTCACAGACAACTCTGGACAGGACGTCACATTCTTGGGAGATGTAAATTCAGGATCTACCTTCGACATTGGTTCCCATCTTGTGATCTATAACGCAACAGATAGCAGTAACAACATTAACTATTGCAACTTCACCATCGAAATTATAGGTAAATATTTTCTCATCAAATCTGTGACAACCCACACATGATGATGCATAGTATATATGTGTATGGCACTCTTCAAGTTTACTTTCAAATACTCAATATATTGCACTTTCACTGTTACTATTTTTAGCTCAAGTATGAATGGTTAAATCTTGCTTTAAGAGTACAATATTGGATCAGCGAATAATAGTGATTAGCTTCATTATTGAAACTCATTCATTCTAAAGTTCCAACCAGTGCTGATCCTTCAGAGAATTGTTTTCTTCTAAAAACTCACTGAATCTTAAAATCATACCAGTATCAATCCTCAAGAGTTAGATTTCTAAGGCACATTTTCGCTCATATTATTATTATTTTTATTATTAAAAAACTTTATGATGTGATGTTTTCCCTTCAGATAATGAGCCTCCTGTGTTTGAGAGTTGTCCGGACCTCAACTTTTTCACATCTGTTGGTCAACCCACGGCGTATGTTACCTACAACGTCCCTACTGCCACAGACAACTCTGGTGGCCATGTGACTGTAAATTGCCCCTCTGTAATGTTTGATGGAGAGTATCTTCCAATTGGTCTTCATGAGGATGTAGTTTGTATTGCGATAGATCAAGATAGTCCAGACGGTCTGAATTCAATATGCTTGTTCAACATTACTGTACAAGGTAAGGTATTTTGAATGCAGTATTATTATAGACGGTAATATCAGTTCTGTATTCACATCAATATTACAAAGTGTTTCATTTTATTATGAATAATTTGTTCGTCTTTTTTGTATTTTTTCTTTAAGGGTCATATCGTTTTATTGCCATTACATTCTTTTTGTAATTTTTTTAATCAACTTTGAAGGTCATATCATCTGGCCTTTTGTTATACATGTATTTTGGACTTCATTGTCTTCATATTCAAGGATCATATCTTCTGGCTAACATTGACCTAGGACTCGGTAGTACTTAAAATCAGACAAAAGGGGCCTAGGACTTGTTAGAACTTAAACTCAGACAAAAGGGGACTGTAAGACTCAGTGGGTAGGACTCAGAACTCAGACAGCAGGGAAGAAAGAACTTTACGACTCACATTTTTAACGACACATGCCTTGTGAGACACACACAATGTATGTTTGTACAATTTGACTCCCAAATAATGACAGATCATATTTGCAAACGACATCAGTGCAAAAACTATAACGCCAATGGTATGGTACTTGTAAACCTTGTTACAGATATGGAATCGCCTAATATCACCTGCCCTAGCAATCTGACTGTATATACGGATTCTGGCAAGAATTATGCAACAGTTCCGTTACCAATGGAAGAGTCATCTGTCGACAACTCTGGATTCATCCCCATCATTGATGTCATTTATGACAGTATGATGTACAGTGTTGGAGATGATGTATTGTTCAACCTTTCGATGTCGCCACATATAGTGCAGTACTTGGCTACAGACAACTCAACTAACAATGCAACTTGTGATTTCAATATCACAGTTATAGGTAGGTGATTTACACTGTGAAAACCATGACAGAGGAAACAACAAATGTGTAGGATCCATTATTTTTTTGAAATCAATCTGTGAAAGAATGGAAAGTACATTATACTTTTTGGAGGTGAGACAAACTATTTCCCATTCTTAGTTTTCAAAAGCACTCAATTCATCAAATTATTAAACAGAAACCTGTTCTTCATGTAATTAATTCTGTCTGAAATACTATCAAATTTGAGGACATTTGGAATCCAGCATGTCATCGTCACTCTTTTTGATTGCTAGATTTGAAATAAGAGTGTGTATGAATGTGCGTTTCATTTGTTTTGTTCAAAAACGAAGCATAAAACATCCCTTTAAATATGATTCATCTATGTTCCTTTTCCAGACAACGAAGACCCCATTTTGACGTGCCCAGAGAACGTTGAAATGCTAGTAACACATGGACAGCTATTCGGCACACCAACATGGCCGCCACCAGTTGTAACTGACAACTCGGGGGAAATTGATGTTGTATCTGCATCCCATATCAACGGCACAAGCAAGTTCTACGTCAATGTTATAGAAACTGTGGAATACAATGCTACAGATTATTCCGGCAATGTTGGCTACTGTAACTTCACCGTTCTTATAATAGGTAGGTCAAATATTCATTTTTTAAGGCAACGGTCATAGATTGATGTTTTTCAGTCAACGTAATCCTATCTTATGGGAAAATATTTTAAAGAAAGACACAATAAAAGTCACATGTGAAATGTTCAGCTGAATACAGTATCTACTCGCTGAGAAAACAGCAAAAAAACTGTCACAGCATTTTCCATCCATAAGTAAGGTTGACAGAAGCTATCAACCAAATTGCTTTTATATGAATTTTTTGATAACATTATTTTTACTCTCAACAAGAAGTCTCCCAAATACTGAAAAATCTACTCTGATCTGCGGCAGTAGCAAGACAAGTTCCAAAATGAACATAATCTACCCATCAAGTAGATACCAACTTAGTATTACCGCAAACCAAATATACATTGATACCTCACCATGCAATGCCTCAAATCCCATATACTCAGGAGCACAGTACAGCATGAGATTGAAATCTTATCAATATTTTGGTTTGTTTTCTAGACGATGTGCCACCTATACTGGCCTGTCCAGCCAATCGAACAGATCCAACAGAGTTCAATAGTTCCTTTGCTATTGTCTACTGGGACCTGCCAACAGTGATGGAAAACACCCCAGCTATGGTTGATCTGACATCAGACGTGGATAATGGCACTTCAGTCAACCTCGGTGACACACTGACAGTCACCTACACTGGCACTGACGCTTCAGGAAACAATGCCACTTGTTTCTTCCAAGTCACTGTCAATGGTATGTAAAGATCTTGAACAGTTCTTTTCTTTCTGAACTGAGAAGTCTCCTGAACAAAATCCGAAAAATACACTCTATTGTAGAACAATATATAGCAAGACAGTAAAAAAAAACTCTACCTGGCAAGTACATGTAGATACACAATTAATGATACTGCAAACCAAAAATAACATATTGATTCCTCACCAAGCAATGCCTCAAGAAACAAATAGTCCACCCTTATTCCATACTGTAGAAATTCAAAAAGATAGATTTCTGCAGACGAATCATCTTATTTTTTTTCTCACTGTGTTTATGTTTTATACAAGTAAAGTTGTTCTGTCAAACATTTCTTTCCAGATACGGAGCCTCCACAAATTGATTGCCCAGCCAATCAAACAATTACTACCGATCTTGGTCAGGACTTTTCTACATTTGCCCTACCTCCTGAAGCCTTTTCCTACGACAACTCTGGAGACTCACCCACCATCACAATTGAATTTGATAATTCAGTGTTTAACGTCGGTGAAAGCGCTATGTTCAGTTTGGGAACGTCTACACATCAAGTGTTGTACATTGCTACGGATGCTGCCATGAACAATGCTACTTGTTGGACCAACTTCACTGTAATAGGTACATTGAATTTTGTTCTGATTTGATTTTCTTTCTTGAAATTGCCTTAAAAGTAATCGGTAATCAATAGCTATTATTACACAGATAGGGCCCAGGCCTATTGTATTGCATTAAGGCAATTCAAAAATAAGTTAAAAATTGAAGAATTATTGCTAAATATTTGTTGTCTATTTCCCATTTTCAGATGAAGAGGCTCCAAACATAACGTGTCCTGAAAATATAGTCAATAATACAGACCCCACTTTGCCATATGGCACTGTCGTCTGGTCTGAACCTATTGTCACAGACAACTCTGGACAGGACGTTACGTTCTTGGGAGATGTAAATTCAGGATCTACCTTCAACATTGGTTCCCATGTTG
Source organism: Asterias amurensis (assembly GCF_032118995.1). NCBI lineage: Eukaryota > Metazoa > Echinodermata > Asteroidea > Forcipulatida > Asteriidae > Asterias > Asterias amurensis. The sequence goes on from NC_092660.1 coordinate 967,637, forward strand.
TGACCTATAACGCAACAGATAGCAGTAACAACATTAACTATTGCAACTTCACCATCCAAATTATAGGTAAATATTTTCTCATAAAATCTGTGACAACCCACACATGATGATGCATAGTATTTGTGTATGGCACTCTTCAAGTTGACTTTCCAATATTCGATATATATTGCACTTACACTGTTACAATTTTTAGCTAAAGAGTGGATAAAATCTTTCCATAAAAGTACAAGATTGGATCAGCAAATAATAGTGATTAGCTTCATTATTGAAAATCATTCATTCTAAAGTTCCAACCAATGCCGAACCTTCAGAGAATTGTTTTCACCTAAAAACTCACTGAATCTTAAAAACATACCAGTATCAATCCTCAATAGTTAGATTTTGAAGGCACATTTATTTTCGCTCATATTATTATTATTTTTATTACTAAAAAACTCATGATAATATGTTTTCACTTCAGATAATGAGCCTCCTGTGTTTGACAGTTGTCCAGACCTCCACTTTTTCACATCTGTTGGTCAACCCACGGCGTTTGTTACCTACACTGTCCCTACTGCCACAGACAACTCTGGTGGCCATGTGACTGTAAATTGCCCCTCTGTAATGTTTGATGGAGAGTATCTTCCAATTGGTCTTCATGAGGATGTAGTTTGTATTGCGATAGATCAAGATAGTCCAGACGGTCTGAATTCAATATGCTTGTTCAACATTACTGTACAAGGTAAGGTATTTTGAATGCAGTATTATTATAGACGGTAATATCAGTTCTGTATTCACATCAATGTTACAAAGTGTTTCATTTTATTATGAATAATTTGTTCGTCTTTTTTGTATTTTTTCTTTAAGGGTCATATCGTTTTATTGCCATTACATTCTTTTTGTAATTTTTTTAATCAACTTTGAAGGTCATATCATCTGGCCTTTTGTGTTATTTTGGACTTCATTGTCTTCATATTCAAGGATCATATCTTCTGGCTAAATTTGACCTAGGACTCGGTAGTACTTAAAATCAGACAAAAGGGGCCTAGGACTTGTTAGAACTTAAACTCAGACAAAAGGGGACTGTAAGACTCAGTGGGTAGGACTCAGAACTCAGACAGCAGGGAAGAAAGAACTTTACGACTCACATTTTTAACGACACATGCCTTGTGAGACACACACAATGTATGTTTGTACAATTTGACTCCCAAATAATGACAGATCATATTTGCAAACGACATCAGTGCAAAAACTATAATGCCAATGGTATGGTACTTGTAAACCTTGTTACAGATATGGAATCGCCTAATATCACCTGCCCTAGCAATCTGACTGTATATACGGATTCCGGCAAGAATTATGCAACAGTTTCGTTACCAATGGAAGAGTCATCTGTCGACAACTCTGGATTAACCCCCAGTATAGATGTCATTTATGACAGTATAATGTACAGTGTTGGAGATGATGTTTTATTCAACCTTTCGATGTCGGCGTATCTAGTGCAGTACTTAGCTACAGACAACTCTACTAACAATGCAACATGTGATTTCAATATCACAGTTATAGGTAGGTGATTTACACTATAATTACCATTTTACTAATCCACCATGACAGAGGAAAAAACAAATGTGTAGGATCCCTGATTATTTTGAAATCAATCTGTGAAAGAAGGGAAAGTACATTATTATTTTTGTCGCTGAGATAAACTATTTCCCATTCTTAGTTTTCAAAACCACTCAGTTCATCAAATTATTAACCAGAAACCTGTTTTTCAGAGAATTATTTCTGTCTGAAATACTGTCAAATTTGAGGACATTTGAAAACCAGCATATCATTGCACTTTTTTGATTACCAGATTTGGAATAAGTATGTGTATGAATGTGCGCTTAATTATTATTTTTTTAAACGAAGCATACAACATCCCTTTAAATTTGACTTATCCATGTTCCATTTGCCAGACAACGAAGACCCCATTTTGACATGCCCAGAAAACGTTGAAATGCGTGTTACACATGGAGAGCTATTTGGCACACCAACATGGCTGCCGCCAGTGGTAACCGACAACTCGGGGCAAATTGAAGTTGTATCTGCATCCCATATCAACGGCACAAGCATGTTCTATGTCAATGTTATAGAAACTGTGGAATACAATGCTACAGATTATTCCGGCAATGTTGGCTACTGTAACTTCACTGTTCTTATAATAGGTAGGTCAAATATTAATTTTGTTTTAAGGCAATGGTCATAGATTGAAGTTTTTAGTCATGGTAATCTTGTTTTATGGGCAACATTATAAAGAAAGACAGAATAAAAGTCACATGTGAAATGTTTAGCTGAATACAGTGTCTACTCGCTGAGAAAACAGCAAAAAACTGAACAGCATTTTCCATCCATGTTCAGTAAAGTGACAGAAGGAATCAACCATATTGCTTTGAAAGAACCCTTTTGATAAAATAATTTTTACCATCAACAACTGCAATGCTTCTCACCAGGACCCAATTTCATAAAGTCTGTAAGCACAAAAGCTTGAATGTGCGAGTATAACTCCAGGACCTCCTCTATGATGACTAGAGCAAGCTAGTCATAACGTTGAAACCAATGAAGAACTCACTCCGCGGTAATGAAGTTAAAGAGAAGTCTCCTGGATCCAATAAAGCAAAAGTAGTAGTCCCGGCCGATTTCCTACCTTCCACCCAGGTAGCAGTTAATAAGCAGAACTAAGAAGTCTCCCAAATACTGAAAATCTAATCTGCGGCAGTAGCAAGACAAATTCTCAAAAGAACATAATCTACCCAGCAAGTAGATACCAACTAAGTGTTACCGCAAACCAAATATGCATTGATACCTCACCATGCAATGCCTCAAATCCCTTATACTCAGGAGCACAGTACAGCATGAGATTGAAATCTTATCAACGTTTCTTTATTCTAGACGATGTGCCACCCATACTGGCCTGTCCAGCCAATCGAACAGATCCAACAGAGTTCAACAGTTCCTTTGCTATTGTCTACTGGGACCTGCCGACAGTGATGGAAAACACCCCAGCTATGGTTGATCTGACATCAGACGTAGATAATGGCACTTCAGTTAACCTTGGTGACACGCTGACAGTCACCTACACTGGCACTGACGCTTCAGGAAACAATGCCACTTGTTTCTTCCAAGTCACTGTCAATGGTATGTAAAGATCTTGGACAGTTCTTTTCAGGACTGAGAAGTCTCCTGAACAATATCCGAAAAACTACACTCTATTGTAGAACAATATACAGCAAGACAGTAAAAAAAAAACTCTACCTGGCAAGTACATGTAGATACACAATTAATGATACTGCAAACCAAATATAACATATTGCCTCCTCACCAAGCAATGCCTCAAGAAACAAGTAGTCAAACCTGATTCCATACTGTAGAAATTCAAAAGGATTGATTTCTGCAGACGAATCATCTAGCTGAGTTTTTTTCTCATTGTGTTTATATTTTATACAAGTAAAGTTGTTCTGTCAAACATTTCTTTCCAGATACCGAGCCTCCACAAATTGATTGCCCAGCCAATCAAACAATTACTACAGATCTTGGTCTGGACTTTTCTACATTTGCCCTACCTCCTGAAGCCTATTCCTACGATAACTCTGGAGACTCACCCACCATCACAATTGAATTTGATAATTCAGTGTTTAACGTCGGTGAAAGCGCTATGTTCAGTTTGGAAACGTCTACACATCTAGTGTTGTACATTGCTACGGATGCTGCAATGAACAATGCTACTTGTTGGACCAACTTTACTGTAATAGGTACATTGGATTTTGTTCTGATTTGATTTTCTTTCTTGAAAATGCCTTAAAAGTAATCGGTTATCAATAGCTGTTATTACACAGATAGGGCCCAGGCCTATTTTATTGCATTAAGGCCAATTCAAAAATAAGTTAAAAATTGAAGAATTATTGCTAAATATTTGTTGTTTATTTCCCATTTTTCAGATGAAGAGGCTCCAAACATAACGTGTCCTGAAAATATAGTCAATAATACAGACCCAACTTTGCCATATGGCACTGTCGTCTGGTCTGACCCTATTGTCACGGACAACTCTGGACAGGACGTTACGTTCTTGGGAGATGTAAATTCAGGATCTACCTTCAACATTGGTTCCCATGTTGTGATCTATAACGCAACAGATAGCAGTAACAACATTAACTATTGCAACTTCACCATCGAAATTATAGGTAAATATTTTCTCATCAAATCTGTTACAATTACCCACACATGATGATGCATAGTATATGTACATGTATATAGCAGTCTTCAATTTTACTTTCCAATAGTCACCAATTACTGCACTTTCATTCACTGTTACAATTTTCAGCTCAAGTATGAAACAGTTAAGAGTCAGTTCAGGTAAATAATTGACATAGTTGCTCACGGTCAAAAAATGAATTTTTTTTATACTTTGTGGGTGGAAGGGCCTTGGGGTGCAAGTAAACAAAATTGCATTTTCAATTCTATATATAGCCCGTTGCCATGGTAACGGCTCATTTTGTTTTTTGGCCATTTTAGGCCGATTTTGGGGTCTGAAAAACTGGTTTTTAGCTCATATTTACAACTCCACCCCACCAAAATGCAAAATTATTTCAACAAACCTTTTATATCACTACAAAGTATTATCCTTTGCCTTCCTTGAGAAAAAAAATTATTGCTTTAAATATTACCCTTGTGCTATTTTTGCATCATGCATTACAGTATGTTTTTAGAACTTGCAAAATCGACATTTTTACCCTATTTTTGGACCCCAAAATGTCAACTTGCCAGGGGTCTCAGAAAATTTTCCTTTCGGCTGTGATTAGCGCCAACATTGGTCTTTCCATATCTGGTGTCAAAAACTTGGGCAATTGTATCCTGTTGTGACAGTACTGCCTCAAAACTATACTTTTTTCCCCAAAACGTGAAAAATGCCTTTTTAAGGGTCTTTTCACATAATATCGACATACGTGTCTATGGTAAAAAAAAAAGGAATATTTTTCTTATACTTTGTGGATGGTAGGGACTTGGGGTCCAAATAAACAGCATTTACATTTCAAATCATAATATAACACGTTGCCATGGTAACAGTTCATTTGTGTTTAGGCCACTTTAGGCCGATTTTGGGGTCTGAAAAACTGTTTTTTTTAGTTAATATTTACAACTCCACCCCACAAAAAAACAAAAATATTTCATAAAACCTTTTACATCACTATACAAAGTATCATCCTTGGTTTTACTTGAGACAAAAAAATATTGCTATAAATTTTACCCTTGTGCCATTTTTAGAACGTGCATTAGAATATGTTTTTTTGAACTTGCAAAATCAACATTTTTACCATATTTTTTGCCCTCAAAATTTCATTTTTGTCAGGGGTCTCAGAATATTTTCCTTTCGGGTTTGATCAGGGCCAAAATTTGTCTTTTTATTTCTGGTAAGAAAAACTCGGGCAATTGTATCCTGATGTAACAGAACTGTCTCAAAAATAAACCCTTTTCCCCAAAAACATAGAGAAATGCATTTTGAAATATTTGCTTCATTTTGAATTTATAACATTAAGAAGTTAGTAATAATTCCATCAATCTGGCAGCTTTTCATAAGCACTCTGTAGGCTTAGTGCATTACCAAACATTGATCAGGACTTGTTGATGACCTAAATCTTAGAATTTGCCCCGCCCCGGCCCCGGCCCAATCATATTTCTTGACATTGCATAAAAAAAAAAAAGTTTTGTGAACAGCACCTCTTTTTTGAAAGTCACATTTTTTAATTCCCCTCGCACATAAAGCAAGTTTGTATTGTCTTAATTGTTTATTGGTTCTCAGAATATTTCCCTTTTGGTTGTGATTGGGCTATCATTATGGTTTGCATGTCTGCGGGGGAGAAACACTTTCGTTTATTGTATCCTGTTGTGACACTTCTGCCTCAAACATGGTAATTTTTCCAAAAACAATAAAAATGCATTTTGAAGTTATCCCTTAGTTTGAATTGATAAAAAACAAAAACGAGCATGCCTGTTAAAAAAATATGGCACCGTTTCCATGCTCTTTAGGTAACATATAAAAAGTTTATAACAATGCTTTGCCACTGAGAGTTCTTGTTTTGTCATGACTACTTTACCTAGTTGTACAGGTATGATTCACATTGCAAGAAGAGAAGTAGTGCGAAGAGCATTCTTTACTATTCTTGTTTATACATGGCCTTATAACAGTCTTCTTGGTCCCCTGCCCGCTACCAAACTAAACATTTTCATCCCTATCAGAACAAAGAGGCTCTAAAAGTGAGCAAGTACTGTGTCCAAAGTATCTAAATGGCCATTCACCTTCTTTGGCCTTCTGTAAGCAGTTCCCCCATCCATGGTGGGGTTCCTTGCAATTGTACTGTTGCAAACAATAAAAGAGTTGGTTTATTTAACGTGATAAACAATTCAGCAGGTAATGTTTGACAATGTTTTTTGTTGATAGTTCTCAGAGACATATATAATAATTATGAACTAGTAAGATAGTGAATGGAAAAAATAATCAAACTAGCCTGAATAAACTTTTGTCACTGCAAATGCATCTTACTTATTTATGTTGAGCAGGTGCAAGTATTTACAACTTCTTTCAATGTTGTTTCATTAAAGGAACACGTTGCCTTGGATCGGTCGAGTTGGTCTTTGAAAAGCGTTTGTAAACGTTTATTACAAAATGCATATGATTAGAAATATATTTTAAAAGTAGAATATAATGATCCACACAAGTATCACTCAAAAACATCTTTCTAACCATGCATTTTATAACAAGTGGTTACAAACGCATTTCAAAGACCAACTTGACCGATCCCAGGCAACGTGTTCCTTTTAAATGATCTCTTACGCTCATCTTGCAAATCGTTAGTATCATTGTTTTTAATAAGATCTTGGCAAACTTTTCCAACACTTTTAAGCGGGCTTTTTAATTTCCCACATTTGTGTTGGACATGATTGGATGCTCCAAACCATCTGCCTCAAGCACAGAAACTACATTGTTTATGATCTCTATCTCTATGAAAAGTTTTACATTTGGTAGCAGGCAGGGACCAAGGTGAGTAGGCCCTGTATTAAAGACAACTTGTAAAGAATGCTCATCGCACTCTACTTGCAATGGGAATCATACCTGTACAATAGGTAAAGTAGCCAAATCAAGAACTCTCAGTGGCAAAGCATTGGTTTTGGTTTGGTTGGATACCATTATGTTTAAATAAAAACTTTGTATTCATTACTCAAAGGGCATGGAAACAGTGCCAGATTTTTAACAAGCATGCATTGTTTTTGGAAAAATTACTATACTTAAGGCATGATCAGTCACAACAAGATACAATAAACACAGTGTTTCTACCCAGAAGACATGAAAACACCAATAACAACCGAAAGGGAACACTTTCAAAAAAAGAGGCGCTATTCACAAAACATTGTTTTATGCAATGTCAAGAAATATGATTGGGGCTGGGCCGGGCAAACTCTCAAATTAAGGTCATCAACAGTTCCTGATCAATGTTGGGTAATCCACTAAGCCTATAGAGTGCTTAGGAAAAGCTGCAAGATTGATATAATTATTACTTTTTAATGTTAGAAATTCAATATGAAGAAAAAACAATTCAAAATGCATTGTTCTGTTTGGGGAAAAAAGTCTATTTTTGAGACAGCACTGTTAACATCAGGATACACTTGCCCAAGTTGTTCTTACCAGAAATAAAAAGACAAATTTTGGCCCTGATCAGACCCGAAAGGAAAATATTCTGAGACCCCTGAAAAAAATGAAATTTTGAGGGCAAAAAATATGGTAAAAATGTTGATTTTGCAAGTTCAAAAAAACATATTCTAATGCACGTTCTAAAAATAGCACAAGGGTAAAATTTATAGCAATATTTTTTGTCTCAAGTAAAGCCAAGGATGATACTTTGTATAGTGATGTAAAAGGTTTTATGAAATATTTTTGTTTTTTGGTGGGGTGGAGTTGTAAATATTAACTAAAAAAAACAGTTTTTCAGACCCCAAAATCGGCCTAAAGTGGCCTAAACACAAATGAACTGTTACCATGGCAACGTGTTATATTATGATTTGAAATGTAAATGCTGTTTATTTGGACCCCAAGTCCCTACCATCCACAAAGTATAAGAAAAATATTCCTTTTTTTTTTTACCGTGGACACGTATTTCGATATTATGTGAAAAGACCCTTAAAAAGGCATTTTTCATGTTTTGGGGAAAAAAGTATAGTTTTGAGGCGGTACTGTCACAACAGGATACAATTGCCCAAGTTTTTGACACCAGATATGGAAAGACCAATGTTGGCGCTAATCACAGCCGAAAGGAAAATTTTCTGAGACCCCTGGCAAGTTGAAATTTTGGGGTCCAAAAATAGGGTAAAAATGTCGATTTTGCAAGTTCCAAAAACATACTGTAATGCATGATGCAAAAATAGCACAAGGCGGATACTTAAAGCAATAATTTTTTTTCTCAAGGAAGGCCAAGGATGATACTTTGTAGTGATATAAAAGGTTTTTTGAAATAATTTTGCATTTTGGTGGGGTGGAGTTGTAAATATGAGCTAAAAACCAGTTTTTCAGACCCCAAAATCGGCCTAAAATGGCCAAAAAACAAAATGAGCCGTAACCATGGCAACGGGCTATATATAGAATTGAAAATGCAATTTTGTTTACTTGCACCCCAAGGCCCTTCCACCCACAAAGTATAAAAAAAAATCATTTTTTGACCGTGAGCAACTATGTCAATTATTTACCTGAACTGACTCTTAAGTCTTACTTTAAAAGTACAAGATAGGATCATCATTTTAATAAACATTAGTTTTAATCTTTAACTTTATTTATTCCAATGTTTGTACCAGTTCGAGTCCTCCTGAGATATTCCTCCAAAAGCATGCAGAGAATTTATTATCATTATTATTAATTATTATTATTGGTTTATTAAAAATGCAAACATGGCAACAAAAAAAAGCAGAAATTGGGGATGCATACATACACAGGTGTAAAGAAATGTTACTATTACTGTAATCTATGTTCATGCCATGATCAATATTCATGACCAATATTGATGAAAATTGTTTTGTTTGGTTGTATGGTGTACAGAAGTGACTTTTAGGTTAAGTACAAAACCAACAAATAGTTTAATTTGTATTAGTCTTTAATATTGTATCAGTGTTTCTAATAAAAATATGTTTGAAAAAGAACAGTGTAGAAACTTTTTTTTTTTTTTTGTAGTGTTTGAATTGTGTCACAATGAATTCATTCTTGTACAGCCATCTTAACTGATAATTGTTTTTTTTTTTTTAGTGTAGTTATTCTACTCCGTTTATTCAACAAACGACAACATACATCACTTAACCACATTAATAAAGAAGCGCAATAAATACTGCTAAAACAAACATTAAATAAATATACAAGTATATACACAAAAACAATTTAGCGCGACGTTTTCACGAAATAAGGAAAAACAAGGGACTTAATTAAATGAAATAATTCTTTATTGAATATCAAGCTGGTTCATCTGACTTCATCACACGATGGTCACTTGACTCTGACATATTCATGGTTTGACCACCTTGACATTTTCAAATAACATCTTTGACTTGAGTGAAAATGTTTGATTGTTTCACTGTCCGAATGATCAAAATTACAAACTGTTTTGAAATTACTATTTATGAGTCGCCTGTCATTCAGTACAACTGATTTGTCATTATTTTGTAGATCAATTAAATTTTAATAATTTCATGAAATATTTATTTCTAATTTAGATAATGAGCCTCCTGTGTTTGACAGTTGTCCAGACCTCCACTTTTTGACATCTGTTGGTCAACCCACGGCGTATGTTACCTACAACGTCCCTACTGCCACAGACAACTCTGGTGGCCATGTGACTGTAAATTGCCCCTCTGTAATGTTTGATGGAGAGTTTCTTCCAATTGGTCTTCATGAGGATGTAGCTTGTATTGCTATAGATCATGATAGTCCAGACAATCTGCATTCAATATGCTTGTTCAACATTACTGTACAAGGTAACGTATTCTGAATGCATAGTATTTTTTATATGAACAGTAATTACAGTTCCGTAGTCACATCAATGTTACAAAATGTTTCATTTTATTATGATTAATTTGTTCTACTTTTTTGTATTTTTCTTTAAGGGCCATATCTTCTTATTGCCTTTTCAGTCTTTTTGTAAATTAATCAACTCAGTAGAACTTAAACTCAGACAAGATGGGTCTGGGACTCGGTAGTTCTCAAACTCGGACAAAGGGGGACTAGGACTCAGTAGTACTTAAACTCATACAAAGGGGGTTTAGGACAAAGGGTTTTAGGACTCAGTAGTACTTAAACTCAGACAAGATGGGTCTGGGACTCGGTAGTTCTCAAACTCAGACAAAAGGGGACTAGGACTCAGTAGTTTAAACTCATACAAAGGGGTTTTAGAACAAAGGGGTTTTAGGACTCAGTAGTACTTAAACTCTGACAAAATGGGTCTGGGACTCGGTAGTTCTCAAACTCAGACAAAAGGGGCCTGGGACTCAGTAGTACTTAAACTTAGACAAAAAGGGGACTAGGACTCAGTAGTACCTAAACTCAGACAAAAGGAGTGTAGTAATTGTTAGTACTTACACTCAGACAAACGGGGACTTGGACTCGGGGAAGAAAGAACTTTACTTTTCACATTTTTAACGACACATGCCTGGTGAGACACACTATGTTTATACAATTTGACTCCCAGATATTGACAGACCATATTTGCATACGACATCAGTGCAAAAATTATAATGCCAATGGTAATTGTAAACCTTGTTACAGATATGGAATCGCCTAATATTACCTGCCCTAGCAATCTGACTGTATATACGGATTCCGGCAAGAATTATGCAACAGTTTCGTTACCAATGGAAGAGTCATCTGTCGACAACTCTGGATTAACCCCCAGTATAGATGTCATTTATGACAGTACAATGTACAGTGTTGGAGATGATGTTTTATTCAACCTTTCGATGTCAGCGTATCTAGTGCAGTACTTGGCTACAGACAACTCTACTAACAATGCAACATGTGATTTCAATATCACAGTTATAGGTAGGTGATTTACACTGTGAATACCATTTTACTAATCCACCATGACAGAGGAAAAAACAAATAAGTAGGATCCCTGATTATTTTGAAATCAATCTGTTAAAGAAGGGAAAGTACATTATTATTTTTGTCGCTGAGATAAACTATTTCCCATTCTTAGTTTTCAAAACCACTCAGTTCATCAAATTATTAACCAGAAACCTGTTTTTCAGAGAATTATTTCTGTCTGAAATACTGTCAAATTTGAGGACATTTGAAAACCAGCATATCATTGCACTTTTTTGATTACCAGATTTGGAATAAGTATGTGTATGAATGTGCGCTTAATTTTTTTTTTTTTTTTAAATGAAGCATACATCATCCCTTTAAATTTGACTTATCCATGTTCCATTTGCCAGACAACGAAGACCCCATTTTGACATGCCCAGAAAACGTTGAAATGCGTGTAACACACGGAGAGCTATTCGGCACACCAACATGGCTGCCGCCAGTCGTAACTGACAACTCAGGGGAAATTGATGTGATATCTGCATCCCATATCAACGGCACAAGCATGTTCTACGTCAATGTTATAGAAACTGTGGAATACAATGCTACAGATTATTCCGGCAATGTTGGCTACTGTAACTTCACTGTTCTTGTAATAGGTAGGTCAAATATTAATTTTGTTTTAAGGCAATGGTCATAGATTGAAGTTTTTAGTCATGGTAATCTTGTTTTATGGGCAACATTATAAAGAAAGACAAAATAAAAGTCACATGTGAAATGTTCAGCTGAATACAGTGTCTACTCGCTGAGAAAACAGCAAAAAACTGAACAGCATTTTCCATCCATGTTCAGTAAAGTGACAGAAGGAATCAACCATATTGCTTTGAAAGAACCCTTTTGATAAAATAATTTTTACCATCAACAACTGCAATGCTTCTCACCAGGACCCAATTTCATAAAGTCTGTAAGCACAAAAGCTTGAATATGCGAGTATAACTCCAGGAACTCCCCCTGATGATGACTAGAGCAAGCTAGTTATAACGTTGAAACCAATTGAGAACTCACTCCGCGGTAGTGAAGTTAAAGAGAAGTCTCCTGGATCCAATAAAGCAAAAGTAGTAGTCCCGGCCGATTTCCTACCTTCCACCCAGGTAGCAGTAAATAAGCAGAACTAAGAAGTCTCCCAAATACTGAAAATCTTATCTGCTGCAGTAGCAAGGCAAATTCTCAAAAGAACATAATCTACCCATCAAGTAGATACCAACTTAGTGTTACCACAAACCAAATATACATTGATACCTCACCATGCAATGCCTCAAATCCCATATACTCAGGAGCACAGTACAGCATGAGATTGAAATCTTATCAATGTTTTTGTTTGTTTCTAGACGATGTGCCACCTATACTGGCCTGTCCAGCCAATCGAACAGATCCAACAGAGTTCAATAGTTCATTTGCCATTGTCTACTGGAACCTGCCAACAGTGATGGAAAACACCCCGGCTATGGTTGATCTGACATCAGACGTGGATAATGGCACTTCAGTTAACCTCGGTGACACACTGACAGTCACCTACACTGGCACTGACGCTTCAGGAAACAATGCCACTTGTTTCTTCCAAGTCACTGTCAATGGTATGTACGGGTCATGTCACATGAGGCACTTTACAGTCAACCAGTTTCAGGCAACCTCCAGGGAGAGAATCCATTCACATAGGATAAGAACTACCCTATAGGCTAAAGTAGTAGTCCCAGCCAATTGTCTTCCTTCCACCAAGATAGTTGTTAAAAGCAGGACAGTTCTTTTCAGAACTGAGAAGTCCCCTGAACAAAATCCGAAAAAAAATACTCTGCGGTAGTACAATATATAGCAAGACGGTAAAAAAAACTCTACCTGGCAAGTACATGTAGATACACACATGGTGATACTGCAAACCAAACATTATATGTTGATTCCTCACCAAGCAATGCCTCATGAAACAAGTAGTCCGACCTGATTCCATACTGTAGAAATTCAAAAGGATAGATTTCTGCAGACAAATCATCTTGCTGAGTTTTTTCCACTGTGTTTATATTTTATACAAGTAAAGTCGGTCTGTCAAACATTTCTTTCCAGATACGGAGCCTCCACAAATTGATTGCCCAGCCAATCAAACAATTACTACAGATCTTGGTCAGGACTTTTCTACATTTGCTCTGCCTCCTGAAGCCTATTCCTACGATAACTCTGGAGACTCACCCACCATCACAATAGAGTTTGATAATTCAGTGTTTAATGTCGGTGAAAGCGCTATGTTCAGTTTGGAAACGTCTACACATCTAGTGTTGTACATTGCTACGGATGCTGCAATGAACAATGCTACTTGTTGGACCAACTTCACTGTAATAGGTACATTGGATTTTGTTCTGATTTGATCCTCTTTCTTGAAATTGCCTTAAAAGTAAACAGTAATCAATAGCTGTTATTACACAGATAGGGCCCAGGCCTATTTTATTGCATTAAGGCCAATTCAAAAATAAGTTAAAAATTGAAGAATTATTGCTAAATATTTGTTGTTTATTTCCCATTTTCAGATGAAGAGGCTCCAAACATAACGTGTCCTGAAAATATAGTCAATAATACCGACCCCACTTTGCCATATGGCACTGTCGTCTGGTCTGAACCTATTGTCACAGACAACTCTGGACAGGACGTCACATTCTTGGGAGATGTAAATTCAGGATCTACCTTCGACATTGGTTCCCATCTTGTGATCTATAACGCAACAGATAGCAGTAACAACATTAACTATTGCAACTTCACCATCCAAATTATAGGTAAATATTTTCTCATAAAATCTGTTGCATTTTCCCACACATGATGATGCATAATATTTGTATATAGCAGTCTTCAACTTGACTTTCCACTATTCACCAATTACTGCACTTTCGTTCACTGTTACAATTTTCAGCTCAAGTATGGAACGGTTAAGTCTTACTTTAAAAGTACAAGATAGGATCATCATTTTAATAAACATTAGTTTTAATCTTTAAATTTATTTATTCCAATGTTTGTACCAGTTCGAGTCCTCCTGAGATATTCCTCCAAAAGCATGCAGAGAATTTATTATCATTATTATTAATTATTATTATTGGTTTATTAAAAATGCAAACATGGCAACAAAAAAAAGCAGAAATTGGGGATGCATACATACACAGGTGTAAAGAAATGTTACTATTACTGTAATCTATGTTCATGCCATGATCAATATTCATGACCAATATTGATGAAAATTGTTTTGTTTGGTTGTATGGTGTACAGAAGTGACTTTTAGGTTAAGTACAAAACCAACAAATAGTTTAATTTGTATTAGTCTTCAATATTGTATCAGTGTTTCTAATAAAAATATGTTTGAAAAAGAACAGTGTAGAAACTTTTTTTTTTTTTTTGTAGTGTTTGAATTGTGTCACAATGAATTCATTCTTGTACAGCCATCTTAACTGATAATTGTTTTGTTTTTTTTAGTGTAGTTATTCTACTCCGTTTATTCAACAAACGACAACATACATCACTTAACCACATTAATAAAGAAGCGCAATAAATACTGCTAAAACAAACATTAAATAAATATACAAGTATATACACAAAAACAATTTAGCGCGACGTTTTCACGAAATAAGGAAAAACAAGGGACTTAATTAAATGAAATAATTCTTTATTGAATATCAAGCTGGTTCATCTGACTTCATCACACGATGGTCACTTGACTCTTGACTTGGCCAATATCAAGCTGGTTCATCTGACTTCATCACACGATGGTCACTTGACTCTGACATATTCATGGTTTGACCACCTTGACATTTTCAAATAACATCTTTGACTTGAGTGAAAATGTTTGATTGTTTCACTGTCAGAATGATCAAAATTACAAACTGTTTTGAAATTAATATTTATGAGTCGCCTGTCATTCAGTACAACTGAGTTTTCATTATTTTGTAGATCAATTATATTTTAATAATTTCATGAAATATTTATTTCTAATTTAGATAATGAGCCTCCTGTGTTTGACAGTTGTCCAGACCTCCACTTTTTTACATCTGTTGGTCAACCCACGGCGTATGTTACCTACAACGTCCCTACTGCCACAGACAACTCTGGTGGCCATGTGACTGTAAATTGCCCCTCTGTAATGTTTGATGGAGAGTTTCTTCCAATTGGTCTTCATGAGGATGTAGCTTGTATTGCTATAGATCATGATAGTCCAGACAATCTGCATTCAATATGCTTGTTCAACATAACTGTACAAGGTAACGTATTCTGAATGCATAGTATTTTTTATATGAACAGTAATTACAGTTCCGTAGTCACATCAATGTTACAAAATGTTTCATTTTATTATGATTAATTTGTTCTACTTTTTTGTATTTTTCTTTAAGGGCCATATCTTCTTATTGCCTTTTCAGTCTTTTTGTAAATTAATCAACTCGGTAGAACTTAAACTCGGACAAGATGGGTCTGGGACTCGGTAGTTATCAAACTCGGACAAAGGGGGACTAGGACTCAGTAGTACTTAAACTCATACAAAGGGGGTTTAGGACAAAGGGTTTTAGGACTCAGTAGTACTTAAACTCAGACAAGATGGGTCTGGGACTCGGTAGTTCTCAAACTCAGACAAAAGGGGACTAGGACTCAGTAGTACTTAAACTCATACAAAGGGGTTTTAGAACAAAGGGGTTTTAGGACTCGGTAGTACTTAAACTCAGACAAGATGGGTCTTGGACTCGGTAGTTCTCAAACTCAGACAAAAGGGGACTAGGACTCAGTAGTACTTAAACTCATACAAAGGGGGTTTAGGACAAAGGGGTTTTAGGACTCAGTAGTACTTAAACTCTGACAAAATGGGTCTGGGACTCGGTAGTACTTAAACTCAGACAAAATGGGACTAGGACTCAGTAGTACTTAAACTCAGACAAAATGGGACTAGGACTCAGTAGTACTTAAACTTAGACAAAAAGGGGACTAGGACTCAGTAGTACTTAAACTCAGACAAAAGGAGTGTAGTAATTGTTAGTACTTACACTCAGACAAACGGGGACTTGGACTCGGGGAAGAAAGAACTTTACTTTTCACATTTTTAACGACACATGCCTGGTGAGACACACTTTGTTTATACAATTTGACTCCCAGATATTGACAGACCATATTTGCATACGACATCAGTGCAAAAATTATAATGCCAATGGTAATTGTAAACCTTGTTACAGATATGGAATCGCCTAATATTACCTGCCCTAGCAATCTGACTGTATATACGGATTCCGGCAAGAATTATGCAACAGTTTCGTTACCAATGGAAGAGTCGTCTGTCGACAACTCTGGATTAACCCCCAGTATAGATGTCATTTATGACAGTACAATGTACAGTGTTGGAGATGATGTTTTATTCAACCTTTCGATGTCGGCGTATCTAGTGCAGTACTTAGCTACAGACAACTCTACTAACAATGCAACATGTGATTTCAATATCACAGTTATAGGTAGGTGATTTACACTATAATTACCATTTTACTAATCCACCCTGACAGAGGAAAAAACAAATGTGTAGGATCCCTGATTATTTTGAAATCAATCTGTTAAAGAAGGGAAAGTACATTATTATTTTTGTCGCTGAGATAAACTATTTCCCATTCTTAGTTTTCAAAACCACTCAGTTCATCAAATTATTAACCAGAAACCTGTTTTTCAGAGAATTATTTCTGTCTGAAATACTGTCAAATTTGAGGACATTTGAAAACCAGCATATCATTGCACTTTTTTTGATTACCAGATTTGGAATAAGTATGTGTATGAATGTGCGCTTAATTATTATTATTTTTTTAAACAAAGCATACAACATCCCTTTAAATTTGACTTATCCATGTTCCATTTGCCAGACAACGAAGACCCCATTTTGACATGCCCAGAAAACGTTGAAATGCGTGTTACACATGGAGAGCTATTTGGCACACCAACATGGCTGCCGCCAGTGGTAACCGACAACTCGGGGCAAATTGAAGTTGTATCTGCATCCCATATCAACGGCACAAGCATGTTCTACGTCAATGTTATAGAAACTGTGGAATACAATGCTACAGATTATTCCGGCAATGTTGGCTACTGTAACTTCACTGTTCTTATAATAGGTAGGTCAAATATTAATTTTGTTTTAAGGCAATGGTCATAGATTGAAGTTTTTAGTCATGGTAATCTTGTTTTATGGGCAACATTATAAAGAAAGACAGAATAAAAGTCACATGTGAAATGTTTAGCTGAATACAGTGTCTACTCGCTGAGAAAACAGCAAAAAACTGAACAGCATTTTCCATCCATGTTCAGTAAAGTGACAGAAGGAATCAACCATATTGCTTTGAAAGAACCCTTTTGATAAAATAATTTTTACCATCAACAACTGCAATGCTTCTCACCAGGACCCAATTTCATAAAGTCTGTAAGCACAAAAGCTTGAATATGCGAGTATAACTCCAGGACCTCCCCCTGATGATGACTAGAGCAAGCTAGTTATAACGTTGAAACCAATTGAGAACTCACTCCGCGGTAGTGAAGTTAAAGAGAAGTCTCCTGGATCCAATAAAGCAAAAGTAGTAGTCCCGGCCGATTTCCTACCTTCCACCCAGGTAGCAGTAAATAAGCAGAACTAAGAAGTCTCCCAAATACTGAAAATCTTATCTGCTGCAGTAGCAAGGCAAATTCTCAAAAGAACATAATCTACCCATCAAGTAGATACCAACTTAGTGTTACCACAAACCAAATATGCATTGATACCTCACCATGCAATGCCTCAAATCCCTTATACTCAGTAGCACAGTACAGCATGAGATTGAAATCTTATCAACGTTTCTTTATTCTAGACGATGTGCCACCCATACTGGCCTGTCCAGCCAATCGAACAGATCCAACAGAGTTCAATAGTTCATTTGCCATTGTCTACTGGAACCTGCCAACAGTGATGGAAAACACCCCGGCTATGGTTGATCTGACATCAGACGTGGATAATGGCACTTCAGTTAACCTCGGTGACACGCTGACAGTCACCTACACTGGCACTGACGCTTCAGGAAACAATGCCACTTGTTTCTTCCAAGTCACTGTCAATGGTATGTACGGGTCATGTCACATGAGGCACTTTACAGGCAACCAGTTTCAGGCAACCTCCAGGGAGAGAATCCATTCACATAGGATAAGAACTACCCTATAGGCTAAAGTAGTAGTCCCAGCCAATTGTCTTCCTTCCACCAAGATAGTAGTTAAAAGCAGGACAGTTCTTTTCAGAACTGAGAAGTCCCCTGAACAAAATCCGAAAAAAAATACTCTGCGGTAGTACAATATATAGCAAGACGGTAAAAAAAACTCTACCTGGCAAGTACATGTAGATACACACATGGTGATACTGCAAACCAAACATTATATGTTGATTCCTCACCAAGCAATGCCTCATGAAACAAGAAGTCCAACCTGATTCCATACTGTAGAAATTCAAAAGGATAGATTTCTGCAGACAAATCATCTTGCTGAGTTTTTTCCACTGTGTTTATATTTTATACAAGTAAAGTCGGTCTGTCAAACATTTCTTTCCAGATACGGAGCCTCCACAAATTGATTGCCCAGCCAATCAAACAATTACTACAGATCTTGGTCAGGACTTTTCTACATTTGCTCTGCCTCCTGAAGCCTATTCCTACGATAACTCTGGAGACTCACCCACCATCACAATAGAGTTTGATAATTCAGTGTTTAATGTCGGTGAAAGCGCTATGTTCAGTTTGGAAACGTCTACACATCTAGTGTTGTACATTGCTACGGATGCTGCAATGAACAATGCTACTTGTTGGACCAACTTCACTGTAATAGGTACATTGGATTTTGTTCTGATTTGATCCTCTTTCTTGAAATTGCCTTAAAAGTAAACAGTAATCAATAGCTGTTATTACACAGATAGGGCCCAGGCCTATTTTATTGCATTAAGGCCAATTCAAAAATAAGTTAAAAATTGAAGAATTATTGCTAAATATTTGTTGTTTATTTCCCATTTTCAGATGAAGAGGCTCCAAACATAACGTGTCCTGAAAATATAGTCAATAATACCGACCCCACTTTGCCATATGGCACTGTCGTCTGGTCTGAACCTATTGTCACAGACAACTCTGGACAGGACGTTACGTTCTTGGGAGATGTAAATTCAGGATCTACCTTCAACATTGGTTCGCATGTTGTGATCTATAACGCAACAGATAGCAGTAACAACATTAACTATTGCAACTTCACCATCGAAATTATAGGTAAATATTTTCTCATAAAATCTGTTGCATTTTCCCACACATGATGATGCATAATATTTGTATATAGCAGTCTTCAACTTGACTTTCCACTATTCACCAATTACTGCACTTTCGTTCACTGTTACAATTTTCAGCTCAAGTATGGAACGGTTAAGTCTTACTTGAAAAGTAGAAGAAAGGATCATCATTTAAATAAATATCAGTTTTAATCTTTAAATTTATTTATTCCAAAGTTTGTGCCAGTTCTAGTCCTCCAGAGATATCCCTCCGAAAGCATGTAGAGAATTTATTATCATTATTATTAATTATTATTATTATTATTGGTTTATTAAAAATGCAAACATGGCAACAAAAAAAGCAGAAATTGGGGATGCATACATACACAGGTGTAAAGAAATGTTACTATTACTGTAATCTATGTTCATGCCATGATCAATATTCATGACCAATATTGATGAAAATTGTTTTGTTTGGTTGTATGGTGTATTTAATGAAAACAGTGTAATGGAATTGATCTGAATACATTGCAGAAGTGACTTTTAAGTTAAGTACAAAACCAACAAATAGTTTAATTTGTATTAGTCTTTGATATTGTATCATTGTTTCTAATAAAAATATAGTTGAAAAAGAACAGTGTAGAAACTTTTTTTTTGGTAGTTATTGAATTGTGTCACAATGAACTCATTCTTGTACAGCCATCTTAACTGATGATTGTTTTTTTGTTTTGTTCGAGTGGAGTTATTCTACTCCGTTTATTCAACAAACGACAACATACATCACTTAACCACATTAATAAAGAAGCGCAATAAATACTGCTAAAACAAACATTAAATAAATATACAAGTATATATACACATAAACAAATAAAAACAATTTAGCGTGACGTTTTCACGTAATAAGGAAAAACAAGGGACCATTTAAATTAAATAATTCTTTATTGAATATCAAGCTGGTTCATCTGACTTCATCACACGATGGTCACTTGACTCTTGACTTGGCCAATATCAAGCTGGTTCATCTGACTTCATCACACATGGTCACTTGACTCTGACATATTCATGGTTTGACCACCTTGACATTTTCACATAACATCTTTGACTTGAGTGAAAATGTTTGATTGTTTCACTGTCAGAATTATAAAATGAAAAACTGTTTTAAAACTTCCATTTGTGAGTCCCCTGTCATTCAGTACAACTGAGTTTTCATTATTTTGTTGATCAATTATATTTTAATAATTTCATGAAATATTTATTTCTAATTTAGATAATGAGCCTCCTGTGTTTGACAGTTGTCCAGACCTCCACTTTTTGACATCTGTTGGTCAACCCACGGCGTTTGTTACCTACACCGTCCCTACTGCCACAGACAACTCTGGTGGCCATGTGACTGTAAATTGCTCCTCTGTAATGTTTGATGGAGAGTATCTTCCGATTGGTCTTCATGAGGATGTAGCTTGTGTTGCTATAGAGCAAGATAGTCTAGACAATCTGCATTCAATATGCTTGTTCAACATTACTGTACAAGGTAAGGTATTCAAAATGCAAATTTTTTATAGTTACAATTCTGTAGCCACAACTGTTTCATTTATCTACTATTTATTTTTTTTTTACTTTTTGTATTCATATTCAAGGGTCATATCTTCTTATTGCCTTTCATTTTTTTTGCAACTTTTCTAATCAATTTGGAGGGCCATATCTTCTGGCATTTCGTTACAATTTTGACTTCATTTTCTTCATATTCAAGGTCCACTTCTTTAGGTTGTTCATTTGTATGTGGCACTTAACACAGTAGCACTTCAACTCTGACAAAAAGGGTCTAGGACTCAGTAGTACCTCAACTCAGACAATATGGGTCTGGTGGGACTGGGTAGTACTTAAACTCAGACAAAAGGGGACGACAGGACTCTGTGGGCAGGACCTCAGAACTCAGACAGCAGGGAAGAAAGAACTTTACTATTCACATTTTTATAGACAGATGCCTGGTGACACACACACAATATATGTTTATACAATTTGACTCACAAATAATGACAGACCATATTTGCATACGACATCAGTGC
The DNA here is from genome assembly GCF_032118995.1 of Asterias amurensis. Classification (NCBI taxonomy): domain Eukaryota; kingdom Metazoa; phylum Echinodermata; class Asteroidea; order Forcipulatida; family Asteriidae; genus Asterias; species Asterias amurensis. The sequence goes on from NC_092660.1 coordinate 989,079, forward strand.
AAAAACTATAATGCCAATGGTATGGTACTTATAAACCTTGTTACAGATATGGAATCGCCTAATATCACCTGCCCTAGCAATCTGACTGTGTATACGGATTCTGGCAAGAATTATGCAACAGTTCCGTTACCAATGGAAGAGTCATCTGTCGACAACTCTGGATTCATCCCCATCATTGATGTCATTTATGACAGTATGATGTACAGTGTTGGAGATGATGTATTGTTCAACCTTTCGATGTCGCCACATATAGTGCAGTACTTAGCTACAGACAACTCTACTAACAATGCAACTTGTGATTTCAATATCACAGTTATAGGTAGGTGATTTACACTGTAAATACCATGACAGAGGAAACAACAAATGTGTAGGATCCCATATTATTTTGAAATAAATCTGTGAAAGAAGGGAAAGTACATTATTGTTATCAGTGAGGAAAACGTTTTCCAATTTCAAGTTTTCAAAAACACTAATTTGATCAAAATATATAAAAGAAACCTGTTTTTAAGTGAATCATTTCTGTCTGAAATACTGTCAAATCGAGGACATAGCATTTGAAAACAGACAGATCACAATTTTTTTTAATAGCAAGTTTGGAATATTTGTATGTTACCCCAAATTTTTGTTTTCACAAAAATTGTTGTGAGGTGTTTTAAGTAAAGAGTATACAATTAAAATTAAATCACTTTTCGAAAAATTAATCATACAACATCCCTTTAAATTTGATTTATCAATGTTTCTTTGCCAGACAACGAAGACCCCATTTTGACGTGCCCAGAAAATGTTGAAGTGCATGTAACACTCGGACAGCTGTTCAGCACACCAACATGGCCGCAGCCAGTCATAACTGATAACTCGGGGGAAATTGATGTTATATCTGCATCCCATATCAAAGGCACAAGCAAGTTCTACGTCGATGTTATAGAAACTGTGGAATACAATGCTACAGATTATTCTGGCAATGTCGGCTACTGTAACTTCACTGTTCTTGTAATAGGTAGGTCAAATCTTTATTGTTTTAGGCTCAATGTTGTCTGCAAAAAATGTGCACAATTATAAAGAAAGACACAATAAAAGTCACATGGGAAAGGTTCAGCTGATTACAGTATCTACTTGCTGAGAAAACGGCAAAAAACTGTCACAGCATTTTAATACAAATATCACAATTGATGCATATTAACTAATGTGAGAGCGGGTACCAACCATGATACCTTGATTAGAATCTTTTCTTAAAATAACTACCACTATCATCAGCTGTAATGCCTCTCATGGGACCCAAATTCATAAAGCCTGTATTAAGCACAAAACTTGAATGTGTAATATACTGGATTGTGCATTAAAACTAAAAGAACTACTCCGCGGTAGTGAAGTTAACAAAGAGAAGTCCCCTTGATTCACTAAGCTAAAGTAGTAGTCCCGGCCGATTTCCTACCTTCCACACAGGTAGCAGTTAATAAGCAGAACTGAGAATTCTCCCAAATTCAGAAAGTTTATGATGTTGTGTTAGAGAAGTCTCCTGAAAACTGAAAAATATACTCTGACCTGCGGCCGTAGCAAGAAAAGCTCTCAAAAGTAGATACCACATAGTGTTACAGCAAATCAAATTATATTGATACCTCACCATGCAATGCTTCAAATCCCATATACTCAGGAGCGCGGTACAGGATGAGACAGAAATCTTATCAATGTTTTGTTTTGGTTTCTAGACGATTTGCCACCTATGCTGGCCTGTCCGGCCAATCGAACTGATCCAACAGAGTTCAACAGTTCCTTTGCTATTGTCTACTGGGACCTGCCGACAGTTGTTGAAAACACCCCAACTATGGTCGATCTGACATCAGACGTGGATAATGGCACTTCAGTCAACCTCGGTGACACACTGACAGTCACCTTCACTGGCACTGACGCTTCAGGAAACAATGCCACTTGTGTCTTCCAAGTCACTGTCAATGGTATGTAAGGGTCAAGTCACACAAGACAATTTATAGGCAACCAGTTCCAGACAATCGCCAAGAAAAGAATCCATTCACATTTTAATGTTTTCATATTATTTTTGGGGATCATAACAAATTGTTTGGAAAATTATTCATGAGTTACCAAATTGGTCTTGTAGCATGTACTGCAATCCGGTGCCTTGTGTGACAAGGTGTTAATGCTACTGGTAGGTAGTCCGTTAAACAAGGGCTGGGATGTTGGTTTTGCAGGCAGGAGAGATGGGAGGAAAGGGTTAAATCCGTGGATAGCTTGGTACGATTCAAACCCACAACCTCGTGATTGCAAGTCTTGTAGTCCAACTACTGGACCTGGGTAAACAATAGGGCTTTTAGTGTATAATCATGGTTAATATTTATTGATATATATTTCCTTGTAATGAAACCAAGAAGCATTAAAAAATGCCCAAAGAAATTTGTGAAGAGAACATAATGACAAAATCTGACTCATTATCATATGTCAAAGGAAAACTCCAACTGGGGAAAGCCATGGAAAACCAATCCACATGGATTCAAACTAGGTAAAAGTGAGTTGAAATGTTGCGACCAATTAAGAACAATTAGGATAAGCTGATGTAGTAGTCCAAGCCGGACTAAGCAGGACAACTCTTTTCAGGACTGAGAAATCTTCTGAAATAAAACCTGAAAAATATACTCTGCATCAGTACAATATGTAGCAAGACGGTAAAAAACTAACTCTACCTGGCAAGTACATGTAGATACACAATTAATGATACTGCAAACCAAATATTACATATTGATTCCTCACCAAGCAATGCCTCAAGAAACAAGTAGTCCACCCTTATTCCATACTGTAGAAATTCAAAAAGATAGATTTCTGCAGACGAATCATCTTATTTTTTTCCACTGTTTTTATATTTTATACAAGTAAAGTCGGTCTGTCAAATACTTCTTTCCAGATATGGAGCCTCCACAAGTTGATTGCCCAGCCAATCAAACAATTACTACAGATCTTGGTCAGGACTTTTCTACATTTGCCCTACCTCCTGAAGCCTATTCCTATGATAACTCTGGAGACTCACCCACCATCACAATTGAATTTGATAATTCAGTGTTTAACGTCGGTGAAAGCGCTATGTTCAGTTTGGAAACGTCTACACATCAAGTGTTGTACATTGCTACGGATGCTGCCATGAACAATGCTACTTGTTGGACCAATTTCACTGTAATAGGTACATTGGATTTTGTTCTGATGTGATTTTCTTTCTTGAAATTACCTTAAAAGTAATCGGTATTTAATAGCTGTTATTACACAGATAGGGCCCAGGCCTATTGTATTGCATTAAGGCCAATTCAAAAGTAAAGTTCAGAGTTGAAGAATTATTGCTAAATATTTGTTGTCTATTTCCCATTTTCAGATGAAGAGGCTCCAAACATAACGTGTCCTGAAAATATAGTCAATAATACCGACCCCACTTTGCCATATGGCACTGTCGTCTGGTCTGAACCTATTGTCACAGACAACTCTGGACAGGACGTTACGTTCTTGGGAGATGTAAATTCAGGATCTACCTTCGACATTGGTTCCCATCTTGTGATCTATAACGCAACAGATAGCAGTAACAACATTAACTATTGCAACTTCACCATCGAAATTATAGGTAAATACTTTCTCATCAAATCTGTGACAACCCACACATAATGGTGCATAGTATTTGTGTATGCAATCTTCTAGTTATCTTTCAAATATTCACTAATTACTGCAATTTCACCCTTACAATTTTTAGCTAAAGTATTGACTGAGTATTAGTCTGCCTTTAAAAGTACAAGATTGGATCAGCGAAAAATAGTTTTGGGTTTTAAACTCATTTTTTTTGAAGTTCATACTGTTATCAATCCTCCAGAAAAATGTTCCCCTCTGAAAGCTCACTGATTGTAAAGTTCATACTAGTATAATTATAATCTATTTTTGTATAAAGCACTTTACACACCAGAGGTCATCTCAAAGCACTTCCAACATTATTACCCCTGGTCAATTGGCCATTAAATTCATTCTTTAAACCATCTCAGCTCCCTGAGGAGTAAACAGCATGTGCAACAAATATGTAGCGCACTAAAGCTAAATAAATCACAAGAACCATCAAGTGTCTCGCTCAAGAACACAAGTGTTACAACTTGTACACAACCCACAAACAGAAACACCAGAGTTTGAGTTTGGTGCATATACCCCGTAAATGCAAAGCGCCAAGCGCTTTAATTAAAGGCAAAGTATACCCTTGGTTTTTCAAGCTGTTCGGTTTTTTTTAACCTATAAAATATATGTACAGGTGTATACAATAAAACCAACTTGTGAAAATCGCATTTAAAGGTGGTCTTTTTCTCTCTTAATGGCACTGGACACTACTGTCATTACTCAAACATTGTGAGAAATGGCTCCCTTTGAAGTAATTAAGTTTTTGAGAAAGAGGTAATTTCACACTCAACTGATAAAAGACTTCAACTGAAGCCTTTTATTATGCATTTGAAAGCACACAACAACAAGGGTGTTTTTTCTTTCATTATTCTCTTGCAACTTCGATGACCGTTTAGCCCAAATTTTCACAGGTTTGTTGGTTTATCCATATGTTGAGATACACCAAGGGAGAATACTGGTCTTTGATTTGACAATTACCAATAGTGTCCAGTGTCTTTAAGCACCTTGCATCCTTTGTTAATTTGATACAAATACATATCAAGTTACCACTATTGTTATTAATTTTTTTTCTCCATGCCTTTCCGTTTTTGTCATTACAGATTTAGAGCCACCTGAATTCACGGAGTGTGTGAATATCTCCATACCAACTATTTCCAATGAGGCGTTTGCATTTGTAGAAGTCTTTGATCTGAATGCTACAGACAACTCTGATGGGAATGTAACCATACACTGCTCTGGCTCCCCACAAGGCTTAACGAAGTTCTCACTTGGCGACACTTATATTCCATGTTTTGCAACAGATATTTATGACAATATGGCTACGTGTCACAGAACAGTGACTGTTCAAGGTCAGTTTTAAAATGTGTCATCATAAATAACATTTGCTTTCATCATTTATTATCAATTATGCCATCAGCTTGTTGCACATATTTCTATGTTATCCTTTAGAAATCATTCACTTCTGTATAATCAAAATCAAATGTTGTCCGTGAAAATGTCAATCAGAAATAACATGAAAGTAGTTTTGTGTTTAGAATTTGGGATACTATGTAAGTATACAACATAGAACTGCCTCGGTAGTCTAGTTGGTAAGACACTGCTCTAGAATTGCAAGGGTCGTGGGTTCGAATCCCACCTTAGTAATATGCCTGTGACATTTTTCCACAGGACTCGGTGAAAGTACTGAGTATACAGTTCTACACACATCGGTGTATGGGCAAAAACCAAATTAATATACATAGCAACACTTGTATCCGGATATAACCTTTACTTTGAAGTCTGTATGCATGGTATGTGACCAGCAGAAGTCGGCCAAACCTTGTTGCTGTTCATGGCCGCTCTGTTCGTTTGATACATGCTGCTAGCGGCCGCTATGTTCTCTAAGGGGTTATGAAAGCCACATGTTCAAATTACAAAAACACTCCCTACCCATTGCCTTTGTGTGTTTTCAGATGTTTAATAAAAGGCTTAGCTGAAGTCTTTTATCATTTTAGTGAATAATTACCTCTTTCTTAAGTACTATGTTACTTCAGGGGGAGCCGTTTCTCACAATGTTTTGTTCAATCAAGAGTTCTCCATTGCTTAGTACCAAGTAAACTTTTATGCTAAACCTTTTTTTGAGTAATTACTAATAGTGTCCAGTGCCTTTAAGTTTTGATATCTCGTTGCCTTCCTGTATGATTTCTAAGATCAAGATCCTTGTTTTTAAATTTGGCTCTTTTTTGTTTTTCAAAACCAGATAAACAAGACCCCACAATTATCTGTCCAGAGAGCATGGATTTCTTTACAGACGAGTCTAAGAATTATGCCACTGTCACACTATCTCCTCCCGTTGACGCAGCAGACAACACCCAAAATTATACTGTCTACATTGTTATCGACCAATTGACACATTACATCAACGACTCCATCAGACTGAGTCTGTCTGAATTTGCACATACGCTGCAGTATGTTGTAGTAGACACCTCTCAGAATAATGCAACTTGTGATATATTCTACAATATCTCAGGTGAGTTTTATTAGCAAAAGAAAGAAGTTTCAATATCCGTACGATTTATGCAACATTTGAACTGTTTCATAAAGTTGGCTAATATCATTGTTAGGTTTTTTTTCCAGGATCTTCCTTTCAATTTTGTTTTGACCATATCTCATTAATTATTCTTTGTTTTGTCCCAGACAATGAGGTACCTAACATAACGTGTCCAGAATTTGTATGGAACACTACGCTGGACAATCTACCCGGTGGTCAAGCGTTCTGGCAGCTTCCCGTCGTCAGTGACAATTCATTGGTTCCTATCATACCAGTATCGTCTGATAATCCTGGCTCACTGTTCCCTATCGGTGTTCATACGATCCTCTACGATACAGCTGACTTAAGTGGGAATAGTAACAACTGCTCCTTTACTGTAACTATTGTAGGTGAGTGAAATAAATATGACTATAGAAATAAAAATAGATTTGGGGGCTTGGTTGGCATGTGCGTGAAGCGCTCGCCTCTCACCAAGGTTCGATACGCGGTCAGGGCCATATGTGAGTTGAGTTGTGCGTTAGTTCCCTGCTGTGCCATAAGGGTTTTCCAGACCATCTGATTTTCCTCCCTTAGGAAGCACATTCGATCTCTGGCTGTGCTCCATGGTCATAATGGGTTGATGTGGCTGGCAGCCAGAGGCGCCCTTGCATGACTGCTTCTTGAACAAGTTGCCACAACCTTCACAATTCAGCTCTTAGCTGCATGTAAGGATGATTAGCTCCCCAAAAATATTATTATTATTATTGTTATTATTATTATTATTAAGTGGAAATACTTGAATAGAGAAAGACACAGAATGAAGCAAGGTGTTTGTTGTGTTTTCATTAAGCCTTCGAGGAAGACTGTGCTAGGGTGGAAACGTCAGGCCATTGTTGTTTTATCATAACATATACAAACTGTAGCGATGAAACTGACAACAAAACTTTGTTTTCTTCTGTAGATGAATACCCGCCACAGTTCTTAGACTGCAGGAACATCATCAAGGGGACTGACAGTGGACTGGATACAACATTCATAAGATTCTACACACCAAATGCCACGGACAATTCTGGCGGTGACGTGACCGTAAACTGTACGAGTGCGATAGATCCCGCAGGGCAGATTCTAGCCATTGGCACGTATGTTGTTCACTGCAATGCTTACGACGAGTACGGCAATGAGGGGTCCTGTTGGTTCAACGTTGAAGTCGTAGGTATGTTAAAGCCACTAGATGCTGTTGGTAACTAGCCAAGATAAATGTTAGCATACCAACTTACTTGGTAACAGGCAATGGAAAGCTGTTGATAGTTTAAAACATTGTGAGAAGCGGCTCCCTCTGAAGTAACACACATGTAGTTTTCGAGAAAGAAGTCATTTCTCACACAAATATTTGAATAGCATTCAAGACCTCAGCTTTGATTCAAACCCACAACGTTTGCAATTCTAGAGCAGTTTCTTATCAACTAGACCACCGAGATTGCCCGGTAGCTACAATGAAGGTGTCTTACACACTATGATAAACAGTTGCTATGGTGGATGAGTCTTAATGGATGAATGTATATCTAATTAGGCTGTACGGCTACGACTGTTGCTAAGGGTGTTGCTAAGGACCTACTGTACTTAAAGCATGATGAGACAAAAATCTAGCCGTAGCTGCCAATAGACCTTTATCACGGTGGGGTCATCTTGATATTACTCCATTCCAATTAATTGTAACCAAACGGAGGCCGAACAAAATAATAGTTTGGTGCCATGCGCAATGAATGTTATCATTCATTGATGTTACTGGAAACAGTGAACAGGTCATATGACCAAGATAATGACAGCGTGAAGAAGGTCTATTTGGACATGGCTTTTAAGTCAACTCTTTTCATTCCGTATTTCACCTGAATCTAAAATGCAGTTTCTTTTTTAATCACAGACAATGAGGTTCCAATCATCAGCTGCCCAGCAAGTCAAGTGGTGAATACCACTCTGTCGCTAGATACTGCTATGGTTACACTGGAGAATGTCACACTGGCCACCGATAACGACGGTCCTCCTACAATTACAATCTTAGTTGATGGGAATGAATATAATGTTGGTGATAGTGTGATTTTCAATCTGGCAATGTCTCCTCATGAAGTGACATACGTGGCGACTGATGCTGCTGGGAATATGACAATGTGCAACATCACTGTAACTGTTGAAGGTAAGAATGTAAATGACCCGGAACGTTTGGTTTTTCTCCAGAAAGATCACAAAAAGCCAGTAAATTTGTCCCTTACCTTTAATATTTCCATCAATATGCTGCAAATTTCAGTAATTTCTTTTTAACTTGAAGATCATCAATAACTAGTCAAGTTATCCAATACCTGTAATATTTTCATCAGTATGCTACAAATTTCGTTAATTTCTTTTCAATTTTAAGATAATGAAAAGCCAGTGATGGACTGTCCTGCTGATCAAACCATTAATACGACAACGGGCCAAGATACAGGGGAGGCATCTTGGTCACCACCAAATGTAGTTGACAACTCCAATCTTCCCGTTGTACCTACACCCAATGTGACAATTGGTACTCCCTTGGACATTGGTGTACACTTCATAGAGTATTCAGCCACTGATGGCAGTGATAACACTCGGGTGTGTGTTTTCATGGTTATAGTGCAAGGTAAGGAGAGTTGAGTCAGGATTTTTTACAATATTTTTTTAAAGCATATAACTCAGGTGGGATTCGAAACCATGACCTTTGCAATTCTAGAGCAGTGTCTTACCAACTAGACCACTGAGATCGCCTGTTAGCTACATGTACATGTAGAGGGAGTTCGAATCCTATGTTTTAACAGCAGGTTTGCAACGATTTAATAGATGTTACACAGCTTTATTACACATTCTGCATCTCTTTGGAACTCCTTGCCTGGTGCATGTTTTCCCCCCATCCTACAATCTGAACTGTTTTAAGAGGAATATCAATTCCTACCTCCAGTTCCCCTGAGTTCTTTTCATATTTAAATATTTTCTTCTTGTAGCCCCTTACCAAAATGAATGTTTTTTTCTCTTGAAGACGAGCAGAGTATACTGTTTGAAACGTCCAGACCAAACCGGCTCTGTTCAGAGCCATCACTCCTTCGAAAGAGTTTTTACCCATGGTTGTACCCGCAAGTTTACTGATAATATTTATATTTATAGTTGCTCTTATTCTTTATCCCAGATCCATATTTAATATCTATTAAATCTAACTAATGATACTCCAATTTAACAGATAAAGAGGACCCAGTCTTGGAATGTGCAGATGAAACCATTCCCACCGAAGCCAATCAGGACCATGCGCTCCTCAGTCGCAATATTCCAAGTGTGACTGATAACTCAGGGGCTTCACTAACAGCTACATGCACCCAAAGAGGAGCTGGTGGTGACCAGGTTGTGATTAGTACGGAAGACATTGACTGTGAGGCGAGTGACCCGTATGGAAACACAGGAACATGTACATTCATGCTGACTGTTGTAGGTAAGTCCCAAAAACATGACTAACCAAATACTTCCTGAATTTGTATGCACAATGATATTAAACTTAAGTAATAGTTAAAAAGCAGGACAGTTCTTTTCAGAACTGAGAAGTCTCCCGAACTGAGAAGTCTCCCGAACCTCCGATTATCTACTCCACGGCAGTAGAACAAAGGAATTCAGTTCCCTAAGAACAACTCTATCTGGCAAGTAGATACACACATGGTGTTACCGCAAACCAAATATACATTGATACCTCACCATGCAATGCCTCAAATCCTAGATATTAAACTTATTCGTAAAAATATTACAAAGGAATGAACAGTATGACAACCGACATGGTTAAATTGCACTAGAACATGTACAGTATAAAAATGTCCTTAAAAAGAGCTTTGATAGCATATGATAACATATATAGTTCCCACATGACGTAAATCGGTCATCTTCCGGGCAACACACAGCCATGCGTTTTACACGAGAACAGGGTGCAGCACGTACACATTTCACAAAACTCGTTGCCTGATTTGTAAGTAAACTGCGTGGCTACGTTAATAAACTGGGCGCTTGACGCGCCTGCAAGCCAAAATGCAATTTGCCCAAAATCATGGCATATATTACAACTTATCTATAACATCTTATTTATGAATTCTGGTTGATTCTTGTTTTAGATCAAGAGCCTCCAATGATCACATGCCCTGAAGACACCACCATTGGAACAGATGCCCCGTTAGGAACCGCTTCCTTCACTGTACTTGCACCTTTAAGCGTTTCAGACAACTCTGGATCTTTTCAGGAAGCAATTGTCTTTGCTGATTCACCGTTAAGCATTGGTCAGGTGCTGACCCTACCTCCACATACCTTGCCCTACTCGTTTATGTACACTGTGAGAGACACAGTAGCCCTGACCAACAGTTGCACTTTTCAGCTTACAGTTAATGGTAGGTATCTAAAACCTTTTAGTTGGAAACTTTAGGACAGTTGGTGGCAGCAGACACCAGGTGTCGATTTCACCGAACTCATCCTAACTTAGGATTTATCTTAGGACTTAGGACGAGTTAAGTTCCCTATCTGAAGTTGTATGCGTGGCGTGTCGGTTAAGAGCACCGGATTCAAGCTCTGGTGTTTAATGAGCAGAGTGTGGGTTTGAATCCCGGTCGTGACACTTGCTACGCAAAATTGGGGAGGTAGTGCTTTCTGCTCTCTTGGCCAGGCTTCGGATTGATGATACCCAAGCCTACATCCGTATGGACGGTAAAAGGGGTAACCCTGTTTCAGCCCTAGGAGTAGGTGGCAAGAGCCTCTGGAAAAAAATAATTGTAGCTCACACCTTCAGGCCCTGTGTGTCTGGTGACAATGCATAAACAAAAAATTAAAAATGCATTGAACCCATCCTAAGATAGGACGGGTTACTCCTCCTTAATCGAGATATAGGTTTAATCCTAGCGATCCTAGTGAATCGGCCCCAAGTCATTTACAGCACTGCATTCTCAGGGTCATTTTGAATCCTACAACTGCCCTTAGATAATAACATCTTCTTGTTGCAGGTGTTGAAATCATAGTTGTATGATGAGTTTCAACCTTGTAGAAAACACAACTTATTAAAGCGCAACAGTAGCAATTCTCAAATGTAGGTACAATCCATTCGGAGTGTGATGAGGTATCATCTATATTGGCTACCCATTAAGGAAAGAATCATCTACAAGATCCTTGTGTATGTCTATCACTCATTAAAAGGCACCCCCATATCTCTCAGAAGGACTCCAACCCCATATTTCCAACCGCCAGTCTATGCGATCTAATAGCAAACATCTTGTTCAAAACTTCCCTCAAGACTCACATAATGAGGACTTCCTAATTTTTCCCGTTTATTGTGTCACTGCGCCATGAGCATCTTTGGATGGATACCGGCGCATTATATTGCCCATTATTATTATTATTATTATTACATGGAGTGCGAGACAAGACCTTTTGACTGAGCTTGCTCTGTTGCAAAATAACAATTTTTTATTCATTTTTTATTTTTTACCCAGATGATGATCCACCCACATTTACTGGTTGTCCTGATGCCTTTACTGTTTGGGTTGGGTCTGCAACCGAAACTGCCCTAATAAGATGGACTCCGCCAGATGCAATGGACAATGTGGAGCTAGCTGGTCCTGCAACCTCTAACATCGCACTAAATAGCCGGTTAAGCCCACCAGGTGCCACTGTTGTCTACACAGCGACTGACACTGCTGGTCGACAGGGTACCTGTGAATTCATGGTCACAGTTAGTGTTGCTACGACAGGTAAGTTAACAGAGTAGTAGCATTACAGGGCTCATCTATTCTTCACATGTCCCTTGTTGTTTCCAAACCTTGCTGTCAGTCATCTTCATTCAGGACCAATGCTTTAGGTGCTACTGAGCCTGGCCTACAGGTAGTTCTGTAAATCATGTTTGCCTTATTTTGTTCCTGTAGCTAAACTTTTGTTTGCAAGAATTGTTACTGTACTTTGTGAAATGGCCGAAACAAAATAATAATAATACTAAATTTGGATTTTAGATATAATTACTTCTAAGTCCTCCCACTTTGTCTATATGAACAGGTCTTGCGAGGTACAGAGTTACAGTTATTATGAGTTCAATACGTGGAACATCGGACTCTGGAAATGCGATGCTAATACAGAACCTTGCCGATGACGTAAGCTGATTTTGGTTTTCAGAAAATAGAATAAGCCATTGTAAACTACTTACCAACTAAAAGGATATATTGTGGTGTAAATAAAACACAAAAATGTTGAACGGACTCTTAATATAGGCAGAGTCTTTTTCAAAGGCTAAGTGACAACACAACATGTATGAATAAGTATACTGGTATGGGATTCTAGGCATTGCATGGTGAGGGTATCAAGAAATGTATTTGGTTTGCGGTAACATCATGTGTGTGTCTACTTGCGAAGTAGAGTTTGGTCTTTAGGGAACTATGTTGCTATATATTCTACTTCCGTGGAGTAGATTTTTCAGATTTTTTTTTTTAGAACTGAGAAGCCTCTTTAAAAGTCATAAAAATCTACTCCGGGGTCGTAGAATATATAGCAAGACAGTTCTATAAAGTTCTATAAAGAACAAAATCTACCTGGCAAGTAGATACACACATGGTGTTACCGCAAATCAAAATATACTGGTGTAAGAGAAGCAGTCGGGTAAAAGGAAATAAAAAGAGAGAGAGGAAGAAAGCACTCAGAAAAACCAAGGGATGAAAAATGAAGAAGGAGACAGGGGGGGGAGAGATTTTGAGGGATTCAAAATCTGGTTGGGGTTTTTACTGATTTTGTGCTTACTGTGTGATTTCCTTTTCATAGCGATGTACGTGATAACCTTCTGGGGCCCAAAATGAATGGCATCACAATACAAATCCATAGTGAACGTGTAAGATGGACGACTAATTTTCTGTACACCTCAGCAAACCTTTCTGCTACAGTATAAAGCACAAACATTTACTCACCCTTAAGCAGCGGTATGAAATTGGGCCCAGGACAAATCTTGAAAGCAGATAATTTGTTTGCTCTCTGATTCAACATTTTTTGCCCTTTTGTTTTTGTTTCTGTATAGCTGGAGGACCTGTTCCGTACCCCGGGTGATCCTTTAGCGCCCGTACTGGTAACGCTTACTCCAAGGACACAACGACCTTCAGGTAGTGACACCATTGTGGAGCTGGAACTTACATTGACAAACTCTGACCTGACACCTACAGAGATTGAACAGGCATTTGATGACCTCACTCCGTTGAATATATTTTCTACTGGCAATGTTGCTGTAGGAAACACGTTCACTATAGGTGAGTAAACATTCAAGACTGAGTACAGTGCCCTTCAGTTTCATAGTTGTGCTTAAAGGCACTGGACACTGTTGGTAATTACTCCAAATAATTGTTAACATAAAAACTTACTTGTTAACGATCAATGGAGAGCTGTTGGTTGTATAAAACATTGTGAGAAACGACTTCCTCTGAAGTAACGTAGTTTTCGAGAAAGAAGTAATTTTCCACTAAAATATTTGAATTTGATTTTGAGACCTCAAAATTAGATTTTGAGGTCTCGAAATCAAGCACCTGAAAGCACACAAATTCTTGTGACATCGGTGTTTTTTCTTCCATTATTATCTCGCAACTACGACGACCAATTGAGTTCAAATTCATATTCATGTTCATGGCAAAGGCTAATTAATTGCACACATGTAAAAAAAATAATGATAAACTGATCTAATGGTTACTTTTGCTGATGCTGTTGCACAGGTCCTGGTGGCTGCGTTAACAGCGATGTGTGTATGAATGGAGGAATATGTCGCCCTGGCAGAGCTGGATCCCATGTATGCGAATGCACATCAGGCTTTACTGGCACTGACTGCAGTACAGGTACTAGACCATTCTACCCTTTAACCTCTAACCTTTTAGCCTCTACCATTAAACTTTAAAAACATTCACCTGTTGGAATTGATACTGGTTTTAAGCCACTACCTGGTATCTCTGCGTATTTTTCTACTGCTATTACTACAGAAAGCTGGTTTATGTTATGAGTAGTTCAACATGCTGCCGTTTCAAACAGGTGCGCAAGAGTTGTGTCGAACCAAACTCATGAAAAGTTTGATGTCTGAAACAGTCTGGAGCAAATGGACGTCCTAGAAGTCGAAAGAACGACTGTTGCAGTAGTTCGGAAAGACTCTGGAGTGCCTTGGTTTCAGACGTAGATCTTGTCATAAGATAATTAGCCAATGTAAATGATTGCCTGACTGAAACCAATTTAGAGAAATGAGTAAAACAATGTCACAAAGATCATTTTTGTCACAGTTTTACCATGTGAAACATATTTACCAGTTAAGCTATAATTACTTTACCTGGTTAATACATTTGGTACCATTTCTAAAATAATGTTCGTCTCATCGAGACAAACATTGTTTTCGTGACTTGTTTTACTCATTTCTCAAAAAACTACAGCACCTCAGCAAGTGTTATTTTAACGGGAAGCTCTCTACCATCATTATCTTCAAACCATGTAAAGTTTATTGTAAATCTGTGGACATTGTGTTTGGTGTCCTACAAAAAGTACCCAAATCATTAAACTGTTATTCTCCTTCTTATTATGACAAGATATTGATGAGTGTGCACTAGCTACAAACAGTGAGACATGTATAGAGCAAGGGCTCTCGTGTTATAATTCTCATGGCACCTTCAATTGTGACTGTCCTTTCGGCCAATGGAGGCGGGGAAATTCAGGACGCTGTGCTGGTAAGTTTAACTCTTTAATAGCAGTGTATAATGATTGGCTGCATATTGCCCCACTGAACCTTGTGAACCATTGGTTCTATGTCAAGGAATAGGTCTCATACATGTACTTCAAAACGTAGCTCTGCATATAAACTGCTCACAAAAACTTTTTTCTATCAAGTATATTTTTATTATTTATTACTCTCTATGTACAAAGATAAATATCAATGCAAAGCTTAAGTGTTCTCTTTAAAATTATACCACATAAATTGGCTTCATGAATGATAACTAGGCAAAGTCACAAATCAATTGTACCAAAATGACTGTTATCTGGGCCCGATTTCATAGAGCTGCTTAAGCAAAAGAATCCTTGCTTTGTAAAATCAGATTACCGGCCAAGACTCAACTCAATTGTTATGCTAAGTAAACAACAGCTAAATACCAGTCACAAGCAATGTATATGGCATGAAATTTTTGCCAGTAACATGTGAAAAATAAGCGAGCTATTTTCGTGCTTAAGCAAATTTTTTGCTTAAGCAGCTCTATGAAATTGGCCCCTGTACTGAACAGTCAATAAAAGTATTGATCAATAATCAAACCGGTCAAGCTTCAGAACCATGAATGGTTTACACACAGATTTGCACCTGTGAGAACACCACACACATTTACACCTTGAAAACACCTTGTTTGGGTATTTGCAAGACTCGTTACTGAACTTCTTGTCTCAATATAAAGTGGATTAAGATCAGTAAGTTGCCTTGCTTGCTTGAAGTACAGTATCAATGGTTTGTTCATACCCTAGGTAGGGATGGTTGAAACCTGTGCACCCATTTGACTGCCGATGCTGCATACTCCTAAGGAGTTGAGTTTCAGAAATGCATTGAACCTGAATGAACAAGAGTAATAATTTGGAATATCAATTGAGGAAGCCCTTCTTAATTTGTTTGAAAAAGTGAATAATGCGCATTGATATTATTATAATTATAAAAATACTAATAATAACTTTTTTATTTACATTTGTAGTTGGAAAAATCTTCAGGATCACTATAATTATTCTAAGATTGGATACTCTGATTGCTCAGTTTACGAATGATCTTTTGGATTCAACATCCCCTAGATATATTCAGCTACGTAGTCGGATCGAGATCGCAGTAAGTTCCTATTCCAGTAATATTACAGTCTATATGTTTATGTATCTAGTCCCTACAAGCTGCTTGCTGGTGGTGCATTCTTGCCTTATCAGTTGAATGTATACTTGTGCAATGATTTGATAGCATTCATAAGAACTTTTATTATCTTGCTTTGCATTTCTTTGTTTCGGATGTGATTGTTAATTTCAAAGTGTTTTAAGTTGACAGATACATGTATGTATAGGATTTGAGGCATTGCATGGTGAGGTATCAGTTTGGTTTTCGGTACCACCATGTGTGTATCTACTTGCCAGGTAGAGTTTGTTCTTATAGAACTGTCTTTCTTTATTCTACTACCGCGGAGTAGATTGTTCGGGTGTTTGGAAGACTTCTCAGTTCTGAAAAGAACTGTCCTGCTTTTTTTAAAACTATTACCCGCGCGAATGGTATAGAAAATAGGCTGGGACTACTACTTTAGCTTATAGGATTGTAATTAACTGTACTATCGCGGAGTCAGTTCTTAAATTGGTCTCAACGTTTCGACTAGCTTGCTCTAGTCCTCGTCAGGAAACAGATATAGATGCTATACAAATTCACATTCTTCTTAGTGTTGCTAACATTGTGCACCTGTTCTTTCACTCCCGACATACAGGTGTTCAATATTTTGATTAGACTCCCAGGATATGAGTTTGTTCAGGTCAGAGTCATCAGCTTCTCATCTGGCAGTATCATCCCAAGCCTGATTGTAACTGTGGATCAAAATTCACCGAGATCCCAACAAGACGTTCAGAATGATCTGACTGTAGCCATTGCGAACATGGACAACAGTTTGGGTGACGGCATTAGTGTTGAACCACAGAGTGCAAACGTTGCTGAAGGTATATTTGTATTTAAACAAACATGTATAAAGCTTTTTATTAAACTAGAAAACCATATTTTCAGCAATTTTCAGAGGGTGAGAAGCAAGTGGGATTGACAAGTTTGTGTTTCTGCAGAAGTGTAGATGTTTTGTTTTTGGTTTTTTTGAAGTGAAGAAGTAATCTGGGCCCCTCTCTGCTTACCATAAGCAAAGAATCAGCGCTTGCATAATCAGGGAATTCCCCGCTTTCGTCAAGCGTATTTCACTAGTTAGCAGGGAATTTGTGCTTGTGCGCGTGCGTATTCCACGTTGCTAGGCATTCTGCGCTTACAAAGATTGCATAGAAGGCGGGAAACTGGACCTCCAAGATGCGTCATCATCAAGCTAATTCGCATCACCAGTACTTAAGCAGCATCCAGCATCAAGGTCCATTATTCTCCAAAAGACGTTGAGTTGAAAACCTAGGGTTCTTTTCAGAACCACCCCAACCCAATTAGAGATTATCATTACATGGTGTTACCACAAACTTTGCTAAATACTTACTTTTTGTTATAAATTTTGTTACGGGTGTCTTTAAAGTGTTAAATTTGACTTTCTAAAGTGTGAGCTCCAGTCATCTTTCACGTTCTCACAGGCCGCTCACACATTCCAAAACATCTTTTTAATTTTCAGAGGTATGCTTGGCAGGTTACTGTATGAACGGAGGAACATGTTCATACTCTTCTACATTTGCAAGCACTTGCAGGTAGGCATATCTTTTAAAACAAATTTCATATCAGCATACCTTCCAACTGTTCTGTTTTTTAAGGGGCTGTCCCTATTTTGGAGAGCTCCAAAGTCAAAAATAGGGACAGTCCCTAATTCTAAAAATTTGTAATATTGATTTCAACTAAAACATTTGGTGTGAATTTGGTAACAAATATGTCCTTCGTAATTACTTATGGCCATGATCTTAATTTTCTGGATGTTACAAATGCCTGAATCCATTAAC
Source organism: Asterias amurensis (assembly GCF_032118995.1). Classification (NCBI taxonomy): domain Eukaryota; kingdom Metazoa; phylum Echinodermata; class Asteroidea; order Forcipulatida; family Asteriidae; genus Asterias; species Asterias amurensis. The sequence goes on from NC_092660.1 coordinate 1,006,942, forward strand.
AAATTTTGTTACATGCCCATTTAATAATAATAATAATAATTGTGGCTTCTTATATAGCGCACATGTCCGTCACCCAGTGAAGCTCCTGGCGCTGTATTTCACTAGTTGTGGGACTACGTTTTAATTATGAGAACTAATTCTGATAGCACCATGTTATGCTTTTACAAGGTGCTGTGGCGCAATTTACTGCCGATCGGACCAGGAACACCTTCTCTTTTCGATAAGTGCACTGAGTTCGTTTACATGCGTTACACAACACATGGGACCAACGGCTTTACGTCCCATCCAAAGGACGAAGCAACGGTTAAGTGTCTTGCTTGCGGGCACAAGTGTTACGGCTGGGGATTCGAACCCACACTCTGCTGATGAGAAACACCAGAGTTTGATTTGAATTTTGTGTCTTTGTTGCACAAACTTACAGACTGTGGGTGTAGGTGTCTAGACACAGATCTGGCTAATGTCCCTATTTCTGACTTAGCTATTGTTGGCAGGTAGGTGTCAGGCAAAAAGACACTACTCTTTCGCTTCCTGCCTGAAACATGTTTTCAGCAACCACAGCTTAAGGTTGTACGCAACTTATGCTGCAGCCAATTTCACGAAACGCTAGGATCAATCCTATCTTCGAATTAGGACGAGTAACCCACCCTAACTTTGGATTAATCTTAAGGTTTGCATGCTACAGTGTAGGGTTGGGACTCGTCCTAAGTCCTAAGATTAATCCTAAGTTAGGAAGAGTTTGGTGAAATCGACGGCATGCCCCTTGAAAGGGCACAGCAATTTTGCCCTGGCATGGGGCACCTCGATGAAGAACATGCCACTTTGTATCAGAACAATTTGCAAAGGGCACCACAGCAAAAGCACAGTGTGAAGCATTAAGATAAGATTTCAGATATAAATTAATAAAAATTTGTTGCTGTTTTTTTGTCTTGCTTTTATATTTTGTTTACCGGTAACCATAGCTACATATGATATTCATGATGTCCAATATTCATCTTCAACTTTCCAATGGCCCAGGCACGAACACCCGCTATGGTGAAAGAGCATTCTCAATAGCTGCACCAACTTGCTGGAACAAGCGCCCTCTACACATCAGTGACTCATCTTCGATCAGCTCATTCAAGACTCAGTTAAAACCCACATCTTTTTAGATAATGTTAAAGCGGTTTGAAAGGCCAGTGAAAAGATATCCAACTATAAATCTAAGTCCATTTCTATTTTGTTTTGTTTTAGTTGTCCAAGTGGCTTCATTGGTCTCCAGTGTCAGCTGTCTTCAGGTAATTTAATATTAAGTGTTAGCTCAATTTCCTTTCTGTCCGTCATTCCGGTGCTTCTCATAAATCTTTTTTACTGGCACTTCCGTCAGATCTTTGGTTTTGGGGGCTATATGAATGACCTTAATATTTTTGATGGAGACTTTTCCTAAACATTGTGCCCAGCATTCATTTCATTTACACACCGCAGACAACTTTTACGGAAATCTTTTGACAATCTTTTAACAATCTCAATGTCTTGATTAAAGGCACTGGACACTATTGGTATTAATTACTCAAAATAATTGTTAGCATGAAAACTAACTTGGTAACAAGCAATGGAGAGCTGTTGATAGTATAAAACATTGTGAGAAACGGCTCCCTCTGAAGTAAAATAGTTTTTGAGAACGAAATAATTTTCCACCAACTTGATTTTGAGACCTCAGAATAAGATTTGGAGGTTCCAAAATCAATCATCTGGAAGCACACAACTTCGTGTGACCATGGTGCGACAAGGGTGTTTTTTTCTTTCATTAATATCAAAAATTACCAATAGTGTCCACTACCTTCAAGTTAACTAGTAATAATAATAATAATAATAATAATAATTTGTTATTTCTCTGAAGGAGGTGGTGTTGATCCACCAACTACCGCTCCGCCAGGTGGTTTGTCCACCGAGGTAATTATTGCCATCGCTGTCGGAGGTTCGCTCCTACTCATCATTATTGTCTTGGGTATCCTTGGAGTCTGTTTCATCATGAGTAGGGCATCCTCCTCAAGAACAGGAGCCATGTACGGTCGGGATAAATACCAGTATTATGACAATCACAGGAGGCAGGAAAATGGGGAGCACAGTTACACAAGAGATGTAAGTATATCTGGAATCTTTTTAAAACAACTTGCACTGTTTTAACTTAATAAGAGTTATTTTGAAAAGGTAGGCTTGGAGAGCAAGTTGCATCATGATGCAATTAACAATGGTCAAAATAAATGTTTAAATATAAAAATGTAATACATTGATTAATACCTTTTTTTTCAGGAGATGGAATACAGGATGAATTCTGGACAGTTTTCTATTCCATATTTTGCGTCGGGAAATGATGTCGCGGTAAGTTTTCCATAACTGTATAGATATTTGGAGTGTAATAACTATGGCTTCTTAGATAGCCTTGTAAATGCGTCACTCAGTGAATCTCATTGCACTCCGAGTTCTGTGAACAAAATCTACAGGCAAATCACTCGGGTGGGATTCCAACCCATGACCTTTGCATTGCTAGAGCTGTCGTCGTTTTCACAAAGAGTTAGGACTCTCATCTCGAGGTAGGATTAACCTTAAGGACTGCATACTGCAGTGCAGGGTTGGGACTCGTCCTAAGATGATTCCTAAGTTGGAAAGAGTTTTGCGCCCCTTACATACAAAATGATCAAAGGCGCAGAACACATATTAAAAAGCACAGAGTGGAAGAAAAAGACAAAGAAAAAAAGGTTTTAATAGTTTTTATAGTTTTTCAATAGATTTTTAGTAGATCTTCAATAGATTTTTATATTTTTTACACTCATGATTGATTGTGTTTTTTTGTTTCAGATGAATCGAATGGCAGGAATGCCTCGTCGAGGAGACCCAGATTACTTCTGAACCTAACCCCTCTCACCCAACGACTAACACCATTGCTCTTTTCTCCCATGTTCCCTTTTCAGTCACAATATCAAACTATAAATCCCTTGCATATGACGTTACAAATTGTGGAGGTTGTTTTTACTCAGGGATGTGGCTTATGTATTGGTCTACATAGTTGCTCATAAGGAGCACACTGATAGTTCTGGGTTCTTATCTCCAAAGATCAAACGCTGATCGACATGTTCAAATACTACACAATTGAACATTTCCACTCCTGAAATACTTCAATACTACAGAATTGGAAAACTTACATTAAATTTCAAACGTTTTTCACGTAGATGTACACATACTACAGAATTAGAAAACTAACTTTAAAAATTCAGGTGTTTTTCATGTACAAATACGACAGAAATGAAAATTTCCACTACTGAACTACTTTATAACTACAAAATCGGAAAACTTACTTTGAAAATTTAAACGTTTTTTATGTACATTGACTACAGAATTGAGAAAAATTCCACTACTAATAAATAATTAAATACTATAGAAACTAACTTTTGGAAAAGGCATTACAATTTTTTTGTGAGAGCAAATGTTTTTTATCTCAAAAATTGACAGATGTAAGTTGAGAATTTAACAGTTGGTATTAATTGACAAGATTTGAACCAATTTTATATCACCCACCTGGGAGCAGTGTTTATAAGTACTAAACTGGCAAAAGTTTTATTTACCAGGTAGAAAAGAGCAAAGACAATACGGGAAAATTTATATTCAGCATATTTGTATTTTTTAGTATAAATGTTATATAATGATTATTTTGCTTGTTATACACTGTCTTGATGCAGCTTCGTCCAAAGTCCAAATCTTGTTACAAAATCAAAACTTTTAATAATAAGTTTTATAAAGCACACAAATCCACCAGAAGGAGTTCAGGGAGCTGTATCAAAGGAAGAGTAAAAAAATAAAAGTGGAAAATCTTATTTCATTCTACTTTGTTTTACGTGCTAAAAAAAACCCAAACATTTTGATATCAGGGCTAAGTCACACAGGGCAATTTACAGAAAACCAGTTCCAGGCACCACAAAGAAAAAACATTCACATAATTTTGATTGTGAGTGAAATAGTTTTGGAAAAATTGTTGTAAAAAACACAGAGAAGGGTTCAAAGTGCATGCAGTGTAATATTGGCTATCTCCATATTGACTGTACGAAGTACCCCGTGTGTGACAAGAACATGGCTCAATTTCACAAATAACTATTAAGATTCATCTTAAAGGGAAGGTACACGTTTGGTAATTACTCAATACAAATATTAACTTAAAAACTGATTTGGTAACAATCATTGGTGAGCTGTTGAGAGTATAAAACATTGTGAGAAACGGCTCCCTCTGAAGTAGCATAGATTTTGAAGTAGCATAGATTTTGAAGTAGAGGTAATTTCTCACTAAAATAATAAAAGACTTCTAGCTAGAAGTCTTTTATTCCTATCTGAAAGAACACCAATTCGTCCAATAAGGGTGTTTTTCCTTTTCATCATTTTCTTTCAACTCCAATGACCAATTGAGCTCAAATTTTCACAGGTTTGTTATTTTATGCATATGTTGAGATACACCAAGTGAGAACACTGGTCTTTGACAATTACCAATAGTGAACATTCCCTTTAAGATTCATCTTAAGTTTAGTTGTCAAGTACTACCATTGTGACATCACACATTGCTTAGCAATTAAGATTGATATTTATCTTAAGAATGATCTCAGCTCTTTGTGAAATCAAGCCAATGTCTGCTGACTTAAGCATATGCATTAAACTTGCATATTTGATTAGCTATAGACCTTATTGAATATGATGTCGCCGTTCAAATATCTTCCCTACAACATGGCGTCTGTGCTGCATGCTTCATTGATGTACGCGTTTGGACGCGCATACGGTTTGCCCTCCAAGATGGCGACTTTTATAGCAAAAAAGCGGTTATTCAATACAGGCTATTCATGACTGATAAGAACACTTAATTTTGAGATACAGCCATCTGCGAATTGTATATTTTGTAATTTTAACACAAGACAGTAACGATGGATAATGTTAAGTTGAACATATTAATATTAATTTTTATAAAGTGTATCATAAATATATCCTCTTCTATTCTTAAGATTTGTTTGTAACCCCCACAACAGAATGTAACACTACACTTAAAGTGGTTTAATTGTTGTTCTGGTGTCAACATTTAGGTGCATAGTTAAGGTAGCTTTCGGTGGCGTATTTATTATTACTTTAATAATTATTATTGCACAGTATTTGTAGGGGGGGCAGATAGGGGCAAAGCATTATGAGGGGGCCATATTACCAAGAGCAGTTATTTGCAAGAAGTTCAAGTAGAGCTACATATACTATTCATAATATTAGATACTGCTTTTTCAGACACTGTTTGCAGTTCAGAGATTATGGTCCAAAGATGTTTTAAATGCAAACAAATTGTCCAGTGTTTGTTTTATCAATCTCATTTTATTATTAATCATTATTGTTTTCTTATGCACGGCTACAATCGTGGGTACACTTTTTGTTACAAAAATATTTAGTATCTCTTTGCAGATCTTGTGTTCTACAAACTGACCTAACATAGATTATTCATTGTTTAACATTGAGATAACTGCTTTGCAGTGGTTTTCAAACTGTGGTTCAGAAAATGGACCTTAAACAAAGTATATATCCATGATTGTGGCTGTACACAAATATTTTTACATTTCTTTGTATTCCCTTTTTAGGAGGCAGGAAGGGGGCATAGTCTGGCCCTCTCTAGTTCCCTGACTGTTATTTGTTTTATTGTCTAGATTACTAATATGATTTGGTGTGTAGAAAGGCATGAATAATTCAGCATTTTTTCATCAAAATTTGGGAGATGGGTGTGAATTAAGGCATACAAAAAAAATATGTTATGTTGGCGTAACAGGCTTCTAGAAATAGGGTAGCTACATGTAGGTAGGGATTTTTTCCCCTCCCAGCAACGAAAATGACATAGATAACAAAAGAAAACAAGGCTACACACAACAAATAGTCTATTTTTAAACTCTTGATGACATTTATTTTATTTTTATGTCTTTAAAAGATTTTAATCATTAAATTTGTTTGCTTTAATTTTTTTTAAATAGCCATGGTCGGCCGTAATTTTAGGGAAAGTCGGGTTAGCTAACATAACATTTTTTATTCAACACTTTCACTTCCCTGGTTTAAATTTCATTGTACAATATTTTCTCCTTTTCCTGACTGTATTCAAATATTCATATACTTATTTGGCAATATATTTCTCACGATTAGATGTTATTAGTTCACCAAGTGTTCATGTATTTACAAATAGTTTATACCATTAAATGATTCAGTGTAAAACAACAGGACTTCATGGAGGACTTTAATCGCATTTTGTTGTTTTACATTTGAACTGATTAAAACCCTGAATTTATTAAAGTTAACAACTGCCACTATGTAACTGTGTATATGCGGGCATATACCGCTACACAAATGGACCCCAAGCATGTCAAACTTCTTCTACACAGTCCAGAAATTGTATAACGATTCCCACAATTCACTCAGTAAAATCTTGTATGAGAGCTTCAAATGCCCCCCAACTGCCCCTATGCTAAGACGAAAGTGCATAAGGCAATGAGAAAACCCCTTATAATCACTGACTTACTCTTTGTTTTTGCAATTAATCAAGGCCACTCAAACTTTTCATTTTTGTTTCTTGATCGTGTAAAGAAGGAAGTCAGGATTTCTTTCTTCTTTTATTATTTTATTTAAAGGGACAAGTTTGGCAGTACGTGATTGTCCCTCCCCTTTAACGCAGCGTTTTAAAAATAAGAAGGATAGCACCCCTATGTTCCGACACCCAACTCTATTTTCCTAATCTTTAACCTAAAGTAAAGATCACCAGGGGGTTGTCGTAATTTATAGAGCAGTCACCATTGAGATATTGTACCATAAATTCTGCACCATTTCTGTGGCGTGTCAAGGCTTTGAGGTTTAGTACATTGGTCTCAAGGTCTGGGTTGCTGAGCAACAGCGTGGGGGTTAAAATCCTGGTCATGAGGCTTGTGTTTATTAGCAATTAGACACTCGAAAACTATGATATTGCTCCTGTGATTGATTAAGCTCGGTTCACTACATAATTTATACTTGGCAGCACAGGCTAGGCATCGACTCCCCAGGGAGCTGAGAGGTTTTTTTTTTTTTTGGTTTTTTTTTCTTTAGATGATCTTCCCATCAAGGGAACTCAGCAAACTCCCACGCACAAGGGGATATAAACACCAAGCAGGCAACAGCCAATCTTTCAATACAGACATTGTTTAATGTCTATGATTATGAATTGCACATTCAATCAAAGGGGGAAAGGGGAATAATGAGCAATTAATGTAAATATAAATAAATACATGATACAAACAACAACCAAGATACCGTTATGAAACACTTGAAATTTACTTTATTTTTGACATGGGGTGTAATGCATAGTACACTGATGATAATCAGAAATCTGGAAGGGGAAGCCCCTTCCAATTATTGTCCCTTTAAATCCCATAGACCTTTTCGCAAATACTGGGGCGCGCGCGTAAAGCTTGGAATTAGGTGCATTGTGGTCTAGCTGGTAGCAAAATTTGATTCATATATATCCCACAATGCACCTCATTCAACAGTCTGCGCTTGCGCATTGGTATTTGCGATAAGGGCTATTATCTGTCCATTAATGTTGAAGGGCGCCCACTCCTGATCAATTTGTGTGCAATATATGGGGGGATATTTGAGACCGACACCAACCTGACCAACAGGAAAAAAAGACCTCGCTATGTTTATGAAAAATTAGCAGTTTTTCCTCCCTCTATGACTCTTCAAAGTACACCTGAATGTTCACCAAAGACTTCTCCATGTTTCAAAGGTATGTTTCGAGTAAACCAATCTTGAATATCTGTATTTTTCTTGTCGTTAACCGCAAGTAAAGTAGGACTAATTTCCATTGCAATGTGTAACTCATACATGTGACTCCGACCGAACAAGCTAAGTACATGTACATTCCCATCCTAGTACTTCTTGATGCGCGATGTAAACAATCCCTAGAATCCCTAGATAAAATGTTTGTGAGTCTCCTCTACCTTGACCAAAACCTAGAAGCACAGTTGCACACTTGCAAATGGGCAATTCCATGGTCAGTCCATGTGTCATTTCCTCATCTTGGTGCTAGAAGTTCTATGTTTGATAATCTTTGCACTAAGTTTATAGACTGATTTGTACTTGACATCCAATCCAAGGCTTTGTTGATTGAATTGATGATATTAGAAATGTTGTGGGCTTTGTGCTCCAACATTGTAAAAAGTGGTCAGTCGCATTATATTACACAAAAAGGACATGGTAAAATTTAACACACTTTTCATAACTCAAAAATTTCCTCAACCAAAAAGCTTGAGAAAGTGTTACTATGTAACACACAACTCTTATTGAGTATCCAACAGGATACTTATAAATGGTCAGCAACTTGAACTTTTAGATACAAAGCAAAACCATGGTCAGTCGCATTATGGTCAGTCGCATTAGAGTTTTCCACTCAATTTAGCCACGCCTACATGGAGCCAAAGCTGAGTTCTTATTATTGTGTCATGTCCATGTTTGCTTGAAATTGCCCAAATGCAAAAAGTTTGGTATTTTAGGGCTTAGGCAATTCTACAAGGTACAAAAATATGTCATAATGTTGGGGGCCATATAAAAAAAAATTCCCACCCCAAAAGTTTCAACAAACATTATTTCAATTCACAATTCATGATGATCAAATCATGTGACTGAACATTCTTCCAAACATTCTGGAAAAAAACCACAGAGGTTTAAAGAAGCCATGTGCCTTTACTTATCATTTTCTAATATATTTGGAGAATTTTCTTTTATAAACCCTCGTGTCATATCAAATATAATATATTATTAATATTAAAATTTAAACATCGCGTCTAGGTGATTCACTTGTCACTGTTTATTTCTACCCTTTATTATTTTGTTCGAAAAAAAAAAAAAAAAAAAAAGAAGAAAAAAAATCAGATTTGAAAGCCAATAATTATTACACTTGTTATTAAATTTTTAATTGTTTTTATTTTTTTGCAAATTACCATGGTAATTGTTAAAATGTCATAAAAAATATTTTGGATAAAACAAAGACAACTGCTGGCTATAGAGTCATACACAGAGAATCAAAGAACATTGCAGTCACTGCAGATGTTTATTCCATGTACAGCTTCCATGGGAAATCATACTTTCTCGTTTGCCTTGAAAACAGGAAAAACTCAAAACAAATGGGACCAGTTGAGGTCATCGAAGATCGTTGTATGGTGTGAAAATTTCAATGTCCATCAAGTTTTAATGTATGTTTGCATACTTCTTATAAACAAATGAAAGTAACTAGGGCATCAGTTGATATACATGTATGGCATCATTATTTTTTTCCAATTCAAAGAAAAACCCTTAATACTGTGAAAACAGAACAGTGGAGGATGTACGTACATGTACACGTACATTGTAGGCAGTGATTAGCCATGCATTGTGAATGAGGTACAAACCACATGGTTCTATGAGGAGGTTCCTCAACAAAAATCCAAAAGAATGCCTTCTAGAAACTATAAAGTAGAAAAAGGCTCACTATCACCATATAAAAAAAATAACTGAGTTATAGAAGTTACAACCCCTATTGACCCAATTCACCTGACGTCATCATTAGAATAATCTTGGATGCGCAATTTATAATTCTTAAGATGCATTGAGGTAATGTTTGCCACAAGTACAATATAGTAAAATTCAAGCTGAAAGGATTTGAAGGATAGTGTCACTACACTGTTGTTTGATTGTGTGTTGTAAGTAAATAATGTTGTCGTGATTAGACCTGAGCGACACAATTAGTTCACCAAACATAAAGTCGCGACTAATTTTGAAGTAGTCGCAACTAGTTTTGTTGTTGGCATGACTGTTTTTGTAGTAATTGTGATGGCACGGCTCGAATAATCGAGTACTTGAAAAACAGTAGTTGCGACTCGACTAAGCAATCAATAGTTGTGACTACGAAACTAGTCACAGGAGATGCCCAGGCCTATTCCTTTGACCTCAATGAGGGCGTTTTGGGGGCTTGAAACGCAATAGACTTGATTCAAGTCCCGTTCTTGTCCGAAAGAGGTCCCTATTTAAGCATATCTTGCAAACTAGCAAACAAGCCCTCATCATCAAAATGTAGCTGATGTGGTTCCAAGAATGGCTCAGGTTGGGGGATGCCGGTTGCAAAAAAGTTTTCTGACGTCAGGTGATGGGACTGAAAATAAAAGGGACTTGAGTCAAGTCTAGAGACGTGTATGCAGGAGGCCTAAAGACTCTGGATATTGTAATTTTATATCGTACATAGTTTGCTTCATATACATTAATTTTGTAAACTTCCTAGTAGGCTAATTTTATTTTTATTTTTGTCTGCCTGAACTTCTTGGTAAGTTTGTCCCGATATTTCCCCTAAGTCATCACTAAAAGTGTTTTTTGTTTTAGCAATGTCTTTGATGGAATTGAAATGAGGAAATGATATTCCATTTCCCTAACTATTCTATTTGCACAACTTGGTTTTGAGTTTGTTATGAACTTCAATTATCTCTGTTTACATGTTTTCTCCATAAGTTTTTTGCTTACATGGGAATATCTTGACATCTTGATTTCTTGTACAGTCGTTGGATTGATTTTGAGCAAATCTTGCTGAACAATCAGTAGGGCTCAAATTTCTGAGAAAAGTCCACAAGACCACAGCTTGTTGCTTAAAATGTTTACTGTTCCAGAATTGTTCCAACAAAACCGAACAGTTTAAATGCACTGGACATTATTACTTGTTAGCATTTATAACTTGATCACGAGCAATGGAGAGCTGTTGATAGTATAACATATTGTGAGAAATGGCTCCCTCTGAAGTAACATAGTTTTTGAGAAACCAGTCAAATAATACTTCAGCTGAAGTCTGTTATTATGCATACTGTAGGCACACAAAGTAGTGCAACAAGGGTGTTTTTCTTTCATTATTCTCTTGCAACTTTAATGACCAATTGAGCTCAAATTTTCACAGGTTTGTTATTTTATGCATGTTGGGATATATACAAAGTGATAATACTGGTCTTAGACAATTACCAAACGTGTCCACAGTGACATAAACTTATAAGAGTACACTTTAAAGGGAAGGTACACGTTTGGTAATTACTCAAAACAAACATTAACTTAAAAACTGACTTGGTAACGAGCATTGGAGAGCTGTTGGTAGGAACATTGTGGGAAACGACTCCCTCTGAAGTAACGTAGTTTTTGAGAAAGAGGTAATTTCTCACTAAAATAATCAAAGACTTCTAGCTAGAAGTCTTTTATTCTTATCTGAAAGCACACAAATTCGTCCCTCAATTGTGTTTTTTCTTTTATAATTTTCTCGCAACTTCGACGACCAATTGAGCTCAAATCTTCACAGGCTTGTCATTTTATGCTTAAGATGGGATACACTAAGTGAGAACACTGGTCTTTGACAATTACCAAACATGTACCTTCCCTTTAAGGGTACAATGTAAACTATTTTCTGTGGATATTTAGGTCCTTGTTGCTAGTCACCATGCTGTGTGACCATCTTGATTTTCAAGATTTCCAAGTCTGAACCAATGGAACCAAAATGAGGCTTGGAGAAAAAATGGTATGGCTCCTATTTCAGTCCAATGAATACTAGTCATTCTTTACAGTTATTGGATAAAGGGAACATGGCTAAGATGGTGGCCGCATGGTTTAGGTCTATTATAATTCTTACTCTGGATCGAAACCAATCATTCTAGATTGTTGGCACAACCAAAAACAGGCCACTTTCAGTTTTGCATTCGGATAACATGATCTCTTAATCTGATAACATTGTCTCTTTTCATATCCTCTTTCATTTAATTATCATCACAATTGTTACCTTTTATTATGCCAAATTGGATGTGATTTACAATAAGTTTGCAAAAGTAACAATTGCAAAAACGTTACTAGTATACTGCAAGAATTGGGTTGTTAAAATTGACACCATCGGTTTTGACTTGGTAGATTTTAAACAATTTGGGTTTAAATAAGGAAAAACTGAATGGAAGATTTAATCCTACAAGAGTATGAAAATATGAACCAGAGATTTAACCCTACCAGAACGTTGACCGGCTGCCTCACATCGTGCTAACCTTCACTGTTCAAATTACTGAGAAGTAAGAAGTACAAGCCAACACTTTTCGAATGGTGCTTGGAAAGTATAAATCCACCATAGAGGCCATGGAGACAATGCCTTATGTTGCCCTGGTCTTGTCCTTGTGGTGCCCCTTCAACAGTTTCACATGGACTTGAAACGCCCCTTGGAAATTGAAAACAGCCTTGCCCTCTCAAAGATGAAACTCAAGCAGCCAAATTTAGTATAGACGATGTGACCTCTGACGTCACACGAAAACCATAACATGATTCGCGCGCATACCGCCGGGCAAAACCTTTGTGTTTTGGCAGCCAGCTAGAAAGTGTACGCAATCTTACTTGACGTATGTAGTGTTTTGTCAACAGAGGGCGGTTTGAATGTAAACATAGGTCACATCGTCTATACGGAGAGCAGTTCTGTATTATTGTGTGTTGGCAATCCCAAGGAAATCACATCAATCATTTTGGGAAGAATATTACCTACCCGCCCCCTTACATAGTATGCAATCTGCCATCGCCACAAATATTTAAAAGAATTCATTACAGAATTGGTAAAAAAAAAACTAGTCTTAGATCACAGATTTACATAAAACTTACACGGTCTAATGATGATGATAATAGAAAACATCCCTTGTAGTATATCTGTCTGAAATGTCATGATATTTGATGAGAAATAAATAAAACTAGTTTCCCGTTTGGAGTTTATCATTGAGCGTTTTATTCATTTTTTTTTAAATCGATGTCATGCAAATTGTGTAACCGGTTTTTCAAACTTCTACAGGTTTGTCAGAACTGATAAAACTTTTTATGTTCATGGTGGATTATTACATAAAGTGCTTACAATGCCAGCAACTGTTTTGTTAGCAAAAACCAATTCTGTAATGTACCTTTAATATTTAATTATCGCTCTATTGTTCTGTGAAAAGCTTCTATTATTGGTAATATTTCTGTGAAAGAAAACCGGGGACAGTTTTGTCATGGTTTGTGTTCACATTCACCTAACTGTGGCATTTTTGGAAAAGGTAAAATGACTAGTGCTGGTAAACCGAAAACAAGTGTTGTTCTTTCACAGTTTCAGTTTTGAAATTGGTTTCCTTGTTCTCTAGAAGTTAAATACAAACCCAAAAAGTCGATATTGTATTACATTCCGTTTAGTGGTCAAGGTTGAGGAAATAGAACACCATGCATGGTGCTTTATTGTAGCAATCGAAATAAGACTCGACCCGAGGGTAACGTGCACACCCCCTTCCAATTTCAGACAGCTTGTTTGTCCCTATGGCCACTGATAGAAACTATTGGTAATATAATTACTCTAAATAATTGTTAGCATACAAAGCTACTTGGTATTTAACGAGCAATGGAGAGCTGTTGATAGTTTACAACTTTGTGCGAAACTACTCCCTCTGAAGTAACGTAGTATTCGAGAAAGATGTGTTTCCTCACTCTGAAAGCACACAAAGTTTTTTCTTTCATTGTTCTTAAGACCCAATTGAGCCAATATTTTCACAGATTCGTTATTTTATGCAAATGTTGGGATACACCAAGTTAGAATACTGGTCGGTCTTTGACAATTACCAAACGTGTCCAGTCCCATTTAAGACATTCATCTACATACCAACAATTCTTCTGTAAAAGTTAATGTGTAGTGCCCTTGGCCCTGTATTTTATTGAATACTTAACACACTTTCCAACTGATTTGCTGCCGAACAGGGGCTGTCAAGGTTAAACACAAGTATCAAAATGTTATAGAAATAATATGTGTAAAACTAGACCCCTGCCAACGATTAATATATTATAGTGATACAGGCCTGATACTTCACAGAGACTGAAGGTGATTGCCTACGTGTCCCCTGGTCATTGCCTTGGTGCCCTTGAAATGCTCCAGTACAAATTTGCAATTTCATCATAGGGTGCCTTTTACCAAGAAGAAAATGCCTTGGTGCCCTTGCCCTTTCAAAAACGAAGCATACAGCCCTGGTGATATTGTGAGACAAATATTTCTAATTCCTGTGATCGTTTTTAATCATTGGCATTCTAATTCTAACCACAACAACTTCTGGGAAAAAATAGAACTTGGCGCAAAACCAAAAAATTGGTTTTGCCTTTGGGTGATAATAATTATGGTTATTGCAAAACGATGTGTTGCTTTAATCATTGTCTATAATGGTATGGGAGTTTATTTAGTTGTTTGCACTGCCCAATACACCCTCCACGTGGTGGTTGTGTCACTGTCCTGTGACAAACACGAGGTTGCCTTACGTCATGGTTGGAGTGCACTTGGCTGTTAACTTCATCAAATACGCTGTTTATTTTGGTACAAGTTCAACATTGTATGAAGATCAACATAAAATGATTAGTCAAATGATGTTTATAATTCTAACGCACGCAGGGAACAAAGCTTGTTTTATTTTCACTTCCCCATCACCAAAACCTTTTCCATCCAATTCAAGTTCATGAAATAATTTTAGTAGCATTTAAGTATCAGTTTTCTCCAGAAGACAATCAGAGCATACTGATCGATATGTTGAGTTGAAACCAATGGTTCTTTTCAGAACTAATTTCATGGTGTTACCGCAAACCTTTCTATTTTGATCACTGTAAGAAAAGCTGTGATCAAAGAGTATTTGATAATGCTCACAGAATAATTGTCTTTATTAGAGTTGAATATGTTTGTATATTCGGTACGGTCATTTACATTATGTATTTGTTTCGGCTTCAAACTTAACCCAACACGGTTTTTAGAACCGTAAATATAAAAGTACATGTGGTAATAAAACTCTTGTCACAAAAATAAAATAAAAAACAAAAACATTATCGGTGGTTTTAATTTCAAATCGGCCACTGTACTCTTGAATGGAAACTTTATAGAGATGACACCGAATTCCAGTAAATTATTTTTGTAAACAATTTCTCGGAAAAAAAGTTCAAGGACCTATGCATGGGCGTGAAACATTTTCCATTTAAAGACAGTGTACACTATTGGTAATTACTCAAAATAATTATTAGCAAAAAACCTTTCTTGGAGATGAGTAATGGCGAGAGGTTGATGGTATAAAACATTGAGAGAAACGGCTCCCTCCGATGCGCCAAAGTTTTTGAGAAAGAAGTAATTTTTCCACCAATTTGATTTCGAGAACTCAGCTTTAGAACTTGAGGTCTCAAAATCAACCATCTAAATGCACACAACTTCGTGTGACAAGGGTGTTTTTTTTTCTTTCATTATTATCTCGCAAGTTCGATGACCCATTGAGCTCAAATTTTCACAGGTTTGTTATGTTATGCATATGTTGAGATACACCAACTGTGAAGGCTAGTCTTTGACAATAACCAATAGTGTCCACTGCCTTTAAAGGGTTTTTTGGTTTTTGGAAAAGAAAATTCATTTCCTGCATTAGTTTTTAAACACACCATCCAACGTTTTTGGATTGTGACCAAAATTGCACTTGAATGGTGTAAAAAAAGAGTCCCTTAGTATGAATTGCTTTGTCCTTTGGATGGGACAATAAGCCGTTGGTCCCGTGTACTGGATGGTGTGGCCATATAAAAATCCAGAACAGTTATCATGGCGAAGAGTAGGGATTAACCCCAGTGTTTCTGCACACTTGTTGACAGGCCTCCTCAGGCTTAGGACATTAAGCCATAGGTCTTGTGTTAGGACTGGTAGCGCAGGTAAAAGAACGCAGAACACTTACAATGGAAGAGTAGAGAGGTTAACTCCAGTGTTTTTGGTTCACATTTAACAAGCACCCTTGTTGACAGGTTTCCTCAGGCTTGAACAAAGCTACAGTGATTATCTTCATTATGAGGAATCCTTGGTTTCATTTATTTCAATAATAAATACATAATTATTTCAATAGCTGCTATCGACACTTGTTACAGAAACTTTCCAGGGTCTAAAATCCCCTTTTAACAACATTTAAATTTACCACTGACGACTGAATGTAACCCTATTCTCTGATATTGTGTTGGTTTAATCACGTGCCTTGCATGAGCTTTTGAAAATCATTGAATCTGATTGAAGCAATAATGACCTTAAAAATACAAACAAACTTTGGGTGAACTGTGTTAAGGACATTTCCTCGATGTGTTTCCGCTTTGTTGGCTTCATAGGTAACAGCAAGTGGTTCCAGTTGTGGATAGGGTCCAGGTTTTCAGCAAGAGTTTCCCACACTATTACACAATTGACATTATGAACTTGTACAGCAGCAACAATAGGCCATTCTGCACACCTGACAAGGAAGTACATGTAAATGTAGAGAGCCGAATACAACATAAGAACATAGTATTGTGTTTCACCATTGCATTTTCATTACTCTGATGATGGTGGATGCTTTTGTAGGGCTTGGTAAGTCAAGTTAATCTATTAATTTTTTAAGGATTATCCTTTCTTCCTCAAAAGTGTATTGTAAGGCTGGACATGGCACTCCACACAATCGCTTATGTAACAGGTATAAACATTATTTCTTATGTATTTTTGTATATAGGCCTATAGAACTTTTTGTGTGGAGAATCCGGGTAAAATAAGGAGGGGGGGCATGTTTTATACATGTTTTTGTAGTTTTACTCAGTCACCTTTTTGTGATTTGGCCTGTAATATGCATAGATTATTCTGTCATTCACCATGACTTGTAAATTTATTTTTCGTTCGGGCTGAATAATAGATGGGCTTACCCCTTGTCTATTTTTATTTTATATTTTGTTAGTGAAAACTTAACCACTTGTCAGGGTTTACCCAACACTTATTTAGTGTTTACCCAGCAGGACCAGCCGTCGATTTCACCAAACTTAGGATTAATCTGTGGACTTACGATGAGTTAAGTTCCGTATCCGAAGACGTTAGGATGCATTGAACCCATCCTAAGTAAGGACGGGTTGCTCGTCCTAACTTGAGACGGGATTAATCTTAGTATTTCATGAAATCGACTGGGCAGCTAGATGTTCGATTTCACAAAGAACTTAAAAGAGATATTAAAAACTTCAGGCTACACACTCGTCCTTAACTCAAGATAAGACTAGTCTTACCTCTTTGTGCAACCCCTGACAGAGTATACTATTTTTACGAACCCGGAAGATTTCCATATGAAGGAAAACCAAATAAACATTCACCTAAACGCTGAAGGAACCCTTCTCATGATCTGGAGGAAGGATGAGATAAATTTGTGCAAAAACTCATCGTCCGGAGTATAATTTTTTACCAACGGTCATGCGGGTTTTTAATGGAAACCTTTTCAAGTTACCTGTTAATGTAATTTCAGGTATACTTGTATTGTGTTGATTGGTTACTCTTTAGTTTGTATTATTTTATTTCATTGACTTTAATTTGAATCTTTGGACATTTACACAAGCAATAAGTTGAACAGGGGCTGTCAAGTTTATACAATTGAACGTTTTAAAAACTGTCATCGAAAGATTTAAAAATCGAAACCCTGCCAACGATAAAAATGTAATAAGTTAGGATCTATAGTGATATTGGGAGACCATTATTTCTAGTTCCTGGAGTCATTTTTAATGATTGGCTAAATAATTTATAATTCTAGCACACCCCTACACAAACAACAAAATCAGGAAAATCTCAAACTTGGTGCACAAAACAATGAACTGGTGTTTCCTTTGGGTGATAAGAAGGTTAAACAAATGAAAGGTTGCTTTAGTCACTGCCAATGCACTTTTGATGTCTGCTTTGGAAGTTTTTAATTTGGTTTATTTCTTCAACAGAAAGTATTGCAGTTTTCCACTATACATTAGAGGTCGTCTCCAAATAACTTAAAGGTGTCACTACAAACTACAATGAATCTACGCAGGATAAAATACTGTCCGGCTGTGTCTGGATGTACTTTACTTGGCCTGCTGCTGGTCCTTCTAGTTCTAACACATTCTTCACAAGGTAAGACTATTTTATGAATATATATTTTCAAAACTTTCCCTCTGTTGTTGTCTAATTGCTGTAGTGTTTGTTTGTTTGTTTGTTTGGTTGTTTGTGCGTTGTTTGTTTGTTTGTTTGTTTGTTTGTTTGTTTGTTTGTTTGTTTGTTTGTTTGTTTGTTTGTTTGATTGTTTGGGTGATTTGATTGTTTGTTTGTTTGTTTGTTGGGTCGTTTGTGTGTTGGTTTGTTTGTTTGTTTGTATGTTTGTTTGTTTGTTTGTTCGTTCGTTCGTTCATTCGTTCGTTCGTTCGTTCGTTCGTTCGTTCGTTCGTTCGTTCGTTCGTTCGTTCGTTCGTTCGTTCGTTCGTTCGTTCATCGTTCGTTCGTTGGTTCGTTGGTTCGTTGGTTCGTTCGTTCGTTCGTTCGTTCGTTCGTTCGTTCGTTCGTTCGTTCGTTCGTTCGTTGGTTGGTTGGTTGGTTCGTTCGTTCGTTCGTTCGTTCGTTCGTTCGTTCGTTCGTTCGTTTGTTCGTTAGTTTGTTTGTTGGGTTGTTGGGTTGTTGGGTTGTTGTGGTGTTTGTTTGTTGGATGGTTGTTTGTTGGGGTATTTGCTTATTTGTTTGTTCTTCTTGCTTGAGAGTTTAGATCGCTTGGTAGCCAATGATGCGTATGTTTATGTTGTGTTGGCTCGAGACTAATGTTCGAAGCCACCATCAGTACTAGATTATTTCTTGGGAAACTAATACAATTTTGTATAATATCATTATTTGATATTTAGTTTATTTATTTTTATTTTCGGCAAAGAAATGCACCTAAAAAACATTTTCATACACATTGCTAAACCATTACTTAGGCCCATAGGCTGACCACAAGACCCTATATTAATACCCTATATTATTGATTTAAATGATTACAATCAACACAGCTATACAGGAAACATGACAAAAATAAAAATACTTCCTCTACTTCGGGAACCCCCCCCCCCCCACCCCCGAAAAAAGGGGAACTAAGGTTTGATCAAAACAAACTCAGTTATTTGTGTGTATTTGAAGCTGTAGCTATTGAACTATTCAATGAATAAGGGAATCAATGTGTGGTGAAGAGGTTTTCAACTAGTGGTTTAATCCCAACGAGGCCTGGTTCTTGATCATTTTACCGAGACGGAGTTGAGGTGAATTATCAAGAACCAAGACTCGGCAGTTTTAAACCACTAGTTGAAAACTGATACAACACTCTTTGATTTGATTCCCATTCATAAATACCTTTTCGGTCAAAAACATCAACACTTTTTGGTCAAAAAGTAAAATAAATGCACAAATTATAATTGTTCAATGATGTCTTTCAACACAACACCCCTCCAGCTATGGTAAGGCCCTCGGCCCGATCGGGTAAACAACTCCTTATAAGGGAATGCTGTGCGCGTCGTGCGTATCGTGTGATGTGGCACAACTGTTTCAGCTGTTGCTCTCGACCAATAGGAATGAAGAAACTGTCTTATAAGAACAGGTGCAAGCTCGCGTGTCACGGCCATGTTTTTAACACTTTTTACTGGTCATAAACAAAGGTTTATACACACCCACGTGACGCGATCTCCACCAATAGGAATAGAGAAACTGTCTGAGGTATTTATGAATATTATATAATGGACAAACAAACACTGCTCTTTGCCTGGATGTTTGGGGGTTCATGTTTGCCGTTAAGAGATCAAGTTATGTCTCAAGGGAGACTGAAGGTTCAGATGCATCTGATAGAAAATTTAAGATGTGTTAACGGTTTTAAAAAGTATGGCCAAATTGTTCAAACAGCATTTAAAACCATGTGATCTTTGTATTGGGTTGTTCCCCGAATTGAACATTGTTTTCTCAGGCCAACGTTACAAAGCGGTACTTAATTGTATTTTGTTTCAATTACTTCCTTATAGTTCGGTTGTGGTTCAAGTTTGTTCACTGGCACCACCATGATTAAGTGGGTCAGTTAGTCGATGGGTAAAAATGCTTTTATTCTCTCCCTTTTTGGATTACCTCATAAAGGTGCGCCCTCTGTATTCAGATGTATGATCCAGTTTATAATTAAATAACCTGTTATTTATACAATTCAATTACGGGCAAATTTTTTCCTCTGAAGCTGTGAGTAGAGCAATCTAAACTAAACAGTATTATGAATGGGAATTAAAGAGTAGTGACTCGTTCTTTAACGGCCGTTTAAAACCTTGATATATGAATATGTTTGATCCCATAAATAGGGCAGATGTATTGTTAGTGTATTGAAATAAGGGAATAAAAGGGTAGCGACGAGTTCTTTCACGGCCGTTTAGAACTGGCAGGATCATCACGGCAACGACCCTGCAAGGTTTTAAACGGCAGTTAAAGAACGAGGCACTACTCTTTAATTCCCATTCATGAATGCCTTTTGGGTTAAAAGGCGTAATAAAGTAAGAAACTCTGTAAAACATCCGTTTCCGACGTGCTTGAGCTCTGTATGTACATGTACGATGTCCGTGTGTTGCATTGTTATGACTGAGACGCCTATTTCCGACAGTTTCCGGCTCCGTTCGTGCGCGTATAGTCTTGGTGCAACACATTCTTGTTTTCCTTTCACACACAGCGCAGCCAGCTCACTGACAGCGCCCGCATCTCTCGTAACAAGAAACGTCTTGCACCAAGACTAGCACGGAGTATTAGCTCACAACTGGTTATAAACACAGGTCATTATCAAAGGCTTAAACACCCCCACGTGACGCGCTCTCCACCAATAGGAATAGCGAAACTGTCTGAGGTATTTATGAATAATAATTGATTTGACTATAATTAAAATTAAAAATTGTATTGAAACTTCAATAGGCTAAATAGGGGATTCCTTCTTTCTTTAACATTTCTAAATTTTGTATGTTCCTGTTTGTTTTCTTTAAGTGCACATTCCATGTTTGTTTTTGGTTATTGTGGTTTCTTTATCACAGGGCAAGCAATGGTTTATTAACTAGGTGATTGATGGGGCGCCCTCTTTGCTTAATAAATTGGCTCTAAAAATTGTACATAAAAGAACCTGGACATTCAATCGGACATTAGTACTGTGCCTATTTGGAGTTAAACGTTCACTGTCGATACAAATAATAAAGATATCTGTAAAGTGCCTAATGCAAAAGCCTATATTAGCGTATAAAGAGAACAATAACATATACAATGAGTGAAAGATACAATGCAAGTGAGCAGACTACAAATAAGCAGCTCCAGAGATTTTTAAAAACAGTAGTTGTATTGCATATGTCACCTTCCCATTTGTTGAGTTAAATGATTTTGCCTTTGAGACTGCAGGCATGTCGCACACAGTTGACACACATTCTGATTTCTAGTAATGCAGCTAAGCATTCTCTGTGTCTTTGAAATGTAAATTTATTTTGTCTTTCAGAGCAAAATTTAAAACATAACTTCATTGGATATAAACAACAATTGGGTCTCTACATTTCCAAGCATTTCAAACAGGAATTTGTGCATCATTAAAAGGTTCGTTCAAATGCAATGGCCATTTGATTGAACATCATCAAAATTTAGGAATGAACTAAAAGTTTATCATGTTTATGTAATTTCAGGCATTGCATGGTGAGATATCAATAAAAGTTAAAATAGTTTCAAAGTTTCAAAGTTTCCTGTACAAAAATGTACAGACCTGTATATTTGAATGTGAATCCAGTAGATGTTTTCAGATGTTGCCAAAACTCACACTGCAAGGGTATCAAATATGACATTTTAAAATATTTTAAGCTGCATATTGTAATATAAGTTTATCACAAAGAACTTAATTTTACCTTGGAGCCCCTCTTTAAACAAAGCATATCAACTAGTTCACACAAAAAATGAAATATAAAATACTGTTCAATATAAACATTTAAAAATGTCTCTGTAGATTCCAAGATTACTTATCTAGTCTAAACCATTCCTTCTCCATCTATGGGTTCACTGAAACCTGTATTTAAGCAACCCCTCCGCCCTTTGTCCACATGGAAAATTTCCATCTAGTTCATTCTTCCCATTCCCAAAGACCTGGCGGAGGGGTAGCTTTATTCGTCAAGAACTTGATTAAATTTCGGACTCGTGAAGACCTCATGCCTTCTCAAGATGACTTTGAGTCCATTTTTATTGAAATTCAGCGTGACAAAGCTAGTAATCTGATTGTGGGAAATGTCTACAGGGCTCCTGGTACTTCGTACGACAACTTTAATAAGGTTTTTGAGTCTACCTTGGATAATATAACAAAAGAGGGAAAGCTGTGTTACATAATGGGTGATTTCAATCTTAATCTACTCGATTTTGCTGATCACCCGCCCACGGACGATTTTTTGAATGCTGCCTTAGGCTGTGGTTTTCACCCTTTAATCACCAAACCCACTCGCATCACTCCTCACACTGCCACACTAATTGACAACATTCTAACCAATTCTATTCTTGACACTACATCTGGGATTTTGTACTCTGACATCTCGGATCATTATCCCCTCTTTCAAATCACTACCTCTTGTCTTGAGAGCTCTGACTCATTTCAAAAAACATTCTTGTCAAGGGATATTAATAGGACTTCCATCAGTTCCTTCAAACAATGTCTCGGTAACATCAATTGGAGTCATGTTTATCAAGCTCAGGACTCGGACTCTGCTTATGATACTTTCCTTTCTATATTCTCCTCTCACTATAATTCTCATTTTCCTCTCACTCTCAAAACGGTTAGGACTAAAAAGATAACCAAGCCATGGATTACTCAGTCTATTGTGAGCTCTTGTCACTTCAAAAATAGGCTGCATAAACGATTTCTTCGAAATCCGACTATAGCTAATGAGCAGCGTTATAAAATCTATCGCAACAAGCTTACTGCCACCATACGCCTCGCCAAAAAAAGATACTACGCCGACAAGCTTGACCATACCAAAAATGATCTCAAAGGTATTTGGCGAGAGATCAATGGCATCTTTGGAAAACAGAAGAAAACCAGCCTTCCTAGCGAGTTTATGGATGGTGATAATCCTGTGTCCAGTCCGCGTGAAATTGCCGACACTTTCAACAACTTCTCTACTAACATTGGCTCTTCCTTGGCTAACAATATCTCCCCTACTAATACTCGCTACACTGAATCCTTGCACAATCCTAATGCCTCCTCTTTCTTTCTAATCCCTACGAACAAAGAGGAAATTATTAAGGTTGGCAGCGAGCTAAAAAGCGGCAATAGTTGTGGTTTTGATGGAATTTGCTCAACCGTAGTTAAATCTGTTCTTCCTTTCATTGCTGAACCTCTTACCTACATCTTTAATCTGTCTTTTCTAACTGCTTCTGTTCCTCTCAACCTTAAAGTCGCTAAGATCATTCCTATTTTTAAAAACGGCAATAAGCAGGAATTCAGCAACTACAGGCCTATTTCCATCCTTCCTTGTCTTTCTAAAATCTTAGAGCGGCTTGTCTACAATCGCCTTTCTCAGTTCCTTTCCCACCATCGTATTCTTTTCGATCAGCAATATGGCTTTAGATCTAAACACTCTACCGACATGGCCCTCATTGAACTTGTCGACAAAATTACCAATGCGTTCAGCAAAAAATTCTCTGCTATTGGTGTTTTCATTGATCTTTCTAAAGCTTTCGACACACTCGATCACTCTATTCTTCTTTCCAAACTAAACCACTACGGTATCAGGGGTGTCCCGCTTCAATGGTTTGCTGATTACCTTTCTAACAGGTACCAGTACACTACAGTGATGAGCTGTGACTCTAATCGTCAGAACATCCGGCATGGGGTGCCTCAAGGCTCTATCCTTGGGCCACTGCTTTTTCTGATTTACATCAATGATCTTCACAACTCTTCTTCGCTTCTGAACTTCACTCTTTTCGCTGACGATACAACCATCTTTTACTCTAGCCAGGACGTTACTTCCTTGATAGACACTCTCAACTCTGAACTCTGCTCTATTTCTTCGTGGTTTAAAGCAAACAAACTTTCTTTAAATCACAACAAAACTAACTTTATTCTCTTTACCAAGTCAGCTCGTCCACTAGAGATTCTCTTGCCTCAATTGGTTATTGACAATATTCCCATCAACAGGGTATCTTCTGCAAAATTTCTGGGCGTTACCATTGATCAAAGCCTTTCCTGGACTGAACACATTTCTTCTATTTCTAAAACCGTTTCCCGAAACACAGGCGTTCTATCTAAACTCCGCTTCTTTCTTCCAGCTACCTCTATGCACTTACTGTACAACTCTCTTATTCTACCGTATTTGAATTATTGTAACATTGTCTGGGCGCATACCAGCAATAGTAAATTGAACGCCTTGTCTGTTATCCAAAAAAGGGCCATTCGAATATGCACTTTTTCTCATTTCCGGGACCACTCTGCACCCCTTTTCGCGCGTCTATGCACCCTTACGCTTACTGGCATCAATAAACTTCAAACTGGCATTTTTATGTTCAAATATACTAATAATCTCCTTCCTCGATCATTTTCCACTTTCTTCACATCGGTTCATGAAGTCCATGACTACTCAACCAGATCCCGTAATAACCTGTTTCTTCCTTTCACCCGCACCCTGTACTCTAGTATGGGGCGCCGTTTGTCCATTAATTGTTTGACACTTTTAAGGCATGTTTTTACCATGGTTTACAGCAATTAGATGTAAACCATAGAAACTGTTGCCAAATCCTGTTATGGTTTACATACCAGTAAAGTATTTGTTGTGTTTAAGTTTATGGTTTACAAACCATGAACATACAAAAAACATTTACAAATCATGGTTCATAAACCAAGAAAATTTACGCATCTTAAAAACATGGTTTATAAACCATAAAAAATGAAGCATCAAATTCATGGTTTACAAATCATGGTTTACAAACCATGAAAATTGAGACATCTAAAAAACATGGTTTATAAACCATGAAAATTGGAGGATAAAAATCGTGGTTTACAAATCATGGTTTATAAACCATAACAAATGAACCATAAAATCATGGTTTGTGACAATGGTTTATAAACCATAAAAATCAAGACTTCTTAAAAAACATGGTTTATAAACCATGAAAATCGAGACTTCTTAAAAAACATGGTTTATAAACCATGAAAATTTACACATCTCAAAAACGTTGTTTGTAAACCATAAAAAAAGTGCACTTACAAATCATGGTTTACAAACCATAAAAATGTGCACTCAGAAATCATGGTTTACAAACCATAAAAAATGGTGCACTCAGAAATCATGGTTTATAAACCATGAAAACGTGCACTCACAAATCATGTTTGTAAATAAAAAAATTGCTCTCATCTGATTACAAACATTTTCTCATATATTGTACTGTTTGCTTTTTGCTTACTAGCAGCAGTTCCTGATTTCACCTGCTTCAACCAAAGACTTTATGCAACAGCAGGAAGTTCACATTTTTTTGGTGGCTACAATAGTGGTAGTGACTATGGAGCAGACGTCTCCTTTGAGCGTGTCCTAGATACTGGCAATGGCAGTAATCTACCAACTGGAGGATTAGACAGAGATCATCCAGCCTCTTCAATCAGTGCCAGACAATATATCATGTCTGCCTCCATTGGGGCAGACAGATTCGGTGCTTACAACTGTATCTTCAGGTCACAAGACCCAGTTAAGATAACAACAATAGTTTTGCGGGAAGATGGTAAGAGACATGGTATACTCCTGTCATGTTACTTTAACATAAATTAATTATGTTTTGCCATCATCAAGATATGGTCTGTGGCAAGAGTTTAGATTACTGTTGACACATAAAACTTATTCAAGAATTGGCCATTAAGAAGGTAAATTGTATTAATTTCACCTAACACCTTTGACACCCTTGAATCACTTTTTAAACAAAACATTTTGTTTTATATTTTGTAAAAAGTCACACTAGTTTCAAACAAAAGAAATGACTATCCAATTGCTTTATTCATTTTCGTTAGATATTATAATCCACCTTGATTACATGTGCTTGAGACGATGTAACATTGACAATGACACAGTTCTGTCAATCAACATAACGGTCGATCAACTGAGCTTATTATTGATTGTAGGTGATGTATCTCCAGCTTCATCCACCTTGACTACGAGTGCTGGAGAGGATGTTACATTGACAATGACACAGCATAAAGGATCACTGTCTGATCTTCGATGGAAACACAATGGTGATGACGTCACTGCATGGAATGGCCAATCAAGCATCAGTATTCTTAATGTCCAACCTCATCATGCTGGTATCTATGAATGCTTCATAGATGGCAGACATCATCTACAGAACCATGCACTTATGAAACTCCTTGTAAGGAGTAAGTAGCCAGATTTTAAATTTTTGTTTATGCCCCGGGGTTTGCGAAGCCACCGAAGTGGCATACTGTTACCGACATGTCCTTCCGAATGTTGGTCGGTGGATGGGTTTGGCCGTGCATGTTTGTGTGTTATGGTGCTGTATGGCTTGTGTGTGCGTGTGCGTACATGCAAATTACAACTCCATATTGAGTGGAAATGTCTCAAGAGCGGGAGTAGGGGCATGTACAATTACATGGGCACAATCATCATCACAACCTTGTCAGTTAAACTGTGATGAGAGGGAATAGTTTGCACAATTTGTTCCCTTAGTATAGGATTCTACATTTATATTATATCTACATTTATACAATATATTATTCTTAATCATTCTTATTTTAATTGTGTATTATAGAGTTTTGTTAGATAGGGGATGGGACTGTCCTGATAGCGTTTGGTCCTGTGTACCACTCGGTTTTCAGTTTGTTTGAGTTGCGTTGTTGCATACTAGTTGTTACCTGCTTCAAACCTTTTCAATCTTGTCACTTTTCACTGCCACAAAATGTAAATCTAGTCACACACCAACAGTCTTTACATCAAATAGTATACAAATAATGAATGTTTATGAGTGCAGGTGCGAATATGTTCATGAGTTGAAAGATGGAATGTTCTATTCAATGAGGCGGAGCCGAGTTGAATAGAACATTCCACCTTTCACTGAATGAAAATATTTGCACTATTGCACGAACCAAAACAAATTCATTATTTGATTTATACAACATCCAAGTAGATCTTTGTCATCTTGATAAGCGTAGGCCTACAATTTGTAATCGTGAAATTTCACCCGTTTCTTTTGGTTCGGCCTGTTAGATTAAACAGTGACATTGTGCGTTTTGTACAGCTATTTTGAGACACGCATACGCCAAATGTAGTATTGTGTGCCTTGCAGTAACACTGCTGCGTTTCAAAGACGTGTGCACGCAGTGATGTTTTTACTCGGCGTGCAATAGTACTTTTCGGATGGAACAAAAAATGCATGGTGAGAGTGACGTAGCGTGCAACAGTACTTTTATTTGCTATCACTTGACGGACAATCCTCCAATGAAATGTCAAGGATCTGCTCAAGTGTTATATAAAAGGTCTAACACTAAATTGATGTTCATTACCAATTTTAAGATTTATCTTATTGTAGGATCTCAAATGAAATTGAATTGAATTGATAGTAATAAAGACATGTTTGATAAATTTCATTTTCAGAGTGCTCTCCCAATAAATGGGGTCCATCATGCGATAATGACTGCCCATTCTGCTACAATGGCGGTCAGTGTGACGATGAGAATGGTGACTGTATCTGCGCTCCAGGATTCAGTGGTTTACACTGTGATGAAACATGTAAGTTGAGCAGTTTATTTTGGTTTTTAAATTACAAATTGAGTAATTGTCAGTAGATTCATAACCATCGATTATGTTAAGGATAATGGACGAGAAAGTGTAGATTCGTGGATAGAATGTACGAGCTGAGGGTGAGTACAGTGTAGTCACGAATCTACACTTTTTAGTCTATTCTCTGACTTAAACTATTTCCCTCAATCTGGTTGTAGCCAGAACAATTTGAGTGGTGGGCAATAAATCTATTTATTTTTATAGTCCACGAAGGGTGAGCAGGTCAACAAAATTGTTCATGTTTAATTATTTGGCCATCATTGCTGCAGTTCAAATTTCAGGCATGATGCCAGGTTTCCAAACTGCTCATGTTATGGGGGCCTTGCATTAAGTTGATTGGCCTCGACTGTGAAAGATACTCCTTCATTTTAGCTGGGTCAATGCACAGGGGACAACTTTAGTTTATTCAAGGAGAAATCTGTGCTGGGCAAAAATTGTGAGTCCTGGGCCCAATTTCATAGAGCTGCTAAGCACACAAATTTGCTTAGCATGAAATTTCTTCCTTGATAAAAATAGGATTACCAACCAAATTTCCACATGGTTTTCAAAATAAGCAAACAACAGCTGAATACCAGTAACAAGAAATATGCAATAAATGGAAATTTTGTTGGTAATCCTGTTTTTATCAAGGAAGAAATTTCATGCTAAGCAATTTTTTTGTACTTAGCAGGTCTATGAAATTGGGCCCTGGGCAGGCCCAACATGGCTACAACACTGATGGACATCATTATAGTCATGCCAGAAGGCATTGTGTGTCCTCAGATGAAGTGGTATAAGTTCTCTCTATGCACCTGACTCTGGTGACTGTATCTGCGCTGACCTCGAGCTGCGGCACGTCACATTCACATTCTGCTCTCATTTTATCCTCCCGTTTCAGTGTTTTTGTACGTTTTTCGTCTTTTTAAATATGTTCCTGTGATCAGTAATAAGTTATAGTCTACACAGAACTGTGTTCTACCGCGTTTCGCTGGTGATTTCGCCCTGTTTTTGAGAGTGTTTATGTTCTCAATTTTCGCCTTGGATTGGCACTGCGTGTTACTGAACTATCCACCCAGCTTGCTGATGCATGCAATGTTAGCTGACACTGTCACCGATTCTTAGTACGTGCTCACTGAATCTTTGTTCTGCCAACCATGTCTCCATTGTGCTACAATAAAGCAACCCTTCATGCACTGAACAACGCGAAAGGAGCAGGTAATCACCATTCTCTACCTGATCCATTATGGCGCCTACTTTCGCACCTTGGTATTCTGACTAACTGTACGAGAAGAGGTTGTCGTGCTGGCATCCACAAAAAACGTAAGATCATGCCAATATCTATGAAACGTCAAACTGTTTGGAACTTACCTGTGTGCAGGGGTGTGGTTGACAATAATCTGACCTGTGTTCCTATCAATCACAATCAGCGGCAGAATCTGATATATGTTCCAGTAATAAGGAAACAACCACTACAACAAGGGACGCAGTTGACCAAGTTTGCTTCGTGGAATGCTTGTTCCATTAATAACAAGGTTGCATCAATTTGTGATTTTGTGTCGGATCATGACATTGACATTTTAGCCCTTCAAGAAACATGGTTAACTGGCACCGATCGCGACAACTGCACACTAGCCTCCATTAAACAATCGCTGCCCAACTATGACGTTATTCACAAACCCAGAACATCACGGCGTGGTGGCGGTGTTGGTTTCATCTTTAAGCGTGGTTTCACTACTGCCAACAGCATATGCTGAGTGTTGCAAGGAATACAGACGGTGCCTTGAGATATCTAAACGCGACTATCATAACTCCCGTATTGTAAACAGCAGCACGAAGGAGCTTTTTCGGATCGTTACCTCATTGAGTGCTCCTGTCGAAAGGATGAAGTTACCTTCTCACCGTTCCACAAATGCTCTTGCCAACGATTTTGCTGACTACTTTGTGGAAAAAGTTTGCACACTCAGAAGTGATCTGGACACCACAAGTCTCCCAGGTCTGCAATTACATTCACAACAGCAATGCGCATCCTCGTTCTCCACATTTGATGAAGTGTCTGCCGATACAGTTCAGAAAATGATAATGAACTCGCCCTCAAAAAGCTGTCCACTCGATCCTATCCCTACCACACTCCTCAAAAAGTGCATGGACGGTTTGCTGCCAGTTATGGTTCAGATAATCAACTCATCACTTTCAACTGGGGTTGTTCCACTGAGCTTCAAATCTGCGAGGGTAATTCCTTTGATCAAAAACACGAAGCTCGACCAAAACTTGTTGAAAAACTACCGGCCAATCTCACTTCTTAGTTTTATATCTAAGCTTCTGGAGAGGTGTTGCATGCATCAAATTAACGATTACTTCGCCTGTAACAGTTTACATGCAATCGCACAATCTGCTTATCGACCTCATCACTCCACCGAAACGGCCTTACTGCGAGTTCAGAACGATCTTCTTCTTGCTATTGATCAGCACAGTGAGGCACTCCTCATCTTACTTGATTTTAGCTCGGCGTTTGACACCATAGACCACGCCATTTTGCTTGGACGCCTTGAGAGCCGGTATGGCATAACTGGGACTGCTTTACAATGGTTCAGATCTTACCTGAGTGACCGTTCCCAAACTGTGGCCATTGGTGAGGCTGCATCCTCAGTGCATCACATACCCTGGGGTGTTCCTCAAGGTTCAGTTTGCGGTGCTTCACTGTTTACCTTCTACACAGCTCCAATCAGTGATATAATGACAAAACATTGCATCAATCATGTCATGTATGCTGATGATACTCAGCTCTACTTACTCTTCAAGCCATCAGAGGGCACTGCAGCAGTTCATCGTCTGGAGGACTGCGTGAAGGACATTGAGGAGTGAGCTGTCTACAACAAACTCCAGCTTAATAACAGTAAAACAGAGATTCTTCATTTTAGCTCTCGCTTCCGCAGCTCAACAGATCTTCCACCAGCCATGATCGGTGACTCAGTTGTCGATTATTGCACCGAAGCTCGAAGCCTAGGAGTTGTTTTCGATAGTGAGCTTCGCATGAAGGTCCATGTCAGTAACATCTGCCGAGCCGGATGGTCCTTCATTTACAGGATAGGCAAAATCCGAAGCTATCTAGACGAACCAGTGACACTGAAGCTAATACACGCCTTCGTGACATCTCATATTGACAGCTGTAACAGCCTTCTTATTGGCCTTCCAACCAATGAACTAAACAGACTCCAGCGCCTACAGAATGCTGCCGCCAGATTGGTCTGTTGAGTTAAACGTCACGAGCATATAACCCCAATCCTCCAATCACTCCATTGGCTACCAGTTTCACAACGGATAATCTACAAGACTCTCATTCTTACCTTCAAAGCACTCCACAACCTTGCCCCTTCGTACATACAGGACCTCGTTCATTGTCATCAACCCACACGCACCCTTCGTTCCGCATCCCTTAACCTCTTGCAACTGCCCTCACCTCCTCTGACATCTACCTATGGTGGCAGAGCCTTCAGTATCGCTGCCCCCCTCCTTATGGAATAAGCTTCCATCACATTTTAAGGACTGTTCATGTATTGACATTTTTAAGCGTCATTTGAAGACATATCTTTTTAGGCAATATTATTTTAAATAATTGTTTTTGTAGAGTTGTTTCTACTTTTTCACTGGCTGGTCCAGATTTGCCTTGTAGCTTTTTTGTACTTGTCTTTTTAAACCGTTTTCTTCAGAAACCCTCTGTATTGTAATGTTGTATTTTGTAAATTGTTTTTTTACCTTTGTATCTAGCGCTTTGAGGCCTTATTTGGCAATTTGGCGCTTTATAAATATCTTTTTATTATTATTATTATTATTAAAATGTTTGTTCAGAGGACAGAGGATAGTACTCAGGGTATGAAGAGCTCAATACACACTGGTGTAATGGCAAAAACCAAATAGTATGACCTGAAAATGTTGAAATCATAGGACTGTACGTGTACCTGTATAGAAAAATCTGCCATTTCTATGGATCACTAAAAAACGTCTACTTTTAAGGAACACTATTTTTAGAGGACTAATTTTTATTTCACTGTTAAATATGTTTGCAGTGCGGGGCAAAAACTGGTTTGGTCAGGACAGTCAGCTGACATGTAGCAGTCGGAATCCAGTTATAGCTTGCCAGGGACACTTGATGTGTCCTCCGGATCCCTTTGGATGTACATGTGCAGCTAGCTTCACAGGCCAGAAATGTGAAGACGGTAGGTTTTTTATCAAGCTCATAATGACAATCAGATTAACCCTTTTTAATTTAAGTTGAGTTCTTCGTAAACTATGTTTGAGCATGTAAACAATAAAAGATAATATCAAATACAGAATAAAAGTGCAAAAAACCCAATGCAAATACATGGCTTTTCACTATCAGTCAAGACTTAAAAAAAAAATTCTTTTGACAGTAATTGAAAACTTTGAAGAGAAAAGGCATAAACATTATAGAATGATGTCCTAGCTAAGTAACCTAACCCTCCCCAAAATCTCAAAAGATTTTCTAAAGGAATTTTGTGATTGGAGTGGATTGAAAACTGTGGGCTAAAATAAATATTGCTCTCACTGGGTTTAGTATACCAATCTTATACAGGTAAAAGCCTGATCATTTTTATGCTGAGTTAACATAGAATGGAGGATAATGAACTTTCGAAGAGGCACCAATGTCAAAAACAGGGCAACAAGCCAAGGCTATGTGGTATTAATCTAATTCCAGGCCTTGAAAGTACAGAAATATTTTCCTTTAAATAAGCAAGGAACAATCTCCCTGATGTTTTATGTTCCTTTTAGGAAAAATAAATCCTCATATTTCATACTTTCAAATGGTTTACTTTAGTTGTGTTTTTTTAAGAAGTAGCAATAGTAAACTGGAAGGTGGTTCCATGTTCAAGTAGAAGGAATTAGATTTGGAACAATGAGAGCTAACTTTATTTTCATATGCAAGCCAAAAGACAAACACAGTCAGTCAAAATTATTATATTAACTTGTCAAATGGATTGCCTTATTTTCTTTTACAGATTGTGAAGACGGATACTTTGGTGCTGGTTGTAAGCTAAAATGTAACTGTGCGGGTAATGCAGTGTGCGACAAGGGAAATGGCACATGCGGAAGTGGAGTAAATTGTACAACTGGCTTCACAGGAGAAAATTGTCAGAGTAAGGAAGTATAAAACTTATTGTGATACATGTGAGCTTGTCATTTATTCCCAGATTCCTCATTTCAATTTCAAAGGCAGACAATTGAAGTCACATCTGGTAGTCTGTTGATTTGTGGCTCTGGATGTTTTAAACTCTTCACATTGGTAATCAAAAAACATTTTTTATGCCCATGCCCACTGTTATCTTTTACAACTTTTTGGAGCCTAGAAGTTGTCCTGGGTGTTAACCAATGTCCTATGTAGACAAGTCCAGTAGAAGTCTAGGCATGTAAACACATTGTCTGATATGAAATGTATGTTTATATTTAGCTCTCTTTTGAAAATTGTTGATATTAAACTGAAAATAAAGAAAACAAAATTCACAGACCCAATAAACTATCCTTTGCTTTTCAAACATTCATTGATCTATTCTGATTAGAGAAAACAAATTTAACTGTCAACTCTTTCATGCGCCAACCTGTCGCTAGCAACAGTTTTAAATCCTTTCCGAAAAATAGTTGTCAAACAAAAGATAAAGATCGCACCACCACACAATTTTCAGGATTGGAAAGAGGACTCTTGAGGGTGCTATTGTAACCTACTTTTGGGAGGTTGCCATTTTCAACAAATGAATAATCAATTATTGTGCATGATAGGGTCCTTTTGCGTCCTGCTTGATGTCAGTGGCATGACACAGTCAAGAGCTAACATATTCAATAAATGTAAAATGTCAGTCTTTATTAGGAAAAAAAACCAGGAAAAGGTCAGGAAAAATATGTCTCAATTATTTATCCTCAAACACAGTTGCGGTACACAAGACATCATATTGAGTGTGTCAATTTTAATTTCATACTTCCTGCTGAAAATGGCGAAAATTTAGACATTTTACCAACAATTCATTTCGCCTTGTAAAATATACTTTCTGTTAAAATCTGTCATTCTACACTATTTTTAAATATAGTTTGTCCTGATGGTCAGTTTGGAGTTAACTGTACGCACAGATGCCATTGTGATAATGATGCAGTTTGTGACAAAGGCAACGGGAAATGCCCAAATAATGGAATGTGTGGAAACGGCTTCAGAGGTGAAAACTGCCAAAGTAAGTATGACAACAGACCTACTTTGTTTCCAACTGACCATCGGTCCTTTTCCTGTTCCTTACATAAACATGATGGAAATGACTTGTTATTGAGACAAACTACATGTATAGTCATGCAGACAGTAATTATTGACTTGATATAATAAAGTCAACTATAATAAGTTATTGTATTCTCATCCACAGCAGTGATCAGCAGAGAATTTGTGATTAACAGCTTGTACACTTTTTGACCACTTTATAAGCATTGTGGTGTCATTTATAAGTTACAGAAAAGGAAATTAACTTGGGGTTGCGCAAAGTTAATTGGCTAGAGCAGGGTTTAACTGAACCTGTGAGCTCGAGATTAACATGACGGTGCTCAACTGACCAATATATAGCCCTGACAGTCTCCCTATTTTGCTAATATTATTTTTATGATAGTTATCATTATTATTAACATTATTATTATTATTATTCAGGCTATTCTACACATGTTCTCTTATTGTTAGGGTATTCAAACACTGAAAGTCACCTGGAAGTGGTATTTTTTCAAAATAAAGCTTTTGCTACTAATATATGTGTTTTGATGAGTGGAATGTGAATAAACAGTTAACTAAGGTTTTAAAAAATTAGTTCTTATGTTATTTACAAATTTAAGAGTAGACCCCGACCCGAGAGGGCACTGTTCGTAACGTCAATCGAGGCAGACTTTGCCTGTAATGCGTAGAGTAAACAAAAATTGCAAAGTACATGTACGGACCAAGTCGTGAGTTTGTACGTTTCAAAAAAAGATTTTTTTTTTTTTTTTTTTCCGGCAATGCCGACCAGGTGTATTGCTGCTGAATGCAGAAAAACACTTTTTGAAATGTACCAACTCACGACTTGGACGTACATGTACTTTGCACGTGTGTTTACTATACGCATTGCAGGCAAAGTCTGCCTCAATTGACGTCACAAAAGGGGTAGGCGAAGTCAGCCCCCCAAACAACTTTATATATTTTTTAAACATATAAATCGTGACAAACAATTACTAAAAAAATTGTTTTATTGTTCGTAAGCATATACTCTTATGTTTGAAAGAAAAAAAATGCTATTTCCAGGTGACTTGAAGGTATTGAAAGCACAGTTATTTGGAATTTTTTATTAAACACTTTTAAACACAAATGTTTTCTTTCAGACTCTTGCCCGTATGGTCAGACTGGTCTTCATCCAGACTGTACAGCGTGTTATGGTAAGGTTAGCAAATGACTTGATGAGCATTAAAAAAAATCTTTAATCACTGATTTTTCAAAACATGTTAGCCATAATGAAAATTTGTATATTACGCTTTTCAGTTCCAAATTTTTCCTAAAAGTGAAATATGAAACAAGAAAGAAAGGATTTTAATCTTGTGAATTAATTCTGATAGTATAAACCATGTGTACCAGTGAAATGGCGGCATGTCTTGACCGAGCGGATAAGATCACCAAGCTCAAGCTCTGGTGTGTCTGTTCAGCAGAGTGTGGGTTCAAGTCCCAGTGGTGACATTAATTGTGTCCTTGAACAAGACTTTTAACCATTATTGCTTGGTACAATGTAACTAAAGCCGTAGTACCCATCCACGTACCATCGATGCAGTAAAAGACCCACTAGTACACACTATAAATGCTCCTCTCTTAATGTAAAGGAGTGAACATTTCACTACCTTGTTAGAGTGGTGTCAGTTTCGCTCTTTTGAGAGTGAAAGTCAATCTGTGTCACTCTTTTTAAGTCAAATTGGAATGAACTTCACTCTAATCGAGTTGAAAGTACCTGTCTTTCACTCCAAAAAGAGTTTTCCGCCATATGGCTCTTATGGAGAGAGAAGGGTTCGCTTCATTATTTCTGGCAGTGAGTTTATTGAATCATTTGAAGGCTGTACTAAAAAGGAAAGGAGAAAAAAAGCCCTGAACACCCTTTTCTAAAATATACCCAATTTTGCTCCTATTTGTTTTTTACTAAGAATTGTTAGTGACTCTAAAAGCTGGCAAACCTTGATAAACACTTGACATAACAAAGGCAACATGAAAGAAATATTTAAGGCAGGAAATGCAAGAAGATGAACACTACTAGAAATTGCACAAAAAGTGCATTTATCATGTTGTTGAAAAACAACTTTTGGGCCTAGTATGTACAATGTGGTTGATCAATTTTTACAGCCGGCACTTGCCACTATTTGCTAGGAAATGTTAAGTTAAAACAAAATTCCAATACTATAACAATGTTTTTTAATAAAAGCTGTACTCTGGAACAACTTTGGGAAAGGGAGAGAGTGAACAAGATTTATGATGGTATTTTTTTTCAGTTCCTGTATCCGTGATCTATCAGGTCAGCTCTAAGCAAGACTCGAGCCAGACCCTTATATGGGCGAAAGCTCCTCAAAACAAGTGTCCTGTTATTGACTATGCGGTACAGTATAAATTGGTTACGAGAGATCGTTGCCAAGAGGAGGCTGGGGAGTTTGAAACTCTACACAACACAACAGAGAGACAGGCTCCTGTACCACATCCTAATTCATCTTTAGAGGCAAATTCAATCTACAAGGTTCGTGTTCTTGCCAGGAATGAGGCAGGACTTGGGAAGTTTCAGGAGGATGATTATATCGAACATACAACACCTGAGAAGGGTAAGTTCCTGGTAGGAGAGCATCTATAGGGATGGGAACTTTCTGACTTTGAACTGGATTCATACTTCTTTATGTCTGCCTAGAGAAGATAATACCTGCAATTTGCTTTCATAAAGAATTCATGCTCTTCTGATTAATTTACTGATCTGGTAACCCTTTTTTCTGAGGATACTGAAATCTATAACTCCAGGGGTTCACAAAAGTTGGAAGTGCTAACATTTCAACATTCATTAAAAAAAAATTGTTCTCACTGATTTCAAAAAGTCTATTTTAGTCAGTGAACTGAGCTAGTTTTTCATGAGCATTTATGTCACAAAATGTTACTCTTTTTAATTGGCTTACAAGTGCTTTGTAAAGAATTGTCTGGATTATAAGGTTATGCTGTAAGAAATTCCTTTCAATGATAAAAAAAGTGTTTTAAGGTAAAATTACAGGCAAAGTGTGACAGCTTTGGATTCGAGATAGCAACATCGTTGGTAAGAAAACAAATCAATGGACCCTTCAAAGCGACTAGCACTTTGACCTGTACTATAGGTTTGAGAATATCATCAGTGTAGAGAGATGAAGAGATGATGAAGAAATGTTCAGGTTTAGAACCCTTTTATTACAATGCTTGATTCTTATACTTTCTAATAATCATTGTGACAGGTCCCAACTATTACGCATAAGGAGGTAAAAAGTAAACTTGCTGTTTCGTGTTTTTATTTTAGAGCCAACGGGATCTCCAACAGATTTCAAGACTACTTCAGCAGCGAAGCATAGTGTGGCATTGAGCTGGAGTGAAACACCATGCGGTCAAAGAAATGGTGTGATATTTAAATACAAAGTGAGTCTTCATAGCAGATTGTTTCGATCAAAACAATTTACTCATGTCAATCCTATTATAAATTCAAACTTTCAGTATTTGAAACTTCATTCATAAATACCTCAGACAGTTTCGCTAATCCTATTGGTGGAGAGCGCGTCACGTGGGGGTGTTTAAACCGTTGATAACTGGTTGTCCGCGCTAGTCTTGATGCAAGACATTTCTTGTTACGGGCGATGCAGGCGCTGTCGGTGATTTGGCCGCGCTGTGTGTGAAAGGAAAATCAGCGAATAGGCACTAAGACTATACGCGCATGCGCACGAACGGAACCGGAAACACACGCGTACGGACATCGTACATGTACATTCAACACGTATACTGAACATACCATGGAGTTGGAAACATACAGAGCTCAAGCACTCGGCGGAAACGGATAAGTTTTACAGAGTTTCTTACTTTATGACGCCTTTTAACCAAAAAGGTATTTATGAATGGGAATCTAGTTATGTGTACAGGAAATCAAAGTGTGTTGAATCGGTTTTCAACTAGTGGTTTAAACCCGCCGAGGCCTGGTTCTTGATAATTTACCTCGACTTCGTCTCGGCAAAATTATTAAGAACCAGGCCTCATTGGGATTGAACCACTAGTTGAAAACCTGTTCACCACACATTGATTCCCTTATTTAAAGTTTCTTGTAGCGATGTGTCAGGTGTAAATTGTTGTAACATTTATCGGTGTCTTTTTATTTCCCATTCTCAAAACAATGTACAGCTCTCATACAGGGTGCTGGAAAAACCTTATGACACCAACTTCAGTCCAAACAGCTCATTTCAATCGGTCGACATAGATTCACCAGATATGCACATCAACATCAGCGGTTTAGAACCATCCACAAAATATGATTTCCGACTGAAAGGTTTCAACAGTGTTGGTGTTGGAGAGGATGCAACACTAGAGGCCTTTACTGCAGT
This sequence comes from Asterias amurensis, assembly GCF_032118995.1. Lineage (NCBI taxonomy): Eukaryota > Metazoa > Echinodermata > Asteroidea > Forcipulatida > Asteriidae > Asterias > Asterias amurensis. The sequence goes on from NC_092660.1 coordinate 1,045,222, forward strand.
TGAGACAGGTATTGTGGGACATCATTCAATTATCACAATTTTGTTAAAATGAATTTATGGAATCCTGCATTCTTCATGAGTGAATTTAAAACAAGTTTCTTGTTTTAATTTTGTTTTGTCAGCGTTAGTGATATTAACTGTTAAGGGCTTGGTTTATCAAAGTCATTAATAGTAAAAAATTTAAAATAAGCAAATGGAGACCTGTCTTTTTTTATTTGTTACTTCGTAGCCTAAAAGTGGCATCTTCTTGTTTTGGAACGTCTCAAAAGTCAGGCACACCACACTCGAAAAGAACGTTCTTGTTTCTGTAGACACGTCAGCCTGGACTGCCAGAACCTCTTTTGACTTTTGAGATGCTCTCTTATGATTCTTTAGATATAGAATCTTCCCTTGGTAAATTTTATATCTTTGACTTTACAGATCTTCCTGCTCCGACCAAGCTTTCCCAAGACGATGTCTCAAATTTGACTTCTTCCACAGTCACTATCGCTTTGAATCTTCCATCCTCGTCAGAGTACATTACGTAAGTTGAAATTATTTTTGGCCTGTAATATTCCAGGCCTGGAATTACTCAGACGCCATTTGCTCACTGCTCTTGGCCTTGGTCCCCCTTCAAATGTTTCCCATAGACTTTTAAGATTTTCCAATAGCCTTTGCCAAAATGAAAATCACCCTGCCCTTTCAAAGATGAATTTCCAGGCTTGATGTTTGTTTCAATCATTGTGTTATTAGGAATGAAACATTTCAGATCTTTTTCTGAATTCAACATTTTTATGCTGGCTTTGTGAACAAAACTTTTATTTTCTATAGACAAAAAAGACATTTTGTTGTTTAAAGGGAAGGTACACGTTTGGTAATTACTCAAAACAAATATTACTTAAAAACTGACTTGGTAACGAGCATTGGAGAGTTGTTGATAGTATAAAACATTGTGAGAAACGGCTCCCTCTGAAGTAGCATAGATTTTGAAAAAAGGTAATTTCTCACTAAAATAACAAAAACTTCTTGCTAGAAGTTGTTTATTCCTATCTGAAAGCACACAAATTCGTCCAACAAGGATGTTTTTTCTCTCATCATTTTCTCGCAACTTCGACGACCAATTTAGCTCAAATTTTCACAGGCTTGTTATTTTATGCTTATGTTGGGATACACGAAATGAGAAGACTGCTCTATGACAATTACCAAATGTGTACCTTCCCTTTTATCTAGTGCTGTAGTGCTGTGGATTCTGTTTCCAAAACCTTGTTTGAATCTAAACTCTGCCTTCACTAGTTGTCAATTTAACCATGTTAATTTGTATTCTGACGCTTATGCCAATAAAGAGGGGCTCCGAGGTCAAATTCATTTTTTGATTCGCTCATTTTCCAACAGAAAGTCCTTAAATGGAAATGAGACAAACATTACAAGTATCAAACTTCACATTTAATCTTTTGTTTATTTATATTTTCAACAGCAAAATTTGCAAAATGCTGTCATTGAAGATTATCGAGAATGAGCGTGAATGTCATCGAAATTAAGAAATAGACTTTAAGTTTCAACATTTTGTGCGTTTCTGTAAAACAAGTATGTCAAGTTTCATTTTTTAATAACATCAGTTGATTGAACACTGTGTGCCAACATTCACCTTGCCTTGTTCATTTCAGTTTTTAAAACAGCTCTCTGTGGTATTGAATAAAAATTAACTTGCACAAGAATTTTTGTTAAACTGTGACTGATCCAACATTAACTGAAATTTAACTCTTGAACATTATTTGTGTGTTGTGTAGAGGCATGCAAGTTGGTGTACAGCGGGTTAAGACAGTCACTAGAAGGGACACCAGGGGATCAAGGTACCAACGATCCACTGAACCAACTCTTTATGTAGCAGCAGAATTACCTAAGAAGGATCTCCCTGCAACATTCACTGTGGGTGACGGAGAAACAGAGGGAAACAAACCCCTGGAAAGCAACACTCAATATGACATCTATCTCGGATCAGTCAGTAGGATTTCTCAATCGGTAAGCCTTATATTTTATCCCTTGTGTCATTTTGTAAACCATGACAAATTCACCCCTTGCAACAACGCAACATGTGTCTACTTTCTCACAAGCTTGTAAATAAGTCATTTGCGAGTTAGAATTTCTGGTACAATGACTAACTCACTTGATCATAAGTTGCTGCTTGACTTTTGAATTCCTCAGACCAGACTATCAGGACAGTTGCTAGATCACATGGTTTGGGGCAAGCTCTTGCATAGTTACATAAGAGATGATGAGCACCCATGTGTCTCATGATTTGGGGCAAGCTTTTGCAGAGGTAACAAACACCAATACACATTCCTCAATTAATATGTAAGGCAAAGGCACAATGGTACCAGGGTTTGTTCATCTGGAGGATGCTATACAAAAGCTTGCCCTGAACCATTAAATATAGCAACTATCTCTTTAGTGCGAAGAATTCAAATCAAAGTGGTTTCTTGTGAGTATAGGCAAGTCATTGTACAATACTTTGTTCCAAACGAACTCTCAAATGGCTTATTTAAGAATCAAATTGCATAAGAAAATTACGGTATATTGTGCACTATAACACACAGGTACTTTTATTACAACAATGGAGAAACAGTAATTTGGGGAACTAAATTCCTATAGATTGGTTCAATCAGCTTATTGCTATTGTGCTTCAGATATTATGAAGGATTAAAACATGGTTAAATATAAATATAAGTTTGATACAATCTAAAACAAATGTGTTGATATTTCTCTCTTTTCTGTATTTTTTAAGGATTATGCCGTTAAGTGGAGTGAGCCACTAAGAGTTACAGGTAATTTACTGCTCAATAACTCCACCGTGATCATTTTGACAATTTTGCTAATTCAACGCGAAGGCTTCAAACTAAAGCCTGGTTCATACTTCCTGCGAATGCAAATGCGAAGGGAATGTTGACGCCACAAAATTCGCTCTGTTCATCTTACTTGCGAATATTGCTGCAAAAGGATAGTTGTGACGTAAAGTTCACATCAAATTCGCTTCGCATTCACAGGAGGTATGAACCGGGCTTGAGGCAGGACAGAAAAAAGTAGTCCGGTTCTTTTGTGGGGGTGGGTAATATTTGGAAGTTTTTTTATATATTTTTACCTTCTTAATATTTCTGTTGTCTGTCCCTCATAACACTTTCCATAAGGTAAAATTATGAGTTTCATTATTGTAGAACAATTATCATACCATGTTCCATTTTTGGTCTTGATCGGTAAAATCACAAGCAACTTAGCGGCCAGCTTTTTACTGAAACTGAACTTTGAATCCTTAACTAGCTATTTTTGTAAGTGTCATCAATTTCTCAATTGATGTTGAAGATATAAGCTTCAACAACAATAAGATATTAGAAGTTACATGTACATGTATATGATAATATGTAATTCTGCTTTCAAACCTTAACAATATAATCTTTGTTTGGCAGTGCCACAAAGTGCAGGCCCTCCGGTAGCTGCTATTGTGGTTCCATTGATGCTGATTGTCCTGATTGGTATTGTGGTTGCTGTGATCTTCCAAATAAGGTAATAATTATTGTCACAATGTAGTGATATTTACAGGGAAAATCGGCCCAAATGCTGTAAACACATCAAATAAAAAAACATTGGCCATAAATTATGTTAAACAATTTTCTTTTAAAGCAGAAATAAGCAGGATGCCCAGTCACAGATGATACATAAAAATGTGAATTCCCTTTTTGATTAGTAACCTTAGTCTGGTAAGCCTAATATTGTGGTGCTACAGCTCCTTACAGGCAGTGGACACTATTGGTAATTACTCAAAATAATTATTAGCATAAAACCTTACTTGGTAATGAGTAATGGGGAGCTGTTGATAGTATAAATCATTGTGAGAAACGGCTCCCTCTAAAGCAACATAGTTATTTGAGAAAGAAGTAATTTTTGACGAATTTGATTTTGAGACCTCGGATTTAGAATTTGAGGTCTCGAAACTTCATGTGACAAGTTTTCTTTCATTATTATCTCGCAACTTCGACGACCAATTGAGCTCAAATTTTCACAGGTTACGGCTTCATATTTTATGCATATATTGAGATACACCAAGTGAGAAGACTGGTCTTTGACAGTTACCAATAGTGTCCAGTGTCTTTAAGCAGACTATTTTAAGTAGAAAAATTCTGCTGAGCAAAGCTGAGCATTAGCAGTTTACCGTTTTTCATTGTAACTCAAGATCAATTCAGCTTGTGGCTTTGACACATGGTATTGGGAAACCATCCGGAATGAATAAACTTACAAATGAACGCTGATACCATAACAGTTAAGCATTGATGAGTGAAGGAATGCTGTACCGGTATTTATTATTTTTGTTAACTGTATTTTTCAGGAGGAAGAAAGGACTTAACAACAGCCTGGTGGATCGGAGACATTTCAATGCTGCAAATGGTAAGAGATTATAAGTTGCATCCCTGTAAACTTTCTTCTTGACTTAATAAACAGATTATTCTGTCTGATAGAAAGAATGAGAACTTTTCAGACTTGAAGGGATCAGAAATTACATGCATTTTAAACAATTCTGCACATAATTTAATTGACAACTTCACAGTCAACAGAGTTTTTGAATGTTTTATTTGTTTTGTCAGCAGGAGTGCGAGCTAGCAATGACAAACTCTCTTCAGGATTAGAAAACCCATATAGTGATGTTGCCAATGAAGGTCCGCCTGCAAGCACACCAGCCAATACACCAGCCGCAGCACCAGCCACTTCACCAGCCACACCAGCCACTGCACCAGCCAGACCCAAGCAGGTTAAGAAGAAGAAGCAATTTACGGCTCCTTTCCCGATTCCATTATCAGAGTTGAAAGATTATGTCAGCAAGAAGAAGAAGGAAATGTACAAAGAAGGCAATGGGTTTCTGTTTGACTATGAGGTGAGTTTTGATAATGTGGTACGTTAATAACTACAAAATGTGAATTTATTTTTGTGCTTTTTACCCCCAAGTTGACCCCTCAGAGCACCTTTTATTATTACCTAAACAATGATACATTCATTCTTATTGTAGATAATACCAGAAGTGTCCTGCTCAATGACCCAAGTGTTATGACCGGATTGTGAACTTAAAAACTGATAACTCAGATACCAGAACTTGAATCTGGTGCACCTGACTGCCTCGGCCAAGACACACTTATGATTATGATGACATTTACATGTAGGTCTGTTAAGCGCATTGCTAAAGAACCGTAACTGGTTGAAACACTGCAAAAGAGACATAATGGTTTCCCATTCTTCTGCAAGGTAGTAAACAAACTGTGATAACATCAGAACTAAGGTCTGTTGCCTCTCAATGATAATTAAGAGTAAGCTCTTTCAACTATATTGAACTTTTGTATTTCTTTTCAATTTTTAGAATTTGCCCGATTCCGACTGTCATTCATGTGAAAGAGCAAAGGACGACAAAAACAAAGAAAAGAATCGCTATGCTAACATCATTCCTTGTGAGTTTATTATTAATATGATTATTTTTTTGTGATCAACTGTTTTCTTAACATAAAAAACCTGAAATACTTCATATCGGATGAGCTGCCAGGCAGCACTGAAGAGGCCATATCTTGTACCAGCTTTAGGCTTCTTGTCTGCGACCTCCCCATACTATTATTAAGTTCTGTTTAGTAGTTTTCCTTATATTGTACTACCTAATGGTATGGAAAATGAACCAAATGACTTCACAATAATTTGTCTTCATGCCTCTAATAATAATAACACATCATTGGTGTCTTTTATAGTTCAGGTATCTACCAATAAGGTACTCAAGGCACTTAAGACAGGTTTTTGAGACAAAATTATTTGAAATTACGAGTAAGATGTATGTAGCACTTTATAAGGGTTTACATGGTGCTGCTGCGCACTTGGCAGCTCCTGACAGAAACACAGAGATAAACCCCTTCTTGTAGCAATTGTGCATTACATCACACATATGGCATTTATGTCCCATCAGAGGTATGAATCAATTATGATTAAGTGTCTTGCAAGATCAGGACTGGAACCCACACTATTGCCCTGTATTTTTGCACAATTTTTATTCACGCTATTCCATTGTTTTGTATGAATTTTTCTTGTTGCCACTTAAGAGATCTCATTTTAAATTGTTTACCTTTTTTACAATTGCTAGTTTTAATTTCCATGCCCATGCTTTTAGACTTTTATAACCAGTCGCTTTTCCTTTGTTTTGTACGTTTCTCCTTGTTGCTTTTGCTTTTTGCACTGCTGTTTTCCCCCATTATTTTTAATATGTGTACATCCTAATCTTTTGAATTGTAGTTTTAAGCAATGTTTAGTTTGTATTCAAGTGTGTTTAATCCAACCATTTATATTTAGATTCCTAACTTTGTATCTACCACAGATGACTTTTCTCGTGTTGTGCTTGAGAAACTACCAGATGAACCAGACTCTGATTATGTAAATGCAAGTTACATAGATGTAAGTTTGTCATATGATTTCTTTCTGTTCCATTGTGTTCCCCTGTACAGAATCGATAAACGACCACTCCAGTTTTTAGAAAGAACTGAAACATATTCAGGAAATCCCCTGAGGTGGAGAAAAACTGGAACCAAATACGGCAGAATTACTTTTGTACAGATACAGGCTTTGTGATAACGAAAACGACATATTTCCTGAAGAGTTCAACGAAATTAAACAAAAAAACATTTGGTTTTGACAGTCCAACAGCCCACCCACCAAGATAAAAAGATAAAATAAACAAGTTTTAATGACACTTCTGTATAAATTTAACCACTGTTTTTGCTTCCTTCTCACCACTACAGGGTTTCAATGAACCAAACAAATACATAGCCAGCCAAGGTAAGTAAAAAACAAACCGATGCAACTTTTTTCCCTTCGATCTCTAAACCACAAAAAGTTACTGGCACTGAAAACATTTGATAATTGTTTCTATATTTGTGCATGGCATTGTTGGTCGGTTAATAAGATCATTAGACTATGGTGTTTCTGGTCAACAGAGTGTAGTTTCAAGTCCCTGTTGTGGCACAAGATACCATACCTACTTTGCCCTTCTAATATGACATTAAATTGTCGGTGCCGTGTAATGGGATTGGTAGTGCAAAAAGAACCCAGAACACGTTTTGTGGTAGAGCAGCAGTTACCCCGGTATTTCTGGTTCACAAAGCAAGCACCTTTGTTAACAGGTTTTTTTCAGGCTTGCGAGCTACAGTGATTAAGTTCATTTATGAGGCATCCTTGGTTGCATAACCAGGACTTTATAAAAATCATTTGGTGTAAATATTGTGGTTTGATCTTTTGTGTTTTTTTTTTTCCATTTCATTTTATTTGCCAGCAAACATGAAAAAACACATACATGTATTAAAAAATTGCACATCAAAGATTTACAAGAAAAAGCAATACAATGGTTATAAAAAGAGAACCAAAAAAAATATGTAAAAACACAAGCAAATTACTGAGAAACCTTGCCTGGCCGTGGGCAGATATAAGGATTGTGTAGGAAACACCTCCAGTGGGGTGGAACACAAAACACTACAGACAAAGCAAAAGACAAGAACCCTGGCAGGGAAAGCCAATAGCGACAGAAAGTCACTTTCAAAGTGGCTGACCTTTTGGTTCCAGACAGTAACGAGTATTAACAAGACAAAACACACCCTTTTGTTTCAAACATGTACTTTTTAAAAAGGTTGACAATTTTAATCTCATGAAAGTAAATAGCATTTATAGTGTTGATTCTAAAGTTTGAAGATAAATTTCTGAGATGATTTACGTATTAATTTTGAGAAAATGAATACCAGCACTTATTCATTGTGAAAATTGCGGACCATTATGACAATCTCGTGTTATTTTATGAATCACAATTTCAGGTCCAAACAAGGCTTCAGTTTGTGATATGTGGAGGATGATATGGCAGGAGAATACCACTAAGATTGTCATGCTCACCAACCTACAAGAAGGAGTCAAGGTAATTCAAGCTGCATTGGTTTAATTAGTTTGACTTTTTATTACACATGAACAACCAAAATTAGCGCACAAAAACAAGATAGATAGAAAACGAGACAACAGTTGAAAAACCCAAATGAGGAAACACTCCGCAATCAGGTAAGGACTTAAAACCCAATCCACATAGATAGCTTCAGGTCTGAGGTTAGCCTTTAGTCAAGTCGCACACGGCACACTGGTTGGCACGCACAACCCCAAAAATGTAACGCACGAAAAAGACTATTACTGCGAGTGGCGAAGCGGCGAAGCCGCGAAGCGCCTTTACCAACTCATTTTGGGGCCTTATGTTTTTCTTTACATTTGCCAATGATTTTGGTGGGAGAAAATGTAATGCATAACGCATTAGCGTGGTGAGTTGCTGGCCAATAAGAAGTCACAATTACTTGCATGACGTCACAAGAACGTTCGATGCAAATTCGTTACATTTTCTCCCACCAAAATCGTTGGCAAATGAAAAGAAAAACATAAGGCCCCCAAAACGAGTTGGTAAAGGCGCTTCACGGCTTCCCGCTGGCGGCGATGGTCTTTTTTCGTGCGTTACATTTTTGGGGCTGTGGTGCTATCCGGTGTGCCGCGTGTGCCTTGACTAAAGGCTAGTCTGAGGTGGGATTTGAACCGAGACCACAAAGGTGACATGCAGGGGAAAAAACCCACCAAGCCAACCTTATGAACATTTCTCCAAACTTGAGGTAGAAAGTTGATTAGCAAATGTTAAACCTGTATGTTAGTACATTGACTAGTGATTTGCTTTGATACTTGTCTGACCTAGTGAGACACGAGTCTTTGAGGGTGCACATGCAGAAGTCAGATTTGGTAACTATTTACCTTATCTTTCTAGGCGATTCTCTTTTTCTAACTTGCAGGGAAAGTGTGAGAAGTATTGGCCAGATAAAACAGCATGCTATGGTGATTATGTTGTCACTTTGAAAAAGGAGGTAACACAACCAGACTACATCGTTCGAGATTTCATGATGGTTCGGAAAATGCAGGTATACCTTCCGTTTTTGGAATTGTTCAATTTTAATCCTATGTAAACGCAGATCTTACAATAAAACTAACCTGTGACAATTGTATTTCAAAAGGTGTTAGTGTTTTGAGATATCACTATAAAATCTGGAGTGGTTATGTCCAGGCAGGAAGAATACTCCAGAAATGGAATACACAATCTGAAAAACGTTTCATGCATAAAGGTTTCTCAGATTGTAATGTTTTTTAATCTCTCTCTCTCTCTCTAAAACTGCATTCCTTAAAAGGGAATCGTTTCTCAAAATATTATACATTATCAACAGCTGCAGTGCTTCTTACGTAATACTCTAACCGTTAGAATCTTATCTTAACCACACCCTAGGATGAAGGATGCAGATATGTTCGTCAGTATCATTTCATAACCTGGCCGGATATGGGCTTGCCCCATGATCCCATCAAAGTGGTGAATTTTGTCAAAACGGTGAAGGAGTTCAGCCCAAAGAATGCTGGTCCCATGGTCGTTCATTGCAGGTTGGTATTTTTGTTATGGCACATTATTTGTTTGTCACAGTTATTTTTATCAGTTTTTAATAAGCTGAAAGGGAAACTGATGGGGAGTTCTCCACAAACACTAGGGCGAAACTGGTCATTTTGGTAGAGCATTGACACATTAATCAGAAGCTTAGGCACAGGTTCAAGTTCCGCTTCAGTGACCCTGATGGGATCCACCAGGATCACGATACCACCAAGATCCTGATCCCATCAGGATCCCACCAGGATCACGATGCTACCATGATCCCATCAGAGAGAAATCTGGAGGGATCCCAATTTTATTGACCAAGATCCCATTTTAGGTCGATCAGAAAAACTAGTCTGATTGCATGTTAGCATGATTGTGAAGGCATTTTAATTCTATGCCACTAGTAGTTTAATCAGTTTGTAATTAACCACAAGGGAAACTGATAGGGAGACCGCCAACATTGTGACTAGATAGCTCAGTTGTTAATCCATAAGTCAAGTCGTGCTATAGTCAATTGTTCTTTGTTCATGACAATACTTATGCCATTGTTTTTTCATCTATGACTTACTTTGTAGTGCTGGAATCGGTCGCACTGGGGTGTTTTTGGTTTTGGACGCCATGTTGGACCAGGCCAAGGTAGAAGGTCGAGTCGATATCTGGAATTTTGCTTGCGGCATGAGAGACAAACGGATGAAGATGATTCAAACACCGGTAAATAAAATACATCAATTTATCTTAGTTCATTTGTACAAGTTCTGAGCCTGAACCTAGAAATGAAACATCCTCATCGAAGAAAGGCTACATTCCAAAAAGCAGTCACAAAGTTTACAAAAAGGTAAACAAAACATGTCAACCTGACGCGTTCATTTTTTTTCCAAGTCGAGTAGGAGATCCGCAAGCTACACAGTTTGAGTTTGAGCCCATGTCCCCTGAATTTTAAGACATTAGATGTCTTAACCTGTAGATCCCCAATTATGCGGCAATCCTGGAATTCCGTGTACACAGTTGCCATGCCCCTGGTCTTGGCCTTGGTGACCCCTTTCAAAAGTTTCCTATTGGACTTAAAGATTTTTCAACGGAAGTACCCTTTGCAAAATGAAAATGGCCCTGACCTCTCAAAGATTAAACTAAAGAACTGTTACTTTTAAAACTTCTTTCTCAATACAAACAGGCCCAATATGAGTTCATCTTTGATGTCCTGATTGAGACGTTCCTTTGTGGTGACACCAGCATCAAACCAGAGAATATTCCCTCCAAGTTGTCTGCATTGAAGAAGACCACAAAGGGCAGTGGGAAGACAGGACTACAAGTAGAGTTTGAGGTGACACTTTCATTTTATCGTTATTTAGTGCTGTATGATCTTTCTAGACAACCAAGTGGTTCACCGACCATCATGCAAGGAGTTTTTTTTGCCTAATGCAGTCTTTATGCCTGATGCAGACCTGTGCATTCAACAAATTTCAAGAAGGCCAGCTGTTGCCAAGTAGGAACTATGTTTAGATGGATTGCACTAAGCGTCATCAATCGCCATATTTGATGATAAACAATGCAAAAGTACTGCGCACAGCTCTCAGCCAATGATAGCCTTGCGCACGTGCACATTTCATCAAATGTGGCTGTCAATGACGCTTAGTGCAATCCATCTATACCACAGTTGACTACAATGGTCTGTAACAAAAAATACAGGTGAGGGATTCAATAACGGAAGTAAACTTGCCTACAAATTATCACAGTATACTATACCAAATCTGGAAGCTGTAGAATCAGGGAGAGTTTGTAGCTCTGTATCCTACATAAAGATACATGAATAAAGCTGACATTAAGTTTATTCATGTATGTTTATGTAGGATACAGAGCTACAAACTCTCCCTGATTCTGCAGGCAAACCAATCTTTCCATGTTCCAATGAGCAAATTTGACAATCTCCCTGAGTATGCAAACTTTTTACCAATTATGTTGAATGTAGTTCTAAATTTCTCCCTTCTGATTGTTGTACAAAATCTTCATGATTGTGAGAACAACTGTTGACATCTATGATGTACTCATATGGCTATTGAAATTTAATATTCACCTAATCATACTATTTTCAACTCATTCCGATTGTCTTCATACAGAATCTGAATTTGGTTACCCATATTCCGAACCCTGAAAAGTTCAAAGGAGGCCAGCTACCAGAAAACGTAAAGAAGAACAGATTTCCAGAAAAACTACCAGGTGAGGATTTATTCGGTTTATAAATGACATATCAGGACAAAAGTTTTTTGTTTTGTTCACATTTTCCTATCTACCAAATTGAGTTTGAGTGATTAATTTTTTTTTGTTACAATGCAGAATTGGAATTTATTCAACATTGGTTTTAAAATAGTTTACATATCTTTGCAATTGTCATTTGGAATTCGATTGTTGTATTATAACAATAAGAGACATCACTGTTAGGAGATCTTAGGGTTAAACATTCATTTTACATTCCAGGTAACTTGGAGGCAACTAACTGCAGTGCTTGCTACAATACTGTTTTTGTAGCACATGAGTTCAAATTGTTCCAGCAATGTCTTACGATTCCCAAGAACATTATGAGAACATTAAGAAGTGAATGGATTCTCGTCTTAGGTTGAAACATTCCTTTTACTTTGCAGATTCCACACTGTGAAATTGTATCACTCTTTCTTCATGTCAGGTTTCCATACTCTCTACATTTTAAAGAATAATTGATGATCATTTTATTTATAAGAGGTTTTTGTATAATATCTTTGATTGTTCGTTGTTGCTTAAGTCTAGTGCTCTTTTATTGTATTGTATTTCTTTATTTGTGTTTTTCCCTCTGCATTTTATGGTGTGTTTTTTCATTTTTAAAATGTTACACATGTTTGAAAATTAGTGTCTTATTTAGATACATCAGTTCATAGACTTCTCCTTTGTTGTATAGTTGTAGGTATTTCCTGTACTTTACTCTTATTATTAGCAGTCATTTTTAAACAATTCATTATTGCTTTAAAGCTTGGCTGAACAAGCTCCCTCTGGGATTGAATGAGGCACTAAACAGTACCAATTAACATCAATTTTTGTTTTCAAGTTGATCTGTATCGACCTCACTTGATGTCATCAGGAGAAGATGGATCCAACAACTACATCAATGCCTGCTTCCTTAATGTAAGCCATTATACCTCGGTGATTTGTTGAGTTACTGTTGATTAAGCAAACCATCACAAAAAATTTCCATCTGAAAGCTCACTGATTCTAAAGTTCATACCAGTACCAATCCTCCAGAGAAATATTTCCATCTGAAAGCTCACTGATTCTAAAGTTCATACCAGTACCAATCCTTGAGAGAAATATTTCCATTGAAAGTTCACTGATTCAAAAGTTCATACCAATACCAATCAATAAGAAAAAAATGTCAAAATATGAAACTCAAAGTTGACCAAACAAAAAAACTGCATTAAAGCTGTAAAATAAATCACCATTCCTTATTTAGATTGTTAAAATCAATTTAAGCCTTACATGTATATATGGATGTACTTAAAATCAAAACTTAAACCTTTTTGGTTATTGATATAGTTTGTTTTGTTACACTTTTATGACTTTGTCTTCTAACTTTGTTATTTTACAGAGTCCTAGCTCCAAAGGAAAGTACATAGCCACCCAAATGCCCTTACCCCACACCATCAGTGACATGTGGAGAATGGTCTATGACTACAAGTCAACTTGTATCGTCATGTTGAATACAGTAGACAAAAACGATCCGGTAAGAAGAAAGTGTACCTAAATAATTCACAATTCAAAGTTGCCTTGGAAATCAACTTTGAAAATCTGCCTGTATTTATTTTGAAGTTATTTGAAATGAAAACAAAATAGTGGTTGTAATTTCTTTTGACACACCCACCCACATATTGATATTTACAGACATGTGTTGAGTATTGGCCAGAGAGAGGCTCTGCATCATATGGCAATCTGACAGTCACTCTACAGTCTACTAACAAAGTGGGACCAAACATCATTATACGCTACCTAGCCCTGGCTGATGATCAGGTACAATGATGGAACAAATTCTTAATCATTGAAACCGTGCATGGTGAAACTAACAATCTGTTTGGCTACAGCTACGGCTTCGGCTATATTTCCATGTCATCGTGTGTTGAAGTACAGGATGTCCTTAGCAAAACCCTTAGGAACAGACGTTGCCATAGCCGTAGCCGTAGCTGTAGCTGCTAATAGACCGATCCATTAAGCTCCACCCCATTGCGTTTTGACAAATCACAACCCATTGCGCAATAAAAAAAGTTTGACAAATAAAGTCTGACATGTTTGCTTGGCGCGTGCGGCAGAGTTGTGCAGAAATGTATTGGAGAGGCTCACGTGTTCTTCCTCACACGTGTGCAGTGGGTGGAGCTTAATGGATCGGTCTATTTGGACAATATAGCCCAAGGCATATCTTACTTGGAGACTAATAACGTCATTACAAAATCAGGATACAATGTGTTTGCACTGACAGTTTTCTATTGCAGAAGTTTTAAGTTTATGTTTCATTCTTGTTATTGATACTCAGGAATCCCGTCTGATTTGTCACCTTCAACTACTCAACTGGCCCGTTGGTGGCGTACCATCATCACCAAGATCCATTGTAGAGTTGGTTACAGCCGTTAAAGAGTGGCAACTCGAGCACAAAGACGACCGAATTATAATTCAGTGCATGTATGATGCTTGGTCATTTCCTTCTGCTAAGCTCTCAATAAAAACACAATCCAACCAAACTCTAATAATGTCAAAAATGTTGTTGTCTCATTTGAGTGAGAAATGTGTTCTGCATTTATGCTTTGTCAGACTTGTGTGCACATGCTTATTTGATCAAAACAAATTTGTTGGCCTAGTTGTTATCTTTGCATAAAGTTTTAATTTACATTAAAGGCAGTGGACACTATTGGTAATTACTCAAAATAATTATCGGCATAAAACCACACTTGGTAACGAGTAATGGGGAGAGGTTGATAGTATAAAACATTGTGAGAAAAGGCTCCCTCTGAAGTGACGTAGTTTTCGAGAAAGAAGTAGTTTTCCACGAATTTGATTTCGAGACCTCAAGTTTAGAATTTGAGGTCTCGAAATCAAGCATCTGAAAGCACACAACTTCGTGTGACAAGGGTGTTTTTACTTTCATAGTTATCTCGCAACTCCGATGACCAATCAAGCTCAAATTTTCACAGGTTTGTTTTTTAATGCATTTGTTGAGATACACCAAGTGAGAAGACTGGATTTTGACAATTACCAATAGTGTCCACTGTCTTTAATTATTTGTATTGCAGTCCATATATTAAGATAGGATAGGATGATAGTAGTTTTTATGTTTCAAGTCCTAAAATGAATGAAACCTTGATCGAAAACAAATATTTGTTGGCCTAGTTGTTATCTGTATACAAAGTACTAATTGACATTCATAAATACTTAAGACAGTTTATCCATTCTGATTGGTCGAGAGGGCATCACATGGGGGTGTTTAAACGGATGATATAACACCAGTAAAAAATGTTTAAACATGAGCATGACACATTGAGAACTAATTAAAGAATTGCAGTTTGTATTAAGATATGATAGGATAGGATGACAGTAGTTTTTGTGTTTCAAGTACAGACTAAAGAAAGAAAATATTTTACTGTGTACGCCATGCCAAATGATTTGATTGGTTTTTTGTTTGACAGTGACGGTGAGGGCGCTAGTGGAACATTCTGTGCTCTCCTTAACGTCATAGAGAGACTGAATATTGACAATGTGGTGGATGTCTTCCAAGCAGTCAAGAAACTCAGAGTCTCTCGTCATAGATTGGTGCAGTCACAGGTAAGCTGACTGGTGCTTTGTGAAACTTCACACTCATCTCTGGAGCTCCCTACCGGGGCCCAATTTCATGGCTCTGCTTACCGTAAGCAAAGAATCTGCGCTTACGAAAGCAGCGAATTCCAAGCTTATGCCATTCGTATTTCACAGGTTAGCTGGGAATGTTTGCTTGTGTGCATGGGTACTCCACATAATTAATAGGCACTCTTCACTTACACAGCTAGCGTAGAAATTCAGCGCTTACCCAGTTAGCGGAGAATGGTGATCGTTAACGCAGAATTTGGCGGGAAGCAGAGCCGTGAAATTGGGCCCAGATGAGTTGAAGAACTTAAAACAATATTTTCTTTAATCAAGAGTAAACTTATTTTAACAGGATATGTGACGCAGTTGTGCTATATTTTACTGCAGAGTCTACTGTCTTTCTCGAAGGCCAAAAAACAATGTGGACAACAGAGTGAAATATTCTATATTCAGAGGAAAAGATAATGAGTCAGTTACAATTGAAAAACAAAATAACGCATTTTCATTTTTGCTTTGTTTCGTTCAGGAGCAGTACGAGTTGATATATAGAGTCCTACAGACGTATCTGGACGTCGACGTTGTGTACGCAAACCTGTAGAAAAGCCTTCGCAACAACAGGTAACTAGAAGCATAATAAAACATTTGTGCATTCAAAACATTTTTAACAAGTTGTCTACTTTGTTAGACCATCAGTACTCAAAAATGTTTTTGTGAAAATTCATGATATGTAGGAAGACCATATTTAAAATATTGTGAAGTGATGATATTATTTCGACTGATTTTGTTGTTATTTAGTAAATTATGTGTTTCTACTGTTAGGGAAAAGTTGGCAATAATGAATAATGAAATGTATACAAATAATGTATGGGGCTGTGAATGGCCGTCACTGCAAACTCACAGGTTTAGATTGGATATCCCAGGAAGACTTTGAACAAAGAGGTCTGTTTTTGATTTGCTAGAAACTATAGTTTCAGACAAGCTGACATGGGGGCCCTTGTAGGGTATTGTTAAACTGAAATAGCTTAACCAAACACATTGCTGTGAAGCCTTGGGTTTGAGTAGTTCCATGTTTTTAATTAAAATATTATCTCATTCAACAGTTATTTTATTTATTTATTTGTTTTAATGAAGGCTAGTTGCTATTTGAATAAAAGAAAATAATGTTTTCTTGTACACAGTCTTAAAACAATGGTTTTTCAAAAAGGATGGTACGTTTTTCAAAAAGGATGGTACTATCATACTTTCTGTAGTTACTCTCGTACTCGGATACAAAAAATCAAGGATCAAGTATATATAACTTCCAAGCTGTGTTATAAATAGATTTTTTGCACACCAAACTTTCGGTATCTGACCTATATACTAATGAGGTCAAACTCAGGCACTCTTAGCATAACTACAGAATAAAGCAAAAACTCATCGTACAATCATTCTATCAGAACCCAACTTTATTTACACAAAAAACAAACAGGCATGTCAATCCAGATGGTGTTGGTTCAAATCCCGCTCTTCAAGTTTTACTTGTTTGACCCCGAAAATCTTTTTAAGGATGTAGGGTACATTTTTTAAGACTGGTGCTTTTTTTTAGTACTATTTATTAAGAAAATATTTTGTTTATTTTGATGTGGCCATTGGAATCGGAGCTGAAGGCTTTCCATTTAAAGATATTTAATGGAAACAAGTAGTATATGTTGCAAACTACTTACCAATGTGAATGATTTATGGTATAACTGCAAAAAAATAGTTAATTGCCTGACGCTTAGAGCATAGTAGAGCCTTCACAAAACTATTGTGTAGGACTCTGCTAGGATCAAAACGTTGGGCCACTAACTACCAATGTTCCATTGGCTTGTTGTACTTTTTGTATAATAATAAGAACAAAAAGAAGTAAGAAGAAGAAAATTTACATTTTCTGAAATAAATTGCAAAAAATAGGTCATGCATGTCTCAAGCATCTTCAAACATTTTGTGTTCTTTGGTTCCCAATTGGGTTTTTTTATTTTATCAGGAACCAAAAATACTTTTTTAAAGTGACCTTAAACATTAAAGTTAAAACAAAATTAAGATTTCAAAGTATATGACATTTCAAAGATTATAAACTATTTTTTTCTACACGCTTTTATCCCAATTCGGATCTAATACTACAGAGGAAGAAATTGCACTGTATTACTATTTGAAAGATATGTTCATTTATCAAGAATATAGGATTTAGAATTCTGTATTATTTGAATGAAAGTTATGTGAGTTTTTATCACCATGCAGCATGTATTTTATGGCAGTAGTCTAAGCGTATTTTAGTACTAAGTACTAGGATAAAAAATAGCTTTTGATATATATTTGTAATTCAGATCTTAACCAAAGTTAAGCAGAGTATTTTTATAAATTCAAATGCAAGGCAAGGACTAAATTTCAATGATATTGTATATACAAAAAAAGATTCTGAAATAAGGATGGAAGTGCCAAAGTATTTTTTTTTTTACAACTCAGAATTTTTTATATTTTATTTTCATACTCGGAAATTTCTAAACGGAGTATATTTTGCTTAGCAAGTTTGTGTGCTTACAGGCATTTTTTGCCACACGGATAATTTATATGGAAGTAATCATTTTAACAGGAACGCACTTGGTGGTTCTAACACAAACCAAACATTTTTTAACCTGTCACCACTTTGCCCTATATAATTATTTTGACTTAAGCCTGGTTCATACTTCCTGCGAATGCGAAGCGAATCTTGACGTCACAAATTCGCAACGAACAATTCGCAGCAGTTGCCCCTCTGCCTTACTCCTTTGCGATAATCGCTGCGAAAGGAGGGTGTGACGTCAAATTCGCTTCGCATTCACATTCGCAGGAAGTATGAACCGTGCTACAAACATGCTAATGTTTCAATAAACAATTTTTATTTGCAATGGATAACATTGTGAGATGTTTTTGTCAATAATGTGTTAATGTTTATCCTTTCTTTGGTTTAAAACAATTTTGTACCTGTTCGCCTACCTTTATTTTCAAATTTAAGAACTTGACGATTGTCTTGATTAGCCCTATATTATATTTGGACTTAAATATCAGCTCAACATGAAAGCTGTTTCCACTGATGCCCAGTCCATTCACACAATAAATATGTTACAAGACAACAGTCATAATATTATTAACAACAAAACATAACACACTCCATGTACAGACAAGACAATAAAATGCAATTGCAAGACTTACCCAAAGTGCGCATTTTGAATAACGAAGATACAACGTGGTATTTGAAATAATATTTAAAAGAAATGTCCGTTGCATGCTTTTGAAGACAATAGACGTACATTGATCAATACATACTGATCCGTTTGGTGCTGAAGTATAATCGACTCGGATTAAATCACGCGGATCGATTCAGACGAGAACAAGAATGAACCGAGTCTGTGGCCTTTTCGAAACGACGTGTCACGACGGCTTCAGCTCAGCTTGGGCTCCGTTAGTAGATTGCAAACCTGCACATTCGGTTCTGTGATTGTAACAGAGGTAGGCGAAGCCTAAAAGAAAAGCCTTGATTTCCTAAAGGGCTTATTAGACCGTGTGTACAAATCTTGCGCGTGTTAAAACGTAGCGGGTCAATTTGTTTTCTTTTACACTAATGTAAAGAAATGCAGTGGGGAAACCTAAGGTTTCCATAAATGAATGCTCGAGTAAAGGCTACGTGCATGACTTGCACAGTCAATCGGCAAACATGGTTTCAGAGCCAAGTTAGTTCTTGATCATTACTAACTTTTTGTTTAGTAAAATTATGAAGTTTTAAATAACGAAACTCCGAGAGTGGTTCAGAGAGCCGTCTGCTCATTGGTGACGACATACGGTTTGATCGTCTGAGTGTTCGGCCGGGATGTAATGACAGCTAACGCCTTGTTCCATATAAATCTCTCCCAGGTGATCATTCTGAAAAATTTAACAGCGAAATCATGCCATGATGGAAACATCTATAAACTTAACATCACAGGTCTTTTAATGCACTGTATCTCACTGAGTGTGCATAAAATAACAAACCTGTGAAAATTTGGGCTCAAATTGGATCGAAGTTGTTATAAGAGAATAATGAAAGGAAAACACACTTGTTGCACAAATTTGTGTGCTTTCAGATGCACAAAAGACTTCAGATGAAGTCTTTTATTTTGATTGAGAAATTACTGCTTTCTCTAAAACTATGTTACTTACAGGGATCCGTTTTGTCATAAAACTTTTTTTAAAACAATATATACAGCTCTCTATTGCTCGTTAACAAGTAAGTTTTCATACTGTAAGTGTAAGTACCAAGTGTACAGTGCCTTCTAAACACGTGTCTTATTTGCATTTGGAAAAGTTTTGCTTTATGTCAGAAGTTGTATTTTTTTTCACAGGACTCGGGAAAGTACTGAGTATACAGTGCTACACACATCGGTGTATATGGGTAAAAAACCAAAAATTAATATTCTTTATCCCCGATGCAAATTTAACATCTATTAAATCGTTTGCAGTACCCGCTGCTAAAACATAGGATTCGAACTGCCTCTAGCTACCGGGCAATCTCGGTGGTCTAGTTGGTATGACACTGCTCTAGAATTGCAAAGGTCGTGGGTTCGAATCCCACCCGAGTAAAAAATGCCTGTGATTTTTTTTTTCACAGGACTCGGGAAAGTACTGAGTATACAGTGCTACACACATTAATATTCTTTATCCCTGATGCCAGTTTAACATCTATTAAGTCAGAAGTTGAGTTAATAACCTACTTGTTGCACTCGTCTGAACTGCTTGATCTCTCAAAGGAGCGCATCATTTCGTCCGTGTTTTGCAATCTGTAAAATACGAAAATAAAATGGCTTTAGGTATTACAAGTTGAACGGTTGAGGGGCTGCCAATGTTAAGAGTTTAAAATTGGCATCTTAAGATGTGTACAACCATACCTCTGCCAACTTCAATACAAATATAATTACAGGGTCTGCCCCCCACCCTTTGAAATAAATTGTGATAGATGATTTCGTGAATGAAGTACGAGAAGGCCTATAAAATAGACGAATCAAATAGACATACACCTACCCCTGAGCCCTAAGCCATCCCCGGTAAGCCTGCTCCGATTCACCCACGGTCACCAGCCCAATGTTATGCTTGTCGGACATCTTGAAGAACCTCCGGAGACGGGCAATCTCTTCCGATTTCAGATACTTTACGATTTGGCTCTGAGATTTGAGAAAGTATTGTTGGTATAGAGAGAATGGAAGCAGCAGCGTAACTAGACATTTTCATTTGGTGGGGCAAGTGGGGGCAATGATTAAATTTGGGGGGGGGGGACAAAGAAGTGCAAGATTATTATTAAATGTTAACTGATATATAGTTGATACACACCAATGCAGTTCTAAAACAGTCTACATAGTCAGCAGGTAACAAAAGATTGCGAAAACAAAATCTTAGAGAACTTGTCATTTTGTATAAGATAAAACTTTTTGACTGTATAAAAGGATTAAATTACCAACTGTGATCACCAATTACCAATTTAGAGTTGTACACAGCATTCTCAAATAGGCTCTTTGGGTGTGTAAATACCCAAAACATAATAATATTAGGCCAAGTAAAAATAGAAAAATAGAAATGTTTAGCGTCCCCGCCCGCTTCCTTTTTACAGGACACCTCCTTTTTTTCTTAAGTTTTTTGTATGCACATTTTTTTGAAAAGGGGTTATTTTAATAGATCTCATCCAAAAAAAAAAAAAACTGAGTGTCTTGTCTGAATGCCTTGACCAAACTGTTTCATTAATGTTTTATGTATTTCAGCAGCAGAAAAAAAACAATTGATATTTGACATTCATGGCGGCCATCTTGAAATAAAAAATTAAAAAGCCCCTCCTCCTTCCTTTTTTTGAGAAACCCAGACACTTAACATGTTTCTTTTTTTACTCGGCCTTATTGTAAGAAGTGTAAGCCATCAAAAAAAAAAAAAAATACAGGATTGAAATTGTGGGTGTTTAATAATCACATTTTAGTTATGAAACGGATATTTAAAATAGGCCTACCTCTCATTGCACCGCTTTCTTCAAAGGAGAAGAAATGGTCTAAGCAACCTTTTTCGCTGGCCATTTTGCTGAAGTAAATTTCTCTGTAGTGCATCTGACCATGGAGGTAGAAATTTCTACCTCCATGATCTGACTAAGTTGTGTTAACGGAGCTATTGGTCTGCGTTCAGACCACCACTTATTTAAAAGAACTTTGTCACACCCTGCACTCTCTTTAACCGCAAAACCACAACAAACATTTACTGCCAATACGATCGCGCGCAGCGTTTCCATGCATTTTCATGTTATAGTCCACATAGGGCTTACTGATATGAATAAAAGTTTTCCTTAACATTTTATGAAGCCTTAAACGATTTATTTATTAGGCCTATAAGAATATACTTTTCTCTGATTTCATATGGGGGGGGGGGGGGGCAAGAGGGGGGGGGGGGGGCAAGGGTTCTGAGTGGTGGGGGGGCGCCGGCCCCCCTGCCCCCCCCCCCCCCCCCCCCCCCCCCCCTCTGGTTACGCCACTGAATGGAAGTAACTTAAAGGAACACGTTGCCTTATATCGGTCGAGTTGGTCTTTGAAAAGCGTTTGTAACCGTTTGTTATAAAATGCATATGATTGGAAAGATATTTTAAAAGTAGAATATAATGATCCACACAAGTATCACTCGAAATTGTGTGGTTTTCCTTTTACCTCGTCGACTAGCACGGTCAGCTATTTATGG
This sequence comes from Asterias amurensis, assembly GCF_032118995.1. Classification (NCBI taxonomy): domain Eukaryota; kingdom Metazoa; phylum Echinodermata; class Asteroidea; order Forcipulatida; family Asteriidae; genus Asterias; species Asterias amurensis. The sequence goes on from NC_092660.1 coordinate 1,067,276, forward strand.
GAGTCAAATTTTTTGACTCCCATAAATGGCCGACCGTGTTAGTTTGCAAAGTAAAAGGAAAACCGTGCAATTTAGAGGCATGTTTGTGTGGATCATTGTATTCTACTTTTAAAACATCTTGCTAACCATATGCATTTTATAACAAACGGTTACAAACGCTTTTCAAAGACCAACTCGACCGATCCAAGGCAACTTGTTCCTTTAAGAAGATTCAATTCAATTCAATTTCAATTAAATTCAAATTCGCATTTTTTCCATACTTTCCTTTAACAAATGTTTATTAATTGATGCTAACCTGTGGTTCGTGCTGCAGTAATTTGACGGTCTCCACCATAAGGAAATCCCACCATGACACCATGCCGTCGCCGTTGCGGTCGTAGATTTCAAACTAAAGTACGCCATCTGGGTCTGAATTTCCTATCGGTGATACTACTGTATTTGTCAACGCTACTGATGCAAGTGGAAATGTGGAGATGTGCAACTTACTGTTACAATCATAGGTATGGTATCTTTACTCTCGTTATTAAGTTTCTGTGTCTTGCCTGGGCAGTCTTGTCCACCAGAGTCAAGTTCAGAAAGTGGGTTCGGTCGTCGGTCGTGACACTCATTCCCAGGGTTGTCACTAGCCCAAATTTAGTGCCAGCTTAGACCCAGTAACTGGGGCGCTGTACTCCTTTTAAACAATTTTTGACTTCATCTGTCGTACTAGTGCATAAGGCAATGAGAAAACCCCTTATAATCACTGACTTACTCTTTGTTTTTGCAATTAATCAAGACCACTCAAACTTTTCATTTTTGTTTCTTGATCGTGTAAAGAAGAAAGTCAGGATTTCTTTCTTCTTTTATTATTTTATTTAAAGGGACAAGTTTGGCAGTACGTGATTGTCCCTCCCCTTTAACGCAGCGTTTAAAAAATAAGAAGGATAGCACCCCTATGTTCCGACACCCCTATGTTCCGACACCCAACTGTATTTTCCTAATCTTTAGCCTAAAGTGAAGATCACCAGGGGTTGTCGTAATTTATAGAGCAGTCACCATTGAGATATTGTACCATAAATTCTGCACCATTTCTGTGGCGTGTCAAGGCTTTGAGTATTAGTACATTGGTCTCAAGTTCTGGGTTGCTGAGCAACAGCGTGTGGGTTAAAATCCTGGTCATGAGGCTTGTGTTTTTTAGCAAGACACTTGAAAACTATGATATTGCTCCTGTGATTGATTAAGCTCGGTTCACTACATCATTTATACTTGGCAGCACAGCCTAGGCATCGACTCCCCAGGGAGCTGAGATGTTTTTTGTTTTTGTTTTTTTGTTTAGATGATCTTCCCTTCAAGGGAACTCAGCAAACTCCCACGCACAAGGGGATATAAACACCAAGCAGGCAACAGCCAATCTTTCCATACAGACATTGTTTAATGTCTATGATTATGAATTGCACATTCAATCAAAGGGGGAAAGGGGAATAATGAGCAATTAATGTAAATATAAATAAATACATGATACAAACAACAACCAAGATACCGTTATGAAACACTTGAAATTTACTTTATTTTTGACATGGGGTGTAATGCATAGTACACTGATGATAATCAGAAATCTGGAAGGGGAAGCCCCTTCCAATTATTGTCCCTTTAAATCCCATTATCTGTCCATTAATGTTGAAGGGCGCCCTCTCCTGATCAATTTGTGTGCAATATATGGGGGGATATTTGAGACCGACACCAACCTGACCAACAGGAAAAAAAGACCTCGCTATGTTTATGAAAAATTTGCAGTTTTTCCTCCCTCTATGACTCTTCAAAGTACACCTGAATGTTCACCAAAGACTTCTCCATGTTTCAAAGGTATGTTTCGAGTAAACCAATCTTGAATATCTGTATTTTTCTTGTCGTTAACCGCAAGTAAAGTAGGACTAATTTCCATTGCATTGTGTAACTCACATGTGAATCCGACCGAACAAGCTAAGTACATGTACATTCCCATCCTAGTACTTCTTGATGCGCTATGTAAACAATCCCTAGAATCCCTAGATAAAATGTTTGTGTTGTGAGTCTCCTCTACCTTGACCAAAACCTAGAAGCACAGTTGCACACTTGCAAATGGGCAATTCCATGGTCAGTCCATGTGTCATTTCCTCATCTTGGTGCTAGAAGTTCTATGTTTGATAATCTTTGCACTAAGTTTATAGACTGATTTGTACTTGACATCCAAGGCTTTGATTGAATTGATTGTTGTGGGCTTTGTGCTCTGGATGTTATAACATTGTAAAAAGTGGTCAGTCGCATTATATTACACAAAAAGGACATGGTAAAATTTAACACACTTTTCATAATTCAAAAATTTCCTCAACCAAAAAGCTTGAGAAAGTGTTACTATGTAACACACAACTCTTATTGAGTATCCAACAGAATACTTATAAATGGTCAGCAACTTGAACTTTTAGATACAAGGCAAAACCATGGTCAGTCGCATTATGGTCAGTCGCATTAGAGTTTTCCACTCAATTTAGCCACGCCTACATGGAGCCAAAGCTGAGTTCTTATTATTGTGTCATGTCCATGTTTGCTTGAAATTGCCCAAATGCAAAAAGTTTGGTATTTTAGGGCTTAGGCAATTCTACAAGGTACAAAAATATGTCATAATGTTGGGGGCCATATAAAAAAAAAATCCTACCCCAAAAGTTTCAACAAACATTATTTCAATTCACAATTCACGATGATCAAATCATGTGACTGAACATTCTTCCAAACATTCTGGAAAAAACCCACAGAGGTTTAAAGAAGCCATGTGCCTTTACTTATCATTTTCTAATATATTTGGAGAATTTTCTTTTATAAACCCTCATGTCATATCAAATATAATATATTATTAATATTAAAATTTAAACATCGCGTCTAGGTGATTCACTTGTCACTGTTTATTTCTACCCTTTATTATTTTGTTCTAAAAAAAAAAAATTAAAAAGAAGAAGAAAAAAAATCAGATTTGAAAGCCAATAATTATCACACTTGTTATTAAATTTTTAATTGTTTTTATTTTTTTGCAAATTACCATGGTAATTGTTAAAATGTCATAAAAAATATTTTGGATAAAACAAAGACAACTGCTGGCTATAGAGTCATACACAGAGAATCAAAGAACATTGCAGTCACTGCAGATGTTTATTCCATGTACAGCTTCCATGGGAAATCATACTTTCTCGTTTGCCTTGAAAACAGGAAAAACTCAAAACAAATGGGACCAGTTGAGGTCATCGAAGATCGTTGTATGGTGTGAAAATTTCAATGTCCATCAAGTTTTAATGTATGTTTGCATACTTCTTATAAACAAATGAAAGTAACTAGGGCATCAGTTGATATACATGTATGGCATCATTATTTTTTTCCAATTCAAAGAAAAACCCTTAATACTGTGAAAACAGAACAGTGGAGGATGTACGTACAAAATACACGTACATTGTAGGCAGTGATTAGCCATGCATTGTGAATGAGGTACAAACCACATGGTTCTATGAGGAGGTTCCTCAACAAAAATCCAAAAGAATGCCTTCTAGAAACTATAAAGTAGAAAAAGGCTCACTATCACCATATACAAAAAATAACTGAGTTATAGAAGTTACAACCCCTATTGACCCAATTCACCTGACGTCATCATTAGAATAATCTTGGATGCGCAATTTATAATTCTTAAGATGCATTGAGGTAATGTTTGCCACAAGTACAATATAGTAAAATTCAAGCTGAAAGGATTTGAAGGATAGTGTCACTACACTGTTGTTTGATTGTGTGTTGTAAGTAAATAATGTTGTCGTGATTAGACCTGAGCGACACAATAATTAGTTCACCAAACATAAAGTCGCGACTAATTTTGAAGTAGTCACAACTAGTTTTGTTGTAGGCACGACTGTTTTTGTAGTAATCGTGATGGCACGGCTCGATTAATCGAGTACTTGAAAAACAGTAGTTGCGACTCGACTAAGCAATCAATAGTTGTGACTACGAAACTAGTCACAGGAGATGCCCAGGCCTATTCCTTTGACCTCAATGAGGGCGTTTTTGGGGCTTGAAACGCAATAGACTTGATTCAAGTCCCGTTCTTGTGCGAAAGAGGTCCCTATTTAAGCATATCTTGCAAACTAGCAAACAAGACCTCATCATCAAAATGTAGCTGATGTGGTTCCAAGAATGGCTCAGGTTGGGGGATGCCGGTTGCAAAAAAGTTTTCTGACGTCAGGTGATGGGACTGAAAATAAAAGGGACTTGAGTCAAGTCTAGAGACGTGTATGCAGGAGGCCTAAAGACTCTGGATATTGTAATTTTATATCGTACATAGTTTGCTTCATAAGATACATTAATTTTGTAAACTTCCTAGTAGGCTAATTGTAATATTTTTTCTGCCTGCACTTCCTAGTAAGTTTGTCCCGATATTTCCCCTAAGTCATCAATAAAAGTGTTTTTTGTTTTAGCAATGTCTTTGATGGAATTGAAATGAGAAAATGATATTCCATTTCCCTAACTATTCTATTTGCACAACTTGGTTTTGAGTTTGTTATGAACTTCAATTATCTCTGTTTACATGTTTTCTCCATAAGTTTTTTGCTTACATGGGAATATCTTGACATCTTGATTTCTTGTACAGTCGTTGGATTGATTTTGAGCAAATCTTGCTGAACCATCAGTAGGGCTCAAATTTCTGAGAAAAGTCCACAAGACCACAGCTTGTTGCTTAAAATGTTTACTGTTCCAGAATTGTTCCAACAAAACCAAACAGTTTAAATGCACTGGACATTATTACTTGTTAGCATTTATAACTTGATCACGAGCAATGGAGAGCTGTTGATAGTATAACATATTGTGAGAAATGGCTCCCTCTGAAGTAACATAGTTTTTGAGAAACCAGTCAAATAATACTTCAGCTGAAGTCTGTTATTATGCATAGTAGGCACACAAAGTAGTGCAACAAGGGTGTTTTTTTTTCATTATTCTCTTGCAACTTTAATGACCAATTGAGCTCAAATTTTCACAGGTTTGTTATTTTATGCATGTTGGGATATATACAAAGTGATAATACTGGTCTTTGACAATTACCAAACGTGTCCACAGTGACATAAACTTATAAGAGTACACTTTAAAGGGAAGGTACACGTTTGGTAATTACTCAAAACAAACATTAACTTAAAAACTGACTTGGTAACGAGCATTGGAGAGCTGTTGGTAGGAACATTGTGGGAAACGACTCCCTCTGAAGTAACGTAGTTTTTGAGAAAGAGGTAATTTCTCACTAAAATAATCAAAGACTTCTAGCTAGAAGTCTTTTATTCTTATATCTGAAAGCACACAAATTCGTCCCTCAATTGTGTTTTTTCTTTTATAATTTTCTCGCAACTTCGACGACCAATTGAGCCAAAATCTTGACAGGCTTGTCATTTTATGCTTAAGATGGGATACACTAAGTGAAAACACTGGTCTTTGACAATTACCAAACATGTACCTTTCCTTTAAGGGTACAATGTAAACCATTTTCTGTGGATATTTAGGTCCTTGTTGCTAGTCACCATGCTGTGTGACCATCTTGATTTTCAAGATTTCCAAGTGTGAACCAATGGAACCAAAATGAGGCTTGGAGAAAAAATGGTATGGCTCCTATTTCAGTCCAATGAATACTAGTCATTCTTTACAGTTATTGGATAAAGGGAACTTGGCTAAGATGGTGGCCGCATGGTTTAGGTCTATTATAATTCTTACTCTGGATCGAAACCAATCATTCTAGATTGATGACACAACCAATAACAGGCCACTTTCAGTTTTGCATTCGGATAACATGATCTCTTTAAAATCTGATAACATTGTCTCTCTTCATATCCTCTTTCATTTAATTATCATCACAATTGTTACCTTTTATTATGCCAAATTGGATGTGATTTACAATAAGTTTGCAAAAGTAACAATTGCAAAAACGTTACTAGTATACTGCAAGAATTGGGTTGTTAAAATTGACACCATCGGTTTTGACTCGGTAGATTTTAAACAATTTGGGTTTAAATAAGGAAAAACTGAATGGAAGATTTAATCCTACAAGAGTATGAAAATATGAACCAGAGATTTAACCCTACCCGAACTTTGATCGGCTGCCTCACATCGTGCTAACCTTCACTGTTCAAATTACTGAGAAGTAAGAAGTACAAGCCAACACTTTTCGAATGGTGCTTGGAAAGTATAAATCCACCATAGAGGCCATGGAGGCAATGCCTTATGTTGCCCTGGTCTTGTCCTTGTGGTGCCCCTTCAACAGTTTCACATGGAATGGAAACGCCCCTTGGAAATTGAAAACAGCCTTGCCCTCTCAAAGATGAAATTCAAGCAGCCAAATTTAGTATAGACGATGTGACCTCTGACGTCACACGAAAACCATAACATGATTCGCGCGCATACCGCCGGGCAAAACCTTTGTGTTTTGGCAGCCAGCTAGAAAGTGTACGCAATCTTACTTTGACTACGCAACTCAGTGCCCGGCGAAACATGACGTATATAGTGTTTTGTCAACAGAGGGTGGTTTGAATGTAAACATAGGTCACATCGTCTATACGGAGAGCAGTTCTGTATTATTGTGTGTTGGCAATCCCAAGGAAATCACATCAATCATTTTGGGAAGAATATTGCCTACCTGCCCCCTTACATAGTACGCAATCCGCCACCGCCACAAATATTTAAAAGAATTCATTACAGAATTGGTAAAAAAAAAACTCGTCTTAGATCACAGATTTACATAAAACTTACACGGTCTAATGATGATGATAGTAGAAAACATCCCTTGTAGTATATCTGTCTGAAATGTCATGATATTTGATGAGAAATAAATAAAACTAGTTTCCCGTTTGGAGTTTATCATTGAGCGTTTTATTCATTTTTTTTAAATCGATGTCATGCAAATTGTGTAACCGGTTTTTCAAACTTCTACAGGTTTGTCAGTTTTATGTTCATGGTGGATTAATACATAAAGTGCTTACAATGCCAGCAACTGTTTTGTTAGCAAAAACCAATTCTGTAATGTACCTTTACTATTTAATTATCGCTCTATTGTTCTGTGAAAGGCTTCTTTTATTGGTAATATTTCTGTGAAAGAAAACCGGGGACAGTTTTGTCATGGTTTGTGTTCACATTCACCTAACTGTGGCATTTTTGGAAAAGGTAAAATGACTAGTGCTGGTAAACCGAAAACAAGTGTTGTTCTTTCACAGTTTCAGTTTTGAAATTGGTTTCCTTGTTCTCTAGAAGTTAAATACAAACCAAAAAAGTCGATATTGTATTACATTCCGTTTAGTGGTCAAAGTTGAGGAAATAGAACACCATGCATGGTGCTTTATTTCGATTGTAGCAATCGAAATAAGACTCGACCCGAGGGTAACGTGCACACCCCCTTCCAATTTCAGACAGCTTGTTTGTCCCTATAGCCACTGATAGAAACTATTGGTAATATAATTACTCTAAATAATTGTTAGCATACAAAGCTACTTGGTATTTAACGAGCAATGGAGAGCTGTTGATAGTTTACAACTTTGTGCGAAACTACTCCCTCTGAAGTAACGTAGTATTCGAGAAAGATGTATTTCCTCACTCTGAAAGCACACAAAGTTTTTTCTTTCATTGTTCTTAAGACCCAATTGAGCCAATATTTTCACAGATTTGTTATTTTATGCAAATGTTGGGATACACCAAGTTAGAATACTGGTCGGTCTTTGACAATTACCAAACGTGTCCAGTCCCATTTAAGACATTCATCTACATACCAGCAATTCTTCTGTAAAAGTTAATGTGTAGTGCCCTTGGCCCTGTATTTTATTGAATACTTAACACACTTTCCAACTGATTTGCTGCCGAACAGGGGCTGTCAAGGTTAAACACAAGTATCAAAATGTTATAGAAATAATATGTGTAAAACTAGACCCCTGCCAACGATTAATATATTATAGTGATACAGGCCTGATACTTCACAGAGACTGAAGGCGATTGCCTACGTGTCCCCTGGTCATTGCCTTGGTGCCCTTGAAATGCTCCAGTACAAATTTGCAATTTCATCATAGGGTGCCTTTTACCAAGAAGAAAATGCCTTGGTGCCCTTGCTCTTTCAAAAACGAAGCATACAGCCCTGGTGATATGGTGAGACAAATATTTCTAATTCCTGTGATCGTTTTTAATCATTGGCATTCTAATTCTAACCACAACAACTTCTGGGAAAAAATAGAACTTGGCGCAAAACAAAAAATTGGTTTTGCCTTTGGGTGATAATAATTATGGTTATTGCAAGACGATGTGTTGCTTTAATCATTGTCTATAATGGTATGGGAGTTTATTTAGTTGTTTGCACTGCCCAATACACCCTCCACGTGGTGGTTGTGTCACTGTCCTGTGACAAACACGAGGTTGCCTTACGTCATGGTTGGAGTGCACTTGGCTGTTAACTTCATCAAATATGCTGTTTATTTTGGTACAAGTTCAACATTGTATGAAGATCAACATAAAATGATTAGTCAAATGATGTTTATAATTCTAACGCACGCAGGGAACAAAGCTTGTTTTATTTTCACTTCCCCATCACCAAAACCTTTTCCATCCAATTCAAGTTCATGAAATAATTTTAGTAGCATTTAAGTATCAGTTTTCTCCAGAAGACAATCAGAGCATACTGATCGATACGTTGAGTTGAAACCAATGGTTCTTTTCAGAACCACCCAACTCATAGAGATAGTCATTACATGGTGTTACTGCAAACCTTTCTATTGTGATTACTATAAGAAAAACTGTGATCAAAGAGAATTTGCCAATGCTCACAGAATAATGGTCTTTATTAAGCCCCTTTCACACGAGATCAATTTAGCAAGGGTCCCTTGCTAAATTGTAGCAATGGTTGTAAAATTTTACAAAATGCACCTCGTGTGAAAGGACAACAATTTATGGAGTGTCCAGGGTCCATTGTCAAATCTTGTCCAACATTGCTACATTCTGTCGGAGGTCCGGAGGTCCGGAGGTCTTACACTAGCGGAAGTTTTGACCGAGAACGTGGGCTACACATCATGTGAAAGGCACCCTTGTTTGTTGAACGACGTCCTGGGTGAAAATGCCCATAATACAGCGCATGCTATTGTGGTGCTATCTTGTCCAACTAAGGTGATCAGGATTAACAATTTGTCATCACAGGGGTTGTTAGTTTTTTAACTTTGCAGTGTGAAAGCTCACAAAATCAGTCACACATGGTGATAGCAAATAAACAATCCACGCTCATAAATTTTGTAGTTAGGGACCCTGGCTACATTTTGTCAGTTTGAAAAGGGCTTTAGAGTTGAATATGTTTGTATTTATTAGGTACAGTCTAACACAATATGTATTTGTTCCGGCTTCAAACTCAACCCAACGCGGTTTTTAGATCCGTAAACATGAAAGTACATGTTGTAATAAAACTCTCATTACAAAAATAAAATAAAAAACAAAAACATTTTGGTGGTTTTAATTTCATATCGGCCACTGTACTCTTAAATAAAAACTTTGTAGAGATGACACCGAATTCCAGTAAATTATTTTGTTAAAGGCAGTGGACACTATTGGTAATTACTCAAAATAATTTTTAGCATAAAAACTTACTTGGTGAAGAGCTATATGCGGGACAACTCTTTTTCGAGTGGTCTTCCACTGTTTTAGATTGAAGTTTGCATCTTTTTTGGTGATTTTTCACTCTGTCCTGAAGTGAAACTGCTCTAAAAGAGTGAAATAACCACCACTCTTTTTAAAGAGCCATATGAGGGACAACTACAAATGTTGGTGTTTTTCACTCTATTTTACAATAAGAGAGTATTAAACATTGTGAGAAACGGCTCCCTCTGAAGGAACATAGTTTTCGAGACAGAAGTAATTTTCCACGAATTTGATTTTGAGACCTCAGAATTAGATTTTAAGGACTCGAAATCAAACATCTGAAAGCACACAACTTTGTGTGTCAAGGGTGTTTTTTCTTTCATTATTATATCCCAATTTCGACGGCCAGATTGAGTTCAAATTTTCACAGGTTTGTTATTTTGTGCATATGTTGAGATACACCAAGTGCGAAGACAGGTCTTCAACAATAACCAATAGTGTCCAGTGCCTTTAAAGCCATTATACACTTTCGGTAAACAGTATTGTCCAAGTCCCACACTTCGTGTATCACAACTTATATATAAAATAACAATCCTGTGGAAATTTAGGCTCAATCGGACATCGGAGTCGGGAGAAAATAACGGGAAAACCCTCCCTTGTTTCCGCACGTTTCGCCGTCTCATGACATGTGTTTAAAATAAATCCGTAATTCTCGCTATCGAGAATTGATATTGTTTAAATTTTTTCTCGAAAAGTAAAGCATTTCATGGAACCATATTTCAAGAGAAGTCTTTCACCACTATCTTCTGTAAACCCTGTAAATTATTTGTAAATCTGTGAACCTTTTTTTTTTCCTGTACCGAAAGTGTATAATGGCTTTAAACACACCATCCAACAATTTTGGATTGTGACAGAAATTGCACTTGAAGGGTGTGTCTTTTAAAGATGCTATGTCAGATTTTTTACCGATTTGACCCAAAAATTTTGATTTAAAATTCAATAGGTATTTTGATGGGGGTCGAGAAAGTTACAAGCTTTCATTTGAGCCATTGCTCAAAAAAGTCCGCCAATTATTAGTAGCAGTGAAATAAAGTGCTCAAAATTATTTTTTTTCGGGATCCCGACAATATATCACGTGACCAATTCTTATGTGTTTTATAAGAAACGTTTTAAATTTTTGTTATGGTTCCTGACCATTAAAAGTAAAAGTTGAGCGGGTGATACTCTTTGAAATACCATTCACTCAAAAAAATCTATTTTTTAATGTTTGGGGCCAAAAATCTGACATAGCATCTTTAAAATAAGCATTGTTTTATCCTTTGGATGGGACAATAAGCCGTTGGTCCCAAGTACTGGATGGTGTAGCCGTATAAGAACCCAGCATACTTATCGTGGTGATCAGTAGGATCAGTGGCAATCAGTAGGATTAAAGAAACAGGTTGCCTTGGATCGGTCGAGTTGGTCTTTGAAAAGCGTATGTAAACGTTTGTTATAGAATGCACATGATTATAAAAAGATATTTTAAAAGTAGAATATAATGATCCACACTAGTATCACTTGAAATTGCGTGGTTTTCCTTTTACCTCATCGCAAACACAGTCGGCCATTTATGGGAGTCAACCCACAAATGGCCAACCATGTTAGTTCGCAAAGTAAAAGGAAAACCACGCAATTTCGAGGCAAATGTGTGTGGATCATTGTATTCTACTTTTTAAACATCTTTCTAACCATATGCACTAACAAACGGTTACAAACGCTTTTCAAAGACCAACTCGACCGATCCAAGGCGTGTTCCTTTAACCCCATTGTTTCTGGTTCACATTTAACAAGCACCCTTGTTGACAGGTTTCCTCAGGCTTGAACAAAGCTACAGTGATTATCTTCATTATGAGGAATCCTTGGTTTCATTTATTTCAATAATAAATACATAATTATTTCAATAGCTGCTATCGATACTTGTTACATAAACTTTCCAGGGCCTAAAATGCCCTTTTCACAACTTTATACTTCTTGTAACTCATTTCATAATAAGTGAACTTTCACATTTAAATTTACCACTGAGGACTGAATGTAACCCTATTCTCTGATATTGTGTTGGTTTAATCACGTGCCTTGCATGAGCTTTTGAAAATCATTGAATCTGATTGAAGCAATAATGACCTTAAAAATACAAACAAACTTTGGGTGAACTGTGTTAAGGACATTTCCTCGATGTGTTTCTGCTTTGTTGGCTTCATAGGTAACAGCAAGTGGTTCCAGTTGTGTATGGGGTCCAGGTTTTCAGCAAGAGTTTCCCACACTATGACACAATTGAAATTATGAACTTGGGAACTTGTACCTCAGCAACAATAGGCCATTCTGCACACCTGACAAGGAAGTACATGTAAATGTAGAGAGCCGAATACAACATAAGAACATAGTATTGTGTTTCACCATTGCATTTTCATTACTCTGATGATGGTGGATGCTTTTGTAGGGCTTGGTAAGTCAAGTTCGTCTATTAATTTTTTAAGGATTATCCTTTCTTTCTCAAAAGTGTATTGTAAGGTTGGACATGGCATTCCACACAATCGCTTATGTGACAGGTATAAACATTATTTCTTATGTAATTTTGTATAGGCCTATAGAACTTTTTGTGTGGAGAATCCGAGTAAAATAAGGGGGGGGGGCATGTTTTATCAGGTTTTTGTAGTTTTGCTCAGTCACCTTTTTGTGATGGCCTGTAATAACATGCATATATTATTCTGTCATTCACCATGACTTGTAAATTTATTTTTCGTTCGGGCTGAATAATAGACGGGCTTACCCCTTGTCTATTTTTATTTTATATTTTGTTGGTGAAAACTTAACCACTTGTCAGGGTTTACCCAACACTTATCTAGTGTTTACCCAGCAGGACCAGCCGTCGATTTCACCAAACTTAGGATTAATCTGTGGATTTACGATGAGTTAAGTTCCGTATCCGAAGACGTTAGGTCGCATTGAACCCATCCTATAAGTAAGGACGGGTTACTCGTCCTAACTCGAGATGGGATTAATCTTAGCGTTTCATGAAATGGACTGGGCAGCTAGGTGTCGATTTCACAAAGAACTGAAGAGAGATATTAAAAACTTCAGGCTACACACTCGTCCTTAACTCAAGATAAGACTAGTCTTACCTCTTTGTGAAATTCCTGACAGAGTATATTATTTTTACGAACCAGGAAGATGTCCATATGAAGGAAAACCAAATAAACATTCACCTAAATGTCGAAGGAACCCTTCTCATGATCTGGAGGAAAGATGAGATAAATTTGTGCAAAAACTCATCGTCCGGAGTATAATTTTTTACCAACGGTCGTGCGGGTTTTTAATGGAAACCACTTCAAGTTACGTTTTAATGTAATTTCAGGTATATTTGTGTTGTGTTGATTGTTTACTTTTTAGTTTGTATTATTTTATTTTATTGACTTTAATTTGAATCTTTGGACATTTACACAAGGAATAAGTTGAACAGGGGCTGTCAAGTTTATACAATTGAACATATAAAAAACCAAACCTCTGCCAACGATAGAATAAGTTAGGATATCTATAGTGATATTGGGAGACCATTATTTCTAGTTCCTGGAGTCGTTTTTAATGATTGGCTAAATAATTTGTTATTCTAGCACACCCCTACACAAACAACAAAATCAGGAAAATTTCAAATTTGGTGCACAAAACAATAAACTGGTGTTTCCTTTGGGTGATAAGAAGGTTAAACAAATGACGGGTTGCTTTAGTCACTGCCCATGCACTTTTGATGTCTGCTTTGGAAATTTTTAATTTAGTTTATTTCTTCCACAGAAAGTATTGCAGTTTTCCACTATACATTGAAGGTCGTCTTCAAATAACCTAAAGGTGTCACTACAAACTACAATGAATGGACACGGGATGAAAGACTGTCCGGCTGTGTCTAGATGTACTTTACTTTGCCTGCTTCTGGTCCTTCTAGTTCTAACACATTCTTCACAAGGTAAGACGATTTTATATTTTTATAGCTTTCCCTCTGTTAGTTTGTTTGTTGTTTGTGGGGGTGTTTGTATGTGGGGGTATTTGTTTGCTTCGGGAAACCCCCCCCCCCCCCAAAAAAAGAAAACACCAAAAACACAAAAAACCACCACAAAAACACCAAGTATCACGTTACAAAGCGGTACTAATTGTATTTTGTTTCAATTACTTCCTCATAGTTCGGTTGTGGTTCAAGTTTGTTCACTGGCACCAGAATTAAGTGGGTCAGTTAGCGATGGGTAAAAATGCTTTTATTCTTTCCTTTTTTGGATAACCTCATAAAAGTGCGCCCTCTGTATTCAAGTGTTTGATCCAGTTTCATAATTAAATAACCTGTTATTTATACAGTTCAATTAACAAGCTCATTTTCTCCTCTGAAGCTGTGAGTAGAGCGATTTAGACTAGAAAGTATTAGTGCTCCTTGTTTTGATACTATTTTGGGTAAAATGTTAAAACCAGTTGCGTTTCCTATAAGTTATCTCACATATTTTATAGCAGATTTATTTTAATTCACTCTGGGATCCAATGGCTTGCTGATGTTGTTCCATTAGGGGTATACAATATTTCACTGACCTTGGTCATCGGTGTACGCAAGTGTATGCGAACCACTCATCAAGAGCCCATTTTTATTCACATTGTGTAACCAAATCCCTTTAGTCCCAAAGTTTTTCACTACTTATTCTTTTACATTTTTGTTCGTCTGTACCGTTTAGAAATATTTCTTAACCTTTTTCATAGGATTTGTTGTATTAATGTATTCCCTGTTCAATCCAGCCTTTCAGTATCTATTTTAGTTAGATTATATTTTTTTTCTCTTTGGTGTGTAATAGTTATAGAAACTGTGGAGTGTTTTTTTCTTTCATTATTATCTTGCAACTTCGATGACCGATTGAGCTCAAATTTTCACAGGTTTGTTATTTTATGCATATGTTGAGATACACCAACTGTGAAGACAAGTCTTTGACAATTACCAAAAGTGTCCACTCTCTTAAAAGATTATTCAGCTTATATGTGATTGTATCAGAAACATAATGTAGCAAAGAGTTTGAAAATTACAAAAAGTGCTTGAAGGAAAGTGAAAGCACTAATCCAGGGAAAATTACAACATGATTATCTTCAATCAATCTTTTGTTTTTAAGTTCCTATATTTGACCTAGATATACGATGCACCCATTTTTCAAAAGATAGTCATTATGAAAGTGGTCAGAAGTTACAAGTCTCTTACCTGGAAAAGTGTAAAAGGTCTATTTATTTTGTCTTTGAGAGCTACATTTGAAACATAACTTCATTGGATCGGGTCTCTACATTCACCATTCCAAACAGGAATATTTGCATACGGTCCAATTGAACATCATCAACATTAAGGAATGAACTAAAAGTTTCCTTTACAAAAATTGTACAGACCTGTATATTTGAATGTGATCCCAGTAGATGTTTCCGGATGTTGCTAAAATTCACACTGTAAGAGTATCAAATAAGACATTAAATATGACTATAAATTGGAACACAAGTTTGTGACAAAACTTAATTTTACCGTGGAGCCCCTCTTCAACAAAGCCTATCCCTTGGTGCACAAAAAGAAATGAAATATAAAATACTGTTCATTATAAACATTTCAAAAGCATAATTCATATTGTTTGCTTTTGTGAACGGTTTTCCATGTTCCCCATTGCAGGACTGAACATGTAACCGTTTTTAATCATCTTGAGACTATAGGGTTACAATGCCTTGAATAATCCACATGATATTTATCTTACAAGTTTTGTAAATAAAAGTAAATGGTCTCAATTGTTTAAAGATATTTTCTCTTTTTATCGTACTGTTTGCTTTTTGCTTGCTAGGAGCAGTTCCTGATTTCACGTGCTACAATGAAAGACTTTATGCAACAGAAGGAAATTTACATACTATTGGTGGCTACAATAGTGGTAGTGACACTGGAGCAACAGTCTCCTTTGAGCGTGTCCTAGATACTGGCAATGGCAGTAGTCTACCAACTGCAGGATATGAGGAAGGTCACGAGACAGTCAGTGCCATACTTTATAGGATGCCTGCCTCCATTGGGGCAGCCAGATTCGGTGCTTACAACTGCATCTTCACACAAGACCCTGTAAAGATAACAACAATTATTTTGCGGGAAAACGGTAAGTGAGATAGTAATAGCTTCTGTCATGTTACTTTAACATAAATGAATTATGGTTTTCACCATCAACTTATCGTCTGTGGCAAAAGTTTAGATTTACTGTCGATAAACTGATTCAAGAATTGGCCATTAACATGTAAGCAGTACTAATTTCACAAGGTTACACCTTCATTTATTCATTCATTCATTTTTTGTTTTACTACACACAAAGAAAAGTGATATATAAAAATTAAAGAAAACATTCAAGTACAATAGGTACTTGTGTGAGGATGGAGGTCTCCAAGAAGCATCAGCTTGTCGAGTAGAGACTCCACTCATACAATAACAAAACAAAGAACAATACAACAATATGAAAATACTGTAACAAACTAAATTACAACTGAGATATTGGCATAGCTATTATATAAAGTAAACTCGAGGTTGGAATAAAGTTAGTCTGCTTCTTAGAATATTTGCTGATTAATTGAGTTTTTAGTTTCCGCTTGAATAAGAATAAACTCTGTATATCTTTCAAAGAGGTAACCAAGGAATTCCAAAGCTTAGGACCTTCATGTTTGACACTTTTTGGAGTTAGTGTGGTATGAGGATACATGTAGGGATGATGAAATCAGTACACTGAAAGTGTTATTAATTTGCTTATTCCAAGAGAGAGATTGATCAATATACAATCCTAACAATTCTAAACAATCGGTGTTCTCGATACGTCCCTGTGCTATTATTAATAAAGACTTTCTGATTTTGGAATTTGTGTATTCTACTGAAGAACATGAAGTTACACAAATGTAGTTTTCTTAATGTTAAGAGACAACCTATTGGCTTTGAGCCACTCATTGCCATTTTTTAGCTTTGTATTCACTGTTTGAAAAAGTACATCAGGGACACACATTTTATACAAAAACATTGGGGAAAAAAAGTTTAAGTCACAAACTAGTTTCAAGTTACAAAAGAAATGACTATGCATTTGCTTTATATATTTTCTCTAGATAATATTTCATCCACCTTGATTACAATTGCTGGAGAGGATCTAGCATTTACAATAACACAAATATATAACGATCTACCAACTGAGCTTATTAATGATTATAGGTGATGTATCTCCAGCCTCATCCACCTTGACTACGAGTGCTGGAGAGGATGTTACATTGACAATGACACAGTTATATAACGGTCCATCAACTGAGCTTATTATTGATTGTAGGTGATGTATCTCCAGCCTCATCCACCTTGACAACGAGTGCTGGAGAGGATGTAACATTGACAATGACACAGTTATATAACGGTCCATCAACTGAGCTTATTAATGATTATAGGTGATGTATCTCCAGCCTCATCCACCTTGACTACGAGTGCTAGAGAGGATGTAACATTGACAATGACACAGTTATATAACGGTCTATCAACTGAGCTTATTATTGATTGTAGGTGATGTATCTCCAGCCTCATCCACCTTGACTACGAGTGCTGGAGAGGATGTAACATTGACAATGACACAGTGACCTCGGTCTTCTCTTCATTCAATTTTAGTTTGTTGGCGACAGACCATGCTCGTACGTCATTAAGGCAGTGTTCTAGCAGTGAGATGGTAGTTGGGTGATCTTGCTCGTTAGTGATGACGTATACCTGGGAGTCGTCGGCGTACAACATTCTATTGATATCATGGCCCTCGATGATGTCTTCGAGGGGGATGTGTAGAGAGTGAAACATAACGGTCCCAAAACAGATCCTTGAGGAACACCGCAGAATGGCACTTGAGGGTTCGAAAGAGCACCATTGATGACGACACTCTGGGTGTGATTTTCTAGATAGGATTCAAACCAACCGATAGCATGACCGGACACGCCGTATCTGTTCGTAAGACGCTGAAGCATAATGTTATGGTCGATCGTGTCGAAGGCAGATGAATAATCAAGGAGGACAAGAATAGCTTCTTGCCCCTTATCGGCTGCCAGGAGTAGGTCGTTTTGAACACGTAGAAGGGCAGTCTCAACACTATGATGTTTTCTGTAAGCGGACTGGAAGTGTCCATGAAGATTGTTGTCGGTGAGGTAATTTTGAAGTTGGGCAGCGGCTGCACGTTCTATTGTCTTTGAAAGAAACGACAGGTTTGCAATGGGCCTGTAGTTCTTGAGTTGTTCTGTACCCTGTTAGGTTTCTTAAGCAAGGGAGTGATGTGGGCATGTTTCATTGCTTCTGGGAAATGACCATGCAGCAGAGAATGATTGACGATATTCGTGATGATAGGAACGAGCTCGTCTAAACACATCTTCAAAATCCATGTGGGAATCCATGTTGATTGTAGGTGATGTATCTCCAGCCTCATCCACCTTGACTACGAGTGCTGGGGAGGATGTAACATTGACAATGACACAGTTATATAACGGTCCAACAACTGAGCTTGTTATTGATTGTAGGTGATGTATCTCCAGCCTCATCCACCTTGACTACGAGTGCTGGAGAGGATGTAACATTGACAATGACACAGTTATGTAACGGTCTATCCACTAAGCTTATTATTGATTGTAGGGGATGTATCTCCAGCCTCATCCACCTTGACAACGAGTGCTGGAGAGGATGTAACATTGACAATGACACAGTTATGTAACGGTCTATCCACTAAGCTTATTATTGATTGTAGGGGATGTATCTCCAGCCTCATCCACCTTGACAACGAGTGCTGGAGAGGATGTAACATTGACAATGACACAGTTATGTAACGGTCTATCCACTAAGCTTATTATTGATTGTAGGGGATGTATCTCCAGCCTCATCCACCTTGACAACGAGTGCTGGAGAGGATGTAACATTGACAATGACACAGCATAACGGATCACTGTCTGAGCTTCGATGGAGACACAATGGTAATGACGTCACTGCATGGAATGGCCAATCAAGCATCAGTATCGTTAATGTCCAACTCAACCGTACTGGTATCTATGAATGCTTCTTAGATGGCAGACACCATGAACAGAACCATGCACTCATGAAACTCGTTGTAAGACGTAAGTTGCCAGATTATTTGTTTGTTTTTTTCTTCTTATAAAATAGTTTCTTTTTTCTCTATTATGAGTCACAGATGTATCTATAAAAACTCTTGATAACAAATAAACCTTTACTCCATGCAAAGCTTCAAACAATATCTACTCAAATTGGTTTAAAGATTTGTTTGCCTATCATTTTGTTTCATTGAAGTAGACAATTACTTTTTTGACAAATTCATTTCAAATTGCTGAACATGTTTAAAAAAAAACCTCTATATGGCTGTCTATGTCCTCAATTATTATTGATTAGGTGAAGATTTAGATCCCACATGATACCTGTCTTCAAACTTTTCAACCTTTGTAACTTTGTTTAACTTGTCAGAACAGTTTCTTCCACTGCCACAAAATGTAATTGTTAGTCACACATCAACATTTCACATCAAATAGAAGTCTAAAACTCTACATTCATGGCATGACCATGATGTTCATAATCCAATTAAAGATTCATCTAAAATGAAATTGAATTGGATTGATAGTAATAAAGACATGTTTGATAAATTTCCTTTTCAGAGTGTTCTCCCAATAAATGGGGTTCATCGTGCGATAATGACTGTCCATTCTGCTACAATGGCGGTCAGTGTGACGACAAGAATGGTGATTGCATCTGTGCTCCAGGATTTAGCGGTTCCCGTTGTCGATCAGGTAAGTCACAAACACAATTCTGAACCACAGTTTAAGGTTAACTAATATGAACACATCATCGTGTGAAGAGTTAGTTATGATGACTTAATGGATGTTTAATTGTCAAGAAGAAGAATACGGTCTAATATACAAAGGAATCACATGAACCAACATCAACCAAAAGATAACAAACACAAATGTTGGATCTTTTCTCTGATGTTATGATTATTTCTAAGAGTCAGTTGATTGTTTGCAATAAGTGTACCCAGATATTAACAAATAATAACTGATTTATTTTAATATTTCCACAGTGCATAATCACAACTGCTTTGGTCAAGACTGTGGTATCACATGCACCATTAGATCTGCTAGTGGTTGCCTTGGTAATCAACTGTGTCTTCCAGATCCTTTCGGCTGTACGTGCGCTGCTGGCTTCACAGGTCCAAATTGCGAACAAGGTGTTAACAAAGATCCTTTTGATCATCATAACAATAAAGAAAAAAACCCAAAATAAACAAGTGAACGACAACTAAGTGTAATTATACCGTTTGCCATGTTTACTGGTATAAAGTCATCAAAATTTATAGGCAATAACTGTGTATTTATATGGCAAAATGTTTAAATTCTTTAAGCTTTCAAGATTAGTTTACATTATCAGTAGTATGATAACTGTACCAGAATCTTTTTATGTTATCTCATACAAAATATTCTGAGAAATTACTTATTTTCAAAAAATTTCTTAACTTCTTTTTCCAAGATGAAACTGGAATTTATAAAAGAAATTACTTCTGATTTAACCTGTGATCCTTACAAGTTGCGTATCAGTGACATTTTAGAATTTCTATTGTTAGTAAAAAAGCTTGCAACTTCTCCTCTCATTTTAAGGATGCCCAGATGGTATGTATGGTGCAGGTTGCACTTTGGAATGTCGATGTGGAAATTCAGCTTGTAATAGTTCAGTTGGTACTTGCAACCCAAACAGTAACTGCAGTGCTGGCTTCACAGGAGTCAATTGCGAGGGTGAGTAGAGACTTCACATAAATGGATATCCTTTTATCTTAAAGGGAAGGTACACGTTTGGTAACTATTCAAAACAAATATTAACTTAAAAACTGACTTGGTAACAAGCATTTGAGAGCTGTTGATAGTATAAAACATTGCGGGAAACGACTCCCTCTGAAGTAACGTAGTTTTTGAGAAAGAGGTAATTTCTCAATAAAATGTTAAAAGACTTCTAGCTAGAAGTCTTTTATTCCTATCTGAAAGCACACAAATTCATTCAACAAGGGTGTTTTTTCTTTCATCATTTTTTTGCAACTTCGATGACCAATTGAGCCCAAATTTTCACAGGCTTGTTATTTTATGCTTATGTTGAGATACACCAAGTGAGAACACTGGTCTTTGACAATTACCAAAAGTGTTCAGTGCCTTCAAATGTTTATTTTCATACAGTCACCTAGAAAGTGTACAAGTATGAATGATTGCACTTACTGTTTCTGAAACTTTATAACAAAAATGGTTTAAGCTCTCTTTGTATCAAGTTGCTGTCTAAAGACTAAATGGTTTGATAACAGCTATAGTAGTTAATACTTGTAGTTTTGTGTTAGTTTGTCTTTTTACAGTTATAGATGTTAGTGTAAACGCTACATTTGAGCTCAATAAAGCAGGAACACTCCAATTATACAAGCTACGAACAAAGACAACATGACAGAGACTGCAACCTGTGTTATGGTTTATAAACATCTATGGTTGCTTTCAAGTTTTAATTTTTATCAATGTTTTAGTCTCTGGAAATAATACTTTGTATGCTGTAGCTATCAAAAATCTTTTCCTTGTATGTAATTGTCTCAACTCAAATAAAAGTTCTTAACCTCCAAAATATAGAAAACCCGAAAACTTCAACAGATCTGTCCTTTTGCTTTCAAAGTTACCATACTTGGAGGATACATGATTTGAGGAAGACATGATATGAATATCTTGAAATTAACTTTAATGGAAATTATGTTACTCATAGTTTTCAATAGTGTGTTGAATTTTCTACAATGGTAGTAAACTTTCTAATCATTACGCTTTAGATTGAAACTAATAGATTTGACATTTGACAGCCTTGACATTGTTTCTTATCACCTTTCCTTTATTCCTTTATACAGACTGTTCTGATGGGTGGTTTGGAGTCAATTGTGCCCAGGAGTGTCATTGTGCTGGTAGTGGAGCTTGTAACAGAGTTTCTGGTGCATGCCAAACTGGTGTACTTTGTGAGGGAGGATTTAGGGGTGAAAACTGCCAAAGTAAGTACACATTAAACTTTTCTATCCATATTTATTTACAAATATAACTCTGGCATTTTCATTTACTATTGAAATGAACAGCCATGTGAAACATGGTAGCTGATTCAGCACAAGTATATATTGACACATGGTGTCGTGGTAAGATGCGGTAAATATGGTTAATACGACGGTGCATTTATTCATTTAAGTCTGATATTACTGGTTCTTGTGAAATGATACTGGCAGTTGAATGTGTGATTAGTCATTTGTTTCTCCAAGCTCACTTGTTCATGCAGTCTTTAATAACCATTCATAAATAACTCAGACAGTTTCGCTATTTCTATTGGTGGAGAGCGCGTCACGTGGGGGTGTTTAAACCTTTGATAATGACCAGTGTTTATAACCGGTTGTGAGCGGATACTCCACGCTAGTCTTGATGCAAGACGTTTCATGTTACGGGCGATGCAGGCGCTGTCGGTGAGTTGGCCGCGTTGTGTGTGAAAGGAAAACCAGACCGTCTGTTGCACCAAGACTATACGCACATGTGCACGAACGGAACCGAAAACTGTCGGTAATAGGCATGCAACACACGGATGTCATACATGTACATGTAACATGTACACATACCATGGAGGTAGAAACAAGCACGGAAACCATGCGGAAACGGATAAGTTTTACAGAGTTTCTTACTTTATGACGCCTTTTTACCGAAAAGGTATTTATGAATGGGAATAAAAGGGTAGTTACTAGTTCCTTCACGGCCGTTTAAAGCCTTGCAGGGTTGAATTGCCGTGTGATAAAGGCCCTCGCCTTCGGCTCGGGCCTTTATCACAAGGCAATCCGACCCTGCCGGTATTTAAACGGCCATGAAAGAACTAGTCGCTACCCTTTAATTACCTTATTAATTTTGTGCCTTGACGCCAAGGAGCAAGCGTTTGCTTTTGGCACTAAATATGACTTTTGATTGATTGATTTTTGGTGGCTGCTTCATTTTTAGCCTTTGTGAAACTGATTTATGTCTAGGTCTCTCTGTTGTCTTTCTATGTCTCTGTCCACATTTAGACTACATAAAAGTTTAAGTTTACCAAAAAGCTGTGATATTTGATATTATCTTCAAGTACGCGCTAATCCTCCAATCAGATTCGCAGAATGGAGTGGTGATAAAAACCTATATTGCGTATTGTGTGTTCTATGTTTCGCGCCAAGTTTGCTTGAAGATAAATACGTTATCATACGCACCTCGTGGAAATACGGAAAATAAAGCGCGTCTGCGTCCCATATCCAACGAGGCCGAACTCGTTGGATATGGGACGCAGAAGCGCTATATTTTTCTGTATTCCACTGGCGCTTGTGTGATAACTTATATAATCTGAATGCCAAAGAGAGTCCTGTCATATACATGTTCCATGAATACTATGTGATTCACTAAAGCTTACTTGGATAAATGTTAGAGGTATACAAAATGCTCACATTGAAGCCTTTTACAAGCTGAACCCCAACTGCTCAGATCATCCAATTATTGTGTCTCTATTGAGCAGTTGGTAGGTCACCAAGTAATTTTTCAAAATTCCAATTGCAACTTGAATTTACTACTTTTGTTTAGTTTAGTTCCCATTTATTTAATTCCTTTCACCATCTCAGTTACCTGAGGGAATATATATATGCAGCCTGTTCTGCCACTATGTAGCACACCAAACTAAATCAATCACAAGAACCATCTTTGCCCTCACGGGTAACAGTTTACTCCTGGTTGAAGTCCCAAAGGGTGTAAGCCAAATTTAAATGAACTGAACATTGAAACTGGGGTAAAATTATTTTTGTTGATGCATTTGATATTTCTTATAATAATTTTAAAAGACAAATACTAATTATTATATTTTTGAACAATCTATGTTTTACAGACTCTTGTCCTTATGGTCAGATTGGCATCAATCCAAACTGCACAAAATGTTACGGTAAGATTTGCAAACAACATGGAGTCTAACAAAAAACAAATCAACTGTTAACAAACTGTTCCAATTTACAATTGTAAGAATTCCTTTTGGTGACAAGAAGTCCAAGATACCATTTACCATTGCATGATAATGAAGAGTTTCATTGACATTTTATGGGCTTTGTGAGTACGCATAATTATTTAGCAAACAAAAGTTGTTGCTGCCCATACTGCATTCAGTAATATGTGGGGGAGGCGGGTGTTGTTCTGAACCATTGCCCTCCCATAAATGATGTTTAAAAAAGAAACAAATGGTTCAATAAATTGATTACCCCTCCAATGAAAACATTTCGGTAATAATGCTTAGTTCTAACACATAATCACACCCGAGGCATCTAAAAGAACATGTTCTATACAAGGTATGTAGAGTTACAACTGTATAAGACTTGTTTATTTAAACAACACCATGTAAGGGTTTACAAGGTGCTGGTGGCATAATCTTCACCCAACCATACCAGTATTCACAGAGGCAAGCCCCGTCTTGTTATGATCACTGTAACTGGGTTCTTTTACGTGTATTACACACCATATTTTTTATTCAAAGGACAAAGCAATAATGTCACACACGTGTCAAGACCGGGACTGAAACCCACCTCTTCTGGTCTGGGGCCAACTTCATAGAGCTACTTAAGCACAAAATTTGCTTAAACACGAAAATAGCTTGCATATTAAACACTTGTTACTGGCCATATATTTTTATGTCATATGCATTGCTTGTGACTGGTATTTAGCTGTTGTTAGCTTAACAATTGAGTGGAGTCTTGGCTGGAAATCTGATTTTACTAAGCATTTTTTTAGCTTTAGCAAAATTTGTGCTTAAGCAGCTCTATGCAATTTGGCCCAGATAACGCCATAGCTTGAATCAAGTGTACTTGACCGCTTAGTCAGGACGCATTACTTGCCAAGGTTGTTACAGGACATCACAACAATTTTAATTTTGTAGCATTTTCATAATAAGGAAAGATCATTTGTAGTGTACACTTTTCCACAGTTCCTGTGTCAGTGATCTATGAAGTCAGCTCTGAGCAAGCCCCCAGCAGAAACATTACATGGAAGGCTCCTCAAAACAAGTGTCCTGTCATTGACTATGCGGTACAGTATCAACTGGTTAAGAGAGTTCTTTGCCAAGAGGAGGCTGGAGAATTTCAAACTCTACACAACGCAACAGAGAGACAGTCTCCTTTCCCACATCCTGATTCTTTACCCAATTCAATCTACAAGGTTCGTGTTCTTGCCAGGAATGAGGCAGGACTTGGGGAATTTCAGGAAAACATTTATATTAAACATACAACACCTGAGAAGGGTAAGTTCCTGGTAGGAGAGTATCTTTAGGGGTGGGAACTTTCTGACTTTTATCTTGATTCAGACTTCTTTATGTCTGCCTAGTGAAGATAATATCTGTTTTTGATTTTATATAATGAATTCATGCTCTTCTGATTTATTTATCCTAAGGATAGTGTACAAAGAAGCTCCTTGAAATCTATAACTCCATGGGTTCACAAAAGGTGGAAATGCCATCATTTCAACCTTCATTACAAAATTTAAATCTCACTTATTTCAAGAAACCAATTTTAGTCAGTGAATTGAGCTAGTTTTTCGTGCTGTGTAAAAGAGGGTCTGGATTATTATGTTATGCTGTAAGAAACTCCTTTTAATGTTGAAATGAGGGTTTTAAGGTAAATTTCAGTGTGACAGCTTTGGAGTCGAGATAGCAACATCTTTGGTAAGGAAACCAACCATTGGACCCTTCGAAGTGACTAGCACTTTGACATGTACTATAGGTTTGACAATATCATCAGTGTAGAGAGAAGATGATGAAGAAATGTTCAGGTTTAGAACCCTTTTATTACAATGCTTGATTCTTATACTTTCTATTCATCATTGTGACAGGTCCCAACTATTACGCATAAGGAGGTAAAAGTAAACTTGCTGTTTGTTATTATTTTAGAGCCAACTGGATCGCCAACAGATTTCAAGACTAATTCAACAACGAAGCATAGTGTGGCATTGAGCTGGAGGGAAATACCTTGTGGTCAAAGAAATGGTGTGATAACTAAATACACAGTGAGTCGTTTTAGCAGATTGTTTAGATCAAAATAAATTATTCATGCCAATCCATTTACTCAAAGTTTTAATTTTTGAAACTTCATTTAAAGTTTCTTGTAGCGATGTGTCGGGTGTAAATGTTTGTAATATTTGTCGGTGTCTTTTTATTTCCCATTTTCAAAACAATGTGCAGCTCTTATACAGGGTGCTGGAAAAACCTTATGACACCAACTTTAGTCCAAACAGCTCATTTGAATCGGTTGATATAGAACCATCAGATATGCACTGCAACATCAGTGGTTTAGAACCATCCACAAAATATGATTTCCAACTGAAAGGTTTCAACAGCGCTGGTGTTGGAGAGAAAGCAACAATAGAGGCATTTACTGAAGTTCAGACAGGTATTGTGGGAAAACATTCAGTTATCACAATTTCATTTAAATTAATTTATTGAATCATACCCTTCTTTTATGAATAAATTTGAAACAATTTTTAGTGATATTATTAACTGTTAAAGGCAGTAGACACTATTGGTAATTGTCAAAGACTAGTCCTCACAGTTGGTGTATCTCAACATGTGCATAAAATAACAAACCTGTGGAAATTTGAGCTCAATTGGTCATCGAACTTGCGAGACAATAATGAAAGAAAAAAAACACCCTTGTCACACGAAGTTGTGTGCGTTTAGATGGTTGATTTCAAGACCTCAAGTTCTAAATCTGAGATCTCGAAATCAAATTTGTGGAAAATTACTTCTTGCTCGAAAACTATGGCACTTCAGAGGGAGCCGTTTCTCAAAATGTTTTTTACCATCAACCTCTCCACATTACTTGTTACCAAGTAAGGTTTTATGCTAATAATTATTTTGAGTAATTATCAATAGTGTCCACTGCCTTTAAGGGCAATTGTTTTGATTTATCCAAGTCATTAAAGACACTGGACACTATTGGTAATTGTCAAAGACCAGTCTTCTCACTCGGTGTATCTCAACATATGCATAAAATAACAAACCTGTGAAAACTTGTGCTCAATTGGTAGTCGGAGTTGCTAGATAACTTTGAAAGAAAAAATGCCCTTGTCACATGAAGTTGTGTGCTTTCAGATGCTTGATTTTGAGACGTCAAAATAAAACTTTGAGGTCTCGAAAATTCGTGGAAAATTACTTCTTTCTCGAAAACGTTTTATACTACCAACCCTCCCGATTACTTGTTACCAAGTAAGGTTTTATGCTAATAATTATATTTTAATAATTACCAATAGTGTCCACTGCCTTTAATAGTAAAATTTGAATATATGCAAGACGAGGACCTGTCACTTTTTTTCTTTGGTACTTCATAGCCTAATTTTGGTATCTTCTTCTCAAAAGTCAGGCACATTCTTGGTGCTTTAAAACGTTCTTGTACACATACGTCAGCAATCCACTGGACTGCCAAAACTTCGTTTGACGTTTATGATGCTCTGTTATGATTATTTGCAAAGAGAATGTTTCTTGAATACATTTTTGTCTTTGACTTTACAGATATTCCGGCTCCGAATCAGCTTTCCAAAAAAGATATCTCAAACTTGACTTCTTCCACAGTCACTATTGCTTTGAATCTTCCATCCTCGTCAGAGTACATTACGTAAGTTGAAAACTATTTTTCGCCTGTAATATTCCAGGCCTGGGGTTACTTGGACGCCATTTGCTAACTGCTCTTGGCCTTGGTCCCTCTTCAAAATCACCCTGCCCTTTCAAAGATGAGTTTCCAGGCCTGATGTTTATTTCAATCATTGTGTTATTAGGGATGAAACATTTCAGATCTTTATCTGAATTCAGATTTGTTATGCCTGCTCAGGGAAAAGGCTGTTATTTTTCTTCAGATATAAAGACATCCCGCTCTTTGACTTATTCTACTGCTTTAGTGCTGTGGATTCTATTTTCAAAAGCTCCATGGAATCTAGAACTCTGGGCCTGATGTCACAAAGCACTTAATATTCATCTTAAGCTAGTTTTCAATATAATTATTGTGATTTTTATTGTGACATCACTCTTTGCGACTTAAAGAGGGGCTCTAAAGTCAAATTCAGTTTTGTGATGCACTCATTCTCAAAATAGATAAAGTCCTTAGGAAAGTAGGAGACAAATATACAGGTCTCTAAACTTGCGCTAAACATTGTAAATTGGCATTTATTTATATTTTTCAGAGTGAAAATTTCAACATGATGTCAATGTAGATTTACAACAAATGGGCCTATTCATTCCAAAGAGGATTTTTGCGCCAGTCAAAAAGTCCCAATCATTGACGATTCGATGGAATGTCTTAAAAAATCAACAGAAATTACCTAAAAAATAAATCTCATTGTTTTGTGTTTCTGTATGACAAGTATGTCAAGTTTCATGTCATTTCAAAATCTGAACCCGTGGTACTGCGCGGTCGTTTAACGACACCTCGTAATCACCCACATACCTTATACAAACAATGGGAGACCTGGCGTATGTGAGTTTGCGCATGCGCACTTGGTTCTTCACTCAACTATGGTGTCGTATGTCGTATGGATATAATAAAGAAAAAACAACTTTTTTGAGACCTGATAAAATGTTTGTACACTTTCGCCCACCAAATCGAAAAACACAATTGAATACCAACCACCCTCGTGTGCTAATACCCAAAATTTTTACCACCGCTAGTGACAGGAAAGTCGCAAAAAATGTAAAAATATGCTATGATATTTCCATGTAAACACCACAAATGGTAAATGAAAACGTGTGTATTCACAATTCTTGTTTTCAATGATTCAACTTAACACGAAGGCAACGGTGCAGAGTGGCGGTACCACACCTTAGTACAAAGAGATCTAATCGCGCTCACTAATCGGCCGTCCAGCAGGAGGTCTCCTATCTTTTTCCACTGGTAAGACGGGCATTGTCAGGGTATTCTTTTGTTACTCTGCAGTTTTGCGGGTCGTTCGAACTCCTTCTCTTCCTTCCTCTATGATTGAACACTGTGTGCCAACATTCACCCAGCCTTGTTCATTGCAGTTATTTAAACAGCTCTGTGTGGTATTGAATTTTGTTTAACTTGCTCAAGAAAAACTGTAACATTAGTTACTGAGCCAATAATAACTGAAATTAAACTCTTGAACATGTTTGTGTGTTGTGTAGAGGCATGCAAGTTGGTGTATGGCGAGTTAATAGGACAGTCACTAGAAGGGACACCAGGGGATCAAGGTACCAGCGATCCACTGAACCAACTCTTGATTATGTAGCAGCAGAATTACTTAAGAAGGATCTCCCTGCAACATTCACTGTAGGTGACGGAGAAACAGAGGGAAACAAACCCCTGGAAAGCAACACTCAATATGACATCTATCTGGGATCAGTCAGTAGGATTTCTGATTCGGTAAGCCTTGTATTTTATCTGTGGTGTCTTTTTATACACAATGGGAAATTGACCCCTTGCATAAACACATGTGTCTACTCTCCGACAAGCTTGGCAATAAGTAACTGATTTCCAATTAAAATGATTAGGCAAGTCATTGCATATGAAAATGACGGTATAATACGCACTATACACTTAGAACACACAGGCACATGTACTACAACATTGGAAAAAACAGTAATTTTGTGATGAAATGTCCTGTGAATTGGGTCAATCAGCTTCTTGCTATTGTTATTAGTAAAATAAGTGCTTCAGAATGTATGAAGAATTAAAACATGGTTAAATATATATAGTTTTATACGAGCAAAAACAAATGTGTTGGATGTTTCTCTCATTTTTTTATAGAAATATGCAATTAATTGGAGTGAGGCGCTCAGAGTTCAAGGTAATTTACTGTTCAGTAACTCCACTTTGATCGTTTTGTGAAAATTTTGCTTTTATTCAACACAGGCTTCAAATTAAGGGATAATGGGAAAAATTGTCCAGTTCCTTTTATGTCAAATGAGAATAAATTAGACAAATTGCATAATGCATCCTATTATATATTATATACCAAGGCACCAAGAGGGACAGGTGAAAAAAATATCTAAAAAGTAAACAAAACCTGAAAGTATTTTTTCGCTCAAATATTATTCAATTCCCTGAATTATCATATCATTACCTCAAAAATCTATTTCAGTGAGTCCATCAAAATACTATTTTTTCCCTCAAATTTTTATTTCGTTCCCTATAAAGCATTTCATTATCTTAATACTTTTCTATTCCCTTCAAAAACTATGTTTTCTCTCAAAATATTATTTTAGTCTCTCAAAATATTATTTCAGCCTCTCAAAATATTAATTGGGGGGAATGAAATAATTTATTTCGTTCCAACGAAGTTGTATTTTATTTGGTACTCTCAAAATGTTCTTTCATTACTCAAAATAACTTTCTGAGTGAAAAAAAGAATATTTTGGTGTACTGAAATTATTTTGGGGAACAAAGTAGCATTTTTGAGGGAAGAAAGCAATATATGGAGGTGTTACCTAATCAATTTGTCTTTGTCTGTTCCTCTTTCATAAGGTAAAATGAGTTTCATTATTGTCCAATATTGTGGTACAATTATATCATTTTTGGTCTTGATTGCAAAACTCAGAAGCAACTGAGCGGCCAGCTTTTGACTAAAACTTAACTTAAAGGCAGTGGACACTATTGGTAATTGTCAAAGACTAGCCTTCATAGTTGGTGTATCTCAACATATACATAACATAACAAACCTGTGAAAATTTGAGCTCAATCGGTCATCGAACTTGCGAGATATGAATGAAAGAAAAAAACACCCTTGTCACATGAAGGTGTGTGCGTTTAGATGGTTGATTTCGAGACCTCAAGTTCTAAATCTGAGGTCTCGAAATCAAATTCGTGGAAAATTGCTTCTTTCTCGGAAACTATGGCACTTCAGAGGGTGCCGTTTCTCAAAATGTGTTATACCATCAACCTCTCCCTATTACTTGTCACCAAGAAAGGTTTTATGCTAATAATTATTTTGAGTAATTACCAATAGTGTCCACTGCCTTTAATATCCTGATTAGCTATTTTCTTCAGTGTCGTCAATTTTCATTGATGTTGAAGATGTTAGCTTTAACATCAATAGAGTATTATAAATAACAATAACCTTAACAATGTAATATTTGTTTGGTTGGCAGTGCTGAAACGTGCAGTGCCAAAAACTGCAAGCCCACCGGTAGCTGCTATTGTGGTTCCGTTGATGCTGCTGGTGTTGATTTGTGTTGCAGCTGCTGTGGTCTTCAAAATAAGGTAATAATTATTGTCACAATGTAGTGATATTTACAGGGAAAATCGGCCCAAATGCTGTAAACATCAAATAAAAAACACGGGCCAAAAATTATGTTAAACAATTTTTTTTAAAGCAGAAATAAGCAGGATGCCCAGTCACAGATGATGCATGTGTGAATTCCCTTTTTGATTAGTAACCTTAGTCTGGTAAGCTTAATATTGTTGTGCTAGAGCTCCTTACAGGCAGTGGACACTATTGGTAAATGGTAATTACTCAAAATAATGATTAGCTTAAAACCTTACTGGGTAACGAGTAATGGGGAGAGGTTGATAGTATAAAACATTGTGAGAAACGGCTCCCTCTAAAGCAACATAGATATTCGAGAAAGAAGTAATTTTCGACGAATTTGATTTCAAGACCTCAAGTTTAGAATTTGAGGTCTCGTAACTTCATGTGACAAGGTTGCTTTTTCTTTCATTATTTTCTCGCAACTTCGACGACCAATTGAGCTCAAATTTTCACAGGTTACGGTTTAATATTTTATGCATATATTGAGATACACCAAGTGAGAAGACTGGTGTTTGACAGTTACCAATAGTGTCCAGTGTCTTCAAGCAGACTATTTTAAGTAGAAAAATTCTGCTGAACAAAGCTGAGCATTAGCAGTTTACCGTTTTTCATTGTAACTCAAGATCAATTCAGCTTGTGGCTTTGACACATGGTATTGGGAAACCATCCGGAATGAATGAACTAACAAATGAACGCTGATACCATAACAGTTAAGCATTGATGAGTGAAGGAATGCTGTACCGGTATTTATTATTTTTGTTAACTGTATTTTTCAGGAGGAAGAAAGGACTTAACAACAGCCTGGTGGATCGGAGACATTTCAATGCTGCAAATGGTAAGAGATTATAAGTTGCATCCCTGTAAACTTTCTTCTTGACTTAATAAACAGATTATTATGTCCGTAAGAAAGAATGAGAACTTTTCAGACTTGAAGGGATCAGAAATTACATGCATTTTAAACAATTCTACACACATTTTTCTTGACAACTTCACAGTCAACCGAGTTTTTGAATGTTTTATTTGTTTTGTCAGCAGGAGTGCGAGCTAGCAATGACAAACTCTCTTCAGGATTAGAAAACCCATATAGTGATGTTGCCAATGAAGGTCCGCCTGCAAGCACACCAGCCAATACACCAGCCGCTGCACCAACCACTTCACCAGCCACACCAGCCGCTCCAGCCAGACCCAAGCAGGTTAAGAAGAAGAAGCAATTTACGGCTCCTTTCCCGATTCCGTTGTCGGAGTTGAAAGATTATGTCAACAAGAAGAAGAAGGAAACGTACAAAGAAGGCAATGGGTTTCTGTTTGACTATGAGGCGAGTCAGCAAAAATATTTTTTTTTTTTTAAAAGAATAACAAAATGGGAAGATTGTGCACTTTTAAGCCACGTAGACCCCTCAAAGAGACTTTTATTATTAATACAAATACATTCACTTATTTGCATATTATGCCTGTAATTGCAATGGAAACGCAGCAGATTTGCAGCCAAGCAATATACTCAATCCCAACTCTCCCTGATTCTGCTGGAATTTTGTGAAAATAAACAAATCTTTCCATGTTCTATTGATTAAATTAGAAAATCTCACTGATTCCGGAAACCTTTTCCTTATCGTTGATGCTATTCTACATATCTCCCCGAGTGTTGGACAAACTCTCTCTGATTGAAAAATGCAAATGCTGGCAGCTCTGTACAATATAGACTGGGCCCCTGTCTTTAAGACAGGTCCCTGCCGCTAGATCGAGTGATTCCATTGGATACAATGATATGATAAACGAGCAGTGACATATATGCACAAATAGTCACTGCTGTCAAGTCCGCAATAGAATTTGACTGCGAATCTCTATGTGAAATGACTGAGGTCAAAGGGTAAAACCACACGCCAGTTTTTGATGCCGGTCTCTGGCATTATTCACGAGCCTAGAAGTGTGACGTCGGATGTTCAGGCGCTGTACAATATAACAACTTATGCGTAACAAACTCCTCAGATCTGTAGTGCCTTGTGTAGATTATTCATGTAAGCTGCTTGCATGCGCTTTCTTGAAACTTGTCCATTAAACGACCTTTATAGGTGGCCAGCAGCCGATTTCACGAAACGCTAGGATTAATCCTATCTCAGAGTAACCCGTCCTAACTTAGGATGAGTTCAATTCGTCCTCCGTGTTTGGATACGGAACTAAACCCGTCCTAAGTCCTAAGATTAATCCTAAGTTAGAAATCCATGGCTGTGCTGGTAAGTAAGGAAGCGCATCAAGCTATGGCAATCATAAGAACCATCTTTGTTATGGCAGGTACTCATTTACCCCAGGTGAAAAGAAGCAAGAGTGTTATGTTTCTTGTTCAAGGACACAGTGTCATGACAGGGATGCAAATCCAAACCTGATAACTCGGTTACCAGATCTTGAACCTGGTGCACTTGACTGCCTAGGCAAATCCAAACCTGATAACTCGGTTACCAGATCTTGAACCTGGTGCACTTGACTGCCTAGGCCAAGACACACTTAATGCTTGTGCTGAGCAAGATGTTTAAGTGATTAGCTAGTTTATGTGTTACGCCTAAATGCTAAGTTGGTCTACTCATGGAGGTAGTGTAGTCTACTTAAAGACCCCTGTGTTGATGACATCAAGGTTTGCTTAGTGTATTGCTAAAGTGCTGCAATTTAATACTCAATTTCACAAGATACACAATGGCTTCCGATTCTTCTGCAAGGTAGTAAACAAACTGTGGTGTCATCACTACTAAGTTGTATTGCCTCTTCATAATGATGAGAATGTGATCTTTCAACTGTTGAAATTTTGTGTTTCTTTTCAATTTTTAGAATTTGCCCGATTCCGACCGTCATTCATGTGAAAGAGCAAAGGACGACAAAAACAAAGAAAAGAATCGCTATGCTAACATCATTCCTTGTGAGTTTATTATTAATATGAGTATTTTTTGTGATCAACTGTTTTCTTTACACAAAAAACCTGAAATACTTCATGTTGGATGAGCTGCCAGGCAGCACTGAAGAGGCCATATCTTGTACCAGCTTTAGGCTTCTTGTCTGCGACCTCCCCATATTATTATTAAGTTCCGTTAAGTAGTTTTTCTTATAATATTGTACTACCTAATGTTATGGACAATAAACCTGAACCTGATGACTTCACAATAATTTGTCTTCAAGCCTCTAATAATAATAATTATACACTAGGCTTTTTTATACTGGAGGTATCTACCAATAAGGTACTGAAGGCACTTGAGACAGGTTTTTGAGACAAAATTGTTTGAAATTACGAGTAAGATTTATGTAGCACTTTATAAGGGTTTACATGGTGCTGCTGCGCACTTGGCAGCTCCTGACAGAAACACAGAGATAAACCCCTTCTTGTAGCAATTGTGCATTACATCACACATATGGCATTTATGTCCCATCAGAGGTATGAATCAATTATGATTAAGTGTCTTGCAAGATCAGGACTGGAACCCACACTATTGCCCTGTATTTTTGCACAATTTTTATTCCTCTATTCTATTGTTTTGTATGAATTTTTCTTGTTGCCACTTAAGAGATCTCATTTTGAATTGTTTTTCCTTTTTTACACCTGCTAGTTTTAAATTCCATGCCCATGCTTTTAGACTTTTATAACCAGTCTCTTTTCCTTTGTTTTGTATGTTTCTTCTTGTTGCTTTTGCTTTTTGCCCTGCTGTTTTCCCCCATTATTTTTAATATGTGTACATCTTAATCTTTTGAATTGTAGTTTTAAGCAATGTTTAGTTTGTATTCAAGTGTGTTTAATCCAACCATTTATATTTAGATTCCTAACTTTGTATCTACCACAGATGATTTTTCTCGTGTTGTGCTTGAGAAACTACCAGATGAACCAGACTCTGATTATGTAAATGCAAGTTACATGGATGTAAGTTTGTCATATGATTTCTTTCTGTTCCATTGTGTTCCCCTGTACAGAATCGATAAACGACCACTCCAGTTTTTAGAAAGAGCTGAAACAAGTTCAGGAGAAAATCCCCCGAGGTGGAGAAAAACTGGAACCAAATACAGCAGAATTACTTTTGTACAGATACAGGCTTTGTGATAACAAAAACAACATATTTCCTGAAGAGTTCAACAAAACCAAACAAAAAAACATTTGGTTTTGACAGTCCAACAGCCCACCCACCAAGATAAAAAGATAAAATAAACAAGTTTTAATGACACTTCTGTATAAATTTAACCACTGTTTTTGCTTCCTTCTCACCACTACAGGGTTTCAATGAACCAAACAAATACATAGCCAGCCAAGGTAAGTAAAAAACAAACCGATGCAACTTTTTTTCCTTCGATTCTAAACCACAAAAAGTTAATGGAACTGAAAACATTTGATAATTGTTTCCATATTTGTGCATGGCATTGTTGGTCGGTTCATAAGATCATCAGACTATGGTGTTTCTGGTCAACAGAGTGTAGTTTCAAGTCCCTGTTGTGGCACAAGATACATGTACCATACCTACTTTGCCCTTCTAATATGACATTAAATTGTCGGTGCCGTGAAATGGGATTGGTAGTGCAAAAAGAACCCAGAACACTTTTTGTGGTAGAGTAGCGGTTACCCCGGTATTTCTGGTTCACAAAGCAAGCACCTTTGTTAAGAGTTTTTTTTCAGGCTTGCGAGCTGCAGTGATTAAGTTCATTGATGAGGCATCCTTGGTTGCATAACCAGAACTTTATAAAAATCATTTGGTGTAAACATTGTGGTTTCATCTTTTGTTTTGTTTTTGTGTTTTTTTCATTTCATTTTATTTGCCAGCAAACATGAAAAAAACACATACATGTATTAAAAAATTGCACATCAAAGATTTACAAGAAAAAGCAATACAATGGTTATAAAAAGAGAACAAAAATAAATATTTAAAAACACTAGCAAATTACTGAGATACCTGGCCTGGCCGCGGGCAGATATAAGGATTGTGTAGGACACACCTCCAGTGGGGGTGGAACACAAAACACTACAGACAAAACAAAAGACAAGAACCCTGGCAGGGAAAGCCAATAGTGACAGAAAGTCACTTTCAAAGTGGCTGACCTTTTGGTTCCAGACAATAACGAGTATTAACAAGACGAAACACACCCTTTTGTTTCAAAAATGTACTTTTTAAAAAGGTTGACAATTTTAATCTCATGAAAGTAAATAGCATTTATAGTTTTGATTCTAAAGTTTGAAGAAAGTTTTCTGAGATGAATTACGTACTAATTTTGAGAAACTGAATACTAGCACTTATTCATTGTGAAAATTGCGGACCATTATGACAATCTCGTATTATTTTATGAATCACAATTTCAGGTCCAAACAAGGCTTCAGTTTGTGATATGTGGAGGATGATATGGCAGGAGAATACCACTAAGATTGTCATGCTCACCAACCTACAAGAAGGAGTCAAGGTAAATCAAGCTGCATTGGTTTAATTAGTTTGACTTTTTATTACACATGAACAACCAAAATTAGCGCACAAAAACAAGATAGATAGAAAACGAGACAACAGTTGAAAAACCCAAATGAGGAAACACTCCGCAATCAGGTAAGGACTTAAAACCCAATCCACATAGATAGCTTCAGGTCTGAGGTTAGCCTTTAGTCAAGTCGCACACGGCACACCGGTTGGCACGCACAACCCCAAAAATGTAACGCACGAAAAAGACTATTACTGCGAGCGGCGAAGCGGCAAAGCCGCGAAGCGCCTTTGCCAACTCGTTTTGGGGCCTTATGTTTTTCTTTACATTTGCCAATGATTTTGGTGGGAGAAAATGTAATGCATAACGCATTAGCGTGGTGAGTTGCTGGCCATTAAGAAGTCACAATTACTTGCATGACGTCACAAGAACGTTCGATGCAAATTCGTTACATTTTCTCCCACCAAAATCGTTGGCAAATGAAAAGAAAAACATAAGGCCCCCAAAACGAGTTGGTAAAGGCGCTTCCCGGCTTCCCGCTCGCGGCGATGGTCTTTTTTTCGTGCGTTACATTTTTGGGGCTGTGGTGCTATCCGGTGTGCCGCGTGTGCCTTGACTAAAGGCTAGTCTGAGGTGGGATTTGAACCGAGACCACAAAGGTGACATGCAGGGGAAAAAACCCACCAAGCCAACCTTATAAACATTTCTCCAAACTTGAGGTAGAAAGTTGATTAAATGTTAAACCTGTATGTTAGTACATTGACTAGTGATTTGCTTTGATACTTGTCTGACCTAGTGAGACACGAGTCTTTGAGGGTGCACATGCAGAAGTCAGATTTAGTAACTATTTACCTTATCTTTCTAGGCGATTCTCTTTTTTTAACTTGCAGGGAAAGTGTGAGAAGTATTGGCCAGATAAAACAGCATGCTATGGTAATTATGTTGTCACTTTGAAAAAGGAGGTAACACAACCAGACTACATCGTTCGAGATTTCATGATGGATCGGAAAATGCAGGTATACCTTACGTTTTTGGAATTGTTCAATTTTAATCCTATGTAAACGCAGATCTTACAATAAAACTAACCTGTGACAATTGTATTTCAAAAGGTGTTAGTGTTTTGAGATATCACTATAAGTCTGGAGTGGTTATGTCCAGGCAGGAAGAATACTCCAGAAATGGAATACACAATCTGAAAAACGTTTCATGCATAAAGGTTTCTCAGATTGTAATGTTTTTTAATCTCTCTCTCTCTCTCTAAAACTGCATTCCTTAAAAGGGAATCGTTTCTTAAAATATTATACATTATTAACAGCTGCAGTGCTTCTTACCATAAGTAATACTCTAACCGTTAGAATCTTATCTTAACCACACCCTAGGATGAAGGATGCAGATATGTTCGTCAGTATCATTTCATAACCTGGCCGGATATGGGCTTGCCCCATGATCCCATCAAAGTGGTGAATTTTGTCAAAACGGTGAAGGAGTTCAGCCCAAAGAATGCTGGTCCCATGGTCGTTCATTGCAGGTTGGTATTTTTGTTATGGCACATTATTTGTTTGTCACAGTTATTTTTATCAGTTTTTAATAAGCTGAAAGGGAAACTGATGGGGAGTTCTCCACAAACACTAGGGCGAAACTGGTCATTTTGGTAGAGCATTGACACATTAATCAGAAGCTTAGGCACAGGTTCAAGTTCCGCTTCAGTGACCCTGATGGGATCCACCAGGATCACGATACCACCAAGATCCCGATCCCATCAGGATCCCACCAGGATCACGATGCTACCATGATCCCATCAGAGAGAAATCTGGAGGGATCCCGTTTTTATTGACCAAGATCCCATTTTAGGTCGATCAGAAAAACTAGTCTGATTGCAGGTTAGCATGATTGTGAAGGCATTTTAATTCTACGCCACTAGTAGTTTAATCAGTTTGTAATTAACCACAAGGGAAACTGATAGGGAGACCGCCAACATTGTGACTAGATAGCTCAGTTGTTAATCCATAAGTCAAGTCGTGCTATAGTCAATTGTTCTTTGTTCATCACAATACTTATGCCATTGTTTTTTCATCTATGACTTACTTTGTAGTGCTGGAATCGGTCGTACTGGAGTGTTTTTGGTTTTGGACGCCATGTTGGACCAGGCCAAGGTAGAAGGTCGAGTCGATATCTGGAATTTTGCTTGCAGCATGAGAGACAAACGGATGAAGATGATTCAAACACCGGTAAATAAAATACATCAATTTATCTTAGTTCATTTGTACAAGTTCTGAGCCTGAACCTAGAAATGAAACATCCTCATCGAAGAAAGGCTACATTCCAAAAAGCAGTCACAAAGTTTACAAAAAGGTAAACAAAACATGTCAACCTGACGCGTTCATTTTTTTTCCAAGTCGAGTAGGAGATCCGCAAGCTACACAGTTTGAGTTCGAGCTCATGTCCCCTGAATTTTAAGACATTAGATGTCTTAACCTGTAGATCCCCAATTATGCGGCAATCCTGGAATTCCGTGTACACAGTTGCCATGCCCCTGGTCTTGGCCTTGGTGCCCCTTCTCAAAAGTTTCCAATTTGACGTAAAGATTTTTCAACGGAAGTACCATTTGCAAAATGAAAATGGCCCTGACCTCTCAAAGATTAAACTAAAGAACTGTTACTTAACTTGTTTCTCCATTCAAACAGGCCCAGTATGAGTTCATCTTTGATGTCTTGATTGAGACGTTCCTTTGTGGTGACACCAGCATCCAACCAGAGAATATTCCCTCCAAGTTGTCTGCATTGAAGAAGACCACAAAGGGCAGTGGGAAGACAGGACTACAAGTAGAGTTTGAGGTGACACTTTCATTTTATCATTATTTAGGGCTGTATGATCTTTCTAGACAACCAAGTGGTTCACAGACCATCATGCAAGGAGTTTTTTTTGCCAAATGCAGTCTTTATGCCTGATGCAGACCTGTGCATTCAACAAGTTTTAAGAAGGCCAGCTGTCAAGTAGGAACTATGTTTAGATAGATTGCACTAAGCGTCATCAATCGCCATATTTGATGATGATAAACAATGCTAAAGTACTTGTATGCGCTGCGCACAGCTCTCAGCCAATGATAGCCTTGCGCACTTGCACATTTCATCAAATGTGGCTGTCAATGATGCTTAGTGCAATCCATCTATACCACAGTTGACTGCAATGGTCTGTAACAAAAAATACAGGTGAGGGATTCAATAACGGAAATAAACTTGCCTACAAATTATCACAGTATACTATACCAAAGCTGGAAGCTGCAGAATCAGGGAGAGTTTGTAGCTCTGTATCCTACATAAACATACATGAATAAAGCTGACATTAACTTTATTCATGTATGTTTATGTAGGATACAGAGCTACAAACTCTCCCTGATTCTGCAGGCAAACCAATCTTTCCATGTTCCGATGAGCAAATTTGACAATCTCCCTGACTATGGAAACTTTTTACCAATTATGTTGAATGTAGTTCTAAATTTCTCCCTTCTGATTGTTGTACAAAATCTTCATGATTGTGAGAACAACTGTTGACATCTATGATGTACTCATATGGCTATTGAAATTTAATATTCACCTAATCATACTATTTTCAACTCATTCCGATTGTCTTCATACAGAATCTGAATTTGGTTACCCATATTCCGAACCCTGAAAAGTTCAAAGGAGGCCAGCTACCAGAAAACGTAAAGAAGAACAGATTTCCAGAAAAACTACCAGGTGAGGATTTATTCGGTTTATAAATGACCTATCAGGACA
Source organism: Asterias amurensis (assembly GCF_032118995.1). Classification (NCBI taxonomy): domain Eukaryota; kingdom Metazoa; phylum Echinodermata; class Asteroidea; order Forcipulatida; family Asteriidae; genus Asterias; species Asterias amurensis. Next base: position 1,107,499 of record NC_092660.1, read on the forward strand.
AAAGTTTTTTGTTTTGTTCACATTTTCCTATCTACCAAATTGAATTTGAGTGATTAATTTTTTTTTGTTACAATGCAGAATTGGAATTTATTCATCATTGGTTTTAAAATAGTTTACATATCTTTGCAATTGTCATTTGGAATTCGATTGTTGTGTTATAACAATAAGAGACATCACTGTTAGGAGATCTTAGGGTTAAACATTCATTTTACATTCCAGGTAACTTGGAGGCAACTAACTGCAGTGCTTGCTACAAGACTGTTTTTGTAGCACATGAGTTCAAATTGTTCCAGCAATGTCTTACGAATCCCAAGAACATTATGAGAACATTAAGAAGTGAAAGGATTCTCGTCTTAGGTTGAAACATTCCTTTTACTTTGCAGATTCCACACTGTGAAATTGTATCACTCTTTCTTCATGTCAGGTTTCCATACTCTCTACATTTTAAAGAATAATTGATGATCATTTTATTTATAAGAGGTTTTTGTATAATATCTTTGATTGTTCGTTGTTGCTTAAGTCTAGTGCTCTTTTATTGTATTGTATTTCTTTATTTGTGTTTTTCCCTCTGCATTTTATGGTGTGTTTTTACATGTTTGCCCAAAAGTATTCATTTTTAAAATGTTACACATGTTTGAAAATTAGTGTCTTATTTAGATACATCAGTTCATAGACTTCTCCTTTGTTGTATAGTTGTAGGTATTTCCTGTACTTTACTCTTATTATTAGCAGTCATTTTTAAACAATTCATTATTGCTTTAAAGCTTGGCTGAACAAGCTCCCTCTGTGGGATTGAATGAGGCACTAAACAGTACCAATAAACATCAATTTTTGTTTTCAAGTTGATCTGTATCGACCTCACTTGATGTCATCAGGAGAAGATGGATCCAACAACTACATCAATGCCTGCTTCCTTAATGTAAGCCATTATACCTCGGTGATTTGTTGAGTTACTGTTGATTAAGCAAACCATCACAAAAAATTTCCATCTGAAAGCTCACTGATTCTAAAGTTCATACCAGTACCAATCCTCCAGAGAAATATTTCCATCTGAAAGCTCACTGATTCTAAAGTTCATACCAGTACCAGTCCTCCAGAGAAATATTTCCATCTGAAAGCTCACTGATTCAAAAGTTCATACCAATACCAATCATTAAGAAAAAAATGTCAAAATATGAAACTCAAAGTTGACCAAACAAAAAAACTGCATTAAACTGTAAAATAAATCACCATTCCTTATTTAGATTGTTAAAATCAATTTAAGCCTTACATGTATATATGGATGTACTTAAAATCAAAACTTAAACCTTTTTGGTTATTGATATAATTTGTTTTGTTACACTTTTATGACTTTGTCTTCTAACTTTGTTATTTTACAGAGTCCTAGCTCCAAAGGAAAGTACATAGCCACCCAAATGCCCTTACCCCACACCATCAGTGACATGTGGAGAATGGTCTATGACTACAAGTCAACTTGTATCGTCATGTTGAATACAGTAGACAAAAACGATCCGGTAAGAAGAAAGTGTACCTAAATAATTCACAATTCAAAGTTGCCTTGGAAATCAACTTTGAAAATCTGCCTGTATTTATTTTGAAGTTATTTGAAATGAAAACAAAATAGTGGTTGTAATTTCTTTTGACACACCCACCCACATATTGATATTTACAGACATGTGTTGAGTATTGGCCAGAGAGAGACTCTGCATCATATGGCAATCTGACAGTCACTCTACAGTCTACTAATAAAGTGGGACCAAACATCATTATACGCTACCTAGCCCTGGCTAATGATCAGGTACAATGATGGAACGAATTCTTAATCATTGAAACCGTGCATGGTGAAACTAACAATCTGTTTGGCTACAGCTACGGCTTCGGCTAGATTTCCATGTCATCGTGTGTTGAAGTACAGGATGTCCTTAGCAAAACCCTTAGGAACAGACGTTGCCATAGCCGTAGCCGTTGCTGTAGCTGCTAATAGACCGATCCATTAAGCTCCACCCCATTGCGTTTTGACAAATCACAACCCATTGCGCAATAAAAAAAGTTTGACAAATAAAGTCTGACATGTGTGCTTGGCGCGCCCGGCAGAGTTGTGCAGAAATGTATTGGAGAGGCTCACGTGTTCTTCCTCACACGTGTGCAGTGGGCGGACCTTAATGGATCGTTTTATTTGGACAATATAGCCCAAGGCATATCTTACTTGGAGACTAATAACATCATTACAAAATCAGGATACAATGTGTTTGCACTGACAGTTTTCTATTGCAGAAGTTTTAAGTTTATGTTTCATTCTTGTCACTGATACACAGGAATCCCGTCTGATTTGTCACCTTCAACTACTCAACTGGCCCGTTGGTGGCGTACCATCATCACCAAGATCCATTGTAGAGTTGGTTACAGCCGTTAAAGAGTGGCAACTCGAGCACAAAGACGACCGAATTATAATTCAGTGCATGTATGATGTTTGGTCATTTCCTTCTGCTATGCTCTCAAGAAAAACACAATCCAACCAAACTCAAAAAATTTCAAAAATTTGGTTGTCTCATTTGAGTGAGAAATATGTTCTGCATTTATGTGTTTTGTCAAATTATTTTGTGCACAATCTTATAAATGTTTAATGCTTATTGCAGTAACCTAAATAAGCGCTCGGTAACTTGGGGGGGGGGTTGTGACTGTAGCTTGGTAATTTGTCCCAGTTAAACTATTAACTTGGTATTGATGACTATTATAATTTGTTCAAAACAAATTGGTTGGCCTAGTTGTTATCTTTGCATAAAGTTTTAATTTACACTAATTATTTGTATTGCAGTCCATATATTAAGATAGGATAGGATGATAGTAGTTTTTATGTTTCAAGTCCTAAAATGAATGAAACCTTGATCGAAAACAAATATTTGTTGGCCTAGTTGTTATCTGTATACAAATTACTAATTGATATTCATAAATACTTAAGACAGTTTATCCATTCTGATTGGTCGAGAGGGCATCACATGGGGGTGTTTAAACGGATGATATAACACCAGTAAAAAGTGTTTAAACGTGGGCATGACACATTGAGAACTAATTAAAGAATTGCAGTTTGTATTAAGATATGATAGGATAGGATGACAGTAGTTTTGTGTTTCAAGTACAGACTAAAGAAAGAAAATATTTTACTGTGTACGCCACGCCAAATGATTTGATTGGTTTTTTGTTTGACAGTGACGGTGAGGGCGCTAGTGGAACATTCTGTGCTCTCCTTAACGTCATAGAGAGACTGAATATTGACAATGTGGTGGATGTCTTCCAAGCAGTCAAGAAACTCAGAGTCTCTCGTCATAGATTGGTGCAGTCACAGGTAAGCTGACTGGTGCTTTGTGAAACTTCACACTCATCTATGGAGTTCCCTACAAGGGCCCAATTTCATGGCTCTGCTTACCGTAAGCAAAGAATCTGCGCTTACGAAAGCAGGGTATTCCAAGCTTATGCCATTCGTACTTCACAGGTTAGCTGGGAATGTTTGCTTGTGTGCATGGGTACTCCACATAATTAATAGGCACTCTTTGCTTACACAGCTAGCGTAGAAATTCAGCGCTCACCCAGTTAGCGGAGAATGGTGATCGTAAACGCAGAATTTGGTGGGAAGCAGAGCCATGAAATTGGGCCCAGATGAGTTGAAGAACTTAAAACAATATTTTCTTTAATCAAGAGTAAACTTATTTTCAAAGGATTTGGGACGCAGATGCGCTATATTTTTCTACAGAGTCTACTGTCTTTCTCGAAGGCCAAAAACACATTTTCATTTTTGCTTTGTTTCGTTCAGGAGCAGTACGAGTTGATATATAAAGTCCTACAGACGTATCTGGACGTCGAGGTTGTGTACGCAAACCTGTAGAAAAGCCTTCGCAACAACAGGTAACTAGAAGCATACTCAAAACGTTTGTGCATTCAAAACATTTTTAACAAGTTGTCTACTTTGTTACACCATCAGTACTCAAAAAATGTTTTTGTGAAAATTCATGATATGTGAAGTGATGATATTATTTCGACTGATTTTGTTGTTATTTAGTAAATTATATGTTTCTACTGTTAGGGAAAAGTTGGCAATAATGAATAATGAAATGTATACAAATAATGTATGGGGCTGTGAATGGCCGTCACTGCAAACTCACAGGTTTAGATTGGATATCCCAGGAAGACTTTGAACAAAGAGGTCTGTTTTTGATTTGCTAGAAACTATAGTTTCAGACAAGCTGACATGGGGGCCCTTGTAGGGTATTGTTAAATTTCAAACTGAAATAGCTTAACCAAACACATTGCTGTGAAGCCTTGGGTTTGAGTAGTTCCATGTTTTTAATTAAAATATTATCTCATTCAACAGTTATTTTATTTATTTATTTGTTTTAATGAAGGCTAGTTGCTATTTGAATAAAAGAAAATAATATTTTCTTGTACACAGTCTTAAAACAATGGTTTTTCAAAAAGGATGGTACGTTTTTCAAAAAGGATGGTACTATCATACTTTCTGTAGTTACTCTCGTACTCGGATACAAAAAATCAAGGATCAAGTATATATAACTTCCAAGCTGTGTTATAAATAGATTTTTTGCACACCAAACTTTCGGTATCTGACCTATATACTAATGAGGTCAAACTCAGGCACTCTTAGCATAAATACAGAATAAAGCAAAAACTCATCGTACAATCATTCTATCAGAACCCAACTTTATTTACACAAAAAACAAACAGGCATGTCAATCCAGATGGTGTTGGTTCAAATCCCGCTCTTCAAGTTTTACTTGTTTGACCCCGAAAATCTTTTTAAGGATGTAGGGGTACATTTTTTAAGACTGGTGCTTTTTTTTAGTACTATTTATTAAGAAAATATTTTGTTTATTTTGATGTGGCCATTGGAATCGGAGCTGAAGGCTTTCTATTTAAAGATATTTAATGGAAACGAGTAGTATATGTTGCAAACTGCTTACTAATGTGAATGATTTATGGTATAACTGCAAAAAAATAGTTAATTGCCTGACGCTTAGACCATAGTAGAGCCTTCACAAAACTATTGTGTAGGACTCTGCTAGGATCAAAACGTTGGGCCACTAACTACCAATGTTCCATTGGCTTGTTGTACTTTTTGTATAATAATAAGAACAAAAAGAAGTAAGAAGAAGAAAATTTACATTTTCTGAAAAAATTTGCAAAAAATAGGTCATGCATGTCTCAAGCATCTTCAAACATTTTGTGTTCTTTGGTTCCCAATTGGGGTTTTTTATTTTAAGAAGGAACCAAAAATACTTTTTTAAAGTGACCTTAAACATTAAAGTTTAAAAAAAATTAAGATTTCAAAGTACATGACATTTCAAAGATTATAAACTATTTTTTTCTTACACGCTTTTATCCCAATTCGGATCTAATACTACAGAGGAAGAAATTGCACTGTATTACTATTTGAAAGATATGTTTATTTATCAAGAATATAGGATTTAGAATTCTGTATTATTTGAATGAAAGTTATGTGAGATTTTTATCACCATGCAGCATGTATTTTATGGCAGTAGTCTATGCGTATTTTAGTACTAAGTACTAGGATAAAAAAAAGCTTTTGATATATATTTGTAATTCAGATCTTAACCAAAGTTAAGAAGAGTATTTTTATAAATTCAAATGCAAGGCAAGGACTAAATTTCAAGGATATTGTATATAATTTATACAGAAAAAGATTCTGAAATAAGGATGGAAGTGCCAAAGTATTTAATATTTTTTTACAACTCTGAAATTTTTTATTTTTTATTTTCATACCCAGAAATTTTTAAACGGAGTATATTTTGTAAAAGTTGTTTGTGGAAATGAAACATATAATGAAAACCAGATATATGTATATATTTTGTTTACTTCTAGCGTTATTTTCAGCAATGCTGTTTAAAGTGCATTCGCAAAAGGTCCAAGCTTTTGGCGGGATCGGACTTTCCAAGCTGTGTCACTTCTGATTGCTTTTAACTCCTACATTTCATCAAGTTGTTAAGCAGAATATATAAATTTTGTTTTACCCATAATACTCAGTACTGCTATGAAAATGTCTTTGCTTAGTAAAATATGGGAATGAATGAGCACCAGTTGCCACAATGTCAAGATTACAGAATGTTGTTAGCTGGTGACATGTATCTTCTAAGCCATTTTCCCCCTGCGCTTAGCAAGTTTGTGTGCTTACAGGCATTATGAAATTGGGCGCTTTTTGTCACACGGATAATTTATATCATATAAATTTTATCATTTTAACAAGCACGCACTTGGTGGTTCTAACGCAAACCAAACATTTGTTTACCTGTCACCACTTTGCCCTAAATAATTATTTTGACTTAAGCCTGGTTCATACTTCCTGCGAATGCGAAGCGAATCTTGACGTCACAATTTCGCAACGAACAATTCGCAGCAGTTGCCCTCTGCCTTACTCCTTTGCGATAATCGCTGCGAAAGGAGGGTGTGACGTCAAATTCGCTTCGCATTCACATTCGCAGGAAGTATGAACCGTGCTACAAACATGCTAATGTTTCAATAAACAATTTTTATTTGCAATGGATAACATTGTGAGATGTTTTTGTCAATAATGTGTTAATGTTTATCCTTTCTTTGGTTTAAAACAATTTTGTACCTGTTCGCCTACCTTTATTTTCAAATTTAAGAACTTGACGATTGTCTTGATTAGCTCTATATTATATTTGGACTTAAATATCAGCTCAACATGAAAGCTGTTTCCACTGATGCCCAGTCCATTCACACAATAAATATGTTACAAGAAAACAGTCATAATATTATTAACAACAAAACATAACACACTCCATGTACAGACAAAACAATAAAATGCAATTGCAAGACTTACCCAAAGTGCGCATTTTGAATAACGAAGATACAACGTGGTATTTGAAATAATATTTAAAAGAAATGTCCGTTGCATGCTTTTGAAGACAATAGACGTACATTGATCAATACATACTGATCGTTTGGTGCTGAAGTATAATCGACTCGGATTAAATCACGCGGATCGATTCAGACGAGAACAAGAATGAACCGAGTCTGTGGCCTTTTCGAAACGACGTGTCGCGACGGCTTCAGCTCAGCTTGGGCTCCGTTAGTAGATTGCAAACCTGCACATTCGGTTCTGTGATTGTAACAGAGGTAGGCGAAGCCTAAAAGAAAAGCCTTGATTTCCTAAAGGGCTTATTAGACCGTGTGTACAAATCTCGCGCGTGTTAAAATGTAGCGGGTCAACTTGTTTTCTTTTACACTAATGTAATAATTAAAGAAATGCAGTGGGGAAACCCAAGGTTTCCATAAATGAATGCTCGAGTAAAGGCTACGTGCATGACTTGCACAGTCAATCGGCAAACATGGTTTCAGAGCCAAGTTAGTTCTTGATCATTACTAACTTTTTGTTTAGTAAAATTATGAAGTTTTAAATAACGAAACTCCGAGAGTGGTTCAGAGAGCCGTCTGCTCATTGGTGACGACGTACGGTTTGATCGTCTGTGTGTTCGGCCGGGATGTAATGACAGCTAACGCCTTGTTCCATATAAATCTCTCCCAGGTGATCATTCTGAAAAATTGAACAGCGAAATCATGCCATGATGGAAACATCTATAAACTTAACATCACAGGTCTTTTAATGCACTGTATCTCACTGAGTGTGCATAAAATAACAAACCTGTGAAAATTTGGGCTCAAATTGGATCGAAGTTGTTATAAGAGAATAATGAAAGGAAAACGCATTTGTTGCACAAATTTGTGTGCTTTCAGATGCACAAAAGACTTCAGCTGATTGTATTTTATTTTGATTGAGAAATTACTGCTTTCTCTAAAACTCAGTTACTTAGAGGGATTCGTTTTGTCATAATACTTTTTTCTTTCTTCAATATCAACAGCCCTCAATATTGCTCGTTAACAAGTAAGTTTTCATACTGTAAGTGTAAGTACCAAGTGTACAGTGCCTTCTAAACACGTGTCTTATTTGCATTTGGAAAAGTTTTGCTTGATGTCAGAAGTTGAGTTAATAACCTACTTGTTGCACTCGTCTGAACTGCTTGATCTCTCAAATGAGCGCATCATTTCGTCCGTGTTTTGCAATCTGTATAATACGAAAATAAAATGGCTTTAGGTATTACAAGTTGAACGGTTGAGGGGCTGCCAATGTTAAGAGTGTAAAATTGTCATCTTAAGATGTGTGCAACCATACCTCTGCCAACTTCAATACAAATATAATTACAGGGTCTGCCCCCCACCCTTTGAAATAAATTGTGATAGATGATTTCGTGAATGAAGTACGAGAAGGCCTATAAAATAGACGAATCAAATAGACATACACCTACCCCTGAGCCCTAAGCCATCCCCGGTAAGCCTGCTCCGATTCACCCACGGTCACCAGCCCAATGTTATGCTTGTCGGACATCTTGAAAAACCTCCGGAGACGGGCAATCTCTTCCGATTTCAAATACTTAACGATTTGGCTCTGAGATTGGAGAAAGTATTGTTGGTATAGAGAGAATGGAAGTAACTTTAGAAGATTCAATTCAATTCAGTTTCAATTCAATAAAAACTCGCATTTTTTCAAAATGTTTATTAATTGTTGCTAACCTGTGGTTCGTGCTGCAGTAATTTGACGGTCTCCACCATAAGGAAATCCCACCATGACACCATGCCGTCGCCGTTGCGGTCGTATATTTCAAACTAAAAAATAAGTCAATAAAGAAACTTGTGAAACTATTCAACCTTGCCTAAGTGACCGTTACGTGACCTTTAATATCGGTACGTCTCAACCAAAGATCTTGCAGACTATATACAACTTGGTTTAATTTTGTATGACGGTCATAGTATTTCCGGTTTTTCACTCTTTAGTAGAAAGAAAGAATTGGTGATGTTGTTTACTCTTAATTTATTTTGTAGTCAGACAACCCAGTGCTATACCTCTCTGTTAAACGACGTCACAACCCAAGCTATTGCCAACCAAGGTTTGAAAACTTTTGAAAGCCAGAGTTTGTAGAAAATGTTGTACAAAATATTCCAAAATGGTGTTGAATTTGTTGGGGAAAAGTAACCAATCATAATATGCGGAGTATTTAATTGAAAGTTTGCATTTTTGTTGGAGAAAGGTTTAAATAATCCTACCTTAGCTTGGCACTCTCTAACCTCTGACCCCGACATGCAGTCATGATGTTCCGCGTCATATTTTTTAACTTCATATTCCATGTAGTTGGATAAGCTTATCATACCATCTATAAAGAATCATGTAAAACAATAGACAGACCTATGGTTACATATTATATCTTAACACAGTTAACACACTCTTTGTCGTAAATGGACCACTTGACGCGAATGTATGGAGCTGGTGAAGCAGAAAATGTTCCTCGGATAACAATTTCTGGTGAGCAAAAACGAGGATACCGCGGTCCCAAAATGCATGCGAGGGACAGGTTGTTGTTTTGGCTACCATATTAACAATTGTTATTATTCCGATGTAATTAAGTCGTTTGTTTGTACATAAAAACAGTTCTGTGGAATTTTAAAGCACACAACAAACCACCGTAAAATGGGCACTGCCTGCAAAAGGCATAGACTTGCGTAGTAGGCTACCCCCAAGTTTTGAATTATTATGAAAGCGAGATTTGATAAAGTTTTTCGTAAACTGTTTATTACAATTTATAATAACTTGATTAAATTTGCTTGACTGAATCTGACCTCCGTCTGTGTCGTAGTTATCGAACGCCACCATGAGGCCACTCATCGCATCCATCGAAATCAAGTCAACAAAAGAATCCTACAAAAAGTAATAATAAATGCAAACAATTATGGGCCAAAGAAGTATCTTTATTGAAAAACCCTCTTCAAAATGTAGGCTATTTATATACTTTTATAGAAGAAAATGTTGTCTAGGAAGTTGATTTGCCAAAGATAAATTGTTTTTTCAAGTTATGGGCCTATAATGAGCTGTTATATATCTACTTCTTATTCGATGTTTTAGGGTCATTTTGTGGTAATTTGGGGGTCGGTTTTAGCAAACAGGTCTTCGTCACAAGTATTCTGCCACACAGGAAGTGAAATAAATAGCAATAGGAACTTATCAATCAATTTAATTATTGGAATTAATTCTCTGCTCTTAAGGTTTGGAAAAGTTTGTGATGAATCAGCGTTTTGCACAGTATTCAATTATCTTTCGCATCAGTGACGAACCTGCAGGGACATTGTTTTCCTTTGGGAGTCGGGCAGGGGCACTTTTCCCTTTTTTCAAAGAGGGCACTGCATGCGTGTGGGTGAATGTTTCGTTTGAGGGGCTTCTGGAGCGGCCCTCCCCGGTAGCAGCGCCGCTGCTCAAGCTATTAGTAAAAAGGGAATAGTTCGAATAGCTAAAATGACAGCAGCAATCGGAGCCAAATTCATAGAGCTGCTTCTGCAAACAAATAGCTTAGCATAAAACATTTCTGCTCACCAGAAAAAAGGGTAACCAATTAATACCATCTCAAATGTACCGTCCGTGACAGCTTTCCCTTTTCTGCTTGAGCAGTTCTATAAATTTGGTCCAAGTGCCCTTAGTTTTAGAGAGATGCTTAAAGGATTCGGGTACTTTTTCAAAATGTCCACAGATTTACATTAAACTTACAGGGTTTGAAGATAACGATAGTGGAAAGATTCCCTTCAAATATGACTAACTAAGGTTGTGTAGTTTTTGAGAAATGAGTAAAACAAGTCACAAAATAATTTTGGTCTCATGAGACCAAAATTATTTTAGCATGTAAAAATCCCGTTAACCGGTTATGATATTCTACCAAAACCATAGCATAACTGGTTAATACGTTTTTACATGCTCAAACTGAGACGAAAATTATTACTTTTACTCATTTCTCAAAAACTACAGCACCTTAGTAAGTAAAACTCAAACTGTGTAAGTTTAATGTAAATCTGTGGACATTGTGTTTTTTTTTTGTTAAGAAAAAGGACATACACCCTTTAAAGCAGAACATACTACTTAAACACTTTCTGCTTAGCCAAAATAAGCAGGCTACCAGCCACAGATGCTGGTAGACGTGAGGTGGTATTTTAGCTGGTAACCTTAATCCGGTATGCATGATTTTGTTGTGCTTGGCTATTTCCTTGGCTGAAGCAACACAATGAAATTGGGTCCATGAGATGGTTATGGCTTACACAGTCGGGACAGGTCCAACCGATCTCCGTGTCGGCGCTCTCCAGTGCTTTGGCCGAGTTGGTGTCCAATCCAATCCCTCGCCCGGTCAGACAGCTATGGTGGTACGGCCTGCCACACACTCGGCATTCGAGGATGGTTTTGTGTTTATACATCGCACAGATGACGCAAGGGTCGGTAAGCTCACTCTGAAGGTCAGACAATGTTTGGGCATTTTAAGCAAACAACAATTTTACTCAGTCGTACATACACAGCCTCTTTACATCCTGTCCCACCCGAGAAACAATTCCCCTGGAAAGGGTAGGCCCTAAACTGTGTATTTATGGCGATAAAGTTGCAAGACAGGGTTTTGAAGAGAAAAAAATCAAAGTTTCATTCCCGCATTTTCATGTTATAGGGCCTACATTAGTATCCTTCGAAAGATGGGCTATACGTCGCCCAAAGTATTTCAAGTTTCTTGTATGGTTCTGAAGCTTGCCTCAGCTATAATATGGCTTGTGACTTACTGTGGCTCTGTACTCGTGCGTATACAATTTTTTGCATTTTGCTTTTTCTTATACTACTCACAAAAATGCAAGTGTCAAAGTTTCTTAGCACAACAAAATTATGCTTACCAGAATTTTTAAAGTTCCCAACTAAAAATGTAATAAGTATGTTGCTTATAGTTGTGCTTAACTCTATGAAATTCAGCCCATGGTTCCCGCCCATACCTCTAGTTGAGCATCATACTTCAGCTTGCTGTCCACATGGAATTCCGCGTCTCCAAGTGCAGTAAGACTGCTCAGTTCTTGTTCCCGGGTGAGAATTGCGTTGTCCCTCTCCGAAAGGTCCGCCAGTTTATTGGAAAGCGAGGATCCCTCTGCACCTGTTCTATTGGTTGCAAATTACAGTTGGTTTATTGATTTGGAATTTACTATTAATTCTGAGTCTGTGTGTGATCTGACAATGGTGACCTATATGACAAAATTGTCCCGTAATCTTCTTCAAAGGCTGCTTTCTCGCCCCGCCTTCCACCTGTATGACCCCAGTTCGAATCCCACTGGGGCATGCACTATGTGGGTTGGGTTTTCAGTCCCTATTTGACTGCGTGGTTTCCCTGGAATAGTTCTCTGTGGTTTCCTCCCACATCTAAACTGAAATTTCTTCATTATCTTCTCTTCTCGTTTGGCTCTAATTAGAGCGTTGATAGTTTTTATTAGCAGGCATATTATTTTATCCAGATCCAGATGGACACCGAGTTTTGACTTAAACAGATCTATCATTATGATGCCACACTGAACTTTTGGAATTATAACAACTTAGCCTATGCAAGCTATCAAAAAGTTACGATGGCACGGATTTTCGTCATCTCAGGTGCAGTAGGCTACTATTTTTTTAAATTAAATTTGGGCGTAGGAGGATCTTTCAGTTAGGTATTGGAACTGTGTCCAACTAAGTGGGTGGGGTAAGCAAACCTTTTATAGACTGCTACTCTTTCGTTATTTATCCGAAGGAGGCGAATCCAAAGCTGTGGATTCGAAGGCCCATGTCTCAGCCAATGTCTAAGAGTGAGTGCGTGCCAAATTATCTTGTATTGTGGTTTTAACTTACTCATTGGTTGCAGACGTGGCTCCACCATCCGTCAATGCAGCGGTGCGATTTGCCGTTCGCATCGCCCTCACGATCAGACCCAACCTACCAACTTTCTGGGTTTGGTTCTTACGGGCATCCCAGTCAATATACTCCTCTTCCTTTTCTTTCTCAGTGCGTTTTATGGCTTTTGCTCCCACACTTCCCATCTTGAGTTGTAAGTTCGTTTTAAACACCTTCAATTTGGTTGATGCCCAAAAATGTTTTATTTTTTTATTTTTTAAATGATACGTCTGCGTTGCGTTTTACACCGTACCCACTCATCGCGCAAACGAAGTTTATTCCACCCGCGATTTATGCACGCGCGCGCGTATGCGGTTTGCATAGCCTTGGCCTACCAGTCGTTTTTTATGCCAAAAACTGTGATAGAGTCTGAACACAACAAAATTAAACTCATTGTTTTAAAGTTTCGTTATCACATAACGAAACTTTAAAAGTACTCGTTTGCGGGTTTTTTCTTCAATGCTTGACACTATACAGTGACAACATTGATTGGGTGAATGTGGAGCTTCGTAAACCAATCAAAATTTACCGCGGAGGTTTAGAATGCACGCATGCGCTCTGACGGCGAAGGTAGTGCGCCTGTTTCTAATATCTAACAAGTATTTGGTGTTTTACAGTTTTATTAAATTGATTACGGATGTCACCATTGTTAGACAAAATTAATGTGACATATTTAAATTTGTTGATTACAGTGCTCATGTTGACCTTTGAAAAACAGTTAAAATCATTTAGGAACATTCTTTTCCATTGCGAGGCTTGACTGATGACACCAACTACACGATCAAGGGTGTATATTTTACCGGATATAAGAAATGCAGAAATCATGTTTACGTGCTTTCACCGTGCATTTGTATTTCCGCAGATATTTTGGTGGTGAAATGACGGGAGAATGACGTTTAGGATATGACATCGACATGATCCAACGTATATTGTTGAAAGGTCAGTTTTAAGGGACACTATTTTGTAATTAAAGCATTTTTGGTTACATTCGAGGCATCATAGCAAGCAACCACCATTGCTGTCCACCATCCATCATGTCCATGCATGCGCAAACTATGCAGAGACGTGACGTGAGTGCCGCTACATGAACATGTTTATCAATTAATACCAAACCATGGATCTATGGTGGTGATTGAAAAGCTAGCTTCATGATTGAATGTAGGTAGGCTCCTAATTCAAACTACATGTAGCCATAGTGGTTGTGGTCACATGGCATTCATTCATTTCACTTTTCAGACTTTTGTGTTGGAGTTTATTTGAACTGCTGATCAGCTGATGGTTTAAAAAAGGTTGGACTTGTGGTTGTCATGGTTGTGCATTGTTAAATTAAAAGTAAATTTTTAAATGCACTGGACTCTATTAATACTCAAAATAATTATAAAGCATAAAGCCTGACTTAGTAACGAGTAATGGGAGCTGTTGATATAGTATACAAAATTGTGAGAAACAGCTCCCTGTAGAGTCTAAAGTAACATAGTTTTCAAGTAAGAATTATTTTCCATGAATTTGATTTTGAGACCTCAGAATTAGATTTTGAGGTCCCGAAATCAAGCATCTGAAAGCACACAACTTCATGTGACAAGGGTGTTTTTCCTTCCATTATTATCTTGCAACTTTGACAACAAATTGAGTACAAATTTTTACAGGTTTGTTTCTTTATGCATACGTTGAAAATAACCAATACCAGTAGTTTCCCGTGCTTTGAAAAATAGTGCAATAGTTCATTATATTTTGCTGGCACCAGCTTTTAAAAGGTTTAAATGCTTAGCTGACAAATTTTCATTTTTCATAAATAGGACTTCTCTTTTTTATTACATAGATAGATGAGGTTTTTTAGGTTTAAAAGTCAGAAAATCATAAATGATTAAAAAGTCTCTCAAAACACAGAAAATATTGAACTGTACTACACTTATTAGACAAAAAACAAACACAGAAACTCAAACCCATTTTAGCTTCACATGTTGCGATACAAAATACTACATGTACCAGCAGAAATAAAGGCCGACTGTATGTTATCAATTATTAATTACACTTTGCTCAATTTTGTAACTAACTCTAGATGACGAATCAATAGCATTTAATGCCTAATTTACAGTTTGCATTCCAGTGCAGTTAAAGTGAAAGTGATGCTATGCCGTTTGGTAGAATGGAGTGCATTTTAAACGCATACAGTGCAGGCATCGAAATAACCCATGGTACCCACAGCAATTGCCATGGTGCCCTTTGCAAAGTTCCATTACAAATTGACATTGTCAAGTGCCCCTCACAGGGTAATTGTTGTGCCCAGGGTAATTGTTGGGTATTTTAAAGTTTTAAAAGCGATTGTAACTGGTGTCTGTAAATAAAATAAATTGCAAATATTATTTACTTCTATTCTAAGGAGCAAATCGTTTGTAAAATACTTCATTTAAATCTGGTCCCTCGAACATGACATCACATCAGAACTCATTTGCTTATTTTGTATGCAATTGAAAAGCTTTCATACTATTCATCGAAGCATTGATAACTTGCTATTGCGAGTTTGGTAGTGTCAACAGTTGTCACAATGGACGATTACGTGCCATTTCATTTGTATGTGAAACGGCCATAATTCACACAATGCTTTAATTATGTCAGTGAACTTGCCTGTGGGGCTGACTGCATTGTGAACACGCTTCGAGGGGCATCTTGTTTGTGAAAGGTGAGAAATATTTGTTCACCTCGGAGTATGTTGGTCGGATGATTTTTAGAAATTGAATTTTCCCTTTTTTTTTCTTTTACTTGAGCTTTATAAAAAGCAAGGTGTTAGTCAGGCTGAGACAGGTCAGGAAAGAGTTTAAATTCTGAATTTACTTTTAAAACAACATGCAAGGAATACTGTCAAATGTAGGGACTTTCCAAATCTTCTTTTCAAGAAATCCATGAAACTTGTGTTTATTTTGAGAGACTGTTGTATAATTCAGAAGAGATTTTTGAAGTTGAATTGAAATTGTTTTGTGATTTAATACATTGTATTATTTCATTTTATCACTTGGGATAAAATACATTATTCAGTGGACACCAACAACCGTTGTGGTGCCACCTTGGCTAAATTTGTCATGTTGGGTGGGCTTTTCAAATCCGCCGCAGTTGGCCTTTTCATTTTTCCCAGAGCTTTTCTGGGGTTCCTAGGTAGGGCACCCTTCTTCGGGAGCATCTCACTTCGATTCAGCTTTCAACCAATCTTGAAATATTATTACATGAAATGCTTTACTTTTTGAGAAAACAGTAAAACAATATCAATTCTCGATAACGAGAATTACGGAGTTATTTTAAACACATGTCATGACACGGCGAAACGTGCGGATACAAGGGTGGGTTTTCCCGTTATTTTCTCCCGACTCCGATGACTGTTTGAGCCTAAATTTTCACAGGTTTGTTATTTGATAATAGAAGTTGTGATACACGAAGTGTGGGCCTTGGACAATGCTGTTTACCGAAAGGGTCCAATGGCTTTAATCTGGAGATCGCAGGGTAGGCCTTCATGTACTTCCATTGGAAAATCTGAAAGTCAATATGAAATATTTGAAGGGCACCAGGGGCAAGACTACATGTAGGGGCAACGGAAGCCATGGCCTCCGTGGCCTGATACAGTGCATGCTGTATCTTCCAAGATGAATGAATGAATTTTTCGCTGTGGGGTTTGTACATTGATGAGCTGCTTTGGATCTATTTGGGTTGATGGATTGTCACATGTGCCTTGCTGCATGGGTACGCTGTACAAACATAGTCAATAGGCATTCTACACACAACTTATTTTATGTGTTTAACAATGTGTTTTATATGTTTGTAGTCAAACAAGTGGTTTCTTATGGTACACACAATTATATACCATGCATTTTAAATTTACAAATAATTTACTACATGTTTACAAGTACTTGGGGCACTCCATATTATATTTTGTACACATTACAGTTGTGTGTGTTTTCCTTTCGTGGTTAATTTTTCAAACCTATTTTTACTGCATGTACTTAAGCAAATAATTTCTATGAAAACAAAAATCGATACTTGTTCCACCTTGGTGCTCCACCTTTGTTTGCAGTGGAACAGGTGTTTAAAATTTATGTCTGTATCGTTGCCACAGCAACAGTATTATGAAGGCTAATTATGCGTGTTTTCATTTAGCAGCATACATTGTTGTACAATTTAGTTTAAAAGTTAAACTTTCAGTTTGTTTGGAAATGTCATGACAGTACTTTGCATTATTACATGTACATCATCGGATGGGTCGTAAAAATGTTGGTCCCGTGTGTTATGCATATGTAAAAGAACCCAGTGCGCACATCAAAAAGAGTAGGCAAGGGGTTCAAGTTCAACCTCAGAGTTCCTGTTTGATTGGCAGCATATCAATTGCACCACTGCACCTTGTAACTCATTAAATGGTGCTATGTAAAGGAATTGGTCTCATACTTAAAAAACCGAGTTTAACAGTAACACGTTGCAGGAAAATACTGAATGTTGGAGTGCTTAGTTAGAGTGTCACTGAGTGAAGGATTAAGAGCCACTTTATAAGTTATCACACAAGCGTGAGTGGAATACAGAAAAATATAGCGCTTTTGCATCCCATTTCCAACGAGGCCGAAGGGGAGTTGGATATGGGACGCAGACATGCTATATTTTTTGTATTTCCACGCGCGCGTGTGATAACGTATTTATCTTCAAACTTGGCACCTGACATAGAACACACAAGACGCAGGTAGTGATATTAGCTGTGCAATATAGGTTTATCACCGCTCCATTCTGCGAATCTGATTTGAGGATTAGCACGTACTTGAAGATAATAGACCATAATATGCACATGATGTTATATCGGTAGCGCGCCCTCACCTGCAGAGGTAAAAAAGGTGTCACTCATTGGCTAAACTTGTGCAACATTACGTGTGTACAAATCTTGATTGTTTGTCAACGTTTTACCTCTAAGATGGTGAATGACGTCAATGCATGGTCTATGAAGCCAATATGCAGAAGCCAATGTTACTGTTAAATTATTCCACAGTGACGATTCTAACTAGAAAAATGTTGATTGAGCAGTTTGCAAAATTATACTAAAAGCAATCAGCCCCTAATGTGTGGTAGTGTTTTATTGAAATTTGTCTGCATCTGTTTATAGCTTGTTTACAGGATATATGCATTTAATCACCCTTTACATCTGTCTCCCAGACACAGTTCAAGCGCTACCCTGAATATATTGATTTTTTTATTTAATATTAGATCCACACTCTGACAAAGTGGAGTAGCAGAACTTCACATAAAGGTTATTTGTATCGTTTGTGCATTGGAAATTGGAAATTGCAATTTTCGTTTACCTATCCAAAACTTTATTTATTTTCCCTTTAACCCTTGACATCTTCTTGGTTTATTTGAGCTTGGACCAAACCACGTGGGGCACAAGTTGAGTAGGGTTGAGTGGCAGGATCATAAATTGTCTGTTTTTTGTCATATTTTATGATCCTGTGGGCCAGCAAGGCACTGTCCATTGTTGATTGGTCCTCAGAAAATATTGGAGCAAGGATTTGGAAGCTGGGTGGAATTATGGATCTGTGATTTATGGCATTAAAAAAGCCAGGGACTACAGGGGGTGGTGGGGGGGGGGGGGGGGGGGTTGATTTTGCACAATTTTGATGTACTTTGTTTTGGAAGGGCAATGCAAGTCTTCCTTGGAGATGGTATATTATGGCACATTAAAGAAGCATTTTATTGGGACATTTCAAGGGACGCTAGTGCATTTTCCAAACCTGGGCTTAGGCTTCGTCTCCAGTGCCAGGCTTCGGGAAATGATGTCGGGAAAAATGTACACTGAATTCAAAGTTGATGACCGCAGAGCCTCTAAGCTACACATGTAGAGCCCAAGTTAAGATAAGGGTTTGCAGTAACAAACCTTCGTTGATGCATCAAATTGCTCATTTGTTTATTTATTTATTTATTTATTTGGGTTGTGTCACAAGGAGAAGGTAATACTAAACATATTACACAAAATCAAACATTGAGTATCACAAAAATTACTATGATTACTATGATAAAAGAAGAATAAACAAGAGTTACATGGTACCTGATGTCTGTAGAAAGTTCTCTTCATTCAACATTTACACAAAACTAAACTTTGCAATTAAACAGATGGTCACTTTATATGCTATGAGAATTGAATGAACAAAGTGACGAGAACCTATTAATAATCTGCTTTCCGCTTGGCTGCTTATGATTTCTAAAATCAGTTTATTCCCCAGTGGCAGGAGAATATCTGTTACAGTCATCAAATGTCACTGCATAAGTATTGCACCTGGTCCTGTGAACTTACAACGCTAATGTATGTAAAGTTTCAAGTGATTCATACACTATATTCCCGTGCTATGTACAACTCTCAAAAGGGATAGTATGGAATTTGACGTAAGATGTATTTATTATTTGTTTTTACCCGTCACCGATGTGTGTTACACACCTGTAATAAATGTTCTTTCCTGAGTCCTTTGAAATGAAAAACAATCCACGGCAGGATCGAACCCACAACCTTTGCCATTCTAGAGCAGACATGCAGGAGCACAATTTTCTTCTTTTAAAAGCTGAGCTGAATAAAATTGGGCCTGGATGTGTTACCACCAGACCTCGAAGATTACCCGGTAGCTACATGTAGAGACTATTTGAATCCTTTATTTTGGTAGCCGGTCCTGCAGCAATTTGGGACATCTTTAACATTGATTTAAGTTTTTAATCATAAAACACCCCTGTGGCAAACATAAACGTTACAAACTCTTTGCAAATTTTGCATATTTAGTTTTTTCATTTACAAACTCTTTGCAAATCTTGCATTATCACCTGCATGACTTGTTTTTTAGACATTTGTGAAAGATCCCATTGCTGAGGGAAACATTTGTTCTACATGTACACAAATGTAAAGAGTGATAAGATAGGATTGCCAAGTCATGACAGTCATGCAATGATATGATGTTGTACACTCACCACCCCTTTAAATTGGTTGTGCTTTCATGTGGAAGTCACAAATAGGACAATGTCCGCTCATGGTCCGCTCAGGTACAGTTTAGACTTTTCAACCTGAGGAGGTGGTGTCAAATTTAATTACTAGCTTGTACCTAGTTTACAATGTATGTACTCGGTTGTGATTTATGTTACAGCGGTCTGACTGTTAGTGTTAATGTGCAGTTCACACATGTTTAGGGGTAAAACTGTTTACGCAGTTACTCGGGCAGGTACGTGTACGCTATTTCATTTCATTTATTAATTTCACAGGCCATCTATACACTCGTAACATGACATGAACAGCCAGTTGTGGTCCAGGACCCAATTTCATAAAGCTATTAACCAGAAAATATTGACTGTAATGTTTTTATTTGCTTAGCAAACATTAGCAGGGAGTCACAAACATTGTGCATTTAAACATTTGGTTGGTAACCAATTTCGTCTGAGCAAACTGTTCTGCGCTTAGCAAATTCCTATGCTTAATAAAGCTTGTTGGTCCTTGACAGTTACAGTATAAATTATACTTTGGCTGTAAAGTTAGCCCGACTTTTTTTTTTTGAGGGGGGAAGGGGGGGTAGGCATTTTCACTAATTTGTTGGAGACGCCCACAGAGTCATACGATTTACAGGGCACCGTAAACGCAGAATTATGTGATAAGCAGTGCCGTAAAATCAGGCCCAGGGTAACAAAGGTAGTGTGGCCTGTGTAGATAAAGTCTGGGTCTGCTCCGCTTTTTGGCTTCTCAAAATAAAGAAATGAAGCAAGGGTGTGGATGCTGATGAATGAAGAAGTCTTTCGTGACTCCATGGTACTGTGACCTGCATCCTGTATGTTGTTTATATTTATCCCGTTTCGATTCTGCCCGATATCATGCCCCTACCATTCTGCAATGAGTCATTGTGGTTGATGTAGATGTGTACACTCATGGATACTTCAGTATACGTGGGTACTTCAGTGTACATACATACGCAGATGAACACAGAACAAGCTCGTCTGGGTGAGGGCATTTGGATTTTACGAATTGTTGGGGAATGTACTTGTGTGATGAGAGTTGTGGATGTGTTTTACCACATGTAATGATCGTCCATGTGTAGAGGTACCCGTATGTAATTGAAAATGAAATGTTTACAAGCATGCATGTATGTTATGATAATCATGTCTAAATTCAATGTTGATGTGCTAGTCTACACCTGTGTATATAAATGTTGGCGTTGATATTGATTCTGCGCTATGTGTGTTTGGTTCATCCATGTGTTGTAAACAAGCAAGTTGTTTAATTATAGGACATTGTCTTCGTACAAGGTGCATACATATATTGTGTATATTTACATCTGAAGGCCAGTTTTTCTGGAGTAGTTTCTGCATTTGTATTGTGTTGAGATTTCAAATGAGTTTACCTTTAATGGCATCAACAGTACGAGTTTGAGTAGGATATGGTAAAAATACAATCTGTGGACATTTTGAAAAATTACCTCAATCCTTTAAAACAGCATTTCAAGTGCACTGAAGCAATGACCATGGGGTATGGAGGCAGTTGCCTCTGTTGCCAGCCTCCGTGACGTATTAGGCCTCCTCTGTGACAACAGCAAGTGGGCTAAGTTGATAAATTTGTCTTCTCTTTCTCCTCTCCAGCAGATTGACTAGATGCTCTCCGTGCAGAGCCACACAACCACCATGGCAGGTTGGGACATCCAGAACTCGACCTTCCTCCACCGTAGTCTACCCAATCACACTCCCAACCCTGGAAGCCACGCCTTGACCAGTAGTAGCAGCAACCACACCCCAAACATCGGCACCCATGACGACTTTGTCACCAAATACCTCCAGAGTCACTCCATCACGTCGTCGGCTCCGGAGGATAATTACTTTCAAGTGACGCACAATCGTCGGTCGGGGATTCTATTTACATCTCCCCCGTCGTCGTCTGGACGTAAGATTTCACAAACTTTTGGACCATCGTTTTGCAATAAGGAGAATCTGGACCAGTGTGTGTCTTATCTGGATCAGGTTTGTATAACTTCTTCTTTATTAGGGCTCGACTTTAGAAGATAAAATTTAAAAGACTAAAGGGCTCGTACATGTAGCTCAAATTGTTTACTGGACCAACAATTTTTATGAACAAAAAATTCAAAACGAGAGAAAAATTCTTGATTCCTGACAAGAGGCATTGGAATGATTTGATATGAATGATATTTCCTATCATAAACCTGGCAGACTAGATAGTACACATTTACGATTAGTCAAAGTAACTGAAACTGACACAAGATTAATGGGAAATTCTGTGTAAACGGTCATTCTAGGCACCATTGCTTAATTGATGGACTGGAAGTGGTCCAGATTGCAAATAAATCCCCACATTTTCCTGTTTCTAATTCACAGACCACTCTTATCTGTGCAATTCAGAAACGGATTGCTAGGAACAGATTAACTGTGTGCTTTGCCCTTGACAATTTTCACTGGGTCAAACTTGTGAACTGGTAGCCACTACCTACTTTTTGTACATGATGTAGGCTACATGTAGCTGGTCATAAAGCAAGCATGACTCATGTTTTTTTAAAGGTATTTCAAACAAATACAAAATTTGTGTACTGCTAAAAAAATCACATTGCAGCCCAAAACGGCTGACTTACATGACATTGACAATAAATAAACCACTCCAAAAGAAGCAACAATGTGGCCACTAAAGTCTATTGGGAACTTTTGATGGGGCACCAAGGCGAAGACCAGGGGCACTGAAGGCTATGGCCTCAGTCGCCTGTGTGTACAGTGTAGTTCCATGCCTGCACTATAATAGTGCACTGTTCGGTTTGTGTGTATTTATAAAGACAGATTTACACAAAAACCTTACACTGTATTATATTGTCCACCATACATTAATTCATGATTTTGAGATCAGAGAATGTTTTAGATTTTACTTGCAAACACTGACACTTCTCACATTATGGCAGAGTGCGATTTCATCATCTCATGCAAGGTTTGCCATTAAATCTTTTAGTGACTGGCTAGCTTGTCTTTTCATTACTCTGTCAGCTTTTTCGCGTGTCCACATTTCATATGAAATAATAATGTGTTTTTTTAGCACCGATTGATTGAACTAGCCAGCCGGACCACTTGGAGTGAATTTTGCCTGGTCCTCAAGTGTTCTAATTAGTATTTGGCCAGCAGACCACTTTTGAAGGTGAATGTTACAGTGAGGCCTTTAAGCATATACAGACAGTTATAAACAGTAGAAAATATTCCTGAGACTGTGTTTCAACTCAGTGTGCTTCAGCTATATATCAAACAATTTGGGACCAGAATGCCCCAAAGCCTGGGTTCGAGTAAAAAAAGTCAACCTTTAGTTAACCATAGTGCACACTCAAACTTGCTCAAAGATGTCAATATCGCCGTAGTGTTTGTTTTGTGACATCACATGTTGCTTAGCAACAAAGACTGATTCAATTCAAGATGAATCATTGCTTTTTGTGAAATCAAGCCAAGTGCTTGTTAAATACAGGTAGGCCCTTTACCTAATGGACCACTTGCCACACTCCTGAAATGGTGGAAGTCAACCTAAAAAGTACTGTGCACAGTCTTAACAAACTGTAGTGTAGATTTCTATTGCGGTATAACTTTTTGTACATGACACCAGGACATTTTGTGAAGTACACACTGCCAATAACTACGCAATAGACATGTTAGAGTGTTTAATTGTGAGCACAATCTCACTAAACACAATGTTAGATTGCAACATTGAAGCACTGTAAATGATTGTGGGTCTCCATTTACAAACAGATCAAAACAAACCATCAATATGCTATCATTCTAAGGGGTTAACCTGTCAGATCAATACTCAAACACACCTTTTGTATCAATATCCATACAGGTCAGACATTCCAGTACCAGCCTTTGTTGTTGTTTATCTTCTCAACTATTATTGATTTAAAAAGAGTAAAGTCTACCTGGTAAAAATAAAGTAACCTTGAGCCTGGATCCTTGGAAACCTTTAATCGATTGATCACTTTGTCACAACTATGTTCAAAGTAGTTAAAAGTAGCTTTTTAATTATCAAACCTATGTTCAGAAGCCTGTTATTTTTACGGTTGTGTGTTTTGTCAATTTCAACTGCCTGTCACTTACAGTTTTAAATTCATAACATTGTACATGAAGCAACGATGTACATCTGGCATGAAAATCCAATCTAAAATTGTAGACTACTCATGCCTTTTGAAGAATGTGCAGACTGAGATGTCATATAGTACATTTTGTTTATTATAGTAAACACATTTTTTTTTTCCCCATAAGAGTACGTAACCTGTGTGTGATCTTAAAGTACAGTTGTCTACTGTCTGGGGAGTTTTAGTAGCCCAAACTTCTTTGTTGAAACAGACCTGGAATTACACAGACGCCATGAATGCCATGACCTCTGTTGCTCGTGGTTTTGGCCTTGGTGTCCCTTCAAATGTTTCCCATAGACTTCAAGATTTCCCACTAAAAGTGCCCTTTGCAATTATAAAAATGGCCTTGCCCTCTCAAAGACGAAATTCCAGTCCTGATAGATGGCAACCAGTTTAATGGTCAAATGAGGATGTAATGTACACATGTATGTACTCACACACTCAAAATTAAGTAAACCCATTATTTCCCCCATATATTATTCAAACCTAAAAAGGAAGAATTTTTGAGTAATTTTTATCACGTAAGATGTGCAGTTTGTAGTACACAGGGCAAGATGAAAAGTAGTACGGCCCACATCAGTTTTTATTGGACGATGTACATTAAACGCCGGGGTAGTGTTAAGGATGAGCCTTGCTATTGCATTAAGTACACCATGTACACTATGTAATAGTAACGCCATTGCTATTCAATGCATCATAAAGTGCTTGCTGAAATACATAATAATGACACAGCCTCATGTCACATCCTATGTGTAATCTGTTTCTGCCTCCATGGTTTAATCATCATTTCCTACATGGAGGCATTTCCATTGGTATGGTTTCCTACCTCCCACACCTTACTAACAGTATGAAGTGGGAGTAGTCTGTTTCCAGGATTTTTGTTGTCCCATTAGACGATGAGATGACATTCATGTACATGTAGCAACCCTATAGAGTATGATGACCACCAATAAGGAGTCATTAAAAGTGTACCTGTACACGTATGGTACATTCCAATATATTGGGATACATACTATTTCAAAGTAACATTTCCAGGGGTTACGATCAAGCAAGGCATTCTAAAAAAAGAAATAAAAAATGCATTGCAGGGAAAATGCTATCACGTCCCTGGTCACGTTGAATCTTGGTGGGGTGCCAGCGTCGGTGCAGCGATCCCTTGTAGACTTACTGAACCTCTTTGCCATTTCCAGTACTTCCTTCAAATGACAAGAACCATTTCTCAACACATCATTAATTGGTGCATGTCTAAGGTCACATGGGGGATTCTGTGCAATGATTTGATCAGTTGTTTTCAAGTGAGGCAGCAACCACATTGGAAATATCAGTTATCTTGACGATAAATGTTTTTTATAAAATCAGTTCTTGAGCTCTCCCCTAATCCTAACAGACATTCCATGGAGGAACCTTGCTGGATGCAATCTCCATGTTGTCGCAGAAATATACTAACATTTACTCAACTCATAAATTTCCACCTGGCACTTATAAACATAATTGACTGGTGTTCACTTTGTCAGTTTTTTGCTAAAATATAGAATTTGCCTCTAGCTATCGGGCAATCTCAAGTGGTTGGTAAGCCATCTGCTCTAGAATAGCAAAGGTTGTAGGTTCGAATCCCACCCAAGTAACATCCCTGTGGATTTAAAATTTTCACAGGCCTTGGGAAAGTAGTGAGTAGGACAGGCTCAGGCTCTAAAATCATTGGTGTAAGGGTACAAAAAATCTTTATCCCTGACGCAAATTTAACATCTATTAAATTAATGCGGTGCCCTCTTTAAAAATACTTCCAGCTACTGGGCTAGCTTGGTGGTCTAGTTTTAAGACAACTGCTCTAGAATGGCAAAGGTCGTAATACGTGTTTGAATCCCACCCGACCAATACCCCTGCAGTTTTTTTTTCATAGGACTCGCTAGGTGTAAGGTTACATATTGGTGTAAGGGTAAAACCAAATGATATCTTTTATTGGTGAAATGCAAAGTTACTGGTACTAAAAAGAATGAACGTCTTGTTTTTCAAGTGTCTAGTATTTCAAGTGTTAACTTTTTTTTTTTGTGGAAATTGGTAACCTTTTCAAAATAATTAAAACAAAATTATCATGTTGATTGAGGCGTCCATTTGACATACCAATGGTTTCCCCCACGTGTCAATTCCATAGTGACAGTTTGCATTATGTTGGATTTCACAATGCACTAAAGATTCACCTTAAAGACACTGGACACTATTGGTAATTGTCAAATACCAGTCTTCTCACTTCGTGTATCTCAACATGCATAAAATAACAAACCTGTGAAAATTTGAGCTCAATTGGTTCTCAAAGTTGTGAGATAATAATAAAAGAAAAAAAACACCCTTTTCACACAAAGTTGTGTCCTTTCAGCTGCTAGATTTCGAAACCTCAAAATCTAGTTCTAAGATTTTTTTTAAATGTTAAAATCTGTTATTGACAGTAATGGATTTCAACATATTAATGTTGTTTACATTGTTAAAAAGACCAGACCTGTGTATAACAAACTCAAGTCACTGTGGAATTGCCTCTATAGCAAAGCCATTTGCTTGTTTGTTTGTTTGTATGTTTTTTGTTTGGATGATCTTTCCATTAATAAGGGAACTTGGCAAACTCCCTCAAGGGGATATAAACACCAAGCTGGCAACAGCCAATTTCTCTCATACAAACATTGGTTTACAGTTTATGATTATAAATTGCACAAATCAAGAAACTGTGATTCAGTACCTAGATGACATTAGTTATTCTAGTTTAACTATTGTGATCAGCAGTTAGCTTGTAGGATTTGAACCCACAACCTTGTGATTGCAAGTCCTGCCACTGGACCACGGTGAGGACAATACTTATTCCAGTCATTGTGAAATTAGTGGTTAGTTGGTAGGATTCGAACCCACATCCTTGTGATTGCAAGTCCTGCAGTCTAACCACTGTGGACCACAGTGACCGCTGATGCATGGTCCACCGGTTCTTAACAAAGATCATTTTCAATTTCTGTTCTTTCATTGATCATTTACTTTCAGGAGATGACCATTCTAGGATTTCCAACCCTCTTCACATCGCCGGATCGAGGCCAGTCCGGGATATTTGACATTGTGCAATTAGTAAACTGTTGCTATGAACTCATACAGAGACATCAGCAGAACCTACGCAAGCTGGAGGAGCAAGAAACTAAGTAAGTACTAAATTGTCTACCAACATAGTACCCCTTACCAAAGGAAAACTGATGTGCTCCTTCAAGAATGCAATTCAATTTCCACAGGTTAGTTTTATTGTATAGGATTTTTTTTAAACAATTGCAGGGTTTCAAAAGCCAAAGGTAAATAATGATAAAATAATAAAAGGTATTTTTATTGCACTTTTCCAAAACATGATCAAAGCGCATAACAAAGAAAAGGATAAATTCAAACTAGCTATAAACAACTCAATAATCTACTATTTAGGAAAGGACAAGTTTTAAGCTTTTTTCTTAAAAATAACAACACAAGGAGATTTACGGACATTAATTGGGAGATTGTTTCAAAGTTCAGCAGCAGAGTGTGAGAAGGCGTGTTTGCCATAAGTTAATTTAGATTCATACTTTGCTCTAAATATTCCAAAACAATTACCAATTGTAAAAAACAAAGTTTATCCTGGATGGCAAAGAAGATACCCCCTAACTTTCATTGATACTTCATTCTCATCACAGACAAATGCGAGGTGACTCTGACTTGGAGCATCTACAATCCAACCATTCCCGTCTCAAATTACAATTAGAGCAGCTGGAGAGAGACAATGTGTCCCTGACGGAGAAAGAGAGACAACAGCTGAGCCAAAACAAGACGCTGGCCGTCAAACTTAAAACCACAAGGGAAGAGGTGAGTTGGTCTTGGCCTTGGTGCCCCTTCAAAAGTTTTCCATTGACTTGAAGGTTTTCCAATTGAAGTGCCATTTGCAAACTATAAATTCCCTGCCTGGGTCTTTTCTCTTTGTGCTCATCTATCTTTGGACCTGAATGTCTACGTCTTTGTAGACATACTCAAGATTAGTCATTTGAATAACACTAGTGGTCAACTCTCTCTTTATGCTCATCTTTTTTTCATGTTTTTGTTGGACATAGTCCTGGTTGGTCATTTGAGTAAACCTAGTGACCAATATTCTCGTTGGGACCATTTTTCTTCTGATCGAACCATCTCATACTTCTCTTTGGACCTGAATGTCTAGGCCTTTGTTGGACATATTCCATATTTGGTCATTTAAGTTACCCGAGTGGTCATTATTCTTTTTGTGCTTACCATTTTGATGATCGGACCGTATCAAGTATCGTCTTCGGACCCGAATGTCTAGGTCTTTTTAAGTATGACATATTACATATTATAGATTACAGGTAATTTTAGTAGCCCAAGTGATCAAAGTTCTCTTTGTACTTGTCATTTTCAGATGAAGAAACTGGAGAGTATTGTAAAGCATCGAGATACTCAGTTCAAGCATGATCTGAAGAAGAAAGAACGAGAGATCAATAAGATGAAAGAAAGAATACATCAGCTGCTGACAGATAAGAACCAAGAGAGGAGAATAGGTAAGTAGAGAGGAGAAGACACATTGCTCCCAAATGCATCCATCAAACATTTCCTTTCTTAGGTCCTGCCCTCTGAATAAACCCAAGTTTTCCTAGCCCCTTCACCAACATCCAGAACCCTACCTTCCGTCTATCTTTCCCAGATCATATCTCTCTGAACTCAAGCCTCCAAGGCCCATGCCAAGTTATGTTATGATTATGGTATAACACCATAACTGGTTAATGGGATTTTACATGCTCAAAATAATTTCCGTCTCACCGAGACAAAAATTATTTTGTGACTTGTTTTAGTTGTTTCTCAAAAACTACAGAACCTCAGTTGGTAATATTTGAAGGGAAGCTTTCCAATACCATTATCTTCAAACCCTGTAAGTTTAATGTAAATCTGTGGACATTGAAAAAGCTCCCAAATTCTTTAACTTGTGTTCTCTTGTACAATGTAGCTACTGTATAACTAAAAAATCCATTACAGTTCGTTTTTCTGGATAATATTCTATGTACATGCCCAGTTCCATCCATTTTTGTTTGACCATGTACACATGTGTAGGAATGATCCCAATGCAGACGTGTTCACACAAGACGCTTAGAGAACCCAATAAAGAACTTCCGATAGTGCTTTGTTTAATCCCATCAAAATAACATCCAGTTAAATTTAGAATGGTATTACAGTGCAGTTGTCATTTTCCTGCCAGGTTGTTTAATACTTACTTCATCCTAAATCATAGGCCTTTTCAAAATCACAGTCTTAACTCTGTCACAGGCTTTAACTTACCTTTATTGAAGCCCACAAATGCACACTGTTTCTGAGGGAGACTAATCCAAGAGCTGGAGCCACTGTCGTGGTTTCGTAAAGACCCTATGAGTCAGAGGGAACACCAGCGTTGTTATAGAGATGTATCACACAGCTGCCATGTTTGTCTTGTTCCCTATGTGTGACAGCAATAATGAACACTGATTCTTTTTGTATTAGAAGGGTCCAGACTATTTCATTTCCACTATCTCAAAAAGATTTTGGTAAATTCAGTTTCCTGTTGAATGTTTGTTTCCCTTCTTTATAGTTCTATTTAAAAAAAAAGATATTATTATAACAAAAAAGAGTAAGCTGATAATACTGATTGAGAATACAGAGTTAGCTGTTGAAAACTGCTTACCAATCAAAAGAACATATGGTGTAAATGCAAATAATAGTTAATGCTTCACGTTTTGACCCTAGCAGAGTCTTCTCAAAGGCTAAATTACAACACAGATCACATAAACAGGTATACTGGTGTAAACAGAAGCAGTCGGGTGAAACGAAAGAGCAAGGCGAAAAAGAACACAGAAAAAGCAAGGGATGCACAGCGAAGGAAGATACTTTTTTTGACTTGAGTTTTGACTTTTGACTTGTAGGTATGGACATCTTGAACTCATTACAACGAACAGACGGCAAAAGAGCCACATGGAAAACTGGAAAAACGGGTACAAAGTAAGTTCAGTGTGTACTGATGGAGCCCAACATACTCTTGGATGACTGTATTAAAATTCGAAATAAATATAAATCTATATATAGCATGAGACACTCTCAAACATGTTTGTATCACTATGTATCATGTTATCCGACTTTGTTATTTTTCTTTCGCCGTTTATTTTAAAGATGTTTTATACTCATGTTTAGGTACCACTCCTAAGGCTTTTCAACTTTTGCATGGCTCTTAATCTCTTATAATCTTATTCCTGGTTATTAGAAAATGTCTTTGATGTTGTTTCATGTAGACACGAAGAGGAAATGTATCGACTGATCATCACCAACTACGAGGAGAGACAGAAAGAAATGATGCTGGAGAACCAAGTCTTAAGAGAGTCACTCAGTAATATGCAGAAGGAGCTGGTAGATCTTCTGAATCGAGAGGGAGATAAAGGCCTGGTTAGAACTGCTCCTCTTTTATATAATCCCCTACCCCTTATTAACCCAGCCCTTAATCCCCAATCACTCCCTATCTTCACCCCAAGATTGCAATTTTTTAAGAACCAAACTCTGCCAGGGCAAAGTTTTACAAGGTTGTTTTAAAGCAGAAAATACTGCTTAGCATATTTCTTTGCTGCGCAAAAACTAAGCAAGGCACCAGTCAAAACAATGTTAACTTTATTGAACTTTTGCCGGTTATCTGTCTCTTGTGAGCAATAATTATCTGTGCTTAGCAAGGTTTGGTGCTTGCAGGCTGTATGAAAAGGGGTCCTGAATAGGAGTGAAATTGCAAACCTGCATTTACCCATACACGCTATATTAACAGCCAAATATTTGTTTTTCTTGGCAGCTTTCTCAAAACAACAACGACAGCGACGATGACACAACATCCATCGACGACTCCTCCGTTGATGAACTCTCCCACGGCCACTTCCAGATGCCGTACCAGATGGTCCGAGAAGGCATCGAGAGCAGCCTCAGACAGAAGTGGCAGCGGCTACGGGAACACATCCAACGAATGGAGAAAGAGAAGCTTGCCAGTCAGGAGAATAAAGAGAACTCTGGTGACCCTAACGGGACGGTGATCTTGCCAGGGAGTGATGCCCCAACTATTGAGAACATGGAGGATGAGATATCCAGACTAAAGGATAAAGTACAGGTGTATCATAGCATCATTGAGCAGCAGGAACAGGTGCTACATGTAAGTCCCTCATTGTATGGAAGCAAAGGTCACATGGAGTCATATTTTGTGTAATCATCATGTCGAAAATTAAGGCCATTGTCCAGACGGCTTGGGTTGGCCTGTTGTCTCCCTATGGCTCTCCTCCACTTGGCCCTGTCTCGTCCCTTGCATCGACTCCAAGCAGTTTCATGTCGTTTGTCATGGAGCTCTGCCACATCTTGCCCTGTCGGTCAACGAGTGTGGGCCCATCCAAAATTACGTTGGTACACCGCTTGACCCAGTTGGCATCCTCCTTTCTGTCCACATGACCAAACCACCTCAGCCTGTGCCAATACTTCAAGAGCTCAGCTATCATATTCTGCATAAATCCTTGTGCACAAAGATAAAAGACAAAAATACACTTTGCATGTATAAAATAATCTATTTCTGTAAGTCCCTGAACTTAAAAGACAACTTAAACCGAAGACATGTAGATGGCGTTGATTACATAATAACTTGGATCATCTGTTACCAGTCTGTACAGGATACCAGTATGGACGACGGTCTGATGGCGCTCTTGAAAGACTCGCAGTTCCTTGAGGAGAAAGAGACCTTAGCGGATGAGAAGAGGATGTTCTATCAGCAGAAGGCTTCCTTTGAGAAAGAGAGAAGGAACTTCACTGATGCTGCTATCCGTCTTGGTAGAGAGGTAAGAAGAGACAGTGTCTGATGGCTCTGGGTAGTGGCTATGGCTGTCACTTAAGCCAACAGCATCAGCCTTAGTCACAAGTTGCTGGTTTAAATACCACTGGATCTTTAGTTTGATTCAAAAGTGGCTTGTCACTCAGCATAGTGTCCGCACACTGCCACAGCCTTTGATATGCATGCACATGTAATTCAACTAAAAAGGTTGTAGAAATTAAATACCCAAATTTACCAAAATATACCTATTTACCCAAATTCCTACATCAAACAAAATGTGAGTTTCATATGATCTTTTCCCCTTGAGGTGATCTTTCTAGTGCCCCCTCCCAGGTTGCATCATATACGGTAAAGCAATTTAAAATGTTAAATGGTCTCTGACTGGCACTCCCGAACAAAGATATTGACAAAATAAGGAGACCGCCAACTTAGGGCTAGATAGCTCAGTTGGTAGAGCGCCGGCACGTTAATCTGGAGGTCGCAGGTTCAAATCTTGTTCTAGTAAATGTCACCTTGTACACCATAAACACACCAAAAAATAGTATAATTTACCCAGCTAGTTTCCCTTGGTTTTTGTTTACTTTTGTCTTCTGTTCACTTTTACTGAAATTTGTTTTCTTCTCAACAAATAAAATTATTGACTGAACTGTTGTATTTGTTGGCGTCACATTTAGCGTCATCAGCATCTTATTGGAAACAGAACCCACCAGTGATGGTTGAATCCCACACATTGGTTCAAGAAAAAAATCATCTTTAATCTGCAAATCTCATAAGCAGTTTGTTAATTGGTTTTATTGTCATCTTTGTTTCATCAGCGGAAGAAGTTTGAGGAAGAACGAGGCACTTTCCTCCAGCAACAACTCATGTTAAGCCCGACCCAAGCAGGAACATCCCCTCCTCTAAGACCAGCCAAGTACATCAACAAATCTAACAGTAAGTCTTATCTTAATATTTGTAGGATTTGAACCCACAACCTGTGCAATTCTAGAGCAGTGTCTTCCCACCTGAGTAATGTGTCTGTAATTTTGTTCACAGAGTAGCTTGGGTTAGTACTGAGTATACAGTGCTAACACACATCAGTGTATACAAAAAGGGGTAAAAAACAAAAATTAATATTCTTTATCCCCGATGCAAATTTCAATCAATCTATTAAGTCATAGCTGTGAAGACTAGTCTTTGACAATTAGCAATAGTGTCCACTGCCTTTAACAGCTTTAGGAAATTGTGCCCTGATCATTCTATTCTTCTGTTTATCCAAGGTCCAGGTGGTCATCATTCTGAACATACGCCCTCCTCCCTTCCCACCAATGACAACACACCAAAAGGACAACGATTACAGCAGATCATCAACACACCAACAACAGTGGAGCTCTACCGCGCCTTGAAACTCATCCCCGATAGAGGGGAGTGTCTAAACTCGTAAGTCTACCCCGGGAACTGGGCACCTATCTTTATCTGCAAGGATAAAGACAGGTACCAGCTTGTTAGATCCAGTGATTCCATTGGATACAATGATATCATTGGATAAATGCAGTGACTAAAAGCTACCGTAGCTGAGTTTGTTTTGATTGGTCTGAGGTCACCTCGGTTGGCCAATCAAAACACAGATATTATTTTATGCTAAGTGTTTTTGTATTTTACATAAAAATTATGTTGGGTCAAGAGTAGAAATTCCCGCATACTTGAAAGGCATAGTGTAATTACTGCCCTCTGTTGTTCAAATCCCACCAGGTCAAGAGAGAGCTTACATGCACCTAGTTACTATTCAGACACAGACCAATCAGGCGTCAGCACTCCACGATCAGGAATAACGACCCCGCGCTCCGTCTGCAGTCAGAGCAGCGGCACCAGCAGTCGACGAATCACAAATCAGATGAACAGCGCCAAACGAGGGGGTGATACATCCAGCAAAGCGTCCGGCTCGAGAACGGATAATCTACGCACACCACACGGGCATCGGACCAAGAAAGGGGAGGGAACCGGGAAGAGGAAATAGTGTTTAAATATAGAGAAAGGTTGGTGTAAAGTTATAGGGGCTGAGTTCCGGTATTTGTATGGCATCCATATAGCAGCAAAGCATGCAAAGCTTTTGAACACAGACAAATCATGCTTAGCAGAAGCGCGATGCTATTGAAAAAGGAAATGTATTACTGCCTCCAAGGTTGTGCTTAGCAAACTTGTTCGAATTTTGCATTGCACTTATTTTGAAAGTCTGCTCAGGTTATATTACAGTATAATGGCTTTGTCCGGTTGCATAAAGTTTGTCATCTGAAATGTTGTTTTCAGATATATTGTCTGCCAAGCTAAAGGACGTAAGAGAAAATTAACTGTTGAGTAAAAAGTAAAAATATGTTAATACTTTATGCCCAGAACTTGCAAGTTTCGGAGTCGGATTGACTCTGTTTTACTGCATGTAAAATAGTGCAGATGTATGCATATTTATTGATAATTATTGTAAGAAATTATATGGAAAATTATCACCTCCTTTTATGGGGGTGGCATTTTACTCGCAGTCAAACTTGCTCTGCAGATTTGCAGCGTGCTGACAAATTTGTCATGGCTCTTGCAATGACAAAGTTGAAAGAGAATGAACGAAATATTTAAGTCTTTTAAAAGTGCCTTATCTAGTCAAAGTGATGTGTAGATAGTTGTTTGTAACTGTAGCATTATGTAGTCTGTTGAGGCTACGCTTGGGAGTGATGTACACTAAAGTTGTGCATGAGTATCACCGGAGATATACTGGTACCCTGTTCCTGATAACCAGTCAATGCTACACCCCAACAAATTGACGACTTGGTGCTATATTGTCCTCAATGGCAATTTCATATCAGTAATAATCAAAAGGGCCTTAAATTCAAAGTGGCTATAAATCAGAGAGATAAAAGTACCAATATGCAAATAAATGTATTCCTTACAAATTTGTGTTGCACATTGCCTGCAATGGGAGACTTTTTGGAATGCTAGGTGGCATAATACATAATGAGTAATTGAAGGAACACGTTGCTTTGGATCGGACGAGTTGGTATATAAAGAGCATTTGTAACTATTTGTTTCATATTGCATATGGTTAGAAAGATGTTTTAAAAGTAGAATACAATGATCCACACAAATTTGCCTTGAAATTGCACCGTTTTCCTTTTACTTTGCGAACTAACACGGTCGGCCACTTATGGGAGTACAAAATTTGACTCTCTTAATTGGCCGACCGTGTTAGTCGACAAGGTAAAAGGAAAACCGTGCAATTTCGTGGCATGTTTGTGTTGATCATTGTATTCTACTTTAACAACATCTTTATACCCATATGCAATTTGTAACCACTGGTTACAACTGCTTTTCAAAGACCAACTCGACCGATGCTTTCAGTTGGGTTTGAAACTTTGCACGGTGGGAGTTTAATCAGTTGAGGGTTGCTGTAGCACCACTTGTGAATCTCTTTTGAGTAGTTTTTGTTCTTTGAAAAGAAGCGGTGGTTGACAACTCAATGTTTTGATCATTTATTAATCACTGGTTCTTCTCAGAACATATACAATTCAAAAGCGCTTTACACAAGGTGCTATCGCAAACCTTACCTGACATTTACGTATTTCTGAGCACTCATGCATTTCTGGAAATAATGGATTTTCTCAGTGAGTCTGCTGCCACCAATTGTCCCCGAAGTCTCCTTATCTTGTGAAACAGTTCACCAGGAGCTCAGTTTCAAAAAGTTACAAGGAGGAACCAGACTATTTCTCCTTTCAGCCTCGGTTTGGATCATAGAGTTAAATATAACAACTAGAGGGCGCACTGATGATACTGCTTGCACAAACGCAATGGGACCACGCGCAATTTGTGCGTTGAAATGAAGTTCACGTTGGAGTTTGTGTTTATTGAGCACTGCGCGATGCTGTTTTGTCAACTTGCAAAATGGCCATTTGCCGGGCCAGTGCGCCCTCTAGTTCTTATATATAACTCTATGGTTTGGATACATTAGGTGGATTGCACCAAGCGGTTTTAAACCAGTCTATGCGCTATAGCCGGCTAACTTGGGACGTGCTTAGACAGTCTTTAATTATAGACCGATTATAATTATAGCCAGTCTTAAATCTTAAAGACAGTGGACACTATTGGTAATTGTCAAAGACTAGTCTTCACAGTTGGTGTATCTCAACATATGTATAAAATAACAAACCTGTGAAAATTTGAGCTCAATCGGTCGTCGAAGTTGCGAGATAATAATGAAAGATAAAACACCCTTGTCACATGAAGTTGTGTGCTTTTTGATGCTTGATTTCGAGACCTCAAATTCTAAACTTGAGGTCTCAAAATCAAATTCGTGGAAAATTACTTCTTTCTCGAAAACTACGTCACTTCAGCTGTATCTCACAATGTTTTTTTACTATCAACCTCTCCCCATTACTCGTTACCAAGTAAGGTTTTGTGCTAATAATTATTTTGAGTAATTACCAATAGTGTCCACTGCCTTTAAGCCTGCTCTGAGCTGGCTATAATCGGTCTTTGTTTTGGTTTTTAAAGATGGCACTGCATTTGTTAGTTGTAGATGATTTGATACAAAGAGCTCTATCATGAGATTGTATTTTAGAAATAGATTACCCCATGGAGGCATTATGATGATGATCAAGGTGATTGTATCGTAAATGTCTCCAAAAGTAAAAATGATACAACTCACAGATTTGATATCCGATGATTTAAACCAAAGCCATAAGAGCAATGCCGTATGTACTGCCAGTGCCTGCAGAGTGCTAAGTATTATTGTTCGTATTTCATTACTTTTCACCGCCTTATCTAAGATCGGATTATTGCAACAGGCTTAATGACTGACTAAGCTAAGACCGTCTAAGGCAGATAGCCTGCTATAACTGACTGGTCTTAGACTTGGTCTTAGACTGCTGACTAAGACCGTTTTATTGCAATCCGCCCATTGAGTTGAATGGGAGAAATTCAAGATGGCTACACCATGAAACAGGTCTAGTGCCCAGCGACCTTAACTGAGCCAAAGACTTGTATCTATTGGAATAGGTTGCCTGATTTGGATTGTGCCTACATGTCTATGTCTTAATTGTTATTTAAATTGATGTAATTAATTGTAAAATATTTCCATATGTTTTTTTTCCTTTGCCTGATGATTTTAACATCAGTTTATTCCTTGCAAATGGTGTGTGGTATAAATATGAATTATTTTTGTATTCTAATTTAAAATTTGACACTGCGTCTTCCGAGAAAAAAAAGAGTATCATGCAATTAGCTAAAAAGCCAAACTATATGATGCCTGAAAGAGATCAAGCAAGAATCTGTTTTTGTTTGTCTTCGTCAGGAAAAGAAATGTACAACATTTGGTATCCAAGCCTTGTAGAGAAATAACCTCAAACACAGGTTTGTCGATAAAGAAAAAATAATTGTAAAAATAGCTGAAGCATTGTAGCCTTTTCAAATTGACTCCACTTTCAGATGGCGAGGTCATTTTTATTCTGTGAGAGGCACTTCCTTCGGAAGAATCTTAGAGTCTCTGGGGTGGATTTCATGAAGAGTTAAGACTAGTCTTATCTAGAATTATGATGAGTTACTCGTCCTAATTTAGGACTAGCCTTAAGTTTTTAATATCTCCTATCCTAGGACTAGTCCTAACTCGTTGTGAAATCGACCCACGGGAATCTTTTGAAATGGCGCATTCAGGGTCTGTATAATTCCAGACCTGATTGGGAAAAAGGGTTTTTCATGTTTCAATTTCTAGACGGAATAAAAGGATGTGCCATAGGTGTAATTTTACTTCAAAATGGGCATTAAACATATTTATAATTATGCACTTTATCTTAAATGTATAATCTGGTTACCGATAAAACCAAATCTTTGAGACTTTGTGTGTTGTATACTTGCATTTTATAAACGTATTTGAAGAGAAAGTTGAGTTAAACTCAAAAGTAGTTCAGACAGTGAAACTGGACCCTGACAAATTGAACATCCAGCACAGCTTAGGTTCCATTAAGGCATTTATCAGTCTTTCCGCAACATAGACATTGTATGTCATTAGAGTATTGTCTCCTTATTCTGCATCAGATGTGAAAATATAATTTCCTGTCAGAAAAATTGCTTTGTATATATTTGCAAGTTTTATCTTATATCAAAGCTGGGAATCCAGCTATATATTAGGTGCTAAGACAAATGCCTTGAATTGACTGTTATTGTTGCTATTATTATTTTTTTAAGGCATTTTGGTCGCTAAACTTCTGTCAAATCTGTATTACTATTTACATTAGGCTGCCTATTGTTGCCTGGACCACGGGTCCATCAAGCTGAAAAGCATTTGTACTCATTCATAGCATTAACGGATTACCAGCCAAAATTCTAGTGGAACAAAATTTGTGAAACAATCCTCCAAACTGCACTGCCGGAAAATGTCATTAAAAAGTTACATGTACCCCCCCCCCCCCCCACCAACTTGCAATGAAGGAACACAACAAAAAATATTCTACGCATGAATATATCTTGTGTAATATTTGTTGGTGTTCGAAAGAAAATGTTGAATAAAATGCAATATCTATTTGTTGTATAGCTTTGAAAGGTAAAGGGGCTTTATTCTCTTGTATTTTGGGGGATGAAATGTCAAAGATTTTCTTTCGGTTTGAGGACTTTTGTTTGGCTTTTCATGGGAACAAGGTTTTCTTAAGGGGGTTGGAAGGAATGACCGGGCGCTACTTTTATTGCTTTAAAAATGTCTGCTTAGTTATTGTGAAGATGTGTGACACCAGTGCAATTATATAAAAAAAAATTAAATAATAAATTGTATAAATTGGTTATGATAATTAGCTGAAAATAGAAGCTGATGTGTTGGACATAGTTGATAAATTTTAAAATCTTAGCATGACAGCAGATTATCATAGTTAGAGTGTGCCCTTTTGTGTACATACTGTTATAAATAAAGCCCGGTTCATACTTCATGCGAATGCGAATGCGAAGCGAATTTGACGTGAATTTGACGTCACATCCTCCTTTCGCAGCGATTATTCGCAAGGGAGTAGAGCAGAGTTCGACTGCTGCGAATTGTTCGTTGCGAATTTGTGACGTCAAGATTCGCTTCGCATTCGCATTCGCAGGAAGTATGAACCGGGCTTAAAGCATAGTAATTATTGGACTGTGAAATATCTACTGACGACGACAAGATTGTACAGAAGATTAAAGCCTAAGATTTGTTAGTCGATAGATTTTTGTCATGGCACAGCCGTTTTGTATTTCTTTCATTTGAGTCAGTGTAACCCAAAGTGAGGCTGAGAGAAATAGACTAGTGCTTTGAAAGAAAACTACAATGACTGAGATCCGAGTCCCCAAATGAAGCTTGAACAATTTATAAAAATTGTCCAGAGTAAAATGTTACTTTTTAATTTTTTTTAATGTGATAATTTCACTTGTTTCAAACTATTTTTCCGAGCACATGCAGACAATGTTCGGCGCCCACCCCCTTTAATGTTTTACACCATAAAATGTTTATTATTGCTCCATTATATTAAAAACCATCAGTGAACCCCCCCCCCATGTAATAATTTAAATCCCCGCCCTTATTTGTGACCGTTATTGTTGAAGGGCGCCACCTCTTGGTGGGTTCCTGAAAAGCGTTTGTTATGTAGAACCCATGCCATTTCAGGAGAATGTTGATGGCGCCTTTTCATAAAAATATCTCAAGTTTGTAGAATGCAAGTTATCATATAAATGTTGTCAATATTGTAAAACTTATGATAAAAACTGTGTAAATTGTAGATGGTAATTATTGATGATAAACACAGAGCTAATTATTGTATAATTTAGTTTTTATTAAATATCCAAAGAGTTATATTATAACTAAACGACTTTGAAAGAGCCTATGCAAAACTTGGTACAAAACCAACTTTCCCTGCATGTGTTCTTCATTCACTCTCACAAGTCTTTTAAAAATGGCGTCTCCGTACCAATGCGCTGGTGGAACTCTGAAACTGAAGGGAATTGGCGACCTAGGGAGCAAAAAGTAAGACATATTTTGACTGTTTAAGGGTAAAGACATATTTGGTTATTTGTCCTCTCACCAACCGTGTCAAAAATTGTGCCCTGGTCCCTCCGGGCCTGCCCGACTGAGCCGTTTAATAAAATGTTTGGAACCACGGCGCGGTTTACTTTCTCCTGCGTTTTATACGACATAGATTTGTTTGACTTCATTTCAATTCATTTTATTTGCCAGCAAACATGAAAAAACACAAACATTTATTACAAAATTGCACATCAAAGATTTACAAGAAAAAGCACTATTACAATGGTTATAAAAAGAGAACAGCAAAAGAATTAAGACTTGTTAGATAAAATAAATAAAAGGGGTCTTACGACAACCAGGAGAAGGTCTTATTAAGTATTGTGGTGCTACTATTACTAATAGTAACAAAAAGAGTATTTATTCGGCACGTTTGATTAATTATTAAAAATATATATATTTATAAATCCATACAAAAATTAGCTTTCTTTAGACCCAGTAACTGGGGCGCTGTACTCCTTTTCAACAATTTTTGACTTTATCTGTCGTACTAGCGCCCCAGGGAATGGCACAGAATTTTAACGAATACCCAGTTTTTCGCGACACCCAGCCACAAAAAATGCCTCAAAATGACAAAAAGACCAAACAAACTAGCTCAAAAATCGCCTACTCTATTCTCGATACGTCTAGGA
Source organism: Asterias amurensis (assembly GCF_032118995.1). Taxonomy (NCBI): domain Eukaryota; kingdom Metazoa; phylum Echinodermata; class Asteroidea; order Forcipulatida; family Asteriidae; genus Asterias; species Asterias amurensis. The sequence continues at coordinate 1,147,997 of NC_092660.1, forward strand.
TGTAACATCAGGCATTTAATTGTACTCACAATCATTTTTTTAAACTCCAAATCGATGATTTTTAACTCCGCATCGTGGAGCGATTGACAAGTCTGCGATTTTCGGATGTGTATGGTAACGAAACATGGCGTCGCGTTGTGGGTGGATGTCCATCAACGGCTGTTTAATGCTACACTTGTTACAGGCGTTGCAGCGAATGCTATACATTGTACACGGGGATGGGTACAGGCGCTGCAGCTAGCGAGTGCCCACGTGCGTTCAATCATGGTCAACGTAACTTACACGGTACCGGGTTGTTGGAAAATTATCAGAAAGGGGGTGAAAGGTTCTCAGAAAGGGAATATTGTCTGAAAGAGGGGATTTTTCTGGTCTGAAGTCTGCTGGATGAAGCTGGATGGTTCTGGATGAAGTCTGCTGGTCTGGATTTTTCTGGTCATCGCCCCCCCCCCCAAAAAAAAAGGAAAAAACGAAAAAAGGGGAAAAAAGATGATAAATAAATAAAAAAAAATTCTACAGTGACACTGGCAGCACTAAACATTATAAGAAGCAATTTAACCATGCACAAAAATCGTAGGCCTAGATGAAGTACAGCGGTTTTTATTTATTTATCATATTTTTCCCCCTTTTTTTTTTTTTTTTCTTTTTTTTTGGGGGGCGATGACCAGAAAAATCCCCTCTTTCAGACAATATTCCCTTTCTGAGAACCTTTCACCCCCTTTCTGATAATTTTCCAACAACCCGGCACCGTGTAAGTTACGTTGACCATGATTGAACGCACGTGGGCACTCGCTAGCTGCAGCGCCTGTACCCATCCCCGTGTACAATGTATAGCATTCGCTGCAACGCCTGTAACAAGTGTAGCATTAAACAGCCGTTGATGGACATCCACCCACAACGCGACGCCATGTTTCGTTACCATACACATCCGAAAATCGCAGACTTGTCAATCGCTCCACGATGCGGAGTTAAAAATCATCGATTTGGAGTTTAAAAAATGATTGTGAGTACAATTAAATGCCTGATGTTACATCCTAGACGTATCGAGAATAGAGTAGGCGATTTTTGAGCTAGTTTGTTTGGTCTTTTTGTCATTTTGAGGCATTTTTTGTGGCTGGGTGTCGCGAAAAACTGGGTATTCGTTAAAATTCTGTGCCATTCCCTGGGGCGCTAGTACGACAGATAAAGTCAAAAATTGTTGAAAAGGAGTACAGCGCCCCAGTTACTGGGTCTAAGCTTTCTTTAGTTTTACCATGGAGTTTATAGTCTGTTTATAAATACTTTGGAAAAGTTTCATATGCCGCCACCATGTTTTCATTTGATATGAGATAATAAAATTGCTATTTTTACCTCAATGAGATATCCCTTTTTGTAAAAATGAGTGAAAGGTGGTGGCGCCATACGCTATATCAGCAGACCCACCACTTCATTTGGCCACACACAAGTGAGTGGGGCTAATGTTAAAGAGAATTTGAGTTTTTATTAATTGACCTTAAAAACATTTTTTTTAGTATTACCCAATTGACCTCCTTGTTAAGTTCCAAGTACTATTCCTGTCTTGGTTAAAGGATTTTTCAGAAAATATATGAATTTTGTTGCCGTACATTGTAACAAGCATTGGCTGATGAAACTACAAACAAAAGAGGTTGACATTAACAATAGTGTGTGATGTACAGCCGGCTGTTGGCAAGATGCTCTCTTTGAAAACATACAGTTTCCTCACCATGTAGTTTTCAATGACTGTAAATGTGTGTCAAAATGTATGTTTTACTTCCTAGAAAGAAGAAGAAGAAGAAGATTTCCAAACAGATTATCGATCAGATGTCATTGACGGCAGATGATGACAACAGCGGAGAAATCAAAGAGCAGGAAAGAGACAGACGAACACCGGCTGAGAAAGCCTTTGCCAAGATTCAGGAGAGCAGGGTAGGTCATAATTCATTGAGTATTAATGTCAACAAATTGCATATTATTTTGAGGGAGCAGTCCTTCTGTTGCGCCACAAACACACAAACTGATGTATGGTGACCCACTGCCAAGTCTCTGTGTTCTGAAAACAATTGCAGTTGAAATTTGTAACACTGCTGTTTTGGAGACTGCTTACTACTTTAAAAATTCAAAAGATTTTGCCAAAACAAAGCTGACATCTTCATTTGGTACAAAACGATTAAGTATGTTGTAAACATGTTCAAACTGTTTTGTAAATTAATTTTCGAAATTAATTCTTTTAACGTTCACTTGAAGAAAAAAAGAGAGCAGAAAACCAATGCCATGTGTTTCAATTTATGAAATTGGTTTCAAGTATGTCAGTACTTTGTTAATGTTACTTCGTAGAAATGCTAAGTGACAATATAGTGTTAAGTCAGTCATGCTAATTAGTGTAAGTGCAAAACAGTTGTGTCCTGAAACTTGCTGAAAATGTGAACTGTAATAAGATGAGTAATATCTATAATTTGTACATAATGATTTGCAAAAGTTTGTGATTTTCAACCCATATGTCGCTGCATGAAAGATGGTGACAAATTGATTTAAAGTGCTAAGGATTTTTTTTTAACCAGTCTAATAAAGGCAGGAATAACAAAGGCCAATGACAATCGATTTTTAGTGACTTGTAAACCCATCCCATTTTTGTTTTAAATTGTTAAAATGCTTGTCTATATTTGCAGAGTAGTACATGCCTTATTGTGAAATTTATGATCTACTTCAGTTTTTACACCCTAATAACATCAAGTGTTCTAATAATTCCTATCAATTCAAAGGGCCAGTAAAACAGCATCTCTCATCTCAATCTAGTTTTTAACAGTTTTGTACATTTTTGACTGCTGTTGTTCACTATTTTCTGTTCAATTTTTTAGTGTTGTATTTATTTTTGTTTGTCTTGTTTTTTGTTTTACGATCTTTGATGGAAATAAGTTGTTTTTGAGAAAGACCTTGGCTTCTAACCAATGCTGATTAGAGTAATTGATAATAATTACACTTATATTGTACCCTTCTGTTTACAGCAAACACAACGGATATTGGAAAAGGCCCAAAAGAAACACAAAGACAGAGTTAATGTAAGTATAAGGCTGAATGAAGTATGGAAGTAGTATATTTACAAGTGAACTTGTGTGTTCTTTTTATGATACTATTGTTTTGAATCCGTTGTCAAATCTATTCTATGTCCATAATTTATGAGCCCAATTTAATACATAAAACTGAAGCGTCTATTCTGTAGAGGTTTACTGTTTGAAAGTTGCTTTATACCATTGTTAAGCTTCCAGTTGTTAATCGTTTTACTGATTTGAATGTGAACTTTGTATATGCTTTATTATGCCTAAATTGCATTGTTTTACAGTTTTTACAGTATTATGGTGTTTGTGCACCTTTTTGTATGGCTTTGAGTTCTTTTTTGCTTGTTTATACTGGTGTACTTTTTGGAAAAAATGTCTGTGTAATTTTCTTATGGCATTTTAACTCTTATGCGCCCCCGAACAGGCTGGTCCTGGAGAGAGAGCGCAATTTAAATTCAATCAATTATTGAGTGAAAGCTTATTCCGTTTTTTATGGTCAAAGATTATTTTCTTACGCTGCTCCATTTCTTTGGAATAGTCTTCCTGTGCATATTCTCCACGCTAGTTCTTTACACTGTTCTAAGTCTCTGTTAAAAACTCCTTTGTTTGAAGCTGCTTATTTGTAATCTGCTTAAAGTCCTTGTATTGTATCTTTAACTCATTGTATTATTTAAAATTGTTCACTTAATGCACTAAGAGGCTTTTGTATTTGGTGCTTCACAAATGTATTTCATCATTATGAATGAATGAATGAAACTGCGGCCACGACTTTTTTGTGGTTTGCTATTGGGATGATATTTTTACCAAGTTTTCTGTCGTAGTTTTCTTCAGATAGTAGCATTAGATCTTTATCACGTTGGAGTCATCTTGTATACCGGTACCTTCAATTTCAATCAATGTGATATCAAACCGAGGCTGGAAGGGCAAAGCAGTCTGGTACAATGAGAATCAGTGTTCATCATTGCTAATGCACACAGGGAACAAGACATGATAAAGGCTATTGTATCGATATGTAGTACGGCCTTGTTGCAGTTTGACAGAGGATTCACAAAGTATCCAGAATATAATCTTGTTCCTTCCTTCTCGTTTTTGCTGCAGGAATTCAACAGTAAGTTAGACACCTTAACTGAGCACTTTGACATCCCCAAAGTCAGTTGGACCAAGTGAAGAAAACGTCTACGGGAATCTCTGCAAATGCTCTTGAAGCCGTTTCACAGAGACTGGATAATGGTAAATCAAATGAGAACAATTGCTCAGTTCGAGGAAGTTCTGGCGTGGTTTGCCACTACTCCTTTTGAATGTTTCCATAGACCACAGCAGCATGGATTTATGTACTTTTCATTTTTGAAACTCGACCTATACACGTTACCGTGTGTTGAAATATGATGATGGCTACACATAGAGCAGGAGGCAAGTTATTTGGGAACGATAAAATATTATTTTTATAGGCAACCAACTGACTGTTTTTAAGTTTTTGATTTCTGAGGATTTTCCTGACGTTAAGCTTTTCTTGAAAGAAGCAGTCACCAAAGGGAGAAAGACATCGTTCACATTGTGTCCAAACCTGTATGATTTATCTATCTGGAGCTGCAGTCTGTAAACCTCCTGAATTGTAGCATCTGGGAGGTTCAGGGTCGATAAAAATAGAAACTTTTTTTCCCAGGAGTTTTCTTATTCGTCACATCTCATCGCTGGTATTGAAAAGGAACACTCCCTCGACATCACAACAGACATTTTTGTCTAAAAGTGTCCTACTTCTTCCATCAAACTATTTGAGAATAAGGGAATAAAAGGGGTAGCGACGAGTTCTTCAACGGCCGTTTAAAACCAGCAGGGTCGGCGGCCGTGTGATAAAGGCAACGACCCTGCAAGGTTTTAAACTGATGTTTAAGAACGAGTCACTACTCTTTTATTACCATTCATAAATGCCCTTTTGTTAAGAAACATTAAAAAATACAGTTATAGACACTTTAACAATTGAAAATTCGAGGTTTGAAATATTTTTTTAAACACCCCCACGTGATGGCTTCTTATAGTGCGTTCATCCTTCACTCAGTGACGCTCAATGCATTTTAACATTCAGTTCAGTATTATCCTGCAAGGTATAATGGAGCTACATTTTGAAGTATGAGACAATTTCTTTACAAAGCACCAAGTAATGATTTACAAGGCAAACCAGCTTCACTAATAAATTAAACTCAATCAAGTTAGAAATACAAGCTTGGGTTGTTTTTACAAAAATGGCGATTGGTTTTTATTTCAGATTCTGACCAGAAAACAATTTTTATAATAACATCTTATACAGTTACTTTCCGAGTAGATATAACTTCTACAAAATAGACATACAACTATGATCAAATGAGGTACATTCATATAAAGGATGAGCCTATAGTTATACCATACCATTGGATAATTCAAGTTGTTTTACGACATTTAGTTTCTCGACAGCAAGGTAGCTTTCCTTTCATCCAAAGCCAAGACCAAAGCAAAGGAAGCTGGCCTCTTACATGTAATTAAAGTATTTTAAATTTTTGTTCTGAACTAGTAGGACTTAATCAACCAGCCTTTGAGGTAACTTTCAACAGCAGAAAAGTGTTAATTCAATCATCATTAACTTATTCCATTTTGAACTATTTTACACATTGAAGATTTTAAACATGTTATTATAGTTTTTCTTTAAGGAAACTATTTTTTTTTTCTGTGATACAATTTAGTTTTACAAACCTATTTAATAGCACACTTACTATCCGAGTTGTATAAATTATGATTATTTTTAAATCGGCAGTTGTGGCTGTGGCTTCTGCTAGTACTTAGGGCAGCCTCTGCTTCTTAAAAAATGGCTAGTACAGCCACAGCTGGTAACTAGGGAATCGGCAGTTGTGGCTGTGGCTTCTGCTAGTACTAAGGGCAGCCTATGCTTCTTAAAAAAATATGGCCAGTACAGCCACAGCCGGTAACTAGGGAACAGCCCAAGGTACAACATCAAATTCACATAGAGTGTCATTTGACATTTTACGTTTCACCGACAATAATGACTGAACCAATTTCACAGCATTATTTGCAAAACTTGGTTTAAATAAACTATTTAAACACAATTTTCAATTGATGCTCCCTACCCATATTTTCCTAATTCCTGCATGGTTGTTTGAATTCATGTTATAAAAAGGTGCCAGACTGTACTTAAACTCCAAGCCTCACTCACTCTGGTTACAGTTCAGTGATTTGAATGGGAGAAACACAAGAGAACTGAAGTTGGTAAGCCAACCCTTGAAGGGGTGGGCTGGGTTGTCATGATCAAGGCAGGCAGGCCTGCGGCTGTACATGGAATTATGACCTGATGGGCGCGCATGCCTTCCTCTATATCATTATATGTATTGAGGAAGCGCACGTGCATGCATTAACTGGATGAGAGTTTACAATACTTTGTTAGCCACATGCATCCTTGGTTGTGACGACACAGCCCCTTTAGTTATGGCTTTATTTGTTACAAGTACTTTTGCAAAAACTTTAAAATTTGATCATAACATTACCACACATGGATGGCTATTTTGCAGAAACACCATGTTGTACTATGTCTTTTTAAAATAGTTTTAAATGCTGTGTTTTTAAAGTGTTTACATTATTAAAACCCTCATATACACTGGTACCACAGAGTGCCACAGAGTGCCACAGAGTGCCACATAGTACCACAGAGTATGTAGGCATGTTATCAAGAAAGCCCATGGCTTAATATGTACTGTGGTCTCCTGTGGAAAATTCATAGAGCTGCTTAACGCCCGTTTTTGTGCCAACTGTGCAAATATCGTTTTCAAAGCGCTGCTTACTGTAAGCTAATGAAAAGGTATGCTTACTGTATGAAAATGAATGATATATAATAAGAATGCAAATCCGTGGTGAACGCTCAAGCTGGCTGCCCAATATTTTTGCTACTATGTGAAATACGCTTACCTATCTATAGGCAAATTTTGTCAGCTATACTTTGTTGGCACAAAAATTTGCTTACCGTTAAGCAGCGCTTGGAAACTGGCCCCAGTTGGACGGTAGTTACATGTATTCTGATAGTTGCAGGGATTTAATAAGCATATCGTGATTTGTTATTTGAAAATGAGATTAAAGGTTTACAAGAAACACAATATACTGTTTAGTTATATAATGTCTACACAATTGTTTTACACCAAATGTCCATTAATGCTGGTCTTATAAGGAAATCATTGCTATTATTTATTCTCATACAATGTAATCAAACTTGGTTGCTGTAGTTCAATGTGTTTTTAAATTAACATATATTTGTATAAATTTAAATGCACCATTGCGTTGTAATCACAGTGATGCGCTTGCATGGACGGCAAGAAGCATTACCACACTGGGCATTCTGGTTGGCTCAGTGGTTGCTTTCCATGCCTTTCACCTTTGTGGACCCTGGTTCAAATCCAACCACAGACCAGAGCCTTGCTTGTGGATTTAGTTTTCAGTATTTTCTTGATTTCTTTAAGGGGCCAACACTGTTTTCTTTCTATTTTCATAGAATTGTATAGAGGAAAAACAATTGACTATTACCGTTGTATTTATAAATTTACCTTAATTTTAACGATGGGAGAACACATACTTCAGCAGTTTTACAATTATATACAGCAGAAATAACATCTAATTTACATACAAACTTTGCATAGAATATGTTCAGCTGGATTAAGCAATATACTTTATGAAGTAATCAATATTCGTGACTACGTTTGCATCAATCATGAGTTTCCTAAAGTAGCAACTCTTTGATCACGTGACCAGGGCCCAATTTCATTAAGCTTCCAAGCACCACAACTACTTGCTAAGCACAAAATAGTATTGCTTTGCAGAAACAGGGTACAAGCCATAATTTACTGTTAGTTTGCAGTATTGTGGCTGATGGTGCCCCACTCAAAGAAATTTGCCAAGCAGTATTTTCTGCTTAGCTTTATGCAGCGTTCTGCCTCTGGCTAGTGGTCCAGTGGGTATGTTAAGACCCACACAACAATTCTAGTTTGAATAGATGAAACCATGTTTTTAAGAAACATAACTATAGCCATGATTTCATTGAAATACTCTCACATCTAGAAAAGTAATTTATAATTTAAGACTAAGAAATGTACTGTTTATTTAGTAGTTCTATACATGTACTGCTTCATTTCAATGCAAAAAAAAGATTCACTTTTCAAAAAAAATACTACAGTACATGGATGTAAAACGTACCGGTAAACGTAAAGTAAAGACATGTACCATCTATGGTACAGTATTTTTTTTTAAAATCAGTAATTATAGTTTGTGTTTAAAGACAGTGGACACTATTGGTAATTGTCAAATACCAGTCTTCTCACTTGGTGTATCTAAAAATATGCAAACCTGTGAAAATATGAGCTCAATCGGTCGTCGAAGTTGCGAGATATGAATGAAATAAAAAACACCCTTGTCACACAAAGTTGTGTGCTTTCAGATGCTTGATTTCGAGACCTCAAGTTCGAAATCAAACTAGTGGAAAATTACTTCTTTCTCAAAAACTACAGCACTTCAGAGGGAGCTGTTTCTCACAATGTTTTATACTATCAACCTGACAACCTCTCCCCATTACTCGTTACAAAGTAAGGTTTTATGCTAATAATTATTGTGAGTAATATTACCAATAGTGTCCACTGCCTTTAAATCTTGTTTACAAACTAAGGTAGAATTAAGGGAGACACGGTTATCTGGAAAAACTATGCTCAACCAATCCATGGCCCCATTGTGACCTCTATATCTTCATCTTGTGTTTGCCTGTTCACATTGTTTGTAGAATATTTTGTAGTTCGGTAAATTTCATGAGATCGGTGAAGAGCAGTGACCTGGAGACAAAGAGTCTCTGTTGGTTTGTATCAAAACGCCACATGTTGACCACATGACCTGAAAAAAGAAAAACACGTAGTATGAGTACATGGTAAACATAGGCTACAAAAGTGGTGCTTTAAAGCCATTGGACCTTTGGTAAACAGTATTGTCCAAGTCCCACACTTAGTGTATCACAACTTATATATAAAGCAACAAACCTGTGAAAATTTAGGCTCAATCGGTCATCGGAGTCGGGAGAAAATAACGGGAAAACCCACTCTTGTTTCCGCGCGTTTCGCCGTTTCATGACATGTTTTTAAAATAAATCCGTAATTCTCGCTAACGAGAATTTATGTTTTACCGTTTTCTCAAAAAGTAAAGCATTTCATGGACTAATATTTCAAGAGAAGTCTTTCACCATTACCTTCTGTAAACCCTGTAATTTTTTTGTAAATCTGCGAACTTTTTTTGTTTTTTTCTGTACCGAAAGGGTCCAATGGCTTTAAAGGCAGTGGACACTATTGGTAATTACTCAAAACAATTATTATCATAAAACCTTTCTTGATTACGAGTAATGGGGAGAGGTTGATAGTATAAAACATTTTGAGAAACAGCTCCCTCTGAAGTGACAAGAGTTTTCGAGAAAGAAGTAATTTTCCATGAATTTGATTTTGAGACCTCAGATTTAGAATTTGAGGTTTCAAAATCAAGCATCTGAAAGCACACAACTTCGTGTGACCATGGTGTGACAATGGTGTTTTTTCTTTCATTAATATCCCGCAACTCCGACGACCGATTGAGCTCAAATTTTCACAGGTTTGTTATTTAATGCATATAATGTTGAGATACACCAACTGTGAAGACTAGTCTTTGACAATTACCAATAGTGTCCAGTGTCTTTAACACTGACCACCATGGCCCAATTTGACAGAGTTTACTTTAACTTTCTATGTACGTACATATTTCCAGGGTTGTCCACAGTTTTTGAAGTAGCAGGTAAAAAAGTTTAGGCCTAAGTAGCCGGTTTTTGTTTCTGCACTTATTGCAACCTGTTTGCTGGTATTGCCTCAGGTTGAAGAGTTTTGAAGTAGGCACTAGGGTATGCACAGCCAGGAATTTTGCCTCTTATATTTTCATTCATATTGCATATTTGGTAATACATTGTACAACTACCATGACTACAGATGCACGTCAACAGCCACATCTGAGGCCATTTGTGCAGTAAAAATATCAAGATCAAGATCAAGATGAAATACTGGTACGGTAAGACCACGTCACTTTCAAATTTGTAAATCCCACATTTTTTCTCTTTAGAAAAATTTCATCTTAAATCACTCCATTAGTGATCATACATGTGGTAAACAGGTAGAAAACAAGTAGATCTATCATGAATATTTGCATGTCATCTAGCCACTGCTGGAGTAACGGCAAACAAGCGTACAATGTAACACAGATAGGTCTACATTTAAGTTGGTTAAAGATGGAGGTAGAAATAGTCTAGACGTCAGTCTGGCTTGACTACCAAACCAGGCTAGCCAGGTTAAAAACAGGTGTACATGTAGTATGGCATTGAATCTACCAAGGATCAGAAGAAAGGAAACCAAATAGGAAGCTGAAGTAATGGTTCAAACAGGCTCCATGATTTTGCACATTAACAAGATTATTACTAGTGATTGTAGAATAAGTCATACCACGATCTGACCGGACGTAATTTCCTCGCAGGTCACCAATGAAGTACACCCCCATCCCAAAGCTGACTTGTTCAATGTGTCGCATATTAATGAGAAGATCCTCTGTCAGGGGGCGATACATCGTCTCTCCTTTCGGTTTGACGACCTCGGACTGGAAGACGTTGTCTGACCCCTTGACCGGCAGGAAGTTGCGACCTGGTGGTGGGGAAAAATTAATGTAGTCTTCATTCATGCTTTCCATGATATTGTCTGTTTCATGCATGTACATGCTGAAGGCTGGTTAGGAGGTAAACTGGTGATTTAGTGCAAGACAGTCGTTGATCCGTGCTGTACTGGACGTTCAGTGGAGCGTGTCTAATAAGCAATCGGTTTTGCTTCACCTACATCCTATCTGCAGTAAACTAGTAAGTACTTCAATCATGTCTATTCCAAATTGTATGGATGCAATGTTAAATGCTAATTCACTCCCCAATGAAAAGTGCACGCTTCCTGCCATGCACCTTGTTCAAGTACTGCCAAACAAAACTGAAAACTTGCCATTCAAATATCATTTGATGCATTCTACTACTACTTATCAACACTAAAGCTTATCAGCATTCACAGTTGGTTCATATTTCTTTCTCCATGGTTCCTGCACACTGTTTATGAACTACAACACACACGAGCAGCCTGGATGGACTGGGAATTTGGCATATAGAAATTTGTTTGCAAAGTGAACTTGGCCATATCAAAATAAATTGTGGGTCTTCAGTTTCTATGGAACAATTTTGTATGTGCATACCAACAGCGTTTTGTGCATACACTTTGCAAGTTAAACCTTTAATCAAGGCAGACCCCCATTTAAGTTCAAATATGAACTAATCATTAACAATAATGAAACACTGATGTGGAAAAAGCATCAGGAACACTTCTACAAAAAAGTTTACTTGTGTCATGAGCCATCAGGAAAATAACACAAACATGTTTTTTAAAGTTTGTGGCCATTATCACTCCAAAGAACCTTGTTTGACAGTCAGTCACACATAAAGTGTTTCAAAGTTCATGGTTATGATGGGCCTAGGTATGAATACACACAGGGTTGGCAGTATTGTAAACAAATTGTTGTTTACAGTCCAAGTATTCTAAACACCTTTTTTTAAAGGTCGGCACTATTCTAAAAAATTATTATTTTGCAATGTAACTGTAACATGCTTTCACCTACCTAGATGTGAACAACAATATTCACAAAGGTCTTTGACAAAAAGAGCAAGGATTTAAAGAGTGATTTTTTTGTGGTTAAAACCTGGATTTGCCGTTTTAAAAGTTATCCAACAATAGAATGGATTCGCCCTCCCAAAGATAAAATCAAGGCCTGCTTGCATCATATTTATGGATTTCTATAAAGTACTTTACTTTTAACACCCGTACACTTTTTCATTAAAAAATTCAATTTAAATACAAGGTCACTGTGCCAAAAAGTATCAAACAGGACACTGTTCCAGGTTGGTATTATTAGGTGTCTGTAGACTCTGGGTTTGTATTATCAGGAAACCCCATGACTTGTAAACTGTGGACTTTGTGTAATTTTGTTGCATACATAATAAAGTAGTTCAATCAAGTTGGGTAAGAGAGTGCAGGCCTGTCCCAATCGTAATAAAGTAAGCTTATTATATTAAGTAAATAAACAAAGTTGGTCACTAAATAATTAAAAAAGAATTGACTAGACTTCAATCACATCGAGTTTGACCGTGAAAAGGAACTTTTAAAATAGTAACTTCTTTAGGCCTATAACTTTGAACTTAAACTTGTCATTGATGTTGAAAACTCGGTTTGTCTGAACAAACTTTCAAGACTCGATACAATTCAATACTATCAAACATAATACGCAGGCAGCTAACTTATTATACCGGGTACGGGAGGAGCTGCCTAGATAAAAGCCAGGTTCACTTACTCCAATTATTTGAAAATCCTTTGATAACGGTTGATTTTGGAGGATTGAGGCAGTTCAAATGTTTTCTTGACAAACTTATATATTGGTTGATTTTGGAGGATTAGACAGTACGCAAAACAAACTCATATTGCATTGCAGTAGGCACTAAAAAACTTATAATGATGGGTTAATTCTGAGGTTGGAGGCAGTAGGCACTCTTGAAACAAACTAATAGTTGGTTGATTTTGGAAAATTGGGGGCAGGCTCATTCCTACAGTATGGTTCATTAGTTACATTATAGGAGGACACTGTCCAATAGAAAGCTATACTGAGCCCAATTTCATGGCTCTGCTTACCACCAAGCTTGCTTACCACCGATTCCCCGCTTGACATGCTAGCGCCAAATTTCTGCGCTAGCCTTGTAAGCAAAGAATGTCTAGTAACGCGGAGTACGCACAAGCTGAAATTCGCCGCTTACTCGTGAAATACGCTTGTTGAAGCACAGAATTCCCTGCTTCCGTAAGTGCCGATTCTGTGCTTATGGTAAGTAGAGCCATGAAATTGGGCCCAGGTTGAAGAGAATCTTTACCCCTGAACTCATTTGCCTCCAGTGAGTTGCACCTTTTGTGTCTTGGCTCTTCCATCATCTCTCCCCCTACCCTCTTTCTCTTCTGACCGAATCCATAGCTGCCGTTGAGGGCGCCATTTGCTCCCAGGTGGTGATGGCCGTTCATGCATCCGCCTGCTGGTGCAGCGATGTTCATTTCAAATGACTGAGCTGTCTGGAAAGGGTTCCCTGGTACTTGCATTGTTGTTAATTGTTATGAGTTGTGAATGAGTAAGATGGTTGATTAGCAGTGGCAGTTTTTTTTTTTAAGAGTCAAATGATTGTCATTTTGGTCAGTCAATTTTCTGTTATTCTGAAAAGAAAAAAAGACACAAAAAATACAGTAATCACAATTCTAACAATAATAATGGAGTATTGTCAAAAAGGCAACGATTAATAATACCACCCAAACTATCAAGAAGAGCTGAAAACAGTCACTAAATAAAGCAGAAATAAAAAAGGTCCGACTTCTCCGACTGATTTTGAAAACATTGTTTGCACAATTTCAAAATAAATTAGAACAAATTAAAACATGACTACGGTAAACATTTAAAACATTAAACAACACATACTTCTACTTCTATTTTATTTGTGTGGTCTGTTTAGAAGTTGTTCAAATTTATTTTTAAATAGGACTTTATTTTTTAACCAATCCGAACCATTTCCTGATTTTATTTCTTTTTTCGTAAAATGTATTAAATTCGGAATAAGTAATTTTTTTATGTATTATTTCATCGGTTTATTGATAACATAACTTTGCAGCCAAATGCTGAATTACATGAAATTTACAATGCTAGAGCTCAGAAAATCTGAGATTCTAAAGTCAATCCTCATCATCACATTCACAGAAATGAATTGAGAAGTAGAAAATGCAAATTAATTTTTTTTTTTTTAGTTTCAAATTATTTTAAAATAATTTTAGCGTGTAAGCCATACTCACACATCAGGGCAGAACGTGGGACGGCAGGACAATAAATAAAGACTCCCAAAATTGACAAAATCTTTCTTGACATAAATCCACAATTTCAAATCTCACAACATCTGAACCGCCAGCTGATTTCGTCGACACATATTGAGCCTGTGTTTTGATTTTTGCACACAGCTGAAAAATTGAACTCAAGAGGTCAAACGAGGTCAACCCCGATGCATGTTGGGATAGGCCACATCGTCTCTCCGCCGCGACACGAAAATCTGTTTGACAAGGCAGCATTTTTCAGTCGTAGAATTTTCGATTATTGTTCGTGATTTACTACAAATGAACGAGGGAGATAGATAGAGGGGACACAACCTATACTGCAATCATGTCTTTATCGGCAGTTTTCTTTTTGGACCTGAAGGGAAAGGTACGTTAAAAATGGGAGGGAGGAGTGTCCATTTTCTTTTTGAGTTTTCCCATTGAGTTTGTGTAGACAGAGTGCCCATTATCCGGACAGTTAATTTTTCCTACAAATTGACAAACCACATGTTTTGTTTTAGCTTTAAATTTCAAAGAATGTTGTTTCATTGGAATAGTTGAACTTATGATTAAAAACCCTTCATGTTTAACATGCCGAATTATTTCAAGTAAAGCAACATTTTTTCTGGCCAGCTCATTCATTCTTTTTTTTATCGTCTTCTCCTTGGCTGGTTGTCTTGTTGTGTGTTTCTAAATAAAAATATAGACTGACTGAAACTTGACTGAAAGTGAAAGACCACTCTCTGGTATGCCATAATGGCCACTCATTGTCCTAACACAACATATTACACAAAGCAAATCTTAGTTTAAAACAAACATTGCCTGATTTTTAGATGTGTTGGAAATAAACAAATCTGCATCTTTCATTAAGTTTCAACATTTGTTGAGGGTTTTTAATTATTTTCTTTTTAAGATACTTCATTTAACATTACATGTTACGCCACGGCCGCCCACTTTTGTTTTTGTTTAGGTTGCAACAAAGTTTAAAACTTGTTCAAATATACTTTTGTGCTGATGAAACGTGTAACGTTTGTTTATTATGTTACAAATTACAGTAACTACTCTTTCTCACTGCACTTACTCACATGTTGATTGTTTTTGTTTCCTCCTGCAGGTTCTAATTTCCCGTAACTACCGCGGGGATGTGGATATGTCATCGGTGGATAAGTTTATGGCGCTGTTACTAGATAGAGAAGAAGAGGGCCAAGTGTCTCCCATCCTCACCCATGGATCAGTCACCTTCATGTTCATCAAATGCAATAACCTCTACTGTATCCTTTGCTTTAAAATTACACATGTTGAGTGAAGCATTACAAGAAATATAATCTCAATAACATGTACATTGAGATATTAATGGGAAGGGTGGCTAGTTCTTGAACAGGCCTAGAGTTTTAGAGTGCCACGGAGGCCATGGCTTCCGTTGTCCTGGTCCTGGTCTTGGTGCCCCTTCAAACGTTTCTTAAGGTTTTCCAATGGAAGTGCTCTTTGCAAATGAAAATGGCTTTGCCCTTTCAAATATGAAATCCCAGGCCTGCGTTAAGCTTTGCTTCTTAACTGTCTGTCTGTCTGTCTATCTTGTCGACTCAAGCAAATGCTTGCGACTTGCCTCCATTTCACTTATATTTGTCTTGAGCGCTTTTGTCTTTTTCCTATTGTAATATCTCCCTAGCATACTCTGATTTTATGAGCATTATGGATGTGACATGAGATCTGATAAAATGTTGAAATTTAAAATGCATCAATCAATTGTTCCAAACTTCAGTCCTGATGTACGACTCCTTAACTCTAACTGACAGTGGTCGCTTGTTCAAAGAAGAACGCCAATGTTGCTCTAGTCTTCACCATTTTACATAAAATTGTTGAGGTATGTACCTTTGTGTGTTGTTTCTCCTCCCCCCAAAAAAAATACCCCAAACAAACCCAACTTTATTACTGTGGTAACTCAACACCATAACTGTTGAACACTGATTTATATGGTGGTACATGTATGCATGCCTGATCCCATGTAAAGCATAATCAGTTTACTTGTGCAGGTCTCACCTTGACACCATTCAGTAATTCAACACCCAAAACTGTTGGACTCTGATTATGGTGGGTTTGCCTGATCCAACATAAAACACAATCAGTTAATGAGTGCAGTCCTCAGAGCGACAAAATTAAACAAAAGATGTAGAACTGCATATTTTGTTTTATTTTGGAACCAAACTTTCGGTTTTAAAGATTTGTTGATGGTTAGGGTTTTAACACAGTTTTTCCAAACATTGAACTGTATTTTGCATGCTGAGTATTTTAACAATTTCAATTACTAAAGAAGTTTTTTTATTTTGATTTGTCCAGGTTTTTGTGGAGTACTTCAAAGAGCTTGAAGAGGAAAGTATCCGAGACAACTTTGTCTTGATTTATGAACTTCTAGATGAGTTGGTTGACTTTGGCTATCCACAGACAACAGACAGCAAAATATTACAAGAGTAAGTTCTACGCTTAGCTTTTTTTTTGTAAAAAAAAACGCTGATTTTTTTATTGTTTACTGTACTGTGTATTGTTGGTTTGTTTCACTGAATTGATTACATTGTTTAATTGTTATGATTTAAATATTTGATGTGTGCATTTTCGATTTGAATAATTTTGTCTACATCTGAACTATACATGTTGGTGTATAAATGTGTGCATTGCTTATTTGAATAATATTATATATATCTGAACTATATATTTTGGTGTATAAGTGTGTGCATTGCTGTTTTGAATCATATTTTTATATCTGACTTGTGGTGTATAAATATGTGCATTGCTTATTTGAATAATATTATATATATCTGAACTATACATTTTGGTGTATAAGTGTGTGCATTGCTTATTTGAATATTATTTTTATATATCTGAACTATGTTGGTGTATAAATATGTGCATTGCTTTTTTGAATAATATTATCTTTATCTGAACTACACATTTTGGTGTATAAATGTGTGCATTGCTTATTTGAATATTATTTTTATATATCTGAACTATGTTGGTGTATAAATATGTGCATTGCTTATTTGAATAATATTATATATATCTGAACTATACATTTTGGTGTATAAGTGTGTGCATTGCTTATTTGAATATTATTTTTATATATCTGAACTATGTTGGTGTATAAATATGTGCATTGCTTTTTTGAATAATATCTTTATCTGAACTATACATTTTGGTGTATAAATGTGTGCATTGCCTATTTGAATAATATTATCTTTATCTGAACTATACATTTTGGTGTATAATTGTATTTGAAATTCGGTATCTTTGTTGTGCTTCAGGATGGTATGAGTTTGAGGCATTCAATGAATCTCATTTTACTATTAAAATTGTTATTATTAAACATTGTTATTTTTATCATCGACCTTCTTTTTCAGGGATTTGACCGAAACAAGTCAACTGCACAGGTTATGTTCAGTGGCATAACTGTATAGACCATTCTGTATAAAGTGTACTGTGCATTGGCCACATTTTTCAGTACAAAAACCTTGTACCTTAATTTTCCAAAGTGTTGTACTTTATGTTAAGCGAGATACAATGTTTTGACATTTTGGAATGCTCATGTAATTCAACGTGAGACAGGAGCTGATTTCACAAAGTAATAGAATTCATGGAAGACAATTTGTTAGTATCACCAAAGTGATTTGTATTGTGACATTACACTTTACTTAGCAACTAAGATTGATTTGCAGTTGTGATCAATCTTAGATCTGTGTGAAATCGGCTCCAGGTTCGGTAAGCAACAGTGAATGTAAACCATTTTCTTATTTTCCTCCTTAGATATATCACCCAGGTAGGACAGAAGCTGGAGCTGGCCCCCAAGCCGCCTCCAGCCATCACCAACGCCGTCTCTTGGAGAAGTGAAGGTGTTCGTTATCGTAAGAATGAAGTATTCCTTGATGTCATTGAGTCTGTCAATCTCCTGGTGAGTAACTTGAATCAAAAGCGTAAATATTTCAAAATTTTATAAGAATTGATGGAAATGTGTTTTTTTAATGTGAAATAATTGCTTTATTGTGGTTTTTAAAGTATGAGGATGTGTTTGTGTTTGGAATGGTTATTGTTTTTAATACCAACGCATGCAAATTGTTAATTTCTCTGTATTTGAAGCTTTACCCTATATTTAAATGTTGTTCATTTTGTGCTGCTTATTATTGAATCATTGTGTACCTATTTATCATACCTCATACTATATTGCTTTTGTTATTTCAACATAAATGTGCATTGCTGTATTAAATGACTGCATTGAAGGAATGTTACTGAATTGAATTGAATTGAATTGAAACAATATTTTGCGTATTAATTACTTTTTAACATTGAGAGTAATTGCTTTTTTAATCTCAAAGAGTTTGTCTCTTTTGGGACTCTTTAATCTGTTCATGTACATGTATAACTTAAAAGCCTTTTTTTTTTACTGTTTTAACTTTGTGTATGTAGTTGTCATTAACAGTGCATTTTTAAATGTGTTTACACACTTGGGATAAAACCCATGTGGGTTAAAACCCATGTGTGTAAACACTGTATACTCTGTACTTTTCTGAGTTCTGTGAAAAAAATATTACACAGATGGGTAAAAAACAAATAATGTTCTTGATGCAAATTTAACATTATGTATATGCCGTTTCAGTCTTATGTAAGTTACGTGTATGTATTTTGCTTGTCATTCCTTGTATGTAAACTATAGTACTCTAATGGTAAAGTTCTATGTATCTTACCTTTTCATTCCTTATAGGTAAACTCTAATGGTAAAGTCCTGTGTATCTTATCTTGTGACTCCTAGATAAACCCAAACGTTAAAGTCCTATATATCTTATCTTTTCATTCCTTGTAGGTAAACTCGAACGGTAACGTTCTACGTAGTGAGATTGTCGGAGCTGTAAAGATGCGAGTATTCCTTAGTGGCATGCCTGAGCTGAGACTCGGACTCAACGATAAAGTACTTTTTGAGAACACAGGAAGTGAGTGTAGAGTTTTGAATTATCTGTAGATTCATTGTCAATCTTTTGATGTTGGTATGTACACCTTTTGAAAAACAGAACTAAACTGTTGGACCTGTTTGGTTGAGAGGTCACTGGCTTGATGTTAAAGGTACTGGAATCGAGTCAGGAATCGAGTCAGTGGTCCAGTGGGTATTTACAGCCCTGGAAGTTGCTGTAGATTTTATGAATGTACATGTATGTGACCTCTTACTATAACCGCCCCCCCCCCCTTTCATTTTTATGTCTTACTTTGATTCTTCTGTTTGTCCTTCACACTCAGGGGGAGGCAAAAGTAAATCCGTGGAACTTGAAGATGTTAAATTCCACCAGTGCGTCCGGCTTTCTCGCTTTGAGAACGACCGAACAATCTCCTTCATCCCTCCAGATGGCGAGTTTGAACTCATGTCCTACAGGCTCAACACACATGTGAGTAGTCAAGAAACTTAACAAGCTTAGGTAGCAATGCTCAACCCTCCTACTGTTTGCCCAATGAGTATAATTCTCTGTCGATTTGAATAATAGATAAACTGTGCCAGCCTGTGATATTATATTATGTGGTATATGCATCTTCACACTTCAAAGTCGACCCTCCTACTATTTGCCCAATTAATTGTATCTACTGATGAACACAAAATAAACTGTGCCAGCCTGTGATATTATATTATGTGTTATATGCATGTAACAATGTGAAAAATGCATTTACACTATACACAGTCAACCTTCTTACTATCTCACCATTTAGTATCATCCATTGTGGTTTTGAACGTTAGATAAACTGTACCTGTCTGCAGTTTGATATTATGTGGTGAATGACTCAACATTGTACACACTCAACATTTCTACTGTCTGACTTTTTATTATCATCCACTGTGGTTCTGAATGATAGATAAACTATGCCAGCTTGCAACATGATAACATGTTGAGAATGTATCTACACATTACATACATACACATTATTGTTTTTTGCACAGTCATTTTCACCATTCACAACTTGTGCAGTTTTACCATAAATCAAAGGGTTAATAGATATTTTTGATTTGTTTGTGTATTTGTATTTCTTTTTCTCTGCATTTTTTCGTATTTCGATAGGTGTTGCACAATATAAATGGCCTTATTATTATTATGTTCCTGACGTTGTTGCAATAATATTTCATTTTACCTCAACTTTGTATCTTAATTTTTTATTTACTGTAGGCCTGTATACAAAAATGCAGTGGCCTTATGTGCCACCTTGTACTGAACCAAGTGATTGTTTTAACAAGTCCTTTTTCCCAAAAACTGTTTATGAACTTACAATTGTGCAGTAGCCTATTTTTTATTAATTTTCAAAGTGAGTAATAACTAGAGAGAGTGAGTATAAACCTTAAAACATATCTTTTCAATCAGGTATTTGAGTAAATGGTTTGATTTGTTTTTACCCTTTGATGTTTTCTTAAATATTGCATTTGTATGTTAGTTCTATACCACATGGTCTAGATTTCTTCTCAGCTTAGGCTTACGTTTTAGTTTTGGTTTTTGTAAATGCGTTAGTTTTAGGACCCTGAGCACTTTGATGAATTTGTGCACTTAATAAGTTTTGATCATTGTTATTATTATCATAATTAATATTTAAAATACATGAAAAGATTAGTCTTCAATTTCATCTTAAGATGAGTGGATTTTTCCACCAAAAACTGAACATTGATGTATCTTTTTCAGCTTTTTATAGTTTTATGGTGTTCTTGCACCTTTTTTGCCTGTAAGGCTTTGATTTCCATTGTGCTTATATTTTTTAATGGTGTACATTTCGTAAACTGTTAACTACATGTTTGTAATTTTTCTTATGGTATTTTTAATGTTATGCGCCCTCGTACAGGCTGGTCCTGGAGAGGGCGCAATACAAAATCAATAAATTATTATTATTATCTCTCTGTTGTTTCTCTCACAGGTTAAACCCTTAATATGGATCGAGTCAGTGATCGAGCGCCACACCCACTCCCGTGTGGAATACATGATTAAAGCTAAGAGTCAATTCAAACGTCGTTCCACGGCAAACAATGTAGATATTATCATCCCGGTTCCAAATGATGCAGACTCGCCCAAATTCAAGACGACAGTCGGTTATGCTAAGTACCTTCCAGAAAAGAGTGCTGTGGTGTGGCACATCAAGTCATTCCCAGTAAGTATCACTCCATTACTTACGCTTAAATTTTGTTTTATCATGAAAAATAATCTTTAAATGTTTTCAATGTTTACATATTTATCACATCCCATTGCTTATTAAATGAATGACATTTTTTGGCAATTACTGTGCGCTTTATAGGTGCTGTTTATTCTTATTTTTATTATATCATTGATTCAAGATAACATACTAAATGTTCATGTATTGATACCTCACCATTGCAATACAAATCCCATGTATTAAAGATGCCCACTAAAATTATTTGTCGTCCTTTCCAAAGTTGATGATTAAGACCATATTTTCTCTAACCTTTGACCTTAGGGTGGCAAAGAGTACCTCATGAGGGCTCACTTCAACCTGCCCAGCGTAGAGGCTGAAGAAGCAGAAGGCAGGCCTCCTATAAGCGTCAAATTTGAAATTCCTTACTTCACTACGTCAGGCATCCAGGTAGGTTGTTTCTTCTTGTTTATAGATTGTAAAGGGTTTTGTTATGATTTTGATGAATTCTAAGTTTCTGTGTTGCTTGAAGACAACCACTGTTGGAATTATTGTAGATCAAGGGTTATTTTTAAGTTTGGTTTTCTTTTTTGGGTGGGGCGGGTTATTTTATTCCTCCTTGCCACTGCCTGGCTTGGTATTTATACAATTTTGCATAATTTGCATATTCTTTTACTTTCTCAGTGATATTTATGTTTTCTGGAATGTACCTTTTAATGTTTTTAAGTTGGTTTGCTGGTATAAAGTGTAATAAAATTAAATAAATGAATAATTAATAAAATAATTGTTATCGTAATCATGCACTCCAGCCCAAATATCTTGAATGGATAAGTTAAAATCAAATTAATATCAATAGTTGTGATTAAAGCTAGATTTTGTTTCTGTTGTCAACGTCCACAGGTGCGGTACTTAAAGATTATTGAAAAGAGTGGATACCAGGCTTTGCCATGGGTACGATACATCACACAGAATGGGGACTACCAGGTCAGGGTATAAGGGAACCAGGGAACTTTGTAACTACAAAACTTATCTGATAACCAATGAAATTCTGTCATAACTGCGATGCTATTCCGCTACAGTGAATGCACAGGCAAAGTTAATCAAACCTTAGCATTTATCCTAGGAACGTGTCCCCCCCCCCTGAATTTGTAATGTGATGTAATGTTAACTCAAGTCACAAGTTATTCTTGAGTAGAATCAAGTCATTTAGAATCTGAGTCTTGAGTCATTTGGATCAAGTCCGTGTCCAAATCATAAGTCACTTGCTTCGAGTCTTAATCACAAGTCCCTTGCTTCGGGTCTGAATCGGGAGTCACTTGTTTGAGTCCAAATCACGAGTCGTTTGCTTCGAGTCTGAATCGCGAGTCACTTGTTTGAGTCCAAATCACGAGTCATTTGCTTCGAGTCTGAATCGCGAGTCACTTGCTTTGAGTCAAAATCACAAGTCCCTGCTTTGAGTCTGAATCGTGAGTCACTTGCTTCAAGTCCAAATCATGCGTCGCTTGTTTTGGGGCCCAAATTTTATTTCTTAGGGACAAACTTAAGAATGTGGTGGTTTAATACAAAATTATTATGAGAAATTGCTTAGCATCACAAGACTGGATGGTCACTTCAAGGGTAGGTCTACACATAACTGATTTGGGCTATCGACCCATATCAACTGTCATCAGGGGCACGTTGCCACCTGCTACTCGGGTTGAAACAGGGTTACCCCCTTCACAGTAAGGATGTAAGCGTGTGTATCATCCACTAGGAGCCTGGCTTGTAGAGCAGAATGCACTACTTTCCCAACTGTTTTATCAATAAATTGTGGTTAAGTGATTTGCTCAACGGCACAAGTGTCATGACTGTGATTCAAACCCCTATCCGCTGCTGACCACACCAGAGCTTTGGTCCAGTGAACTAGACCTGTCGCAGTGTTGGCAGATTTCAGTGGTTTACAGATTTACTCTAGCTTGTACTAGTCACAGATTGTAAAGATATTTGTATGTGTCATCAATATTTTCATGTATATAGGAAAACTCAGTAGGCAATTACATCAAGTTTATTGATACCTTGCACACTTTTAGTTTATTCCATCTCAGTTTGTATCTGTCATGGCTTGGAGGGAGAGATTTGCTGATCACGTTTGAATAATTGTGTTTTTAGTTTAAAAATCCGCATTCCAAAGATTTATATTCATTTAGCTCTTCAGAATTATTTCAGTCAAAATGGACATTTCCCAAATTTTTAAAATGATATTGTGATGAGGTTTTCTTATAAGCTCTGATCATCTGGGATCAATAGGCCGTTTTTTTGACCACGCGAGGGCGCTCTCAATAGTATTTTTATCACTTTTGTGGGTATTCGTTCTGCAGTCTTGATTTGTTCCATTTGAATGCCAAGCGATAGGAGTCTGAGCTCTCAACTGAGAGGTTGTGACAACATGGCCCCTATACATGTAGATGCAAAATGATGCATACTTGTACTAAAAATCCGCGATACTTGAAAATCCGTCTCTACCGCTGATTTTTCATGCACACCCCAATATCAACTCAACAATAAGTAAATTTAATAACTAGTTTTCATACTAACATAAACAGAGAATAATGAAACACTTTGCAAAATGATTATTTTCACACATCTCTTTATTCTTAAAATCCAAGAACGTAATTCAGCTACAGAGATGTAGTGAAATAAATCCATTTACATGTATACGTCACCCTTGAACAGAAAGCTGTCATGGTAACTTGACTATCTTGAGTTACATTTCATTAACGTCTGGAACCGTTGTCTCAACGGAAACTCATAATTTGTTCGCAACCCTTATTGAGAATACAGATTGATTCGACAGCTACCTGTGACTGGGGAAGGGGAAGTCGTTAATTCTTTTATTTCCGTTGGTAATTTGATTCAGGGCGATGCTGTCTTTTTTTTCCATTGTAAATTTTGGTCTTCAAAAAGTGTTTTTGAATTGAATTCATCAATCAAGTAACATCATTTGATCCAACATACAAAACTGTCTGTGCTAAGTCAGATAAATTTTGGAATAACAATATTGTCTTTGGTTTGGTTGGTAGAATAAATTTTAGGACAAAATCAACACTAAATTTCAATGGCAGCAAATCAATTTTTGAACCTCACTGTTTACAAGGTGTTACTTGTTTTTTAAAAACTTAATACTTGCCTACAACTAGGGTGGTTTACTAATACAATTGATGCTTTAGCTTGTTGAGCTAGCACATCCAAAAATACTGTTCTTAATTTTACAAGGTACAATCTTTCAGCCTTAACGTATACCCGGTATAAGCATGTGGATAGATTCTAACACAGTTTTGCTCAAAGGATAATGCGATATCAAAACCAAATAAAGAAATTTATCAACCCACGTCACATAACCGTAATTATGAAGAAAAAATGTATTTTATTCACAGAATGTTTATGACGTAGTTCCTGACAAAAAGAACTGTACTTTAAATATTATTAATTTGTATCCATATTTATGCTTAAATTTTGCAATGATTACATGCGAAATAAAAATTTGAATTACGTTTAAAACCCTTGTTAAGTGTGGTATGTTTTATTCTTTTAGGATCTTCTCATTCAAAGTTTTTTGTTTAATTTATTGGAATTTTACCAGTACTTTGTTATTTTTCTGTGCTTCGAAATTGTTTTTGGTTAACAGCTTTATGGTTTCAGCAGATTTGTTTGCACACAAGCAAATCATCCATGGGGATAGGTGGTGGTAGACTGCCCAGTAGGGAAATCTGTTCATTGGACTAAAACTTAACTACAGGAGTGAAAGTTATTGCTCCACATTTTGAGTAAAGATTTCAAGGAACTTCTGGGAAATTTCCTCGACACTAGAGAAGTGTATCAACGAGCAGGATTTCTCTACATGTAAAGAGATTTGTAGCGATATATGAAAGTTTCTCATCCCTGCAACTTGTAACCCATTGTAAAACAAGTACCAACTGTTGTAAAATACTTCAAACTAAAAATTAAAGAACACTATTAAAAGGCTAAATTCATATTAATCGACTCATTCAATTAATCCTAGTATAATTATTATTTACACAGTAGTTCTAACTGTAGAAAATCATCAAGGAATTCATGTTTTGTGGACTTCCCGATATTCTAAAACTGTACAGAAACGAAAGGAAATGCAGCTTGATTGGAATAAACAGGCCTAGCCTCATTCAGCTGTAATTATAAAAAAAATAACATAAAATTGTCAAAAACTACTTTAGAGCAAAATACTTGAGAGTGAAACAGTCAGATACAATTCATAACGCACATAAACCATTCTGATAAACAATATACATTGTGTTCTTAGCAGCAAGCTAATAATAAAATGGAACAAGGACTTTTTTATGTGTTTCTTTAAGTCACATTAAACAAGAGGAGAAATTTATGGATCAAAACCAATTATTTTATTGATGTTGATCCTGTTTGAACGTTACCACAAAATAACAAATTTTGTTGTTTTCTGGGGCTGCTTAAGTACCAAAAAACAGCCAAGCATAACTTGGCATAAGACTGTTACTTGCCGAACTACCATGTCACATGTACAACTTATGACTGGTATCCTGCTCATTTCTGCAGAAATGTGTCAAGTAATATACTTTAGCAGCATTATAAAATTGGGCTCCGTTTTGAAGGCAATTTTTTGATGCAATGACAATGTAGATTTCTACACATTCAGTTTAGTGCTCAGAGAGTACAATTAATAAGCATTTGAGAAGCTTCACCATACAAATGTCATGGCAAGCTAATCTCCCATTCAAACCAAAGTAACCAAACCGAGGCAGAAAGGAAAATATAGTCTGGTCCATCAATAACTTTGATGAGTTTCCATACTTATAAAAACAGTACACACGAGGAACCAGACAAGCATTTCAGAATTGCCAAATTGAAAGCAAGGAACCTTTCTCTCTGAAAGGCAAATGAGAAATAACTCAGAATGCAACTGCTCTTTTGCACCTTCAGTGACTTGAGAAAATTATAAGCCACTTCAGAAATAAACCAATGTCAGTTTAACACTGCCTCAAAGGCCCATGCCAAACCAAGATTGTCTAGACTCCAAAACAAATTGGATTGTTGCGAAGTTCAACCCCTATTTGTATTCCCCATGCTGATGTTGAACGTGCTACCCATTAGCTGATTCACAAGCATCAATCCAGTCGCTGTACACATCTACTGGCTCTGTTAGATCTGGTAAAGTTACAGTTAAAGGAAATGTCACAAAGACAAATAGAAACTGGAGTCTTAATGTCACTGATACAGGTCTTTTGGTAAAATCCCATGACTTGCTAGCTCATAAACATGTTATTTTGTAAAGCAAAAAGCTGACAAAATGCTGCGAAGACAAACAAAACAGTGGCTACAAAGCAAGTAGTACTGTATTAATTAACAAATCTCCTAATATTAAAAGCGAATTAACAGTTCTTTAATGCACGTAAAAGAATCCAGTGCACTTGTCGTAAAGAGAAGGGGTTCGCCTCGGTGTTCCTGGTCTGAAAATGCACCATAGCACCTTGTAAAACAGAACACCGTGCTATAAAAGGATTAGGTCTCAGTAATTCAAACGTAGTCCAACATCTTGAAGGATATATACTGTATGTTATAGCGCCAGGAGCGTCACTGATTAGCGAACATGCGCGCTATACAAGAAGCCATTGTTATTATCATTTGATGAAAAGGATACAGTTAATGTTGGTTTGGAAATCTTCTAGGCAGACTCTGCAGGAAATGACGCCAATCTGTCTTGTTCGATCCCTTAGTTGAAGAGAAAAAAAACATACAAAAGAAATTTAGTATCAAGTTGGTGGAGGTGTACAACTCAATTAATTTTCCACCAAAAAAATACAATGTATGTGATAGCACCTTTAAAGTAACAACAGGGGTCGAAATTAAGTGTATTTCCATGGTAGTCAGCAGGGCTAGTGACCAATAATTTTTAGTGGCCCTGATTAGAATTTGGTAGCCCGAAAGACACATTATGTCTCGCGTCACGGCTCAAACTTTACAATACACCAATAATATAGTTCTTTATTGTTTGTGATGATGATTTTTGCATTATTTTGCCACTAGCCCGTCGGGCTATCAAACTGGAAAAATGAGTAGCCCGGCTGTAAATCTGGTAGTCCCGGGCTAGCGGGCTAGTGGCAATTTCGACCCCTGTACAACATGTCTATCAAACTTCAAAATACCTTTAAACCATGGTTATTATTTTTGTCTAGATTATGTTTTTATGTCCCAGCCAAAGTTTTCTTAATCCCTGAAACTCTCACTGCTTATTGTAGCTAAACCAAAGAGCACTGTTATAAAGATGTTCTGCTTATGAAGAGTACATTCTGAAGTCCCAAATCTCATTTTTGTTTTTTGTTTTTTGTTTTGCGTTTTGCTGTCCTCTTATCAACGTTCCTGTTTATAAAGAGGTAATTCGGCCAGTCCCAGTGATCTTGGTATAGACAAGAGTCGACCATAAAATCTTACATTTTTACATCGCAGGCTTTTTCGTGGTTACAAAACGGACATGTAAACTGTGTGTCCAATGTTCCAACCAACTTCTTCTTTGGTGGGGGCTTTCTCTTTGAGCGACGACGTCCCATGTTGGAATAAAAAACTCTCCTTTAATTCGATTCAAAATCCAATCTGAAAAAAAAAGCAAAATTTAAAATGTATGTTCAAATTGCGATAATAATGTTTACTTATTATTTGTTAACTAAATAAAAAAGAAAGGAGAAATGACCAAGATTACTACACCCTAGCGTCTAATGTTAAAAAATAAGATAACATGATCTTGATGATTTAGTTTTAAATTTTGTTTACACAATCTGACAATTGTTATCCGACGCTTAAATAAAGATATGATTATGAACATGATAAAGTCCATCCACTATAGTAGACTATGAACTCTGCTCTGATCAGCTTCAACAATAATAATATTATTTTCAATCAATAACAATTTATACAAATTAACATAAAAACCCATTGATTTCATTGTGAATATTGCTTCTTTTTTCTTGTTTTCTTTTAAACCAAACAAACAAACTTAATTGACAGATTGATTTGACATATCATTATTCCAATTTATTCCAACTACGCTCATTTTCAAGAGAGGCAATTCAATGAATGAAACCCGACCATACGATCACGAGAGAAAACACGACACATCACCGCGTCACTCATGAAAAACCATGCATAAAATCACGGCAGTTGTATTCACCGACGACACGCTACCTCAAACCTGCCCCGGACATTTTGTTTGGGGTTTCTACCCGACGGAAAAATCATTTCAAATCATTTCCGTTCCACCAAAATGGTCAGCAAGTTAAGACCTACAGACATCTGTTGTATGCTGTCAAACTAAGCTTTTATTTAGAAGTAATAAAACAAAAATATACCATTATGCTTACCTTTTCTTGCGAAGCTATTTTTTCACAAAACGTATGGACACGTTCAGCGGGCGTTTGTTGCGGGCCGGCGTTTGTTCATAAACGGTCGTCGTCCGTACACATTACACACACACACGAGCATGTGTCACAAGCTCGTTCCCAGATTACTGTGTATCTAAATCTGTTTGTTCATTAAATTTACGTGTGGATTCGAGCGTAGATATAGTTCCTGCATTTTCTGGTACAGAGGTTGCCACTTGCAGCAAGGAGGTGGGCGGAGCGTTAGGGTTGTTAAAAGGAGGGGGTTAACCTGTTCAAGAATCAAGCAATTGAGTCACACTCTGTAACATTATGGGAATCACACGGACAGGAAAGGTAGGAAAGATCAATTATCGGAAAATCATTCATTCAAAACAAACAAGTTTCATTGGTAACAATAGTCTGCATGTTGACACATTTTTTTACCCAACATACACTACAGTAACAAACCAGTGAAATTTATTTGGGATTAATTGTTCATCTAAGTTGCTGGTAAATAATGGGGGAAAATTATCAATGCATGGAATTGTGTGTTTTCAGATGCCTGCGAAGGCTTCATGCCTGAACCCATTCCCACCCTCTTTCTCTAAAAGTAAAACTACACTATTTTAAAGGGAGTCGTTTTTCTAACCATGTTTAGTACAACCAATAACTCTTCCGTGTTCCTTTCCAAATACGTTTTTTCATTTAACTTGTAGAGTAATTACCAAAAGCATACCCTACTTTTAAAAGCAGTTTAAACTATTGAGTAAGCACTTTTGAGTTCTAAACGACACGTTGTGTAATGGTCAATTTTCAGCAGAGGACCATACATAAATAATTTTAAGAACCTTTTGTCCCAAGAAGTAGTAGTTCTCAGTTGAAAATGATCTGTGCTGTTGGTTGATATTGAAAATTAAAGAAGAAACAAAATTAAAACATCACTCGGGTTCAATCACAGAAACGTTTAGAAATCAAAAGGGGGTAAAAAGGGGGGGGGGGGGTTGTCACTGCAACACAAGAATTATTAAAGTAAAAGATCTGTCACATTAAAGTGCAACCATCATTTGCCTCAGAACACTTTTAATGCATAGATTTATTAATTTAATCATATTATAAACTAGCATATTTGCAACAAAAGTACAGGATTAATTATATTATGATCTGGTTTGATAATCAGTTTTTAAACAATATCTTCACCACTTAACATTCATACAGTTCTCTAGTATTAGTGGCGCACCAAAGTGCATGTCTTTGCCAACAGAGGGCACCCAACTAACGGATTGTCAGTGAATAATCCTACCCTTTATTTTAACTTTTTCAAAGTGTGTTAAGCTTTTCAAACTATTTTATGAATAACAACTACAAATAACAACAATCAAAGAAGACACTTTGCTGTTGGCCAACATCAAATTAAAGGCAGTCATACTTTTCAGATTTAAAAATGACAATTCTGTTTTCCTCCAAGATCTTACAATTAGTTTACCATAAAAACTTATCTTTTAAGTGTTACAGCACAACATTTAGTGCGTACTACTCAAACAGCTGTTTAAAGATTGAAATAGTTATTACGTTTTTTTTAATTTATAGTTTTTTTCTGCAATACCCCCAAATAATTTGTTGGCTACTGTTTTGAGAATTGCTATCAAGATTTAGTTTAAATAACTGACACACAGGATGTAGAACTTGTCCAATAAAAACAAATGGACAAATAAATAAATGATGAAACAAAGTGTTGATAATCAAACTAACTTGCTAAAACGAGACCCAGATTCTCCCCCTGGCTAAATAAGCCACTACCTTACGTTTAACGTTTTCAAAACATACTTGTTTTGATAATCAAATATCTATCAAAACTTTATTATCCTTAACAAAATTACTAGTTTTTAATGATGATACCCACAATGAGGCTAAAAGGGGAAAATAGTCAGAACCCTTTTGGGGTAGTCACGAATGTTACTGTATACAGGGAACATGGTGAAGGTGATGGAAGGATAACAAAATCTACCTCATTACTATAAATTGCTTTCACCACAGGTTTATATGACCCCTTTAAGCCTAAGCCTGGAATTACGTCTTCGAGAGGGCAAGGCAAGTTTGACTTTGCAAAGGGCACTTCCATTGGAAAGTCTTAGAGTCTATGGAAAACCTTTGAAGGGGCGCGAAGGCCAAGAACAGTGCAACTGAGGCAATGGCCTATGTGTAATTCTAGATCTGTAAGCCAGTACCACATACATAATATTACTTCAAAACAATAACACTTACTGACATAAAAACCCATTGTGAATGCTTTTTACCCACAAGCCAACATGTAAATTGATGAATGTTGATTGTAGAATCTATGTTTCTATAACCCATGCATTTATTAGGTAGAGTCTGCGGTGAACAAACAAAGAAAGTACATACTGGGTCTTATTCAATAAATGCACTGTGAAAAGGTTGTAGCAATGTCGTCAATAACTAAAAGTCTCATTGTAACATCTGAGATACTCTTTGTGCACACTCTCCGAGTTTCACTGGATCCTTAACGCCACAGTGCTTTCTGACAACTTGAAGTATATTTAATGACTGCCCTATCGCTAGTGTGTTGTCATCGACACTCATGAGTGTTCCTAAGGCAACAAGAAGTCGGAAAACTGCCTCTGGTTCCACTTCGCACTCAAGGATTGTAGCCGCAGCCGACAGGCATTGCAATTGTCCCTCACTGTCATGTCCACTCTGTAAAACCACGGCATAGTTTAGAAGCACTGTCGACATGGCGATATGGAGTTGCTTATTGGTAACTGGTTGGCATTCTAGCGTTGATCTTATGATGTCCTCACGGTTTGACATAAGCAGTAAGGCACCCTCAGGGTGACTGAAAGCATTTGAAAATGTTCTCATGGTGAGCAGACGATTTGCGGGTGTGGAGTTACCCGAAACGAGATGTTGAGCGCGGGATAAGAACTGGGCACCGTCCTTCTGGTTACAGAAGTACTGGTTGCCGACTGGGTGGCGGATAACCAGCCGAAGGATATCAATGGCTGGAAAAACTTTATCTGTGAAATAAACACACACAGACAGTCATAAATAGAACCATTGATGAAACAAGAAAAGTTGTGTTTTGCAAACACAAATGCTGCGCAAGCCTACTGGCTTGATTTGTGCAACTCATAATCATAGTCGTAAAACCAAAGTTTGTATGAGAGAGATTGGCTGTCGCCAGCTTGGTGTTTATATCCGCTTGTGGGATTTTGCAGAGTTCCCATGACATGTAGATCATCTAAACACCAATTTTGCTCACTGCACAGTAACGCACTGAGAATTGGATTCTTAAGATGGGGCAACCAAGATTTTGCTTAGGTGATGTTGTCAGGTAAATGGATGAATAGGCAGTATCTTCATCAAGTCTATACTTTTGTTATTACCCTGCTTATTGCTTGCAAGAAGTCTTACCTATGGGCCATTGTAATATCTTCCATAAAACTGCCATCTGCTGGGTGTCTGGTGTTCCTGAGTTTCCAACGCTAACGAGAAGTTGTTCAAGGAGTTCAAAGGATTGAGCATCAAGCTGGTCAGTATCAGGAACGGCCGAGTTGAAGTCTTTCAGTTTACCTGGTGAGGTAATGTTTATTCCACTGAATATGACACAATCAGAATTTGCTAAACACATATGATTTTTTACTAAGCAGAAACAAGCTTCATCAAATATTTCTAAGAATCTTTAAGCTAAGCAAATATTAGTAGGATACCAGTAACAAATTGTACCTGAGATATATCATTTTGGCTGGTAACCACTTTTTTGGTAATCAGAATTGTGTTGTGCTTAGCTACCACTGTGAATCTTGTGCACAGCAAATTAATTTGTCCACCCTAAATGTCCTAAACCATCAAAAATCCTCTTCAGGAAGTTGTCCGATTGCGGAGGGTTAAGCACTCACCTATAATTGCTTGTGCATTGGCCGAGTCAAACGTGACAATTGTCACCTTAGGGAAGTAAGGGTTCGGTGACTTCGTCTGAGGCACCGTCGCTGGTGGAGGGATGTATTGATTCTCAGCACCATAAGTAGGGATGTAACGTCCACCACCTTGTGATGAAAAGAGGATATATTAGTGAGTTTGAAACTTTGTTAAGAAATAACATCATCGAGTCTCTCTTGACAATCCAAACTGTACCCTTGCCCACATCCTTACGAACAGAGAAGGGGGGTAACCCTCTTTCAGCCCCAGGTATAGGTAGTAATGTGCCCCTGGTGGCATTTGATTTGGGTAGACAGCCCAAATCGGTTAAGTGTAGCTCTTTCTTTGAAGTGGCCATCCGGCCTTGTGATGTTAGGCAGTCTCTCATAAAACTGTATATATAAAAATAAATATCCCTTTTCCCTTGGAGCTAACCACTGTAGTCCTCAATTTAATATTATACCATGTCCTCACAACAATAGCTTTGCACAGTACAACCTACCGAGATAACTGCTTTGATATATTTGCAAATAGACTGCCTATTTGTAAACATAACACTCCCCATGAAGTAAGAACAGCAATCTTACCTGTCAATGGGTCTGTAGTAGCTGTTCTAGGAGCATTAGGGTCACCTCCTGCTCTTGGAACACCAGGGGGAGGTTTAGATCCAGGAATGTATCGAGCACCACCTAATGAAAAGAAAAAGACACTGATAAATCATCACACATTGACACAGGTTACATGGCTTAAGAGTGTCCTCAGTCATGGTCAGCATGTTTGAGTGATTTCACAATGACTAGAATAAGTATTGTCATCTAGTTACTGGATCACAATTTCTTGATTTGTGCGATTCGATGGGAAGATCATCTAAACCAATGTTTGTATGACAGCAATTGGCTGTTTCCAGCTTGGCGTTCATAACCCCTTGTGGGTTGTTGTTGAGCTCCCTTGATGGGATATTCATCTTAGCAAATGACCTACCAGTAAATGGGTCACCAGAGGCAGCAGCAGGAGCTGCACCTGAGCCCAGAGTCACCCCCTTGGTGTTATTGACGATGAAGTTAGCAATCTCTTCCAGGAATTGTTGGCTAAGGTCGTGGGTGTGAATGAAGCGTTGTGCGGTGAGCCAGGGATCATCGGCAAGGTTGTAGGGGAGCTTCAGGGCTGGCTTACCCTCCTCTAGGTCTACATTGAAGACGTGGTCATATTCCTAGAATAAATTTTAAGAATCCAACTGATTAGTATTAATCTATTCTAGTGAAGCAACAGAATGATTTCTGGCCTGATTTCCAGCCTGACTTTGAAGAACTAAATTTGTAAAAAAGCAGGCGATGAGATTTCACTGTATCCTTAATTTTCTTGGAGGTGCTAGTGTCCTAGGAGAATCTGTCCCCCAAGAGGTTGTCCCCCATATTGGAAATTAACATGAGCTGAAGGAGGTTGTAACATAAGAGGGCGCTATCAGAAGAAGTTTTGTCCACAGTTGTCCATGTGGGGGACAGAATCAACAGCTCATGCCACACTGGCTAGAGTTACTCTACATTTACAAAAATGAGCATGTCAATGACTCAAATAAACTTTGACCTTTATTTTGTCCTACCTTGCCCTCATACATGACCTTGCTACTGCTGGGTTGAGTGTCGTCCCCTTCTGTTCCAACAACATCACCAATCTTATTCCATTTGCTATCAGCATCACTCCAGGAGTACGCCTCCACAATATTGCCAACCTTCACGAGTTTAGTCTGCCCATCCTTTGTACCTGTTTTCCAATAAAAATACTGTTTAATCAAAGGGCCCAGTTAATTGAGGTGGTCACTTGTTACACTACATTGAACCACAACAACATCTTTAGCTAATCTGGAGGAACTCAAGTTAAAATCTTACCAGGTTTGGCAAGGTCTTCTTTGCCAGGCAAATCTTCCATCTTGATTCCTCCAAAGGCTTGCGTCTTGGCTGGCATTGCAAACGCTGCTATCTGTTTGTCATAAAGGTCCTGGACCTCAGCGCTGGCAATCCTATTTGGGTTTGTACTGAACACTCTGGCCACACCATCGCTGAAAATCAAATCAATCTTATTGTATTAGTAATGCAGGCCTTGGAACTTCGCTCCTGAAGGGTCACAGTAATTTCCCTCTGGTAAGGGGCACTATTATGGGGATTATGTAAAGTTTGTACTGGAACCTTGCAGAGGGCACCACAGCAAAAACACAGGGCACCAAGGCAATTGCTGTGTGTGCTGTGGTTTATTTTGAGACCTGGGAATGACACTGTTTAAAAATTACTACATAATTATATAAAAAGCTTTATCAAAATAAGTATTTATACACTTTTTTTTTAAAATTCTTGTAAGATATAAAATTGACAAACCTGGAACCAGCAGCAATGTCACCGTTAGGAAGAACCGTCACACACCAGACGGACTGAGCAGGAAGGGTCAGGGTCTGATGGCACTTTCCCTCACGCCACACCCTTATGGTTCTATCTTCACCAGAAGACACAAAGTCCAACCCATTCGGCAGCAATGCAAGGCTGTAAACAAAGCTAGTGTGAGCCTGGAACTGTTGCTCACACTCCCCTGTAGTCAACCAGCGTCGGATCACGTTGTCATTACCAGCTGAGAGGAATGCCACATCGGATAGAATGACAAGAGCTCGAACACAATCGGTATGACCTGAGGAAAAGAAAAGCATCAGTAAAAAATAGCTACAAATCACCTGGCTGTGTGCATCGACTGTTTGATGTCAATGTCATCCTCTTTTTTCTTTCATTTCTCAACTACTTTCTTTCTTTTGTTCCCATAGGTACATCACAAACTTTACTACATTGCCTTCCGACCATCTCCTTGTTTATAATAGTATTTCTGTATAATAAAACAATGATGCCCCATAACTGAACTTAATCACTGTAGCTTGCAACCCTGAGAAAGGCTGCTTGCTATGTGAACCAGAAACACCAAGGTTTATCCCTACTCTTCCACTATAAGTGTTCTTTGTTCTTTTACATGCACTCCCAATCCTAGTAACACGTGAGACCTTCAGCTTAATGTCCCATCTAAAGGACAAAGCAATTTTGGTGAAGTGTCTTGCTTAAGGACACAAGTGTAATGACCAGGACTTGGACCCATACTCTGCCGATCAGAAACACAAGAGCCTGAGTCAGCTGATCTTAATCGCTCAGCCACAACACTTTTTTCAAGTCCAAGCTATCAACTCTGTAGTAATTGTTATTTCAGAACCCCACAGACAACTCACCAACAAAAGTTCGTTCACATTTGCCAGCTCGCCACATCTTGATCGTCTTATCAGCAGAGCCAGTCAACATCAGGCCCTGGGTGGGCATGAGGGCAACAGCCCATACAGCTGCTTCGTGACCCTTCAGTGTCATCACATTGCGTTGGTTGAGCCACACCTTGGCTGTTGTATCCCAGGATCCACTAAGTAGTGTTCCAAACTTCCCGGATGCCAGAGAGCAAACTGTGAGAAGAAACAACGCACAAGATTAAAAATCTATATACTGGAGGAGAAACTGGATTTGTGCTACACAAAACTTCTGGGAAAATGCTTCAATACAAGTCTGAGACTAGCAGGGCACTCATACAGAAACATCAAAGAACCTGTCTCCAAAAGGAAGACAAAAGCTCAGCTATGACGTAAACCAAACTAAAAAAAATTAAATGGAAAGAAAAACCAGCAGTATGCCCACCTGTGTTAGAATGACCAGTCAGAGTATACTCTGGTACAGGACTATCCAATCTGTAAACATTTATCTTGTGATCATTTCCTCCTGTAGCAATTAATCCCTGCTTATACTTGTCACTGGGGGGCATCACACAAACAGCAGCAATGAAGTTTTCATGACCACCCATGCAATGTTTTTCTTCGTAGCTCCCATTACTGCAAACCAAACAAAAGGAAATAATTAGACTAGTCAAGAATAAGAATAGATACAGCTATGTAAGCTGGTAGTAGTGGTAAAGTAATGATAGATAGATTACAGACATGACATTATTGGCTAAAATACAGCATCCGGTCAATACTTTATCTCCTTTATTTAGGGTTTTAAGAGGATAGAGGCACTTTGAAGTGTCAAACAAAATTCTGACAAAAAGAAGCCATTTGCGGGTCTTTGGTCAGGATGGTGGTCTTGAAATTGTTGATTTTAGTTCTACTTCCTCCCAACTTGGCAAAGTCCACAATTTAGTGGTAATGCCAAGGAACAATTTAGTTAACCAATACTTGCTCTACCCCCTAGAGTTCCTGCTCTAGTGCCTGCTAAAGTCAATGACACAAGTGCCAGGATAGTTGCGATACCGTAACCCTCCAGTCGACGGCGGAGCAGGAGGGTTACGTTATCGCAACTAGTACCAGGACTGAGAGAGACTGGTGTGTGAGAATTCCAAAATTAGGCTTGAAATTAAGTCCAACCATCCAACACCACAGTCATGACAGTGACAGTGTCAGTGGCACGACCTAATTCGGATTTTAAAATTAAAAATATAAAATATTATTAATGAACTTAATGAAAACCTTTTTAAAAAGTGATCTGGCGATAAGGTTTCTATGCAGTCTCTACGACCCGCGCACGCAACGCCTATACCTTTGTGTGGGTTCAACAGCGCCCTCTCTTGATATTTTACTATTTGCGATAAACCTTTAAATATGGCCATTTGAAATGAGGAAACTTTTCTGCATTATTTATTTCAGTGCAGTGTATGGATCATGGAACTCATGACATTTGCCTTATGCAAAAATATTATTCGTTTCACCATTTTATTTACGGAATCATCATTCGAAATAGAAAGGTCGACTTGACTCACGACCAATGATGACTCATGAACACAACAACACAATCGAATCGTTCGTTCGTACGCACGATTGGAAACTGCGATCTAATACAAAAACTTGACAAAAAACTACCTATTTGGAACCCATATACGGGCAGTCCTATCTCTTGATCCTGTTATAATAGATCCTTCAGGGTAGAAAGCAGCAGTAATGGCTCTTACGTCCATTTCATGGCCCTCTAAAATAGATGACAACTTGAAATTTTCGCTGTTCATGGTGGCTGCCATTTTCTTTTTTTACCCGCCTCGTTCAAGAATGTAATTATTTGAGTTAATTAATAACTGCAAAATATCCATTATATTGTTTAGTATTAAATCAAGTGTAAATTTAAATTAAATACCTTTAAGTTAGTAAACTAAAATTATGTAAAAAATGTTATTAGTTTAATATCAAAATTGTATTAAAAAAACTATAAAAAAAAAACCCTGAGAGAGACAAAAGAAACTGAACCAATCAAAACAGTCGTTAGTAAAAACCAATACCGTCACAGGTCTACAACCAATCAAATACACCAACAGGAATTCCCTTGTTCGGTGATTTTGCGCCACTTCCAGTTCCGATTCAAAACGCCGCGAAAGCTTAGCCCTCCAAAAATACCTCACATATCCATTTAAAACAAGCTCCAGTGCCAATAAAATTATGGCGAAAGTACTCATAGAGAATGTCAAAGTATTGGACAACCCAACATCCTACCTTAACCCTTTTCAGTTCGAGATAACATTCCTTTGCCTGGAAGACCTGTCGGAAGGTAAGTTTTTATGGTTGTCATACGATTTGCAATGAGGATATTCGCCCCATCAATAATGGTTTGGAGCCGCATTTGTTGAGTGTTCCTTTTCGGGGCGAATTGGTCAACCCCAGTTGCTGTCATTTTTCATTTTGTAAATTTTTCTGCCTCTTTTTGACAATAGTTGACCATCAACAATGTTAATTAATAAAGATTAACATCTTACTTTCATCACGATAATGACACAGAACTTTATGTTTAATGAATTCAGAATTGAAATTAAAAAAATTATTTATTTTATTTTTAAAATTAAATTTATTAATAAAGTAACTTAAAGGTCTTTTTTAACAATTACTAATTAGTTTTGCATTGGATTTTGGGGGAATGAGATGGCCGGACCAGGCTGGTTGTGATGATTTCAAGAAAAAAGTCTAGCTACTTTACTTAAAAAAAAAAATTAGCTTTCTTTTTTTCAGCTTAGTCAGTAGTGAGTAAAAATTGAATCCCTAGAAACAATACTAGAAATAGAATGTAGAATCCCTAGATTATTTGATTATACAAAAAATAAAGATTTTGTTTTTATTTTATAGTATTAATTATAATATTTATAATATTATATTATTATAAAACATGCAAATCTTTGCTGGCAAACAAAGTCACAATGTCAATAGTGGCAATGACAGTAGACCTTATGCACATGACGTCATTTCAGTACGGCGCCCCCGCATTGAGGTCAAAAGGAGGTTGATCATTGGCCAATATATGTGGATTGTCAATTGTTTCGTCACCGTTTGACCTCAAAGATGGCAGCTGGATGACGTCAATGCATAAGGTCTATTGATTTATATAAGATTAGTGACCCTGACAACTTATGTCCTGTCCTGATGGTTCCATTATATCAGCGCTTTGTTTATGTTTGTCGCTGAATTATTGATTGATATACTGGATACATGTACATACAGTGACTTATCCTTTAAAGTTAAATTATCATTAATAAATTACATGTGAATATTGCTAAATATTGTTCAAAATATAAATAACACATTCTCCACATCTATTTGATATTTTTTTTTTGGGGGGTAGGGTTTGTAAGAATTTTAATCAAAGTTGTTTTTCACTTTAGTTATTAATTTCAAGGAATAAACCCCAAAAGAAACTGGCTTACGATCCCTGGGCTGCTGCTTCCCAGGTTGTATCGTAACCTCTGCTGTGATCCCTGGCTACATGGCTGCTAAGGACTGTTTGGCCCTGATTGGCACCTTCAAACAAAGATAGGGAGACTGCCAACAACAATTGGTAGAGTGTCAGGACGTCAAACCAGCCAGAGGTTGTTGGTTCAAATCCCGCTCAAAGTAAATTCTTCTAAGTTCAACCCCAAATTAGTTTGTGAATTATTAAAGTTTGCGGAGAGAAATTGAGTTACTAAAATAATAATAATTGTATCATAATTTTCAGATTTGGAATGGAAGATCATCTATGTAGGATCAGCGGAATCTGAAGATCATGATCAGACGTTAGACTCAGTTCTGGTTGGACCTGTACCAGCTGGACACCACATGTTTGTATTTCAGGTCAGTCTGCATTTTTCTTTCATCTTGGGAAGATTGCACATGTTTAATTTTATGATTCAATATAATTCACTGTAGTTTCCAATAATAATAAAAACCCATTAATAAAGCGCCAAAATCTGCCTAAAAAAGACGCTCAAGGCCCTTTACAGATTAAGAGGAGTAAAAGAAGCAGTCAGTAAACATACCAAAATGTATTCAACAACTGAAACAAAAACAGGAATTCCATAAACCCCTGGACAGTTACTGGAAAAGTTAATGCCAACTTTGTTGTAGTTGTTAGTTATATACCATTTATAGTAAGGACTTGGTCAAACATAAAGTGGTTGCAACTATTGTTGGGACAGTAACTCAAGTTTGGAGAAATATTAGCTCCAGAAAAAACAGATATCACCCAGACTCAATTAAAAGAATCTACACAAACTACAGGGAGGGGTAAAACTAGTAGGTAGCTACTACACACAATAGACAAACTTCTGAGGAAACTCATGGCCTGCTCCATTACAAATTAGGGAGACTTCAATTACAGAGGGGAAAGTTACTTACTTTAAAAAAAAAAAACATTAAAAGAAAACATGCAACACTAATTTTAACAGTAGCCGATTTCACGAACCTTTACGCAACTGCGTAAGTCCACTTGCGCAAGTCCACTTGCAACGTTTGTGGCGCAACTTACGCCATAATTGTTGCGCAAGTGCTAGTGGACTTACGCAGTTGCGTTAAGTTTTTGTGAAAATCGGCTGCAGGTGAGGAGTCTATAACACACTGTACATTTCAATTCTTACAGTTTTGAGAATAATTCTGTAGTATTAACTGTGGAGTTTTCTTTGTCTTTTTAGGCCAACTCGCCGAAAACATGTCTGATCCCCGAGGAAGACGCCCTAGGTGTTACAGTGGTGCTGATTACATGCGCTTTTCGTAGTCAGGAGTTTGTCCGAGTCGGTTACTACGTCAATAATGAATATTCAGATCCGGAAATGAAGGAGAATCCACCAGCAAAACCACAGTTTAATAAGGTCAGTGAAATAAGCTTGAGCGTTTTTATATTTTGGGATCCATGATATACTGTTGCCTAAATACCGCTTTATAAGCGGTCTTTCTTTTTACTTGTAGAGGCTACAGCACCTGCACTAGCTCAGGGTGGCAACAGCAGTGCCCTGCATTCTTGACTTTGCTTGCGTGGGGAACCCAAGCCGTGATAAATATCAAAGTTGGATGTGTTCCTCCCCTGACACCAAGCACCTGGATAGCAAACCACGAATAAGCCAGGCATAAGACTAGCACAGACTTGACAGTACCCAATCCAATTAAATTAAGGAAGTACGTTTAAGAATCAATTCAGTTTAAACGAAACCTCTTCTTTTTACTTGCAGGTCGTCAGGAACATCTTAGACTCCAATCCTAGGATCACTCGGTTCACGATAGACTGGGAAGACACAATGAACAGTGAGAACATTCCACCGACTCAGCAACAAAACATCTCGCAGCAATCAACGAGTAGCGCCCCCTGCCCCTCCCCCCTCGACAAGCTCACAGCTTCAAATGACTTAGCCGTTCCACTCAGCACCGACAGTAATAGTAGCTTACCAGAATATGTATCAGCAATGGACCACTAAATATTTATTTTTACCGTAGTGTGTGGGTTTTTTTTCAATGTGCTGTACATAGTATAATAGAAATTTTCTAAATGGCCATCAAAGTATACTTGCATGTGATTTTGAAATTCGATGAAACTGTCTCAAAATCTTTTCTATAATATTTTCAGACGTGTGTTTATGTCATTCAAGCGTGGAATCTTATCTCTGACAGGGCAAGGTCATTTTCATTGTAAATTATTGAAGTCTATGGTTACCTTTTGAAGGGGTATCAAGGCCAATGCCAGGGCAACATGTCTGGTGTATATAAAAGGTGCCCGCTTCCAGTGGTTGATTTTCAGTTTAACCTACACTGTACCACAAGTCTCACAGCTCAGAATTTGAACATAATTTGTTGTTGTTCAAGATATTACACAACTAGGTTCAATTTTTAATTGGAAATAGAATTAGGACACGATTGTTACAGGGTTATTACCTGGTATTACACTCAGCACTGATGACACTCGAATTTATTGGCCTCGAGCCTGCGGTCTGGTGTAAACTTTGAGCTCGGCAATTGGCCACTCGTTGCGCTGGCAATAGGTGTATGGAGTTAAGAACACAAGATCCATTTTATGTGGCACTTTGTAAGGTTTCACCATCTGAGCCATCCATGCCAGAAAAGACCACGGCAAACATATAATAAAGTATAGTCAAATACTCACAATTGTTTATGTTTACACCTTTTGATTAAAGTAAGTGTGGAAATATTTACATAACTTTTGCTAAAGACGATACTTTTTACTGTATTATGTGCCTTTAGTCCGAGACACTTTTTGTACATTCTGGATTTTTGTACGTGTTAGAATAAGTCAGAATCTTAGAAATGCATGTGGTTTCCGAACTTTGCGACAGTAGTGTTGGTCTGATGTAATGAACTTTGCGACAGTAGTGTTGGTCTGATGTAATGAACTTTGCGACAGTAGTGTTGGTCTGATGTAATGTGTTGTGCAACTACATTAAAGGGACTGGACGCTATCGGTAATTACTCAAAGTAATTGTCAGCCTAAAAACTTACTTAGTAATGAGCTAGGAGAGCTGTTGAAAGTATGAAACATTGTGAGAAACGGCTCCCTCTGAAGTAATGCAGTTTTGGAGATATTTTAATTGAATTCGAGACCCCAGCTGAGGTCTCGAACTAAAGGCATCTGAAGCACACAACAGTGTTTTTTTCTTCCATTATGCTCTCCCAACTTCGACGACCAATTGAGTTGAAATAAACAGCTCCCTCTGAAGTAATGCAGTTTTGGAGATATTGTAATTGAATTCGAGACCCCAGCTGAGGTCTCGAACTAAAGGCATCTGAAGCACACAACAGTGTTTTTTTCTTCCACTATGCTCTCCCAACTTCGACGACCAATTGAGTTGAAATTTTCACAGGTAATATTGTATGCATATGTTGGGATACACTAAGTGAGAACACTGGTCTTCGACAATTACCAATAGTGTCCAGTGCCCTTAAGAGTATGTGGAAATTTATATAAAAAAATCAGGCTGGATGTATTTCCTATTTTGATCCAATTCCAATTTAATTGCCTCAGATTGGTGAAGTGGTTTTTTATTGGCGGAAAAGGTTAATGCAAATCAATATTTAAGTTGGCCTTTGCACTCCATACAAAAACACAAGGATCATAGCATGCCTGAATATTTTATTTTGCGTTTTCATATTTTTGGGGTGATTGATTTTGGCCGCAGTAAAACATATTCTTGAAGTCATAGCTTGTCGTTGTCTGTTTAAGTTTTGTATCCATGTCTTTATTTATACCAAAAAACAAACTGTTTGTAGAGGTTTGTTTAATAACTCATTTTGTAAAAATCCACTAATGATTGTAAATTCACAAATCCATAGTACATGTACATCCATGCATGGAGGAAGGACTCATGATCGTTGTTTTTACTGTTGTCACGATGGTATCTGACTTTGGCTGGCTCCTATTTTCAGAGTGTCACATTGCGTATCAAAATCAGTTTACCATCCAAATTGTTGTAAGCTGCTTTGTAACTGCAGGGATGACAAATTTCTTTTTTAATGTCTGTGAGATGAAAAAGTAAACTAAATTCTGATCTGGGCCTAATTTCATTGCTTTGCTTACCCTTAGCAAAAAATCAGCGCTTGTATATAAGCAGGGAATTCTGTGCTTACGTCCAGCATATTTCACGGTTTTGCAGGAATTTCGGCTTGTGCACATGCGTACTCCACGTTAAGTCTGCGCTTGCACATAAGCAGAGAATTTGGCGGTAAGAAGAGCCATGAAATTGGGCCCTGGTTCCAAGAAGACTGTTCCCAAAAGCCCCTTCACTCCAGGGCCCTGTTTCAAAAATTAACCAAGCACAATAAAATTATGCTTACCAAATCAAAGTAACCAGCCAAAATACCACTCCACATCTACCAAAAATTTGAAATGCTTTGACTTTACAACGCCCAACATTTGGATTTTAGGCCTTGTCCAAATACTAATAATAGCACTCTGCACTATCAATGCTGAAAACAGAAGCACAAAGAAGCAAGAAGCAGCTTGAAATAACCCATTTTTCTTTGACACATTTTCTCTTTACTGAAAGTTGTATTTTGGTGGCTTTTTGGAGCTTGTAAAAGTATTAGTAAATAAACATTGTCAAAAAGATACAATTTGTGGTTGGTACTTTTTTTCTTGCATTTTAAATTCATATCGATATGAAACCTTTGCTTGTATTTCTGTACATCAGTTACATAACCTGGAAAAGAAGAAACAAAGTTAAACTCTTAAAACAACTTAATTAATTCTTCAGTGATTAATTATTGTTATTAAAT
The DNA here is from genome assembly GCF_032118995.1 of Asterias amurensis. Taxonomy (NCBI): domain Eukaryota; kingdom Metazoa; phylum Echinodermata; class Asteroidea; order Forcipulatida; family Asteriidae; genus Asterias; species Asterias amurensis. The sequence goes on from NC_092660.1 coordinate 1,192,095, forward strand.
GAAAATTGCAATAAAACGATTAACCAGGGGGCACCCGGATTTGAACCGGGGACCTCTCGATCTGCAGTCGAATGCTCTACCACTGAGCTATACCCCCTCCATAGTTGAATCGGCGATTTCTAAGGATATAAACCCGTGCTAAAAACGCAGCGGCGCTCAGATTTCCAAATGAAATACTTTATTTTTAAATATTTTTTTGTGAGTATTCTAAATAATTTGATGTTCGTTTTTTTTAAAGGAAATATTTAATTAGAGTATTGTATTTATTTTTGTGTATATAATACTTTTAACAATTTGTTGTTATTTTGAACTTTGTCGGTGTTTTGATTACTTATCTAAAATGACCTTTAGAGCTTAGGTCATGGGTCATTCTTCTGGCAACGAAAAACGGCAACCGATGTCAACGACATTATTTATGAGAATGCGTGTTGCTTTTCTCCGAAAATAATGTAAAAGTAAGACGTTCTCCTTTTACTTTTTACAATAAGTGAATGATGTGATGTAATTTCTGTTGTATTTCGAAATGTCGTTCCTCATGGTTTGACCCTCAGTCTGTGAACGGTATTTTGACGGAGCGTGTTTCGCCTGTTCTCATCTCATCTCACTGAACTTAAAATAATAATAACACCGTACCGTGTCGTGACTATATTAACAGAAGTTGAGACAACTCGACCTGTCGACCATGGTTTTCGGAGTGTCAAATTTGAATTGTTTATTGATGGACTTCATTCAAATATTACCCTGTCACACCTTTCAATTAAAAATGGTTTTGGAAGTCACACAAATGTTGGCCAAACGTAGCTAATCATTTACTTATTTATTATCATTCAGACCGAGTCAGACTCAGACATAATCATGTCAGTCATGGCACGTTAACGGTTAATTATTGATTCGTTGATTCTGTACGGGATAGCCACACCAGGCTTTTCTACAGTACTAAACAGATGCAGATGCAGATTAATAATCTGTTCATAATTCTGATAATATGATTTAATAAAAATTAAAATTTAAACTGTGACTGTGTGAGGCTGTGAAGTTTCTTTGCAAATTGAGTCCGGCCACCACTCTTTATTTTAAACAGTTAAAGGGAATTGCTTGATAACTTTAATGGATGTTGTACTTTATTTCCCTAGTTTATATTCTTTTTTTAGGAATTTGTAGCTGAGTGTAGTTTAGTTACTAAACAGCAACGCTCAATTTCGACTGTTCAAGTGTTAACAAGGAAAATTCAGGCGTACGTTTCATCTCACGGATGGAACTCTTGCACTTTCATGCTCAAATGGAGTGTAGCAAGATTGGGATAGTTCAAAGTGGTGCTCTTGCCTCTCTAAATGCATGAAGTGGTGGCTGGAAAATATTCTTTGAATTATCAAACCTTTCAAAACTGTCTTTAGTTATTGTTGTTTCTGGTTTACAAAAAAACAATTAATGTATTTGTAACCCACCAAGGGCTAAAATTACTACAAAGTTCACAATTTAAAAATATTCCTTATTTATTTATAGCATTGTCTGTCTCCAAGCAAAATACAAGAAACCCGCAGCATCAGTCATGGAAGATGAAAATGCAGTCTCCCAGAAGGAGTCGGAAACTGCCAAGGAGGAAGAGAAAGAGACGGACACTACTAAGGAGAAAAGCTTAAAGCCTGGTAGCGCTGGCTCCTCCAAATCCAGAACCCCATCGGCTTCTAGTAAGAGGAGTGCTTCTCCGGCCAAGACCCCTGCCACGAAGCCTGCTGCCAAGCCAGCTGATAAAGGGGCAGCGAAGGGCAAGAAACCAGTCAAAGGTATAGTTTAGCAGTTTGTAATTGATTTGTTAAAAGCAAAGCGATGTTTGGCTAAGCTATTCAAATGCAAGCTCTGGTCTGGTGTTTCTTCTCCGCAGAGTGTGGGTTTGAGTCCTGGTGGTAGTGATTGGGACCATTAAAATACTTCAACATGATTACTTTGTCCTATCCTTTGGGTTGGACAATAATCCGTAGGTCTTAAAGGAACACGTTGCCTTGGATCGGTCGAGTTGGTCTTTGAAAAGCGTTTGTAACCGTTTGTTATAAAATGCATATGATTAGAAAGATACTGTAAAAGTAGAACATATTGATCCACACAAATATCACTCGAAATTGCGTGGTTTTCCTTTTACCTCGTCGACAAACACGGTCGGCGATTTATGGGAGTCAAAATTATGGGAGTCAAATTTTTGACTCCCATAAATGGCCGACCGTGTTTGTTCGCAAAGTAAAAGGAAAACCACGCCATTTTGAGGCAAATGTGAGTGGATCATTATGTTCTACTTTTAACACCTCTTTCTAACCATATGTATTTTATAACAAACGGTTACAAACGCTTTTCAAAGACCAACTCGACCAATCCAAGGCAACCAATACTACAAGTACTACGTTTTTAACTGAAAAACTCTGACCCCCCCCCCCAAAAAATAAAAAAAAGATGTCCCTTTTTATAATTATTTTTTTTTCATTTTATTACATCAAATTCATAAGAAAATGAAGATAGAAAAATATGGAACACTCCAGAATGCAGGGTAGAACTTTTAAACCATTTGGTTTGAAAGTGTTCACAACAACCTTCATACCTGCAAGCTTTCGTATAGCAAACTTTCATGCTTTGCGCTCATAGTTCAGGTTGTTTCCTTCTCATTCCTGAACCTTTTACTATTCAATGGATTTTTGTTTTGCAGGAGGCAAATCAAAGAAGGATGAACATGAAGAAAAGCCGGCAGTTGAAGGAAAAGGTAAGCGCTCAAACAAAGTGGCCCTGTATAGACCTTACGCACATGATGTCATATCAGTAGGGCGCCCTCACCAAGAGGTAAACACTGCCGTTCATTGGCCAAACCTGTGCGCCGCACATACAAATATGTGCGTTTTGATTGTTTCTTCATCGTTTTACCTCTAAGATGGTGGCTGGATGACTTCAGTGCATTAGGTCTATTCTGGCAGTTACTAATATAGTCAATATTATGTCACTCCCCATAATTCTGCCTTGAGATTCGTTTAGATTGCGTCACATATGTGTTATTTTTACTAGAAAGCTGCACAGATGCAACAGACTACAACCATAGCAACCAGGGTACTAGACCTAATAGCAACAAATGTACTTTACCCATAGCAACCAGTGTACTACATAGCAACCAAAGTGCTATACCCATATCAACCAATGTAATTATCCATTGCAACAAATGTACGTTACCCATAGCAACCAATGTACTTTATACCCATATCATCAGTATATAAACCCATAGCAACCAGTGTACTATACCCATAGCAACCAATGTACGTTACCCATAGCAACCAATGTACTTTACCCATATCACCAGTATAATATACCCATAGCACCCAGTGTACTACACCCATAGCAACCAATGTACTTTACCCATAGCAACCAATGTACTTAATACCCATATCATCAGTATAATAAACCCATAGCAACCAGTATAATAACCCATACCAACCACCGACTATATCCACATTAACCTGAACACTATATCTGTAGCAAAAGGCGCTTTATAAATGGTGATATTATTGTTATCACTAATGTTCCTGTCTTTACAGGAGGAGGCGGAGGAGATGATATTACGCCCCTCTTTCTGGCCTCCAAGACTCAAGAGCTCTTTTCCTGTGTTGCTGACGTTGACGTAACCGAAGAGAATCCTTGTAAACTCCTCCCTAAGGAAGGAATCCTACAAGATATGAAGACGAGGGCTGCTGTGTCTGATTTCCATCCAGTCAAACAGATTATGCTGGTATGTCAAGATTTACCCAAAACCGTTCCAATAGACCCCTTGAGGTAGACCTCACTGAGGTAAACAAAAACATCTTACTCTGACCAAAGGAGGCAAATCATTGGATGATAGTTGTTCGTTATGCGTAAAAACTTGTGTGTGACATCGGCGTCCCTGAAGTGTTTCACTTTATTGAAGGGGTCTATTGCTAAATCATTCAGAATCCGACAACTTGTTTGAAATGAAGTGGTTTTTAATGGGCTCAACATTCAGGTATTTAAAAATTCAATATTCATTATTCATGTCAAGAAAGACATACGATTCTAAATAAGAATGCTTTTTAGTTAAAACATTGCTGAACAATGTCGCTGCAAAAATTGGCAGAGAAATGGCCACAGGAAAGTCTTATATTTTGTCTTGTCATCTTCGCTGATGTCTCAAAGGGTAATTTATCATTTATTGCTCAACAAAAAATGTTTCTTCTGAGAATGCAGAGTATTCCCAAAAGAGGCTTTGAACTGAGAAAATGTGTCAATTTATTTTCTCTTTTTGAAACTTGAATCCAAGGAAAGAGACACCCTTTTGTTTTTGAACAACAGGTTGTAGACAACAGATGACAACAGATGATATCACAAAATTTCAACTTGCTAGGGAGTCCTCTTGATTTCTCTTCTATTTCTTTGTACATTTAGGACTACCCAGGTGAGGAAGTATTGGTTGTATTCGACCCAGACTTCAAGCTTGGACAGAACTTCTACATTGCTTTGACTGAGGAAGCAAAAATTCGTATTCTAAGCGTAAGTAAAATGCATTCAGTCCAAGATCTCTCATGGAAGTAACTGTGGGGTCTTTTTTATTTTCAGTGGTTTTTTTTTCTTCAGAATGTAGTAGTATGGAATTCACAAAGTCACACTTAGTCTTATTTCGTTTTAAGATGAGGTACTTGTCCTAAGTTAGGACTAGTCTAAAGTTTTTAATAACTCCTCAGACTAGTCCTAAGTTAGGACTATCTTTGTGAAATCGACCCCAGCAAACTTAGAATAACACCAAGGCCATGTTTTTGTTGCCCCAAGTCTTGGCCTTGTTGCACCTTTAAAGTGTGTTGGTAGATTTTACAAAGTTCCACTTGAAGTGCCGTTTACAAAACGGAAATGATCATGCCCTTCAATGAAATAATATAACGGGCTCGATTAGTTGACACAGTGTGTCAATCCTTCAAAGCTCCATCATGTCAGCCCGTGGCTGTATACTCCCCATGGGAGCTGAGAAAGGAATCTTGGCCCCAATAACCATGGTACTAAAAGCGCATTGATACGTTATTGTAAAAATTATTATATCTTTATTAATTAATACAGTAAGTTCTTAAAAGCAATAACCAATTGAATGTTTTTTTTTTTTTAAATACTGCAGCCTCCATCTGAGGAAGGTGAGGAGGGGGCGGAGCAAGTCGATGGTGGTGGAGGGGTGCCTGGTGAGGAGGAGGAAGTCATAGTGTATCGGTACGTTCCTCCAGAGCCCAAGAAGTGGGTGTCGCTCGGCAGCGAAGTTGAGATCGAGGAGGAGAGTGTGGTTGAAAGCAGACCTAAGGTGAGCTAGAATATCAAGCCTGATACTTCACAGAGGCCAGGAAGGCGATTGCCTCAATGCCCCCTGGTCATTACATTTGTGCCCTTGAAAAGCCCTTGGTTTATGAAAAATGCAAACATGGCGGCCAAAAAGCGGAATTGAGGATGCATATATACAAAGAATAAAAACACTTTGCAGAGCAAACTGTAAAAATTTTGTCCTTTAAGTAGAAATTAAATTATTTTCTTGTGCTGATTTGTATTCTAGATTCAAATGACTATCCAGCGAGTGAGACGTGACTTCGGTGCACCGATCAAGTTCACCGACCGGAACGCAGATGATGTAAAGGATGGGTTCATTGAATGCTCATCATTTGAAGACAAAAGCTACAATGTGAAGAAGATGGAGATGGATTTTGGAACTCAGGCCGTGCCTACGTATGCAGAAAGCGGCACACAGACTGAATGGTAAGTCGATGGTAGCTATTATATCTGTTTAACTTTTTTCATTTTCATCTATTCTGTTTCATTAATTAGGAGCCCAATTTCATAGAGCTGCTTCAGCATAGTAATTGGCTGAGCACGACAAAAGTAGAGCAGAGGAAAAAGTGTAGATTCGTGGATATAATGTACGAGCCGAAGCGGAGTACATTATACTAATGAATCTACACGTCTATTTCGACTTAAACTTTCTTTGTAAAACAACACTTGGCCACATTTCTATTTTGCAAAATTTATAGGCCTAAGCATGTTTTATAGTGCTCGCAACATTATATTGTACCATGTTCTAATCAGTTTACAGTCATGTTTCTACTAAAGTAAATTAATTAAAAGTAAAATGTTTTTTGAAAACTGAAAAAAATAACATGTTTTCAGCTGTGTTTTGAACATCATGATATCCTTAAATTTGGAAAGACAGTCATTTCAAGTTATACTATTCACTTCAGTTTGTAACAAATATGTGTAAGTGTGTAGATTTGTTACAAATGTACAGTTTTTATCAATAGAGTGACGTCACAGAAATAATTTAATAGTTTATAATCACATTCTTATTTCTTTGAGCAGGAAACATCCACGCAACCAAGCCACTCAGTATTTCCCGCGGGAATTCAACATCGATGAGAAGAAGACTTTGATGGAGACAGAGGAGGTGCTCAACACCATCAATAAAGTCACACCAAGGTATGCTGGGAGGATGAGAGAGGGGGGAACAGAGGAATGATGTGTGAGGGAAAGGTACATACTGGGAGGATGCGGGATAAAAGGGGAGGGAGGTATGGGAAAAAGGTACATAAAATTCATTGATCAGTAGGATTTGAAACTTATCTGATGATGTATTGTCAGTTGCTTGCATAAACATTGTGACGTACATCAGCTGCACTAGATTGTCATATCAACTTGGTTTTGAAGGTTTTCTGGGTTTTTTGTGACATTCGGACAATTTTATAGAGTTGAGAAAGGTTTGCAGTAGCACCATTTAAATATCTTTTTTGAGTAGAAATTGGCGCTGAAAAGAACCTGTGGTTGACCTCTCAACGTTTCGATCAGTATGCTCTGATCGTCATTAATCACCAGTTCTTTTCAGAACTAACACTACTACTCAAAAGAGACATTCACATGGTGTTATCGCAAACCTCTCTCAGTTATACTTCCACCATACAAAGTTTCAAATCCTATTTATAGAGACGCTTGAGAAACATAACTAAATGGAAAAATATTCTTGCTTAGCAGATCATTTGAATGTTTTTAATATTTTTGTTTCCTCATTGTGTGTAGGTTTGAGTTGGCCCTACAACAGAATGAGATCATGAATGTATTCTTTGATGACTGGGTGGCTCTCGCTGATGAAGACAGCACTTTTGGCAGCAAGTCTGACAGCCACCTAAAGGTAAGACAACTTTAAACACAGAAGACTCGCAATGCTGCTATAAGAATTTAGTTTCAAGTGACACAGACTAAAGCCTGTTTTATACTTCAACGAATACAAATTTAAAGGGAATATTGACGTCACATGTTTGTTCTTGCAGCAAATATTTCGTAAGTGTTGAGCACAACTCAACTATGGCGAATTCCATTCGTTGCTAATTTGTGAGAACTGAGTATACAGTGCTAACGCACATCTGTGTAGATGGGTTAAACCAAAATTAATCTAAAAAACTTGATTTTGTTTTCAAACAGGAGTACCAGTCTTTCACTGATCTCCAGTTCAGTAAAGACAAAGCCATCACCTGCATTGAGTGGCATCCATCAATCAAAGGCATCGTAGCTGTGGCTTGCTCGGAGCGCATGACGTTTGATGACCGTGTCGACAATGCCTCTAGGATTATCATGAGCCCCTCACTGATTCTCCTCTGGAGCTTCACAGATCCAATCCATCCACAGGTATAGAACTTTTTGGGGTTGGATTTTACAAAGAGTTAAGGCTAGTCTTAACTCAAGTTAACTAACTTAAGTTTATATTATCTTCTAGGACTAGTCCTAACTCTTTGTGAAATCGGCCCAAGGATTCTCTTAACAATTATTTTTGGATCACCATCATCTTGGCCCTATTTCATGGCTTGCGATAAATTCTTTGCTTACTGTGCGAGCGCTGAATTTCCGCGATATAGCTTATCTTAGCTGAGATTGCCTAGTAACGTAGAGTATACAAAAGCTTAAGTAAAAAACCCCTGCTAACCAATGAAATCACTTGATGTAGGCGTGGACTTCCCTGCTTCCGTGAGCGCTGACTGCCCATTTCTGAATATATGGTATGACACAATACAGCAGAAGCAGATCAGCAGGATTTGCATTTATATGACTCTTAAATACAAAACCCCAAGAAGATTAAAAATGCAAAACACTGCAATGAATATTACCATTTATGTCATTTATTTTTCTCATTAAATACACTGTTCATTCTATTAAAAAAGAAAAGAAAAAAGCTAAAGACCTTATGCATATGAGTTTGACGTGGTTTGAGAAGGGCGCTCTTGCCTAGAGAGGTCAAAAGGAGGTTATTCATTGGTCAATACAACATTGGGCAAGGGATATTTTGTATGGTCAGATTTTTAGGTTTTTTTTTTTTTTTTTTTTTTTAATTCAGATTTTGTTGGAAGCTCCAGATGACATCATCAGTTTCAAGTTTTGTCCGACGGACCCTAACATTATTGCAGGGGGGTGTATCAATGGCCAAGTCGTCATGTGGGATATCAGCAAACATTCCGACCGTCTCCGTAGCAACCAGCGTGGTAAACAAACAAAGAAGAACTCCATGATGAAACTGGTAGGTCCTTAGCTTGTAATCAGTTAGACGTTCGAGATATATTCGTAGTCAAACAAAACTAAGTGTGAGGTTCAGGTGATGGGAACAATACTATTGAATTTTGCACTTTTGCACTCTTCAGAAATCCCAAGACTTTTGGGACGCTTGGTGGCAGCAGACTTGCCAGGTAAAATTCATTGTTCTCGGTCATGTGTGCAAGCTCAGAACTACGTAAACAATAGAAATTTACCTGGTAAGTCTGCTGCCACCTAGCGTCCCAAAGTCTCCCCTTCTGTGGTCAATGAAATAGAGTCCTGTTTTTCTTCAATCGAAGGGATGGACTCAAGTCATTGCATTTTCCCATTTGAAAAATGCTTCACTCCTAAACCAGGTTTTTTGCAAAATAAGATGCCAAAGACTTCTTAATTTCTGAATTCTAATAAACAATGGTCGCATCAGCTATATAATGGTTATGGGAACTTAAACCATTAATTTGCACATTTCTCAGACTTCTATTAAAGTTATTGACAATGTAAATCAATTATTTCAAACCAATTGAAGATTATTTTCTTTTGCACCCATCCTTGTTTTTTTTATTGCATGTACAGCATGTGCATGTGGCAATCCCTTTCCTTCCCTAAGCATGCTTCATTAGGACTGCTGTACGCATGCCTGGGAAAAAATAAATTTACTCTGTAATTTTGTTGCCATAAATTGTTTCCTTAAACCTGATGTTATATAGCGTTAGGTTCTCTTAAGGCCCCACCCCCACCTCCATCTATACTCTGATAAATCAGACATCTGAATCTTACTTTGAATGCTGACGGTACGTCATCTCATTTCTTTCTTGCTGGATTTTGATTTTGCTTTTATTCTTTGCCATGCTTTCCTTGCTTTGTCAATCAAGCACTATGGTAGAGGCAGAGACCAGGTAAACTTGTTCAACCTCCGTCCACAATTCATAACTCCATTCATTTATATCCATGGAAACCATATTAATAGCTGACTTGTATGATTGTTTACTCACATGAAAAAAAGTACCTTTCAAAGTTAGTTATACTCTTTTTAATAGCCAACTTTTTTTATTTGTTGCTTATATAAAAGTTCAATTCAAAATGATTAAAATTGTTTTTAAGATTTGAGTCACAGTGATTCAAACACAGTGTTGATTTTCACAAGAAGAATATTTTTAATAACAGTTGTCTCCTTTAAAAAATGGTCACTGTTTTGAGTTGTCTTAGATTTAAAGTTTTTTTAACATTTATTTAATTCCCAACACTTACACAAGTTTTGCACTAACTCCAAAGCAACACAATTATTAACGCATAACATTGATTATCTCATATTGATATACTTCACAGGAATTAAAACTAATTTTGTTTGCATGGTGATGTCATTCATAAATTGGTTCAAAGCTCCATCGACTGATTTAATTTTTTTCTTCTTTTCAATTTCTTGTTTTCTGCAGTACAAAATTTTGAATCCGATAGTACTCCTCCTGTCCATTTTTAAAAGAGACTATTGCAATCACTGTCCGTTTGCACTGATGCCCAATTAATCCCTTAAAAAATATATATATTATAGACCCTTTCCTTAGATGACAGTTGAATGCACAAGTGTTCACATACTAAACACAGCAGTAGACACCCTTGCATTAACCACCACCGCTCTGAAGACACACAATGAAAAAAGCTAACACCCAGCTCTGTGTTGCAGTCACTCAGTGGACATTCCTTGTTCTCTTCACTTAACACTGAAAATCGTATTCTTAACCACTGTAAAAAAAAAACTGTGTGCAAGTGTGTGAGTCCACATAATGTTGTAAGTCCCCACATGGCCGAGCGGTCCACCGGATTCAAGCTCTGGTGTTTGATCAGCAGAGTGGGTTCGAATCCCGGTCGTGACATTTGCTACGTAAAGTTGGGGAGGTAGTGGTTTCTGCTCTACTGGCCAGGCTTTGGATTGATGATACCCAAGCCTACATCCGTATGGACTGTGAAAGGGGTAACCCTGTTTCAGTCCTAGGAGTAGGTGGCAACGGCCTCTGGAAAAAATAATTGTAGCCCACACCTTGAAATGGCCTTCAGGCCTTGTGTGTCTGGCGACTTGCATAACACGAAAATACTAAATAATAATAAAAACGTAGTGTAGACCTCTGTTGTTCTCAGGTTCACACTGCATATGTAGCTTTGAAACGCGTGCACACTACTCTCAGCCAAGGATAGGTCCTCATGGACCTCAACGAGGGTGCTGTTTTGGGGGCTTATTATACAAGAAACAAAAGTGCTGTTAATTTTTCCAGACATTTTCAAGTGTAACAAAATTAACCTCATCTGGATAATTAACACACAGAAAAGCACAAACTCTTTTCTGTAAACAGTTCGCTATACTAACACACATTTTTGTAACTTGCATTACTTACACTACACATTTCACTTGTACAAAAATAACAATATCTAGGCAATAAATACATAGAAAAGCACACACTCTTTTCTGTCAACAGTTCGCTACTGCTATACTTACGCACATTTTTTTAACTTGCATTACTGACACTACACATTTCACTTGTAACTTTAGAGTATACCATACAATTAAATGCCATTTAGATATTAATTTCTGTTCTTTATTCCAATTGGAATCATACGTCATTGTCACTCACATTCAAAGTTTTATTAATGTCTTAATTAAATTTAAAGAACTTATAATCAACAATATTGTATAATTGTGTATCTATTTATAACATGTTGATTATGTTATATGCTGATTTCTTATATTTGAAATAATGTTGAAAGACTTCCCCCCCCCCTCTCTATTGTCTGGGTGTTGTTTTTGTGTTTGTTGTTGTTTTTTGGGAGGCTGGTTTTGCTTTTAATAGCCAGTTTAATTTAGGTGGGAATGCTTATCAACAGTGTTTTTAATGCATTGATTTGTTGCCAATCCTGTTGATTGATGCATTGATTTGTTGCCAATCCTGTTGATTGATGCATTGATTTGTTGCCAATCCTGTTGATTGATGCATTGATTTGTTGCCAATCCTGTTGATTGATGCATTGATTTGTTGCCAATCCTGTTGATTGATGCATTGATTTGTTGCCAATCCTGTTGATTGATGCATTGATTTGTTGCCAATCCTGTTGATTGATGCATTGATTTGTTGCCAATCCTGTTGATTGATGCATTGATTTGTTGCCAATCCTGTTGATTGATGCATTGATTTGTTGCCAATCCTGTTTATTGATGCATTGATTTGTTGCCAATCCTGTTGATTGATGCATTGATTTGTTGCCAATCCTGTTGATTGATGCATTGATTTGTTGCCAATCCTGTTGATTGATGCATTGATTTGTTGCCAATCCTGTTGATTGATGCATTGATTTGTTGCCAATCCTGTTTATTGATGCATTGATTTGTTGCCAATCCTGTTGATTGATGCATTGATTTGTTGCCAATCCTGTTGATTGATGCATTGATTTGTTGCCAATCCTGTTGATTGATGCATTGATTTGTTGCCAATCCTGTTGATTGATGCATTGATTTGTTGCCAATCCTGTTGATTGATGCATTGATTTGTTGCCAATCCTGTTGATTGATGCATTGATTTGTTGCCAATCCTGTTGATTGATGCATTGATTTGTTGCCAATCATGTTGATTGAAGCATTGATTTGTTGCCAATCCTGTTGATTGATGCATTGATTTGTTGCCAATCCTGTTGATTGATGCATTGATTTGTTGCCAATCCTGTTGATTGAAGCATTGATTTGTTGCCAATCCTGTTGATTGATGCATTGATTTGTTGCCAATCCTGTTGATTGATGCATTGATTTGTTGCCAATCCTGTTGATTGATGCATTGATTTGTTGCCAATCCTGTTGATTGATGCATTGATTTGTTGCCAATCCTGTTGTGTGTTGTATTGTTTCTCCTTCATGTTAATGTTGTTCGTTTTTACATCGTTGTTTATTTATTGATTCTTATTCCCATTTTCAATCAGCCTGGTTTTGAGGATGAGAATGTCGATAAGACGCCTGTCATACGATACTGTGCAGTCTCAGGGATTGAACACAGTCATAAGACGGCCATAGCTGACTTACAATGGGTCCCGGATCACATGGAGGTAAAACAGACAATCGGAATTTGTTATTCTAGTAAAATATTTTAAAGGCAATGGACACTATTGGTAATTACTCAAAGTAATTTATAACAATGGAGCAATGGAGAGCTGTTGATAGTACAAAACATTTATAAACTGCTCCCTCTCAAGTAACATAGTTTTTGAGAAAGAATGAATTTCTCACTAAAATATTTGGATTGAATTCGGGACCTCAGCTGAGGTCTAAAATTCAGCATCTGAAAGCACACAACTTGTGCGACAAGGGTGTTTTTTCTCGCATTATTTTCTTGCCATTTTGACGACCAATTGAGTTCACCGGTGAAAGATGACTTATGTTTTACAAGATGATTACAAGGTGTAAGATGATTTATATTGTTACATTTTTCAGATCACGCGTATGGGGATTATTGTGGAGAACAAGACTCAGACATGCAGTCAGATTCTAACCGGGTCAACGGATGGGTGAGTAACTATTGTTTGCTGATCGAAGATAGCTACTCGTGTTAGCGTACCTAAAGTCATCGGAGCGTGTGGGTTTGAATCCTGCTCTGGATGATGATGGAATAACTCAAATCCCTGTCATGACACTTGTGTCCTTGAGCAAGACAATTAACTATAATTGCTTCTCTTCACTCAGGGGTATAAATGGGTACGTTCAAGGGTAGAGGTTGATATTGTGTTTGAAAAAGCCTTTGGAGCGCCACGGCAGACCGGGGATGTTTACTGCCTAAGGGGCTGAGAAAGATAACAGGAATGTTATTGGCCGACTCGACCCTTGCAAAAAAACAGCCTATGTCAAAAAAATGACATTTTGAGAAAAACAAGTGCAGAGATAAGATGTTTCAGAATAAAACGGAATGAAAGTGTAAAAAGAGGCCGAGATAGGACATATTATTCACATCCATACATATTATGCCTTTGAAACTATGAAATGGAAAAAGTGCCCCAAATAAGTAGTTATATTATGCAAAAAAGATTTTAAAAAAATTCAAGTTTGGCTGTTTTGCCTGGATGGGCAGCACTGACCTAAGCACGTTTGACTGATCAAAGCACGTTTGACTGACCAAAGCATGTGTAGTCATTATTATTAATGTTATATATTTTTGTTGACTTGTTACATCGGTATCTGGGATACAAAGCCCCCTAAGGGTCACACTCTGTCTGTAGAGGAGGCACGGCAGAAGGACAACCCCCTGGCTGTATCAACCATGTTTAAGCTATATAAAAACTAGTCATTATTATTAATGTTATATATTTTTGTTGACTAGTTACATCGGTATCTGGGATACAAAGCCCCCTAAGGGTCACACTCCGTCTGTGGAGGAGGCAAGGCAGAAGGATAACCCCCTGTCTGTATCAACCATGTTTAAACATCTGGACCTGACATGGAAACCAACCCTTAAGGTATGTCTGCATTACATGCTGTGTAATTTTTTAACTAAAAGGTCTTTGTCTAAATATTGTCTTCGGAGTTTTAATCACACTCTCAATCTCAGTTACCCACTTTGTAAAACTAAAAGTACTCGTGCTTTTGAGTGTGTTGCCCCTAAAATTTTGAATTCTCTCCTACTTTGGAATTCTCTCCCACATGCTATCAGGATCATCAATAATACAGGTACTCTCAAAACATTGCTCAAGACTCATTTATTTTGACAGGCTTTTGATTGGTTTTTATGTGGCCTACATTGATCAATCATGGGTGGACTAAATGCTAGCACTCGAACTTGCTCTAAATTGATTGATATACAAGTTGTATGGATATTGTGTTTATTGATAAGGGATAGGAATTCAAACCGTCCCCAAAATCAATGCTGTTTTATTCTGTGTTTTTACTGTAGTTTCCAGTGAGTAAAATTGAAGGAACTGGGGAGTATGGTGTCATGAGAATTAGCATCCAAGAGAGACAAGGAGATAGGGGTGCCTGTAAGTATAGAGACTTATCATCACATGGCTACAAAGAGCCCTAGAGCCTAGACTTCCAGCAGGCATTCTGTTCTGTATTGTTGCTGAGCGATCAAGTGCACTAGACACAAGCTTTGGTGTCTTTGATCTGCAGAGTGTAGGTTCAAGTCCAGGTCTTGACACTTGCGACCTTTGGATGAGACATAAAGCTGTTGGTGTTTGTGTGTGCTGTGTCATGCACATAAAAGAACCCGGCACAAGTGCTTGAGCTTGTCGAATACAAGATCTGCAAAGAGTTACTCAATATTCATCTGTTGTTCATTTTGTGACTTTGTATCAAAAAGTGTACCCATGATTGTGGCTGTGCACATATACATGTAGTATCTCAAAAATATTAACATATCTCTTGAATATTAATGAGATACTATGAATATGCATGTATCTAGTGGAAAGCAAAGTGATAAAGGGTCAGACACCAACTGAGTGTAGGATCTTGACACTAGTGTCCTTAAGCAAGCCATGGAAAACACTTGATGAATATGAATGTAGTACCTCTTAAATATTAATGATGTATCTTATGAATATTAATAAGGTCTCATGAATATGCATACTTACAGTGGAAAAGAGTGGTAAAGGGTCGGATACCAACATTGGAGGCATAGGCATGGGAGGCTCAATGAGGACAGGCTCAGCTAAAGACAAGAAACCTCTGGAAGGAGCCACCTCAAAATTCTTTGTCGGAACTGAGGTAAGAACAAAAAACAGGTTGAAATGAGAGTAAAGTGGTTGCCCTCTATCCTAGGTCTAATTTCATGGAGCTTCTAAAGCATACAAAAATGCTAAGCCCATAATTATGCTTACCAGAATAACAATACCAGCCAAAGTACCACTTTACATGTACAAACTGGTACTGCTTAGTTGTGCTTGGAAGAAATGTGGTACGCAATATTTATATTAAGCTTAAGCAGCTCTATGAAATTGTGCCCTGTTTGTGATTCTGATGTAATTTCATTGTACGCCAATTTGCGAAAATGTATCCTGATTTCGCATGTAAACTCTTCATACTGAAACATTTTCGCCTGCACAGAAACTCCCTGTGCAAAAACTTTGAGTCTTGCGCGTTAACTCTTTGGCGATCTCGGCACGTACTTGATTTGTGCGTACACCCAAGCTATTCCGAGCATGATACACTGTTTTGACACTTTCTAGCTCTTGTTTAACGTGCGTGCTACTTTAGGAGTTTTTCTTTTACTAACAGGATGATATTTTTGTTTTGATCCTTTACAGTCTGGTGAACTTGTGTATGCTGATTGGAAACTGGAGAAAGACGTTGACTCAGGCAAATTACAACGTAAGTCACATCAACTCCTTCAACTTAGCAGGAAAATAGAATCCAATTTCAAGAATTGTCTTGAAGTTTTTGTAGTTCTCCTTTCATTTATTTTGGTTGTGAAGCCAAGGACTCTCAGCAAAGCAAACTTAATCACGTTCCTAGCCAATAACTCCATGGAGAAAGACGAGAAAAGAAATATCAGTTGTAGATGAGGGAGGAAAACCCCAGAGAATTATTCCTGAAAACCCGATCCACATTGTGCCCCCAGTGGGATTTGAACCGGGGTTGTAGAGGTGGAAGGTGAGGAAAGATACCACTAAGCCAACCTGACCACCTGTATAAGATAGATAAGAGTAAGGAATAATAGGCAGGGCATTCGGGGACTGTTTGAGAATTAAAAGGTTAAAGGATTGTTACAGAATTAGTTTTTGCTTACATAAAACCTGTAGAAGTTTGAGATCAATCGGCCATCTGGGTCACAAGAAAATTAAAAAAACGGATTACACATTTTGTATAACATCCATTAAAAACAGTTAATAAAGCGCTCAGTGACGATAAACTCAAAACGGGATATTAGTTTTATTTGTTTCTCATCAAATATGACATTTCAGACAGAAATATCACCAGGGATGTTTTCTACTATCATCATCATTAGACCTTGTAAGTTTTATGGAAATCTGTGATCTTAGACGATCTTTTTTGGTACCAATTCTGGTATGTTCCTTTAAACTGTGAATACCTTTCTAAAATAATATTTTGTTTTATTGATATCGTAATTCAGCTCCGAAGCCCCAGTTTGCCAAGTTGTATCATGACTGGAGAATAAACACCCTTCAGCGATCTCCATTCTACAAAGATCTCATCCTGACGGTTGGAGGCTGGAACTTTACTCTCTGGAAAGAAGGAGTTGAGGTAAAGAAATGTTCACTCAAACAAAATTTCTGCTAATGTTACCACATTCTCATATGTTAAATCAAAAACCTGAGCAGCCATCTTTTGTCTGATGAAAAACTTCCAGTGATCTATCTTTAGCAGTCTCGAAATAGAAAAGATCATGGGGTGAATGGGGTGAATGATCATTTGTCGCCGCCGAGTTAAGACATGTGAGACTGTTGATCGTTTCAAAACCAAATTGAAAAGACACCTTTTGTTTTCTTGTTAGTGCCTGGAGCACCCCTTGGATGGATATGCTTTTTGCGCATTTTAAATGTTTTTATTATTATTTAATATTACCATTTCTTCCTTTAGAAGATGCAATGAACATGGTTATGATGTAAAATTTTACCTTTAAAAATATTCTCTCAATTTTTCCGACCCCAGGGTGGACCCATAATCCACTCAGCCACAGCACCCAAGAAACTAACGGCCGGTTATTGGTCACCAACTCGTCCAGCGGTGTTCTTCATCGGCTGTGCTGATGGCAATATTGACATCTGGGACCTGTTGGATAAGACCCATGAGCCATCGCAGACGCAGAATGTATCGGCTTCAAGTATCACTCAGATCTACCCATGGGTTGTCAACAGTAAGTCATTCTAAAACCACTTTATATGGTGTGTCATGGTCTGGTTGTTAAGAGCACCGGATTCAAACTCTGGTGTTTCTGATCAGCAGAGTGTGGGTTCGAGTCCCAGTCGTGACACCTGTGTGCAGGTCAAAACTCACGCAAAACACTTATCTGTGATGCTTTGTCAGATGGTCGTAAAGCCTTTGGCCCTGTGTCTTATAACACACGCAAAAGAACCTAGTGCACAAAAAGAGAAGGGTTTTGCCCCGGTGTTCCTGGTTTGATTGACTGCATAATGCACCACAGCAACTTGTAAACCATTACATGGTGCTATGTAAAAGGAGTAGGTCTCATATTTTAAAGGTAGTCCCACATACCTTGCAGGAAATACTGTATGTTACGAGATCGAAAACGAGAACGTTAAAAATGCATGCCCTCAATTAGTTGAATAAGCGTGGGCGTATTCTGCGCGGAGCAATTAGAAAAACTGGCCTTCAGACATGTTTTCACTGTTTATATTGTCAACAGATTGATTGATCATTCATTATTCCTTTTTTTGTTGTGATTGAACAGGTAAGCAGCAGCTTCTTGCAGTCTCTGATAGCGTAGGTACCTTACATATATTAGAGGTACCCTGGACCCTACGTCATGCCACCTCGGCAGAGGTAAGCTTCTTGGCTATTTTATTATGTTAAAAATCAACTCTATTTAACTTTTTCTTTCTGGCTTGTGGAAGCCAACTTTATTCAAGGTTGGCATTACAATGAGCAACCTGGAACAAAGTCAGTTTGATGTGTCATCATGTAACTGCATTAACTCCTGGAATGATATTTGAAAAGTTTCATTACACAAAAGGGGGGGGGGAGCTAGATTATTTCAGATTGCACGGTAGCTAGAGGCAGTTCGAATCCTCAGTTGTCTAACTGGTAAGACATTTGCTCTAGAATTGCAAAAGTCGTGGGTTCAAATTCTGCCAGAGTAACTTGCCTACAGTATGTATTTTGCTGACAGGACTTGGGGAAAGTACTGAGTATACAGCACTTACACGCATCGGTGTAAGGGTAAGGCCAAACAATGTTAAATAATCAAGCTATATTATTTCTTTGTTTTTGCCCAGCTCCCAAGTATGTCTAGCTATATTGATCGTGAAGTGAAGAGGCTTGAGTACATCGATAAACGCCAAGACTTCCACATTCAGAGCAAGAGGAAGTTGGATGCAGAAGAGGCTCAGAAGAAGGTATTCAAAACAAGATAATTCTCAAGACAATATAAATGCCCTTGCATTAGTGAGCCTTTCCTTGATACAGATCTCAAGAATAGGATTTTTTACTCCATAGATGTATACTAAAACTATGTGTCTAGAGACTTGACCCTGGGGATCTTGATTTACCAATTAGGATTGAAAATTTAACCAAGCTTAGGCCTTATAATTAACAGAGGCAACGACGACAATCACCTCCATGCCCTCTGGTCATTGCTGTGAAATGCTTGAGTAGAAACCAACAATTTTCTCATATTAAGGCGAAAATGCTGTGGTGCCTTTGCCCTTTCAATAGCGAGGCCTGCAAGGAACTTATTACTTTGCCAAGGAGTCAATACTTTACCTGAGGGAATTGTGGCTTAACCCAAGGTACACAACTCTATGTGAGACTTTACCCTAAGTACTTGAAACTTTACCCTCCTTAAAAATTTATCTTATGACTTCAGAATTTTTCCCCTAGGACCCGATTTTTACTATACTTGAAATTGTACCATACGGACTTCAGACTTTTCCAGAGGGACTTGGGACTTTACCCTACTTGACACTTTACCATAAAGAGTTTAGGCATTGTCATATTGCTATGAGACTTTACCATGGGAACTTTATATCTCAAGCGACTATTTTTACAATTTTTGGTTTTTGTTTTACAGCTGGTGCAGCCCGCAGACCCTAGTACTGAGGAGGTTGAGAATAAGATGAGGGTCGGATTCTTGGACTACAAAGAAGATGAGAAAAAGTTCCTGGAAGCTCTTGGGCTGTACATCCCACCGGAGGAACCCCTGCCTGAGGTGTAGACGAACCCCACCAGAGCTCTCCTCAAACAGTCATCTGAAATGTATGTGCCTACAGTTTATTTCAACCCTCCCTTGGCAGTGTAGTGCGCCACAGCACCTTGTAAACCATTACATGGTGCTAAGGGTTAGGTCTCGTAAATCAAACGTAGTACCACATACCTTGCAGGAAATACTGTATGTTACAGGGCCTGAGGAGTGATGGATATGTGCGCTACATAAAAAGGCACTATTATTATAATGTAAAATTTGAGGCATTGCATGGTGAGGTATCAACGTATATTCAGTTGTTACTCAGTTGGAAGAGCTTTTGGTGTTGATACCTCTCTCTCTCTTCAAACAGTCATCTTTATGTCTACGGTTTACTTGAACATCCTATACACTCAGTTTAAAGAGCCATTATAATGAATGCCTCTCCTGTCAGGGATCGCAATGGCTCTTTGTCCTAAGTCCAAGGGCAGCAATGTTTCGGCCTGTCTTGGACGTTATTAGACCAAGGCTTCATTTGTTTGCCTCTCCGTCGCTTTCACTATGTGCCCTTGAACATTCTATACACTCAGAGCCTGGGGTGTTGATACAGACAGACCCTCTCTCTTCTCCTACCTTCTGTTACATGCCTGAAATCATTAGGGTTGTATCGTAATTGAAATGAACTGCGTGTCATTTACCATCTTGTACTCACTGCCACTTCATGATCTTCCATTTATTCTGTCCAGAATTTTAATCCGTCCAGTGCACAAATATTGTGTCATTTTGTATGAATATCCGGGCTATTTTATGCAAGATACAACGTTTAAAAATGTTGAAACTTTAGTGTTTATTTAGGAGGTACAATTTGTTGCAGTGCCAGAATAGTGTCATTATTATATTCTTCTGGTAATGAAACCAAAGGCGACTCGTAAGTCAATTTTATCACTGCAGCTTGCAAGCCTGAGGAAACCTGGAAACATGGTAAACAAGGGTGCTTGCTATGTGAACCAGAAACACTGGAGTTAAACAGCGGCTACAGAATGCTCAGAAATATGAAGTTGTTACATTTTTGTAATAGATGCAGTCCATATGAAACAGAAAAAACATATAACGAGTCTCTTACCTCACGTTTTTTAAACGTGGTATGTTTTTTTTCCCGAAACACTCGCAAAATTCTGAAAAATAGTGGAAGAAAAAACACTCTTGTCGCACAAGTTGTGTGCTTTCAGATGCTCAAATTCAATTTAAATATTTTAGTGAGAAATAACTTCTTTCTCAAAAACTATGTTACTTCAGAGGGAGTCGTTTCTCACAATATTTTATACTATCAACAACTCTCCAATTGCTTGTCACGAAGTAATTGTTTATACCAACAATTACTTTGAGTAATTATCAATTGTGTCCAGTGCCTTTAATGTCCCATCCGGAGGACAAAACAAGTACATGAATTATGTAGAAATGTCTTATTCAAGGGTCAAGTGCCAAGACCAGACCCCCTACCCACACTCTGCTGATCAAAAACACCAGAGTTTGAGTTCAATGCACTTATCTGTTCGGACATGACAGGACTTTGTCTATTTTAGTCCCACATAATATTTTAGTCCCACATAATAAACTACACAGCATCAACCGTCCCACATGTATGTCCTTTCTGAAAGAAACATAGTGGTTCTTCCATGAAAATAATAATAAAATGATTTAACTTACGGTTGATGTTCAAACCCTCAGCGCTCAGCTAGCATAATGATAACCTGGCTGCAAAAATAGAATTTGGCTTGCAGAAAATGTTTCCTTAATTTTATTGGTTTTAAGGAACAGCTTGTATCTGTACAAATAATTTAGCAGCAGAGCAGCACAACAATTGGCATGCACTCTTCACTACTGGAGACTCAACTGAATCCTTCCCACTATCCTTTCTCATACTTCACACACACTTCTATGTACACTCTATCAGCCGACACCCCGATCCTTTCTTATGGGAAACTAACCCCCAGATTATGCTAATAAGCTGTAAGGTTAAACTTGAGGTTCACTGCTCCTCATGTTGGGGTTACCCTCTGGGTCAAAAGTGTGCATAATGAATAACTAATATTGACCCTAAACAACCATGGCCAATTGGGTCCTGGCACCAAGCCCTTCATGAATATTTACCCAAAGTTAAAAATAACTTGAACAAATTTATGCAGTATCTCTGACGGAAAGCAATGAATATTCATAGAACATCCAGGCATTTGCAGTTTTCTGTGACAAAGGGTTTTAACGTATATATACACTTATATTGAAGGCTTTGGTTTTTTCCAACTATTTCAGATTTCCGTCCTTTTCAAATTTTATAATATTAATGTTTGTTGTAAATTTATTTGAACCACTCTATGATAGTTCCGTCCTATGTATCATATTTCATACAATTTTTATGGAAATTCTATTGAAAGATTTATATAAGTTTGTTGAAGAATGTGTATGGTTTAAATTATTAGTTTAAGCATTGTTTTTTGTTTTGATTTTCTATTAAAATATTAACTGTTTGTAATTTGTAACTACAAATTAAACGTTGATTTATTTGAATACAAAGTGAAACAAATGATCTAATGCATCTTATTATTTTATCAGCTTTTTTAGCCCAGTTTCACAGTTGCATAAAATCAAAAGGGGTAAGTGTTGCATTTTTTGTGGAAATTGGGCTAATATTGCTTAGGCCTATAGCCTTGCGATTTTTAAAATTTTGCTCTAAAATGCACAACAAGGCTATACATTTAGCCTTGCTTTGCCATCCTTGTTGCATTTTAGAGCACAATTTTATATGTTTGTATACAAGGTAATAATATATGCCCTTGTTGCATTTGTGAGCAAATTTGTTGCTTTTTATGGCAAAATTTGATTTAAGCCTTGTTGCATTTTAGGGCAAAATTTGATTTGATTTGGGGCCAAATTTGATTATAAGTACACAAGGCTTGTTGTATTTAGAGAAAATTTGTTAATGTACACAAGGCCTTGTCTACTTTAGCGCAAAGTTTGATATGTACACAAAGCTTTGTTGCATAAGTATTAGCCTTGTTGCATAAGTATTAGCCTTGTTGCATTTGTGACAAACAAACATGGGGAGACAAAAGCAGGGAAGACAACTACAGGGGAGGATACAACTTGGGACTCAACAGCTGATGAGGCAACAACTTGGGAGGCAACAACTGGGGAGGCAACGACAGGGGAAGCAACAACAACTAAGTTGGAACTTGGAGCCCCCTAACTGAGGTGTGTTTGTTTGACCATGCCTGCTTTTTATGAAACCTAAAAAGAAATTATATATTAATTTTTATGAAAAATTGTTAATCCGAAATGCAGGGTCGAGATGATTTAAAACTGCATCATTTTAAATCACAAAATATCAAGTTATGTCCCGAATTGGACCAGAGTTTGGTTGCAACAACCAACAAGTGTTCCATGGTATGTAACTGTACTCTCTATCTAGCGCGCTCATTCGTCTAGACCAGGGGGTGTGTCGTGGGATGGGCCCGGCGTGGACGTGCCCGTACACTGCTGCCCTTTCTCACTTGGACGACAGCGCCCTCTTGTGATGAAAATGTTGACAAAATAAAAACAGAATTTCTACAGACGAATGCTACATGCTGGATTTATGTTTGTGTCAAAACGTCGTGAAAAATTGTGTTGTTTGCGTGCAGAGTGATGGTTCAAGAACATTGTGTGCAAAGTAGATATCTCCCATACAGGAAGTACGTTGGTTACTCATAGGTAAGTGTTATAAAGTGTTTTTTACAGCTGTCTTTTCATTCTGACACATAGTCGGTCAACACAGTTGTTTTTCCCATTCACATGATTCACGTGCGTTGTGTCTTGCCCAACATGGGCCCCAGTTTAAATTTTCAATCCACTACCATACGAAACTGTAACATCACCACTATTAATAATTCGATGTAGAAATGTTTCTTCTAACATATTTTCTGCATTATTATCAATCTTTTGTCACTGGACATGCTGGACACTAACCCCTAATGGTAATTACTCAAAATAATTTTTTTAACATAAAAACTTATTTATACTTGGTAACAAGTAATGAAGAGCATAGTATAAACACTGTGAGAAATGGCTCCCTCGTGAAGTAACGTAGTTTTCGAGAAAGAATTATTATTCCATGAATTTGATTTCGAGAAGTATATGAAAGCACACAAATTTGTGTGAAACTGAGAAGAGTGTTTTTTATTTCATTCATTCGCAACTTCGACAACCAATTGAGCTCAAATTGTCACATTTTTATCCATGTTGAGATACACCAAGTGGGAAGACTGTTCTTTGACAATTACCAACAATAGTGTCGAGTGTCTTTCAAATTAATATTAAGGGTAAAAAATTTCACCACCCAAAAACATTGAAAAGTGGGACTGTGGGTGTGTTAGCTTCCCTGTGTCGACCCCGCGGTGCTCATTCTGGTGAGCCCCTGACAAGAGCTAATTGAACGATCACTCACCCTCTGAGGGTGCTGTCATGCACCTTGAGCCAGCCCCAAAGTGACCCACTCCACAAGCAGGGCACTTGGGGCTGAACAGGGGCGAGCCCCTGGAAGGACGTCAAAGCTATTCAGGGGCAGATCGGGTCGACGCAGGGAAGCTAATCAAACGTACCTTTAAAACTTTGTGCGCTCATTTTGGTTTGTTGTCGTCTGCTGGTCAAGCTTATGACAACTGTGTGTTACTAGGTAGTAGTAGTCCTACTAAACTGCATTGAAATTGTTATGAAATTTTTGAAGTAAGATACAAAGTGATGAAATAACTTGTTTATCCTTGCTGGAATTCTCCCGACTTGATATTGGATTTCCATATTTTGTTTTTATTTTTAAAAATTTATACCCTTTATAGGTCATGTGATCACATGTTAACATTGGTATCGCAATCGGTTTAGTGTTGATTTTATCCTTGGATGTCATTTGTCTGTGAAAATAAGAATAGAAACTGACAGCTTTTATAGACGAGTTTTAAATTGGCTTACTTGTGAAGACTAATATACACATTTACTTAATTTTGAGTGCAATTGAGCTTCGGAGTCATGTGCACATGAGCTTACACCAGCAGCATAACTAATTTGTTTGGGGGCATAAGGGGGCACCTTATTTTCTTTGGGGGCACTGCCCGCAAACCAACTTAAAGATTCATCTCCTGGTCAGTTAGCACAGAGCTACATGTATGATTTTGCTTTTTAATAATAATAACCAGTTTTTGTATAGCGCTTTCCACACCAAAGGGCTTGTCAAAGCGCTTAAACCATCTTAACTCCCTGGGGAGACTATACAGCCTGTGCGACAATTATATGTGCTACTCAGCTAAACCAATCACAAGAACCATCTCTGCCCTCATAGGTACCTATTTACCCTTGGGTGTAGAGAAGAAATTATAGTTAAGTGTCTTGCTCAGGGACACAAGTGTCATGACCGGGACTCGAACCCACACTCAGCTGAGCAGAAGCACAAGAGCTTGATCTCGGTGCTGTTATCCACTTGCTCTTATACACACAATGGTGGGTTCTAAACAGCCGCTCGTACTAAACCAAAGGAAATAATATGGTCAATTTGCAAAATGATGTACCTGATGCTCTTGTTCAGCACTTCCCTTACTGCTATCATAGGGTCATACCAGCTTACCGTTTACCTTATATTGGCGTAGAATCATAGTTACAATTTTTTAGATGGTTGTCAGAAAATAAAAATAATAAAAATCACATAAAGCCTAATTTGTGAAAAAATTGCCTCTAGCTACTGGGCAATCTCTAGTCTAGTTGGTAAGACACTGCTCTCGAATTGCAAGGGTCATGGGTTCGAATTCCACCCGAGGACTCGGGGGAAAGTACTGAGTGTACAGTGCTAACACACATTGGTGATGGGTGAAAACTCAACAGTTAATATTCTTTATCCCCGATGCAAATTTAACATCTATTATATATTGTTGCGGTACCCGCTGCCAACATATAGGATTCGAACTGCCCCTAGGTATCGGTAGTCTAGTTTGTAAGACACTGCTCTAGAATTGCAAGGGTCATGGGTTCAAATCCCACCTGAGTAATATGCCTGTGATATTTGTTTTCAGGCTATCCATGTGTATGTGTGTGTGTGTGTATAAACAACCGACAATATAATGCCAATCCTTCGACATCCAAACATTGCACGATAAACACAAAGTAACTAACTCAAAATAATTTGGTAGAAAAACATGTAAAGAAGCATTATGACTGATGAATGTTCAGCAACAGGTACACTACACTAAAGTACCAACCATATACTACTAGGCCTACTACTTTTGCATTGCCATTGCAAGTGGTCCTTGCGATAAATACAATGTCACCCATCACTTTGTGTAGCTTCTAGTACTGTACGTGGCAAACTGTGGCAGAATGGGCGTGCGTGAGCGTTGAGTCATGATGCAAATTGCGGATGTACTCTGAAGACGTTGTTTTAAAAATTGTTATTGTTAGCTGAGCAAACTGACATTGTACTCGATAATTTTGCAAGCACTAAAGTATGCCTATATATTTTGTAAAATAATTTTTAAATGTGACCAACCGTCGTTTGACAACTTAAACGAAATTAGACAGAGTAGTGTTGTTACTATTGAGAAAACCAAATAATTGAAACTGTTATATAACCAATGGGGGAAATAGTTAAAGTCAGAGAATAGACTCTTAAGTGTAGATTCGTGAATACAATGTACTCTCCTTCGGCTCGTACATTGTATGCACGAATCTACATTTTCTCGTCCATTCTCCTTAACAGACTCTTCATGGAGGTTGAGACTCCTCATAGCTAATGTGACATTTTGGTATGCCTTTTTGTATTGATTTTACTTGATGTACTTGTGTATAGACTCAGTCTCTGCATCAACAGAGCAGCACCAAGGGTGCCAGCACCCCTCATAGCCACTGTATATGCCCTTTGTAATATTTTTACTCTCTGTGCTTATAGAGTATAGACTCTTCATAAGGCCAACTGCAACCCCTCATAGCCAATGTAATGGTATGCCAGTGCTTTGTATCATGTATAGACTCATTGTGAAGTTTGCCATTGCCAACCCCTCATAGCCAATGTAACGGAATGCCAGTGCCTTGTATCATGTATAGAGTCTTTAAAAGGTTGCCAATTGCACCCCCTCATAGCCAATGTAATGGAATGCCAGTGTCTTAGCTTGTAATCATTGCCTCTGTACACAGAGTATAGACTCATTGTGAAGTTTGCCAATTGCAACCCCTCATAGCCAATGTAATGGTATGCCTTGCTTGTTGTAATCGTTTTACACTCTGTACACTATAGTATACACTATAGTATAGACTCTTTGTCAACTCAATGTCCACCCCTCACAGTAGCCAAAGTGACTTTGTGGTATGCCTTTTGTAGTCATTTTTGTTCTATGTACAGTACATGGGAGTCCATGTACAGACTCTTCATAAAGGCTGCTAGGTGCAATTAAAAAAAGTGTCCCCGTGGTATGGTCTATCAGATTATGGAATAAAATTTCATCATGAAGGGTAAACCATGAAGGGTACATTTACTTTACGGCTGGTGCAGTCATGGAGTAAATATTTTTGTACAGTTAATGAATGGTAGAAAATGGCTCGTATTCTAGCGGCTAATTAGGTATTAATTAGTGGACTGATTGAGCTTCCTCCTAAATTAAATCTGCATGCCCAGAGGTATGGTCTATCAGATTACGTAGTAAATTTTCATCTTTTTTTGTAACATAAAGGGTATATTTATTTTTGGGTTTTGTTACGTCTGGACAATGAGGTCTCTATTGCGGCGGCTAATTACTGGTTAATTATGCAACCAATTTTTTCAGAATTGTGAGAAGAAGAAAAATCTTCTTAATTACCGTACATTAAAAAATTCGTTCAAATAACAAAGGATGGAGGTCAAAATTCAACCCCCTTTAACTGCATGGGGTCTATTTCCACTTAATTTCCGGGGCCAGAAACGCGGCTAGGTTTCAGCTCGCGGTCAGGGAGCAGGCGGGGATGGATCGCGTGTGTGAAAATCACGTGTGTATTGCACCGCCATTACATTTTCAGAATAGTGCAGTGAGAACGAGTCGGGTGTGATTTTGGTCTTTTTTGCCAAGTATTTTCTATGTAGCAGCGTCAAGAATCATGCCTCTCTGTTACATCGTCATCCGGCAACTGTTTATGCAGCTAATAGCAGATTTCTTGAGGCGATTTCATGAGCCAAAGTAATTTTTCTAGTGTTTTTTGAGTAAGGTCTAGTTTTGTAATCTTCAGTGCCAGTGTTGCTGCATTCACCCGTTAAGAGACGTGACGCACCGGGTACCCGGCCCCCATCAAAACAACCGTAAGTTACGTTAGTTGATTAATATCCACAAATCGTGAAGAGCATTTTTGACTAAAGCACATCATTGTTTGATTGAAATTTATAATTCCGATATGCATTTGGAGTCGTGAAGGCCATTATCCCAAAACCTAAATTGACTGTGAGGTGCTGAGGGCCAACGGCATTGCCGATGTTCCCAACGACCTCACCCGGCCTCACATGGGTCATGGACCCATGGACCAACCCGTCCAGAGCCACCATCCAATACCCGGTGAATTTAAAGACCCATGCTGCTGTATAGCGTTGATGTTTGTGCTCATTCTTATCCTGTCACTTACAAAGTGCCGATCTAAAACTTCTCAATGCTCAATATATTACCGATGTTGTGCTGCATGGTTGATGTTTTTCGAGGCTCATGTTATTGAAATGTTGCCAATTAACCAATATTTCAGCTCTCAATCTGTTCACAAGTGGATGTTGTAATATTTATTTTCCCCATGCATGTTGTGCCATAGACTTGCCAACCTTTCATGATTTTGTTCAACTATCAAACTGTATTCAAGTGTGGCCCAACTCTCAAAAGCCAATAGTTTACACCCATGTACATTTCACCTAAACATGTTGCCCAATCTATCAAAACTTCCTGAGTTAATGTTCTTAAACTCTGAGATTGTCTTAAAATGGACGTTGTAATTTCTCTGCACATTGTCTCTGGGCTTATGATGCTCAAATTTAATTATTAAGTAGGCCTCCCTAAGAATTTCCAAACCTGAATTTTGTTTTATTAACTGATAAAATATGATTCCGTGAAGCCAATGTTGTGACGTCTGGGAATTGACTCATTTTCAAAACAAAGGATCACAACCTTTCAATTTTGTTTTAAATTTTTTCCCTTGTTGATTGTTTGCTTTTGTTCTATCCTGTCACTCACAGACCTGCCACTCAAACTTTTGAATGTTCAATTTATTATTACCAATATTGTGCTATCTTTGGTCTATTTCTCAAAATTTCTCGGACACTTTTTATTTTGACGATAAGTCGATACGGTATAAAAAATAATCATGATTGTTTTTTCTTTGTTTAATTTGGGAGGAAGAACTTCTTGTGTGTTTTGCTTTTATTTATTTTATAATTTTTTTAATCGACCCGCTGTCGAAAAATTCCAACACTTTTAATTTTGCTAATTAGTCGATGCTATAAAAAATATTCATGATTGTTTTTTCTTTGTTTAATTGCACAGTTTCATAAAGCCTGTAAGCACTAATATTTGCTTAGCATGAAATTGCTTCCTTTATATCAACAGGATTCCCAACCAAATTTTAATTTGTTGCATATTGCTTGTCACTGGCATTTAGCTGTTGTTTGCTTATAAATCCTGATAATTTCGTGGAAATTTGGTTGGTAATCCCGTTTTTAATAAGAAAGAAATTTCATGCTAAGCAAATTTGTGTGCTTAGGGCCTACAGGTTTTATGAAATTGGTGGCTTGTCGAAAATATTATACGCTATATAAAAAAAATGTCATCATCAGATTTGTTTTTCTTTAATTGATTTGGGGAAGAACTTCTGCATTTATTTATTTTATAATTTTGGTGATC
Organism: Asterias amurensis; assembly: GCF_032118995.1. Lineage (NCBI taxonomy): Eukaryota > Metazoa > Echinodermata > Asteroidea > Forcipulatida > Asteriidae > Asterias > Asterias amurensis. The sequence continues at coordinate 1,221,430 of NC_092660.1, forward strand.
AAAAACATTAAATTTCGCAACGCACATTCACAGCGTAGCTTACAATGACAGCGTCAATCAGCATTCAAAATTTACTGCGGTCCGAGGTCGCGTGGTATGAAAGCGGCGAATTCACACGCGTTTTCGTTCTTATTATTTAGGTACCAATCTCATCTCTTCGACGACCCCTCTCGCCTACTATGACGTCACGCGAAGGCACCTTATACCGCATACATTCTTCAGTTTGTCTTGAAGAAATTGGTTCCGCGGCTCAATTAGAGGCTCACTGATTCAGGATGCAGCGGCAAACATTCGCTGTGCTGATTTGTTTCTGCCTGCAATGCAAGTGCACGTCGCTCGTTCGATAGAGTTTGTTACTCTCGAAAGTTGCAGAAAGTCTCATCTGTAAATAGCTTAGCTGAGCACCCAGTGCATTCGTAATAACTGGTTCATATTATATCTTTAAATTTCAAGTGGTTGAAACTTTTGTGTTTTTTTTCCCCTTATTTATGTAAAATCTCTTGGAATTTATTTTTCCATAAAAGTTTTTGTCAAAAATCGTTTACAACTTGCCTTTGACCTGTGGTTAAAGATGTAATGTTAGTGTTATTATCCATTTGTTATTATTTACAAAAAATAAACAACCTATTTTAAAAAGCTTATGCAAACATACAATACAAATACTAAGAAAAAATGTGATTTTTTATTTTTGCAGAGCAAACTGTATCCCAGTGCCAGCGCAACTCTCAACATCCAATGTTACACCATCTATAACGTTTAAAAAAAAAACTTAAGTTTATGTTTTTTTAATTCTCAAAAATTAGTGCTGTTTTGTTCACGGTCTTTAAAAACATACCAATCCTGTGATTTTTAATAATGCGGTTATTATGTCGTGTTTATCTTGATTCTGTCTCTGTTGCCATGCTGGTTGTTTCTTTGACAGAAGTGGCTACTGCCTGCAAAGACCATCGATGAAAGCCTAACAACTTGGAACATGTCTAGAAATTCACTGCAGGTTATCCATGTGACTGTACAGGTTGTGCTATTCAGAAACTCTGTTACACTTCAACCACTGTAGGTCATCCATGTCACTGCAACTATCATCTGCAATGGGTACGTCTTGAAGTTTTATCCAAATCTCCTCAATTTGAACTTTACTCTGTCTCTGAGGTCATATCTCTCTGTTGCATTTTTACCTTATCCAACTGGACACTTACAACTTAATTTATTATAATTTTCACTTTCCCAAGCTTTCCCAAGCTCAGCAAGCTGATTTTGTGTCATTCATGAAGTATTACCAAAGTTTGTGCTATTCTTAAAACAAAATTGCAAATCTAACGATAGTTCAACTCCCCATGTTTCAAAATTAATAAATAGTCTCTCTTGAGATCCTTCTTTTTAAATTTAATTTTAGTCAAAATTAACAATATAATTCTTTTAATGTTGTCTTTCAAAAACTTACCAATCTTGTGATTGTTAATAATGTGTCTAACAATGTCATGTGTTTGTTAATTATGTCGCCAGTGCCATGCTGGTTGTTTCTTTGACAGAGTTGGCTGCTGCCTGCAAAGACAATGAAAGTCTAACAACTTGGAACAGGCTGTGCTATCTAGAAACTCTGTTACACTTCAACCACATAGGTCATCCAGGTGACGTTAACTGTTATCTTCAATGGGTAAGTCTTGAAGTTTTATTCCATATTTACTCAATTTGATTTTTAATTTGTTTTATCAAACAAAACTTGTCTCATACACCGAGGTCATATCTCTCTGTTGTTTTTTAAACTGGTCCAGTCCTCGGACATTGAAACTGAAATCATTTGTTTTCAGTTTTAAATTGTTTTAAAGGCACTGTTGGTAATTACCCAAAATGATTAATAGCATAAAACCTTTCTTGGTAACGAGTAATGGGAAGAGGTTGATAGTATGAAACACTGTGAGAAACAGCTCCCTCTGAACTTACTTAGTTTTCGAGAAAGAAGTATTTTTGACGAATTTGATTTCGAGACCTTAGATTCAGAATTTGAGGTCTCAAAATCATGCATCTGAAAGCACTAAACTTTATGTGACGACGGTGTTTTTACTTTCATTATTATCTTGCAACTTTTATGACAGATTAAGCTAAAATTTTCACAGGTTTGATAGTTTAGATACACCAAGCGAGGAGACTAGTCTTTGACAATTACCAATGGTGTCCAGTGTCTGTAAAAAGATAATGCAGCCTGGTCCCTTGCAACTTCTGAACCTTGTGTTTGTTCATCATTTTATCTCAAGCAGATGTTTTATTTATTTGTTAATTTCACAATGTACAAGTTGTACTGTTTTGTTGACTGTCTTTCAAAAACTTACCAATCACTTGATTTTTAATAATGTGTCTGAAAATCTCATGTATTTCTTAATTCTTTCTCTGTTGCCATGCTAGTTGTTTCTTTGACAGAGTTTGCTGCTGCCTGTACAGATGATGATGTCTAACAACTTGGATCGTGTCTAGAACTGCAGGCTATCCATGTGACCATAAAGATTGTTATATCTAGGAACTCGACGCTTCACTACAAACACTGTAGATCAGCCATGTGACTGCAATTATTATCTACATTGGGTAAGTCTTGAAGTTTTATCCATATCTACTCAATTTGAACTTTACTTTGTCTCAATTTAAAAAAAACTTGTCCAGTGCACTAAGATCATATCTCTTAGGTTTTTTTTATATACCCTATCAAGTCTTCGGACACTTGTAACTAAAAAATATTAACAAACTCAGAAAACTCTAGATGTTAAATGCTAATGCTGTCCAGTCCCTTGAAACTTTTTAACCTAGTGTCTTTCAATCCCAAGCAAATGTGCTTTTTCTTAATGTTCACAATGTACAACTTGGTACTGTTTTGTTGAATGTCTTTCAAAAACTTACCAATCTTGTTATGTTTAATAATGTGTCTGATAATCTAATGTATTTCTTAATTCTTTCTCTGTTCCCATTTTGGTTGTTTCTTTGACAGACTTGGCTGCTGCCTGCACAGATGATGGAAGTCTCTTTGAACATGTCTAGAAACTCTCTGTTACACTTCAACCACTGTAGGTCACCCATGTGACGCTAACTGTTATCTTCAGTGGGTAAGTCTTGAAGTTTGATTCCATATCTAGCCTACTCAACTTGATTTTAATTTGTCTCATCAAACAAAACAAAACCCATGCACCGAGGTCATATCTCTCTGTTGTTTTTCAACCTGATCCGGTCCTAGCTCATTGCAACTGAAATCATTTGTTTTCAGTTTTACATTGTTTTAAAAAGATAATACAGCCCATTCCGTTGCAACTTCTGAACCTCGTGTTTTTCATTATTTTTTCTCAAGCATATGTTTTTTTTTTTGTTTTTTTTTCACAATGTATAAGTTGTACTGTTTTGTTGACTGTCTTTCAAAAACTTACAAATCTCTTGATTTTTAATAATGTGTCTGATAATGTCATGTGTTTCTTAATTCTGTCTCTGTTGCGATGCTGGTTGTTTCTTTGACAGAGTTGGCTGCTGCCTGCACAGATGATGGAAGTCTCTTTGAACATGTCTAGAAACTCACTGCAGGTTATCCGTGTGACTGTGCAGGTTATGCCATCTAGAAACACTCAGCTACATTACAACCACTGTAGGTCATCCAGGTGACGCTAACTGTTATCTTTTATGGGTAAGTCTTGAAGTTTTATTCCATTTCTAGCCTACTCAACTTGATTTATAATTTGTCTCATTAAACAAAACTTGTCCAATACAGCAAGTTGTTTTTTACACCTGATCCAGTCCTCGGACATTGCAACTGAAATCATTTGTTTTCAGTTTTAAATTGTTTTCAAAAGATGATGCAGCCCAGTCCCTTGCAACTTCTGAACCTCATGTTTTTCATTTTTTTTTTCTAAAGCATATATTCTGGTTTTTTTTTCCACAATGTCAAGTTGTTCTGTTTTGTTGACTGATTTTCAAAAACTTACGAATCTTTTGATTTTTAATAATGTGTCTGAAATTCTCATGCATTTCTTAATTCTGTCTCTGTTGCTATGCTGGTTGTTTCTTTGACAGAGTTGGCTGCTGACTGCACAGATGATGATGTCTAACAACTTGGAACATCTATAAACTCACTGCAGGCTATCCATGTGACTGTGAAGGTTGTGCTATCTGGAAACTCAATGCCTCACTTCAACCACAGTAGATCATCCATGTGACGCGAACTGTTATCTTCAATGGGTAAGGTTAAAGATCTTACGAATCAGAAAAACGTTGATGTAATCCACAAATGTTCCGTTGCCTGTTTAGGCCATAGGGCCTACCATTTTCTTTTTAAACTGTGTTCCCTTCCTTTGATGCCATATTGATACTGTACTTAAAACGTCCAATCCACTAATAAATTGTTTTTGTTTCGTTACGAATATGATATTTTTTGTCTGAAATTGGCGCTTGATTAACAGGTCATAGAACTTACAAATCAGACAACCCTGGATGTAATCCAAAAGGTTTCCTTTGCCTGTTTAGGTCATACCAGTTTTTTGTAAAACTGTGTTCCCTTTAAAGCTATATTGATATTGTACTAAAAACACTCACTCCAAAAACTATATCGATTTGCATGATTCATATTTTGCTGATTAGTAAAATCAATGCTACATTCTTACCACTGCAGGTTATCCATGTGACGGCCCAGTTACTGCTACACTCCAACCACGCCAGGTCATCCATTTGTATACTCACTGCTTCACTCCAAACACTGTCGGTCATCTATGCGACAGTAACTAAACATCTTCAATGGGCAAGTCTTGAAGTTTTATCCTGTATCTATCTAAATATAACTTTGATTTGTCTCCTAAAACAAAACTTGCCCCTTATACTAAGGCCATATCTCTCTCCATTGTTTTTACTTGATCAAATCCTCGAACACTTGCAAATAAAATCATAAGTTGTTCCCAGGCTGATTTTTTGTCGTTCGTGAAATATTTGTCGATCGTGAAGTTTGTGCCATTCTTTTGAAAAAATTGCAAATTCAATTGCGCAACCCCCCCCACCCAAAAAAACCTCTAAAAATAAACATTGTTTCTATTTCGTTACAAATGTAACATTTGTTGTCTGAAATAGATGCTATATTGACAGATTAACGAACTAAATTGGCAAACTCTGGATGTAATCCTAATATTTTGCTCTGCCTCATTAGGGCACACCACCTTTTGTTTAAAACTGTATTCCCTTTGATGCCATATTGATATTGTTTACTTAAAACATGCAATCCTAAAACTATATCAATTTGCACGTTTGATATTTTGCTGAATCTTTTATCAGTTGTAATCTTTTTGGCTGATTTGTAAACTCACTGCAGGCCATCCATGTGACAGCACTGACTGTACTGTCTAGAACTCTCTGCTACACTCCAACCACGGCAGGTCATCCAAGTGACGCCAGAGGTTGTGCTGTCTAGAACTCACTGCTACACTCCAATCGCGGCAGGTCATCCACATGACTGCACAGGTTGTGCTATCTAGGATCTCACTGCTTCACTCCAACCACTGCAGGCCATCCATGTGACAGCACAGGCTGTGCTGTCCAGAACTCACTGCTTCACTCCATCCACTGCAGGTCATTCAAGTGACGTCACAGGTTGTGCTGTCTAGAACTCTCTGCTACACTCCAATCGTGGCAGGTCATCCACATGACTGCACAGGTTGTGCTATCTAGGATCTCACTGCTACACTCCAACCACGGCAAGTAATCCAAGTGACGTCACAGGTTGTGCTATCTAGGAACTCACTGCTGCACTTCAACCCTCGTAGGCTATCCATTTGACGGCAACTGTTTACTTCAATGGGCAAGTCTTGAAGTTTATCCTGTATCTACTTAAATTGAACTTTAATTTGTCTTCTTAAACAAAACATTTCCCTTACACTGAGGCCAAATCTCTCCATTGGGTTTACCTGATCCAGTCCTTGAACACTTGCAAATAAAATCATTATGTTTTTTCACTTATGAATTTTTTCCCAGGCTGATTTTGTGTCATTTGTGACCCGCTATGTGAAAATGAGTCAGATGTGGCGCAATGCATTAGCGTATATTGGACAAAACATGTGGAAGGGGTCGTTTTGGAGGAGAATTTTTTTCTTTACTTATTTAGGATCTACTTTTTCATGGTCAAATAACTCAATTTTAGTCAATAAAGCTATGAAAATTATAATAGTGGGATCATAATTTTTTGTGCCCCTATTATTTCTACAGTGTGAGAAGAGTCGGCGTTATGCCGATGATCTGAATGAGCTTCAAGATGCTAATCTCCAAGGCTTAGAGTGAGAAATAGTGGGAATCGTCAAAGACAATTTCCTCGCTGATAAAAAAAGACGGTGACAGTTCAGATGACCAAGCAGTAAGCTGTTCCTCTACTGACGAACGGCCGAGCAGTGATGAAGAAGACAGCGGGGATGACATCGACAACAACGACAGACCAGCCGTGATTGTCGGCAATGCTGGTGGTGATGTCGATCTTGACACCAAGCGAGTGAAGGCAGGGGACTTCCTCTGCAACTGCAAGCTTTCTAACGGCTCGCCTTGCTCATCTTGGTATTTGGTGAAAGAGCTGCTTGCATCTCGCTACGAAATGGCAGAATTCACAAAAGGTAGGCCACACACGAATTGTTTGTTTTGTTTCCCTTAAGTTACACAAGTCTGTACTGTTTCAAATAATTAGTGCATGGCTAGGCTTTTTTCTCGGTTTTTGTGTGGGACATATTTTGGGGGTGTTTTTAAAATTTTGTGTACCGTGTTGGGACCAGGAATGGATGATGTTGGGTACTCATGACTGACTAGCCCTGGGCGTCTAGGCCTACCTCTCACTCTTGTATGTCCTGCAATCACATGTAAGAGAGGATGCAAAGATCAAAAAAATAATGTGCAACTCTTGTTAGACTATACCTATTTCTGTTAAAGGTATAATCAAAAGAATTACGATGTCCTATCATTATAATCAGTACAAAAATACAAAACGAGGCTTGTAATAAGACACACAAAATTGTTTGTTATGTTAGTCGCTAATTTTAGTGGGTCAAGCTATTTTGCCATGGTTTCTTAAAATAAGTTTGTTGAAAAGTCACATAATACATTTTTGTGATCCTGTTATCTTGATACTGACGATAATATTATTATTTAGTTAAAACTACACATGGAACAATGTTTGTCAAATTATTCATTCATGTATTTTCATACTTGCAGGGGAGAAGGACATGCTTATCCTTGGTCTGATTCGAGGTGCTGCAAACAACAGCGACACCACAGTTTGCAATCGCAGAAAGGAGCAAAGACAACGCTCTAACCAGAGATCATCATATTCCTACCATGGTAACACTGTATGCGGGCCTACATTCCTGTTTCTCCACAAGTAAGAATCAACTTTGTTTACTAGTTCATACTTGCAAAGGCGATATGAATTTTGACGTCACAGTGCTTTTTTCGCCAAGAATGTTTTGCAGGAGTTGAGCACAAGTTAACTGATTCAAATTGTAATTTGCAAAATTGTGACCTTTAAATTCTTGTCGCATTAGCATTGAACCCAAGTCTCTACACTCCTGGGGTGACGGCTCCATCTATCGTAAATAATCCAAGGTTATGTTCTACTTGTTAAATCATTTTCCGAAGTAGGTTTGTGCAATTTTTCAAAACCATTCCAAGTTGGTGTTGTACACTACGGTCAAGCTTTTATGCCACGTTTTTTTGTGATCCTATTATTTTTATACTGACAATGTTATTGTTAACTACACATGGAACCAAAACAAGTTATGTTTGTCAAATTATTCATTCATGTATTTTTATACTTGCAGGGGAGAAGGACATGCTTATCTTTGGTCTGATTCGAGGTGCTGGCAAACAACAGCGACACCACAGTTTGCAACCGCAGAAAGGAGCAAAGACAACGCTCTAACCAGAGATCATCATATTCTTACCGAGGCAATACTGTATGAGCGCCTACATTCCTGTTTCTCCACAAGTAAGAATCAACTTTGTTTACTTGTTCATACTTGCAAATGCGATATGAATTGTGACGTCACAGGGCCGTTTCGCAGGAGTTGAGCACAAGTCGATTCAAATTATTTGTTGCAAAATTGTGACCTCAAAATTCTTATCGCATTCGCATTCAAGTCTCGACAGGCCTGGGGTGACCGGTTTTTGTTCTCCAGCTGCTCCATGCATCTGAAACTCTCTACTACTTAATCTTAGATTGTGTCTTTGTACCACAACATTCAAATCTCTTCTCAAAACTTATGTGACAGGTTTTCAAGGACTAATTTTTTTTTTCTTTCGGTTTGTTTGTGCGTTTATCATAGCTGCAGTACTTCTCAGTTCTATTTACCTTGGAGAAAAGGGTTTGCCCTTGTGTTTCTGGCATGTTAGGCGATGACGTTGTATATTTGGGTCTTGTATTTAAAAAACTTAGCATAACTGTCTTAAACATTGCTGCTCTCAGTAAATAAATGGATGATGCTTTATAAATGCTTGATTTTATTATTTTTCAACTTCTTCAGATCGAGGGGGTTCTTAAAGAGGGTCAGAACACTCAAGCAGGCCACCTTGATTCCAAGATGGTAGAGATTGAACAGAAACTGTCTAATGAGAACAGCAGTGATGAACACGACTAGAGTCCCCATTACAATAACTGCCTCAAACCATTATGAGAACACCGGTTGGATGTTTCTTACTGTCCTCAAGGAAATTGTTAAGTATACTTTTTGTATCAACCCTTCAATTTTCCCAAAAGCACATTCTGTCCAGTCCTTCCAAACTCTTCATCCTACCGATTTGCAAACATGAAACTGTTCAGGAGCTGCTTAAATTTTCTCAAACCAAATTGGTCACCCAGTTAGTTGCGATGTGGAAAGCTCTAAACTCATGTTATGTTCTGTCCTTGTCTAGTCCTAGTCTTGTCTGTCCCCAGGGTAAATTGTAAAAAGCACTATGCTTCAAATGTTTCCTGCATATTGGTAGTAACTTAAAGTTTCTTTAGCCATGCTATAACTATGTTTCAAGCGATGTTGTTCCTCAAAAACTAAGTTGGGCTGTATTTAAATTTACCAAAAATCATTTGTCAAGTATTTTACAAAGTGTGGCAACCGAGTGATTTTTCAAATGGGATTTATATTGTCATGTATGCTTTGATTTCATACAGGTTGCCATGCAGGACGTCCTTAGATAGGGTTGGCTGCTGCTAGCACAGATGATAAAAGCATGTCAACCTGGAACAAAAGAACATTGGTGAAGGGTCTACAACATAGATTGGCGTGGCATCTTTGAAGGTATATGCACATTTTATGAACCTTGTGATTTTATTACATTGTTCTCAAGCCACAGCTGCGCCATCCCTGATAGACAAAACTTTCTAAGCTGTAAAAATTTCAACTCGCTACAAGTTCACCCAATGATTGTGCGATGGGTTTGTCCAGCCTTTCAAAAACTTGGCAAACTTGGTACTCTGAAATTTGTATTCTCACTTGATGTTGTGATGCCTTTGATATTTCGTCGAAACTCCTGTTGTCCAGTTTTGTGGCATCTCTTGAAACCATACCTAGGTCATGTTGAACTGCTCATGTCATTTTCAAAGCAACCTTGTACAATCTCTCATTACCATTTCCTGATGACATTGTATGGCTTTAATTATTGTTTAATCACAGCGATACAATGTCTTGCTAAATGACTTTTGATGAAATGATTAATGTTTGCTTTTTTTCTTCTTCAGATTATTCACCGATTGAAAAACCAACTCATTGTCCCAAGCAATACACCAGTCCCCCTCGGACCTAGGGTCATTTATACCCAAAGTCAATTTGATAAGGAACCTAGTCTCTTCATCACCAGTCTCCCCCCTCGGACCTAGGGTCATTTATACCCGAAGTCAATTTGATTAGGAACCTTTAGTACCTTCCCTTCCTCACCAGTATCCCCCAGACTTAGGGTCTTCTATACCCGAAGTCAATTCATTTGGGACCATAGACCTTTCACCTGCCCTTCCTGCTCCAACAGGCAACTTCAGCTTCCACTCTCCAATACGAGCAAGAGATGGAGTCGAGCAGTCTAAAAGAATTCTTTAAGTATACTTTTTGTATCAACCCTTCAATTTTCCAAAAGCACATTCTCTTCAGTCCCTCATCTTTTCATCGTACTGATTTTCAAACATCAAACCGTTCATGAGCTGCTTAAATTTTCTCAAACCAAAGGTACACAGACCCTTTAATGTTTGGCTTGACTTTGTTTGGATTGGTCACCCAGTTGGTTGTGGCATATAATGCTCCAAACCCATGTTGTGTGGTCTCACAAAAACTAAGATCTTTGGCGGTCTTTAAATTTACCGAAAATCATTTGTCATGTATTTTTCAAAATGTGGCATTCATGTGATTTTTATTATGAGATTTTTATTGTCATGTATGCTTTGACTTGATGTAGGTTGCCATGCAGGACGTCCGTAGACAGGGTTGGCTGCTGCTAGCACTGATGATGAAAGCATGTAAACCTGCAATAAAAGAACGTCGGTGAAGGGTCTACAACATCGATTGCCATGACATCATTGAAGGTATATGTAAATTTATTGTGATTTTATTACACTTTTATTGTTCCCAAGCCACAACCGTGCCATCTCTGATAGGCAAAATGTTGAATCCCTCAAAACTTGCTAAGCTGAATAAATTGTCAACTCGCTACAAGTTCATCACCAATGGTTGTGCAGTCTTTTGAAAATATCAAGGGGTTGTCCAGCCTTTCAAAAACTAAGCAAACTTGGTACTCTGAAATTTGTATTCTCACTTGTTGTTGTGATGCCTTTGATATTTCATCAAAACTTCCGCTGTCCAGTTTTGTAGCATCTCTTGAACTGCTCAAGTCATTTTTAAAGCAACCTGCTGCAATCTCTCATTACCATTTCTTGATGACATTGTACGGCTGTAATTATTGTTTAATTACAGCCCTACAATGTCTTGCTAGTTGACTTTTGATGAAATGATTAATGTTGTGTGTGAACCAACTTATTGTCTTCAGCTATACACCAGTCCCCCCTCGGACCTACGGTCATTTATACCCAAAGTCAATATGATTAGGAACCTAGTCTGCTCATCACCAGTCTCCCCAGACTTAGGGTCTTCTATACCCGAAGTCAATGCATTGAGGACCATAGACATCTCACCACGCCCTTTCTGCATCTTAAACTACCACCCTCCCGTATAAGCAAGAGTTGGAGTCAAGCAGTCATCTGACGGACAGAGTCTGAAACATTGAGTTCACCAGTTCTTTTCAAAACCAGAAATCACTCAATCTTACTGGTTACAGTTTTGAGATATTATTGAAACTCCAGAGCAAATCTATACAGGAATACACAATCAAAGAAGTGTTATTGCAGTAATGCTTCTCATATTCAAACTTCTAGAGAAAGAAAATTATATCTATTTTACATAATCATACTTCTTCACAATGCAATGTTTCTCCAAAATGTATTATACTATCAAAAGCTGCTATACTTCTTAGTTTTATTTATCATGGAGTAAAGGGTTTGCCATGGTGTTTCTGGCATGTATACAAATGATGTTGAATATTTGAGTCTTGTATTTCAAAAACTTAGCAAAACTCCCTTAAACCTTATGGCTCTCAGCAACTAAAAAGATTTAGTTTTATTAATGCTTGATTTTATTATTTTTCAACTACTTCAGATGAAGAGGGCTCTTGAAGAGGGGTCAGGATAATCATGCAGACCACCTTGCTTTCAAGACAGTAGAGATTGAATAGAAACTGTCTAATGAGAACAGCAGTAATGAACATGACGTTTAGAGTTCCCATCATGAACACTGTCTCAAACCATCATGAGAACACTGGTTGGATGCTTAAAAGTGCCCTCAAGGAATTCGTTAAGTATACTTTTTGTAAACCCTTCAATTTTTCAAAAGCACATTCTGTCCATACTCAAATATTTTCATGCTACTGAATTTCAAACATCATACTGTTAATGAGTTGCTTAGATTTTCTTAAACCAAAGGTACACAGACCCTTTATCTTTTGGCTTGACTTTGTTTGGATTGGTCACCAGTTGGTTGTGAAATAGAAAGCTCTAAGCTCATGTTGTGTTGTTCCTCAAAAACTAAGATCTTTGACTGTCTTTAAATTTACCGAAAATCATTTGTCATATATATGTAAAAATGTGGTATTCTTGCGATTATGGGATTTATATTGTCATGTATGCTTTGATTTCATACAGGTTGCCATGCAGGACGTCCTTAGCTAGGGTTGGCTGCTGCTGGAACAGATGACGAAAGCATGTCAACCTGAAACAAAAAAAACATCGGTAAAAGTTCTACAAGATAGACTGCCCTGACATCATTAAGGTATATGCACATTTTATGAACCTTATGATTTTATTACATTGTTTTTGTTCCCAAGCAACAGCTGTGCCATCTCTGATAGGCAAAACTTGCTTAGCTGAATAAATTTTCAACTCGCTACAACTCGCTACGCCCTTCCTGCCTTTCAAAAACTTAGCAAACTTGGTACTCTGAAATTTGTATTCTCACTTGATGTTGTGATGCCTTTGATATTTCGTAAAAACTCCTGTTGTCCAGTTTTGTGGCATCTCTTAAAACCCTACCTAAGTCATGTTGAACTGCCCATGTCATTTTTAACCTTGTCTACCTTGTACAATCTCATGATACCATTTCATGTTGACATTGTATGGCTGTAATTATTGTTTAATTACAGCGATACAATGTCTTGCTAAATGACTTTTGATCAAATGCTTAAAGCTATTGGACACTTTCGGTAAACAGTGTTGTCCAAGGCCCACACTTTGTGTACCACAACTTCCATATCAAATAACAAACCTGTGAAAATTAAGGCTCAATCGGTCATCGGAGTCGAGAGAAAACAACGGAAAAACCCACCCTTGTTTCCGCGCGTTGCGCCGTGTCATGACATGTGTTTAAAATAAATCCGTAATTCTCGTTAACGAGAATTTATATTGTTTTGCTGTTTTCTCAAAAAGTAAAGCATTTCATGGAATAATATTTCAAGAGAAGTCTTTCACCATTGCCTTCTGTAAACCCTGTAAGTTATTTGTAAATCTGTGAACTTTTATTTTTTTTTCTGAACCGAAAGGGTCCAATGGCTTTAAAGGCAGTGGACACTATTGGTAATTACTCAAAATAATTATTAGCATAAACCCTTACTTGGTAACGAGTAATGGGGAGAGGTTGATAGTATAAAACATTTTGAGAAACAGCTCCCTCTGAAAGGACGAAGTTTTCGAGGAAGGAGTAATTTTCCACGAATTTGATTTCGAGACCTCAAGTTTAGAATTTGAGGTCTCGAAATCAAGCATCTGAAAGCACACAACTTTGTGTGACAAGGGTGTTTTTTCTTTCATTATTATCTCGCAACTTCGACGACCAATTGAGCTCAAAACTCACAGGTTTGTTATTTTATGCATAAGTTGAGATACACCAAGTGAGAAGACTTGCCTTTGACAATTACCAACAGTGTCCACTGTCTTTAATGTTGTGTGTTTTTTTTCTTCAGATTATTCACTGATTGCAGAGCCAACTTATTGTCCCAAGCAATACAGCAGTCCCTGGTCGGACCTAGGGTCAATTATACTCGAAGTCAATATGATTAGGGACCTAGTCTCTTCATCACAGTATCCCCCCCAGACTTAGGGTCTTCTATACCCGAAGTCAATTCATTTAGAACCATAGACTTCCCACCATCCTGCTCCAAGATGCATCTTCAGCTACCACTCTATGAGCAAGAGTTGGCGTCCAGCAGTCATCTGACGGACAGAGTTTACTGTCTGAAACATTGAGCCCACCGGTTCTTCTCAGAACCAGAAGTCACTCAATAGAGATCTACCTACTGAGTTGGAAATCATTACGCTATTGTTACTACTTATTATTGCGTTCCCTCTCGAAGTCAAATCAACTACAAATTTCATTTGCCAATAATTTCTGAGGCCTCGTCCTGACAAATTGAAGAGCCACAGTTGATTCTGTATAAAGGTTTTGAAGCTTAAAAGCAATGTGCGCTTTTTGGAAATTTTTGACCGTTTTAATCCTTTATATATTTAGTTGTATACAAAAGCTGTGAACCTTTCCTTCTTTTTAAAAGGTGGTCACAGGGTCAATTATACTCGAAGTCATATTCAAATTTCATGAGAAAGAAAATTATATCTGTTTACATAATCGTACTTTTTCCAATTGCATAGTTTCTCAAAAATGGATTATACTATCAAAAGCTGCAATACTACTTTATTTATCACGGAGAAAAGGGTTTGCCGTGGTGTTTCTGGCATGTTAGGCAAATGATATTGTATATATGGGTCTTGTTTTTCAAAAACTAAGCATAACCGTCTTAAACATTTCTGCTCTCAGTAAATAAATTGATGACACTTTATAAATGCTTGATTTTATTATTTTTCATTTACTCCAGATCGAGGAGGCTCTTGAAGAGGGTCAGAACACTCCAAGCAGACCACCTTGCTTTCAAGATGGTAGAGATTGAATAGAAACTGTCTAGCGAGAACAGCAGTGATGAACACGACGTCCAGAGTTCTTGTCTAGACAACCGTCTCCAACCATCATGAGAACACTGGTTGGATGCGTTGTACTGCCCTCAAGGAAATTGTTTTAAAAGTATAGTTTATACAACCCTTCAATTTTCCAAAAGCACATTCTACCAGTTCCTGAAAAATTGTCATCCAACTGTTCATGAGCTGCTTAAATTTTCTCAAACAGACCCTTTCGTTTTGGCTCTACTTTGTTTGCATTGGTCACCCAGTTGGATGTTAAACAAAAAGCTCCAAACTCATGTTGTGTTGTTCCTCAAAAACTAAGATGTTACCAAATTTACGGAAAACCATTTGCCAAGTATTTTTCCAAATGTGACTATCAGACAATCCTAGATGTTCTTTAAAGTTTTCCTTTGTCTAATTAGGTCATCCCAGCCTTTATTAACCCGAGTGCCATATTGGTGTTGTACTTTAAAACATGCAATCTATTAATCGATTTGCATGTTTCGTATTTAGCAGATATCTCCCTTATTTGAGTAGTTGTCATTTTAAGCCATTCTTAGATGTCCACCTAAGTTTTTAAGAGCCAAATTATCATGCAACTGTTTTAGTGTTTGTTTTTTCTGACTTTTTTTTTTCTTCACTTTTTTTTAACTCTTTCAAATTTTTGATTTGTTACAAATTGGTTCTGGTACCCGTTATCTTTTAGAAATATTTAATATTAAACAACCTGACCATTTCAAACGATAAGTTAAGCTGGTGTTGGGTTTACTAATTGGAACTTCTTTTGGCTGAGGACACTTCAGATGGAACTTCATTCATAGCTACATTGAACCTGTGAGTATTAACAAATTTATTTACTAACTTCGCCACATCATTGAACAACGACACTACAGAGTAAACTTCAGCTGCAGCTACATTTGGACATGTGAGTATGAAAAAACTTTCTTGAAAAATCACGCCACACGCACAACATGGAACGGAGCATATGCGGCCCCAGGCCGACGGTCCTGAGTGCAAACCTTTATCAGAGCTATCCTTTAACTGTCCTATTTCTTGCCCCAAAACTCCTGACAATGTCTCCCCCAATAAATCGCCCCGGTAAGTATCTACCAAGTGTTTCCAATAGTATGTCCAAAGTGTTCTCTTAGTTTGAGTGTTTTTTTTTCCTTAAAATATATTAACTCTTCCAGGTTTTTATTATAAGCTCTTCCAAGTTCTTAATTAACTCTTAAAAAGTTATTTATCAACTCTTCCAAATATTTTTCTCTTCATCAACTCTTCTAATTTATTCATCAACTCTTCCAAGTTATTTATCACTTCTTTGGAGTTTTCCTCCAAATCTATCAATTCTTCCAAGTTTTTGTTATCAGCTCTTAAAAGATGTTTTCTCAAATCTCCCAAGTTATTAATCAACTCTTCGATTTGTTTTGTCTCAACCCTTTAAAATTTGTGTTCTTCATCAACTCTTCCAAGTATTTTGTACCAGTTATTCAAAGTCTTTTTCTCTTCAACAACTCTTCCAAGTTATTTATCAACTCTTTGAGTTTATCTTCAAATCTATCAACTCTTCCAAGTTTTTGTTAAGCTCTTCCAAGTAGTTTTTATCAGCTCTTCAAAGTCTTTTTATCTTCATCAAGTCTTCCAAGTTATTAATCAACTCTTCCAAGTAATTCATCAATTCTTTGGGGTTTTCCTTCAAATTTATCAGCTCTTCTAAGTTTTTTGTTTCTCAACTCTTCCAAGTATTATTTATCAGTACTTCAAAGTTTTGTTCTTTTCCTCAACTCTTCCAAGTTATTCATCAACTCTTTAAGGTTTTCCTTCAATCTATCAACTCTTCCAAGTATTTTGTATCAGTTGTTCAAAGTCTTTTTCTCTTCAACAACTCTTCCAAGTTATTTGTCAATTCTTTGGGGGTTTTCTTCAAATCTATCAGCTCTTAGTTTTTGTTTCTCAACTCTTCCAAGTATTTTGTATCAGTACTTCAAAGTTTTGTTCTTTTCCTCAACTCTTCCAAGTTATTAATCAACTCTTTAAGGTTTTCCTTCGAATCTATCAACTCTTCCAAGTATTTTGTATCAGTTATTCAAAGTCTTTTTCTCTTCAACAACTCTTCCAAGTAAATCTATCAACTCTTCCAAGTTGTTTTTAAGCTCTTCAAAGTCTTTTTCTCTTCATCAACTCTTCCAAGTTTATCTTCAAATCTATCAACTCTTCCAAATGTTTGTTATAAGCTCTTCCAAGTTATTCATCAACTCTTCCAAGTTATTCATCAACTCTTTGGGGTTTTCCTTCAAATCTATGAACTATTCCAAGTTGATTTATAAGCTCTTCGAAGTCTTTTTCTTTTCATTAACTCTTCCAAGTTATGTATCAACTCTTTGAATTTGTCTTCAAATCTATAAGCTCTTCCAAGTTGTTTTCCCTAGCTCTTCCAAATATTTTTATCAGCTCTTCAAAGTTTTTTGTGTCTCAACTCCTCAAAGCTTCAAATCTATTATTTATCAGCGCTTCAAAGTTTTTTTTTTCTCTTCATTAATTCTTAGAAGTTATTTGTTAACTTCTCAAAGTTGTTTTCTCAACTCTTTCCAGTTACTCTTTTCCAAGTTGTTGGAATTAGTTTCCATTGTTTGTTCGATATGCAAATTAGTTTCCTTTGTTTGTTCCGATATGCAAATTAGTTTCCTTGGTCTTTTTCGATATGCAAATTAGTTTCCATTGTCTTTTTCGATATGCTAATTAGTTTCCATTGTTTGTTCCGAGATGCTAATTAGTTTTCTTTGTTTGTTCTGATATGCTAATTAGTTGCCTTTGTCTTTTTGGATATGCAAATTTGTTTTCTTTGTCTTTTTCGACATGCAAATTTGTTTCCTTTGTCTTTTTCGATATGCTAATTAGTTGCCTTTGTCTTTTTCGATATGCAAATTAGTTTCCAGTGTTTGTTTCGATATGCAAATTAGTTTCTTTTGTTTGTTCGATATGCAAATTAGTTTCCATTGTTTTTTTCCGATATGCAAATTAGTTTCTTTTGTTGGTTCCGATGTGCGAATTAGTTTCCATTGTTTGTTCGATATGCAAATTAGTTTCCATTGTTTGTTCGATATGCAAATTAGTTTCCTTTGTCTTTTTTGATATGCAAATTAGTTTCCTTTGTCTTTTTCGATATGCAAATAAGTTTCCTTTGTTTGTTTCGATATGCAAATTAGTTTCCATTGTTTGTTCCGAGATGCTAATTAGTTTTCTTTGTCTTTTTCGATATGCAAATTTGTTTCCTTTGTCTTTTTCGACATGCAAATTTGTTTCCTTTGTCTTTTTCGATATGCAAATTAATTTCCATTGTTTGTTCCGATATGCAAATTAGTTTCCTTTGTCTTTTTCGACATGCAAATTAGTTTCCTTTGTCTTTTTTGATATGCAAATTAGTTTCCATTGTTTGTTCCGATATGCAAATTAGTTTCCTTTGTCTTTTTCGATATGCAAATTAGTTTCCATTGTTTGTTCCGATAAGCTAATTAGTTTCCATTGTCTTTTTCGATATGCTTATTAGTTTCCTTTGTTTGTTTCGATATGCAAATTAGTTTCTTTTGTCTTTTTCGATATGCTTATTAGTTTCCTTTGTTTGTTTCGATATGCAAATAAGTTTCCTTTGTTTGTTCCGATATGCTAATTAGTTTCCTTTGTCTTTTTCGACATGCAAACTAGTTTCCTTTGTCTTTTTCGATATGCTAATTAGTTGCCTTTGTCTTTTTCGATATGCAAATTAATTTCCATTGTTTGTTTCGATATGCAAATTAGTTTCTTTTGTTTGTTCGATATGCAAATTAGTTTCCATTGTTTTTTCCGATATGCAAATTAGTTTTCTTTGTTTGTTCCGATATGCTAATTAGTTTCCTTTGTCTTTTTCGACATGCAAACTAGTTTCCTTTGTCTTTTTCGATATGCTAATTAGTTGCCTTTGTCTTTTTCGATATGCAAATTAATTTCCATTGTTTGTTTCGATATGCAAATTAGTTTCTTTTGTTTGTTCGATATGCAAATTAGTTTCCATTGTTTTTTCCGATATGCAAATTAGTTTTCTTTGTTTGTTCCGATATGCTAATTAGTTTCCTTTGTCTTTTTCGACATGCAAACTAGTTTCCTTTGTCTTTTTCGATATGCTAATTAGTTGCCTTTGTCTTTTTCGATATGCAAATTAATTTCCATTGTTTGTTTCGATATGCAAATTAGTTTCTTTTGTTTGTTCGATATGCAAATTAGTTTCCATTGTTTTTTCCGATATGCAAATTAGTTTCTTTTGTTTGTTCGATGTGCGAATTAGTTTCCATTGTTTGTTCGATATGCAAATTAGTTTCCATTGTTTGTTCGATATGCAAATTAGTTTCCTTTGTCTTTTCCGACATGCCTATTAGTTTCTTTTGTTGGTTCCGATATGCAAATTAGTTTCCTTTGTCTTTTTCGACATGCAAATTAGTTTCCTTTGTCTTTTTCGACATGCAAATTAGTTTCCTTTGTTTTTTCCGATATGCAAATTAGTTTCTTTTGTTTGTTCGATGTGCGAATTAGTTTCCATTGTTTGTTCGATATGCAAATTAGTTTCCATTGTTTGTTCGATATGCAAATTAGTTTCCTTTGTCTTTTTCGATATGCAAATTAGTTTCCATTGTTTGTTCCGATAAGCTAATTAGTTTCCATTGTCTTTTTCGATATGCTTATTAGTTTCCTTTGTTTGTTTCGATATGCAAATTAGTTTCTTTTGTCTTTTTCGATATGCTTATTAGTTTCCTTTGTTTGTTTCGATATGCAAATAAGTTTCCTTTGTTTGTTCCGATATGCTAATTAGTTTCCTTTGTCTTTTTCGACATGCAAACTAGTTTCCTTTGTCTTTTTCGATATGCTAATTAGTTGCCTTTGTCTTTTTCGATATGCAAATTAATTTCCATTGTTTGTTTCGATATGCAAATTAGTTTCTTTTGTTTGTTCGATATGCAAATTAGTTTCCATTGTTTTTTCCGATATGCAAATTAGTTTTCTTTGTTTGTTCCGATATGCTAATTAGTTTCCTTTGTCTTTTTCGACATGCAAACTAGTTTCCTTTGTCTTTTTCGATATGCTAATTAGTTGCCTTTGTCTTTTTCGATATGCAAATTAATTTCCATTGTTTGTTTCGATATGCAAATTAGTTTCTTTTGTTTGTTCGATATGCAAATTAGTTTCCATTGTTTTTTCCGATATGCAAATTAGTTTTCTTTGTTTGTTCCGATATGCTAATTAGTTTCCTTTGTCTTTTTCGACATGCAAACTAGTTTCCTTTGTCTTTTTCGATATGCTAATTAGTTGCCTTTGTCTTTTTCGATATGCAAATTAATTTCCATTGTTTGTTTCGATATGCAAATTAATTTCTTTTGTTTGTTCGATATGCAAATTAGTTTCCATTGTTTTTTCCGATATGCAAATTAGTTTCTTTTGTTTGTTCGATGTGCGAATTAGTTTCCATTGTTTGTTCGATATGCAAATTAGTTTCCATTGTTTGTTCGATATGCAAATTAGTTTCCTTTGTCTTTTCCGACATGCCTATTAGTTTCTTTTGTTGGTTCCGATATGCAAATTAGTTTCCTTTGTCTTTTTCGACATGCAAATTAGTTTCCTTTGTCTTTTTCGACATGCAAATTAGTTTCCTTTGTTTTTTCCGATATGCAAATTAGTTTCTTTTGTTTGTTCGATGTGCGAATTAGTTTCCATTGTTTGTTCGATATGCAAATTAGTTTCCATTGTTTGTTCGATATGCAAATTAGTTTCCTTTGTCTTTTCCGACATGCCTATTAGTTTCTTTTGTTGGTTCCGATATGCAAATTAGTTTCCTTTGTCTTTTTCGACATGCAAATTAGTTTCCTTTGTCTTTTTCGACATGCAAATTAGTTTCCTTTGTCTTTTTCGATATGCAAATTAGTTTCCATTGTTTGTTCCGATATGCAAATTAGTTTCCTTTGTCTTTTTCGACATGCAAATTAGTTTCCATTGTTTGTTCCGATAGGCTAATTAGTTTCCATTGTCTTTTTCGATATGCTTATTAGTTTCCTTTGTTTGTTTCGATATGCAAATTAGTTTCTTTTGTCTTTTTCGATATGCAAATAAGTTTCCTTTGTTTGTTCCGATATGCTAATTAGTTTCCTTTGTCTTTTTCGACATGCAAACTAGTTTCCTTTGTCTTTTTCGATATGCTAATTAGTTGCCTTTGTCTTTTTCGATATGCAAATTAATTTCCATTGTTTTTTCGACATGCTTATTAGTTTCTTTTGTTGGTTCCGATATGCAAATGAGTTTCCTTTGTCTTTTTCGACATGCAAATTAGTTTCCTTTGTCTTTTTCGATATGCAAATTAGTTTCCATTGTTTGTTCCGATATGCAAATTAGTTTCCTTTGTCTTTTTCGACATGCAAATTAGTTTCCATTGTTTGTTCCGATAGGCTAATTAGTTTCCATTGTCTTTTTCGATATGCTTATTAGTTTCCTTTGTTTGTTTCGATATGCAAATTAGTTTCTTTTGTCTTTTTCGATATGCAAATAAGTTTCCTTTGTTTGTTCCGATATGCTAATTAGTTTCCTTTGTCTTTTTCGACATGCAAATGAGTTTCCTTTGTCTTTTTCGATATGCAAATGAGCTTCCTTTGTCTTTTTCGATATGCAAATTAGTTTCCTTTGTCTTTTTCGATATGCAAATTAGTTTCCTTTGTTTGTTTCGATATGCAAATGAGCTTCCTTTGTCTTTTTCGATATGCAAATTAGTTTCCTTTGTTTGTTTCGATATGCAAATTAGTTTCCTTTGTCTTTTTCGGTTTCTTTTGTTGGTTCCGATATGCAAATTAGTTCCCTTTGTCTTTTTCGACATGCCTATTAGTTTCTTTTGTTGGTTCCGATATGCAAATTAGTTTCCTTTGTCTTTTTCGACATGCCTATTAGTTTCCTTTGTCTTTTTCGATATGCAAATTAGTTTCCATTGTTTGTTCCGATATGCAAATTAGTTTCCTTTGTCTTTTTCGACATGCAAATTAGTTTCCATTGTTTGTTCCGATAGGCTAACTAGTTTCCATTGTCTTTTTCGATATGCTTATTAGTTTCCTTTGTTTGTTTCGATATGCAAATTAGTTTCTTTTGTCTTTTCCGACATGCCTATTAGTTTCTTTTGTTGGTTCCGATATGCAAATTAGTTTCCATTGTTTGTTCGATATGCAAATTAGTTTCCTTTGTCTTTTTCGATATGCAAATGAGCTTCCTTTGTCTTTTTTCGTATGCTAATGAGCTTCTATTGTCTTTTTTCGTATGCAAATGAGCTTCTTTTGTCTTTTTTCGTATGCAAATGAGCTTCTATTGTCTTTTTTTGTATGCTAGTAAGCGTTTTCTGCCTATTCAAATTGCATTCTTTTGTCGTATGCAAATTAGCTTCTATTGTCTTTTTTCGTATGCAAATGAGCTTCTATTGTCTTTTTTCGTATGCTAATAAGCGTTTTCTGCCTATTCAAATTGCCTTCTTTTGTCGTATGCAAATGAGCTTCTATTGTCTTTTTACGTATGCAAATGAGCTTCTTTTGGCTTTTTTTGTATGCAAATGAGCTTCTATTGTCTTTTTTCGTATGCAAATGAGCTTCTATTGTCTTTTTTCGTATGCAAATGAGCTTCTATTGTCTTTTTTCGTATGCTAATGAGCGTTTTCTGCCTATTCAAATTGCCTTCGGAATAAACAATGGAAACTAATTTGCATATCGGAACAAACAAAGGAAACTAATTTGCATATCGAAAAAGACAAAGGAAACTAATTTGCATATCGGAATAAACAATGGAAACTAATTTGCATATCGAAAAAGACAAAGGAAACTTATTAGAAAATTCGGAATAAACAAAGGAAACTAATTTGCATATCGGAATAAACAATGGAAACTAATTTGCATATCGGAACAAACAAAGGAAACTAATTTGCATATCGAAAAAGACAAAGGAAACTAATTTGCATATCGGAATAAACAATGGAAACTAATTTGCATATCGAAAAAGACAAAGGAAACTAATTTGCATATCGGAATAAACAATGGAAACTAATTTGCATATCGAAAAAGACAAAGGAAACTAATTTGCATATCGGAATAAACAATGGAAACTAATTTGCATATCGGAACAAACAAAGGAAACTAATTTGCATATCGGAACAAACAATGGAAACTAATTTGCATATCGGAACAAACAAAGGAAACTAATTTGCATATCGAAAAAGACAAAGGAAACTAATTGTCTTTTTTCGTATGCAAATGAGCTTCTATTGTCTTTTTTCGGAATAAACAATGAAAACTAATTTGCATATCGAAAAAGACAAAGGAAACTTATTAGAAAATTCGGAATAAACAAAGGAAACTAATTTGCATATCGGAATAAACAATGGAAACTAATTTGCATATCGGAATAAACAATTGAAACTAATTTGCATATCGAAAAAGACAAAGGAAACTTATTAGAAAATTCGGAATAAACAATGGAAACTAATTTGCATATCGAACAAGACAAAGGAAACTAATTTGCATATCGGAATAAACAATGGAAACTAATTTGCATATCGGAATAAACAATGGAAACTAATTTGCATATCGTAATAGACAATTGAAACTAATTTGCATATCGAAAAAGACAAAGGAAACTTATTAGAAAATTCGGAATAAACAATGGAAACTAATTTGCATATCGAAAAAGACAAAGGAAACTAATTTGCATATCGGAATAAACAATGGAAACTAATTTGCATATCGAAAAAGACAAAGGAAACTAATTTGCATATCGGAATAAACAATGGAAACTAATTTGCATATCGTAATAGACAATTGAAACTAATTTGCATATCGAAAAAGACAAAGGAAACTTATTAGAAAATTCGGAATAAACAAAGGAAACTAATTTGCATATCGAAAAAGACAAAGGAAACTAATTTGCATATCGGAATAAACAATGGAAACTAATTTGCATATCGGAATAAACAATGGAAACTAATTTGCATATCGTAATAGACAATTGAAACTAATTTGCATATCGAAAAAGACAAAGGAAACTTATTAGAAAATTCGGAATAAACAATGGAAACTAATTTGCATATCGGAACAAACAAAGGAAACTAATAGGCATGTCGAAAAAGACAAAGCAAACTAATTTGCATATCGAAAAAGACAAAAGAAACTAATTTGCATCTCGGAACAAACAATGGAAACTAATTTGCATATCGGAATAGACAATTGAAACTAATTTGCATATCGAAAAAGACAAAGGAAACTTATTAGAAAATTCGGAATAAACAATGGAAACTAATTTGCATATCGGAACAAACAAAGGAAACTAATTTGCATATCGGAATAAACAATGGAAACTAATTTGCATATCGGAACAAACAAAGGAAACTAATTTGCATATCGAAAAAGACAAAGGAAACTAATTGTCTTTTTTCGTATGCAAATGAGCTTCTATTGTCTTTTTTCGGAATAAACAATGAAAACTAATTTGCATATCGAAAAAGACAAAGGAAACTAATTTGCATATCGGAATAGACAATTGAAACTAATTTGCATATCGAAAAAGACAAAGGAAACTTATTAGAAAATTCGGAATAAACAAAGGAAACTAATTTGCATATCGGAATAAACAATGGAAACTCATTTGCATATCGGAATAGACAATTGAAACTAATTTGCATATCGAAAAAGACAAAGGAAACTAATTTGCATATCGGAATAAACAATGGAAACTAATTTGCATATCGAAAAAGACAAAGGAAACTAATTTGCATATCGGAATAAACAATGGAAACTAATTTGCATATCGGAATAAACAATTGAAACTAATTTGCATATCGAAAAAGACAAAGGAAACTTATTAGAAAATTCGGAATAAACAATGGAAACTAATTTGCATATCGAAAAAGACAAAGGAAACTAATTTGCATATCGGAATAAACAATGGAAACTAATTTGCATATCGGAATAAACAATGGAAACTAATTTGCATATCGTAATAGACAATTGAAACTAATTTGCATATCGAAAAAGACAAAGGAAACTTATTAGAAAATTCGGAATAAACAATGGAAACTAATTTGCATATCGGAACAAACAAAGGAAACTAATAGGCATGTCGAAAAAGACAAAGCAAACTAATTTGCATATCGAAAAAGACAAAAGAAACTAATTTGCATCTCGGAACAAACAATGGAAACTTATTTGCATATCGAAAAAGACAAAGGCAACTAATTTGCATATCGAAAAAGACAAAGGCAACTAATTTGCATATCGAAATAAACAATGGAAACTAATTTGCATATCGGAACAAACAAAGGAAACTAATTTGCATATCGAAAAAGACAAAGGAAACTAATTTGCATATCGGAACAAACAATGGAAACTAATTTGCATATCGGAACAAACAAAGGAAACTAATTTGCATATCGAAAAAGACAAAGGAAACTAATTGTCTTTTTTCGTATGCAAATGAGCTTCTATTGTCTTTTTTCGGAATAAACAATGAAAACTAATTTGCATATCGAAAAAGACAAAGGAAACTAATTTGCATATCGGAATAGACAATTGAAACTAATTTGCATATCGAAAAAGACAAAGGAAACTTATTAGAAAATTCGGAATAAACAAAGGAAACTAATTTGCATATCGGAATAAACAATGGAAACTCATTTGCATATCGGAATAAACAATGGAAACTAATTTGCATATCGAAAAAGACAAAGGAAACTAATTTGCATATCGGAATAAACAATGGAAACTAATTTGCATATCGGAATAAACAATTGAAACTAATTTGCATATCGAAAAAGACAAAGGAAACTTATTAGAAAATTCGGAATAAACAATGGAAACTAATTTGCATATCGAACAAGACAAAGGAAACTAATTTGCATATCGGAATAAACAATGGAAACTAATTTGCATATCGGAATAAACAATGGAAACTAATTTGCATATCGTAATAGACAATTGAAACTAATTTGCATATCGAAAAAGACAAAGGAAACTTATTAGAAAATTCGGAATAAACAATGGAAACTAATTTGCATATCGAAAAAGACAAAGGAAACTAATTTGCATATCGGAATAAACAATGGAAACTAATTTGCATATCGAAAAAGACAAAGGAAACTAATTTGCATATCGGAATAAACAATGGAAACTAATTTGCATATCGGAATAAACAATTGAAACTAATTTGCATATCGAAAAAGACAAAGGAAACTTATTAGAAAATTCGGAATAAACAATGGAAACTAATTTGCATATCGAACAAGACAAAGGAAACTAATTTGCATATCGGAATAAACAATGGAAACTAATTTGCATATCGGAATAAACAATGGAAACTAATTTGCATATCGTAATAGACAATTGAAACTAATTTGCATATCGAAAAAGACAAAGGAAACTTATTAGAAAATTCGGAATAAACAATGGAAACTAATTTGCATATCGGAACAAACAAAGGAAACTAATAGGCATGTCGAAAAAGACAAAGCAAACTAATTTGCATATCGAAAAAGACAAAAGAAACTAATTTGCATCTCGGAACAAACAATGGAAACTAATTTGCATATCGAAAAAGACAAAGGCAACTAATTTGCATATCGAAAAAGACAAAGGCAACTAATTAGCATATCGAAAAAGACAAAGGAAACTAATTTGCATGTCGAAAAAGACAAAGGCAACTAATTAGCATATCGAAAAAGACAAAGGAAACTAATTTGCATGTCGAAAAAGACAAAGGAAACTAATTAGCATATCGAAACAAACAAAGGAAACTTATTTGCATATCGAAAAAGACAAAGGAAACTTATTAGAAAATTCGGAATAAACAATGGAAACTAATTTGCATATCGGAACAAACAAAGGAAACTAATAGGCATGTCGAAAAAGACAAAGCAAACTAATTTGCATATCGAAAAAGACAAAAGAAACTAATTTGCATCTCGGAACAAACAATGGAAACTAATTTGCATATCGAAAAAGACAAAGGCAACTAATTTGCATATCGAAAAAGACAAAGGCAACTAATTAGCATATCGAAAAAGACAAAGGAAACTAATTTGCATGTCGAAAAAGACAAAGGCAACTAATTAGCATATCGAAAAAGACAAAGGAAACTAATTTGCATGTCGAAAAAGACAAAGGAAACTAATTAGCATATCGAAACAAACAAAGGAAACTTATTTGCATATCGAAAAAGACAAAAGAAACTAATTTGCATATCGGAACCAACAAAAGAAACTAATAGGCATGTCGAAAAAGACAAAGGAAACTAATTTGCATATCGAAAAAGACAAAGGAAACTAATTTGCACTTCGGAACAAACAATGGAAACTAATTTGCATATCGAAAAAGACAAAGGCAACTAATTAGCATTTCTAAAAAGACAAAGGAAACTAATTTGCATGTCGAAAAAGACAAAGGAAACTAATTAGCATATCGGAACAAACAAAGGAAACTTATTTGCATATCGAAAAAGACAAAAGAAACTAATTTGCATATCGAAACAAACAAAGGAAACTTATTTGCATATCGGAACAAACAAAGGAAACTAATTTGCATATCGGAACCAACAAAAGAAACTAATAGGCATGTCGAAAAAGACAAAGGAAACTAATTTGCATATCGAAAAAGACAAAGGAAACTAATTTGCACTTCGGAACAAACAATGGAAACTAATTTGCATATCGAAAAAGACAAAGGCAACTAATTAGCATATCGAAAAAGACAAAGGCAACTAATTAGCATGTCGAAAAAGACAAAGGAAACTAATTAGCATATCGGAACAAACAAAGGAAACTAATTAGCATATCGGAACAAACAAAGGAAACTAATTTGCATACCGGAACCAACAAAAGAAACTAATAGGTATGTCGAAAAAGACAAAGGAAACTAATTTGCATATCGAAAAAGGCAAAAGAAAGTAATTTGCATATCGAAAAAGACAATGGAAATTAATTAGCCTATCGGAACAAACAATGGTAACTTATTTGCAGATCGAAAAAGACAAAGGAAACTAATTTGCATATCGAACAAACAATGGAAACTAATTTGCATATCGGAACAAACAGAAGAAAGTAATTTGCATATCCGAACAAACAAGGAAACTAATTTGCATATCGAAAAAGACAAAGGAAACTAATTTGCATATCGGAACAAACAAAAGAAGCTTATTTGCATATCGAAAAAGACAAAGGAAACAAATAAGCATATCGGAACAAACACAGGAATCTTATAACATATCGGAACAAACAAAGAAAACTAATTTGCATATCGAAAAAGACAATGAAAACTGATTTGCATATCGGAACAAACAATGGTAAATTATTTGCATATCGAAAAAGACAAAGGAAACTAATTTGCATATCGAAAAGACAAAGGAAACTAATTTGCACATCGAAAAA
Organism: Asterias amurensis; assembly: GCF_032118995.1. Lineage (NCBI taxonomy): Eukaryota > Metazoa > Echinodermata > Asteroidea > Forcipulatida > Asteriidae > Asterias > Asterias amurensis. The sequence goes on from NC_092660.1 coordinate 1,249,401, forward strand.
GACAAAGGAAACTAATTTGCATATCGGAACAAACAGAAGAAACTAATTAGCATATCGAAACAAACAAAGGAAACTAATTTGCATATCGGAAAAGACAATGGAAACTAGATAGATTCCAACAACTTGGAAATAAGTAACTGGAAAGAGTTGAGAAAACAACTTTGAGAAGTTGACAAATAACTTCTAAGAATTAATGAAGAGAAAAAAAAATAAGTTTGAAGCGCTGATAAATTTGAAGGAAAAATAACTGTAAAAGAGTTGATAAGAAAACTTTGAAGAAGTAATTAAGAATCTCAAAGAGTTGATGAGAAGAACAAAACTTTGAGGAGTTGAGAAACAAAAAACTTTGAAAAGCTGATAAAAATGTTTGGAAGAGTTGATAGATTTGAAGGAAACAAATTCAAAGAGTTGAATTATATATAACTTGGAAGAGTTGATAGATTTGAAGAAAAAGACTTCGAAGAGCTTATAAAACAGATAGATTTGAAGGAAAACCTTAAAGAGTTGATGAATAACTTGGAAGAGTTGATTAATAACTTGGAAGACTTGATGAAGATAAAAATACTTGGAAGAGTTGAGCTAGGGAAAACAACTTGGAAGAGCTTAACAAAAACTTGGAAGACTTGATAGATTTGAAGATAAACTCAAAGAGTTGATAAATAACTTGGAAGAGTTGTTGAAGAGAAAAAGACTTTGAATAACTGGTACAAAATACTTGGAAGAGTTGAGGTAGGTAAAACAACTTGAAAGAGCTTACAAGGAAAACCCCAAAGAGTTGATCAATTACTTTGAAGAGTTGATGAAGAACACAAAAACTTGGAAGACTTGATAGATTTGGAGGAAAACTCCAAAGAAGTGATAAATAACTTGGAAGAGTTGATGAATAAATTACAAGAGTTGATGAAGAGAAAAATACTTGGAAGAGTTGATAAATAATTTTTTAATAGTTAATTAAGAACTTGGAAGAGTTAATATATTTTAAGGAAAAAACACTCAAACTAGGAGAACACTTTGGACATACTATTGGAAACACTTGGTAGATACTTACCGGGGCGATTTATTGGGGGAGACATTGTCAGGAGTTTTGGGGCAAGAAATAGGACAGTTAAAGGATAGCTCTGATAAAGGTTTGCACTCAGGACCGTCGGCCTGGGGCCGCATATGCTCCGTTCCATGTTGTGCGTGTGGCGTGATTTTTCAAGAAAGTTTTTTTCATACTCACATGTCCAAATGTAGCTGCAGCTGAAGTTTACTCTGTAGTGTTGTTGTTCAATGATGTGGCGAAGTTAGTAAATAAATTTGTTAATACTCACAGGTTCGAAGTAGCTATGAAGTTCCATCTGAAGTGTCCTCAGCCAAAAGAAGTTCCAATTAGTAAACCCAACACCAGCTTAACTTATCGTTTGGAATGGTCAGGTTGTTTAATATTAAATATTTCTTAAAGATAACGGGTACCAGAACCAATTTGTAACAAATCAAAAATTTGAAAGAGTTAAAAAAAAAGTGAAGTAAAAACGAGTCGGAAAAAACAAACACTAAAACAGTTGCATGACAATTTGGCTCTTAAAAACTTAGGTGGACATCTAAGAATGGCTTAAAATGACAACTACTCAAATAAGGGAGATATCTGCTAAATACGAAACACACAAATCGATTAATAGATTGCATGTTTTAAAGTACAATACCAATATGGCACTCGGGTTAATAAAGGCTGGGATGCCCTAATTAGACAAAGGAAAACTTTAAAGAACATCTAGGATTGTCTGATAGACACATTTGGAAAAATACTTGGCAAATGGTTTTCCGTAAATTTGGTAACATCTTAGTTTTTGAGGAACAACACAACATGAGTTTGGAGCTTTTTGTTTTACATCCAACTGGGTGACCAATGCAAACAAAGTAGAGCCAAAACGAAAGGGTCTGTTTGAGAAAATTTAAGCAGCTCATGAACAGTTGGATGACAATTTTTCAGGAACTGGTAGAATGTGCTTTTGGAAAATTGAAGGGTTGTATAAAGTATACTTTTAAAACGATTTCCTTGAGGGCAGTACAACGCATCCAACCAGTGTTCTCATGATGGTTGGAGACGGTTGTCTAGACAAGAACTCTGGACGTCGTGTTCATCACTGCTGTTCTCGTTAGACAGTTTCTATTCAATCTCTACCATCTTGAAGGCAAAGTGGTCTGCTTGGAGTGTTCTGACCCTCTTCAAGAGCCTCCTCGATCTGGAGTAAATGAAAAATAATAAAATCAAGCATTTATAAAGTGTCATCAATTTATTTACTGAGAGCAGAAATGTTTAAGACGGTTATGCTTAGTTTTTGAAAAACAAGACCCGTATATACAATATCGTTTGCCTAACATGCCAGAAACACCACGGCAAACCCTTTTCTCCATGATAAATAAAAGAAGTATTGCAGCTTTTGATAGTATAATCCATTTTTGAGAAACATTGCAATTGGAAGAAGTACGATTATGTAAACAGATATAATTTTCTTTCTCATGAAATTTGAATATGAAATTTGAATCCTGTATAGATTTGCTCTGGAGTTTCAGCGGTATCTCAAACTGTGACCACCTTTTAAAAAGAAGGAAAGGTTCACAGCTTTTGTATACAACTAAATATATAAAGGATTAAAACGGTCAAAAATTTCCCAAAAGCGCACATTGCTTTTAAGCTTCAAAACCTTTATACAGAATCAGCTGTGGCTCTTCAATTTGTCAGGACGAGGCCTCAGAAATTATTGGCAAAGTGAAATTTGTAGTTGATTTGACTTCGAGAGGGAACACAATAATAAGTAGTAACAATAGCATAATGATTTCCAACTCAGTAGGTAGATCTCTATTGAGTGACTTCTGGTTCTGAGAAGAACCGGTGGGCTCAATGTTTCAGACAGTAAACTCTGTCCGTCAGATGACTGCTGGACGCCAACTCTAACTCATAGAGTGGTAGCTGAAGATGCATGTTGGAGCAGGATGGTGGGAAGTCTATGGTTCTAAATGAATTGACTTCGGGTATAGAAGACCCTAAGTCTGGGGGGATACTGTGATGAAGAGACTAGGTCCCTAATCATATTGACTTCGAGTATAATTGACCCAAGGTCCGACCGGGGACTGCTGTATTGCTTGGGACAATAAGTTGGCTCTGCAATCAGTGAACAATCTGAAGAAGAAAAAAGACACACAACATTAAGCATTTGATCAAAAGTCACTTAGCAAGACATCGTATCGCTGTAATTAACCAATAATTACAGCCATACAATGTCAACATGAAATGGTTATCGAATGATTGTACAAGGTAGCTAAATGACTAGAGCAGTTCAAGAGATGCCACAAAACTAACCAAAAAAAAAGACGTCATTTAGCAAGACATTGTATCGCTGTAATTAAACAATAATCACAGCCATACAATGTCATCATGAAATGGTATCATGAGATTGTGCAAAGTAGCTTTGAAAATGATTTGAGCAGTTCAACATGACAAAGGTATGGTTCTAAGATATGCCACAAAACTGGACAACAGGAGTTTCGACGAAATATCAAAGGCATCACAACATCAAGTGAGAATACAAATTTCAGGGTACCAAGTTTGCTTAGTTTTTGAAAGGCTGGACAACCCATTGATATTTTCAAAAGATCGCACAATCATTGGGTCATGAACTTGTAGTGAGTTGCAGATTTATTCAGCTTAGCAAGTTTTGCCTTTCAGAGATGGCACAGTTGTGGCTTGGGGGAAAAAAAAGTAATAAAATCACAAGGTTCATAAAATGTGCATATACGTTCAAAGATGTCACACCAATCTATGTTGTACCCTTCCAGGTTGACATGCTTTCATCATCTGTGCTAGCCGCAGCCAACCCTATCTAAGGACGTCCTGCATGGCAACGAGTATGAAATCAAAGCATACATGACTATATAAATCCCATAATAAAAATCACAAGAATGCCACATTTTGAAAAACATATGACAAATGATTTTCGGTTAATTTAAAGACAGCCAAAGATCCTAGTTTTTGAGGAACAACACAACATGAGCTTGGAGCTTTCTATGCTACATCCAACTGGGTGACCAATCAAAACAAAGTCAAGCAAAAAGATAAAGAGTCTATGTACCAAGTATACTTAACGAATTCCTTGAGGGCACTATTAAGCATCCAACCAGTGTTCTCATGATGGTTTGAAGTAGTTGTCTTGACGCGAACTCTAGACGTCGTGTTCATCACTGCTGTTCTCATTAGACAGTTTCTTTCCAATCTCTACCATATTAAAAGCAAGGCAGTCCGCTTTAGTGTTCTGACCTTCTTCAAGAGCCCCCTCGATCTGAAGTAGTTGAAAAAAAAAAGAATTAAGCATTTATAATGTGTCATCGTTTTAATTGCTGAGAGCCAAAAGGTTTAAGTCAGTTATGCTAAATTTTTGAAATACGATTAGACTCAAATATATCCAACATCATTTGTCTAACATGCCAGAACCACCAGGGCAAACCCTTTTCTCCATGATAAATACAACTAAGAAGTATTGCAGCTTTTGATAGTATAATCCATTTTGGAGAAACATTGCATTGTAAAGAAGTATGATTATGTAAAAAAGATATAATTTTCATTCTCATGAAATTTGAATATGAGAAGCATTACTGCAATAACACTTCTTTGATTGTGTATTCCTGTATATATTTTTTTGGAGTTCATCAGCGATATTTCAAAACTGTAACCAGTAAGATTGAGTGATTTCTGGTTTTGAAAAGAACTGGTGAGCTCAATGTTTCAGACAGTATATTCTGTCCATCAGATGACTGCTCGACTCCAACTCTTGCTCATACGGGAGAGTGGTAGCTTAAGATGCGTATTGGAGCAGGAAGAGCATGATGAGGAGTCTAAGGTCCTAAATGAATTGACTTCGGGTATAGAAGACCCTAAGTCTGGGGGGATACTGGTGATGCAAGAGACTAGGTTCCTAATCAAATTGACTTTGGGTATAAATGACCCTAGGTCCGACAGGGGACTGGTGTATTGCTTGGTACAGGGGACTGGCGTATTGCTTGGTACAGTGACTTGGCTCTCCAATCAGTGAACAATCTAAAGAAAAGAAGAAAAGACACTTCATTAATCATTTCATCAAAAGTCAACTAGCAAGACATTGTAGGGTTGTAATTTAACAATAATTACAGCCATACAATGTCAACCTGAAATGGTATTGAGAGATTGCAGAAGGTTGCTTTGAAAACTACTTGAGCAGTTTAACATGACTTATGTATGGTTTCAAGAAATGCCACAAAACTGGACAACACGAGTTTTGACAAAGTATCCAAGGCACCACAACATCAAGTGAGAATACAAATTTCAGAGTAACAAAAGTCATTTGGTTGGTAAGTTTTTTTTCAGGGGCTGGACAACACATTGATAATTTCAAGAGATTGCACACCATTGGGTAGTGAACTTGTAGTGAATCGAACATTTATTCAGCTTAGCAAGTTTTGAGGGACTCAAAATTCTGCTTATCAGAGATAGTACAGTTGTGCCTTAGGAGCAATACAAGATTAGAGGAGTGTAACAAAATCACAAGGTTCAAAAGTTGTGCATATACCTTCTATGATGTCAAAGAGTATACTTATCAATTTCCTTGAGGGCAGTAAGAAACATCTAACCAGTGTTCTCATGATGGTTTGAGGCAGTTGTCTTGTGTAGATCCTTCACCGATGTTCTTATGTTCCAGGATGACATGCTTTCATCGCCTGTTGTAGGAGCAGCCAACCCTGTCTAAGGACAGCCAGCATGACAATCTAGATGGAATCAAAGCAATATGACAACATAAATCCCATAACAAAAGTCACTTGGTTGCCACATATTGAAAAATACTTGACAAATGATTTTCGGTAAATTTAAATACAGCCCAACATCATAGTATTTAAGGAACAACATAACATGAGTTTGGAGCTTTCCACATCACATAACAATAATAAAAATATTTAAGTCTTATATAGCGCACGTATCTACCAAACAAGGTACTCAAGGCGCTGAGTATATACAAACTTTCAGAAAGATAGGTTATTGCAGTGATGAATTTTGAGACCAGCTGGGTGACCAACCCAAACAAAAATTTAAGCACAAAAGCAGTTTATGAACATTTTGATAGTTAAAAATTAGTTGGGTGAAAAGTTTTGAGGGACTGGACAGAATGTGCTTTGAGAAAATTGCAGGGTTGATACAAAAAAGTATACTGAACAATTTCCTTAACGGCAGTTTGGGGCATCCAACCCTTGTTCTCATGATGGGTTGAGGCAGTTGTCTTGATGGGGACTCTAGACGTCGTGTTCATCACTGCTGTTCTCATAGACAGTTTCTGTTAAATCTGTAGCATCTTGAAAGCAAGGTGGTCTGCTTGGAGTGTTCTGACCATCTTCAAGAGCCTCCTCGATCTGAAGTGGTTGAACAATAATAAAATCAAGCATTGATAAAGCATCATTTATTCAGTTACTCAGAGCCATAAGTTTTAAGACAGGGCAAACCCTTCTTTCAAAGACAAATACAACTGGGTTCTCTCACCAGCATAACGTAACAAAAAGGACCTTTACACTCCACTCAATGGCAGAGAAATAATGGTGAAGTGTCTTTGGAAATATTCGTAATTTAATATAACTTAAGCGATACAACACCAACTTGGAATGGTTTTGCAAAATTGTACAAAGTTACTTTGGGAAATGATTTGACAAGTAGCACATAATCTTAGAACAGTTACAATAGATGGAGAATGATTACCTCAGAGAATACAACATTGAGTTGTAAAAATAACATCAGAAATCTGCAAAGGCTCAAAATAATGCCTACCCTCCGAAGCTTGGCAACATAATCATTTCCATACTCAGTAGGTAGATCTCTGTTGAGTGATTTTTGGTTCTGATAAGAACCGGTGGGCTCAATGTTTCTGTCCGTCAGGAGACAGTTTACTCTGTCCTTCAGGAGACTGCTCGAATCCAACTCTTGCTGTACTGGAGAGTCGTAGCTGAAGATGCGTTTTGGAGCAGGAAGGGCATGGTGAAAGGTCTATGGTCCTAAATGAATTGACTTCGGGTATAGAAGACCCTAAGTCTGGGGGATACTGGTGAGGAAGGGAAGGTACTAAAGGTTCCTAATCAAATTGACTTTGGGTATAAATGACCCTAGGTCCGAGGGGGGAGACTGGTGTATTGCTTGGGACAATGAGTTGGTTTTTCAATCGGTGAATAATCTGAAGAAAAAAAAAAGCAAACATTAATCATTTCATCAAAAGTCATTTAGCAAGACATTGTATCGCTGTGATTAAACAATAATTAAAGCCATACAATGTCATCATGAAATGGTATTGAGAGATTGTACAAGGTTGCTTTGAAAATGATATGAGCAGTTCAACATGACTTAGGTATGGTTTCAAACGATGCCACAAAACTGGGCAACAGGAGTTTTAACGAAGTATACGATCTTTGACCACAACATCAAGTGAGAATACAAATTTCAGAGTACTGAATGTGGACACACATTGAGAATTTCAAGAGATTGCACAATCATTGGGTCGTGAACTTGTAGTGAATTAAAAGTTTATTCAGCTTAGCAAGTTTTGAGTGACTCAACATTCTGCTTATCAGAGATGGTACGATTGTGCCTTAGGAATAATACAAGTTTAAAAAAGTGTAATAAATCACAACGCTCAAAAGTTGTGCATATACCTTCAATGATGTCAGCGCAATCTATGTTGTGCTAGCAGCAGCCAACCCTGTCTAAGGACCATTCAGCCATGTTCTTTTGTTGCAGGTTTACATGCTTTCATCATCTGTGCTAGCAGCAGCCAACCCTGTCCAGGGACATCCAGCATCGCAACCTAGACGAAACCAAAGCACACATGACAGTATAAATTCCATAATAAAAATCACAAGAATGCCACATTTGAAAAAAATGCTTGACAAATGGTTTTCGGTAAATGTAAATAAGGCCCAACATCTTAGTATTTGAGGTACAACATAACATGAGTTTAGAGCTTTTCACATCACACAACCAACTGGGTGACCAACCCATTTAAACACAAACGCAGTTTATGAACATTTTAATATTTGAAAACCAGTTGGCTGAAAAGTTTTGAGGGACTGGACAGAATTAGCTTTTAGTCAAGGCACACGCGGCACACCGGATGGCACGCACAGCCCCAAAAATGTTACATTTAGGGCTGTGCGTGCCATCCGGTGTGCCGCGTGCGCCTTGACTAAAGGCTAGGACAGAATGGGCTTTGAGAAAATTGAAGGTTTGATACAAAGAGTATACTTAACACTTTCCTTGAGGGTAGTAACAAGCATCCAACCAGTGTTCTCATGATGGTTTGAGGCAGTTGTCTTGATGGGGACTCTAGACGTCGTGTTCATCACTGCTGTTCTCATAGACTGTTTCTGTTCAATCTCGAAAGCAAGGTGGTCTGCTTGGAGTGATCTGACCATCTTCAAGAGCCTCCTCGATCTAAAGTAGTTGAAGAATAATAAAATCAAGCATTTATAAAGCGTCATCCATTTATTTACTAAGAGAAGAAATGTTTAAGACAGTAATGCTAAGTTTTTGAAACACAAGACCCATATACACAACATCATTTGCCTAACATGCCATAAACACCTAGGCAAACCCTTCTCTCAAAGGTATATAAAACTAAACAGTACTGCAGCTTGATAGGCGCAAAAATCAAAATAAAAACAGATCCAACATAATAAGTCCTTGAAAACCTGTGACCTAAGTTTTGAGAAGAGATTTGAATTTTTGTGGTACAAGACAAGATCTAAGATTAAGTGGCAGAGAGTTCCAGATGCGTGACGCAGCTGAAGAAAAAGACTTGTCACCCCCGGAGTGACGAGACTTGGGAAGTTTGAGTTCATAATTTGCAACAAATAATTCAAATCAGTTAACTTGTGCTCAACTCCTGCGAAACATTAATGGTAAAAACAGCCCTGTGACGTCAAAATTCATATCGCCTTTGCAAGTATGAACGAGTAAACAAAGTTGATTCTTACTTGTGGAGAAACAGGAATGTAGGCGTGCATACAGTATTGCCATGGTAGGCATATGATGATCTCTGGTTAGAGCGTTGTCTTTGCTCCTTTCTGTGGTTGCAAACTGTGTTGTCGTTGTTGTTTGCAGTACCTCAAATCAGACCAAGGATAAGCATGTCCCTCTCCCCTGCAAGTATGAAATTACATGAATGATTAAATTGACAAACATAACTTGTTTTGGTTTCATGTGTAGTTAATAATAACATTATCGTCAGTATAAAAGTAACGGGATCACAACAAAGGTATAATGTTACTTTTCAACAACTTAGTTTTAAAAACCGTGGCATAAAAGCTTGACTGTAGTGTTCAAAGAAGTGATGGATGAAGCTCATCACCGAGTTGCTTCCCTTTGAAATTGTTACTGCCTCATGTATTAGATAGTTAAACTGACGCTTCACCCCCTCACAGTGGATTCCAAATAGCCACAATCTTTGAGGTGTGAGAAAGTAAATGGGGCTAGACTGTACAGGGTCGAATGGATAGTGAACCTACTGAGCAAAGTCAAAGGAGTAGTGCATTGCCATGCCATCTGTCTGCTCCTTTGAAACAATCCTGATTCGTATTACATAAGGAAAACAAAACAAAACAAACAACTCGTGTACGGGCTACCTCTTGTGAGTTCTGCCATTTCATAGCGAGATGCAAGCAGCTCTTCCACTGAATATTGCGTTGAGCAAGGTGCATCGATAGAAAACTGCAGTTGCAGAGGAAGTCCGCTGCCTTCACTCGCTCTTGCAGTTGCAGAGGAAGTCCGCTGCCTTCACTCGCTCTTGCAGTTGCAGAGGAAGTCCGCTGCCTTCACTCGCTCTTGCAGTTGCAGAGGAAGTCCGCTGCCTTCACTCGCTCTTGCAGTTGCAGAGGAAGTCCGCTGCCTTCACTCGCTCTTGCAGTTGCAGAGGAAGTCCGCTGCCTTCACTCGCTCTTGCAGTTGCAGAGGAAGTCCGCTGCCTTCACTCGCTCTTGCAGTTGCAGAGGAAGTCCGCTGCCTTCACTCGCTCTTGCAGTTGCAGAGGAAGTCCGCTGCCTTCACTCGCTCTTGCAGTTGCAGAGGAAGTCCGCTGCCTTCACTCGCTCTTGCAGTTGCAGAGGAAGTCCGCTGCCTTCACTCGCTCTTGCAGTTGCAGAGGAAGTCCGCTGCCTTCACTCGCTCTTGCAGTTGCAGAGGAAGTCCGCTGCCTTCACTCGCTCTTGCAGTTGCAGAGGAAGTCCGCTGCCTTCACTCGCTCTTGCAGTTGCAGAGGAAGTCCGCTGCCTTCACTCGCTCTTGCAGTTGCAGAGGAAGTCCGCTGCCTTCACTCGCTCTTGCAGTTGCAGAGGAAGTCCGCTGCCTTCACTCGCTCTTGCAGTTGCAGAGGAAGTCCGCTGCCTTCGCTCGCTCTTGCAGTTGCAGAGGAAGTCCGCTGCCTTCACTCGCTCTTGCAGTTGCAGAGGAAGTCCGCTGCCTTCACTCGCTCTTGCAGTTGCAGAGGAAGTCCGCTGCCTTCACTCGCTCTTGCAGTTGCAGAGGAAGTCCGCTGCCTTCACTCGCTCTTGCAGTTGCAGAGGAAGTCCGCTGCCTTCACTCGCTCTTGCAGTTGCAGAGGAAGTCCGCTGCCTTCACTCGCTCTTGCAGTTGCAGAGGAAGTCCGCTGCCTTCACTCGCTCTTGCAGTTGCAGAGGAAGTCCGCTGCCTTCACTCGCTCTTGCAGTTGCAGAGGAAGTCCGCTGCCTTCACTCGCTCTTGCAGTTGCAGAGGAAGTCCGCTGCCTTCACTCGCTCTTGCAGTTGCAGAGGAAGTCCGCTGCCTTCACTCGCTCTTGCAGTTGCAGAGGAAGTCCGCTGCCTTCACTCGCTCTTGCAGTTGCAGAGGAAGTCCGCTGCCTTCACTCGCTCTTGCAGTTGCAGAGGAAGTCCGCTGCCTTCACTCGCTCTTGCAGTTGCAGAGGAAGTCCGCTGCCTTCGCTCGCTCTTGCAGTTGCAGAGGAAGTCCGCTGCCTTCACTCGCTCTTGCAGTTGCAGAGGAAGTCCGCTGCCTTCACTCGCTCTTGCAGTTGCAGAGGAAGTCCGCTGCCTTCACTCGCTCTTGCAGTTGCAGAGGAAGTCCGCTGCCTTCACTCGCTCTTGCAGTTGCAGAGGAAGTCCGCTGCCTTCACTCGCTCTTGCAGTTGCAGAGGAAGTCCGCTGCCTTCACTCGCTCTTGCAGTTGCAGAGGAAGTCCGCTGCCTTCACTCGCTCTTGCAGTTGCAGAGGAAGTCCGCTGCCTTCACTCGCTCTTGCAGTTGCAGAGGAAGTCCGCTGCCTTCACTCGCTCTTGCAGTTGCAGAGGAAGTCCGCTGCCTTCACTCGCTCTTGCAGTTGCAGAGGAAGTCCGCTGCCTTCACTCGCTCTTGCAGTTGCAGAGGAAGTCCGCTGCCTTCACTCGCTCTTGCAGTTGCAGAGGAAGTCCGCTGCCTTCACTCGCTCTTGCAGTTGCAGAGGAAGTCCGCTGCCTTCACTCGCTCTTGCAGTTGCAGAGGAAGTCCGCTGCCTTCACTCGCTCTTGCAGTTGCAGAGGAAGTCCGCTGCCTTCACTCGCTCTTGCAGTTGCAGAGGAAGTCCGCTGCCTTCACTCGCTCTTGCAGTTGCAGAGGAAGTCCTCTGCCTTCACTCGCTCTTGCAGTTGCAGAGGAAGTCCGCTGCCTTCACTCGCTCTTGCAGTTGCAGAGGAAGTCCGCTGCCTTCACTCGCTCTTGCAGTTGCAGAGGAAGTCCGCTGCCTTCACTCGCTCTTGCAGTTGCAGAGGAAGTCCGCTGCCTTCACTCGCTCGTGCCAACATCTTCAAGTAAATCAGCGACAATCACGGCTGGTCTGTCGTTGTTGTCGATGTCATCGCGACCGTCTTCTTCATCACTGCTCGGGCGTTCGTCATTAGAGGAATCGCTTACAGCTTCGTCGTCCATCTTTGAAAATATAGATCCTAAATAAGTTTTAAAAAAACACACAAAAAAACCGACCCCTTTCACATGTAACCATCCATTACACGCTATTGCATTGCGCGACATCTGACTCATTTTCACAGAGCGGGTCACAATTGACACAAAATCAGCCTGGGAACTTATTCATAAGTGACCAATACAATGATTTTAGTTGCAAGTGTTGGAGGATTGGATCAGGTAAACCCAATGAAGAGGGATATGGCCTCAGTGTAAGGGAAATGTTTTGTTTTAGGAGACAAATTAAAATTCAATTTAAGTAGATACAGGAAATAACTTCAAGACTTGCCCATTGAAGAAATAGTTGCCGTCACATGGATAGCTTGCAGCGGTTGATTTGCAGCAGTGAGTTCCTAGATAGCACAACCTGTGGCGTCACTTCGATGACCTGCAGTGGTTGTAGTGAAGCAGAGAAAAATATCAGCAAAATAATCAGCAAAATATTGTTTTTATCAATCTGCTTACAACTGATAAAAGATTCAGCAAAATATTAAACATGCAAATCGATATGGTTTTTTGATTGCATATTTTAAGTACAATATCATTATGGCATCAAAGGGATCACAGTTTTAAGTACAGCGGGAATGCCCTAAAGTGGCAAAGCAAACTTTAGGATGAGGTCCACCGTTGTCTGATTATTTAGTTTTTTAACCTGTCATGTTACATTTGTAAAGAAATAGAAACAGTGTTTTGTTTAGAGCTTGAGGGAAAGTGGCACCCCTCAGGATTAGCCCCTAATATATATTGTAAATTTGGGGTGGGGGGGGGGGTCATTTCAAAGAAGAATCCCAAGAGTTCTTTGGATTTGTTCTTTTTTTTCAAAGAATGGCACAAACTTTGGTTATACTTCATGAATGACACAAAATCAGCTTGGGATCAATTTAAAAGTGAAAACAATTTGTTAGTTGCAACATGTCCGAGGACTGGATCAGGTAAAAAAAAAAAAACAGGGAGATATGACCTCAGTGCACGGGACAAGTATTGTTTGATGAGACAAAGTAAAGTTCAAATTTAGTAGATATGGGATAAAACTTCAAGACTTACCTTAGCATTGAGTTTCTAGACAGCACAACCTGTACAGTCACATGGATAGCCTGCAGTGAATTTCTAGACATGTTCCAAGTTGTTAGACTTCCATGATCTGTACAGGCAGCAGCCAACTCTGTCAAGGAAACAACCAGCACGTCACAACCTTATTAAAAGTCACAAGATTGGTAAACTTTTAAAAGACAGTCAACAAAACAGTATACCAACTTGTACATTGTGAAAAGAAATTTGAGCACATTTGCTTGAGAAAAATATTTAAGGATTGAAAAACACTAGATAAAGAAGTTTGGATGTGGACTTTTGGTAAAATTTCATCATAGACACAAAATAAGCTTCGGAACAATTTATTAGTGAAAAATATAATGATTTTAGTTGCAAGTGTTTGAGGATTGGATCAGGTAAAAACAATGGAGAGAGGTATGTCCTCAGTGTAAGGGACATGATTTGTTGATGAGACCAATTAACGTCCAATTTAAATAAATAGATAAAGGATAAAACTTCATCGACTTACCCATTGAAGATAACAGTTGCAATCACATGGATGACCTACAGGGGTTGGAGTGAAGCAGTAAGTTTCTAGATAGCACAACCTGTGCAGTCACATGGATAGCTTGCAGTGAGTTTCTAGATGTTCCGAGTTGTTAGACTTCCATCATCTGTACAGGCAGCAGCCAACACTGTCTAAGAAACAACCACAGAAAGAATCAAGACATACATCAGATTATCAGACACACTATTAAAAATCACAAGATTGGTAAGTTTTGAAAGACATTCAACAAAACAGTACCAAGTTTTACATGGTGAAAGTTAAGAAAACACACATTTGCTTGGGATTGAAAGACACTAGGTTAAAAGTTTCAAGGGACTGGGCAGCATTTAAAGCGTTTAAAGGCAGTGGACACTATTGTAATTATCAGCATAAAACCTCACTTGATAGTATAAAACATTGTGAGAAACGGCTCCCTCTGAAGTGACGTAGTTTACGAGAAAGAAGTAATTTTCCACGATTTTGATTTCAAGAACTCAAGTTTAGAATTTGAGGTCTCGAAATCAAGTATCTGAATGTACACAACTTCGTATGACAAGGGTATTTTTTTCCTTCATAGTTATCTCCCTACTCCGACGACCAACCAAGCTCAAATTTTCACAGGTTTGTTATTTTTACATATGTTGAGATACACCAAGTGAGAAGACTTTTTTTTTAGTTAAAAGTGTCCGCAGACTTGATAAGGTAAAAAACAACAAAGAGAAATGACCTTAGTGCACTGGACAAGTTTTCTTTGAATTGAGACAAAGTAAAGTTCAAATTGAGTAGATATGGGATAAAACTTCAAGACTTACCCAATGTAGATAATAGTTGCAGTCACATGGATAATCTACAGTGTTTGTAGTGAAGCATTGAGTTCCTAGATATAACAACCTTCACGGTCACATGGATAGCCTGCAGTTCTAGACACGATCCAAGTTGTTAGACATCATCATCTGTACAAGAGCAGCAAACTCTGTCAAAGAAACAACCAGCATGGCAACAGAGAAAGAATTTAGAAATACATGACATTAACAACGACATTACTAAAAATCACAAGATTGGTAAGTTGTTTTAAAGATAGTCAACAAAACAGTACAAAAATAGTTACGGAATAAAAAAGATAAACTTCGACCTAACGTTGGCTTTTGAGAGATGCGCTAGCACTGGGATACAGTTTTTGAGTTGAACACAAATAATTAGGTTGCCTTTGAGGAATGGGCCAACATGAAATTTTTGAATATAATTTTTGTTGAAGAAATTAAGACTTTTCGCTTAATGTTAATTTCCCATCCATTGTCCATTCAATTTCAGAATTATTCAGTTGAAGCTGATATTTGTATTGTATGTGGGCATAACGTTTTTTATTATAGGTTGTTTAATTTTTGGAAAATAATAATGAATGAATAATTACAACTTAGAAAAAAACCATTGACGAAACAGTGCCATCAAAAATTTCAACTTGGGCAAAAAACGTGTGTATGGAAAAATAAATTAAAGGAGGTTTTTTTTATAAAAATTACTAAACAATTACCAAATAAACCAAACAATTACCAAACTAAACAATTTATTCGACTTAAGTAAAAAAAAATATAAAAAAACATGAGCCAGTTATATTGAACCTAGCATAATGCAATCGTTGTTTAGCTATATATTATAGCTATATTGTTTTATGCTGTTTTATAAATGAGACTTTCTCCAACTTTCGAGAGGAAAAACATTTTAAAAAAATTTATATATTTTTAATTTCATATTTTAAATTATCCTTAAAGTTTATTACGTTACCCAAGAGATGCAAACAATGAATTCCGAAAAAGGAGCAAGCAGCGATAGCGATGTTGCAAACAAACTCTATAGGTCGGAACGACGTGTAGGAACAAAACATCACAGTGTACGTTTGTCACTGCAATTGAAGCCTTTGAAAAATGCGGAACCAATTTTTACAAAGAAGCTGTAGAATGTATGGGGTATAAGGTGCTTTACTCGTGACGTCACGCGTGTGACCATGGTACGAAAAAAGAGTTAAAGGGTCTTTGTACCCAAGAACAAAAACACAATGTCTACAGATTTACACTAACCTTACACAGTGTGAAGGTAATGATAGTAGAAAGCTGCCCTAAAAATCTTACTTGCTGAGGTGCTGTAGTTCTTATGAAATGAGTAAAACAATGTCATGAAAATAAATTTCGTCTCAGATGGTCTTAGTGATCATGATACGAAAATTATTTTAGCATGTAAAAACGTAATTTCATGTCATTGTTTTACTCATTTCTCAAAAAACACATTACCTCAGCAACTAATATTTTAAAGTATGCTTTCTACTATCATTATCTTCAAATTTAATGTAAATCTGTGGACATTGTGTTTTGTGTTACAAAAAATACCCAAATCCTTTAACAACCAACAAACGAAAAGTTGTTCATAAGTTAAAAGGTTGCAATGTGTTTGTTTTTAAAAAATGTGCTTGCGTCATTTCCCAGACGTCACAACATTGGCTTCATGGAGCAATTTATCAGCTAATTTTGAACTCTAGGTTTGGAAACTCTGAGGAACAAATTTCGCAGCATTAGCCCAGAGACAACTAACAGAGAAAGCACAGCATCCATTTTAAGACAATTTTAGGGTAAAAAAACATCCTCAGCAAATTTTGATAGGTTGGGCAACATATTTTAGTAAAAAGTACAAGGGTGTCAAGATTGCATTTTGAAAAAATCTTAAAATATTGGCAATATTTCAACATCCAGCCGTGAACGATTGAAGAGCTGAAATCTTGGTACATTGGCAACATTAAATTTTAGAGAAATATACATCATGAGCCTCGAGTAACAAAGATAGCCTGGGCCCAATTTCATAGAGCTGCTAAGCACAAAAATTTGATTAGAATTTGAGCGCTGAAATATCGGTACATTGGCATTATTGAGAGAAAAATACATCATGAGCCTCGAGTAACAAAGATCACACAACATCGGTAATAATTTGAACATGCCCAAGTTTCAGATTGGCAAGTCTGTGAGGGACATGATACAGAAATGAGCAAACAATCAACAAAGGACAAGCTTTTTCAAAAATTAAAAGGTTGCAATCTGTTTGTTTTAAAAATGCGCTCGAGTCAATTCTCAGACGTCAAAACACTGGCTTCACAAAACAATTTATCAGTTAATTTTGAACTTCAGGTTTATTTTAGGTTTATTTTACTTCAGGGTGTAAAGATTGCATTTTAAGAGTTGGGCTGGCACTTGGAAAAAAAAAACATGAAATGTTGGCAAGTCATTTGGGGATGGCACAACATTCGTTGGGAAAATAAATATGACAACATCCAATGGTGAACAATTAGAGAGCTGAAATATCGGTACAGGTCTGTGAGTGACATGATTCACAAGACCAAAATAATCAACAAAGGGCAAAAGCAAAAAAAAAAAAAAAGAAAAAAAAAAAAAATCTTGGACCAATTTCATGGAGCTGCTAAGCACAAAAATCTGCTTAGCATGAAATTTTTGCCTTGATAAAAACAGGATTACCAACCCAATTTCCATGTGATTTTCAGGACAAGCAAACAACATCTGAATGCCAGTAACAAGCAATATGTAACGAATGGAAATATGGTTGGTAATCCTGTTTTTATTAAAGAAAAAATTTCATGCTAAGCAAATTTTCGTGCTTAGCAGCTCTATGTGCTTGTGTCAATCCGTCACAACATTGGCTTCATGGAACAATTATCGGTTAATTTTAAAAACACTTCATATTTGGAAATTATGAAGAACAATTTGCGCAGCATTGGCCCAGAGACAATTAACAGAGAAAGCACAACATCAATTTTAAGAAAATTTCAGAGTTAAAAAACATTAACTCAGCAAGTATTGATAGATTGGGCAACATGTTTTGGTGGAAAATACAAGAAGGATGTAAACATTGGCTTTAGAGAGTTGGGCTGGCACTTGGATAGTTTGATAATTGAAAAAATCATAAAAGGTTGTCAAGTCTTTTTGGGATGGTACAGCAAGCGTGGAGAACATAAATATTACAATAACCACTTCTGAACAATTTGAGAGCTGAAATATGGGTACATTGGCAACATTTAGAGAAATAGACAGAACCTCGAGAAACATCAACCAAATACAGCACAACATCGATAATAACTTGACAATTGAGAAGTTTTAGATTTCCAGGTTTGTAGTGATGACAGGATAAGAATGGAAAAAAAATAAAAAAAATAAAAAATATGTACAACAGCGTAGGTCTTTAATTTCACCGGGGGCTTATGGTGGCTCTGGACGGGTTGATCCACGGTCCATGCATGGTGTATGTGAGAGGGTGCACGCGCGGTACTTTTGAGAACATTTGCAATGCCGTTTGCCCGCAGAATCTCACATTTTTTTAAATTTTTATAATGGCCTTCACGTCTCTAAATGCAACTCGGAAACACAGATTTCACTTAAACAATAACATGCTCTGTTCAAAAATGCTCTTTGTGATTTGTGGGTATGGTCAAACTGTACGTAACTCACGGTTTTTATTTCGGTGTGCATCTCTTTTGTATGCAGCAACACTGGCACTGAAGATCACACTAGAAAAATAGCATTGCCTCCAGAAATTGCCTCAAGAAATCTGCTAATAGCATCATAAACAGTTGCCGGATGACGATGTTACAGAAGCACGATGTTTCACGATGCAAATACTTGGTATTTTAAAACCCAAATCACACCGAACTCGCTCAGAATTTGTGGTCTCGGTGCAACCATGTGCAATACGTAGCCTGGATTTCACACTGCCCGCTTTCTCTGTCGCCGAGCTAGCCGCGGTTCTGGCCCTTTTTC
The DNA here is from genome assembly GCF_032118995.1 of Asterias amurensis. Taxonomy (NCBI): domain Eukaryota; kingdom Metazoa; phylum Echinodermata; class Asteroidea; order Forcipulatida; family Asteriidae; genus Asterias; species Asterias amurensis. The sequence continues at coordinate 1,267,796 of NC_092660.1, forward strand.
TGGACCGAAAATTAGGGGAAATAGAACCCATGCAGTTAAAGGCGGTTGAATTTTGTCCCCACTGTACGGTACATAACAGTACTTGATACCGTGGGGTCGAAGCAGGGTTTTCGAGGTTTTTGAACCTCGTACAAACGAAGCCGCACATCGGCCTCGTTGTACGGTGCTTGCGGCAAGGCTAAGGGATGGCTGAACATAGTGGTGCCGGTCGAATGGCCATGCAGCATGCAGTGTGACTAGCTCTATGGTAGCATGTAGCATAGGACTCTTCCTCTGGCCATGGTCTATGCCGTGATGTGTACCACAGCATAGACCAACAGCACACATGTCAGATGAAGAGTACTACACATAGGGCAAAAGTGTAGGGCCGCTAGATAACATGCGAACGTGTATTGTGTGTGTCATAAGGTACTGCACTGTGGGTATGCTGCCGTATGGTGAATGGGTGAACCATTGAGTACTCTATGGGTGTGAACCATGGAGCCATGGAGGTAGAATTCTACCTCCATGGGCCAACTCCACGGAGGCTGTAACACACTGTCTAGCATTTCAACATTTTCATTCAATACGCCTAGCATTTTGATATTTTCATTAAACATACGGTATGCTCGACGATTGTCTAGAGAGTAAAATTAATACAAAAGGCACAACATAAATCACTATAGCTGTATGAGGGGTGCTAATAGACTGTGTTGAATATGACGTCACGCGGCTCAAATATCTGACCTACAAGATGGCGTCTGTGCGTGTGCTTGCGTGCGCGTGCGTGCGTGCGCGTGCGTGTGTGCGTGCATGTGCCGTAGAAATCAAACCGGGAATGTTGCGTGCTGCGTGCTTGGATGATGTACGCGTTTGGATGCGCATACGGTTTGCCCTACGAGATGGCGACTTTCATGAAGCATGGATAATCCAGAGGTTAAAACGAATACAAAAAGGCCTGCCATAAATTCACCATAAATTGCAGATTTAATTTAGAAGGAAGCTTAATCGGTCCACTAATTAATACCTAATGAGTAATTAACCGCTTGAACATACGTAACTTTCTAACGTATGTTAACCATATATAGCACTTGTGCGGTAATTTTAATATTAAGATGTGTACTTAAACCGTAAAGTACTTCATATTGCATAAAAGGTGTAATTTTTGTTTCATATAACTTAATTTTGGACCTGACACCCTTGAAGAGTCTATAAGACCCCTATGAACCTAGACAAAAATTAACACAAAAAAGCGTACCACAAAATCGCTTTGGCTTTGGGCTTCCAATTGACAAACTTCACTAAGAGTCTATATGCATGTGTACAGAGAGTAAAATAATTACAAAAAGGCATACCATAAAGTCACTTTGGTTATGAGGGTTGCAAATTGGCACGCACACTTGACGAAGTGTCCATACTCTTATGTACAGAAAGAAAAATTATTACAAAAAGGCATATCATAAAGTCACTTTGGTTATGAGGGGTGCCAATTGGCAAACTTCACTAAGAGTCTACACTCATGTGTACAGAGAGTAAAATTATTACAAAGAGGCATACCATAAAGTCACTTTGGTGACAAGGGGCATTGACGCAATGACTAGGGGCATTGAGGCAACGACTAGGGCATGGAGGCAATGACCAGGGGCATGGAGGCAATGACCGGGGGTATGGAGGCAGTGTCCAGGGGGCATGGATACAATGACCATGGGCACGGATGCAATGACCAGGGGGTATGGAGGCAATAACCAGGGGAATGGAGGCAATGACCGGGGGTATGGAGGCAGTGTCCAGGGGGCATGGATACAATGACCATGGGCACGGATGCAATGACCAGGGGTATGGAGGCAATGACCAGGGGAATGGAGGCAATGACCAGGGGCATGGAGGCAATGACCAGGGGCATGGAGGCAATGACCAGGGGCATGGAGGCAATGACAGGGGCATGGAGGCAATGACCAGGGGCATGGAGGCAATGACCAGGGGCATGGAGGCAAAGACCAGGGGCATGGAGGCAATGACCAGGGGTATGGAGGCAATGACCAGGGGCATGGAGGCAATGACCAGGGGTATGGAGGCAATGACCAGGGGCATGGAGGCAATGACCAGGGGCATGGAGGCAAAGACCAGGGGCATGGAGGCAATGACCGGGGGTGGAGGCAATGACCAGGGGGTATAGAGGCAATGACCGGGGGTATGGAGGCAATGACCAGGGAAAGGAGGCAATGACCAGGGGCATGGAGGCAATAAACAGGGGCATGAGGGCAATGACCAGGGGCATGGAGGCAAAGACCAGGGGCATGAGGGCAATGAACAGGGAATGGAGGCAATGACCAGGGGTATGGAGGCAATGACCAGGGGTATGGAGGCAATGACCAGGGGTATGGAGGCAATGACCAGGGGCATGGAGGCAATGACCAGGGGCATGGAAACAATGACCAGGGGCATGGAGGCAATGACCAGGGGCATGAGGGCAATGACCAGGGGCATGGATACAATGACCAGGGGCATGAGAGGAATGAACAGGGAATGGAGGCAATGACCAGGGGCATGGAGGCAATGACCAGGGGCATGAAGGCAATGACCAGGGGCATGGAGGCAATGACCGGGGGTGGAGGCAATGACCAGGGGGTATAGAGGCAATGACCGGGGGTGGAGGCAATGACCGGGGGTATGGAGGCAGTGTCCAGGGGCATGGAGGCAATGACCAGGGGTATGGAGGCAATGACCAGGGGGTATGGAGGCAATGACCCGGGAAAGGAGGCAATGACCAGGGGCATGGAGGCAATAAACAGGGGCATGAGGCGATGAACAGGGAATGGAGGCAATGACCAGGGGTATGGAGGCAATGACCAGTGGCATGAAAACAATGACCGGGGGTATAGAGGCAATGACCAGGGGCATGAAGGCAATGACCAGGGGCATGAGGGCAATGACCAGGGGGCATGGATACAATGACCAGGGGCATGAGAGGAATGAACAGGGAATGGAGGCAATGACCAGGGGCATGGAGGCAATGACCAGGGGTATAGAGGCAATGACCAGGGGCATGAAGGCAATGACCAGGGGCATGAGGGCAATGACCAGGGGGCATGGATACAATGACCAGGGGCATGAGAGGAATGAACAGGGAATGGAGGCAATGACCAGGGGGCATGGAGGCAATGACCAGGGGTATAGAGGCAATGACCAGGGGTATGGAGGCAATGACCAGGGGCATGGAGGCAATGACCAGGGGTATAGAGGCAATGACCAGGGGTATGGAGGCATTGATCTGGGGCATGGGTACAATGACCAGGGGCATGCAAGCAAAGACCAGGGGTATGAAGGTAATGAAAAAATGATTTGTTTTGTCATTAATCGCCACAGCTACTCGAAACAAGACCCAAAACTGTTCCTCATCTTTAAAATAATACTTTTGTGCTTACCTTTCATAAGGGTTTACTCTTGAAGATGATGAAACTCAACTTGGTGGATTGGAGAAGCTCAAGCAAACCACTCTATATTAATCAAATTATAAATATTATCAGTAAATTATTTGCATTATTTAGAGCTATAAAAATATTGCCAGAGCGTGGTTTAAAAAGTTGTTGTTTTTCAAAGAAAAAATACTCAACTAGTGACAATCTTGTAATTTAGAAACACAAAATAAATCAGCAAGGCATTAAACCACTGGGACTTAATGCAATTTTACCCCTTGTGATTTATACTATTTAAGCTCATTATCAAACACAAAAACAAGACATACCCCTCTTTCAGATTTAGCCCAGTTTTTGTTAGGCCTATCCCTTGTAATTTTATGCAAATTTTTGCCATTTTCAACAAAAATTCAAGACTTATGCCCACCCCTTTTGATTTTGTACAATTTTAGCCCAATTTCAACAAAACTACAAGGCAACCCAATTCCAGCAAAATTCTAAAGTTAAACTTTTCAGAAGAAATTGACATTTTAGTTTAACACCTGCTTGCGTTATGTTGACAAATAAATTAATTTTAGAGAAGATTTTCCTGTACAAGTATATGTGACAAGTGAAGGTGCACATTGAATGGATTTAAAAACTCACTTATTGCATACAATAGTGAGTTTTCACTGTTGAGAAACACTTCAAGCCTGAAGCCTTTCTCATATTCAATTTATTTGGTGAAACCAGCTTTTTCACTGAAACTACATTACTACTAATGGGGTTGTTTCACAAAGTTTTATACCAGCAACAACTAACCAATGTGCTTTAACAAAGTATGGTTAGTAACGTTTGCTCTTAAAGACACTGGACACGTTTGTTAATTGCCAAAGACCAGTTTTCTCACTTGGTCTATCTAAACAACATAATGCATAAAAAAAACTGTGAAAATTTTGACTCAATTGGTGTTAAAGTGTAGAGAGAATAATGGAAGAAAAAACAACTGCTCAGATGGCACTGGACACTTGACTCTTGATGATTACCCCAAAATAAATTGTAAGCATAATAGCTGTTTCGTGCACAAAGCTACTAAAGGAAAAGAGAATGAATCCACAGGTCGCGACCCCAAAGTTAACTTTTCACAATATGACCACTGAGGGCGCACTTGGGTTACCTACATTATTTTATGCATATGTTGGGATACACCAAGTGAGAATACTGGTCTTTGACAATTACCAAAAGTATCCAGTGCCTTTAACAGTGGTCCACATGCCAAATGATATATAAATGCTACCGATCAGTCAAAATTCACCCCAAATAGTTTTCCAGCTAGCTAGTTCAGTGTTGAAAATCATCCCCATTTCATATGAAATATGGACAAGTGAAAAAGTAGCCAGACTAGTGAAATAACAAGTTATCCGGTCATGCTGGCACATCCCTTAAAGATCACAACAAACCCTGCACTAGTACAATTCTACTTTAAAGGCACTGGACACTAAAGGCCTGGGCGACTAGTGTCATAGTCTAGTCGCGACTACTACCATTCTTCATCTACTCGGCCATGGCTACTACATAAATAGTTGCGACTACTACAAAAAAAAGTTGAGCCTTCTACAAAATTATTTGCGACTGCTACAAAAATAGTTGGGCCTACTACAAAAATAGTTGAGCATACTGCAAGAATAGTTGCGAGTACTACAAAAATAGTTGCGACTACTACAAAAATAGTTGCAACTACTACAAAAATAGTCGGGACTACCTGTTTGGTGAACCAATTGTGTCGCTCATGACAACATAGGCCCAATTTACTTACAAAAAAACAATCGATCAGACATCAGTGACACAATCCTTCATTGCACTTGCCACAATGCATCTTGAGAATTAAAAAATTTGTCGTGCCTAGTGCAAAGATGCCACAATTTGAGGCGTGTATTCTCACTTAGCGTATAAATTAATTGGTCATCAAAGTTGCAAGAGAATAATGAAAGAAAAAAACACCATTGTTGCACAAAACATTGTGTGCTAATTCTTATATAAAAGGCTTCTAGCCTGAAGTCTTTTATGGAAAGGTTTCCGTATGGCGCCACCACTTTTTCATTCGATTAATAGTATCTAATTTACCTAAACAATGAGATATCCCTTTTTGTAAAAATGAGTGAAAAAATGGTGGTGCCATAAGGAAGGTTAACATAACAAATTGTTAATCCGCTAATTTAAAGTTGTAAACTTCTAGGAATTATTTAACAACTGGACTTGACATTTTGCGTTTTCAAGTGTGTCTGCCCGACTACGACTAATCACCATATACAACAAAGTCCACAAGGTACCAGACTAGTACCAGCCAGGCAACGTGTATTTAAAAAATGCCGCCTGGCCGGAAAGCGTTTTGTTTGCCTAATGTTGACCGTTTTGAAACCTCAAAATTACTGAAAGATATCCTTAATATAAGCTATAAGTTATATTCTACTCACCTCGCTCATATTGCGGTTGTTTTGTCGGCCGAATTGGCTAGAAAAAAATGTGAAGTGTGGAGCGACAACACGAAGTCTTCAGATGTCAGCCATTTTGTCTTGAAATTTGAGGCCCACAATGCACGTGCATGTGTGAGCACCCGGTGCGCACCGGGCGCTCACGCATGCACACGGAAATGGAAGATAAAATTTCCCCTTTTGTTATAAACAATCGTTTCGAATAAGCATGTCGATTGGTTCAAAGACCTTCGAAAACACGGACGACGAAGAAAATCAAGAAATTACAGAGATTTTCCTTTCTTTGATCTTGATAAAGGAAGGGGGGGGGGTGATTAGGGCAGCGCCGAGTGAGATATTGTCCTCCTTACACTGGCTGCGTTCGTTTAGCTTCCCTGGGTCGACCCCGGTGTGTGGCATTTGTTTTTTCCAGGACGAATGTGGGTAATTATCTGCAAACGTTTGTCCTGGAAAATAAACCCACCACACTGGGGTCGACCCAGGGAAGCTAAACGAACGCACCCTATATAGAAAACATTTTAAATTTGAAAACACGAAAAGAAGGTTCTCCTTTAAAGAATCCAAGCATAAAGTGGTATGACCGAGACTAAATATTCATAAATATAAAGGAAGCAATTATTATTAATTTCACCACAAGTTTGCAACATTGACAGAGTTTTTACACGATAAGTATATTATAAAGGCAATGTGTACGTTTGGTAATGGCAAGGCAAACTTGGTTAGAAGTCCAGCAGCTTTCGATAGTATAAAGCATGTTGATAATCATTTAATTTGGATTGTTTACAAGGTGCTGTGGTGCAAAATGCAGCCAATCAAACCAGGAAAAACCCCCTTCGAGTGCACTGGGTTCTCTAACGTGCGTTACACAACACACGGGACCAACGGCTTTACGTCCCATCCGAAGGACGAATCAACAGAAAAGTGTCTTGCTCAAGGACACAAGTGTCCGACTGTGACTTGAACCCACTCTCTACTGAACAGAAACACCAAAGTCGGTGCTCTTAACCGCTCGCCACACTTTTAAAATGAAATTCTCACATGCTAGTTTAATTGTATATCTATATGAGGTTACCCCCCAAAAAGTGAAACACTCCTTGTAAGAAAATAATTGCATCTTCTAAAACAAATAACATACCCAAAACCAAATGTACTATATGGGTTAGACCTTGTATTATCAAGGATATTTATTACAAGACAAAAATAAACTTGCTTTCTTGACAAATACTAACGACTGGAACTGTTTGGTTACAAGCTCTTATTAACTTTTGTGGATTTGAAAATAAAAATATTCAAAACCATATAGGAGTGAGGTCTTGGGTTGGTGGATCACGTTGTCCAAAATGATAATAATATTGATATTCAATTTGATATCTCATTTGCATAAAATGTAGCAGCCCTTAGCGTTACTAAATAGCAGTTTTACGTCAACTATACCATGAATACCTGCTAGTTGCTTTGCTCCATGGCAACGGGTCACTGGGCACCGTTTCTATTTAGTACACGGATACCAGTGATGACATCATTTCTATTTTTAGGCCACATACATATAATGCTTTTTTATATTTATTTATTTTGAATACACGGACACGAAAGTGAAAGTTAATTAAAAAGTAAGTTTGCAAGAAATAACATGGTGAACGGTTACATATTATATGGCAAGTTACTTATTGTCCACAGCTTAATTTATTTACAATTGAAAATTGATAATGCAAAAAAATAAATATATGATTGCTAAAAATGTCTAATATATCACAAAAAATCATGTATCATCCGAATTAGGTTAGTTCATTTATTGTTTTTTGTACAAAAACTATACATTTTATAGTAAGGTGTTTTTTATCTAACATTAAAAGCCCTTGTCAAAACACAAAGTGAGCATACTTTTTTAAAATTTACAGAAGTGATTGAGGGGAAAAAGTGGTTATAAATTTAAATTTCCCAGTATCTACAAATATCAATAGAAGAAATTGACATAAATTTTGTCTAAATCCAAAAAGATACCTAATCAATTGACATAATCAAAAAGCGACACAAAATCACACTGCCCAGATCAGCACGCTCGAACATGATTTGGATGTATATTTAGAGTCCAAAATGGCGGCTATTGGCTGCGGCTACAGCTGGATAGCCAGGTCATCATGCGTTGAAGCATATGACGTAATTAGCATCACCTTAGCGACAGTCGTAGCTGTAGCCACACAATCGGATACGATCTACAGACATTCAACATTAACTTCGACTTCATTATCTTCCAATTGTAAATGTAGAACGCCCAGACAGTTCTTTCAAACACAAAAATGTACCTAACATTATCGTATATTTCCCCCTTGCTTTTTCTAAAAAATCAATTGGCCTTTGCGAAACCACGGTTTGTGCTTGGGCTTAAGCTAAGGCTACATCAGTTATTTGGAAAATGTACGCTTTCCTCACAGGGTTTCAACCAGGCGGGCAGTGCCCAAGTCATAAACCAAAAACGTGATTTCTTAAAGGGCCTACTATAATGAGACACATGAAAAGTACTACAATACCTGGTAATATCTTACATTATTGTGCATATTCTGAGGAGTCTAAGCTGTGTACAGGAATGATTATAATACCATTGCAGATTTGTATGAGAGAAATAGAGTTCAATTAATACACATAAGTTGTGTATTTTCTAATTATACCTTTGTTTGTTCATGGCTGCAAAAACCAACATGATCGTCAAAAAGCACAGTGCATTATAAGTGTGTTTAAAACAATCAGTGTCACAATCAGTGAAAAGGGTGTTTCCCATAAACGAAATCATGACCGAAGTCAGTCAAAATCATATTTCAAGATTGTGCTTTTTGGTGCAATTTTAATTACTCAAATTACAAGAATGAGTGTGAGTGCAGTATTTTTCAAACCCTTCTTGAAGGTTTGATTGGGCATTTACAAAATAAATCTAATAATTTCGGAAAAACACAATTTCCCTCCGAAACAGTCATCTTATTAACCTCTATTATTTAGGGTAAATTCAGATACCAGTTTGTTACACTTTGTTTTAAAAAATACCAAAGTTGGACTCAAACTTTTGTTGCAGTTCTTAAAAATCGAACCTCAAAATGCCTTGTTTTTGACAAGTTATTTTAAAAACCGAAGCATCTTATCTTAAGATTATTTTAGTGGTTCTGTAGCTCAAATGATTGACATAACTAGCTGGCTCATTCTATCCAAATCACAACGCTGAACTTTCAGTTCCAGGAAAAATCACATCACAACCTCCACTTTGATAAGAGGGGAAAAACCCTGTGAGACTTTGCAGAAAAAAACAGTCTATTGAAATAAAAAACCCAAATAAATCAACATCCTTAGGGATCAGTCCTTGCTCGGTTTGCCATAATTCCCGCCAAAATCCTGGACTCAATTTACCGTTTTCCTGTTGTTTTAGAGAAGGGGACGTCACGTGAATGCAAAACAGACTTTTGGCCAACATCCAAAAGAAAATTTTGCGCTGGTAATTTCCAGATATTTAAGCTGGATATTTTAAGACTGTAATTCTTTAAATAGAGTTTCGTTTGTGTCAATCTAAAAAATCCAAAGCTGTTCAAAGTTGATTGATTGTTCCTTGATCATTTCAATCCTCTACAGCTATCATAAAAAAACTTTCATGGTTATAAAGGTTATGCTGCAACCCAAATGTAAGTCACAATGTTTTTCAAGTTTTCTCCACAAATTTAATCCCTAATTTTGAGCTACTACACCGTAACCATTTCTAAATTGGGCCACACTTAACTTCATCCCCAACTTTCTCAAACAGCAGAGAAAACAGTGGTAGATCACTTCATTCACATTCTATTCGCTCCTGGTTTGATTCCTACATCAGTTAATACATTTTGTCCCACTTTAAACACATAACTTTACATCATATTCGTTTCTTTATATACACATTAGTATCTCCCAACCCTTTCACTTGGTTTTCTTCTTTAATTACATTTACATAGTTTTCTTAATATTCAGAAGCAGCTTTTACTTTTAGCTGTTTTCAAAAATAACCAGCTCTTAAAGGGAAGGTACAACAGGAGGTTCGCGAAATACATCAAATCTTTTCAAACCCTTAATCCAACAAACACATCACAAAACTAGCCCAGCGTTTCCTCAAGAGAGAAGTATTTTGTGTTTAGAAATGTTCTCACAAAGCCAGTATACATTGGGAGACTCTAGAACATTGGTTTAAGTAATTCTTCTAGTAAGTCTGCTGCCACCAAGCATCCCAAAAGCCCCCTATTTACATCTGGCTTCAAAATAAAATTAATTCAAGATGATTTTTTTAAAGCTGATATTTGGAGACACACAGTGTCACTTTAAGGAATTAAGTATTTTGAAATCTGATTTTACAAACCCTGTACCATCCCATTAAGTTACAACTTCTCCAACCAGAAGCTTTATATGATAAAAGATATAAATACTGTTTATAAAAATGCAAATCATTTGTTGCAATAATGCTGTGTGTATTTAATACAATGCCATGTTTACAGAATTTAATATAAACTGTACACATGAATATACACGTTATTAAAAAGTAACAACTAAAATTAATCATCATAAATTAAGCAATATCGGTTTAGCTTTAAAAACCTTTGCATGCAAGTAGACTTTGGTGGATGTTTGAAAGCTGCAATAGACCATGTCATATTCCCTGTGTCCAACAGCCATCATGACTACTAATTCTCAATGAACTAAAGGAGAGCCAGACTACTTTCCCCAACAGCCTCTGTATGGTTACATGTTTTTAATGTGAGGAAAACAAAAACCAAGATGGCTGCACCAAATTTACAATTTGTTTCGTATAAAACCAATAGAAGTGTACCAATACATACTGTATGTACAATACAGAAACAGCACTGGTGTAACGTACACCATAAATAATTTAGCACGAACAGCAACATCCATGCCATGCGCAAACTTACGAGGGAGCCCTTTTCCTTTCATTGATGCTAAGCTCACAGCCATGCAAAATGTAAATAATGTCATTGATATTTGAGCAATGGCTAATACCACAGGAATATTTAAATTCAAGCTGTGGTGTGGTGGGGTGTTGTTGGGGTGATGTAAGTTTACAATTTTCAGTGTGACATGACTAGCATATCATAGCCATCGGTAACAACTACAAAACAATTGGTACATAATCCCAAATTCCCAAGCTGTTAAATAAATGCCTAAGTACACATGAAAAGATAATCTAAACCTCTTATGCTTTCAGGGCAGTTTAGCGAACCCTCACACTAAACGCTTGAGTATAGACGATGTGACCTCTGACATCACTAAAAAACCATATAAACATGATCCACGCGCATACCGCCGGGCAAAACCTTTGTAGTTATTTTGATTGGTAAAATCTTCAACCAATCCATATTCAAATGAACATTTTACAACTACTAATCCTGTGTACAGATTTCAAACCAAAGATTTCTGGTGTTTCTACAAGGTTTCACAACCATACAATTGTAACAATAATCACGAAAAGGTCTTTATTCCATACAAAACAAAAACCCATTATAAACATGGACGGTAAAAATACAGTGTACATAACTGGCTTTTTTACAGAGAAAATAAAAACTATATTTTTAGTGATTATCCAGGTTTTCTTTCTTTATAAATAAATACAAAAATATCCACAAGCCTTCTTCTTCCTTGGTCTTTTCATTATCTGTACATCCTCGACATCAAACTCTGCAGCTTTAATAACTTATCCTTACGCGCTCTCTGAATCTTCTCAATTCTCTGACTGATGGCTCTGGCTTGCGGACAAGCTTGGGTTAAAGTAAAATTCCTGGGCGTTCAAAGAAACAAGTTTGCGATAAAAGGTATCGCCGTCACCAAAAAGGTTTCCGTCTGAGTTATATACCGATTGGTGAAGAGGTATCAATCAGGGTAAAAATGTACCCTAATTGTGGTGTTCAGGTGTTGTGTTATCAAAATGTTTCCTGATTGATGACTTTTTATATCCCGATTGGTTCCAAACAGGTTAGAGGTACACCTCTTACTATGGTTCATTTGTGTAAGCCTATATCCCGATTGAGGTGTTCAGATGTGTCATCAAAATGTTTCCTGACTTGTTAGGACTTGTTATACCCCGATTGGTTCCAAACAGGTTAGAGGTACAACCTTTGAGGTGATCTCCACTGCTCTCTATCTGACTGAGGTGTTCCTCATAACAACTTGTAGTTTGGGTTGATACCATTTGGACAACACGGGTAAGCTGAGACATTCAAATGATCTATTTAAGTATTGGATGTCATCCTCACAAGTATTGTGTCAATGTGTCCACTTGTAGAACTACCGAGGTATTTGTAGTCAGCCTCTGAGGTTTGAGGTTTGTAGGATCAGCCTCATCTGGGTCGAAGGTTCTCAATTGCAGCCACTAGTATCCTTGATTCTCCTCACAGTCTGATCAGCCTCTGAGGTTTGAGGTTTGTAGGATCAGCCTCATCTGGGTTGAAGGTTCTCAATTGCAGCCACTAGTATCCTTGATTCTCCTCACAGTCTGATCAGCCTCTGAGGTTTGAGGTTTGTAGGATCCGCCTCATCTGGGTCGAAGGTTAACAATTGCAGCCACTAGTATCCTCGATTAACTTCATGTCTGATCCCTCACGGATCCAAAACTCTTTGTGTTTTTTAAACAGAAAATTCTAAGTTACGGAAGTTCTGCTCCACCTTGTAAATACAAGCAGCTCTACTTCAGGGCATGTTGGTTTGTTCTCATTTTGCTTTGCCGCTACCTTTTTGGGGCGTTTTATTGGGTGCTGCAGCTGTGACAACACATTTTGCGGAAATACTCGTTGTTACAGAATTTGTATCTCACCACAAGAGGGCAGTATTGGACCGAGGCAGCATCTTGACAATCTGCAGAAAGAGAGAAAAATTGATCACCTTTAATATTGTTATGATCATTTACATCTATGGGATGTGAGGCATTGCATGATGTGAGGTTTCAATACATACATGTAGTAGGTTTGCCGCGAAACCATTTGTGTATCTACTTGCCATGTAGATTTTTTTTTTTTTTTTAGAAATTGTCTTGCTTTATATTCTACTACAGCTGAGTCTATTTAAGGAATTCGGGAGACTTCTGTCCGGCTGTTAAACTACTACCTTGGCGGAAGGTAGAAAATTTGCCAGAACTACTACTTCAGCTTTAGTTTATCGAGAGGACTTCTCTGATTGGGTTTGAGGTGGGTAAAAAGGACGTCTAGGTACTGCGCGCGACATGTGATAGTCTTCGGATAGTTTAGTGATAGTCTTCTAGTAAAACTAAGAATAATCGTATGATGCACTCTAAACCAAAAAAAGGCAGAATTTTTGTAAGGGGTGTTAATGATGATGGACTTTTGTAGTGCAGCAAAAACGACAGCAACATTTTGAGAGATTTGAAGGCAATGTGCCCTTTGCATATTGTTCATTCCAAGTCTTCAATCTTACCTTCTTGGTCCGTAGGTCGTACAACACAAGCACTTTCACATTGTTGCTGTGCACTTGGCATGAGGGATCGATTGCAGTATGACGTACCAAGCTGAACATTGTTGTAAGATAAACATCTGACCCGACGTTGCTGCTGGCCTCTACCACACTTTGCACTGCACTATAAGACGGAAGACCAGAAAAAAATACTGTACCATCATGGCTTTACATACTTATGATTTACTTATTTATTTATTTATTTACTTTGTCGTATTTAAAAGGGGAACCCATCAGTTTATAATGAACAGTTTCCCTGGAGGCCATGCCGTCGATTTCACCAAACTCTTCCTAACTTAGGATTAATCTTAAGAGTTAAGGTCCATATCTGAAGATGTTAGGACGCATTGAACCCATCCTAAGTCAGGACGAGTAAACTCGAGAGAGGTTTTGGAAATTGACGTCTGGATACATGGAATATAAAATACACAAGAATAAAATACAAACTCAGCCAAAATTTACCCAAAAGAACATGTTAACTTCTAAGGAGTACATGTACATAACGAGGCTTAAGAGCAAAAAAACAAAAACAGCACACCCAATCACAAAAACAAAATGACATTGAATGTTTTCCCCTCTTTTTAATATTTTTCAAAGTGCATAGACATGCGTCCATAGTCGCATCATCCTCACATTGTCCTATCCTCAAATTATCCATAAAATAACAAACCTGTGAAAATTTGAACTCAATTGGTTGTTGAAGTTGCGAGATAATAATGGAAGAAAAAACACCCTTGTCACATGAAGTTGTGTGCTTTCAGATGCTTGATTTCGGGACTTCAAAATCTAACTGTGAGGTCTCTAAATCAAATTTAAATAATTTAGTGGGAAATTACTTCTTTCTCAAAAACTACGTTACTTCAGAGGGAGCCGTTTCTCACAATGTTTTATACTATCAACAGCTCCCCATTACTCGTTGCCAAGTAAGTTTTTATGCTAACAATTATTTTGAGTAATTACCAATAGTGCCCACTGCCAAAGATGTAAAACAAGAATGTGAGCTTTGTCTTACCTCACTCCAGTCACCAGCCACCCATTTAGGCGGCGGACACCCAGCTGTTTGGCATTCCCTGATAGCGGACGGTCTGGTTGCCCAGTTACACATGTTAGGGTAGGGTCTACCATCACTGCTCATACATGCTACTCGTCTAGTCTGGTGCCCTTGACCACAGCTTGGCATACACTGAAAATACAAACATAAAGAAAGGTTACCCTACTTTACCAATGTCCCACATCTTTTCCAACCAGAATTTTTTTATTTAAATTCTTTTTTTTCTTCTTCTTTTTTTTTTTTTTTGGGGGGGGGGGGAAGGAGAGGCGGGGGACTAGGAACCAGATAGCAGCAGATTTCTCGGGAGTCGAAGGACCTTGTAGATGTATACCTCTGTCTGTTTTTGTCCTGTGGAGCAACTGTGCAAAGAGTGTACTGTTTTGATGCATCCATCTTCTGCTGCGTAAATGCAGGCTGGCAGAGTGCTCCTTTCTTACAAAACCTTTAAAAAACGTTTTCATTCATTAGAGCCCTCTTCACACTTCCCCGGGGTTGCCCTCAGGGAATAACGCCGGCCTGTTCACACAATGCTCGCTTTGCTCCCAGTCTGCCCCAGTAAACGGTCATACCTCGGGGAAAAGCCACCCCTACTCCAGAGTAAGGGCAAGTGGTTCAACCCTGTGGTAATCTTAAAACGTGCAACCGGAACCCCGGAAAAAGGGATAGTGTGAATGTGCCGGGGTAACCCTGGTGTAAACAAAGTAGGGCCTCCCGGAGTTGTATTTCATGGGGAAAACAAAATACAGTGTGAACAGGGCTTCAGATGTTTTAATTGATGTCCCTTCAGAATAATTGAATAGTGGGACTTACCTGACCCCATGCATCAGCGACCCACTGTGGAGGGCATTCCTGCATGCCACAGTTCATACGGTCGATGGGTTTACGTTTGGTACACTGGGCTTCGTCGACTACCTCTTCCTCTAACTGTGTAACTTTCATCATGCATAGGACTGCTCGAGTCTTCTGACCACCACCACAGGTCTGGCTGCAGTCTGACCACGCTCCTTCAGACCAGCTGGACAAGAGAGACAGATGTAAGACAGTCAATAACACTAATTATAATAACAATAATAGTGGCTTTTGGTATAGCGCTCATATCCGTAACTCAGTGCACTCAAGGTATGGGGACAACATTTTAATTATGAGATCTACTCCATTTACATAGCACCACGTAATGGTTTACAAGGTGCTGTGGGGCAATATGCAGCCAATCAAACCAAGCACCCCGGAGGTAACCCCTTCTCTTTACGATAAGTACACTGGATTCTATTACGTGAGTTACACAACATATGGGACAAAGGGCTTTCATCCCATCCGAAGGATGAAGCATCATGGTAAAGTGTTTTGCTTAAGGACACAGGTGTCATGACTGGGACTAGAACCCGCACTCTGCTGATCAGAAACACCAGTGTTTAAATTCCGTGCTCTTATCCGCAAGGCCACGACACACCACAAGGGAAAGTATGACAATTTTTAAAAGAGAAACCCAAACCGGTCTTTACAAAATGAAAAGCATACTCTCAAAGTTAGCCATGACATGGTAATGAAACAGGAACTCACATTCACAAGAAAATACTTTTAAAAATACTTCACATACACTTATGAAGGAGGAAATTATTTAAAATTAAAAAAGGTAGATTATATTTCCATGTGAACATAAAGCAGTTGTCACTTGAACTGTTTGTTGACTGAATGTGTTGTGGTGAAGCGGTCAAGTGCACTGAATGCAAGCTGCTTATTTATAGTGTTTCCGACCAGCAGAGTCTGGGTTCAAGTGCTGGTCTTGACAGTTGTGTCCTTAAGCAAGATAATTAACTAGTATTGCTTCCTCCTTCAAATGAAACAGAAAGGTCATGTGTGCTGAGTGATGCATCTAAAAGAACCTATACCTGGCACGTAGATATGCACATGGTGTTACAGCAAACCAAACAAATTGATACACCATGCAATGCATCAAATCATAAAGGGAGTTTGCCCCGGTGTTTGGTAGTTGGTTGCAGCACCGTTGTAAACCTTATACACAAATGGGTCTCAAAATTCTAAAACTTAAAAAAAATTCATATACAAATACTTCTAAACACTTTTAGATGCCCCTAGATAAAGCGCTATAGAAATACTAGTTATTATTATTATTATTATAATTGACCATGTAGGCAAGGTGAAAAATCCTGTGGGCATTTATTTGAGACCACAAGAGGTCTACAACTCCAGCCTAATTATAATTTATTACCAAACATAAATGCCACATAGACGCCTTTTTTTTTTTTGCAGGAAAATAAAAAGGAAGGGGATAATTTCATGAATCATGTCCCCTTGGGTGAAAACCCGGGGACTATAAAATAAAAAGGCCCGTATCTTTAAAACATGTTTTACGCCCTTGATTTTGAGGTACTAACTACTCACACAGGTGGACAGGGTTCCGTATTACAGGGTTCCTTCCTCCGGCTTGGCTTGGTTCCAGCATTACAGAAGGTGTCTGATACAACCGTCTTATCGTCATAGCGAATGCACTGGACCTCTGCTACAGATTCACCTGATGATGAGGTAAAGTAGAGTTATTAATTATAATAATGATAATAATTAACACTTGTAAAGCGCCGGTATCCGTCGAGCATGACACTCATGGCGCATTTAAAAAAATAAAATAAAATATTTAACAGAAAAACGGTTATGGAACAAATGAGTTTTGAGTGAAGCAACAAATAGGTATACAAAAAGTTTGCGATGAGTTCAAACTGAAGAATTGGTGGCCTGTTTGATTTGAAACACTAAGCGACCATCTTGAAAAAAAAATTAATAATACATAAAAAAGCCCTCATCCTCCTCTATTTTGAAAAATCCAGACTATCAACTGGTATTTTTTTAAATTTGGCCTTCTTTAGCGCACAAATCCTAGGTGCTTGATCAAGGCACTTCTGTGACGGAACCTGTACATGTATACTGTTAGAATCGATACAGTTCAGTTTTGAGGAATATTCTTGTAAGTAGCAGCTGAGGTACATGTTAAAGCCTCAATGTTGAAGGGAAAATCGTTCCAGAGGCGAGGGCGAATATAACCAAGGCTCCTTAGCCAACAGATTTGGAGCAGGGAGTAGAACTCAGCTTGGAGTGGGTCACAAATTGATCGTAGTCTACTGTCCCAGTGATAAGAGGACAGTAGGTTAGGACGACTCTGAAAAATTGTACACTTGCCAATGAAGATGTTTCTTGCGGTGTAATATCTGTAATATACACTTACCCCCAGCACAAGTTGCCGAGCACACGGACCAAGCACTCCAATGCCAGATGAAAACCACTTCATCGTTGCCGCTACCCTGTCTGGTTACCGGCTGATTGTATGAATAGGATATACCTTGCTGGTCCTCTTGCACTAACAGCTACCAGGGAAAAACAAAAATATATATAAAAAAAACGGAAACCAATTATATAATTACTGAATATCAAAACCAAAGTTTTCTTTTTCATAACTTCATTCACGGAATTTGTGTACAAATCAATTTCTGATTTGCATACTATATGAAAGATGCAAGACTTTAGTCATGCAAAAAAATTGTAAATGGCCAGTTGATTTGACCCTAGCAGATTCTTTCTTCTAGCCCTCAAGAAGGTTCTATTAGGGTCAAAATATCAGGACACTATTTTTTTGCGTAAATGTCCTTTTGGTCGGTAAGCAGTTTGCAACAGCTTATTATATTTTCTCTCTTTTAAGTTATAACAAATGCTAGGTCATGCTTTTGTTTTCAAGCTGAAAGGAGAAAATAATCATGAACAGCCCTACGGAATTTTGATGAGATACTATTTGTATCTTTGGACTGTGAGAATATTGGTTTGCCCTGCACACATACCAAGCAGGGATGTAAATGGGCTTTAAAAAAACATCTGGAACACAATATACTGGATTATTTCAGATTGTGCATGTGACATAGTATTCTGGCTGGATAACCATATTCTGGCAAGCATCTTTACGGTGCTTAGCTACTTTTTGTGCTTAAACAGGTCTAGGAACTCATAAGATTGGTTGGGGTTAAAGACCTGCTTACCATAACTACAAGTTCCTCGTTGATTGGTCCTAAGGCAGTCAGGGACTCTGCATCGTTATCCGGTCTCTCGTACTTGAAAGTCGTTCCACTGACTTCGTAAGCTTTAGGCCAATCTATTATCCATTCTGCATTCAGGTAATAGTCATTGTTCACCGACTTCAAGGCTGTATAAAAAAATTACAAAAAATAAAAAAAGTTCATAATTGATGGCCTCACAATCCTGTATTTATATTATTATGAGATGTTAATATTTTTATTAAAGACACTGCTAAGCATAATGATTTGTGCTTAAGCAGCTCATGAAATTGGGTCCTGGTAAACAATTAAATAGTTCTATTATTAATCAAATACATCCTATATTTTAAAAATAGCTCCAATACCTTGCAAAAAACGTTTTGATTAAATTAACGATTATATGATACATGTATGATACAGCACTATATAATCACAGTGATTGTAAACTGACATATTTTAAACTGAGACATTTGACCAATCAGTCAATCAATCAATCAATCAATCAATCAATCAATCAATCAATCAATCAATCAATCAATCAATCAATCAATCAATCAATCAATCAATCAATCAATAAAGGTCATTTATAGAGTGCCAAAATCAAAAGTCTGGCACTGAGGCACAGTTGAACGTCTAGTAATCCTACTAGAACAGGTGAGCTTTAAGGAATGCTTCAATGAGGCGAGTGAGCCGACGACAAATAAGAAGCAATTCCAGGCTAGCATGGGAGAAGGGCTAAGGTTCTTATTAAGACATCACACACAACTAGTACCTAAGTAGTTTCTGGAGACGGCCATTTCCTCGATCTTGATGTGGACAGACCCCCGGGGGATGGTGAAGATTTCATGGTAGTCGCCGGCAGACAACGTCTGCGTGAAGTTTTTGGAGACCGTCTCACAAGTGCTGCCGTCACCCCCGCATATGCGACACTTATCCTCGGTGACATCCGATCCTAAGATTTTATCGCAACCCACATGCTGTTAAGGAGATTCACAAGAAGGCCATGAGGATAAAATACTCAGTTTAAGGGGCTGGTTTGAAGTGATTTCTTGTTCCAATTTTAGGTGTTTTTTGTTGCAAAATTTGTTAGTGGCCAGACGTTTCCACCATAGCATAGTCTTTCTTTAAGGCTTTCTCATTTAGCTTTCAAGACAGACTCTGTCTCACATAAAGTGCTGATTTGAGTATTTATTTATTGAATTGTTTTGTAATAAGGAAATGTTAATGGTCAGTTTCAAGTTCATTTTTTAGGGCTGCACGAGTTTGATTTTATTCTTACATGGCATTTCTTATAGATGCAGACGTCCAAGACCTCAGGAGCGATTTTCTCCGGGTAGCACCTCGTCCCGTCCACGACCTTATCCACTTTCCTGAAGTGCTCACCGCCGGTCGTAATACATGTCAGCTCACAGGCGTCCATGTCTTGACTAATGTAAGGTTCCCAGACGTAGTAACGGCCACTGTATGGCTCATTGTTGAAGTTGGAGCATTGGACGAATCGGAAATCCCTGGAGTGATCAGGGCAATCCTGAAGGAAGATATCAAAAGGAAATTAACATTAATAATTTTTCCTTTTTTTTACCCATTACACCGATGTGTGTTAGCACTGTATACAACCCAGAGCAATACATGACCTGATGTTTCGACCCTAGCAGAGTCTTTCTCAAAGGCTTAAAAGGGTCTGCCAGGGTCGAAACATCAGGCTATTATTATTTTTTTTTTGCAAATTGTATTGTATGCCTCGTACTTGCCCCAGCAACCCAGAGCATTACATGACCGGACGTTTGGACCCTAGCAGAGTCTTTCTCAAAGGCTAAAAAGGGTCTGCTCGAAACGTAATGCTACACACATATTTTATAATAATCAAAGGATAAGTACAGGAAGGAAGTTTCATGTTATCCTCTTCAGACAAATGGAAACAAGATTTAATCGGATTTTATTCATTGTATGTGGAACGAATCATCAATCTGTGAGTTACATCAAACAATTCAGATTCCGTTGCAAAGAACTGAAAATTGCTTTTCAGGTTTTTTGGTGAACCAAACTGTCCTTCAACTGTACGAGCATCACTAGGTTAGGAATCTGGGGCAAGTTACAGAAAGTGCTGAGTAAATTTATACAAACAAATAGTATTGTTTTATCGTTTACTTGTGATGCTTCTTTTTGCTGTATGCTTTCTGTCTCTATTCATGTGCTTCCAGTGCTTCTGTTACACCTATATACCTGTTCATGTTTGTTGTGTTGTCATTAAAAGTGCTTTTCACGTGACAGCAATTAACTGGGGTCCCTTGCTTAATTTTAGCCTGGTTATAATATGTAGCAATGTTTGCAAAGATTTTGCAAGAGAACTTTGACAGTAGAAAACAATTGTTGTCCTTTCACACGAGGTACATTTTGTAAAATTTTACAGCCATGCCACAATTTAGCAAGGAACCCTTGCTACATTGCTCTCATGTGAATGGGCTTAAAGGAACGTTACAGAATTGGTAAGAAAAAAAAATCGTGAAGATCACAGATTTACATAAAACTTACACGGTCTAATGATGATGATTGTTGAAAACATCCCTTGAAATATTTCTGCCTGAAATGTCACACTTAATAATCTAACTTCGCGTTTGGAGTTTATCGCTCAGTGAGCGCTTTTTTCATTTTTATTTTGGCATCGATGCAATGCAAAATTTGTAATCGGTTTTTCACTATTCTCTCGTGACCCAGATGGCTGATCGATCTCAAACTTCTACACCTTTGTCAGTTTATCTATATGGTGGATTACATAAAGTGCTTATACTGCCAGCAACTGTTTTGTTAGCAAAAACCAATTCTGTAATGTTCCTTTAAGCGTTCAAGAAAGGCTCTTCAGGGAATGAAAAAACTAATGAACCCTTTAAGTTTGGATGTAGGAAGTGCGTGCAGTGTGGTACCAACCAACTGACTGCAAAGTAGCCTTCTATACACATGGGGATTACTTTCCAGAATTTAACTGCCAATCTTTTTTTTCGGCCAGGAAAAAGTTGATTAGGGATCCACTATTTTGGAACATTTTTATACTACATGATAAAGAATGGCAAAAACTTTCAACGTTCAACCGCAGAAATTGTTATTGTTATTATTATGACTCGTTACTGAATGTGGAAGTAGCATCAGTCATCAATCGTTTAAATAATTATTTTCTGGGGGATGCTCCCTTCAGATACCTCCGCAGGAAATTATCTTAGACGTTTCCAGAGGTTTTTTTAACAACAATCCAAGAATATTTGGATCAGAAAGCAACACCCTAGAAACAGATCTTTTAAACATCATTTTCATAAGAGGAGATATAGAAAAAGAGTAAGAGAAACTTCAGAAAAATCTATAAATAAATAGTAAACTTGGGGGTACAACCATGTGTAAGTCTCTTTATTTGGAGTTTTTGCTCTGAAAAGAGATAATGTGGTCTCGTCGTTTCGAACAGTATACTCTGCTCGTTTTCAGGAGTAGATGAGCAGAGTTTCTTCTGAAGACGAGCAGAGTATACTGTTCGAAACGTCGCGACTACATCGGCTCTTTTCAGAGCCAACACTCCCACTTAAGAGATTTACACGTGGTTGTACCCACAAGTTTACTATTTACTCACAGTTTCTTCCTATTTATCCACACCATGCAAAACTTTAAACAATACTTAAGAGAAACTTACATCGATATTGCAGGACTTATATTGACTTCTCTCTCCAGTGCAGTACAATCCTCGGTGAGTAGGTCTGTTATGAGACAAAACAAAAGGTGTGTGTTATAATGCCCTTCAGAGCAGTCAATATATGATTGTTAATGCCCTCAATTGTTTATTAATGCCCCAGTGAGGATTACACTTGGTTTACGGGGAACCGACAAACTCTGGAACTTCATAAGATGGGGCTTGGGTTGACCATACTTGTCAATATTAATTTTCATATACTGCACACACCGCCCCGATGCTCCCAAATTTAATATTGGATAGTCGCCCGTCCAGTATAAATAATTATTGGACTATTTGCAGCGTTGTTTCCAAACTGATTTTCCCCTGCACAATTGTCAACCAAAAGTGTTATATTGCCCTCTGTGACTCCACCCCCCATCTCACCAACCCATTCCCAAACTCATTCTTGAGCAGGATCAAATAATACCGCCCTAGCGAAATGATATTGCCCGTCATGGTGACTACCAGCAAGCTTTTTAACCACCGTGACCCCCAACCCATCAATGCCTGCCCCTAACTCTCAATTTCTGGGGCGTTATAAAATACTACTGCCATGCCAATGTTATACTGCCCAGTCAATAGACAGTACTTGAGATTAATCAGGGTTGTGCTGAAAATTACAAACTTTGGCTGAAAACTACTAACCGCTGCAGAACCATAATAACATTAACAACATCCGTCGTCAAAAACTCCCTAATATTACATACACCTCAGGGGGCAATGGTTCAGCCTCTCTGATAACAGAACTCCACTGCACACTGAGCTAGTGCCTTCCCATAAAATTACCCAGTCCGCTAGTCTGTATTACCTGGGGCTATTGCACAGTCTCTCCGACACAGTGACTCCCCCTCCGCACGTCCGTGAGCATGAACTCCACGCAGACCAGGTTCCCCAGCCCCCATCGACGGCCTCTGGCCTCAACCCATACATCACACAGTCCCCTCGATAGCACCACTAAAAAAAAAAAGAATTACAATCAAAATAAGGTGGGAAAAAATACTTCGAGGCATTGGACAACTTTGGTAATTGTCAAAGACCAGTTCTCTAACTTAGTGAATCCCAAAATATGCATAACATAACAAACCTATGAAAACTGGAACTCAATTGGTCGTAGAAGTTGCGAGAGAAAAAAAGGAAGAAAAACAACATTGTTGCACAAGTTTGTGTGGTTTCAGATGCCTGAATTTGAGAGCTCAGATTCAGTTCAAACATTGAGTGAGAAATTACTTCTTTCTCGTTCTTTACGTTACTTCAGAGGGAGCTGTTTCTCACAATGTTTTATACTATCAAAAGCTCTCTGTTGCTCGTTACCAAGTATGTTTATATTCCAACAAATATTTCGAGTAATTACCAAAGGTGTCCAGTGCCTTTAAATGATATGGGAACTGAGGGATATCCTGAAAAAATATAGGTTGATGAAGTGGTCTATTTATATCAAGTAGAGATAGCCCTAGAGCATACCTGCAATATTACACCAGGGAATATTGCTACACTCTTCACTTTGTCTGCACCCTTAACATCCTGGGTATTATTTTTAGGGCCTACCTGGGTTTTTTTTACCGAGGGGGGGTTAAAGTTTTTAGACCTTGCAAGAATGAAACTGCTGATAAAACAGGTGCTAAAAGGTGCAATAAAACCACTCTGCATACATCCTGTGTAAGTAGAAAGAAGGTTTTATGGGCTTGTTTCGTGAAAGATCAGGAAGTGTACTACAATCTTTGGGCATGTCTGACAGGGCTAAGATGAACAATTTTTACCCTAAAAAAAAGATTCTTGCGACTTGCATGCCCAAATATTAAAAAAACAAAATGCACATTTTAAGAAAGATCGTGATAAAATATCTGCATTTACAAAAAACACATCTGGACTAAGAAACAAAATTATAAACATGACTCTGTCGATCAGTGACTCAAGAATATTGTCGGCGCACGAAGAACGCCACATACATCATGGGCCCAATTTACCTTTTTTTTCAAGCAAGACTACCATGCAGTATCAGCCGCTGGTCTACACATGGTTGCTGTACCATCATCAGAAACTTACAGTGACAATTTTTTACGCAAATTTCAGACATCACTCTATTACAAACTTTTAACAATAAATCTTTCTCCACAATAAATTAAGAAGACTCTTTGTGGACTTAACATTTCCAGCCAATCACTTTTCATTCATTTCACCTTTTAGAAATCTAAGCTTTACTTTTTCAAAAGCAAAAGGACAACTTGATCACAAAGAAACTAGGGTGTCGTAGGGTGTCGTAGCATAGCAGATAAGAGCACCAAACTCAAGCTCTTGGGATTCTGTTCAGCAGAGTGTGGGTTCGGGAGTCGTGACACTTTCGTCCTTGAGCAAGCCACTTAACTATATGCTACTCTCCACCCAGGGGTAAACGGGTACCTGTGAGGGCAGAGATGGTTCTTGTGATTGATTTAGCGGAGTAGCGCATACTTGTTGCACTGGCTGTATACTCCCAGGGGACCTGAGATGGTTTAAGGAATGATTTAGGGCCCAGTGACCAGGGGTAATAATCTAGAAGCGCTTTGAGATGCCCTTCGGGTGTGAACAGCGCTATATAAAAACTGGTTATTGTTATTATTATTAACCCAGACTAAAAAAGGCGGGGAAAAACCCCTAAAAGTTCTTACCCCCTCAAGAACATTTGGTGTCTGACATTGCGTCCCCTCAGCCGCTGGTGTGTTTGTTCTCCAGCAAGACCGTGATCCTGGCTTCAGGCAAGTCAACTCTCGACAGATACTCTGAATCAAGAACAAAACAAGTAGGGTCAGGTGAGGCTGCGTTCAGATAGATTTCAGCAATGAATTTTACAGGGAAAAAACACAAAATGGGACATTGTGAAGAAGCTCTGCAAACTTAAGTAGGGCAAGGTGAGGAGAACATAAAAGTAGGGCGGGTTGAGGCAAGCTACAGATATTAAACGGATCTTATATATCCAGAGCGGAGAGATGCTATAGGCTGTTAAAAAAAGAATAAACAAATATGACCGTAAAGTGTGAAAATTTGCAACTTGTAATGCACACTTATCCACCCTACTGGGTGTTCAAGGCACAGATTGTAGTCCACACATTGTGCAGATTGGCCTTCGGACGTTGTGTGTCAGGCTACTTGGATTAAAAAATATATATATAATAATAAGAAGAATAAGAAATTGTATGCTTACATTTGTGTTACACGCCTTGACTTCGGGCCCGTACTGCAACCTGCATTGATGGTCTCCGTCTACTAGTTCACCAGGCATCGCTGTCGGGAAGCCGTAGTTGACCAGCTCAGGAGGGTTGACAAGACATTCTGCTTTGCCAGAACTTAAACAAAAAATAACAAATAAAAATAAAACGAATACAACATTGTCAATGCAAATATGATGGGTACTATGAAATCGAGCCACAGGAGGGACAATTAGTTTGTTGAGTTTTAAACATCAGTATAAACCACAAGGGAAAATTTTTGAAATGATTTTTGGGGATGAACAAAGAATTGACAAGAGTGGGATTCGAACCAACGACCTCCGAATTAACGTGCCGGCACTCTACCAACTGAGCAGAATTGACAAGAGTGGGATTCGAACCAACGACCTCCGAATTAACGTGCCGGCACTCTACCAACTGAGCAGAATTGACAAGAGTGGGATTCGAACCAACGACCTCCGGATTAACGTGCCGGCACTCTAC
Source organism: Asterias amurensis (assembly GCF_032118995.1). Taxonomy (NCBI): domain Eukaryota; kingdom Metazoa; phylum Echinodermata; class Asteroidea; order Forcipulatida; family Asteriidae; genus Asterias; species Asterias amurensis. Next base: position 1,293,645 of record NC_092660.1, read on the forward strand.
CAACTGAGCAGAATTGACTAGAGTGGGATTCGTACCAACGACCTCCGGATTAATCTGGAGGTCGTTGGTTCGAATCCCATTCTAGTCAATTCTTTGTTCATCCCCAAAAAGAGTTTTAAACATGGCTGAAAAAGCATACATCTATCAAGCTTCATTTTATCATATACTTCCCAAGAATGTGTAATCCAATATTTGATGACTTACTCGATGTAGTTTGTGATATATTCTTGACTGCATGTCGACCATGCAAACGGATCTGTGTTCTCAGTGATCTGGTCAGCCATGATGCCTCCTCTCGATCCACAGGCATTACCATCTCCATCATGTTTCATACCAAAACTGAGAGGAAAAAACAAAATATTTGCACAATTAAAAGCTACTCTAAAACAGAAACAACCTTCAGCCAACACAACCTACAGTACACATTTTGAAGATAATGATATAAGGCTCCCCTTAAAATATTACTTGCTGATGAGGTGTTTTGGTTTTTAAGAAATGAGTAAAACAATGTAACGAAAATATGCTTTACTTTAAAAAAAAAAAAAAAAAATTATAATTTTAATAAATAATTTTTGTCACACTGAGTACTCACTTATGCCCAATCTCGTGAGCGATAGTAAAGGCAGTCGCTAAACCTGTGTCTTCATTAATGTTACAACTTTGGGACGGGTTGCACATCACACCAACTGGGGCCAAACCTGCAGATGAAAACAAAAATTAAGTCAATAAAAAAATTTCACAGAGCTATAACACATTGAGGTGGCTTATTATTACTCATTAGACCGATACATTAAGCTCCGCCCACGACGCACGTGTGAGCAAGAACACGTGATACTCTCCAATGCCTTTCTGCACAACTCTGCGCACATGCCAAGCATACACGCACGCATGTTGAACTTTATTTGTTGGACTTTCGTTGCATTGTGATTGGTCAATACGCAATGGGGCGGAGCTTGATGGATTGGTCTATTGAAAAACACTAGACCACTGGGATTGTCCATTCATCGAGTTTACTGCAACGAATCGAAATCCACTGGCAACGGACCTGTGATCCAGTGTTAATTTCGAGCCCCCAAAATATCAAGTATATTTCCAATCTTTCTGTAGTTCTGACACAGAAAACACAAATACTTCTCACCTATTGTTCCACATGGCTGATTCTTCAACATACAGATATCATATCTAAACAAAAAAAAGAAGGAGAAAAAGTAGAAAAATAAATGAATCACAATCGAATGAAGCCATGAAATTATCATCTGCAGTACAGCATTCTTTTTCATTCCTCTAGCTAAACTGTAGCCTACATGCCTGATACTTCACGGAGGCAATGGAAGCGATTGCCCTGCCGGCGTTAAATGGCAGTGTAGGAGCTCATTGCTACCCTTTTATTCCCTTAATAATATTATGAGCTTTCAATTGCGACAATTATAAAAAGATCTGGTGGAACATTCTGCACAGTAGATGCACATTTCTATATTTACAAAGTGAACAAATTCTAACAAAATAATATCCCAACATTTTCAGGCTCTCTCACATCACAGGGGTTTTTGAACACAACTGGGGGTACTTCATTTTCCTTTTCATTTGTACATACTTCAAGAAAGTAAAAACGCAAAGGGGGATCAGCAAACAAAAGTCCTTAAGGGCACTGGACACTATTGGTAATTACTCAAAATAAGTGTTAGCATAAAAAATTTACTTGGTACTGAGCAATGGAGAGCTGTTGATAGTATAAAACATTGTGAGGAACAGCTCCCTCTGAAGTAACTTATTTTTTAAAGAGGTAATCAGCTGAAGCCTTTAACACCAAGGTGTCCAACAAGGGTGATTTTTCTTCTGTCATTGTCTTCTCGCAACTTCGAGGACCGATTGAGCTCAAATTTTCACAGGTTTGTTAATTTTGTGCATGTGTTGAGATACACCAAGTGAGAATACTGGTCTGCGATAATAACCATAAGGTATCCCATGTCTCAAGTGTTATTAAATCAGAAGAAAAAAACATGTTGATGTTGACAACTCAAAGGCAGCTTCAAAAGAGAAAGCACTCCTCATTACATATTCCACGCTGTACCACTAGACATTTACAGACGTCCCTATAGCATGCTGGTTCCTCAAGGTAGAACAGTCAGACCCAGTTAACTCTGACTGTCTCCCACTTTCCACTATCAATGTTATTCCAGCGTCTGGTGTCTGTACTCTTTCAAATGTTTTCCCTACTCAAGCCAGCATGCCATGCTTTACATTAAAGGAACATTATAGAATTGTTTTTTGATAACAAAACCATTACTGGCAGTGTAAGCACTTCAAATGTAATCCACCTTATACATACATGTAAACTGACAAACCTGTAGAAGTTTGAGATCGATCGGCCTTTTGGGTCACAAGAAAAAAGTGAAAAACCGATAAAACATCATTTATCAAACATATATATTCCCTTCAAGAATCACTGTCTTCAAATATGAACTTCTCCATTTTCAAAAACAAAATCTTGAAGATCTTACACACAAAGTTACCACAAAAAATACACACGAAAACAAACCAAGTACATCAACTGCAACACTGAAGAGCCAGCTACACCATGTACCAACTAGCAAGGGGACTAATTGTACACAAGTCATGGCCAAATCAAGGCCATCCTAATTTGGAACGCTAATCCTAAAAGCCGGCTGGTAAAACTTCAAGAGAAATCCCTGATTTGGCAGACAAAGTAGAGAATGATTATCATGTCTAGAGAAGCCTGGAAATTATGCCTGAAAGAGCAGTGTAACCACAAAGTCTCAGAGACTGAAAACTAAGCTGCAACTTAATTCAATTATGCCACCAAATTTTCATCTACAACAAGTACCTTGGGGGAAGCATGCGTACTGTATGTATAGAACAAGCAAAGTTAAAGACAGTGGACACCTTTGGTAATTGTCAACGACCAGTCTTCTCACTTGGTGTATCACAACATATGCATAAAATACCACACCTGTGAAAATTTGAGCTCAATTGGTCGTCGAAGTTGCGAGATATTAATGAAAGGGAAAAACACCCTTGTTACACAGATTTGTGGGCTGAAGTCTTTCTCAGATTCAAATATTAGAGTGACAAATTACCTCTTTCTCAAAAACTACTTCAGAGGGATTCGTTTCTCTCAATGTTTGATACTATCAACAGCTCTCGTTTGCCCGTTAACAAGTAAGTTCTTATACATTGTATACTTTTAGTATTACCAATAGTGTCCAATGCCTTTAAAGGGTCTGGGTACTTTTTGTAGGACATAAAACACAATGTCCACAGATAAACATCAAACTCACACAGTTTGAAAAAAATGATGGTAGAAAGCTTCCCTTATAATATTACTTGCCGAGGTGCTGTAGTTTTTGAGAAATCATTAAAACAAGTCACAAAATTATTTCAACCTGCAAAACATATTTTCAGCTTGGACCATCCAACTTCAAACTTGACATTAAAAAAATGTGCTGAGAATTATTTTCTGTTCTTTATTATTGGTTACACTAACAGATTGAAGCCAAATTTTCACTGAGGTTGGTTCCCTTTAGACTGAATAGGCTATATCAGCAAGACCACATGTAAATCTCCTGGATGACATGTTTTAACCTAGTCAACATGAGTGTAGCACTGAGCGTGTCCACCCTTGATAAAAAACTGTCTGTAGATGAAGCCATACTTTTTTTTTTTTTTTTTTTTACAGAAGCGTTTAAAGGTGTATATGCCTTTAGATTTTTGTTCATAGGACTTGGGAAAGTAGTTCCTTGTTTATGCGTGATTTACAGCCCTCCCATTGAAGCTATCCAGGTTTCAGTCTTTCAAATAGTTTTCTTTCATGTGACATTGTCTCTAGGTGTTTAATAAACCAATGTGCACCTTTGAGAGCACCATGCATACAAACCAGGTCAAACAAGGAATACCAGACTCATTTTCAAGAACAAGGTCAGCTCGGCTTTGACAAATTGCAGGATCCCAAAGATCAGATTTGAAGGAAGGAGTGAAGAAGATTGAAGTGCCAGTAAGATGGTGTTTGGGGGTTTCTTAGGAAAACAAGATGTCACTGTCAGACACTTTGGAGGATTGGGGCAAGAGACTGTGGTGACATAGGGATTGGGATGACTAATTTGGAAAGATTGAGTGAAAAAAAGTTTCAGTGACCTAGTTAAGACAAAGGTACAATTTCATTCAGACAAGACCAGGCCTCCGCAATTGCCAAGGTGTGCTTTTGCTGCGCCTACTTTGCAAAGTTCAAATATAAATATAAATTTTCCTCAAGGAAAATTGCTGTTCCCCTTCGAGAACGAAATTCAAGTCTTACAAGACCGGTTACCATCCAACTTAAATAACTAATACATTATTTGTAACTGGCTCCAGTTATGATTACCAGCTAATTTCTAAAAAAATACTTGTTGTGCATCTATTCTAAAATGTTGAAGAGTTTGGGGTTTTCAATTAATCTTTGGTAGGGGTGGGGAAATACAGTCTCAATTTTATGTATGAGGGGCTAGAGTTTGTTTACTCAAATATTGGAGAATACACTTTTTGTGTTATGGATTTTTTTTAAAGTTCAATTTTGGGACTGATACAAAATGGCAGGTTTGGTCTTGTGTAACTCAACAGAGCAATGTGGGTCATCGTACTATTCTCAATGCGTGTATTACAATGAATGACTCGTCCTGAGTATACAAAAAGGTCACACTTAAAGGAGGAACAAACACCCCAACTGACAAACAGCAAACCAGAAGAAACAACAAGATAGCACCAACAAATATTCCCGATTAACAAAAACAATTAAAAGATATCCAACGATCCAGAAATGTTTAGAGTATGACTAAGCTTTCCTGTTTGCCATCAGATTGATGATAATATCTACTATTGTTGTGTTAGTTGACCTCGGAACTAGCGAATAGACGAGATAATTACGACAAGTGGTTTCCTCTGGTGCTCCTGAGGTACCTCAATTCTAATTCCTGTTGATTTAGAATGGAATTATAGCCTTTTTTAATTCATACCAGAGTGAATCTCAAAAGTTACAATATTGTTTGTGGCGTGTCATGGCTGAGCGGTTAAGAGCATCGATTTCAAGCTCTGGTGTTTCTGATCAGCAGAGTGTGGGTTCAAGTCCCGGTTGTGATACTTGTGTCCTGAAGCAAGGCACTTAATTATTGCTTCGTCCTTCAAATGGGACGTAAAGCCGTTGGTCACGGTGTGTTGTGTAATGCACGCAAAAGAACCCAGTGCACTTATCGAAAAGAGAAGGGAATCACCCGGTGTTCCTGGTTTGATTGACAGCTTATTGCGCCAAAGCACCTTGTAAACCATTACATGGTGCTATGTAAAAGGAGTAGGTCTCATAATTAAAACGTAGTCCAACAATCCTTGCAGAAAACACTAAATGTGCACTTAGAAACAACCGTATAACTCATCCTACTCTTGAGATAAGACTAGTCTCAACTCTTTGTGAAATCCATCCCTGATCAACCAATGGATATGTATTGGCAACTTCACCTCTAACCTTTAAAGTAAAGCGAAATAACAAAATCATTAATTCAGGAAATCTCCTGACAACTCAGACCTGTCAAAATTAAACTTTTCAAAATGGAAGACATATTTGTTGAGGGCCAGGAGAACATACATTGGTCTTTACAAGGAAGCAAAGATCTTTGATTTTCATAGCTCATAGCTCTCTTTCTAAAAAAAAAAAAAACAAAAAAAAAAAACACAATTTTTTAAGTGACCTTTTTTTCTTGTCAAACCCAGCCCTGCTTTTGATTTTCAAGACACTAACAATAATTAATAGTGGCTTTGAACCGTGCCCAGATTTAAAACGGACCTGAACAAAATGTGGAGCCCATCAGTGGGTTTCCTGAGTTGGAACTTTGACAGAGCAGCTACTGTTTTAAGATACCAGTTGCCCGTCTAGGGACTGCCATAATAGAACCCAGGTGTTGATTGCTGAACTTGGGATAAATTCTAAGTTGTTACCTGAAAACACTGAGCCTTTACAACCTACCTTAAAGGGACACGTTGCCTCGGATCGTGCAAGTTGGTCCTTTAAAAGCATTTAAAACCGTTTGTTATACACTGAACCTAAGCCGAAAGCCATGATTTTGAAAAGGACCATTGCTGATTCCATGTAGACAGAAGAAATTTATGCCTCAATGTAGTACTGCATTGAGGCTTGGATGAAAGTGATAGCCTGGTCCTATTTTAGTATAATATGCAGGATTTGTATTTGGTTATACGGGGAACCTGACCAACAGGGCTTTTACTGTCAGGTTCCTTTGAGTAATTGGTGCTGACTGAAGGGGGATCGGACTATTTCTCAGCCACACTTTCTTTGTGTTTGTAATGGCAGGCTAAAACCTAACTGATCTGTAAAGTTGAAGTAGTATTACACTCATGCAGTACTTAAGTACTAAAGGAAATAGTCTTATTGTGCTTAACCAGAAGTGATACGTCATTGATTCCACATTGCGTGACGTCTATTTGTAACTGTTATCTAAAGTGGAAGGAAATTTACCTCAGTAGACAATATCAACCAACAGAGTTTAAACCCAAAGCATTGTTGCATAATATCAACAATGATATCTAGAATGATTCAACAAAGAAGAGACAAACCGGAACCTTTTCCAAACGGAGATGGCAGCATTTCTGATTTCAGATACCATAGAGCTTTCCAACAATGAAAAAACTGTTGGGTTATTAAAGAAAGAATACTACTCCAGAAAGTATCAGCTAGGCTTGCATAGTCTGTTCATCAGGATATAACACCAAGAAATCAGGTGTAGACTAGTCTATATTTGGTTGGATGTTGGGAGATGGGTTGGATGTTGGGAGGGGGGAGGGGCTGGGGTGAAAGGTTGGGTGTTAGCGGTTGGGGGTTCTGGGTTGAGGTTTGGGTGTTCGGGGTTGTGGGTTGGGTTCAAGTTGGGAGTTTTGAGTTGGCCCTGGGGTAAAGGGTTGGGGTTGGGGTTAAGGGTTAAAGGCTTGAGGCTGGGGAATATTTTTTTTTCTGTCTGTAACCCTACCCAGTGAAACGATTAGACTGGCCCACCTAGTCCTTGTATGAAGCTGAGTATCTCAGTGCTACACTTGGTACATTGTAACACCATGGAGCTCTATCAGGTAACACTAACCCAGCGAAACGATTAGACTGGCCCACTTAGTCCTTTGAGGAAGCCGAGTATCTCAGTGTTACACACATGGATGACATTGATGGAAGGATATGAACATTTGCATCTGCCCAATAAATCATTTAGGAATCTGCGCCATCTAGAGGAAGGATTTGGTAGGACGATCAATCGTAGAGGAAAATCCTGTTTTTGTAAGACACTCTGAGGGAAACGACAAGACTTGAAAGATCAATGATAAATTGATGGGAAATAGGGAGGGGGTCCATTTCCTCATGTTTTATTGAAATGTACTTATATTAACTTGATTTTCTCGAACAGTACATGCAGGGGCTGATCTTGGTTATGGTCCATGTACCTGCTTAAGACACTGTATATCTTAAAACAGACTCTTCACAAAGTATGGGATACAGGGAATATAGCTCTTGTTCATATTGAAAGTGGGGCCAGGAGGGGGCATAGGTACGCTCCATGGTTTCGTGCTTGTCTTCACCTCTGTGGACCCTGATTCGAATCCCAGATCAGAACCTTGCTTGTGCATTGGGTTGTCAGTCCCTGATTGAGAGTTCCCCCCTCCCCCTATTAGGAGTTCCCCTTCCACATCCTAAACTGACATGTCCTAATAGTCTTCTCTACTTTGGATTTCTCAGGTCTACGCTTTACACTGCTATTCACTTTTGGGGTTCCTTGATCAGGCTTGAATGCTTTGTTTTTGAAAGGGCAAGGGCACCAAAGCATTTTCTCCTTGGTAAAGGGCACCCTATGAGAAATTGTAAATTTCTCTCGGAGCATTTCAAGGGCACCAAGGCAATGACCAGGGGGCATCGAAGCAATCACCTTCACTGTGCCTTCATGAAGTAACAGGCATGTTTGTTTCATAACCAAAGAATACAACTAGAAAGACAGAATAAAAGCACATCAAAGATCAGGGCTTCTGTACTAGTGATAAAAATAGCACCTGATTTTAAGCTGACTGAAAAATCTTAATTTCAGATACAAGTCTGAATTTTCTCATCCGTGTGATACATTCCTGAACGTCAGTCTGTAACAATAAAAATTGTCCACCCCTAACAATGTATACATTTCCCAATGTGCTAGTCAGCACATACCATTCATCTTGAACAGCAGTAGTTCAAAATGACATTCCTACAGACACCTTGTTGTACATTATTTATGTCTTGTCAGTAGTTTATTTGGTTTACAGAAGATCTGGGCAACAGGTTACACTTAATAGACATTCAGGGCAGTCACCAACCTGTGACACCGATCATTCTGACATCACCGATTCTAAGGCCTGTGAAATACTCTGTGCACCGGTCTTCTAAATACGGCACAGAGGTGACTTGATTCAAGTCCCATCCTCGTTCAAGTCCCATTCTTGTGCGAGAGGCACCTTAGCGTATCCACCTTCAAAATGAAGCTATTGCTCGGAACTTGACGGGGTTGTTCTTCCTTCTTGAAAAATCTCCCCAAGTGAGGAGATGTACAAAACCAATGGGAGCATGGAAGCGCTGCCCCCGTCGGTAATTCGTTATACTCTGTGACATCACAGTGCAAGACATTGTTAATGCACGCCTCTAGACAAACGGGCCAACTCATCAGCAGGCAAGGGGATGTCATTGAATTGCACTTCCCAAATATTTGAAGCTCAAATTTTGCAAACAATTCAGCAAATAACAAATGAAAGAGTTTTCTTTTTGAAAGCATTTGATTGGAAAACTTTAACAATAGTACATTACATTTAGCCTCTAGCTACCAGGCAATCCCAGTAGTCTAGTTGGTAAGACACTGCTCTAGAATTGCAAGGGTTGTGGGTTTGAATTCCACCTCAGTAAAATGCCAGTGATACTTTTTTTTCTCATGACTATTTATTTTCACAGAATATACTTAATATACAGTGTGAACACACATCCGTGTTTTGGTAAAAAAACAAAATTGATATTCTTCATCTCCGATGATTTACTATTGTTTTTGATCATCATCTGTTGTAACACTGCTCTGTGCAGAGACAAATTATTGAGTTTTAACTATTTAATTTATCAACATGCCATTTTCTTTTTTGGCAATAAATTACCATTGTTTCAGACAGACAAATGAAAGTTTTATGGCCTCACCAGTCCAGGTTTGGCAACTTTTTAAGGTCAAATCTATTTTCAGTATTAATCTTTTTCAGCACTCTAATACTACAAGTAATAATAGAGGCTGTCTGCCAATAATAGACCATAATTGAGGAAATCATATTTTTGGTTTGAATTAAGTTCCGGTACTTCATCTTTGTGGGGAAAACAACCACATCTGGAATTGTCATTGAAATGATCAGCCGCCGTTGATTAAGGTAGTACATGGCTTTTGGTATTATTTTTAGTGTGAGTATTTATTTAGCCACTCACAAGAAACAAACATACAAGCATGTAAAAAATACTACAACAAAAGTAACTGAAGATGCAGTTATTTCATAAAATGAGGTCAAGGGTTACATTATACAAAGAGAACGGTAGGGATTCAAACTCACAATCCGAGGCCCCAACAAGTTTAGGAACAAACTGGGCCAGGCTGGTAGGGGGAGATTGAAAAAATGAGAGGGAAGCAAAGGAATGCTTAGATAGGAGACCAAGATGAAGAAAAAGTGTCGAAAGACACTATAACCAACAGTTTAGAAAGAGCTTGGCTGGGATTTGAACCCCCCAAACTTGAGGCTGTAAGAAGTTTAAAAGAATTTAAGTTTGGTGAATAGAAACGAGAGGTGTGAAAGGGATTCCATTCTAAGATGGCCTAGATAAACAACAATGCAAATACTGATTGTTTAGAAGAAAAACAATTGTGTGGATTCGAACCTACAATATGAAGCTACAAAAAGTTTTACAAGAAAAAACAGAGGGAAGCTGGTGGAGGGGGATTTAGAGGCAAATAAACAGTGGCCTGGGTAATCAAAAGCTATTGTTAAAATACTAAATTACAGGCCATTAATCGAGAGCTTTAGTAGGGATTTGAACCCACGTTCTGAGTCTGCAAGAAGTTTTGCTTGGTGTATGGAACGAGAAACAAACATTTTCTGACCATCCTCCCCTACTAGTCCTCCCCACCCAAAAAAGTGTCCCGTCCCATCCCTATGAAAACTTTGAATAACTGGAACAGTTAATTTCAATGGAATGTCAAAATCATGTTGACATATTCTTAATTGACAAATTATTGATAAAAAACACACAAAAACAAATCACAACTAATCTGACCAACAAGGTAACCTATTAGCGAGGAACAAAATTGACCTCTCACAGAGCGGCTGAAAATTAGAGCTTGTTTTCAGGGTTGTTTTTGTGGTTAATTTAATTTAGAAACTCATATCAAACAGGAAGTGTTGGACAATACTTCATGGGAAGTTTTGATAAGTTGAAATTAGATTTTCGTCAATAAACTCTCGGTGGTGGTCAGAATGGTAGTGTAGATTGAAGGGTGAAAGATTTGATTTTAATGTGAGACAAATACCGCCAACTTTAAAGGGTTTGGGTACTTTTTGTAACACGTCCTCAGATTTACATTTAACTTACACAAATAAAGATAACGATATAAGAAAGGTTCCATTAAAATATTACTCGCTGAGGTGCTGTAGGAAGCGCTGATTCTGTGCTTTTGATAAGCAGAGCCATGAAATTGGGCCCTGATCAAAATATCAAGTTGTTGTTTCTTTTTAGAACCACAACTCAACCCGACCACAACTCAAGCTGACCACAAAACCTTAACTACTTTACCTTTATAAATGTAATTTAGATTAAAAGTCAATAAATGTTTACTAACTTGACTGAGTTATGACTCCACCCCAAGACCACACCAGTAAAGCCAGAAGAAAAAGAAATAACTCAACAACAGATCCTCCACCAAAAGCTCTTTTGAAAGCTAATGGTGTAATTTATTACGCATTAGGACCAAGCGTCACTACATTCCTGTATACACAGAGTACCACTTGACCAAGCACTCAAAAACACAGGAATCCAAATGATTAACAAAGACAGAGACCTGATGAAACACTTGACATTCCAAACAACCTCCACTTTCACAACTTCTACAGAAGTGAATTTTTCACCACTCATTCAAAGCAATAGGTTACCCAGCTGCTGCTTAGTAAATTTATCCGCTTAGCAACAATAGACAGTGAACCGGTCACTACCAATGTTAAGATAATGACAAGGCAGCCGGTTACCTGTTTCTGCTGAGCAATAACTTCATGTGCTAAGTAAGTTTGTGTTTAAAGCCTTACTGATGATGGACCAAGAATAGCATTTCCCTAAAAACACATCTGATAAACAATGCCCCCAAAAAGAAAGTCTGAAAAAATAATCCCCAGAATTTGTTTTTAATTTCCTTAACACCCCCCCCCCCCCCCTTCCCAAGCCAGGATCCCTTGCTTTCCTACAAGAAAGTTAACTTTCTTCACCCCCTTCGGGAAATAAAACTCTTCCTGGAACTCCATATGGTTCTGTATGTTTTGGAACCTGGCCATCTCCTCAACTACATGTACGCCCTCAAGGGGATCTCACCCAGACAAAAACGCCAACAAAGATGGTCTGCAATTCAGTAAAAGTGTCATAACCTTAGCCTAAAACTGAGTCCAAGACAAACACAAAAAGCAGAGATTTTCAGCTCGAAAACTCAGACTTAAAATCAGAACACTGAGATACATCTAAACAACTAAGAATAATATCAGACTAATAACAACACATCCAATTATGAGAGACAGAAATCAAACTGTGCAGAGCCAAATTTCATTGCGTTACACAAAATCATTAAGCAAAATAAAAACTACGCTAACCAGAATATGGTAACCAGTCAAGATATCATTTCACGTAATGATGTACCCGGTTTCCTGCTTATTTTTGCTTTGCAGAAAGAAAGAAAAATTAGCAAATCTATAAAATTGAGACCTAGTTTAAACATAACTACTGTAATCCATTCGCAGCGTGGTCTTGCAGCAACAAAACCTGCATTCCACCAAGGCAACAGTATACACAGTTTGTATAAAATTCTTTTCTATCCAAGTTGAAAAGAACACTACAGAATTTGTTTTTGCAAACAAAACTTGAGAAATGTGAGATTGTTCGGCCATCTGGGTCACAAAAAAATTGTGGGAAAAAAAAAGATTACAGTTTTGCATGACATCGATTTAGTACGAGAAAAATGAATAAAACAGGTGATTACTTCCCATCAAATATGACATTTCAGACGGAAGTTTTTCAAGGGACGTTTACTGCTATCATCATCATTAGACTGTGTAATTTTAACGTCAATCTGTGATCTTAGACAATTTTTTTGTCCTACCAATTCTGTAATGTTCCTTTAACATAAACCCATCAAGGTTAACACCCACTACGAGCAATCACTTGGAATATTTGGAGTAAATACGTCACAGAAGGCTTCAACTTTCTCTGAGTTGAACCTCAACTCCCGGCTAAAGAAAACTTCTTGAACTCAAGGTGTTCGCTCAATTGATACAATTTCTTTATGGTTCCCCTGGGTAACATTAAAGTAAATCATATTTCTTTATCCATCTTAATTTAATATTCTGACCTTCAACTTGTGGATACTCTGGGGGGGATTTGGTATATCTATTCCCCACTGATTGCCTCTCAAGCAGTGCGCTGATTGCTATTGCAGGTCATTGGACCAGCATTCAAGATGAATAAAAAGGATTCAGATACTTAAGTCCACACAGGCTTACATTAAACTTGCACCGTTTAAAGATAATTATAATAGAAAGCCTTACCTTAAAACATGAGGTGCTGTAGTTTTTGAAAAGTGGGTAAAACAATGTCACAAAAAAAAATTTCGTCTTAGTTTGAGCATGAACTTGTTTTTCGTCTCACTGAGACGAAAATAATTTGTTTGACTTGTTTTACTCATTTCTCAAAAATTACACCACCTCTGCAAGTAATATTTTAAGGTCAGGTTTCTATCATCATTATCTTCAAATTTAGTGTAAATCTGTGGATATTGTGTTTTGTGTCGTACAAAAATGACCCAAACCCTTAAATGTTGACAGTAATTAAACTCAATATTGCTGGGTTAGGGGAACAAGGGTACACTGTAAGTGTTTTGCAAAGCACACACCAACGTTTATTCAAGTATAAGAACAAAAATTGAGTGCTATTAAACACAAAGCTGTCCGCAAGATATATTGTGAGAAAATAGAATTAGCTGTTGCAAACTGCCTACCAACTAAATGGACCTATGGTATAAATGCAAACATGGCCTGAATTACGACCCTACATATAGTAGAGTCTTCCTCAAAGGCTAAAAGACTCTGCTAGGGTTGATTTGCAGGCCTTTACCCTTTTTTTTTTTTACATTTGCAATTTGCATTTGCAGTTTGTATTGTATGCCTTGAACTTGCCACAGCAACCCAAAGCATAAATGTCGCTTGCTTTTGTTTGTATAATTGGAGTGCCCTTGACCATGACCAAAATGTTTCCTTAAAGATCAAGAAAAACGTTCAAGTGTTCATTTTTTATGATTTGGGAAGTGGACACACCCTGTCCCAATAAAAGTTGTTGACAGATTTCTGCTCATTCAATTCACTTCTCATTAACAACCTCTTGATATAACCCCTTCATTAAATATCTCCTTTCTTTCTTAGATCTCTGTCCCCCACTTTGAGAGGAGTTTCTGGGCGCCTCAAAAGCGGGACAACTTCTCACCCCTTAAGCAGTCCCAACGGCTGTCAAACCTCAAATTGGACGAGACATTATTAGAACGAGCACAAGCCAGCCAAATAGTCATTTTTGTTGAAACATGCTCGTAATTCAACACGCCATAGTTATGTGTGGAAAATTTCAATTTGTTTTAAGAGTCTGCAACAAACATAATTCCGTCTCATGGGAACAAGGATCAAGTTTTATTGGGGGCCAGGTGACATGAAAAGTATTATCGACTCTAGATTCAAAGAGAAAACAACTTCACTGAACCCCAACTGTCTTTTTCTCTGATCTCCCATCACAAATTAGTGGAAACTAATCCAATATCGAAGACGGACTCTGAAGCAAGAACAGAATATAAATTAGTAAATCAAGGGAATTAACTGTCACACGAGGCAACTTTTGCAGGCAACTTGGGGGCATCCATGTTGCAGTCGCATGCTACAGGACAACTTTGGTAGTACTTGAGCCATTTTTCAAACAATGTCATACAATCGCAAGAAAGAAATGTGAACATTGAAATGTGAATGCCTATTTATTTTGGACCCAAGACCAGTTTGAATCCTTCAAAAGTTGTTCACAAGCTATCTTAAATAAACAAAGCTGTAAGAGCTTAGGTCCCACAGTCAGCGATACACAAATTAAGAAAGACAAGAATTTAGAGTTAATTGCTAATTCGTCTCTTGGGTCCACACGCACACCAAAGAGACAACTCCACAAATTGAAACGTTTCATGATGTTCCAAGGTTAGAAAAGGGTAGTTTGTCGTCAGATAATGACCCTTAAGTATCTGAAATTCCCATCTGAAGCTTCCTGCAAGATTCTGCCAGTAAATCCCCCCCCCCTTGGACCTCGCCCAAGACTGAAGAGTTTTGCTGGGCAAGGATAAATTGCCGTTAGGCCAGAGTCAAGGGGAGTCTATCGGACTCACTCTCTCATGTTGTCCTCAGGAAAACAGACTCCGAACCGATCTAACAAGCCTTTAAGAGATTACAATTCAAGAGGAATGGATGTAAACAAGTTGGAAGTTGAGAAACTACTGCCCAGATGTTAACCATTAAGTTTATTTTGTTCAGACGGAAGGCTTGGGTAAAAACGGGACTTAGAAAGGAAAGTTGAGGTTTTTGCTCCCTCGTTGTCTCAACGAGCAGGTTTTTCCGTTTGTTGTCCCAAGCACTAACAACTTCCTCTTTTAGAAAAGTACTGTAAAGTATGACTTTGGAGGTTTGCGATTATTCAACTATGATTTGTTGGGGAGGGGTATGGGATTTTTTAAAGTCAAGTGACATTTTACAATAGTGAGTAGGAGAGGTTTGGGTGCAGTCAAACTTTTAAAGCCAATTCAGTCACATAGTCAGTTGCTTCAACACACAGCCTAATCCTTATAGCCTGAACATCTGACGTCACACTTCAAGGATCGTGAACAACGCCAGATACCAGCCTGACCTGATGCCACCAGATGTACCTTTGACCTCATATCAATTTCACAGAGATTTGCAGTCAATTCACACGTACATGTACACATTATAACATGATGTACAAACAGCATGTCCACGCTGCATGCAGACAATCGCAAGTGCAAGCTGACAAAATCAACGTCACCTCGGACCCACTACAGATACGGAAAGCTTACGTCATTTATCCGATGAAATCATTGTATCCAATGAAATCATGGGGCCTGTTGTCTTAGACAAACCTGTCTTTATCCTTGTGATAAAGCCAGGGGACCAGTCTACTTATTCCTTACCTCAACAGAGGCAGGTATATCAGTTACAAAGTTATGACCACCTGGTTTGAAGTGACCCTAACCATTTATTTTCAGCTTTTCAATTTGAAGTAGCAGTCCCACTAGAGTAGTTAGATGGTGACTGATAGGTGCTCCAATTATGTTGAGATTTTGAGTTTCTCTCATCACTGTTAACCCATCTACAATGGCTATAGCCTAATGAAGGTCAGGGTGGAACTGGGCTAAGGGAACACTGAAAAGGTGGTACTATGAGTTTCTCTCATCACTGTAAACCCATCTACAATGGCTATAGCCTAATGAAGGTCAGGGTGGAACTGGGCTCAGGGAACACCGGGGTGCTCAGAGCATTGAAACACATACATGTACAACAGGGAATTCAATCCTTCATACGGAATTCATCTGAAACTTCCTTGTTTTTCAATTCATCGGAGTACATTCCATTAATTCCCATCCCCAGGTATTTTGACAACCAATTTCCCCGACGCCCTCAAAAGAAGGCGGGGAGGTGGGGGGGGGGGGGGAGACGACAAACATATCAATGGGGTCACGGAGTCCAGTACGCAATGCAGAATCTCCCAAAACAAACTTCTCAGTACACTTGTTGTTATCATGCGTAATTACCCAAACATCATATGCATAGTTTTGACGCATCAGCTCATAACAAACAGCATGGGGGATGGTGGTACAATAACAGCCCTAACCCGCTGACCCACTAACGGAGACCCCTGTGATAACGAGGATGGAAAACAAAAGGTGGCATGATGACGACTCACACCTGACTGAAGTAAAACCCATCAAGGGTTGGTACCAAAAGTACTTGGAAAAAAACATAGGTTTCTCAAACATTGAACGAATTGTTTTGCACCAACTTGTGATGTAATCATGAGATAAAATCCTGAAGAGAAGAGCTACATGTAGAAGAATTGACCAAAAATTGAAAAAGTGACTTTACTTACATGTCTTGGAGTGACACACAGACCCTGATATATTTCTTTTATGAAACGCGGTAAGATACACATAGTTATTTTCTACGGTAATTGTAGCCAGTAACCAACATCGTTCCTAGGAAAGCACCGGACCATATTGGTATTTACTCAAAATAATTGTTAGCAGCAAAACTTACTTGGTAACGAGTAATGGAGAGCTATGATAGTATAAAATATTGTGAGAAACGGCTCCCTCTGACGTATATGTAGTTTTTTGAGAAAAGTAATTTCGCACTAAAATATTTGAAATGAGGTCTCAAATTCAAGCATCTGAAAGCACACAACTTGTGCGACAAGGGTGTTTCTTTTCCATTATTCTCTCGCAAATTCGACGACCAATTGAGCTCAAATTTTCACAGGTTTGTTATTTTATGCATGTGTTGAGATATACACCAAGTGAGAAGACTGGTCTCTGACAACTACCAAAGGTGTCCATGCATGCAGCGTGCCTTTAAAAGCACCCGGTATTTCCCCTTTCGCCTACCAATGCACCCAGATTCACACATATGTGTGAATGCTGCTCGTCCACGTCACACTAAAGCATTGATAGGAAGCATTTCAGAGAACCACTGAATACCGGTACCCCACTCTAGGGGATCATTGATGGGTTTGTGAGAAGTGAGTGATGTCATAACCTTGTAATATGAAGCCCGAGACCAGACCTTTACTTGAAAGGAACAACTAACAAGCTAAGAGATTCATTGTTTTGGACTTGGCTCACGCTATTCACACTCAGCATATAAATTTCATAAGTGTTATGATCGCTTCTCCCTTGACTTGACTTCATAAAGCTATATTAAAAATAAATAAACTGTATTTAGGCTGAGAACAAATTTCTGCTGAGCAATTTTTGCCCGTGGGGGGGGGGGGGGAGGGCGCATAGAGCATACAAGAAACAATTTGGCCTTCATCCACACATAGAGGGGGCTACAAAGGTAGCTGTGAGTAGACTTTCAGTTAGTTCACATCCTTCAGTTCTCACATACATCAGAGATCGACCCTTACTCAACATTAGACAGTGACAAATGATTCCCGTCAACAGAACAAAGAGCAGTTAATGTTCCAGGATGTAAAACCATGACTGGTTGCACGCAATAGTTTGACAGCTACCCCCCCCCAACCCCATTCCACATTGACCCTCAATAACCAAAGATTAATAAACAACATAGTAAGTTCCCCCCCCCCCAGTTCAGTAACCCATCCGCAACTAATTCTCCCAGGATCCGCCAAGAATTGAAACTCAAAACCTTCTCACACTTACATTTCAATAAGAGTCACTCTCCAAGAATTAAAAAGCAGATAAAACAAAACAAAACTGTTTTCAAAAGCTGCATCAACTTCAAAAAATTAAAGGATACACAAAGATCCTTTGTTACTTTCACATAAATGATTGTAAGCAAAAGTAGAGAGAGTGGAAACCTACAATCGAAGATAAAGAGTACAGGGCGAGTCAACAAGAAGTTGACCGGGATTGGTGATGTTTTTCAAAACAAACAAATGACACTCAAAAGTTCAGTAAAGCATTTATTTTAACAAGCACTCTCTCCTGCTCATTAGAAAGAAGAAAAAAAAAAAAAATTGATCATTCTTGAGAGGAGTTATGTCTATTTTAATCAAGGAACTCATTTTGCAGGCTGTTCCCGGAATGACTTAGATTCAGTCAAGCATTAACATTCCATGGACATCTACAAACATGAGTGCTTTCAGTAACACAGGCATAACTTCTCTTAGAAATGATCAATTTGTT
The DNA here is from genome assembly GCF_032118995.1 of Asterias amurensis. Taxonomy (NCBI): domain Eukaryota; kingdom Metazoa; phylum Echinodermata; class Asteroidea; order Forcipulatida; family Asteriidae; genus Asterias; species Asterias amurensis. The sequence continues at coordinate 1,311,935 of NC_092660.1, forward strand.
TTATTCTTTTTTTTTTCTTCAGATAAGCAAAAAAGAATGCTCGTTTATAATGTGCTTCACTGGGGTTTTGAGTGTCAGTTGTTGTTTTGTTTTTAAATCATAAATCTCGGTCAACTTCTTTTTGACTAACCCCATAGAGCATTTTTACTTCAAGGAAACATTCTTCCTGTGAGGAAATCAATGAACCGTGGAAACCACAAGAACACAATTGCATTCCAGCGAAAGCTCCGCATTCCCCCTTCCCTGGACAGACTGACCTGTCATGGCTGAAGCCTATTCCAGATGGTCAACTTCTTCTCCTTCTTGGAAAGAACCCCACAGCACCAACAACATTCAGGCTTTTCAATTGACATTAAAGGCAGTGGACACTATTGGTAATTACTCAAAATAATTATCAGCATAAAACCTCACTTGGTAACGGGTAATGGGGAGAGGTTGATAGTATAAAACATTGTGAGAAACGGGGCCATCTGAAGTGAAGTAGTTTTTGAAAAAGAAGTAGTTTGTTATTCTGTATATATGTTAAGATACACCAGATGAGAAGACTGGATTTTGACAAATACCAGTAGTGTTCAGGGTCTTTAAAGACAACATACATTTGGTTTTTGGCAACGATCAATTGTTGGAATCCTGTATAAATGTAGTATACATACGATAACACTAACCTGTAGAAATTTCATTCAAAACATGATCGCGTTTCTGAGTTATTATATCGCCAAAAATCCGGAGCGGTTATGTTCACGAAGGAAGACTAATCCACAATTTGAACCAACAATCTGAGAACATATCTGATAGAAATGCTTCTCAGATTCCAAACTGTTTTGGATATCTTCTTTTATAACCACATTACTCGTAAGCAAGTTTTTTATTGACATTCATTTTAGGAGACCAACACCCTTTGAAGAAGTGACTTGGAACAGATTCAAACAGACTGCCAAGTAATTCTACAAAATTATAGATTTTCGCGCTCCACTCTAAAAAAGTTACATGACCAACCGTACATACAAATTACAAAGGAAAGTTGTTGGACGCCATCTTTCTAGGAAATACTCATTTCTGTATTTGTAATGTTTCTTTTGGCAGATGCTGTGGGGTGAAGTCGCGATCATCTAATCCTTTCAAATAAATAAAACTTAACCACTTCAATAAAATCTGATAAACACCATTTACCCTACACTTCAGTTAATACTCCAGCCGAGGCTTTTGTGTTGGGCAACTTTCCAATGTGTTATCCAGGGCTAAACAAAATTGATTATGCCCCGGGCAAGTGAATTCTGGAATATAAACGTCCAACTAATGGGGAAGTACTTTCCTTGTATGGTTTTCAAAAATGATTTACTGGTCAATATATAAGTGTCTTTCTTTTTTAGTACAGCAGTTTAAATTGAAAGGATAAATATGGAAGTTTCAACTCAAACATTCAGACAGATTAATCAATAATTCTGACTATACAAAGGTCATTTAAGTCTGACCTTCAGGTTTATCTTCCAGGAAAAAGATTGGTTCTGCTTCACAAATGGAGTTATGCCTGCCGTTCCCCTAAGGTGAATTTCACAAAGAATTAAGACTAGTCTTATCTGGAGTTAGGACAAGTAACTCATCCTAACTTAGGACTAGCCATACGTTTTTAATATCTTCTAGGATTAGTCCTAAGTTAGGTCTAAACCTAAATTAGGACTAGTTCTAAGGTAGGACTAGTCCTAACTCTTTGTGAAATCGACCCCAGGTTTAAGAAATCAAGTTTGACTGGACTAACCTGGTAATCAGAATAGCGTTGTCGTGTTTCTTGAAGTTTCCGTCTTCTTCAGTGAGATTCTCTGGTGGGCCAAGTCTTCGCTGCCACTGACAGAAACTCTGTAAAGACATGTCTGCATGGTGGCCCAGGGATAGATCTTCCTGAATGACATCAAGGAATATGTGGATATTAAACTACAATGCACTTGACACTATTGGTAATTACTCAAAAACTTACTTGGTACCGAGCAATGGAGAGCTGTTGAGAGTATAAAACATTGTCAGAAATGGCTTCCTCGAAAGTAACATAGTTTTTGAGAAAGAGGTTATTCTCACTCACATAATAAAAGTCTTTTATTACACAAAGTAATGCAACAAGGGTGTTTTTTCTTTCCTTATTCTCTGGCAACTTCATCGACCTATTGAGACCAAATTTTCACAGAGTTGTTATTTTTATATGCATAAATGTAGGGATACACCAAGTGAGAATATTGGTCTTTGACAGTTACCAAACAAGCCCAGTGCATTTAAGCACACAGACAAGGTCAGATGTTACAAACCCAGTATTTTCATTGGGTGAAAGGTGAAGTACTTTGGGGAAAAATAAATAACAATAATAAAACTTAGATTACAACTAGGGTTTTGAACATCGATAATCTAGCAGTTGATCATACATGAGCTGCTATACAAACTGATGACATTTAAAAAAAAATGGAAACACAAATACATGACACAAAACTCGTTGGGTATAAATGTTTGAGAGAAATGAAACTATGAACAACACATAAAGAAACAATTGTGAACAACAATGTGATGAAAACATGGCAAGAATGCAAATAAGAAAACAAAAGTCAAATACAACTACAACAAGTATATACCAAAATTACTACAAAAAGTGGACAATTTGACAAAGAAAGGTTTTAAAAAAAGAGTCACAAATGCCAAGAATGTCAAACAAAGCAGAGAAATATCAGCAACGCCCATTGACGAAAATATTTTTGTGGCCAAAAATGAAAACTATTTTTGGAAGAAGTTGAGGATGGTTAGGGGTCAGCGGTTGTTAGGGGTCAAGGGTGGTTAGGGGTCAAGGGCCATGGAAGCTTTAGAGAGAAACTCACCTGATCTTGTAAGACGAGGATGATCCTAGAGATGACAATGTTGATTAAATTTCCCACACTGGCATCATGATAAAGATCAGCAACCTAGCCTCCAGAGAAAGAGCAGAATCAACCCATAAATAATCAGAATAATATTAATGGCTTCTTATAAAGCAGGCATATCGATCACTCAAGGCTCTTCAACGTACAGTATTCCCTGCAAGGTATGCGGGACTATGTGAGACCTACATGTATCTCTTCCGAACACCATCACCAGGGTTTGACAAACAAACAGGTACCTTGTTTTGTTCAATAATAATTATATTATTATTATACTCAAGGCGCTCTAACATACAGTATGTGGGACCAGGTTTTAATTATGAGACCTAATCCTTTTACATAGCACCATGTAATGGTTTACAAGGTGCTGTGGGGCACTATGCTGCCAATCAAACCAGGAACACCAGGACGAACCCCTTCTCTTTTCGTTAAGCGCACTGGATTCTTTTGCGTGTGTTTACACAACACGTGGGTCCAATGGCTTTATGTCAAAGACAAGATACAAGTATCTTTATCCACACACGACTTTAATCAAGTTAGTCGTTTCTAGGTTAACACTCAGTGAGCAATCCAATGAAGTTGCGGTTAGAGTCTGATTTCGGACCCTCAGCTGGGTGCTCCCCGCACACAACATGAAGGTTAAGGTGCTGGTATCGTAAGCAGCCCAGGGATTCCCCATGACAGACTACTGTTACTATAGGCGATAAAATGTGACCTGTTTACATTTTTAGTCAAACAGCAGCTTAGCAGTTAAGCTTAGTACAGAAACATCAAGGGCCCAATTCCACATATCATAAAATATTGCTTAACTAAACCACTCGCACACCAATCAACTACAATACAGCATTCTGGCTGGTTTGTATACCGTTTCTGCTAAGCATGACTTCCCATGCTTAGCAAATCATAAATTGTGACACTTGATTTAACCCTGAAGAGTTATCAGGAAATTGGTAGCACTTGAATCTTTGATAGCCACTTATCTCTGGATGTTTTCTCCAACACGAAAATCCGTTCCGATAAGTTTCTCAGAATGATGTGTGTATTACCTCATCGATAAGTTTCTCAGAATGGTGTGTGTATTACTTCATCGTAAAAAGTCGAATAATAACACCCAGAATCTCTGTCAAGTGGAGAGAAAACATCTTCCACTATCAAAAGACCAACACAAATTACACAATAGCCAGCCGTGACGTCAAGCCACACAGGGAGCCTCTTTCCCCTCACCCCCCCCCCCCCACACAACCAGCTCTTATAAAATAACAGACCTTGCTGATGCCACTTTCCATTACAAATCAAAAGACACTCTAGTGGAATTCTGTGAAGAGACAAATACTTGCGTCAGCCCTCTTCACTTTCCCCTCCATCGCAATCCTTTCAAGCATTCTCTGCACATTTTTTAGGGTGGTGATGCCTTCGGTATTACCCAAACACTTTGCCCTTGACTTGGTGAAAAGGCTAATCTTTAATTGCACTTTGCCAAGCTTTTCGGCAGGGAACTTCTGTGGTTAACCCTTTAGATTGTACCATCATGAAACAGCCATGGATTGTATAAAGTTTTGTGTGAAACCTTTTAGATCTGGCGGAAATCTAACAACTAAATAAAAGTTCGCTAAACTGTTGAAGGAACTGTAAGTTGTTATGGACATTAGGGCGAGTGGTGTTTGTGTTCCAGATCATTTTATGATGTTATTCTTGGCAAAGTATTTGTGTGTGTCCTTTAAAGTAATGACTGGTTAATGCAGCATTGGAGGTCAAACAGGAGTACAGCAACATGGTGATCTGTCTGTCCATTGAATATAATGCTGCCGGCTACTTGATTCATTGGTAATTACTCAAACTAATTTTTAGCACAAAAACTTACTAGGTAGCGAGTAAGCTAACAATGGAGAGCTGTTGATAGTATAAAAACTTCCTCTGAAGTAATGCAAGTGTTGAGAAAGAATAAGAGACCTCAGCTGAGGTCTCCAATTCAAGGCATCTGAAAAAACACAGCTTGTATGACAAGGGTGTTTCTTTTCCATTATTCTCTTGCAACTTTTACGATCAAAATTGAAGGATCTCAACTAATAAAAAAACTGATAACAAATCTGAATGGAAAATTCCAACCAATGTAGCGACTTGGCACTATCGCTGTGATTCAAAATGACTACATTCATGTAACTAGGTCAGCTCAACAGAGGAATCCTAGAATCCCCCAAGGCCATGGAAGTGTTCATTATAACCCTATCTGGCACAGACCCAGGGGAAGGAAAAAGTGAACTTTTGAAACGGTTCTCTATCCGGTTACCCCCTTTCTTGTTTGGATGGTGCAGAACTAAAAACTTAAGGTGAAAAGAAGGTAGGTTTTAACGTTTGAAGAATTCAGCCTATACCGATGAAATCTTAAGAAATCTCTGTTGTAGTTGTTGTTTCTTCAAAAATAATAGTTAACAAGTAATAAACCACAAGGGAAATTGACTGGGTAATTGAAACCTGGCCAGTTTCCGTTGTGATTCATTGCTTGATATCGGAAATAAAAAGTTGCATCCCCTTAAGGTGATCCTTCTCCTGCCGTTTAATAAGTTGTATCACAAACTTGGTACGTGAACCCTGGCTATATGGCAAATACTTGGTACATGTGCGTAGGGTTGGTATAGGGTGCATGATGGTCTAGCTAGCAATCAAGTTTGATCGCTAGCTAGACCAGCATGCAACTCATTCAACAGTTAGCGCTTGTGCGATGGGTATTTGCAAAAAGGTCTTTTACAACTTTAAAATACTGGACATTATTGGTAATTGTCAAAGACCAGTCTTCTCACTTGGTGTATCTCAACATTTTTTTTTATGCCAAAAATAACAAACCTGTGAAAAGAAAAAACACCCTTGTCACAGGCAGTTGCGTGCTTTCAGATGCTTGATTACGAGACCTCAAAATATAATTTTGAGGTCTCTAAAATCAAATTCGTGGAAAATTACTTCTTTCTCGAAAACTACGTTACTTGAGAGGGAGCCTTTTCTCACAATGTTTTATACTATCAACCTCTCCCCATTACTTGTTACCAAGTAATGTTATATGCTAATAATCATTTGAGTAATTACCAATAGTGTCCACTGCCTTTTAGGTAAGCTCAAACTTACAATATTCATGAGGGTGAGTAAGTAGGACTCAATATAATCCTCGTGGTAACTGTTCATCAACTTGTCCGCCACGACGAGCGTCTCCACGTTCAGCTCTAATGACATGCTGCTTACTTCTCGTCGACGTCTTTTTCGCCGTCGTGTCGGGTGTTTTTTCAGGATCTGCTCGGCGAAGGAAAAGTCGCTGTTTGTCATCCACCAAGATTTATGAACTTCTTCTGAATCTGGGATGAAGAAAAAAAAGTAATGATAAAATGAAACTTGATGTATTTACTAGAAAGTATGACAAATATTGTGATTTCACATTCCTTCATTACTGGACAGTTTATATTAACCCTATTTAAAATCCCGAACACATTAAAATCCAGCGCTATATTTTGATTGATTCTGTTGGACTGAGGACTGAACCTGGCCTAACTACCCAATTTTATCAAAATCCAACAGCATGGTTAGCTTAAATCTGTTGGATTGAGGACTGAACCCTAACCACCCCAACTCATCAAAACCCAACAGCGTATTTTGTTTGATTTTGTTGGATTGAGGACTGCATTCAGTAAACTGACTTTGCTTTACCACCATAATCAGAGTCCATCAGTTTGGGTGTTGAATTCGGTGTTGGATTCTGTTAGAATGAGGAAGGATTCTCGTAAACCACTCAAGGGATTAAGGGATTAATGGATTAATGTGCCCATCAGAAACCAATGCTATAACATCCCCTGTAAGTGGGCACTTCCTCAGTCCATGGGGTAGAATACCTTCAAAGTATCAATCCCACTTTTAAGAGATCAGAAAGGGCCACTTCCTGAAGTTGTTTCTCCTTCTAACAGACATCAAGGTCAGGGAGAACAACCCCCATCCCTCTTCACAAATTCCTTCCCTCTGACCGGAGGACAGCATGGGGACAGACCCCGAGGACTACTATATTTCAGTATGAGTCACACAGGGTACTAGACTTGGGGGATTAACCAAGCAGGAAGTCCATGTGAAGGTCGGCCCAGAGACATGAAAAGTTTGGTTGAGTTTTGTAACAACACCCACTAGCCATGTTACAAAAGGTCATCAGTCTGGCTCAGTATGAAAAATGCAGAATCTGATGGGCACAGAACCGAGTGAAAGAATCTGGGCTTCATTTCATAGTGCTGCTTAAAAGCACAAAATTTGCGTTAAAGGCACTGGACACTATTGGTAATTACTCAAAATAATTATTAGCATAAAACCTTACTTGGTAACGAGTAATGGGGAGCTGTTGATAGTATAAAACATTGTGAGAAACAGCTCCCTCTGAAGTAACGTATAACTGTCAAGAAAGAAGTAATTTTCCACAAAGTTGATTTCGAGACCTCGGAATTGGATTTTGAGGTCTTGAAATCAAGCATCAGAGAGCACACAACTTCGTGTGACAAGGGTGTTTTTTCTTTCATTATCATCTCGCAACTTTGACGACCAATTGGGCTTAATTTTCACAGGGCTTTTATTTTATGCATACCGCATGTTGAGATACACCAGGTGAGAAGACTGGTCTTTGACAATTACTAATAGTGTTCAATTGTTATACAAGTAACCAACAGCTAAATACCAGTCACAAGCAACGTATTTAATAATACATTAATGTTAACACCCCAGGGCACTCAACTGGTGTGTCTTTTGTTTTTACTTGGCCTTAACATTCTAGTATGCAAACCAATAGTCTCAGGAAAATATTATCTTAATAATGTCTTTAGCGTTCAACATACATCTTGTTTTAGGGTCTGGATTTGTGAGTACACAACTATAGTCCAGTCATAAACCCAACACAAACACTTTACAACCTCAAAACAAGCAAAATACAAGTCTATTTGGGAGAAGTTGGCGATATTATTTTGTGTCTTCTGGCAAAATAGAAACCCATTCTCACCCACCTACTTTCATCTTCCGAACCGAAAATAGTGAAAATCAAAACTCACATAGAGCTCCGTCAAAAGTCCCCTGGGCGACAGACAAACTTTCAGACCAAACCTCTCTATATTTACCCCTTGATTATTTACAAACTGAGAGTGAACTTCTCACGACCCCTTCCGAATTGGGTTAAACACTCACAGTATACATCAAGGTACAAAAACCCACAGCAAAGCGATGTCAAAGACCTGAAGTATTCTTAGATTATGCGGTTTCGTCAACAAAACAATTTGTCCGAATGAGTGAACCTAATAAAGATATTGTACAGTGTTGATCAATCTATGAGAACGAGTTCATTGGCGTTGATGCTCTCAATATCTCAATAGAATTTCTCTTTTCTCTGAAATCCTTTCTTTTTTTGAAGAAGTAAATGGTACCCTTTTGATGTATTCCCTGTTTGGAAATGTATAAATATCACAATTCATAACTTGTGTAAATGAAATAGGCTGAGCACTGTATTGCAGTTGGATTATTAGGGAAAGGGTAAACACAGTGTTGTTGATAAAATTCATGCTCTGCCTTTACAAAAACAGACATGCGTTATTACTGATAAAGCCATTGGACTTTTGGAACGGGAAAAAAATTCACATATTTACAAATAACTTACAGGGTTCACAGAAGGTAATGGTGAAAGACTTCTTTCACCAAGTATTATTCCATGAAATGCTTTACTTTTTGAGAAAATATTAAAACAATATAAATTCTTGATATCAAGAATTACAGATTTATTTTAAACACATGTCATGACACGACGAAACGTGCGGAAACAAGGGTGGGTTTTCTCGTTATTTTCTCCCGACTCCGATGACCAATGAGCCTAAATTTTCACAGGTTTGTTATTTTATATAAGTTGTGATACACAAAGTGCGGGCCTTGGACAATACTGTTTACCGAAAGTGTCCAATGACTTTAAATGACACCCATATTGTGTTGTATCTCTTCATATGATAGATTATATGTTTGCAATAGTTGAATTCAAATATTTAGGTTTGGTTCACACGCAGGAATTCAAACAATTCGAACAACTCAATTTCAAAAATCCTGCCCCCCTACAAAGATTTCCCGTTAAAGATGTTTAATATGTTATGCTTGGTAAAAGGAACACTCACACACATTCGTAACACGTGTATTTAAATAAATAAGCGTCTACGCCAAGCTATTAAAAAAATTCCTGCTGAAAGATGTAGAGATTTTTCTGTGTCACGCAATCAGACGACCACACTTTAACATCAATCAACCATCTGCATGGATTGCATGATCCTGTGAACGTCCATCACAGTGGCATCAAATCTGGTACTTAAATTATCTGTACTGTAAATAAATTTAGCGCTAAAAATGGATTTGTTAATCCGGAGGTCGTTGGTTCAAATCCCACTCTAGTCAAATCTTTGTTCAACCCCCAAAATCATTTCAAAATTTACCCAGTCGGTTTCCCTTGTGGTTTATATTGATAACAAATAAACTGGTGTAATCACAATCCTGGATTCGAACCTCAAACCAGTGGACTACACTCGACTACTGGATTACAATACTGGATTCAAACACACAACTAGGATTACAACCCTGGCATTAAACCCCAACTAGTGGTTTCACAATCCAGGGTTCGAACCCCAAACCAGTGGATTACAATCCTAGATTCAAACCCCAACCAGTGGATTACAATCCTAGATTCAAACCCTCAACTAGTGGGTTACAATCCTAGATTTAAACCCTCAACTAGTGGATTGAGACCCTGGACTTGAACCACAAACAGTGGATTCAAACCCAACACAAGTGGACTCTGATCCTGGATAAGAACTGAAGAGGCAAAGGATGATTTTAGTACTTACCCCTCCTACAGTTACTATTGTTTATAGCTAGCTCGCATAAGGACGTGCAGGCAGGTATCGTTGGGGTGTGCACCTTTTGGGTGGCGACCTAAACTACTGCCAACACCACAATGAAAACGCCCAATGTTCAATAACTGATGGGAATTTCCAAGCCTATTTAGTATGTCCAGTTATATTTATTTAATAAGAATAGTTACCTAAACCTATTTATTACTGTGTACAGGCTATGTTTCATACTATGGACAAGATACTAGAACTGGTGGTGGTAGAGATAATAAAAGGCACTGTCCACTCCAGTGGTCTGCAGAGAGAGAGTGTGTGCATAAAGCTATACACTGCATGTATGTGTGTTTCTATCCAGGACCCTGCCCATTCACCCATGGCCATAACAATAGTTAAAGATGCCCAGTTTGAAATACTTTCATAAATCTAAATAAGAAAGGGCTACTCTTCTCAGTATTCTAAGGGGTCTTAATTATATACATAGATTAGTCCACTTTCATGCTGGGGGTGCAGCATCACTAAGTAAACACTACAGAAACCCCAACCATTGATTTATGACTCTGGATTCAAACCCCGCCCAGTGGATTGCGATCCTGGATTCAAACCCCGCCCAGTGGATTGCGATCCTGGATTCAAACCCCGCCCAGTGGATTGCGATCCTGGATTCAAACCCCGCCCAGTGGATTGCGATCCTGGATTCAAACCCCGCCCAGTGGATTGCGATCCTGGATTCAAACCCCGCCCAGTGGATTGCGATCCTGGATTCAAACCCCACCCAGTGGATTGCGATCCTGGATTCAAACCCCGCCCAGTGGATTGCGATCCTGGATTCAAACCCCGCCCAGTGGATTGCGATCCTGGATTCAAACCCTGCCCAGTGGATTGCGATCCTGGATTCGCACACCGCCCAGTGGATTGCGATCCTGGATTCGAACCCCGCCCAGTGGATTGCGATCCTGGATTCGAACCCTGCCCAGTGGATTGCGATCCTGGATTTGAACCCCGCCCAGTGGATTTGGTCCTGAATTCGAACCCCGCCCAGTGGATTTCAATCCTGGATTCGAACCCCGCCCAGTTGATTGCAATCCTGAATTCAAACCCCGCCCAGTGGATTGCGATCCTACATTCGAACCCCGCCCAGTGGATTGCATTCCTGCATTCGAACCCCGCCCAGTGGATTGCAATCCTGGATTCGAACCCCACCTAGTGAATTTGATCCTGGATTGGAACCCCGCCCAGTGGATTCTGATCCTTGTTTCACACCCCCACCCAGTTGCATTATTTCTCAGCATCCCTGTTATTCCTGCTCCATTGCTTCAATACATAAGTCATACAAAATAAAATCACTTCTGTTTTAAGGTTCCTATAATGGAACAATCCGGGGAAGTAAATTGTACATGAGTCATAACTCAAGAGATGTGTGTAAATCTGTCAAACTAAACCCACACACTGAATTATGATACCAAAAAGACGAAAACATGCAATAAAAACAAGTGTATTCTTAACCTTGAAGGCAACAACATTTAACCCCATCTCACCCCAAGCTGCCACACCCATTCAAACCACTCTTCCACAGTGACAGATAATTTGTACATTTGTTTCCTTCAATATCTACAAACATGTAACTTTTAATCATAGTACAGTAATTACAACTTTAGACCAACCACAAAGACTTCTTCAACAAAACTTCTCTTTCCCTCAAAGCTCCCCCCCCCCCCATTGAATTTCTCTGTTCTAATATTTATTTGATACACACACCATCATTAATCCCTCAACTCTAACTCAACTCCCTCCAGAGTGCCTCACCCCAAGGTGCCACGCCCAACAACAAACCATAACAAAAACCTCGCTCCCAAGTTTGTGATGAAGACCACACACAAGTCATAAAATGAAAGCATTTTGTTTGGCCACACCAAAAAAAACGAAAGTGGGGAAAGACATGCATGAAATGTGCTAAAGGGTGTAGACCTATTCAACCTCCACCTTGTACGCCCACACCTTCAAACAACTCACACCTCGACACCATTAGAGTATAAACAGTGTTCCTTTCAAAAAAACTCATCTACAAAAAGCAATCACTCTTATCACCATTAACCCAGTTTTTTTATCAATTGTAAAACACCCTTTTAGGGCTGTCCACAAGTCGCTTAAAATTCCCTTAACCCAGATGGCTCACCTGCCAGCGCAAATTCTCCCCGCATGAACTTTTCAACCAGTTCACTTTCTACACACTAAAAAACGAAGAATTAGGTGGGAAGAACTGGGTGGGTTTGGTCGCTGTTTATTTTCTTGTCTGAGTTGAACATGTTTGAGGGGTCTTCAAGTTGTCATGGATATTTGAGAATCAAGGAGCGTTGTTGACTTGCCAGACTGGTGTTAAAGGCACTAAACACCGTTGGTAATTGTCAAAGATTGGTGTACCTCAACATATGCATAAAGTACAACCTGTGAAAATATCAACTCAATTGGTCGTTGAAGTTGCATGAGAATGATGGAAGAAAAAACATCCTTGTCGCACAAGCTGTGTGCTTTCAGCTGCTTGAATTTGAGACCTCAGTTGAGGTCTCGAATTCAAATCAAATATTTTAGAGTGAAATTACTTCAGAGGGAGCCGTAATTCTCACAATGTTTTACACTATCAACAGCTCTCTATTGCTTGTTACCAAGTTAGTTTTTATACTTCAGTTAGTTTGAGTAATTACCAATAGTGTCCAGTGCCTTGAAGGTATTATTTGAGCTCTCTTTCAGCATTTGAGTGAGAAATTTCCTCTTTCTCAACAACTACAGTACTTCAGAGGGAGCCCTTTCTCACAATGTTTTAAACTATCAACAGCTCTCCATTGCTCGTTACCAAGTAAGTTTTTATGCCATCAATTAGTTTGAGTAATTACCAATAGTGCCCAGTGCCTTTAATGGGTATGTTGTACCAGAGTAACATCCTTGAAGGTCACTCGTTATCCAAGCAGTCTTGTTGGAATAATGTAAGAAAAGATTAGCGAGAAAATTGAGCAAGTGATGGTCTAGACGAGATATGTCACTCAATCCTCCCTCAAAGTGGCTGCTTCAGGCATGAGTGGGAGGGATCCACCCGGAGTTAAAAGGGGGGAGTATGTCCCCCCTGCAATATGCAGTCTTCAATGCTGAACTTTTATGAATTTCTTTTTCTCTGTGATTGTTTTAATCTTCCAGAAACATTTATGCATTTACCTCACAGCTAATATAGTAACAGACAACTCGTCTCAAATTATTCCACTATTACAGAATTCAAATGATCATAACTTTACAGGTGGATTAGCTTCCCAGCTTTGGAATGCGCATGTGACACGATTTTTGACGTCATAAGTTCGCAACGAATACTTCTTGTCAGTTGACTTGACCTCAACTCCTGCGAAATTGCTTTAGAAAAAAAAAGCAATGCGAGATCAAAAATTGCTTCGCATTTGCATTGGCAGTGAATCGGTTGCTTTAAACTATTTCTACCTCCATGCTTTAAATTAATCACGAAACGGCAGGTGAAAGTTAAGTACTCCCCCACAGTAGTACAGACCCATATATCCCAGCCTCCCATCATGCCAGGTGGTCATAGCCAAGGTGGTGAAATAGTTGGGCTGTAGGTATGTCATCACTTCATCACATCACTTCAGCTCTACATACTCAAATAACATATTTCAAACCCAGATTGGGCAATTAGTCTGAAATATTATTAATTTTGGTTTTTAACCAGTACACCTCTCTTAATATTTATGCATGACGTCATAATTATTACCCAAAATGAGGCTATGGGCGCACATTCGCCACCACTTGCAGTGGCTGCGCCCATCGCCTCGTTTTGGGTTAGCATTGTGACGTACCTCATGCATAAATATTAAGAGAGGCGTATACACTGATGTGTGTTAGCACTGTATACTCAGTACTTTGCACTGTATACTCAGTACTTTCTCGAGTTCTGTGAAAAAAATCACAGGCATGTTACTGTACTCGGGTGGGATTAGAACCAAGAGAGTACTGAGTAAACAGTGCTAACACACATCAGTGTAAGGATAAAGCCAAACTTAAAAGTCTTTATCCCTGATGCAAATTTCACATCTATTACAATGTACTAGTTACATTACGAAGAAGAAGAAAAAACAGTGTGTGAAATATTCAGCAGGAAGCAATCCTGTGTTGGAGGCCAATCTAATTAAAACATCTTTCCTTTATCTATGCCACATCCTTAATTAATGCTGATTGTTTTAATCTCAAGGAAATTGGCATTCCAGCAGACGGGCCACAGCGCCCATTCCACGCATTTCTTCCAAGAAGGTTCCATCTACTCACCACCCCCCCCCCCTACAAAACATGTTTGTCGACCCCGCAAATCGAAGACTTGTCTCTGTGCTCCCATTGTATGGACATTTTATGTCAATTGGACATGTTTGGCAATATTGTCTTACTTGGTGTATCCAAACATTTATGCATAAAATAACAAATCTGTGAAAATTTGTGCTAAATTGGTCATCGAATTTGCAAAATAACAATGGGGGAAAAAATCACCCTTGTCGCAATACTTTGTGTGCTTTCAGATGGATAATAAAGGGCTTCAGCTGAAGTCTTTTATTATTTGAGTGAAAAATAACCTCTTTCTCAAAAACTACGCTACTTCAGAGGGAGCCGTTTCTCACAAAGTTTTATACCATCAACAGCTTTCTATTGCTTGTTACCAAGTAAGTTTTTATGCTAATAACTATTTTGAGTAATTACCAATAGTGTCCTGCTACTCTAAAGTCTGATGTCAACCGACAAGCCTTCTCTTTAACCATTCTCCTATTGTTTGGACTTGGATTGATTTAATTTGTTGAAATTAGTTTATAACACATCCAATAGCGCATGAATAAAATGGCTTAAAATTTTCAGAATTAAATTATAATAAAGTATGGGAAAGCAAAGGCCATCAAAAAACCACAAAGCTCACTTCACTCATAAACAAACAACGTTTAGCATTTCTTTAAAACAAATAAAAAAGCCCCTTGAACTGCATCTTAGTTTAAATTATCTTCCCCAAAATACTTCAACCAAATAAATTCTCTGAATTATGTTTATGTACATGTATATTATTACCAAATGTAAGCAGTAACATTCCTACCTTTTCTTAGTATGTTGTGGTTGTTCATTTTTTTCCCTTCTCATTTTACTTCCAAGCGATCAGTTTTAATCGGAAGGAATTTGTTTTTATCCTAACAACAGCTGTCGTGCACAGTCACTGCCAAGACCTTAGTCAAGGCTAAGTCTGTGGGGGGGGGGGAACACAAGGTTTTCCTTGGCGATTATTTTTTTGTTGAACCATGAAGGTAAGATTATCGAACCCGCCTCTCCCCCCCCCCCCCCTGGGAAAAAAAAAATTCTATACAAACTATGTCACTTCATCTTACAGTTCTACATTTGATATAATTGAAGACTACATCGTAGGCAAACTCAAATTACAAAATATTCCCTGTTTTTTGGTGGTTTTTTTTAAAGCTCGACCCCCCTTTCATTTTCCACCTCCAACATCCCTCAACAAACGTCATGATAAAGGATGCCTCCCTGCCCCCCACCCACAATCCCAAATCCGGTCAACTGAAACCATATCATTGCCTCCCACTCCCCTCCCCCACCCCTTACTTCAGCGGTCTGACAACAACAAGTGCTCACATGATCAATTTAATTTGGGACAATTGCAAAGGTCACTAAATATTTCCCCAGTGATATTTTAAAAAGTCAGGGACACAAACTGCCAATATTTGATGGGAATGCATGTGTCACGCTGCAGGGTTGGAGGAAGTGCTCCATGCTCCTCTGGGAAGGCCCTTTAGGGAAAATCAATTTCAATTTTTATTAGGATCAACAAATATCTGGTATGAAAACTCAAGGTTTATTCTTGGAAATTAGAATGGAAGGATGAGTTGGTGAACCGGAAACGATCATCAGAAATTTGAGGTTATTTGTTTCCACATAAAAAATCAGACCCCCCCCCCAAAAAAAAACAAAACAAACAAACAGTAACTAGGCTTATCTCACATTTTGTAGTTGTACATTAATGTTGCCAAGCTTATTAAAGCCATGCAAAGCTTGTATAAGGGGAAGGGGAAACAAAAATTATAAACAAAAATAAGCCTGATACAAAAAAAACACCCCGGATATCCGCTTTAAAGCAGAGATTTCACAAGCCTGTGCATTGAATTCAATGCTACTCTATTTATATTAGGCAACTTTCATTGTATCTTTCTCAATAAATTCGCCTAGAAATCTGCATTAGCTTAACAAAAAATCAATCTTTGACCTTAACTTTTAATGTCTTGTTCAAGGACCTTTAAGTGTCAAGAGTCGAAGGGAGTCTAACCTACACTCTACTGACTCTCGGTCACCAGAACTTGTTCAGTGCATGAGAGGCCATTAAGCCACTACATGTCTCCTCATTTGTACATGTTAAACATCACAATAACAGTAGTTCACTGGCCAAATGCCAGTTAAAACAACAGAGGACCAGTCAAAACACACTTCAAGTGGTCTGGCTGGCTGAATCAGCGTTGAAAGATATCCCTATTTCATATGAAATATAGCCTAGTAAAAAAGCTAACAGACTAATGAAACAACAAGCTTACTGGCCCATACTGGCTATATAGTCACTGAACAAGTTAAGGGCAAACCCTGTTTGTTGTATACACATTTATATATACATATTACCAAAAACAGCTTAAAGACACTGCAGACACTATTGGTAATTGTCAAAGACTAACCTTCACAGTTAGTGTATCTCAACATATGCATAAAATAACAAACCTGTGAAAATTTGAGTTCCATGGGTCATCAAAGTTGCAAGATAATAATGAAGAAAAAAAACCACCCTTGTCACAAGAAGTTTTGTGCTTTCAGATGCTTGATTTCGAGACCTCAAATTCTAAAGGTCTCAAAATCAAATTTGTGGATAATTACTTCTTTCTCAAAAACTACATTACTCCAGAGGGAGCTGTTTCTCACAATGTTTTATACTATCAACCACTCCCCATTATTCCTTACCAAGAAAGGTTATATGCTAATAAATTTTTTTGAGTAATAACCAATAGTGTCCACTGCCCTTAAATGCATATTGTATACACCTCACAGTATAGACGATGTGACCTCTGACGTCACACGAAAACCATAACATGATTCGCGGAGCATACCGCCGGGCAAAACTTTTGTGTTTTGGCAGCCAGCTAGAAAGTGTACGCAATCTTACTGTGACTGCGCAACTCAGTGCCCGGCGAAACATGGCGTAAGAGTGTTTTGTCAACAGAGGGCGGTTTGAATGTAAACATAGGTCACATCGTCTATTGGTTATAGTTAATGGGTAGGCCTACTATAATTTGACATCTTTCAAAGAAAAAGTAGAGAAACCAACCAAACCTTAAGTGTTTATTGTGACAGAAGTCAAATGTGACCTCTCCAGAGCCTGTGCCCCTGACAAAGAGTGGACTAACTTAACCACAGGGCTACCTTAACTTTCCCTTGAATCTTAAGGGTACACTCATAGTTATCGCCCCTTGTAAGTCAAGGTAATGTAGGGGTGCTGATTGGTTTGAATGGGGGATGAGTGAGTTACATCCTTTGTACTTGAATCTCAAACCTTGGACTTTCTCAAGATTGTTTTTAAACAGTCCAAATCATTTGAAACATTCATCATTGTCATGTTTTTTCCTCCCTAAAAAAGTAACATAAATGATTATATGATTCCTGACTGGCACCTCTGAACAAAAATATTGACTAATAACAGGGAGATCGTCAACAGCAAGATAGCTCAGTTAGTAGCGCCAAAAAAAACCTGTCTGTTTTGAAAAGCAAACATTGATTCAAGTCCAGCTCTTGCAATTTGTCTTTGATCAAACCCAACCTAAGGGGCCATTCATAATAGTCAATGTTAAAAGATTTCGATATTTTTTCAAAATTGTGGGTGGGTGGGTCAAAAGAAATAACTGAAAATCAAAATTCATTTTGTTGTTTAAATAATAACCTAAAGAAGGCTGCTCGATCTGCTCGATGTTGGAGTCCTTTGACCTGATAAATCTGCACCAATTGAGGCATTACTTTGTTCGAATTTTTTTAACATTGACTACTATGAATGGTCCCTAAAAGAAAAACGTGTCAGTTTTTAGAAGGAAGCATAAAATAAAGCTTGTATGAGAGTGCAATACCGAAAAAAAAGTCACACAATAAACACCTTCCTTAAAGTACAGTATACACTGCATGAAAACAGCCTAACTAAGATACAAGTTCTCAAATTATATTCTTGCGCTAGTGGCAAGGCCATTTCAGCTTTTATCCTGGCATTCACCCACCAGACAAACTCTGTCTCTTAGTGGTTGCCTGGATCAAACTTTACCTAAAGCTACATTGAGGACCACAGTCTGCACAGATTGTTCACATCTTCAAATTCAGGTTCCATACAAATGACAAAGTCAAAGGGGAACCTTCAGAATATGCACCAGTCAAAAAGCTTAGACTGGTGAAACAACAAGCTCACTGCAGGCCTAATAACAAGGCAGTTTGGACTTTTAATAAGGAAGGGCACTTCCATTTAATTTTCCATGGAAAATGGAAACTTCTACTAGAAAAATTAAAGGGGCACCACGGCAATGGCCATTGGCTGGGAAGCAATTGCCCATGTTGCCTCCAGGCATTATTAATTAGGCTCGTAAATTGGGCCCAATTTAGTGCTCTCTGAAATACAACACGAAAAAAGTTAAAGCTCAATAATGATTGTGCAAGTATTTTTTCTCCGATTGAGGCACACAACTTTTACAACTACCTACAGTTCAAACAGAGCGACAGAGTTCAACTCGAGAAGCAAGGTATTTTTCATTAAATCCCAGAGATTACACAATATACATATAAGTCAACCTCTGCTTTTCACACCCTCAGTCGGCGATTCAAAAGATCTCAGAAGAAAAAAATTGCACAGAGCACCCTCAGCATTGTTGATTCAGATCGAACTCTGCCTTGATGATTGGAAAGTGATTGGTGGGTGAGATTTATAATCAAAGCAAAAGAAGCGTCGCAAACTTTAGAGTTTGGGAAACAAATCCCCTTCAGCCTGGGGGAAACAATCCTCGTGGATAGAATACCAAAACAACGATCGATCAAATCACTGTAACCCTGAAGGTTGAACGGTATGTCAGAAAATGTATTATTCAATGAAACTTCACTGTAGAGGAGCGGACCCCGATGGGTTTTTTTTTTTTTGTCACCAAAATTTTCTGTAAAAAAGGACCCTGACCAAAAAGATATTGAAAAATTGCGAAATGGCTAGATAGCTCATTTGGTAGAGCGCTGGCACATTAATCTGGAGGTCGTTGGTGCAAATCCCACATAGTCAGTTTTTCTTTATTCAACCTCAAATCCCTTCAAAACAGAACAAAGTTATGTAGTGATTGTGCCTTTGTAAATTTCTTGTTATCACAGTTTCACAATTAGGGTTGTTACATGTAGGTTCATGACTAAACAAAAAGACCCTCCTGATGACGACCTGGGCCCAATTTCATAAAGCTGTCCCGTAAAAAATTCCGCTGAGCAAACTATTAATCAAGACATGAGTTGAGTACTAATAATAATAATAATAATTGGCATTTATAATGCGCCAGTACCCATCTAAAGATGCTCATGGCGTAGTGACACATTAAAAGGGAAAAGTTATGAAGTCCTCATTATGTGAGTCTTGAGGGAAGATTTGAACATAGCTATTGATGGAAGTTTAACATGATCCGTCACATCAATGATAACTGTGAACTGTATGATATTTTGGTTGGTAACCTATTTTGCTAAACGATATTTACTTGTGCTTAGCAAGTTGTTGTGCTTACAGGCTTCATGAAATTGAGCACAGCTGATTTGACCATGATTTGACCATTGACCTAACACAAAAACTTTGAAACCACCTTGCTACCAACATCACACTTGTATAACCCTTCACCCGCATAAATGTTCAGTTTCCTGAAGATATTTGCCCAAGACATCAAAGAAAAATGTTAGATTGGATAATTAACACCTGTGTTTGCTGATCTAAGTTTGAGGGGGGGGGGGGGGGGGGTAGGAGAGGGTGGGGTTGTGGTTACTGGTCAGTGAGCAGTGGCACCTGGCAACAACAGATCAACGGGCTCTATTTATTTTGTGAATTTGGTGAGTTGGGTCCGCAAGTTTCTGTTCCACAGGTGCGAGTTGTGTAGATTGCAGAGTAATCTGGGACTATCCAAAGTCGATTAATAATCTGTTGATTTTCAAGACGGCATACATACGTAAAGGAAGGTTATTCCACAGTTACTTCTTGTGTTACATTGAACACAGGCTTAAGAAATCTGTCCTTCATTTGAAGAAAAATGTTTCCTAAGCAAAAATGAACAGGGAGGGTACCAGTCAATAATTATACTTGTGACATGGTAGTTTGACTTGTAACCTAAATCTGCTAAGCATAAGTTTGTTGTGCTAAACTACTTGTTTTGTACACATAAGCAGCTCTACGAAAATGGGCCCAGAAACCCCATTGGAGACTTTTTGCAAAACAAAATATGGAGCTGTTGCAAACTGCTTACCAACCCTCGTGACCTTTGCCCTATGACATGACCTCCACTGTATGGCATAAACACACAGCACTGATAACAAACGCATGTTTTACCTCACGATCAAAGAAAATAAATTCCACCTCGGTAACTCCGGTTCGTTTCCTGTTGTGAGAAACTATTTTCCGCAAATGTTTTTAAAATTCTTTTTTTTCTCAATTTTAAGAAATGTGACTTTACACAGACTTCCTTAAAGCCATTGGACACTTTCAGTAAACAGTAATGTCCAAGGCCCACACTTCATGTATCACAACTTCTATATAAAATAACAAACCTGTGAAAATTTAGGCTCAATCGGTCATCGGAGTCGGGAGAAAATCACGGGAAAACCCACCCTTGTTTCCACACGTTTCGCCATGTCATGACAAGTGTTTAAAATACATCCGTAATTCTCGATTATCGAGAATTGATATTGTTTTAATGTTTTCTCAAAAAGTAAAGCATTTCATGGAATAATATTTCAAGAGAAGTTTTTCACCATTACCTTCTGTAAACCCTGTTAGTTATTTGTAAATCTGTGAACTTAAAAAAAAATTCTGTACCGAAAGTGTCCAATGGCTTTTAAAAAAAATGTTGGTCTGGATTTACATTGCTAGTTGACAGCTGCCCCTACTTCATTCTAGCTTAACAAATAAAAACCTGCTAAGAAGCAAATACACCTTCTGCTTAAAGAATAACAACCCAGGTTGTATATTTGTAAGTTAGCTTACTGATTTAGCTTGAGTTTAAGCAGCGCCCTAATCATGTGTGCTGAAGTGGAGTGATCTACAAAAACAAGTTGACTTTAGTTTTTGCTAGCCACTAATACCTGATAGGTTTATCTCATACTGTGGTGTGATAAGCCGTTGTTCATTATCACACCTCACCTGTTGACTCACTCTGTGGAATATTTGTTTAATTTTGTTCCGGAATTCCATTCATGTTAGACAGGATTATTTCGCCGCCGCTTTAATACTGACACAGCTTCCACTCCCGAAGGTTTTAAATTGAATTTGACTCAAAATGACTGAAACTGACGGTAAACTGTGAAGAGTTGGTCCTTGCCCAGCCGTTCAAACATTTCTTAAATTTACAAGGCAGTTTAAAAAGAGACTACAAACAAATCAAAGGCAGTTGCCATCATAACCCCCGAGCATCGCCTTGGTGCACCTTGAAATGTTTCAGTACAAATTTAAAAGTTGCCCCAAAAGGTGCCCTTTTTACAAAGAAAATGACTTGACATTCACGTTATATGACGCATACAGCACAGAAATAATATCCTTAAACTTTTGCCAACAAAATGTTATCAGAATACTACCATGTACTCGCATTGTAGACATGCGAGCAAACTTTTTGCTGCAAATGAAATCACTTGGAACACTGTGATTTCTCAAGATGTTAACATTTTTATTTTGATCAAAGTTAATTATTTTACAAGTTCATATCTTGAGAACCACAGCTAGTTTGATTTGAATCTTATAACTGTGAATCTGCTTCAAGAAACCTGAACATCTAGTGTTTGTAATTCTACAACCGCTACAATTCCAGATCCAATTCATATTAGTTTCTTTCTACAAGTCAGGACCTGACGTGGAGATTTGTTTTTAAACTCACAATTGTTGACTTTTTTTGTCCAACAGGAAAATTCCCCAGTGTGATTGCACTTTCTTAATGGTGCCAACTTTCAATTTAAAGGTGAGCTTTCAAAAGAAAGATCATTTTGAGGGGGACATAAAAGTTCTGAAGTGCAGAGCACAGTGAACTTGGCCAATTCCAATGCCAGTTTTTGTTATATTGAGCCAGAATGACTCACCCAATCTGGTGTTGACATAGGTATAGGACAAATGCACTTGATCATATTTAAAGTATACCGTATTCCTGAGTGCTCAAAAAGAGTTAAATGGCATCTTATTATTCATCTTATGATGATCTAAGACGTTTCTTTTGCCACTCCCAAAATGGATCTTAAACTTAAAGGAATAGTAGGCACTTACAACAAATTACATCCATATAGCTAAGGTGTTTGACAATGTAAAGTTATTTGGAAAGTTGTAACCTTGTTTAATATGAATTGATTAGCCAGACCAGTGTAATATAAGAAAGTGCGTTGACCTCAGAGAAGACTCGCTCATCTCAGAGAGATATAGAAAGAGGAAAGAAGAGGAAGTCTAACTGAACCCTGACACAATGACAGAATAACCGTCATTGAGGCCTATAAGTTTTTGATGAAACAAAAACAAGGTATTCATAATCCAGTGTAAACATGTGTGAATTAGCAGAGCTGGTGAAAAAAGAAAAACAAATTTGGTAAACATGTCTTTGTAGGACATAAGCAGCTAATTGTGGATCTTAAGATTTAAAGTTATGAAATAAGAAACTTTTAAGCCTTATTTGAAAACTGTGAGGTGTTGGTATTTAAGTCAGCCAATAAAACTTGAAAACCCACTCAAAAAAAGTCAACAGTCATTCTTCTTTCAATTTAGCTCCAATTACAGACAATTTGT
Source organism: Asterias amurensis (assembly GCF_032118995.1). Taxonomy (NCBI): domain Eukaryota; kingdom Metazoa; phylum Echinodermata; class Asteroidea; order Forcipulatida; family Asteriidae; genus Asterias; species Asterias amurensis. Next base: position 1,334,800 of record NC_092660.1, read on the forward strand.
TGCACCCTTAACTACTCTTTAAGCATTATCAAACGTTCAAGTTTCCAGAGCAGTGAATAATTCAAGTTTAAGAGGAGTTATTTTAGACAGTCCTGGAAAGTGGCGACTGAACTGAGCCGGAAATCAAGCGTCTGGCAGCGCAGACTTTTAGCGTACCCTGGTACTATACAGCCTGGCTTCATCAGGATCTGCTTTCCTGTCCCCTCCTCATTCAGTCCTCACGGGAACTAGACTTCAAACATGTCCTTTCAGTGAATGATTTCCCTGAGCTAAATACTACACAAATTGTATGAGTTGCTATTCAAAGACCACCGTTTTGATACTCAAAGTTGGTATTCAGTGTGCACAAAACATGTTCAGTGTAAATGTTTTGCAATGCAAAAGGCGCTGGATGAAATCATTCCCAACTCAAATCGCTAATCAAAAATTATCATTTTGCTACTCAAAATTAGCGCATTCAGTGTATACAAAAATAAGTAGTCTAATCACTTTGCTATCCTAAAAGCACTGGATGAAATAGTTTCCTGCCTTTCATTACAAGCAAAGGGCTTCTAAGTTCCAACCCACATACTTGATCCAGTCAAGGGATAGGCAATTTTGATGTCTTGAGTTGACTTGTGCCAGCAGGACATTTTTGTGTGTGTCCCTGAAACAAAACTTTCTCAATTTTTCAGGTTTCCTTCTAAAGTTTCAATAAACTTGCAATAAAAATTAAAGTAGAATGTGCTCATGTGATCTACATGTAATATTAATACCATCTTTCTGATCTGAGAGAAAGCCATGAACTGTTACAGATCCGGAGCTACACAGAAGTCATGGCATCTGTTGCCCTGGTCTTGGCCTTGGTGCCCCTTCAGAAATTTCCTACTGACAAGATTTACCATTTGAAATGCCCTTTACAAAATGAACATGCCCCTCTTCTCTTAATTACAAAATGCCTTGCTTGTCGCTATCCATAGTTTAAGCATGAGACGGAAAGTGCACAAAATCTGACAAAACAGCAACAATTATAGTACAACAAAAAACAATTAAGTCTATGAAGAAACTTTCATCAGTTGATGTTTACTGACAACTAGAACATGATAGATGTTAAATTTGCATCAGGGATAAAGAATATTGATTTCAGTTTTACCCATACACAGATATGTGTTAGCACTGTATACTCAGTACTTTCTCGACTAATATGGGTTAACAATTCTTCCACAACCCATCGATGCCTCACACCTTTAATGCTGTAAAAACTCTGACCCTCTGAAGTCCGAGTCTGGCAAGTTGGGTTCCCTCATTAATGCGTAATCATGACAGGCACGGAATGGCTAAGATGAAGTGGAATGCTAATGGAATTTTAGTCACGTTAAGTTGAAGGGACAGTAAGGGGCCATTCAGACGTCTTGAGTTTCACTCGTATTTTTGGGGTCTGTGTTTTGTTTGCAGGAGGAGTTTACAAGATGCGGGAGCACGGAAAGTGCAGGGGGTGAACGCATTATAGGGGATTCCGAGTTTGTAAATCCAAGATTTAATTTCTGCACTTCTGAACTGTACAATTCTACTGTACTGTGTTGGGCTTGCAAACGGTACGTTAACTTATTACACAGTGGCCATAATTTTCATCAATCAAAATTAGATTCTTTGCTACTCAAAAAATCATCGTTTGCTACTTGATAATACACATTCAGCATGGAAGCCTGTATGCTTTGTTTTTGAAAGGGCAAGGGCACCAAGACATTTTCTCCTTGGTAAAGGGCACCCTATGAGGAAATTGTAACTTTTTACTAGCAATTCAAGGGCACCAAGGCATTGACCAGGGGACATGGAGGCAATTGCCTTTGTTGCCTCCGTGAAGCATCAGACCCGAGTGTACACAAAACAAGTTAAGGCAGATGTAAAACTGCTGACTACAACTATTTCCTACCAGCAAACTTTCAAATCCTGCATGTGAGCGTTGTTACAAGCAGCAGCAAGTGGCCATGCCCAGCAATCGATATGAAATCCTATCTCGAGTTAGGACGAGTAATTCATCCTAACCTAGGAAATTGCGAGATAATAACGAAAGAAAAAACACCCTTGTTACACGAAGTTGTGCACTGTAAAATGCTTGATTTTGAGACCTCAAAATCTAATTCTGAGGTCTCGAAATCAAATTTGTAGAAAAATAACTTTTTTTCTTGAACACTACGTTACTTTAGAGGGAGCCGTTTCTCACAATGTTTTATACTATCAACAGCTTTCCATTACTTGTTACCAAGTAAGGTTTTATGCTGTTAATTTTTTTGAGTAATTACCAATAGTGTCCACTGCCTTTAACTCGTCTAAAGTCCTAAGATTAATCCTAAGTTAGGAGGAGTTTGGTGAAATTGACGGCAGGTGTTTCCTGTCTCTCCGATGATTTCTCAACAAACCCACTTCAGTAACAGCACAACTACTGCTCTATAGGTAGGGGGTGATACAGTCTACTCGGGGTAGACTCAACACACCTGTCGTGCCCTGGTCAAGTTCACGGTGAAACCGCAGTGACGGATGTGTTTGCGCAGCACTGTGGTCTGACTTCAACTCCTGTTGAACTTTTTTTATTTTCTTCGTACAAACTACATGTAGTCATCCAGGGAAGTTTGTTGTTGGGAGGATGTGAATGCATCTGCATCTTATAAAACACCGACCAAGAATCTGTAAATGTTTTAGTAGCTCTCTTTCAGCTAATTGATTAACAAATTATATAGTGTAACATTGAGCAAATTAAGTCACATACTAAGCTTTGATTCAATATAGAACTCCAGTCTGTCATTTCTACTGTTTCTAAGATAAGGCAGTAAAAAAAAAATCATCGTGCATTAAACCTATGGCATTTTGGCAGAGAGAAAAGAAACACATTTGAAAAACGTTTTGAAAAACTCAACGATTACAATAGCTGTTTCGACAACTAGGTTGGAACAGCTAAATACATCTGTCCCTGATACACGCAGTTCAAGGGCTAAGGAACCAAACGTCAGTCTATTGTATTAAGCATGTAAAGGATGCCAGATGTATTTCAACGCCTTCTCAATTGCACATTAACACATCCCTGGCCGGCCATACCAGTTGCTACCAACCCATCACATCCAAATGATCTTGCGATTCCTCAGCCAGATGTCAGGCCAAGATTCTCTCTGAGAGAGAAGATGGAACGCTAAGGTCTATTTCTCCCAGGATGGCCCAGTGAATTCACAAGGCAGTGATGTGTTGACAGGAATTCTATGTGCAAGAGTGTTTTTTTCTCTTGACACTGAGTCAAATTGTCTGCCCCCTTGGGAAAGATTCCATACTCTTTAAAGACGCTGGACACTAATGGTAATAACTCAAATAATTGATGGCATAAAAAACTTACTTGCAAATGTGTCCAATAAAACAAGTACATGCATCTGACTAAGACTGCTTTAATAAAATTCTGACCTCAAACATGTACATGTACCTGTGAAAAATCAGTACGCTGGTATTAATGTAGGACAAGACGACTGTCTCACTAAGGGGCCACAGAAAAACTTCATGGCACTGGATACTATTGGTAATTACTCAAAATAATTGTTGGCATACAACTTACTTGGTTACAAAAAACATGGTGAGAAATGGCTCCTTCGGAAGAAAGAAGTAATTTCTCACTCAAATAATAAAAGGCTTCCCAACAATATGCATCAAATAACAAACCTGTAAAAATGTTGACTCAATCAAAGATATAAGAGAATAGTAAACACAAAAAACACCCTTGTTGCACAAATGTGTGTGCTTTCAGATGCATAATAAAAGGCTGCAGCTGAAGTCTTTTGTTATTTGAGTGAGAAATAACTTCTTTCTCAAAAACTAAGCTACTTCATCAGAGGGAGCCGTTTCTCACAATGTTTTATACTATCAACAGCTCTACATTGCTCGTTACCAAGCAAGTTTTTATGCTAACAATCATTTTGAGTAATTACCAATAGTGTCCACTGCCTTTATCCATGGAGGAAGGAAACTCCTCTATGTTAAAACCGAGCTCAATGCACAATGATTTGAATCTCCAGAACCTCAAGGTGTGTTTGAAGATTCATCCTGGGTATAGTGGTTCATTCAAGGTGTACTCACCTAAGAAGGCCATACTCTCTAAAACGGTACACCCACAGAGGATGGAAATACACCACAACATTTCACCAAAGTGTTTTTTCCACCATTCCTTTCAATTTTCATCAGTGAATAAAACTCTAAGGCCAGTTGACTATTGGCTAGACGGTCCAAGCAATCTTACGCCCCCAGGCTCTGCACATCAAGATGAGGGGGTATAATGGAAACCATACTGTCCATGTGAGGAAAAGGAATACCCAGAAATCCAACAAAAGCTTGCCCCACATTCCAAGGGTTTGGAGAAGGTAATAAAGTTCCATCATTAATTAAGACAAGACAACCAACTGATCTCGACCCTCATCAAAAAATCAAATCGTCAACATCAACAACAGCAAAACATTAGAAACCATACTGTCAATGTGAGGGCAAGGAGTTCCAAGAAATCCAACAAAAGCTTGCCCCACTTCCAAGGGTTTGGATACGGTAATAAAGTTCCATCATTAATCAAGACAAGACAACCAACTGATCTCGACCCTCATCAAAAAATCAAAACTCCCTGTCAACATCAACAACAGGAAAACATTAGAAACCATACTGTCAATGTGAGGGCAAGGAGTTCCAAGAAATCCAACAAAAGCTTGCCCAACATCCCAAGGGTTTGGATACGGTAATAAAGTTCCATCATTAATCAAGACAAGACAACCAACTGATCTCGACCCTCATCAAAAAATCAAAACTCCCTCGTCAACATCAACAACAGCAAAACATTAGAAACCATACTGTCAATGTGAGGGCAAGGAGTTCCAAGAAATCCACATTCCCAGGGTCTGGACAAGGTAGTAACATTCCATCATTAATCAAGACAAGACAACTGAATCTCAACCCTCATAAAAAATCAAACCATATCAACATCACCTGCCGATGACTAGAGCAAGCTAGTAGAAACGTTGAGACCAATTTAAGAACTCACACAAAGCAAAACATTAGAAACCATACTGTCAATGTGAGGGCAAGGAGTTCCAAGAAATCCACATTCCCAGGGTCTGGACAAGGTAGTAACATTCCATCATTAATCAAGACAAGACAACTGAATCTCAACCCTCATAAAAAATCAAACCATATCAACATCACCTGCCGATGACTAGAGCAAGCTAGTAGAAACGTTAAGACCAATTTAAGAACTCACTCTGTGGTAGTGCAGTCAATAATGATCTTATATAGGCCAAAGTAGTAGTCCCAGCAGATTGTTTACCTTCTACCCAGGAAGTAGTCAAAAAGCAGGACTGTTCTTTTCAGAACTGAGAAGTCTCCCGAAAAATCTGATAGTACTACTCTGCGGTAGTAGAATATACAGTATAGCAAGACAGTTCCCTAACTAAATAAAAAACTCTACGTGGTAAGAAGATACACACATGGTGTTACCGCAAACCAAACAAACATTCCTATCAACATCAACAACAATAAAACGTTCGTGGACAGATAGATGCTCTTCAATGTCATATTCTTTTCCCCCCCTCTACATTGTACCTCCCCTTCCCCAAGTTTAACTATTTTCGGAATTTGTACCCCTCCCTTCGAATCAAATCCTTCATAAACTCGGCATTTGAACACCACGGCAGTGTTCACTGTTAACCCAATAGATAGAGGCGCTGTCTGCTATTAGACAAACTGCCGAAGTGCCAACAAACAGAAGAATCTGATCTGCCAGAATGTACTATGCTTTAAAAGAAAATTCTGACTTCTTAAAAAATGTCCCTGTGAAAAATAAGCATATGTAGGACAAGATGACTGTCTCAACATGGTCTCACTAAGGGGCCACAGGAGAACTAAGTTAGTGGGGGTTATTTTGGTCCCGATCAAGATCTGTATAACCATGGTATAACAAGGTCCGCTATGTCACAGCCAATTAACCGGCTGACAGTCCTGGGGAAATACTGATTGCCTACATGTACAAACCACAGGAAATCAGAGCATTTCTGAGGTACCTTTTCATCACGCAACCTTAATACTGTACCTACAGTAAAAGGGCTGTAACAGTTACACAAGGCTTGCCATCATCAATTTAGGACATGTCCTAAACGGCGACTATGGCTACAGCTATGGCTAGATAACGCATGTCTGCCTATTCTTCAACACTGGCAGCTGCGCTGATCAAGCTGTAGCTGTAGCCGAAGTCGCCATTTCGGACACACCTGTAATTAAAAAGAATAGCTAATTAATCAAGATCAACGAAACTTGAGAACATGATTGCGTAGTTTGTATACAGTACAATACATCATTATCTCTCAAAAACATTTTCTTGTGAAACTAAAAAGAATACCTAATTAAAAAGATGCACAACTCAAGACCAGCAGTGTAGCTTATTTAAAGGCAGTGGGCACTATCAGTAATTAATCAAAATGATTATCAGCACAAAACCTAACTTGGTAACGAGTTATGGGGGGAGGTTGATAAAACATTGTGGAAAACGATATAAACACCATATAAACAAATACCCAACAGTAAAGAAACCCATTGACTCTACAAGACATTTCCCTGTGTTACTAAAAAGTACAAGTACCTGTGGAGAGAAGTCCTGTGTGTATGGCATAATAAAACAGCGTATAATTCAAGATCGCCATGGAATGAACAGACAGAACACCGGGGAGATAGAATGCAGGGACTAACAGTTGGGGTTGGTACTCTTCAATGTCACCCATCAGTTTATATGCGCTGACCTACCAGCGGGGTACCAACCAAGCCATTCAGCGTTTAAATTTGATCTCCGCCAGGAGCCAAACTCGGGAACAGCAAGGACTAAATTGGCCGTGCTCTCTTGAGTCTAACGTTCAAGTTAACTCGGACGACTTAATCTCATGCCGGTAGTCTGGTGCGTGTAGAGATAGAGAGAGTACCCTGCATTGTATGACATGGCAAGGATATGATGCTGATTGGTCCTTTATTGCTTTAATGAATTATAGAAGTATTTTATTTGGCGCAGTTATTTAAAAGTGAGATTTCTCAGATATCTGAAAGTTGGAGATAAACAAGCACCTGTAATAATTTTCCTTTATTTTAAAATGGCTCTACAATAAAGATACAATACTAACAGACCACCCCAGATAGCTTTTATGGCCACCACCACCTGCCCCATGTAGTCTGAGTTTCATCTTGACCTCTGAACAACCGTAGGAAATGAATATTTCAGATTCAGCAGAGGTCACCATAAGTTCAGTCTGAAACCTTAAATCTCCGGCAAAGCTCAAACCCAGAAAAAAAATACCCTCAAGTTTACCATCCCTGGAAACTGAAACACTGAAACTCGCTGCCAAGCAGTTTCTTTTAAAAATACAGTCAGAAACCTGAGGGGTATAAAATGATACTTCCACTCATAAGGGAGAGTAACAAAAAATGTTTTACAAGGTGTATTAATTTCAGGTGCACCTGCTGTGCTAATGTTACTTCCCTTGAGGAATTACTGAATGATTTTTGATTAAAAGGAGGATATGTTTTCCGGAACTGGTTAACCTTCATGTTTTGGTGTGGTCATTTTGACATTTTCCCCATCAAATGAAAGTTAAAATACCATTTTAAAGGGATCTCGCCATACGGTCCGTACCCCCAAAGTCTTTTTTTTTTTAGTGTGGTAAATGTTCTGTGATAAACAAGAACCCACTATATTTTTTGAAAGAGTGTCGAGTAGGCTTCCTGGTATTCTAAACTGGTTTTTTTTTCTTCTGTAATACTGGGGGAAGTTTACAGTAAACTCTAGTTTTATGCAGAAAGGGCAAAAATAACAAGCTATTCCTCCGTCTGACTTATGGTTAAATACATATTTGTACTATTTTCAAATTTCAGAGTGCTCAAACCACTTGAACTAGTCCTTTTACTTTAGAGACAATACCATGTCTGCTTTGATTATTTAACAATCATCCTAATGAATCTGGAGTTACCCCTTGGAGATTTTTTTAAACCATTAATAAAGCTTGAGCTTTGGCATTGTTCACCTGTTCAAAGCCCTGTACCAATAGCACACCTTTTAAAAAGTACAGATGGGGGCCCAGGCTGGAACCCTGAGACAGAGCCTTCAAGTCAAATCTGTGGTTGCAAAAAGGACCCAAATATAACTTTGTGTATCTTGTTTCATTCAAATCAACGTTACCAAACTGGGGCTGTTTGAGCAAAATAGACTGGCCCCTTTTCAATATAATAGTAACCCATATTCATTACTACTGTTGTACACAAGGAACAAGACCAAGATGGAGGATGCATGGTGAAATCATAGAGTTATATATAAGAACTAGAGGGCATACTGGTGATAATGCGTGCAAAAATGCAACGGGACCTCAAGGAGACACACGCGCCATGTTGTAAGGATGTTGTACGCGCGTTGAATATGTGTGTATTATGATAACGCTATGCGATGCTGTTTAGTCAACTTACAAAATGGCAGCACACTGGACTGCTTATCTTATAACTCTATGGGTGAAATATAAATGGAAATCCAAAGGGGAAATCAGGTCACTGTTCTAATCCTTACACCGCTGTTGTCCATGAGTAACAAGGTCCATGACTGGACAGCGCCAAGGGCAAACCAAGGGTGAGGTCTGACATATTCTCAAGTGTCTAAATTTATTTCTGTGATCCGTGATTAAGATCAGGAATGAAAACTACACGTGGATTTGTAAAGATGTACGCTAAAGTGGGTGAACAAATTTAACACAGAAAGGAAGGTAAATCCTAAATACAAGTAATCCTGGAGTTCAAGTTAAGGTATTAGTAAATAACTTGAAGAGAGAAGTGATTTATAAAAGAAAATAAAATATTTATAAGTAAACAGTGTCAAAGATCTTGACTTTTACCGCAAGAGTTTTTCATTTTATTAAATTTTCTTAAAATGGTTTTGTACCTGAGGCACCTGTTGAGGAGACGACAATATGTAAAAGTGTTACCATACATGTGTGTAGCAACATCTTAAATTATCCAATCACAACCAACTCACATTCAGTTATTCGCATTTCCTTTTCAGCCTCCATGGTGACACACTTTATCGATCCAAAGCTTTTAGTGGCCATCGGTTGAAAAGTCAGTACAGAGCAGACGCCCCCGCGCCCACGATACTTCTACTCAAAAACCAACTCTACTTCAACCCTCAACCCCCCCCCCCCTAGCCAAAAAGGTACATTTCAGAACAACCGTCAACAACTTAAAGGAACATAACGTATTGTTTTTTACTAACAGTTGCTAGCAGTGTAAGCCCTTTATGTAATCCACCGTATACACAAACTGACCAACCTGTAGAAGTTTGAGATCAATCGGCCTTCTTGGTCACAAGATAATAGTGAAAAAAACGATTGCACATTTTGCATCACAAACTCCAAACAGGAAATTAGTTTTATTTATTTCTCATCGAATATGACATTCCAGACCAATGTTTCCTACTACATCATCATTAACATAAGACTGTGTAAGTATTATGTAAATCTGGGATCTTAGACGAGTTTTTTTCTTACCAATTCTGTAATGTTCCTTTAAAGAAAGTCTCTCTAAAGACTAGACACCTTCTCACTGTCTCCAAGTAAAGAAACAGCTCAGCATAATCGCCCCCCCCCTCCAAAACAAAAAGAGTGGCTAACAGGTACAATCGATACAAAGCATGTTGTGAGTTGAGTGATCTCCTGAATGTTATGTCATTCTCAAAGGATCAGACCCTTTGCTCTAAGATCAGACTCCGAAGACCGACGACACGATGTTCCCCCGCCGGGGAAAATGTTGCTTGTCTCTGAGCTGGCATACATACATGTGGTCTTACACCAAAGAGGCTACGGTAATATTGATTCGGGGAAAGACTCGCAACAGCTGCATTTGAAAGTATGATCGGGATATTTATTCCTCAGAGAGTGCTTCTAGCCCTTGTATCGCAAAAAAAACAAAAGAATACAATAGAGAATTCGTACGCACGTTCTAAGTGGGCTTCATATCCTGTGATAATGTGTTCTTTGAATGCTTTTAGACTAATGGGTTATGGACATACTAAAGTGGGGGGAGAGGGAACATGTTTTGTCCCGAACGCTATTCTCAATTGGTTCATGACAATGTTGAGGAATATTTTAACTTTTAAATAAACTGTGAAAATAGAATTAGCTGTTGCGAACTGCTTACCAACCAAAAAGACATATGGTGAAAGTGCACAGAAAAAGTTTTTCAAACTAGCAGAGTCTTTCTCAAAGGCAAGGGCGAAACGTCAGGCCTTCAACTATTTTTTAAATAAACTGCTACATTATTGGGAAAGTTCTCAATTAAAAAAATTGTGAAAATCAAATTTGGGCAGCTGTAATAAGCACTTTAAAGCATGAAATGGTATGACTTGCTTGCTTATTTGCTTTTTCACAAAGTTGAATCTAAAATTATTATCAGAGATAAATCTGTCCACGTGGAACTGGGTCATTGAACCCAAATAAGGTAACCCAGAAAATGTACGTAGGTGTACAAGAAACAGAGAATGTCGGTCAAATGACATCAACTGAGGGTGTTTTTTCGGCAAAATGGGGTGTGAATTATGAGACAGGACGGATCCTTTTGAGTCCAAACAATAAACCACAACACATACTGAAAATACATTTGAATTATGAATAATCTCGTGCTAGATTTAAAGGGGACTGTGCACGGGGACATTGGTATATAACACAATACAACAATACAATACAATAAAACTTTATGTTCCCTGCATGGGAAATTCCTGTGGCCGTTCTTGCTCCTAACACCAGTGTATCAAGTAATTTTTGTAAGTTTCAGGGGAAAAACACTATCAAATACAAACAAATTGTTTCATTTGTGGTTTGATTGCATGTTATTATTGGAGTTAGTGATTTGGTTTTTTTGTTGGTACATGTATGTTGGTTTGTTTTGTTGTCTGTTGTTGTATAAAGTGTTGTCAGTGTCGATTTGTTTTTTTTCCTTCATTTTTTATTTAAAGGGGTTTTTGACTTTATTTTAAAGTAAAAGCTGGTCTGATACTTCACAGTGGCAATGGAGGCAATTTCCTCCACACCCCCTGCTCATTGCCTTGGTGCCCTTTGAAATGCTCAAAGTACAACCTTTACATCATTGTGATGCCCTCTGAGAGAAACACTATCTTGACCTACCAAAAACGAAGTATCAGGCTTGAAAAAGAGACAGTCTTCTTTTTGTGTTCTTACTTTTTTTTTGAGTGAGGGTGGGAAGGGGGAAGGAAGGGCAGTAGTCTACACTTACACCTTTCGAATGTGTCTGCAATGAGATACTATCCATCTTTAAGAAACTACTACAGATCACATAATGATTGCCCAGAGTGGTAGAGTGGTAGCGGTAGAAGTTCCAGACTGAACATTGCATGCATGAATGTAATTCCCATCCAACTGGGGGAACATTACCAGATAACAACCCCTCGCTGAGTCGACGTTGATTCCGTTGGCAAACATAATCCACAAATCCCGCCCAGAATATGAAACAATTACATCTCCACAAATGAAATTACCGCTACACCTGTGCGACTAGTAATGTGTACGATGAAATGGCGGATACAAGTTTCAAAGAACACCACAGTCAAACTTGTGATGTCTTTTCCGAGAAAGTTAGTATCAACATGAAGTGTTTGGCGAGGTGTTACATTAAGAAGAAATAGCGCACTAAATACTGTGTACAAACACTAACCTAAGACCAAAACTATAGAATGTAATTGTAAAAAATGCAAAACTTCTTTGAAATTTGTTATTTATGAGATTCATTCTTGCATCCATTGTGAAGTTCATCACCATCCTCAAAAAATTGTCCAGTAAAATCATCCTTTATCTACTGCTAATCAACTACAAATTGAATCCCATACATTTTTGTAATCTGGTGGTCCTTTCTCTATGGTTGCACTGAGCTATCACTGAAGGGTTTGTTTGTTTGCTCAGTACCCCTGTGGGAAGATCATCTAAAAAAAAACTATATAAAAAAATATATATATATCTCATGTCAGGGGATATATACGTCAAGCTGGCAACAGCCGAACTCTCTCATACAAATTTTGGTTCAAGGTCTATTTTTTGCAATCCTCCAGAGAAATATTTCCATCTGATAGCTCACTGATTTCAAATTTCATACCAGTACAAATCCTCCAGAGAAATATTTTTTATCTGAAACACTGACAATCTCCAGAACACAGCATTTGAAGAACCACAAATCACTAAATACATATTTTGACTGCCAAAACCAAATTTTGATAAAAATATGAGTAAATTCCCCGATAATTCACAAATCGTTGCATGCTCCCCACCCTTTCAATTCTGCACTTAAAGACATATTCTACACACAGACTAGACTATCATTACCAATAGCTAACTCTCCCTCTGACACAATGTCGATCTTACAAAAGATAAATCCTTCGCGGTAAAAACTACTTCCATAATTTCCTTGCACTTCCCTTTAATTAAGCAACGCCCACTTTTGAAAGGATGCCTTCAATTTCGATACTTTAGGGGCTGATCATTATGACGATATTCTCTCAGACATTTAAGGAAATCGCGGTCCAGTGGTTAATTAAGCATCAGGCCCCAAATTATTTGACCCACATGCAGAGATACACCGACGACTTCCCTTGCAGGAAATACTACAGCCGGGATTTCTTTTTTTAATACACATGCCATGCAGTAGTAAAAAACTGTCTTGAATGCCTGGCTGTTGGCTTTATTTCGAGAGTTATTGATCACGTAATCCACTTTGGGGGTTTACTCATCAGCTGAGAAGAAAAATAAACTGGGCAATAGTTTCAAAAAAACTGGACATCATCACTGTAATGAAAAACAATGTTCTGTTTCTCCAGAAGACGATCAGTGCATACTGATCGAAACGTAGAGTTGAAACCAACAGTTCTTTTCAGAACCACCCCAACTCATTAGAGATAGTCATTACATGGTGTTACCGCAAACCTTTCCATTAATGTTAGATTTGTAACGAATTTGGGAGGCCATCGTAAACCCATGTGGTTTAGGCCTTGATTGAACAATGTCAAAATTAGAACAATTTGACAAAGGGAAACCAGTGTGTGTTCGAAACATATCGACTGTCATTAAAGTAACATAATGGCAAAGTAACTAAATTTATAAATACTACATTTGATACAGCAAGCTTTGAATTAACCCACGACACCCACAGCAATTGCTGTGGTGCCTGCCCTGTTCTTCTGCTGTGGCGCCCTTTGCAAAGTTCCAATACAAATTGACATTTTCCTCATACAGGTATCCCTATAACCAGAGCAAAATTGCTGTGCCCCTTCAAGAGCCAGTACAAGGCCTGATAACTGTCTTTAAACTTATTCAAGGAGGGGGTACATTCTTAATCAGGTTCTTATGTAGCGCACATATCCGCCACCCTGTGATGCTCAATCAAGACACTTTAAAATACAGCATTTTTCCTGCAAGGAAATGCAGCTATGTTTGAATTATGAGACCTAATCCTTTTGCATAGCACCATGGTTTTACAAGGTGCTGTGATCAATATTCAGCCAATCAAGCTTTACAACACCTTTTTGTATGCTTTGACAGTGGCCTTGTATTTGATAGAAGGCGAATTGAAACTGTCTGTTCCATTGAGACACAGACCAAAATGGCTGTCGGGACCTTGTCCCTAGCTCGTAGCATTCTCTCTAAGTTGGTTTCACCATGACAGTTCTAATCCAGACAAGCCCTTCAATCCATGACTTACACTTCCATGAGTCACATTACGCTAACCCTCTGGTATATCCCATAGACACTTCCAATGCCCTGGTACCAGACTAAAGTTGAATGCATCCCTTGAAAGATGATGAGGCCATTTCCTAACTCCCCACTCCCCCTCCAACCCCACCCCCTTTGTTACCCTGTTCTTTATAAGAGGGGACAAGAAGGGGTGAGTCAGTGACCCCCATAGGCACCATGAATGAGTGATCACTAAGTGAGTGGCCTACATAAGGGAACCTGAACAGGTGCAACCTCATCCTGGCGGTTATCACTGTCGTTAAAGTTAGATTATCATCAAGTATGCTGTTTTACTTTTTACAGTAAGCATGTTTCGTAAGTGAACTGGGCCTGATTTCATGGCTCTGCTTACCAACATCATTGGCTAATGTAAGCGTACTTTGTAGGTAAGCAACAATTGCTAGCTTGTGTGCGTAAATTCTTCACAGTACTGAATACTCTTTTGCTTACAGTGTAGCCATGATTCAGCGCGTATACTGTACGCAGAGAACAGTGACTGTAAGCACAGGAATCTGTGCGGTTAGCAGAACCATAAAGCAAGGGCAGAACCATGAGATTGGGCCCTTGTGGTATTTTTTGTTTAATGATCCATATTCGTAAATGATCCTGTCTAGTGTCTGCAGGACTATGTCTAGTAAAGGTGGGTAATGAAAGCATGGAAGAAGGAATACAGCTTAATCATTTGCTTTTCAGTTAAAATACAGCAGCACAAAAAAACTTCAGCTAATCTGACAGCAAGATGGCTACAATCAGATAGGGTTGTTCCGTCCCAACTTGAACAGTTGGGATGCCCCAACTTGAACACTCAAGTCTGGACCAGTCCCAACTTTAGTTGGTGCGGTTGTAAAGTTGAGGCGGAACAGGGTCCTTGTGGCGATGAAACACTCTCATGGTATACCACACTTCTTTGCCATTTGAGTCCGTGTAAAGTTGGCAGATCTTGCAAAACCAGATGAAGTCAGAGAAAACGTAGACACAGGCGAGGCCTGGAATTACATACGTACACAGATGCCACAGCCCATGGCCTCTGTTGCACTGGCCGTTGCATGATGCCCCTTAAAAACTCCCCATAGATTTCTCAACGTATGTGCCCTTTGCAAAATAAAGATGGCCTTGTCCTCTGAAAGATGAAATTGTCTGTTAGTCAAGCCCCCCTGGGGCAAGACCACAGGGCAAGGAATCTGACCTGTATTTGAAACCTTATCTATCCAACCATACTCTATCATTTGGACAGACCATGACAGACTGTCCACAAACCTACTTACCCCTACATCATTAGTCATTGCACAAATGATGAAATGGATATTGTCAGAAAGTGTGTATGGAACAAGAGGAATGGCATTTGTAACACCACTAGATATTAAGAGTCCAGAGGAAATTCGGATTAGGAGTTTGTTTTACTCATCAATTTTGTTCGGGTCAACCAACGAGAAATCCCCCATGAGTACATCGTATCTGTGTAGCTAACTGCACTCAGTGCTGTAAATAGAGGCCTACTCAAAGTCCCTGCATTTAGGTAATGCACGATGTACAAATGGACGAGTAACTCGTCCTAACGTGGGATAAGACAAGTCTTAACTCTTTGAATAATCCTCCCCTGGTCTTGTGATAAAATCTCTGGTCCAGTACTAGTTTTTGGCCGCAAGTCCTAAAGTCTTGTGTATTTTTTCCTCAAATTCAAGCCCTGCAGAACCTCCTTGAGATTCAACCATTACCACTTTACAAAATGACCTACAAAAAAGACTTTCCAGACTCCTTACATACTACCCCAGGCAAGGAGCATTGTCTTCAAACATTCCTCCCGCTCAAAACAATGCACTTAAGAAGTGGCATGTCCTCCTGCCACACCAAGAGAGTACATAAAATGCCGAGAGTGGAATTCCTGGACTGAAAATATCCCTGGCATCCTTCAGCCTGATTAATTCCCAGCCCCAGCTGAGTGGACTGGACAAGTTGTAGGTCACCTACTTTCCCCCAAATTACGCCAACCTTCGCTTGACTGTTTGGACAGTGGATGTTCACTGTTGTTTCTCTACAAAGACTAATAGGACTGCATTCTTGCACAGTGCTCCTCGATCATATGATATCTCAACGAGGCCTGTGTTCCAACAACTCTTCAAAATAGTTTTCTCATCATTTATCTGCAGGGAGCGATTTCATCCAGAAGTTTTGCATTGCGAAACAATTGGCGTGAACTTGTTTTGTGGGTATTGAATGCAAATGTTGAGTAGCAAATAATGTTTTTTTGTAGCAATTGTTACGTCTTGTATAGCATTTTGCTCTGCTATACAAGGGAATTTGTTCACTGTTCCGACCCCAAAAGTTCTGTAAAAAAATACTTGCTCAAGTATTTTCTTTGAGTCTGGTTGTATTTTTTTTTTTTTTTTAAGAATTTCTTTGGGCAGTGCTAGAATAAGAACTTTGAGGAACTTTGAACAGCTTTGTAATCATTTATCCGACCCCAAAACTTCTGTAGAAAAAATATTCGCTCAAGATTTCCTTTGAGTCTGGTTTTATTTAATTTCTCATTGTTATGTTTCTACAACTCTTCAAAATGACTTTTTTATCATTTATCTGACCCCAATACTTGGAAAATACTTGCTCAAGTACTTTCTTTGAGTCCATTTTCTTGGTTTTTTTATTAAAGAATTCCTTAGGGCAGTACATTAAATAAGAACTTTGAGGAACTTTGGCCTAATGGACCTTCAATTGCGCTGTAAATGTATCAACAGTCTCAATGTGGTGTCCTATAATGGGATTTGAGCAATGAAAGACACCTGTACAATGGGCTGCATTCTGCATGTTAATAAAACCACAGGGAACCAACTCACAAGTGAAAGTTCTTCCAGGCCTACAATGTTGTTACTAAATAGCTCTGTGCTAAAAGACCCAAACCAATTGTAGTTGTCACCAAAAGATTGCCCAATCACTGAGTTGTTCTCGTTCAAACTAAACTTGCTATACCATCGAGATAGCAAGTTTAGTTTGAACGATAGTAACTCAGTGAATGGCTAATCATTTGGTGACAACTACAATTGGATTGGGTCTTCTTGTCAACCAAAATATAGGTTAAAACTCCATACTTAAATTAATCCAATATTTTTATGGTAAATTATCACCCAAACCATTCCCAAATCTCAGAGTTTAGTCACCCACAAACCACCCAATCTCATGGGAATCGTCACCCACACTATAACCCGATCTTAGGTTTGTTGTTACCCAAACAAGTCTGACCTTTTCATGTTGTCAATGTCACCAACACTAACCTAATCTTATTTTACATTGTCCCCAAACTAATGCAATCTCAAGACATGTTCCTAAACCATCAAAACTTGTATTAATTGTCATCCAAACCATGGATACAGAAATGTTTCTACCCCTTGCCCAAACTAATCCAATCTCAGAGTTGTTATCAGCCAAATGAACCCAAACTCAACCCCATTTCACATTACATGCACTCTGTGTACATTTACCTCATCCTTCTACCCAGAGGCACCCAACTGTGCACATCCACAACAGTGTGACTTTAACATGCAAACCCAAACAACATAAAAACCTCAGCCATTGTAGTCGCACAATACTCACATAACAACATTTTAGGAACAAAACACGCCAAGCAAGAAAGAGAGGATCACCATAAAATTTATGAAGCCTTAAAAAAGCTTACAATCGAATGACTAATGTAAACACCACAGTCCTTGGTTCTCAAGCGGCTGAAAGATCTTGCAAAATGTAGGTCAAATCTTTCCCAAATTGTTTTCTCAAGTCAATTGCTAGTATTAAACTATCCCTTGAGTAGTTTTAACTGACAAAAGATTACAACATTTGAAACCAAAATCAAAGCATCTGTAAAGAATCGTCAAGACATCTCCAGGACATGAACTGCAAGTCGCCAACCAACGAGATTGGCCACAGAACATAACACAAACAGCTCAAAGAAGGAGCGTGTTGAATACTGAACAAGCAGCCAAGCCAGGGGAGAGAAAAAGGACGGGAAAAAAATTTCTCAGGGATCCTGGGGTTATTATCTTGTCTGAAAAGACGACCTCAATGATAAAAACTAATGCTCGCTCAAGGGGTGAGTGGGGGGGCTTTCAGTCAGGTTTCTTGGGAGTTCTTTTGTAGGGGTTTGGATGAAGCGCATAAAGTGTGATTCACATTTTTGGTGTATCCAGACTATACTACAGACTTGAGTTCCGTCCTGCATGGTTCAAGGGTGTCACAATATAACATCTTTTGTCCGCTTCTCTGAGCTTCAATCCATCCTGAAAGCGATATTGTAAAGATGAGGGGGGGGGGGGTCTTTTTCCAGGTGCCTTTGTTACCGGAAGGTTATGGTGTTACTCACAATCGCAACACGGTGACAGAAACCTCTGTCATTGAAACGATGGGGATTACAAAACTTCTTTTGTCAGGGAAGATTTCCCCCGGGAGGAACTACGCCGGAATCCACCGGAAGTTTGGCTTCTTACGAGATTAGACGTGATAAAAAAAAATTCAAGAAGATTTACTTCAAATCTCGGGCACTCCAGTAGTGCCTTTATTAGGTAATCAAAAAAAGTCTCCGGACGATGACTAGAGCAAGCTAGTTGAAATATTGAGACCAATTTCAGAACTGACTCCGCCGCAGTACAGTTATTAATATCCTATAGGCTAAAGTAGTAGTCCAGTCTAATTTCTATACCATCCGCCCTGGTAATAGTTAATAGCAGGACAGTTCTTTTCAGAACTGAGAAGTCTCCCGAACCTCCGATTATCTACTCCACGGCAGTAGAATAAAGCAAGACAGTTCCCTAAGAACAACTCTACCTGGCAAGTAGATACACACATGGTGTTACCGCAAACCAAATATACATCGATACCTCACCATGCAATGCCTCAATTCCTATATAATAAAAAGATTGTTGCCCCTAATGAAACTCCTTTCACAGCACCGTCGAAAACCTCGATCCCACGTTTAGATTTCTGTCCATTCATTTTTTGAAGTTTTGACTTTTTGAAACCTGGTTTTAAGGAAAGCATGTCATCCAACTGCATTACTCCTAAATACTCCCAACATTATGGAATAGTCCAGAATTTTCTAAAGTGACAATTTCTCTCTGCCCAGAACTTACTCTTCACTTCACTGGACTCAAAGTCAACACTAAGTCCTTGATAACACTTAAGTGAATTTCTTCACTAACTTCTACAAAGGTATTTGAAGGCCGATCAGTTAGCAGTGTGCACAACTTTATCAACATAATTCCGCTGGATTGTTGTTTGTTTTCCTTTGTTGACCAAAGTGGGTCCACTTCAGCAGAGAAGGGAAAGAGTAAAGAGTAAACATGACTTCGCAACTTGTTATTTTCACTTGACTTCGAAAGCTAAAGAGAGACACTACAACATTGGTGTTTGAACAATTCTAATTGATCTGTCCTCTTATTTTCATGGGTGGGGGTGATGCAGGGAGTCCAGCAGGCTTTCCACCCTTTTTTTTTTTGAGAACCGTACTCTAATGTTTATGATCAGCAGAGTGTGGGTTCTAGGTCCGGATCATTGCACTTGCGTTTTTAAGCAACATACTTTACTACAGTTGCTTTGTCCTTTGGATGAGACTACATTAAAGCCATTGGACACTTTTCGGTACAGAAACAAAATTAAAAGTTCCCAGATTTACAAATAACTTACAGGGTTTACAGAAGGTACTGGTGAAAGACTTCTATTGAAATATTATTCCATGAAATGCTTTACTTTTTGAGAAAACATTAAAACAATATCAATTCTTGATATCGAGAATTACGGATTTATTTTAAACACATTTCATGACACGGCGAAACGTGCGGAAACAAGGGTGGGTTTTCCCATTATTTTCTCCCGACTTCGATGACCGATGACCGATTGAGCCTAAATTTTTACAGGTTTGTTATTTTATATATAAGTTGTGATACACAAAGTGTGGGCCTTGGACAATACTGTTTACCAAAAGTGTCCAATGGCTTTAAAGCAATGGGTCACATGTACTCGCATTGGTAGTACACATTTATCGTAGAAGAGTGTGGGGGCTAGCCCAGGTGTTTCTGGTTCACACAGAAAGCACCCTCGCCATGTAAACATAGTACAACATTATGGGAATTACTTTTTTGTCTGCAACAAAGGTATGGTGGAACTTGTATGCAACATTCCATGTGTATACATTTGGGCGTTTATGGGGGTCAATGACCTTACATACGTACTACATGTTAGCTTAGCTTTGGATCGTTCATGCACTAGTAATGTGACATATTTTAATTAGGCCTACAGGCAATCTATTCTACAATCATGTACAAACTTGGCGCCATGCCAAGGAAAACCCCTGGGAGAAAACACACAGTGATAAACGTAAGCAACAAAATGATTTCATCAATTCCAAGTTAACTTCCATTTGCAGGGTTCGAATCCATACATGTAAACAAATATACAGATCATCCACCTACCCCCTGCAGCCGATTTCACGAAACGCTAAGATTAATTCTATCTCGAGTTAGGACGAGTAACTTTAGGATGGGTTCAATGCATCCTAACGGTATGGTTACGGAACTTTAACTCGTCCTACATAGTAAGTCCTAAGATAAAAAACCTAAGTAAGGAAGAGTTTGGTGAATTCAGCAGGTGGTTCACATCCAGCCAGGGTGGTATAACCAATATTGAAGCTGTTCTTACCTGTAACTCCACAATCCCTGTCTTTAGTCTCACTTGACTCCGCTTCTCGTTTGTAGATGACATGAGGATGTCCCTCACTCGAATCACTCTGCGTAAAATCCTGAACAGGTTCTAGAAAATAATCCCCATCTGCTGTTGAAATAAGTCCATGCTGAGATAAAAAACACAAATAAAGAAGAATTAAAATTATGTCTGTATTGAAACAATGAATTGCTTTGTCCAACAACAATTAATTTATTTCCCGTCTTCCTACCAATTCTGACAAATAAATTGTAGAACAGGCCGGATACATTCACTTAAAGGCACTGGACACATTTGGTAATTGTCAAAGACCAGTATTCTCACTTGGTGTATCTCCACATAATTTGCCTAAAATTACAAGCCTGTAAACAAAATACAGTGCAGGATACTTTTGGGGACCCTTTGGTTTCTCTGTAAGAGATACAATAATTGGAATTTTGTTGTCACCTTGAAAATTCAAAACTTTTTTTGTCTGACTCCTTTGCTCGTGGCTCTGTATATAAATCTTATTGCAAACTCCACTTTCTAGAGGCCAAGAGCTGATACTTTATGATGGAGGCAACAGAGGTGATTGTCCCACAACCCCTTGGTGCCCCGCCCCTCCTTATAGATGTTCCAGTAGAAGTTAACACTTTCCTTAATGAGGTGCCCTTTACTTGGGAAAACCAGGGCCTTATTTCACAGAGTTGCTTGAGCAGAAAACGGAGCTTTGACTTGTTCTGCTAAGCAAAAAGTGGCAGGATACCAGTCACAGATCGTACAAATTAGAGTAGTACTTCGGATGGTAACCTTGTTTTGATAAGCATAATTTTGTTTTGCTTAGCTACTTTTTGTGCTTAAAAGCAGCTCTATAAAATTGGAACCCTGCCTTTCACTTTACAACAATGAGGTATCAGGTCTGACTGTCTGGGAAGACAGATCTAGAAAAGAGATGGAAAATGAGATGGCGTGATCCTTTTATGCAGCGTCTTTTGAGACACGTTTCAAGGGTGGTCTTTGTGTGGGCAGAGTGTGAGAGTTGAATTAACCATTTCACACGGATTGGAAATCACTCATCAGCACAGTGGAGGGGGGATTTTAATTTATAAGCTTTACTGATCATTGATGTGAAATCAACTGCCAGGTTTTTTTTCTTCTCGAATATTTCTCTTTATTGGTAAGGATTGATATGGGGAGATTGAGTGGCAGGACTTCTGGCAGGACTCGAGAATCCCCCCCCCCCTCCAGGTGCAAGAAAACCTTGCATGGAAATCTACTTGCAGTGTCTGTCCTTCATGGTAATAAGCAAGACATTTTCAATTCATGCATGTCATTTTCATTTGTAGTTTATCTCAGTAACAATCAACAACTAGGACACACTAGTTGAACTATTGAGGAATAAAAGCAATGTTTTAACTGGTGTTTTTTTTTTCAGCAACTGTAAGTACCTCTTCCAAAAACAGAGATCATTACCAGAGTTCGGCCATAACTTGTTCTAGTGACTGGCTAGCAGGACCAGTATTTAGCTTGCCATTTTACTAGTCCACCCACTTTTTTACTAGTCGATACTGAAATGAAAAAGGGATGCTTCTGAACACAGAGCTAGCCAGCCGGACCACTTTGAATTGGAAAGAATTCTGACAGGCCCTCAGGTTTTGTAAACTGGCAATTGGCCAGCGGACCACTGTTATTGTTAAGGGTGAATGCTGAATATTATTTTATATTTAGTTTGCAAGATTTAGCTGATTTTGATTATATAGGTTGTTTGTTTACATCTGTATGAAATAACTGAGCTATATTAGTGTTACTGTAACAATTTGGAGTATGAACACTGGATTTTAGCTCGCAGGTGATTTTTATCTTTATTTTTTTTCATTTTTGATCGTTTTAGTGATAACTTCACTTTAAGGTTCATCAGTTTGTCCAATTAATGTGAATTCAACGTGAGAATTCCCCCAAAAATGCAACCACAGCACTACAAAAAAACAACCCGAATCAATCAAGGTTCTTTGTATAGATCGTTAGCCTTCCAGGCATCAAGCATGTCGACATGTGCGTAGACAGCCAGACGCAGAAGTCCTACAGCTATGGCTTCAATCGACGACAGGACGAGACAACCAGCCTCTTCCCGTGCCCAGGGGGATCCAAACCCCCCACCCAGGGGGAGACAGTGCTTACCCTCAACTTAATTCTCTGCCATCCATTTATACATAGGGAGCTGTTTGTTAAGTAAAATGTGTGTCAAGTTCTAAATATAAAACCAATGCAGATCTAACCACATCGTCAGCAAGATGGGTTTTGTGGGATGAAATGCATCTAGTCACAATCTAGTCCTCAGTAGGCCTATACAAGCACATGGAACGATGCTTATTAGAGATCAGAAAAGGAAGGGGTCTACAAGAAATCTATACTGATTAAAAGTTCATAAAAGCAAGGGAGCCTTGCTAAATTGCTCCCGTGTGAAAGGGGCTAAAGATGAGCGTATAATATCTTGGCATTAGTATCCGGATCAGACTGTCATAACGTGTGTGTTTAAATGGACTACTACTACATTGTACTTGTGGTTTGATAATCGATACGCCAATTAAAACTTGCAACACATGTACAGTTCCCAATTAAAGCTTTTGTGAATGTGTTGCATCATCAGAGCGCAATAGAGAAAGCACCCTCAAGGGTAAAGACACACAAGTTTGACGATGGAGAGTTTCCGCACCAAGATGGAAGCAACACAGGTGTGACAGACCTGTATGCTTGGTTTTTGAAAAGGGCAAGGGCACCAAGGCATTTTCTCCTTGGTACATAAAAGGGCACCCTTATGAGGAAATTGTTTTTCGGGCACCAAGGCAATGATCAGGGGCATCGAGACAAATGCCTTTGTTTCCTCTGTGAAGTATCAGGCCTGGGTGTGTTATCCATATTGATTGCACAGCAGCCATTATGACGTCAAGAACGTTAACACCCCCCCCCCCCCCCACTCCTCCTCTTTTCTGCTCCCCTTCAAGAATGCCCACGTGGAGTCCTGTTTGATTTATGAGCGCACTGAACTACGTTGCTGAAAACATTCCACCGGGATGTTTGTTTTGATATGTTCTCATTTTTGAGTTATCGCTAAACTGTACATGTACCACTTGAAACACCAAGTTGTATCTTAAAAGCATCAGAACTATGTTTGTGCAAACTGATAACCTACGTGTCACTCCTATTTAAAGTAAGATAAAAAAAAAAGGTTCACAATGTTTGGACTAGGGTGAGTGTTGTAAAAGATACATAAAGATTATAACAACGCATCTTGGGGGATTACACTGATGCCCATTTCCGCTGATAGCTGTTTGGCCAGACAACAAAATAATCCCGGTTCAAAATGAATATCATGTGAGTATAGAAGTTAAGGTCATCTATTATTACATGAATGTAAACCACATGGAAGTTTGTTGAAAATAAACTGGCGATTGAATACTTGGCTAATCATTGACACAAAGCACATTTTGAGCATCTAAAGTGCTACTCATTCGACAGCAATTTAACAAAGGTCCATTGCTTAATTTTAGCATGGTTGTAAAATTAGCAATTGTTTGGTAAGATTTTACAAGAGACCTTGGACAGTACACAAATTGTTGTCCTTTCACACGAGGTACATTTTGTATTAGCAAGGGTACCTTGCTAAATGGCTCTCGTGTGAAAGGGACTTGAGTGTGATAAAACTTTATGTGTTGACAGAACACAGTTTAGTCTCGAATTGGTTTGCTCAATTAAGACGCAGAAACTTTACTTTTAAAGTAAGATTAATAAAACATGCCAAGTAACAGGACTGTGAGTCATTGCTAACAAATAGGTTTTTTTAGGAGGCATGTTGCAGGCCTTTTGGTGGCATTTTCACCCTTTAGTAAGCCAATGAGTTATAGATCACAAGGGGCTTTTAGGAACAGCAGTCCTCAGCACTAAAGAAGTAAATCAATGAGCATGATTTATTTGTTTCTGTGGAAATTAAAAGGTATTTCTTTTCACTAGGATATAAAAATGCGTTCGTTCATCTAAACTGCTAGTATTTTTGCATTCCTGAAATATGAGGTGGTACATAAAAATGTTTATTTTCAAATTTGTATTCAGTAATGATATCTTAAAATCAAGATTCGGAAATGAGGTTTAAAACTGACTTCAAGTTGAAACAAGTTTTGAAGACAAATTCTAGCCTTGGTCCACTACCCAATTGCCTGACTCTGTATATTTAACACCCCAGACCAGTACAGAATTTCCCCCATGAGGTCCAGCTGGCTAGTTTTATATTGGAGTGTTTCCCCCTGGTTACTTTTTCATTTTTTAAACAGGGTTAGTTAGCATTTCTGTTCACTAGTCAATCAGCTTTTTCCCTAGTCCATAAATTTATGATAAGGTTGCCTTTCAATACTGAACTATGCACCCAGACCACTTGCAGTGTATTTTGACTGATCCTTTTGGTGTTTTAACTGGCATTTGGCCAGCAGACAACTATTAAGGGAGAACGCTTTCTTGATTGTCCAGAACTTCAACATTAAAGTCTAACAACGTCACTTGGTCCATATAAAATGCTTGGTTGAAGTTGAATTGAGACCCATGGATACAGACCACTTTGCTTATGATTGGCGAGGGAGGCCTCAGAAACCACAAAATATTTCTACAAAAACTTACCAAACCTCTGCAGTTACTAATGGCAACGCTAGAAATGTCATGTCCCACCAGGTATCCATGGTAATGGCAGTCATCAATGGTCCGATGGCGTTGGCTGACTCCGTGCTCATCAAGGTATTCCACAAGAAAATTCCTAGTGACAAGGTTCGTGTTTAGAGACAAATTCAAGTGAAAATTGCTCCCATAGGCTGAGAGTTTGTAATGCAGTTGTCCTTCTGCTGCAGTCGTTACTGGCTCTGAGAGAACCTCTCTACGAGTCCGTTTGCGACTGTTAATAATGTCATACGAAACGTGGTGACCGTTCTCGTCGACTAATGAGGGGATTACTATTTGGTGCTGACCTCTTATACTTGAAAAGCGTACATCATCTGTATAGAAAAAAACAGGAGTTGAAGTTAAAGAAAAACTCTGATAACAATCTTAGCCTTGACTCTCGAGTATTTAGGAGAAAGAAAAGACATTTCAATAATGGATTATATCCAAGCATACTACTCCAAGGAGGCATTCGACTCTATGCCCCTCCCTAGTTATTGCCTGGTGCCCATTGAAATGTTCAAGTAAAACTTCCCTCATAGAGCTATATTCACTTTACCATTGAAAAACTACATCCTTGCCCTCACAGGATGAAGTATCAGGCCTGTTTTACCTAGTGCTTAAAGCTCTCTAAACTTTCTTCAAGTTTGAAAGAGTCAAAGATGGAGGGTGAGGCAATACTAAACCATATGTAATAAACATGCCTATTTTCTTGCCGATAGTTTTTGACATTTTGGTTATAATTTCTTAAAAACTTTGAATTCTTAATTGTACAACAATAATTAAAAAAACATAAATTGTCCATCCACGCCACCCACACCCCTCCTCTGAGTTATTGTAGACTTGAACCTTCTGCTTTCATGGTCGTCATTGCCACGTGCAATACGTAACTTTGAGTCCTGTATTGAAAGCAACAGTCAGGACATCATTGTGGAGTTCATGAGTTGACCTTAACTTTTTAGACAGGTATCATGTTTGTTATGTGTACCATTGGTGCGTTTGTTGACATTGCTGTCTAAAAACAAACACGTCAAAGAGCGTTTTAAACCCCCTCTAGTCATTATGAAAACCAACCTGTCCTATTTCACAGCCCTTTATTTATTTGTCCGATTCATCAACAGTAAATATACTTTGTTGACCTTTGAAAATACAAAGTACAGGAAGGTTTACTAACTGCAAGGAGGTGCATGTTGATGTTTGTGGTTGGTTAATAGTGATACTCTTTTAAACATGTGAAGATGGCCCAAAATTAGTTGAACTAACAGTACTATAAATTTTATAATTTAATGATGTTTAGCATGAAAATTTGTTTAAAATTTTTGAATTGTAATTATATTTATTTACACACATTGTTCAATCTTTACAAAACAAACTACTGCCTACAGAAACGGACAGTGAGTTGCTACACATGCAGTATCGAATACAGACAGTGGCAGCTTTTATGCAAATGATAAAATATATTAGCGTAAATTGATATTACAGAATATTTTCATTAATTATTTTTTTTTTAACAAAATATATAAAAAAAAGTTGAGGGTATGACTGAAAACATTCCGAATATATCCATAAATTAGTTTCTGAAATATTTATTAGTTTTTTGTTACAGCATTTGCACACCTGTCAACAAGTGTCATATAAAAACTTGTTCAGCAACTTTTCAGAGCCAACCTGCAGTTCGTTATGGTCCACAAACTTTCCTTGACACTACTCAAATGTAGCTATTTACATTCCCCACCCCCCCCCCCAAAAAAAAACAGGTTCACTGTTAATGTGTAAGATATAGGCCTACAGTGCTGGTCCACTAGCTTTGTTCAAAGACCATGAGTAATGGGACAGGATTTAGCATGTGCGAGTGTAATAAATAAAGCATGTCAAAATATTTTGTCAGCAGGTCGACCGATAGAATCCCAGACAACTTTTTTTGTGTGACATATCCTGCAAACAGAGCAAAAGTCCTTGTGTTTGTAAGGGATGGCCATTTCATAGTATAATAAAGTGTGTGTAAGTAATCGGGATTAGGCTTATAAAAGGTCGCTCTCTTTTGGGGTATGTTAAAATGCATGGTTTATGGACATTTTACTATGGAAGAAGAAATGTTTTGACTTACCGTTTAAACTTAAAAGTGGAGCTTTGATGATCCTTCTAATATAAACCACTGCCAAAAGGCTAAACATCCAAGCAACAAGCAGCCATACAATGTACTTTCCCATTCTACAGTCCGCCCGTGGCACTGTGTCTGTTGACACCGACCACGGCTTGCGCTGCCTTTAACACCCCGGCACTGTCCGAAAATCCCCCCGTATCGAAGGGCAAAGGGCGACCGGTGGCTATAAACTTTCCCAGGCGTGACGTTCAGAGGGGGGCTCGGTGTAGTGGCCCACCTTTTTCCCTTCTTTGCCGGTGAAGTGGCAGTTCTGTAGTCCCGACACCGAACACACTCTGCTGGGAGTGACTCAGACTTACTGAGTCGGTTATGTCAACTACAAGGTTGTATCCCAAACCGGGAAAAGATCCGTGAAGTAGACATTACACCCAGTTGAACAGTGTAAAATGTCCCCTCCAAAAACACACACCCAGCTCCACGTTGTTACTACTCGCTGTTTCCCCAAAGTTATTCCGGTCCGCGGTTGTAAAAATCCGTGGTTATGGTTGCACAGAAGCCGTGGATTGTTGATAACGAACGGCACTCCTTTTGTTGTCCTTCGCCGAGGTCTATTTCCCGACTTCGGAAGTGATAGAGCTGCTTATTATACGGTTATCTAAATGGTCAGATCCGATTGACTTTGTCAGCTGCAAGGAGTAAAAAAAAAAGTAGGGTTAACCAAAAAGGATGTTTCGAACGGTTGATGGATGGTTTTGTAACAAGTGCGTGAGTCGCTGCTTGGGTTCACGCATCTTCCAAGTCAACAAACGAAAACAGCATAGCCATGAGCTGCTTGTTGAAGTTATAGAACAATACAGCGTCCACGATTGATTTGTTGCTACTGTCAGCTAGCTCAGCAAACAGCATGCAGATTGTCCCAACCTGTCACTGTTCTGTGTTCAGTGATTCAGCTGTTGCTAATTCAATAATCTAATTGTGAACAAGAAGTTAAATTCCAGAATCGAGTGCAAGATTAAGTTGACAGTTCTAAAACCCACACTGAATAAAGGGCTCCATGCAACCGGGATTCGCTTTGCTTTAGACTGCATTCACGACTGCCAATAATAAGGAACTGCTGCAAACTTCTATCCATGAGGCATGAGAACGCGGAGAACTGCCTGTTGTGTTGTTGATGAAGAAGTAATGTGCAAAACTTTCGACAAGTGGTCTAGTTTTAATGCACGTTTGACCGTGGCCCATTTGTACTGTCCGTCTACATTGGTGTTCTGATAACGAGTGACGGTCGAAACACCCGGTCAACAAAACTACATAACGTACGCACCTGCACTGCTGTGCATTACATGGGATGTACATGTACTGTACATGTACATACCTGCAAGATAATTACATGTACACCAGCAACGTAATGTGACGTGCGCAGTCAGTGGCTGATAAAACTTTTAGCCTATTAGCAACAGCCAATCACAGCGCATGACTCCAAGTTCGATAATCAATGGACTGTGACATCCTCCAGAATCACCCAGCCGGGAAATTGTAAAGGCGTTATTTTCAAGGATGTGTGTGGATCTGATGAGTTCACGCAATATTGTTATTTTAAAACCATTTTAAAAGTGGCGGACTACTATAGAACAACATCTTTAGAAAAATGTGATGGTTATTATTGTGTAGGTACGTGCGTACGGTTTGCCGGCTTTCTAGGTAGCAATTTTAACACCACTTGAACTTGAACGTTCATGGCCACCAAGCACATTAATGAACACAATCAATGCGTTTTCTATCATGCATCAGTACGTCATAGCTTTTCTATAAATATTTGAGAATAGTGAACACCATTGTCAAAAATGTCAATTTGAGAAAAGATTTTACGACGACATCGGGAAAAGTCAGTCGCAGTTGAAAAAATACCTCAGCAGCGGTAAACTTATAACAACAAGAAACCATGACCTGTTTCTGACACAGTTATTGAGTTGGTAAACTTGAACTGGACACGAACAAACTTTCACAATAATTATAAAGTTCACCAAACAGCCGTCATATACGGACATACGCAACAACAGAGGGCGCTACACTAAAATCGTCGAAAGTTGTTTCGACACTTGACGCATGACCTGTGAGGCACGTCCTGTGTGTCGCTGCTGCTTGGCAACATACTGGGTTTACTGCGAATACCAATGAAACACTGCGTATCGGTACAAATCTTCATAAATTTACGGAAAACAGTGCTCGTCGGAATAAACAAAACTTCAAAATTCTCGTTTAAAATTGTCATTTGAAAGGTTTTCTTTCGTTGGTCTGGCTTGGACAAAAATAAATTGCCCGTATACAGTAGATTGATTCACAACAAGGTGGCAAGGTTTAGGCTTCACTGACGTCAATTGAAACAGAACAAGAGATTATCTTCTCTAAGAGATTTAAGCTTCCGATCAAAGGGGACTAAAGTCACCTGTCTTTATGTCAATCAAAAGAGGGTGAATACATTGACCTTTGACATTAGGGGAGATTTTACCCCGTGAGGAGACAGGCGCTTTCAGCTTGAGCTGTCAGTCTGATGACTATGACCCCCATCCACCGTTTAATGATTTTAAAGATCGGGATTCACTAGAATGTGAAATCCATACTTCTTTCTATGTGAATGACTGGCATCAGATCATGACCATCAGAGCATGACATTACTTAAAGACACTGGACATTATTGGCAATGTTATTGTCTAAGACCAGTCTTTCTACTTGGTGTATCTCATCATTATACATGAAAAAAACTGTGAACATTTGAACTCGATTGGTCACCGAAGTTGCGAGCGACCAATGGAAGAAAAAACACCCCTGTCGCACAAATTGTGTTCTTTCAGATGCTTGAATTCGACACCTCAGCTGAGGTCTCGAATTAAATTGAAATATTTTACTAAGAAGTTACTTATAGAATATAGAAGGATATTTCTCTAAAGAACAAACTCTACTGGCGAGTAGATACACACATGATGTTACCGCAAACCAATCACCATGCAATGCCTAAAATAATTTTGAAAAATTATACTTCTTTCTCAAAAACTACGTTACTTCAGGGGGAGCCAGGTTTTTTATTCACAGTGTGTTACAACAGCTCTCTGTTACTCGTTACCAAGTTAGTATTTTAGCCAATAGTGTCCAGTGCCTATAAGTGGCTCTAAATAGACATGAGGAAATTGAAATTGGGCCCTGGTCATCGATCACGGGAAAAGCTCCGTGGTCAATAGGCCCTAGTTCACACACATCGTTCCCTGATGTGTTCTCTGCGCCAGTCAGTCATTCCATAGAGAAAGGACAATTCGTACTACCAACCATTTGGGAATTTTAATTTGATTGAAACAGCACAACCCTTTTATATAACGATGGTAAACAGTTGTTGTTGTTATTGCCACCACAGAAAGTACATTAAACACTTCGATAATGACTAAATTATTGTGATAAAGTGAGAGGAAAATATCCGATGAACGATACCAAGAATGTTTAAGTGGTCCTTTGATATGTTTTGCAAACAAGATGCTATTTATAAATTTGTTCCTGACGTTTTAATCATCATTTATCATAGGTGTTTTTTCTTTAAATGGTGATCGTTTTATACTGCAATCTAGTCCCATCATTGATCATGTCGATAGAATAGCTCATTTAGAATGATATAAGACGGTAATTAAGGGGCCAGTTACCCCGAGTTAGTTATTGTCAACTTACAGTTAACAGCGACTAGTGTTAACCCATAGGTCCCCACCCCAACAACAAATTACATTCAAACTGGCTTTTTACAAGAGAGACGCTTACATTTCAGAGTATATCCCATCTTCGAAACTGGAGTATTTGATTGTGTTTAGGATACAAAGGGATCAACTTCTTCTACGGATAGTTTGCTTTCTAAAGGCAACTAGAGATCGTCTTTCCAGAATTAAGTTCCGAGAGATAATGGTGTGCCTCACAAACAGACATCCTAAGCCTTTAGTACGAATCCTATAGTACTCCCGCTTAACCTGAGCTGATAAAAAGTATGACAAATCCAGCAAATCTCTGGATTTACTCTTTGTGGAAAGGAACTTATGAGGGGATGGTGATAGAGGGAATACGGGAAACAATGCAAAGGAGGACAACATGGTGTTTTGGGGATAAACAAGCTTGGTTTTCGGCCGCTCAATTCTTTAGGGGGTAATTGGGAAGCAAACCGTACGGAAAAAACTGTTCATTTTGAGCTCTGATTATGGAACATTGTCTTTAATTGTGGTATAAGAGTGTGGTATACATCACTGTCTTCGACCTGAATACATGACTACTGTATGGAGCTTGAATGTGTGTTAAAACACCCTTTGTGGCAACTGGTGGGGTGGGAGGAATGGGGTGAATAAAGATTCAGTTTTACCATGGAGGTAGACCAATGGATAAGATACCAGGAAATCGAAACAAAACAAGACTGCACGGTCGTTATTTTGTTGTTGTAAAGCAATCAGCTCCTTGGATCACTTGGGTTTCGTACCAAAGTTTAAAACAAGCTTGGAGAAGCACCAATCTTTAAACTGTACGTTTAGAAAGTCACGTACTCCAGGCGTTTTCGTACGGTATACATTTCGGTTCTGAAGGTTCAATAAAATCAGTTTTCTAAAGATTAAACTTGTTTTCTTCGTTGCCACATTACGGAGGGCTCGGAAACGTCACATAATGTTAGTATTGCACAATAACATTACATAGCCACTGAAGAAGGTATAATTAGAGGTCACATTCAATTGAGAACAAATGAAGTGCGATGTTTGCTATTTTTCATTCCATAGCAACGCGATCCAACCCTTCAAGAACTTCATCATCTACTGTGTTTTGAAGTCTCAACCATCTGACACTATCCATCAAAATCAAAGCAGACTTCGACACTTCGCAACGTCACGACTGGTAATAAAATTAAATACTGCGAAACAAATCAAACAAGATCGTCATTGCTAGCCCCTAAGTTTGCTCTCATAATACACCTTACACTCACCTATATAAACAGTAGATTACTTCTTCCCTTTACTGACGCAGCGATGTGATTTAACAAGAATCCGGGTTTAGACATCCGACACTTTATATTATCCGAAAGATCCCTTCCCTCACAGTGTGATTGACAAATCAGCCAGGACTCCCCAGAAAGTAAAACTTCTGACCAACAATATAATCCACCGACGTCAACAATAAAACAACATGACATTATCCATAAAATATTGATAGATTCCACGAGACATAGACGCAACCAGAGACGAGATATACAGACCGTGTCCAGACGTGTCCACTCCCCGTGAGGAAGATGTCACTGACTGCAGAGGGTGAGACCTCGAAAGAAGTCACAGAAGGTGAGTCTTCCGTATCCTCCCTTGAATAGGTCTCGTTTTGGGGTATAAAAGCCCCCTTTTGTAAGACGGGTACAGAAGCCTTACTGGGGTGAATAAAGCCAGTTCAGCATTAGAGGGATCCAATCATTTCCACTGAAGCAGAAACGGGACATTCTTGTAGCCTCATAAAGACTATACGCTGCTTGCTGTGAGACCATGCCGAGATACATCTCAAGTGTTTTGAAATGGTTTGGATGGATGCTGGGAGAGGCAACCAGAGATAAACAGGAGGAGAAAAGAAACAACATTGGAAGCAATAATTTGTATTTCCTTCATTTCTTCTTCTTCTAAAGACAAAAAGCACATAATGCAGACACGTAGGTTATAATAAAGTGTGGTCTGAACTCTGATCTATCAAAAGTATTGTTGTTTAAAGGGAGGTTATAACTTTGGAAATTACTATCAAAATTCATGACCGTAAAAAACTTACTATGGTTAGTAGCACTGCAGCTGCTAATAAGGTAGAACATTTCGAGATACATTCCCTTCAAAGGAAAGCGGTTTTAGAGAAAGAAAGGGATTAAGGGAAAGAGACTAAAGAAAAAAAAAACACCCTTGTCGCACAAGTTGTGTGCTTTCAGATGCCTTGAATTCGAGACCTCGAATTCAATTCAAATATTTTAGTGAGGAAATATTTCTTTCTCAAAAACTACGTTACTTCAGAGGGAGCCGTTTCTCACAATGTTATCAACAGCTCTCCATTGCTCGTTGCCAAGTAAGTTTTTATGCTAACAGTTACTTTGAGTAATTACCAATAGTGTGTCCACTGCCTTTAAACATCCCCTGGACGACTGCCCCCCTGGATTTGAATTGAATCCTCCCACGCCATTCCTTATTTACGACATTAAGCTTCTTGGATAATCTACAAGCTTGATGCTGTTCCGTAACGCTGTTAAAGTATTATGGACAACAAACTAAATAGGTTTACTTATGTAGACAGCTGATCAATCTCATTCAAGTTTTCCATCATTAATCAGGTAGAACTATTGACTCTTGAACCGTTTACTGGAAGACCCACTTATGGGATATGACCAGCGCTACTAAATAGGCAGAGTTGGCAGCAAGTCATCTTTGCAACTTCAAGTCAAGTCACAAGTCACATGGTACACTCACAAGTCATATGGTCCAGTCACAAGTGAAGTCACAAGCCATATGGTCCAGCCACAAGTCATATGGTCCAGTCACAAGTCATATGGTCCAGTCACAAGTCAAGTCACAAGCCATATGGTCCAGCCACAAGTCACATGGTCCAGCCACAAGTTATATGGTCCAGTCACACGTGAAGTCACAAGTCATATGGTCCAGTCACAAGTCAAGTCACAAAACATATGGTCCAGTCACAAGTGAAGTCACAAGTCATATGGTCCAGTCACAAGGGACTGGACCATATGACTTGTGACTTCAATATCATCAGAGATCAAACTATTTGGGGATATCCCCGATCAAGGAAACGTCTCAATCTTTCCAAATTGGGGCCATGTCTACGTTTCGTCATACTGGCCTGGAATTCTGGTAAGACCAAGGAAATTTCCTCCTGGCCAGACACACAGAAATGTCTTCCTCCATCCAGACTGAAAACAGAAATCCTGAAGGCGACATGTAAAATGCTGTTATCAATTTCTCGAGAACAACAATGTCATAATGTTACAAATCGTGTACCAGAAGCAAGTGGGTCCCCTACTAAAAACCAAAGTTTAGGTAATCTGTTTGAGAGACCTAACAAAACACCCCTCTTCAGAAACAGCCCGTTTCAACGTGGTGTCATTTTACTGGAATTATCTTGAAATAATCATACATTTTTGTGTTTGCTAAAAAAACTGAAAAACTATTATCGATAGTTTTTGCCTGTTAGAGTTTTTATTTAATTTTAACTTATTATATAAATTTTATCTTATTATATAAATATTGTTAAGCCAATCATTACATTGTATCGAGTCTCACCCCTTATTGTATTGTCCTGTCTTTGATGTTGTTTTGGATCGGATTGTCCAGTTTTCATGGGAAAGGTACACAAGTTATGCTTCACCTTGTTCCCTACACGTCATGTAGACATAAAAATAAATTGTTATTGTTTACAGTCATGTGTGCCCGGCCTTAAAGGAACACGTTGCCTTGGATCGGACGAGTTGGTCTATAAAAAGTGCTTGTAACCGTTTGATATAAAATGTACATGGTTAGAAAGATGTTTTAAAAGTAGAGTACAATGATCTACACAAGTATGCCTCGAAATTGCGTGGTTTTCCTTTTACCTCGTCGACTAACAAGGTCGGCCATTTATGGTAGTCAAATTTTTGACTTATCTTTCTAACCATATGCATTTCATAATAAACGGTTTCAAACGCTTTTCAACGACCAACTCATCCGATCCAAGGCAACGTGTTCCTTTAAAGTAAACTTACTTATAAGCTTACTACCGTCATTATGTTATACTGATTCTGTTTCAAAACTACTGTTTAAAAATGTCCTTATACAAATTGTATTCACTGTCATTGAGGATGTCAAAATGAAATAAATGTCTTATTGAATTGAACCGTTTACTCAATGTGGTTTTCCTTTTTCCAAACCCTGCACAACAAATTCCACCTATCCATTATCGAAACTCTATTCACTGTACGCTAAGAATGATACAAACATCGAGTATCTGGAAATATGAGGGTATCAGCCACACACTCATGGCGATAATCAATTCAAACCCATTTAGACCAATTTGACAAAATCACCACCCCGTTGGAAAACCAATTTGCCTCGCCCAAATGAAACCCGTTTTTCATCGTAGGCCTATAAATAAATCCCTATAGCTTCCAGTGTTACATTATGCTAAATAAATTGCTCAGTGATTGTCCAATAGGCTGGAATAGGAAGGGTTTTATTTCTCAAGGGGGGAAACTGTCTCTCGTGGAGGTCTGAATATAGCTGCACAAAATGGATTAAGAAAGAGTCTATAGAATGGGCTACAGGGTTTGGGACAAGAATAGAAACGCGAACTCCCTAGAGAAGGCCGATGGATGGGGGTAAAAGAACGATCCAGAAAGCCGGATTGAAGGCTACCCCCTTTTTTAGTGTGTGTGCGTTTTCTTTCTTTCCCATTTTAAAGTTCAGATATCCTCAATAAGTTTGTGCTTATAGCAAAGTAAAACAACAGTGTTACCTTTTAAAGTTAACTGCAATTGCCGCAATTATAAGCTGCAATTGCTACGTTTTAGTTTTAGGCCAAGGCTAATGTTTATCCGCTTGTGGTATAAAAAACAATATTACGGATAAAACAACAAATCTGTATGCCTATTAGCATTATGGTAGCATTGATCAAGATGAAATATTTTCATTTAACATAGATGTAAAAACATATCTATACAAATAAGACTACGTCAAGTACTGATGTGCTTTATCTAGTTAGCTTATCTTAATGTCTATATGTCACGTGCCCTGATATTAAACTAACACTCCAGAAGCCCTTCTTCACTACGAAGGATACCGCCCTGTTTAAAATGCACAATGTTTGTTCATAAAACAGCCGTCGATAACTACAAAACCCTCATTGGTACGGTACCCATGTTATGCAAAAGGACAGTGGAGCTGCACAGTCAACTGACACCAGACTACTTATTATGGGCGAGTAAACATGGCGGAACGAAAGACACAACAGAAGGGAAGTGTGGTAGATCGCCCGCTCAGCAAGGGCAAATCGGAGGTAAGAATGTCTGGAAAAGGATGCCTTAGTGGCTTGGATACTAGGGGTTCTTAGGAATTAGGTTAGTTAATGTTTTTCGTCATGGGAAATGTGTTCGATCAGTAAGATTGGGCGATTGTTCTGATGGGATCGTTCGTCTGTACTGTTTTTGTACACAAAATTAGCATTGCCATTGGCAAATAGAAATACAGTTGTCATGTGAAGCCCGATCTCTTCATTCTGTGTTGATATTATGTGACTAAGTTAACAATTGTGGTAAGTATGCCTCCCTTACAGCTTGGGGTAAGTATTCATTGGAGCTGGCATAATCATAAGTAATTGAGATATAAAGCTGTTTTTTTTACTAAATTTTGATTTTTGTCTCTGTTTGTTTTCATCTTGGTGTCAAAGCGCATAGATACTTCTAGTCTAATGTGATTGTGATATGGCACTAAAATGCACTATACATACAAGAATGGTTTATTATTATTATACATTAAAAACAAATTTGCACTCCCCAGTTGCTGTGTGTAAAATGCAGAGAGCCACGCACAAATGCTTTATATGCAAAGACAAAACACAGGCATGCAAATTCTCAGCACATTTGCTCTTTTTTTCCCTTGGATTTTTTTCTCCATAAAATTGAAAAACGCCACCTCCACAAATAATGTATGAACATGATCAAAATTCCCGTTTATTAAAGTTTTGGTTTAATCAAGACCAAGTTGCATGTCTGTAAATATGAACTGGAAGAGACATTTGGCTGTTTTTCAACTGACTGAAAAGAAACACAACCAAGTTTTTGAAGGAATATTAATAGACAAAGTGAAGAAAATACAAACTTTATCTACATTTTCTTCAGGTGAATATCAGTACATTTGCCCTGCTGTTTTCTGAGATGGTGAGTTACTGCCAGAACAGAGTGGGCTCGGTTCCTGAACTCCAAAGCAAGTAAGTATTTGCAGCGCCGATAGACTTTGTTGGTCATTGTGGATGACATGAATATTTGATGGGATTAGACCCAGGAACTGGGGCGCTGTACTCCGTTAAAACAAATTAAAACAGCGATTGTACACAATTAGTTTTTAGAAGGAGTACAGGGGTCGATTTCACAAAAAGTTAGGACTATTCCTAACTTAGGACTAGTCCTAGGAGATATACACATTGCATGGATAGTCCTAAGTTAGGACGAGTAACTGGTCCTAACTCGAGATAAGACTAGTCCTAACTCTTTGTGAAATCCACCCCAGGGGAAATACAAGTTTTCATCAGACTGAAGGGTTCAATATTTTAATAAAAACACAAGGCCACCGGACTTATCGAGTCATGCGCTTACTGGCTTGGTGCTAGAATCAGTGGCCTATGGCCTGCGGTCCAGTGTAAATTTGGAGCACTGACATTTGTACAAATTCATCTGCTCCAAAGTTTCCTATCAAACTCTGTAGTATAATGCTGTGGTTATGAACAAACCTACCATGCTTTGACAACCATCGATTGCAAAGCATTCTTAGTGCCAAAACAAATCTGTTTGTTAGTTTTGTTTCTAACCCTACACACCGATGTGGTAAGCACTGTATACTGAGTGCTTTAGGAGTCCTGTGGAGAGAAATCCACAGACTACTCGGATGGGATTCGGACCAACTACCCACACACTCTTGAGTAGATGTCTGAATTGCCAAATCACTCAAATAGGAAACTGAAATAATCCAAAGTTTACGTGAATGTTTATCTCCCATTTTGAGTGTTTCCCATCCTGATTCATAAAGTTTTCATTGTTTTTAAAAAATCTTTTTAGATTATCTGAAATGGGTCAGCATGTCGGAGTTCGGATTCTGGATCTACTTTTCATCCGAGAGAAAGGTCTGAAGAGAGAAACTAAACTACTCAACATTCTCCTCTTCATTAAGTCTAATGTCTGGAAGGTGTGTACAGCCTGTGCGTAATCTTGTGGCTCTGCTTATCATGAAATTCTTGGGTACTGCAGGCCAAGAATTTTCAACTCTGGTGAAATAATGTCAGGTCTTCATGCTTCGTTTTGAAAGGGCAAAGGCACCAAGACATTTTGTCTTTGGTAAAGGGCACTTTATGTGGACATTTTACATTTCTACTAGAGCATTTCATAAGCACCAAGGCAATGACCAGGGGGCATGGAGGCAATCGCCTTTTGTTGCCTCCGCAAATTATCAGGCCTGTAATGTGTTATATGAGATATTCAAGGTTATGTAAAATAACTGTGATGCTGTGAGGTTGAGTGCAAAATTGGTGTAAGTGTTGTTGAATTTAAAATCAAAATATCAAAATAGCAATTTACCTTTTGGAAGACAACCACCATTTTCATTTTTCAAAGGGTAATTTCAATGGAAAAGTCTTTTGGAAACTTTTGAGGGGGCATCAAGGCCAAGACCCAATGAAGGTCATGGCCTTCGTGCCCTTTTTTTTTATCTGAACAATAGTTATAATAAATTTTTCAAACTTCTTAGGACCAGTCAAAAGGAATAGTCCAAAAGTCCAAGTCAAAGTTGTCTATAAATTTGAAAGATGGCATTTAATAAAAGCTTGAAGACTAGGCTTAACAAATTAATTTGCTCGCTGGCTAGACAACTTAAAAAGTTTTTTTTATACATGTTTGTTTTCAGGTACTGTTTGGCAAGGAAGCTGATAAGCTGGAACATGCTAATGATGATGAGAGAACTTGTATCCTTTGATGACAAAAATTGTGTCTGTGACAATGAATTTTCAATTAGATTTCATATCTTGCTTAAGTTTTTTTAAAGCACACAGACAACACGTCTTGGTGTATCCCAACATATGCATACAACAACAAACCTGTGAAAAAGTTGGCTCGATTGGTCATCAAAGTCGCAAAAGAATAATGAAAGAACAGAACACCCTTACTGTACATAATTCCATTCTCTTAGGTGCATGAGAAAGGCTTCATGCCTTCATGCTCTGATTCAAATTCGTTGGTGACTAATGTGACATATTCCTCTAAAACTACAGTACTTCAAAGGGGGTTGTTTCTCACAAAATGTTATACTATCAACAGCTCTGTGTTGCTTGTTACAATGGAAGGTTTTATTGTCATGAGTTATTACCAGGTGTCGCAAATCTGGGCTACTAAAGTTCCTGCAGACTAGAACAAGTCTTACTAGCCCGAGAAGCTACTTTAAAAAGAGAAGCAGAAGTGCAACGCCTATAAATGATGCAAAACATTTTCTGTACAATTAACTATAAAGTCGTTACAGACCATGTGACATCACATGTTGAAATGAAGAAAGGGGGGCACATCTCGAAACATATGACAAAAAATGTCATGTTTCCCGTATCAAATCGTATGACGAAAAACGATGACAAAAATGTAAAGTTTCTCTGTATTAACAGAAACAGTAGAGTATCTTGCCTGCCAAAAAGGCTCTGAATGTACAAGTTCACTCTTTGTAAAAAAAGAATACATATTTTACACTTGTATTATACAAGGTTTAAAGAAGCTTTTTTTCCTGATCATGAATAATCAGATTACATTATAGAGAAGGAATCACTCGTCAATTATTTTATTTCTGTCCCCAAAGATAAAGGTGAGTGGATTATTTGTAGATTTTTTATCAAAGGGAGAGGTTTAAAGTTTTTTTTTTTTAAAACCAATTGCAATAGTTCAGGGCGAATTATTGAGACATATATGCTCTCATTTAGCAACATTTATTTTTTTATTATGAGCCGAATTTTTCAAACCACAACGTAAGTTTCTGTTGGAGGGAAAAAAAAGATTTTGGAAACAGGGCCTTTATGCTTGCACATTTTTGGGGTCCTTTCAACAAGGTACAACTCCCACACAGGGAGGAATTCTTCCTAAGGAGTTGAAATTACTTCAGGAATTTTTAAGACCAAGTGATAAGGTTATT
Organism: Asterias amurensis; assembly: GCF_032118995.1. Classification (NCBI taxonomy): domain Eukaryota; kingdom Metazoa; phylum Echinodermata; class Asteroidea; order Forcipulatida; family Asteriidae; genus Asterias; species Asterias amurensis. Next base: position 1,375,029 of record NC_092660.1, read on the forward strand.
CATAGTGTGAAGTAAAACAGTAAAAGCCTTTCCAGCACCAGGGCTGTATATTCTCCAGGGAACTGAGCAAGATTACAGGAATGTTGTAACTTATTAGCTCAATGACCAGGGGACTAATGTAAAGCGCATTGATAATGTAAAGCGCATTGATACAGCAAGATTACAGGAATGCTGTAACTTATTGGCTCAACGACCAGGTAACTAATGTGAAGCGCATTGATATGTTAATATTGCAAAATGCGCTATATGAGAACTAGTTCTTCTTATTATTTATAGTAGTAGTAGTTGTAGTGTGTTGTTTGTGTTGGTACTTAGATACATGGTAAAACAAAAAAAAACAGTACTTGTAATTTGTAATTCTTCATCATTACAGTGTGGTTATTGTAGTTAATAACAAAGTGAGAACATAAATATTTACTGCTACAAGGCTCCGTTTCTTGGCTCTGCTTATAAAATCACCGAATTCCGCACTTAGGAACACCGTTCTTCGCTTGCACGGCAACTGCCAAATTTCTGCACTGGCTTGAATGAACCTTGGAATGGACCTTGAAGCAAAAAATTCTAGTAACGTGAAGTACGCATGTGCACAGCTGAAATTTCCTGCTAACCCTTCAAAATCCGCTTACTGTAAGCACAAAATTCCCTGCTTTTATAAGCGTTCATTCTTTGCTTACGGTAAGCAGAACCATGAAATTGAGCCCTTGTCTCACTGAAACATTTAATCTCCCCTTAAAGCACTGTACATACCATTCCATAATCCTGTTGACAGGAGATGATCCAAGTATACAATGGTTTCAAGTCATAGTAATCCCATCTCCTAAGCACTGTATCTTCTTACGGACCTGTTGGACAGTCAGATAATTTTGATCACTTTGGTCAGTGTTTCCTGTTTCTCAAAAACAAATTCTCCGTATGTCCTAAGTACAATATCTCCCCAGAACTGACTGAACACAAATTTAACTGCTTTTTGGTCTGATTATTATATTGGGTCTGCTGTCATCATTGTATGAAAGTTACTGCCAAGGTTTACACTGAAATGAAAGGATTCTGTGGGCTTTTTTAATAACACAATGTCTTCACTGAATTATAACCCTGTTGTGGATGTAGTATTAAAGTCTATTGAATTGAAAACGAAGTGCGTTCAATATACAGATCTTGTGCAGTCAACCATGCATGACGTTTTCTTTTATCATCGGCCGACTAAAAAAAAACTTCTTTGGGTGCATGTAGTGCTATAGTAGTTTGGGTGAACAAGGGTACCGTCTCGTCATGACTTATGGCTACAAATCTGTCCTGTTTAGATAATGCATAAGTTGCTTATAATTAATAGTGACAGACTAAGGCCAAAAAAATAAATACCAATTGATTGCCCCGCCTGCATCCTGTTTGGGGCCTGCATCCTTTTTTTAAATATTTTCGTTTAAAAAAAAAAATAATAATAATGAATGAATCTAACAGGATGCTCTCGAAATATGCGTAACCGTCTGTTTCATAAAACAAAATGAGTGAATGCCTTACAGATACAAGTGAATCTTTTTGCTGTAATAATTCGACCCTGTTAACTCGGGTCCTCATGCAACAAATAGTATAGACATTAAATAGGTTTGCGTTGGGTTCAAACTGTAGAATTTGTGGCCTGTTTGATTTGAAATACTTGGCAGCCATCTTGGGGAATTCTTTTTTTTTAAAAAGGCCCTCATCCTCTTTTGGAAAAATCAACTGGTATTTTTTTTTATTTGGCCTAATAGACTATTTGTTTTTTTACCTGAACACTGATATGTGATAAGCACTGTATACTCAGTACTTTCTCACAAGTCTTGTGGAAAAATACTCACATTCTACTTGTTTGGGATTTGAACCAACATCCCCTGCCAATTCTCAAGCAGATAAATAATAATCTTCATTCCCCGATGCCATTGTTAAACATGTACCTATCGAATGATTGGGGTACTCAATGCTAAATACAGGATTCGAACTGGCTTCTTCTCACTGGGCAAGCTTGGTGGTCTAGTTGTCAAGACATCTGATTTAGAACTTGTGGGTGTTATTGGTTCGAATCCCACTCAAGTAGTAAGCCTGGGAAGCACCGAGTATACGAGTTACAGTTATTGTATAAAGTCAACCCATCATACAGTGGCCAATCATTTCTATTAAATGATACAGACATGACAGAAATCCTTTATATCTTTCATCATAAAAATTGTCCTTTTAATAAATTATTTGGATCGAGCAGCCTTCAATTCTTGAAGACTTGGTTTGACTTGTCACCCAGTGCCCTGTTGGCCAGCCGTTCTGCTGGAAATTCCCACAAGCTTTTGTTCCCTCCCCAATGGCAAGGATACACCATATTCTCTTCATCTTACTGGATTCTATCCCCCCACAATACCCCGCCATTATTTGTCTAAAACGCAGGACCAATTAAGCAACCCGGCCAGTGAATGCTCATTGGATTACCAACTTAATTGGCCGGTACCCTGAATAGCCACACACTTACCTGTCTCAACGTTGAATTCATCCCTTTACCTTGGGAGGGGGTAGTGGCCTAGAGATGCCCACCGTAGGACCACCCACTATCTTGTCCTGATGAAAGGTGTTAGCTTTTGTCTTGCATAGAGCTGGGCGAGTCTTCTGTAACGAGGAAAAAAAACTTAAGAGGATATTATCAGAGACTTAAGATGGGGGATCTTTACTTACAGAACAAAGTCAGCATGTACTCTGAGATAAACTTTGATTTTGTGGTTTAAAAAAAAGGGGTACATTAATGGTGATTACAAGCACAACAGTTCTGATCTCAAATGGGACGGTTTGTTAGGAGGTATTGATATGAAACCCCAGATTGGGGCCACCCCTGTTTAGGGCAACATAAACAGGTAGAGGTGACAGTCACAACAGCTCCGTTTGGCCTTAGACACCATGAGACCCATTCCAAGTTGGTTGTGGGCTTTCTTTGTCTTCTTGCTTGTGGTTGGTTTGGTTAAGGAGAGCCAAACCAACCATTCATGGCTTATGGAAAGGCTTACAAATCATGTCTTTTAAAATGTTGATGTTACAGGTAGAGTCATTGTTAGGTTATAATTGTCAACCTAATGCTGGTTAGTTAAAAATTATCAAGAAATATGCATATTAGTCACCTAGTAAAGTTTCAGGAAAAAAACTGTCACAATATTTTCATCAAGACCGTAAAATCTACCACGATAGAAAGGTGACAGCGGATACCAACCTCTGGACGCATTGAGGGCAGAATTCTAATTGTGGGGGGGGGGGGGGCTCTTATGGCCAAACCTCCAGAATAGAGAATCTGTAAACCTCTAACATCATGTTACTTGTATTCAAGGGAATATCTACTCTTATTTTTCATGAACTTTTCCTTTTTTGTACAAAATGTAGGCACTCCTGTGTCAGGTTACATAAGTAAGCTGATTTGTGGGAAGTCGTGCTTCAAGCATTTCATTTTTTTTTAAGATGACCTACACTTTGCCAGGAGTGTGTCTTTAAAGGCAGTGGACACTATTGGTAATTACTCAAAATAAATATTAGCATAAAATCTTACTTGGTAATAACGAGTAATGGGGAGCTGTTGATAGTATAAAACATTGTGAGAAACGGCTCCCTCTGAAGTAACGTAGTTTTTGAGAAAGAAGTAATTTTCCACGAATTTGATTTTGAGACCTCAGAATCATATTTTGAGGTCTCGAAATCAAGCATCTGAAAGCATGCAACTTCGTGTGACGAGGTTGTTTTTTCTTTCATTATTATCACGCACCATTTCGTCAACCATTTGAGCTCAAATTTTCACAGGTTTGTTATTTTATGCATATGTTGAGATACACCAAGTGAGAAGACTGGTCTTTGACAATTACCAATAGCATCCAGTGTCTTTAATAAAATCTCTAGCATTAAAAAAAAAGCTTACACTGAGTAATTTTGACGCGAGTCTCTGTTTGAGAACTGGAAACGTGCTTATCCGATGATTCAATCACAGATGTGGTCTCCAAATCTTTGGATATTGTCCGCCCTTTGTTTGCAGTGATGATGTGTGGAGGAGCCACACAAATATACAAAATCTCCCCCCTCTTTGCAAAGTAGATCTTGACTCACAGATTGAAAAGGATTACGTAAACAACCATCAGAGGGCCGTCAAGCAAGATATTCATTGTATCTGCCTTCTATTGTGTTAAAAATATCACTTAGTGGTCTTCTGTATTGTGCACGTGTGTGACTGAAGGGCTACTTAACACCCTAGCGATTGCGACAATGTTATCCTTTTCCCCCAATCTCTGTTGTTCTGGGACCTTCCCGTTCCTGTTTGCCGATCCTCTTGGACCTGGGTATAAATTGCAAAATCGCAGACTTCAAAAGACCCATATATTGTTGTTATGTTTGTTTTTGTAAGCGTAAAATAAAAACGAACAAGAGTGCTTTTGTTGGCTGTATTATGAAGCAACCGTGTGAGAAGAAAAAGGGGTGAGGCTCTTCGGAAAGGGAAAGATCTATCTTGTCGTTGCTTGTATTGAGGAGACGAGGTTTAGCTGAACGTTGGGAACAGTGCAGGGATTGTTTGTCGGAGAAGCCATACGATGTCTGAGATGGTGGACAATGCTTCCACAGTTTGCAATTAGAATCAGGAAGACAAAATCCCTTTGTGTGAACTGGCGGGACGCTTTGTGATTGTACTTTCTCCGGCTTTGATCAAGGATACTATCGGTGCAGGAAGACAAACACCGAGCTGTGTTGGTTTTCTTTGATGAGAAGCCGAACCTTAAAGAGGTAGAGATAAAGTCTTGTTTATCGCGGTGTACATATTCTTTCTTCAAGGAGTCGATCTTTTCAAAAGTCAAACAATGAGTTTGTAAATAGTAGAACAAGGGATGGACACCTCCGTCTTGTTGAATTGGGAAAAGAAAGCAAATAAATGACACATTCTTGTTGCCTGACTAGGGTCTTGTATGTTACCAAAAGTCATGACTTGATTGCAATAACACTTTCTTATTACTTAGAACAAGTGCCTCACACATGAAGGTGTGACATTCTAGGCTCTTGTTCAAGACATCATTTTTGGGTGTGTTACATTCACTTATGAAACATTCCTTTCACCTTTCCCATGAAGAATATAATGGGGAACTATTTGCCGTCTTATCAAGAATATGGATCCTTTGGATTCAAATTTATAGAAAAAGGATCCAAAACACCAACTGAGTGGTTTATACCTAAACAAATTCAAAAGACCACAGTCATTTCTTTCAAATTTGTCATTTTTTGGTATTAGACTTCCAACTATTTTGTCATGCATGAAGCTATTTAGTCTTGCAAAGAACGCAATAAATCGACAAAGGTGGCCGACAGAAATTTGCCTGACTAGTGTGAAGGACCTATCACACACATTTTTTTTACCTGAGGCAATCCAGTTTCTACGAAAGGTTTAGAAGTTACATACCAGAAATATATTTGACGTTGTTGTTAATTGTCTGATGGTTTGTACAAAAGAAATGAAATGTCTGAGTTTGGTTTAAATCCGGGAAGATTCAAGTTCCTTGTAGCAAAACGTACTTTCTGTTCTCTCAAAAAAATTACTTTTTTGAAGCTTTGTCTTTCTTTGTAGTTTGGGTGAATGCAGAAATATTTTACATATTTTTGATTCAAATCCTTACAGTCCCAAGTCCCTGACTGTATAAAAGTTCAATAGAAATGAAAGTCTAAATCCGGGAAGACTCAATTTTCTTGAAGGAAAATTAATTTTCTATTCTCTCAATAAAATGAAATTTGTTAAAGCTTCGTCTTTTCTTTGTAATTTGGGGGAATGCAGGAATGTTTTAAATATTTTGATTCAAACCCTTACAGTCTCAAATCCTTCTCTAAATCCCATTGTACTCAAACCTCCCTACTGTCAAGTCGGAGTCAATGTCTTGAGTCTAAAAGGTTGAGTCTGAGTCACTTAAGTTCAACATTATTTTGAAACCTTACCCCAAAAACCTACGGTTATAAACTGAAATTATAATAATAAATAAAGAAAAAGATTGGGCTCACTAATTTGTCATCAATTGTTCCAAAAATTAAAAACCCTATATAAAACAAATGTGAACATACCATTTTTTAATAAGTTATTTAGCTCTTTGATCGGTTGCAAAGGGCATTATACTCTTCACAATATTTTACGACTTTTGAAGAAACTTACGTTTGAATAATTAAGGAGAAAGGGAATAGATAGAGGTCTCATGGGAGTTGCGAAAATGTTACAAAGTCTCTCACCTCACGTTAAAATGATGTAAATTGCCGACATCATCTGCCTTTCCATTTAAAATTTAACTAGTGCAAGTCCCAAGTCAAGTCTGAGTCCAGATTGTTGAGTCATTGACCATCATGACTCGCGCCAGAGTCATCAGAAATGTGACTTGTCAATGTCCGAGTAATAAGTCATGCAAAACTGCTGACGAGACACCATCGCTTGCGTCATTGACAGTTACCCCCAACCTTCTTGTCACTATGGTATGTGATTGCACTCATTGACTGAAGCGACCACCTGTGGAGGTTTTGTCCCAGCCCCAGTCGCTTCTTCTGGGGTGACAATAATTGCTACTAATTACTTAACCAAATGACGTCAATGGTTTTTAATTGTATCCAATAGTAAATAAAAAATAGAGGGGAGGGGGCAGTTTTAATTGGTTAACGCTGTGGCAGATTTGAATAGAGGGAAGCCGGTGTGCGTTTACTCACTCTTTGAAAGTTTTTATCCCGAGCTGAGACATTATGCAAGGGATGTTACAGTCTGTTCACTGTGTGAAAAGAACCGGCCAGGCAATTTGAAAATAGGAATAATGGACCAAGGCCTTGGATAAAGGATGTGAAATTATAAAGGACTTGGTCAGGTCTCTCAGTGTTAACCAGAAAAAAAGTATAATGTGCAACATTAACTGATAAGATAAACGACTACTTTATGGGTCTACCTGTGCAGGTTAAATGCACTGGACACTATTGGTAATTATTCAAAAGAATTGTTAGCATAAAAACTTATTTGGTAACAAGCAATGGAGAGCTGTTGATAGTATAAAACATTGTGAGAAACGGCTCCACTAAAAACAGTTTGAGGTCCCAAAATCAAGCACCTGAAAGCACACGACTTCCTGTTTATTACCACCCTTCCTGGGTGTTTTTTTCTTCCATGATTATCTCGTAACTATGGCAACCAATTGAGCTAAAAAAAATTACAGGTTAAATGCTAAATATTCATATTTGCCAAGTGCGCATGTGCACAAGCCCTGCTAACCTGTGAAATACACTTGACATAAGCCTGGACCTCCCCGCTTCCGTAGGCGCCGATTCTTTGCTTTAAAAATAGGGTCCTGTTTGTTGTATAATCTCACTGGTTACAAGATGCAAAAGTTGGCAGCGTTGTGAAGGATCTCAACACAAAAGTGAATGAGAGTTTTGGGGCGAGTCTAGCCTCCAATACCAGTCTCACGTTATAAATCTATGCTTTGCACCTGGGTAACTGTGTATATTCAGAATCCTTTGATCACCTGGAAGCACAGACTATCCGACCCCATGCCTCTCATGGGAAAAAAGTTTCATCAGTAAAGTGTAAACAGGTGGTCAAGATATTACATTCATTGTAGATGAGGGTGGGGAGTGCAGGTAGTACCTGAAGGGAATTATACTCATTTATGCCAGCTTTTGTTGAAAGTTTTTGTGTTTGTGTGTTTAGGAGATGGAAACACATAGAGTGGTATTTCATTAATAACAGGAGGGTGTTTTTGTAGTTTTCTAATGACTCCGGAGGAACAATCTGCTGGTTTGGTGGTCTCCTGTCAAGATGCCAGCAGCTTTTGTCTCTTCTCGTCTTCTATGAGGAAATCGCTGAAAGGGATCAAAATAACTATCTTGTGTGGTACAATCCCAGGGGAGGATCAAGACGTCATCCGGTGATTGGTCGACATCATTCGTTTTGCCTGATACCACGCCAGTCAATTAGTCAACAGAGGCTTGGTTTAGAAGTGGAAGGAAGCAGTGGATGTTTCAAGCAATTGTTCCATCCTCTTTTCCCTTTCAGCACTGAAGAGCACGAGGGGTCTATGGATATTGTCTACGAGAGGTGATGCCAATTTACAAGAAGTTGACTCCATTAGTTTAACAAAAAATGAGTAGTGGGTTGTCACTTGTCAGAAGAATAGCAGTCTCTATACCAATCAGGTTTCTGAACGCGAGTTGTTGGAGTCTAGCAAAGAACCATCCCTGTCTTAGAGGACTGTATCCCCCCCGTCTCATTTTCAAAAGAGCTCCTCTCATCCGGCGAAACCGCAATTCAAACCACTTCAAGAAGTCACCATGACAGGTGGAGGGTCCACTCAGGGGGACGGATAATTTCCGGATCTTTGTCACCACTTTCTCCCTGACGTTATTATCTATCCGGCAATCTTTTTATTCGCTGCTGATCTTTGTAATCACATCTCAACCTCTGTAGTGTATTATTGTTTGTGGTCTCTCCAGAAGCTGACCACTGCTTCCTCTCCATTGATGGCTGGTTCTCAATCATCCATGACAGGACCACCCAAAAGTTGTTTTCTCTTTTAAATCAGCATCCCCGGTTTTCTCTTGGTCGACCCATCTGTATCATGATGCGGCCATCTTGTTTGTTTCCCCACACATAGAAGTCAATACAACCAAACTGAGGCTGGACGGGGGAGAGCAGTCTGGCCCCTTTTTGGTCAAGTGGAATCAGTAGTTATGATATGCATGAATTGGAAGCAAGACATTGACAAATGTTACTGGTTCGTTGCACATATCTGTCCTTACTCTATGATCTTAGTAGCTAGATCAAGATGCTTGACAACATTATTATCCTTGCTCATCATGCATACTTTAACAGTTCTTCAAAACTTTCCCAACTCCCTGGGGAGCATGCAAACACAACCTGCTTTGAAGTTGAAACAAGTACTGCCTCAGCCCTCTCAGTTTCCCATTTATACACCTGGGTTTAGAGAAGCAATTATGGGTAACTGCCTTGCTAAAGGATATAAGTGTCATGACTTGGAATCGAACCCACACTGCAATGATTCAGTTCAGAGCTTAAGTCTGATGCACTAGACCACTCGGCCAGGACATGCCACAGAAAGCGCAGCACATATTTTTCTTCCATGTTTATTTTTATCAATATAAACCACAAGGGAAACTGACTGGGTAAATTTGTAAATGATTTTGAGGTTGAACAAAGAGTTGACAAGAGTGGGATTCGAACCAACGACCTCCTGATTAACGTGCCGGCGCTCTACCAACTGAGCTATCTAGCCCTATATTGGCGGTGTCCCTATTTTGTCAAACAAAATGTGAAACAAAAAGTCGCATCCCCTTAAAGTGATCCCCTAGCTGCCGCTTCCCAGGTTGTATCGTAATTTGGGTGTGATCCCTGGCTACACGGCAGTTAACGGTTGTATGGCTTCTGACTGGCACCCCCGAAAAAGATATTGACAAAATAGGGACACCGCCAATATAGGGCTAGATAGCTCAGTTGGTAGAGCGCCGGCACGTTAATCCGGAGGTCGTTGGTTCGAATCCCACTCTAGTCAATTCTTTGTTCATCCTCAAAATCATGTTTATTTTTAACCGTACTTCCATGTTTTGTGTATGTTTGCTGAGCACCGGACGTTTTTTTGCCGAGATCCGCAGCAAGAGGTTACAACCCCCTCAAATACTGTGTGAAATGTGCGTGCGTTCTGCTTTGATGTAAATGGGTTACATAGAATGAGTTACATTCACTCAGCTTTGAAGATTTGTAAAGATAAGTAATTGTGGGGTGATATTTCCCAGTCCCTGTGGTTCCATTGTCTGGTGTCACTATGGGATATGATGCTGTTTTTGTAATCATAAATGCACACCTGTATACATGTAGGAAAGTTCAAGAGCAATATAGTCAAAATACATTTCATTGGGATTTCGGGGAATTTTGAAACACCAAGTACGCTGTGTTTTCTTTTATGAGGAAATTGCATGAGTATTAGGGTTGGCCCGTAATTTTGTCAGTGACTTGCCAACAGGTCCAGTTAGCTTGTCCTTTCACTAGTACATCAGCCTTTAAACTTGTTTTATGCGGTATTAAATATGGATGCTTTTTAACTTTGAACTAGGAAGCAAGACCACTTGAAGAGAATTTTGACTGGTCCTCCGGTGTTTTAACTGGCACTCGGCCAGTTACTAAGGGAGAATGCTGGTTATCGCTTCATCAACCTCGCTACAATGGGCAGCGCGCCGTATCACCTGCTAACTCTGCGTATGTCTCTAATCCCTGGGAGGGGAACTTCGATCCGTGTCTTTGATTGGCTATGATACACATGAAATTGGCTATGATAATATGAAACGCTGTGCATCTTCAAAAAGCTCTGTACGTCGAGCAGATGTACAAATTTACTTTTCTGTCTCTGTCTCGCAACACTGACCGCAAAGTTTATGACTTATTATATACACTGTATGTATTCTACAACTTTCCACACAGTGCATCTAGACTGTGCGCGACTAACGCCCAACACAGATCATATCAACCATAGGACTAATTGTAATATCCAATATATTTTGATATTTTAAAGTCACACTTCCAGGGGTTATGATCGAGCAAGGCATGCTGGGAAAAAATGGCGCGTCTAGATCAATCACCCCTGGGAACGAGGTTGTCACTTCATGCACTTAGGGATTAGTCAGGATCTAGAGATATGTTTTAAAAACATTTTCTGGACTACAGACAGTGTCAAAACTATTTACTTCTTAGTCAAAAAATGATTGTATTATTTAAAAAGGAACTCTGCAGTTGAAATGCCAAGAGCACGGTACTTTCACTTAGAATTAGCCAGGATCCAGAGATAGGTCTGTAATATGTTTTTGAATAGACCAAATTGAATAACCCCTTCGTTGCTATGAAGTGGCCACATTGTAGGGCAGGCCGTATACGAGTCTAAACGTGTACATCAATGAAGCATGAGCACGCAGCGTTCCCAGTTGTATTTCTATGGCACACGCACTCATACCCAGTTGTGTTTGACCATTATTTTAGAGGAAACCTATTGTACTTTCTGTTGTTCCTGTATTGAAGCAATCCCTATTGTTTTTTTACACAAATGACTAGTGAGGACCCATGTAAACAAAGAACCGACAAGTGAGGACCTATTGTCCCTATTGACAAATTTCCACGGAAGATGGGCCATACAAACCCACGTACACACACACGCTCACTGACACCATGTTATGGGCAGGTATTTGAATGGTAACGCTATATTTAGTATGCTCTATACAGCTTCCAAATAGTTCACTTCCAAGACTTACATGTATGTCAATGACAGCTAGAACGGGATTCCATAATGAAAAACAGGGTGTCCACAGGATACACACACCCACAGCTTTCTGGTGAAGAGTTTGGCTGTGAATGATTGAGTGTATGAAGTAGAAAACAACTTTTGTGTTCAATAACCCTAAAGTTGTTTCCCCACTGTTTCTATCCCAAACATTTGATGAATTGTTGCTACAACATTCATGACTAAGGACTTGCTTCCAAGAAAAAAAGTGGCACAAAACTGAAACCGTGACTATATAAATGTTAAGCTCCCTTTTATTAAATATTAGCAATTGTTAGTAACTTTCAACACCATGGAGAGCGGTTTAAAAAATCTCTGGTCTTTGAACTTTGTACACAATTTTTGTACATAAAGTTAAAGAAGGAATGCAACAAAAATCAGAAAAAAAAGTTACGAGTGAATATAATAAGCAGAGTGGTCTTAAAGCCATTGGACCCTTTCGGTTCAGAAAAAAAATAAAAGTTCACAGATTTACAAATAACTTACAGGGTTTACAGAAGGCAATGGTGAAAGACTTCTCTTGAAATATTATTCCATGAAATGCTTTACTTTTTGAGAAAACAGCAAAACAATATAAATTCTCGTTAACGAGAATTACAGATTTATTTTAAACACATGTCATGACATGGCAAAACGCGCGGAAACAAGGGTGGGTTTTTCCGTTATTTTCTCCCGACTCCGATGACCGATTGAGCCACAGGTTTGTTATTTGATATAGAAGTTGTGGTACACAAAGTGTGGGCCTTGGACAACACTGTTTACCGAAAGGGTCCAATGGCTTTAAAGAGCTTTCTGTTTTCTGTAAATCTCTTGTTTTCCAGAAACAAGTAACCAGCCAAAATGCCATAAAGTTTACATTGTTGTGACTGGTGCTAAGATATTTTCTGAGAAGTGGTTTCTGCTTAGCAGCTGCGGGCCTATTGCTTATTATTTTCTGTAAAATACTTTCCAATTAATCATCATCAACCATTAGGTATTTAACTTGAATCGACCGCATCTCACCAACAATGATAGTTGAGTAGCTCACACCATTTATCATCTTTAAAAAAAATTGTTTTCTCAGGATGGAAAGTTTCTTTGCAAACGGACGAGCTATGCTCATTGTCTGTTTCCCTTTTCTCTATTTTTCTCTACTTTCACCGGTGACAGGCCAGAATACATCTAACATGAACGCTGAATTATCACAATTTGAGACAACAACACTGGTTACTTAACTGGTTCCCCTTCTTTGCACTCCCCATGCTTGCGATAAAGGCTCGAGTCGTGAAATGACAACAAAAATACGCCACAGGCAAGGAGCTGCGGTGCTTTGTGTTGGCCTTTGTCGGCAGCCAGATCATGGTAGGTAGTGTTGTGGCACATTCTGACCCCGTTGTCTCCAGACAAGTGGGGAGAAAAATCCCAGCAACCTTGGTGAGGTGACTGTACCAGATGAAGGGACAATATTTGAATCGGCATTCAGGGAGGATTAATCGCTTTTCAGGAAGATGACAGCCTTTACCCACTTGACCTTATCTTCGTTTCTTTTCAGTTACAAAATCCCTCGGAAGTAGGAGTTAATTAATCCAGGATGAGGTTTAAAGAATCCAATCAGTGAACATTTTAAAGGAATAACTCAATTGTTGGTAATTGGTAAATTTGAATGGTTGGGAGGGGGAGTAGGTAATAATACACACACTATGCTAGCTGTTGACTGAGTAGTTACTTGCCATCTTTTGTTTGTTCTCGTCAGTTTTTCAGAAATCTTTCATCAATGGTCACAACTCTCTGTCCCTCTGACCCAAAACAGAGATCCTTTAAAATCCAAACCCAACCCAACAGAACAACCACATCTGGATATACTCTCAAAGCTCTAGTTAGAGCCAAGCAAGAAGAGAAGATGATGCAGAAATTTCAGTTTTAGATATTGGAGGAAAACCCCTAGGAGAATTATTGTAGGGAAACCCCACGCAGTCAAGTAGGGACTGAAAACCAAATCCACGTAATAAAATCCAGGATGAGGTTCGAACCATGTCCCATCCAGAGGTGGAAGGCGAGGCAAGACACCAATACATCAATCTAATGCAGCATATCTTGTTTCTAAAATTCAGTACACCATATAAAAAAATCTTTGTCAGCACTCAAAACAGTCTGACAAGTCTCATCTCAGTGTAGCTACTGGTCCCCACTAAAAGGGTTTCGCTGAAAGAAAAAAAGGCTGTGCTCACTGACACTCTAGTATTGTCAACAGGAACAATCTGTTCCATCATGTAACAAAGCCCCAGGTTTACCATCGGGGGACAATAAAAGACCCATTTGTCCATCCAGTTTTTTCCTTTAATAACAAAAAGTTTGCCTGGGTGTCCCTGCTGGGATGAGGGGCCTACTCACAGCAGAGAGAAGAAAAAAGTTCCCTCAATTTCCCTTTACTCCTGGGGTTCTTTGTGGTTTGCTTTTGTGTTGTGGATTGGTGGATCGGTGGATAGTGACTGAAGTCAGACAGCCATCCATATTGTTTGGGAAGGGGGCTTTTTAGCCTCGCAAAGGTAGTTTTAGTGAAAAGGCTGAGGGGACGGGGTATGACTCGAACGTATACACAATGTCTCACAGTTCGTCACTGAAATTTTGATATTTGATGGGTTTAAAAGATTTATTGATGCGTAGGTGTGGACTCATTGTGGAGGAGGGGTGTAAATGGCTTGGCATAATCACAACATGTACGGGTCTTTGTGCACCAATTCCATAGTGCGTTGTCCAGATTTTAGTTTCTGAAAATGTTACTCTAGATTACAAATATTAAGTTTCAGTCTGTATGCAACATAGCGTATGTGCATGTTGATTTGTGGTGTGAATATTTCACCGTTTACAGGTAAAAATCTTGTAACATGTTCAACTGTTCCTGGTTTGATCAGCAGCATGTTGCACCACACCACCCTGTGGTGCTATGTAAAAGGACTAGGTCTCATAATTCAAAGGTAGTCCCACATAGCTTGCAGGTAAATACTGAATGTTAAATTTAAAGCGCTTTGAGCGTCACTGAATAACAGAATGCATGCTGCATAAGAAGCCACTATTATTGCTATTATTACATGTAAAGAACTATCGATTCAAATTCGCAAATTCTTCTTCATGTTTGTCAAACCCTTCATTTCTACTATTGTTAAAGGGCACTGCAATCAGAGGGAACATTAAAATTGTTATCGCACCACAACAATAGTAAAATAACAGTAGTATGATAAATAAATAGTTTTTCGGGGAGCGCTATATCTACAGACGTCTCAAATGTACTTATTTTCATAAATTTAAAGACCGGTTTATGAAGATTATGAGATCAGTTTAGGTAGCACTTCACAATCAATGGTTTACAATGTGCTGCAATGCATTCAGCAGCCACTGCCAGGTAGACCAAGGCAAACTTATGTTTTTAGAAACAAGGGTAAATGGGTTCCCTTACATGCATTAAACGCATTACATGGGACCTACGTCTTTACGTCAGGCATCCGAAAGGACAAAGTTAAAACGGTTAAGGACAAAGGTGTTAAGACTAGGTTCAAACCCAGACTCTGTCGAGTCCAGTGTGCTTGAACCCTCGGTCACGACACACCACAATGCCAATGGCTAGGCGTATGGAGGCAATGGGAGACTTTTGAACGCTAGGTGGCAGCAGACATCTGGTTAACTGCCTATTGTTTACGTACTTCTGATGATGTGCACATTTCTGACAACAATAACCCTGCGAGTCTGCTGTCACGTTGAGGCCTAATGTCAAGATCAATCTTTGGCAAACACGAAGGTGGTGAGAACCCTCTTGGCACTGGTACCCCAAGAAGGTCAGTAGACCAGGAAATCTTAATTTCTCGGGACATCCGCGTCTGATTACGCTTGAACAAATATTATGGAACGACTGTGCGCTGAAAGGTACTGGTGAATGATAAATACATCCGTGTTGTTAATGAACTGGAACATGTGGGTGAGGAATGGGGCTAGAGGGAAATATTTCAAGCCTAGAATTTATTTATTTGACAACGGCCACATTTAATGGCTCTGTTAACTGAAAAATCAGCTCTTACAGTAGTATGAAAATTTATGCTTAATGTAGCAGACTTCGCAGGAAAGGAAAAAAATGCTGTAACTGATCAAGAGGTCGGGCAAGTAGTGCAGCACCAAAATCAGATTCCAACAATTGTGGTGGTGGGTTATTACTGTGATGTTAGCGTCCAGGATACATGTTTACTCTCTGCCTAACACTTACAAAAGATTTTTCATTCTTCTACATTGGTCATAAAATAATTGGTCATGTTTTATCCAGCAGCTAACAAGCTTTCCAATACTACCCAAACCCTTGGGATTAAGAATGACACTAACAATTTCTTAAGTTTAAAAAAGTACACACATTCCAACATGTGGTTGTCCTAGACTTTTGACTTTTTGAGGGTCATATCTGCTACATGTAATAACATTATGTCAAGGAACAATCATTCTTGGGGCATAGGTTAAACAATGTGCTTAGTCACACGATTTTCAGACGCAAAGAATTTTGGGGCGTTTATTTGTGGTTGAATACTTGGAATTAAGGTAGTCTGGCTACCTGTTCTCCAGCCCACACAAATTGACTTGCCACTGAAATTAGGACAATCAATCAAATTGGACAATTGTTGTTTTTTCATTGAGGGCACAATCAGCCACAGTCAATGAACTTGCAGTGACAGATACCGTCAGCAATCACATTTTATTCCTTTATTTTACAATATAAAAGTAGATTTTGGGTTTGGCCGTACCATCATAACCAGAGTGCAACTGTTTGGGTGTTAAGTTACTATCAGGTGTTGGGTTATGTTAGAGTGAGGAGGGAGTTAGGGCTTAAAAGGGAAAGTACATCATTGGTTTTGTTAATAGATGTTGAATTTGCATCAGGGATAAAGAATATTAAATTTTGGTTTTACCCATATAAACTGATGTACTTTCCCCGAGTTCAAAAGGTCACAGCTAATTACTCGGGTGGGATTCGAACCCACGGACTTAGCAATTCTAGAGCAATGTCATACCAAGTGGATGACCGAGATTGCCCGGTACCTAGAGCCAGTTCGAATCCTACGTTTGAGCAGCTGGTACGGCAAATGATTGTTTGTTTGAAAAATAACAAAGTTCCACCCTTTGTAATCTTGAGTGTCTATCATGGAAACCAAAGTTTTTCCCGGCTCAATCTGTTGTCCACGGGTTAATAATAAAAAATAACTAGAAAAACTACAAAATAATTTTTTTTTATTGCAGAGTCTACAACCAATGCTACAATAATAATAGGCATTATGAAGCATTGTATCAAGGTGCCTCACACATTACTTCCACTGTTCATTGGGCCTATTAATTAGCATTCCTGAAACCATCTCAACTCCTTTGGAGTATGCAGCACCAGAAGCCAATATGGCACACATCTGACTAATTATTCATTCATGCCAACAATTTCTATCCATTTTACACCTGGGTGGTGAGAAGCAATGTGTTGTATTTAAAACTAATAAGTAATCTGGAGAAAGCACAGTGCTTGAACTCAACACAACACAACACTTCTTCATTCATCAGCCTTTTGTATTTGTTTACATTCTTTCAACACTTGTCAACATGGCACCTGTATCTCAGCCGTTGCATGAGGGCACTATTACAGTTTTCATGAACACAACACAATTACAATGTAGTACCTTGCCAGAGAACAGAAGTGTCATGACCAGGATTCAAATATTCTCATGTCTCTCCCAGGACTCTAGTTAGATGCTCGAGCCACATGAAATAAGGTTTGTTAATTTTCTCAACTTAATCCCCTCTTGTCTCTCTTCATTCTTCCTATACAGGTAGTTTGAATTGTGCAGCATTCACAGCGGGCATTGTAGAATCAATACTATCAGGTTGCAACTTTGTAAGTAATCGTTTCTCTTCAAACTTCAAATTTAGAATTTTCATTCAAATCTAAGGAGTGTTGACCAAAGTAGTAACAGGCAGGCTTTGAAATAACCCACTGTACAAATTTATATTCTCCTCATAGAGGTGCCCCTTTTATGATACCCAAGCCTATATTCGTATGGACTGTGAAAGGGGTAACCCTGTTTCAGGGCAGGTGGCAACGGCCTCTGGACAAATAATTGTAGCCCACACCTTGAAGGGGCGTTGTGTGTCAGGCGACTTCATAAAAAAAAAGATTTACAAAAAAGAGGGAAAGTGATTTTCAAGGCCGGAACTGTTTTTTTCTTAGGTGTGCAACTTTCTTTTAACATCGTAAGTCTTCAGAGAGGGGTTTGGATTTTTAAGGTCGATTACCCTGGACAGTTTAGTGCGGGGGACGGATAATTTTAGCTGTAATTGAAACATGGAAGTCACCAAGTGATTTGGTAGAGCTTTCCTGTTGATTGGGCAAACCAATAGACAGGTGTTGTCTGAAGCAGCTCACCACAAACACGTTCACTCCCTGAATCAAGGAATTGACCAATTTACCAAGAGAATTCTGCGTTCTCATTATGGCTGTCTGACTGTGGTCATGTTACCTTAGTATAATACTAGTAATGCATGCTGTACAAACCGGTACCCGACCGTTTAGCAGTGCCCGTCCCCAGAGACTCTGTCCCCCATATGGGAAATTAACATGGGATGGAGGAGGCAGATTCAAGAGGGCGCTATCAGAAGAAGTTTGTACACACTCCACTGTTTAAAGGGGGGGAGGAGACAAAATCATCAATGATAAAGGCCACTTGTTCTGCGGAAAACAGAGTTTAAGGTTGAGATTTTCTTTTGGTTGATGATTTTAAAATTATTATTATTATTATTTTTTTTTTTTGCAGCCGGCCAAGGTCACGGCTCATTGGCACAAGGGTACCACCTTCATGATTAAGTTTGAGGATTCCGTCCTAGCAAGAGATAAGGCATTGGATCAACGATAGCCAAATACAGTTATTGCATGCTCTTAGTCTTAGTCTATTAAAACTATAACCCCTTTGAAACATTCACTTGGAATGGATCCTTCCTCACTCTAACAAAACCCAACACAATATGGTTACTTAACACCAAAGCTTGAATTATGGTGGTATGCTGGATTCAATGTAAAGCATTCAGTTTACTATAATAACACAAAGTTTGGGTTTTGATAGGTTTGGGGTGGTTAAGGTTAAGTTCTTGGTCCAACAAAATCAAACGAAACATGCTGTTGGATATTGATGGGCTGGGATGGGGTGGTTAGGGTTTAGTCCAACAAAATCAAACAAAACTTGCTGTTGGATCTTGATGAGTTGGGTGGTTAGGGTTCGGTCCTCAGTCCAACAGAATCAAACAAGCTTGCCCTTGGATTTTGAACAGAATCAAACAAACACACTGTTGGATTTTGATGGCTTGGGTGGTTGGGGTTCAGTGACAGTTGTCGGTCCAACAGAATTAAGCAAAACATGCTGTTGGATTTTGATGGCTTGGGGTGGGTGGTATAGGGTTCAATCGTCAGTTCCCCAAAAAAATCACATAAAAAATGTTGTTGGATTTTGATGGATTGGTATCGTAAAGGTTCAAGTGGGCAATAGTTAAATAGTATCTTCACATTCTATGTGGTGAACCAACAGTCTCTGGTGTACAGTGTTGGTGTAGAAAAAAAAACCAACGCACAGGTACTCCTGTGAAACATACTCATTAAGGGTTTACCTTCCCACTTAGATACAAGCAGTGATTCCAAAGTTACAGTAAACATGAAGCTAAGGCTCTGATGAGAACTTTTTGAAATCGCTATCGCAAAGATTATTTGGTGTAAAATCTGGAAAAGGTAACCATTTAGAATGGATTAATATTGTCTTTATGTCGTTTGTGAACAAAGCTTGAGTTTTATTATTATTTCAGCACCAATGTTTAATAAAATCGCAACCAGAAAGATTATTTGGTATACAATCTGGAAAAAGTCAAAACCATTTAGAATGGATTTATATTGTCTTTATGAATTTTGTGAGAAAAGTTTGAGTTTTATTATTATTTCATAAGGAAGTGATAGTTTGATAATCTTGCTGGAAGCAGAGATGTCATGTGTGGCTCAGGCTAGACAGAAGCAGAGTCATTACTTGTAAATGTCTGGTCCTAAGCTAAGTCATCAATGATACACAAGGTGCGTTCGATTGTGTTGACCACGCCTTTCTCACTCGGGTGAGCACCTGAGAAGAGCTAATCGAACAATCACTCACCCTCTCGTGGTGACGTCATGTGCCTGAGGCCAGCCCCAAGTGACCCACTCCACCAGCAAGGCACTTGGGGCTTACCCAGGTAAGCCCCTGGACTGTTGTCAAAGCTATTCGAATGTACCGGGGGAAGAACCAGGGTCGACCCAGGGAAGCTAATCAAACGCACCCACAGAAATACTTAACTTGTAAATTGTATTCTTGTGAAATACTATTTAAAATCGTGGAAATTAAGTTGTTTTCGTAAAAGAATATATACACAGTATTAGGTATTGATAAACTTCAAGAGAATTTGTTTTGTTATATGTAAAGACTTGACACTTTAAAGTGTTACTGGTTAATGTTGTTATTAAGAAACTATTAAAGATTTGTAAGGCATAAGAAGAAGAAATAGTTGTGGTCTTAAATGTTTTTGTTAAGGTGTGCATGGATCAAAGAAAATAGAGTAATTTATCCTGTCATGTTTTTGCACCATTGATTTATATGCTTCACTTAGGGTGACATTTTAAGGAAACTTGAATTAGCATGGGAAATGGATTGATATATTTCGAGATTCACTTGCTGTCCGACTTTGAAAAACATTACCAAAAATAATCATGATGTGTTAACTTTATGTTCGCTTATCTGGAGAGGGGGTGGGGGGGGGGGAATCAGCAGTTTCAGGGTACGTTTTCTTTATGATAATTCTGAGGAAAAAAAACACTTTAAATCGATACAGGTATGTGAGTAAGTGTCTATGAAAGAAGAGGAAAAGATAATATTCCTATACTTTTGTACACAGAAAGGGAAAAAAAAAGAAGAGGAAATCAGCTTAAAAGAGGAAATCGCATATGCCTTTCATTGAAGCAGGGCTCGAAGTTGGGTAACAAGTCCTTAAAATCTATTCTTTTAAAATGCTTCACAAATCCAACCACTTGACTAACAACAACAAGTTCTTATATAGCGCATTTCACAATAACCGTATCAATGCGCTCTACATTAGTGCCTTGGTCATTGGGCCAATAACATACCCTTTTTAATGTTTCTCAGCTCCCTGGGGAGTTTACAGCCCTGAGCTGCCTGTAAGGCGCTTGTGGCTTTTTCATACACAATTTCAACCTCTACCCTCGCAGGTACCCTTTTACTCCTGGGTGAAGAGCAGCAATTATAGTAAAGCATCTTGCTCAAGGACACAAGTGTCAAGACCGGGATTCGAACCCACACTCCGGTGACTGGTTATAATTTTGAGGACTCAATTCTAGAGCCTCAACTTTGGAGAAAAGAAGCCACATCAAGACCACAGCCCTGTTGCTAAAAAGTACTCGACCATAAAATTTGTTACAAGACCCGATCAAAATGAGACAGCTCAGCTGTCTACAGTTTCACTTAAAGACACTGGATATTGGTAATTGTCAAAGACCAGTCTTATCACTTTGTGTATCTCAACATAAGCATAAAATAATAAACTTGTGAAGATTTGAGCTCAATTGGTTGTTATCGGCCAACTTTCTCAACAAAAAGAAGACACAACCTGTTGCTCAAAAGTACAAATCTATGGAAATTGGTACAAGAACAGAATCAAAATGAAGCAACTGTCAACAGTTTCACTTAACTATTTTTTTGACACACACGAAGAGAAGTTTTATCTTATTTGTCTTGAATATTTCAATTCTCAACAGAAATAAAGTAAACAAACTATCAGACTCAAAGGCAACATTCATTTTTTTAAATTAAGGATAAAAGGGAGGTATTATAGGACTTTTCCAGTAGTAACTTTACTAGCCCGTTGCTAACATCACTTGCCGCGGCTCGTGTGATCCAGTGCACAAGTTCTGTGAACTTATAATCTGATGTTTATGTTCTTTGGAAATTTATGTTTTTTTCATTCTTTGTTGTCAACAACTGCAGATTGGAGATTTGTTCTAAAATAACTATTTAATTTATTAAAGATTGTTGTTAAAAATAGTACGTAAATATTTGTGAAAGTTTCTGCAATCACTCACGTGTGTGGTAATAAAAAAATGTTACTACTCCACTTGTAACGATTTAATGTTTTCCGAATGTGGACACATGGGGGCGCTGCTCATTATTTGCGGTGATATTTTTCTTTGCGGTGGGATATATTTACAGGAATTGTCGAGTGTCATACGATACCCTAGAGCTTCTAATTTAACCACTTTACAATTTAAGAAATACAAGCCCATGTGCTGCCATGGAAATATACCATTGAATTTGTTTTCAATTCGAATAAAATAATGCAGAAAAATTGTTCTGAATCTGTCGGCCTAATGAAAACATCACATCACAACAACTTAATTTAAATTTTAACCCAAATGTGACAAGATTCACCATGACCACACTAACAAGGCTACGACTTGTAAAAAATGAAGGAAACATTTAGTTTTTATTAGGAGAAGAAAAACCTAAAATAGGGTAGGCATACGGACTGAAAATCTAACTCGCATGCAAGGCTCCGGTCCGGGTATCGAACCGGGGTCCGCAGAGCTGTAAACGGCTGTGAACCCACTGACTGGTGAGCCAACTTGTCTTTTTTGTCCCCGGTGCAAATTTTTTCCAGACGTTCATTTCTCTTCAATTCAAGCTCAATTAGTAATTGGTGTTCCTGTGCTGGCCTCAGATAATGAGTAGGCAAAGTATTATAAAGTTCTATGCAAAAAGCAAAAAGGCAAATTTACTCACTTATAGCTCGCCTTGCGTGAGGAAGTACTCCAGTGACCACGGTGACTCCGGCCAGTGTCCGAGTTAGACGTCTTTTGGCAATGGTGTATGTTGTTGGCGTGGAACGCGATGTCATGTTTGGATGTACGTGTTGCAGACACGCTTAGCTCCAATTTTGCACGCTAACTTCAAGTTTATTTAATGCGACATCCTCCCGACGAACAGTCCATGTAGATTAGGTTCCGTAGATTATTCCAGTATAGACTCTCTGGGGGACTACCACGAGAGCTAGCTGTAGACATTGTTAAACCTATAAAAATATCAAACAACCCGCGGTGCACTGCTGTGTCGTGTGCTCAACTAAGTAACGTGGTTTGTTGTGACCCGCACGTGAGTTAACGTCCATTCAAAAAAACCCGGCACCGAACAATGTGAATTCGTATAGCCTACTCTTTGTGCGATAGCTGGCAAATTCCCAAAATGTTGTAAACCTTTGTGGAATGTTGTTCGAAACTTCTACACTTTGGAGGTAAGCCAATGATAATACGGAAATGGTGAATTTTCACAAAGGGTTTTGGTCCGGGCTGGTACTATCGTGAATGAAATTGAATATGGTAATGTTTAAAGATTTAGAAACGGTTAAATACTTGAGTACAAAGCATGTCCGGTTGGGTTTTAGCTCAATACGATGTCTGGAATCGGAAACCACTTTGTTGAAGGCACACCCAAGTTTTTAAGAAATTACGGTAAAGACAAACAGGAAGCGTCTTACCAAGGAGATGTGCACAAATTGTACAAAAATTACAAATTGTCAGTAAACGTTTACAGTTTTGCTGATGGCACCACGTACGAGTAGGCCTACGACCATTTGGAGCGAAATGCTAAAAATGTTACACATGTACGAAAATAAAATGGTAAAGCAGACACCGAAATGAGTTATGAATTCCCTAAAACTTTTTTGTGGGATGATTGATCAACCTGTTGTTGAGGATGCGTTTGGCAGCAACAGTTGGTGGGGTGGGGTGGGGTGGGGTGGAGTTGGGTGGGTGTGAAGGTCGCTACACTTTCGAACCGGGGACCTGTAACAAAAGAGGACAATCAATAGGGTCCACGGTTCGGGAAAGGTCCACGGTTGGAAACAAGTTAAAAAAACACAAACAATGGGAGCTGTAACAAAAGAGAGCAGGTCCACGGTTCGGGAAAGGTCCACAGTTGGAAAACGTGTACAAAACCAACGGGAGCTGTTGCAAAAAGGTTAGCATATGATGATAGACAATAGGAGGCAAGGTTGCAGGCGTATACACACTAATTTTTGTGGGTGGGATGGGGTCGGAGTCGGATTGGGGGGGGTGGACGCCCCAAACGCTTGTCACCCCCCAACCCAAATTAGATCAACAAATTGCATACAATAAAGTTCGATACATCAAAAGCCCAGCTCAGCTAAAACATGGATTCGCCCCCAATTGGAAATGTATACAGCACTGAGTAACAGTTCAATTCACAAAACAACTTAATAACCCCAATTTATAGCAAACTATATCTACTTTAATATCCGATTGAAAATCCTTATCACATTTGTTTCGATATTAAATGTTGATACACAATGATATTAGGCATTAAAACACTCTCTTTCTGGGGTTGAGTTTAGACGCCGATATCTTACATTTTTCTCTGAAGTTTCGTTGCAAAAATGTACAAAAATGCATCCGAATAAACATTAACATCTCTTTCTTGGTTACAAATCCAATTAGTGCAAAATGGCATAATATAGAGTCAATCATCCACCTTTTGAGGACAGATTCAAATCAAACTCTTTTTAAAAGGTAATTAAAAGCTGATTTGTATTACATATACAAAAAATCAAATATTCATATTTTGAAGAGTAGGTGTTGTCGTTCTAGTTCTTCACTTATGTAGTACTAAGTTCTCTTTTGTTCCGTTTGTCACACCAAACATTTCTAAAGACTCGTAGTCTTGTCCTCGGGCATTTCTTCGTACGCATGGTTAATGGCACCTTCCAGTGCAGCGGTAGCCTCTGCTTCGTGCTTGTCCGCGGCCGTGTCTGCTGTCGGTGGTGTGGCGCCCTCTGGCAGGACTTCCATGTATTCTGGGGGATTTGGCGGTGGGGGTGCGTCTGGATTCGGAGTTTTTGTGACGTTGCCATTTTCTTCAACTGTTGCGTAGGTGATGCCAAGAGTTACTGCAATGTCCTCTTTGCGCACCTATTAAAACAAAAGAAAAAGCCATGAAAATGCCTGTTTAAGAGCAATAGAGGGCGCTATAATCCCAACTTGAAATACAAATCTAGACTTCATAAGATACGATAAACAGATCCCAACCCCTTTCCACAATAGCAAACTAATCCATAAACCAATCGACCCTTTACCGGAAAAAGTCCTTTCAATGAATTTGCAGGTCTGGAATGTCATTTAGAGAGCTAAGAGCAAGGCCAATTTCATTATGCAAAGTGCACTTCCATTGACAAATAACGTTACAGAATTGGTAAGAAAACAAATCATGAAGGTCACAGATGTACATACGGTCTAATGATAATTATAGTAGAACAAAACCTTGAAATGTTCTGTCTAAAATGTCATATTATTTTATGAGAAATAAATAAATAAATGAGTTAATCGCTCAGTGAGCGCTGTATTCATGTTTTCCCCTTCAAAATGCTCAACTTGGTATTTCACTATTTTGTCTCGTGACCCATCAGATGGCCGATCGATCTCAAACTTCAACAGGTTTGTCAGTTTAAGTATATGGTGGATTGCATTAACTAGCAGCAACTGTTTTGTTAGCAAAAACCACTTCTGTAATTAAGTGTTCATTTGAAATAGTAAGGAGAAAAAGGCCAATACCAGGGCAACAGATGATGGCCCCTGGTGCCTTCATGTAATTCCAGACCTACCTCGCATTAAAGGCACTGGGTACTTTTGGTAAATACTCAAGATAATTGTTAGAATGAAAACTTACTTGGTAATAAGAAATGGAGAGCTGTAAATAGTACAGATCATTGCGAGAAACAGCCCTCTCTGAAGTAACATAGTTTTCAAGAGAGAGGAACTTGTTCACTCAAATAATTAAAGACTTCAGCTGAAGCCTTTTATTATGCATCTGAAAACACACAGACGAGTAATGCTACAAGAGTGGTTTCTTTCACTCTTGTTATTTTATGCATGTTGGAATACACCAAGTGAGAATGCTGGTCTTTGACAATTCCCAAACGAGGTTAGTTTCCCTCACCTGTACCCCAAACGAGGTTTGGTTCTCTCGATACATTTTGGCTGGCTTGTTGCCGTTTTCTGGGACTCCGGCCTCTGGATCTATCTGCATGTCACTGTCTCCCATGACTGCCTTGCGAAGCTTCTCTTCGCTTGATGCACTCCATTGGCTACAAAAGGGGATCGCAGGGATACGAATTATGTTAACAGTTTTCCTTTGTTGGGGACTTACACATTTTAATTTGGACTTTTGAATGATGACAAATCCAATCGGCTATTTTGGAGGAATTTTATATAATATGGGCGTGGGAGGGGGGTTTTCTGCCCACCATTTGGTGAGCCAATTATGTATAAGGAACGTACACCACGGTGGAAATGGTAACCACGCATTATGCAAGGGGACGGGGAAACTCACGATGGAACAAGATTGTTCATCTGAAAGGTCACATGCAATATAATAGGAGAAGGGTAAATATTTCCGTTTTGCTCAAGTTATGGCCTTTTTAATAACATTTTCAAAACATTCACCTTCGGATGTCTGAAGTTCCAAAATAGATGAGAGCAACGACAACCACCAACCCGACATAGACGATGATCGCTAGAGCCCATGTAGGTAAAGGCAATTGATCCTCAATTCCAGGCTCCAAAGCGGTAATCTACAAGCAAAACAATTACATTTTGTTTATTTAAATCTTTGGACGTTAGGTTGGAACAATGACTGTCAATCTTATACAAAAGTTCAAACAAACTGTCATAGAATGATAGTGTTTAATAATCTACTCGTGATTGATTGGCCAACTCAATCTTTTATGAACATGGTTTTGCTTGTTTATAGGCCCAGGCTAGTTTCACCGTAAATTTACAAATACAAAATAAATAAAAAACTGTCTGCAATCTGCATGAACTATTAAATATGTTTTTTGCTTTTTGCTTGTTGAAAAACTTCTTCACCCCTTTTGTTCTTTATGGAGTCCGGGATGCAAATTTCATTTTCTGTACACCAAATTGACCACTGTCATAGTGAATGCTTTTTAATGGGGACATTTTGTTTTCTAAGTCGTGATTCAAAAAAGGGAATCCATAAAAAAAGCAGGATGGCAATTTTGATGTACAGAAAAAGAAAGAAAATGCGTTAGGGATCGTTATTTTCCCTTCAACCCGATACGTTCTGTATGACGTCATTCATTACCTCATACTCCAGCATGTCCTCAATTTTGTCCTTGTTCATAGTCATCATGAGGTACAACTCCTTCGATCTGAAGGCAATCGGCATGACAACAGACTCGGTCGGGTTGGCAACGAAGAAATACACAGTCACTTCGTCTGTCTGTGACACGCCTTCTGAGGTGGCGATGTTCACAGTGGTAACGACGATATGCCGCGGCCTGGGTACCAGACAGGAATATGGAAACCAATTTGGTGAACAGATTCATTGCAATGGGTGTAATCCATAGCGAGGCTGTGAGGTAAAACAGCCTGGCCCCTTTCCTCAATGTACCATCACATAAAGTTTATGTGTTGATGTTTGTACGTGTAACATTACATGCTAGCATACAAGCTGAAAGGACAGCAGTTACTTTTATGAGGTGTGTTTTTTGTATAAAAAAAAAAAAAAAAAAAAAAAAAAAAAAATAAATAAAGTAAATGGAATGCGTGTACCACATAGCATTTGAATTAATTAGTTATGAAGAAACAAACACCATTGCTCCTTGAACTGTACACAACATAACTGACTCCCCACACAAACACGAGTTTATTTTCCCGGTGAATATTATATTGACTTTCAGCAAACATTGATTCTAGGTTACGCCATGTTTACAAAGGGTTTAATAAAAAGGTTTTACTGCCCAATACAATGTGCGCTTCGTGAGTGTAGAATCAAGTCTTAAAATGCATGTGAACAGCCGAAGTCCAGTTGCTTTTACAGAGACGTACGTGACACGAGTTGACGATTGGCGAACGTGTGTTTCATGTATATTGTAAAAGGCACTGGGGTCGATTTCACAAAGAGTTAGGACTAGTCCTAACTTAGGACTAGTCCTAGGAGATATACAAATTGCATGGATAGTCCTAAGTTAGGACGAGTAACTGGTCCTAACTCGAGATAAGACTAGTCCTAACTCGTTGTGAAATCCACCCCTGGACACCTTTGGTAATAATTGTCATGCAAAGACCAGTATTCTCACTTGGTGTATCCCAACATGCATACAATATTTAGTATGTGAAAATTAAGACTCAGTTGGTCCTTGAAGTTGCAAGAAAATAAGGGAAAAATAACACTTTTTGCACAAATGTGTGTGTGCTTACAGATGCACGATAGAGGGCTTTAGGCCTTTGTGAATTTGATTGTTTTAGCGAGGGAAATTTTCTTTTTCTGAAAAACTTCAGAGGGAGCCGTTTCTCACAATGTTTTATACTATCAACAGCTCTACATTGCTAATTACCAAGTGAGTTGTTACACTAACACTTATGTTGAGTAATAAACCAATAGGTGTACATGCAGTGCCTTCGAACAGTACGTTATGAAGCCCCTTTTCGGTTCTGCACCGGCCGCTGCAGTTCCCGCTTCTTGAGGTGGAAGGCATTATACCACTACGCCGACCCGATCAGAAAGGCCATTGGTCTATTGGTGCCAACGTCGACAATGCCTACTCGCCACGTTGATGCACATGACAGAACTTAAACCCAGTGCACAATATTCTTGTTTTTCACACTACATTAATTTAGTCTGGGCGGAGAGAAGCAATTATGGTAAAACCAATACTTACTCAACTTTCGTTATGACGTACTGATTAGAAATATTGGCAATCACCATTTTCAGCTGATCTTGCATGGCGTCATCAAACTATTGAAAACAAGAAAATCCATTTGTTAGATCTCGGCAGTCGTAAAAAGTTGTTTCAAGCTACACATTTTGAAATATAATAGCAACTAGGCATAGCATACTAAATGGGACCTTAAACTACTACTATTTTGGATTCACAACAAAAAGTATTATATATCATTGTTGGCGTAAATATTGACCATTTTGTTGTTGCCCTTCAGGGCCACCATAAAAATCGTTTTATGCCAGTCGCCTGACATACAAGGCCTAAAGGCCACTTCAAGGTGTGGGTTACAATCAACTTCTTTTCCAGGGGCCGTTGCCACCCATCCTGGGGCTGAAACAGGAGTACCCCCTTTACAGTCCATACGGATGTAGGCTTGGGTATCATCCATCCGAAGCCTGGCTGGTAGAGCAGAAAGCACTATAGTTTATACCTCCTCAACTTTACGAAGCAATCATGGTCAAGTGTCTTCCTTTAAGAGCATAATTTTTCGACCGGGACTCGAACCCACACTCTGCTGATCTAACACCAAAGCCTTAATCCGCATTGCTCTTTATTAACCGCTGGGCCATGACACGCCACGAATTACTGTCTCAAATTACTGTCTCGAATTACTGTTTGCTGGAGACGTACCTTGTTGCCAGAAAGAACGATCCTTCCACCACCTGTTTCGGTGTATTCCACACACTGAGAAGTAAACAAGATATAATGCTCTTTGTTAGAGTTGCATAATAACTGGGTTTTAGTTTCAGAAAGCCATTGGGTAGGAAACAATACCGAACACAATAGAGCAAAAACACAAGCGGGAAGCTTAGAAGGTCTTTGTGCTTAAAGGCTCATGATGTTGGGACCAGAGAACAAATATTGTTGAAATCAGAATACATCAAATGAATACAATATACAATCTAGAACCGTAAAGCGACACTATGCATTTTAGATTAATTATTACAATTTCTGTGTACGTCTTGCAACGTTTCAAACTGTCATCAAACCATACCTGTTCAGAAGTGAACGTGTCCAAACAGTCGGGCGCACCTGTAAGACAGAAAACGACAGAGCATATAACATAACCGTTAAAAGAGTAATCATGTCTTAAACACAATTTCCTGCTAAGAAATAGCTAAAACAAATTCCTAAAAAAAACATAGAACACCCCCCCCATGACGCAAAACCTACACTGCAAAAACTGGGGCGCAAAAATCGATGCCAAAGAGAGAGTCAAAATTAACATCAGTGGGTGTTGAACGAAATTTTGTGCTATTTGAACACTCCATGGTGTAAAATGTGATTGTTTTTTTGACACCCATGGTGTTAATTTTAACACCCCAGTTTTTGTAGTTTACTGAGGGTCAACATCAGTGTTAATTTGGGGTATAGAACAAGATATGTTTTTCTCAGTCATTATTGTTTCCCGTCATTGTGGTATTTATGCGTAGGCCCACCTCTAAATTAACCTGACATTAAAATTGGTGCAAGGACTTTGTGATTTTGTTATTCAAATAAATAGTAACAAGAAAATTATGTTTTCTAATATTGTAGCCAACAGACTCAGCGACGCAGTATTAATTTCTGTAGCTGTTTCCATACAAAGTTCCATGATACTTGTCCACATTATACAAAATAATTGTTGAAACAGTTAGAAGTTGATGAATTAACCTATAGCCCTATTGCGGAATCAACACAAAAAAACCATCATCAACTTTTCTAACACTATTTGAAACGATGTCACATCAATCACAGTTAAAAGGCACAAAGCAAAGCTGTGAAATTGTTGTCAAAATGTAGTTTGGTATAAGGTAAAATTTGAAAGTACCCGCATTTCACTCTGAAAAGAGTTGTCCGCTATATGGGTCTTTGCAAGAGTGGTATGACGGACAAAACGAGTATACTTTTCGCTCTTTTACATAAAGAGAGTACACTTCTAATTGCCGTTTCTTTATCCTTTGTATTAAAAACTATCGCCATTTCAGAGTTCGCCTCTGACAAGCCACCAATAGTTTTCAGGTATTCATTTAAAAATGTTGTTGTGTATATAAATTCCCCCCATCAGCAATACATTTCTTTGTAAACACGTTTCCAATGCATGTCTTCATGTACACAAACTATAATACGCAATCTTATTGTTAAATATTTAGTGTTTGGGCTTAGGGTATAAAGTTTTGCGAACAAAAGAAACTTTCTCAACGTTGAATCTGAAGAATGTACTACCGTAGAAAGGCAGTTGAGGTATTGTAAAAACCAGTCCATATGATATTGTGAATTTGAACTTCAGGGCACGTCCTGGATTTTTGAAGAAGTTCATACGTTTTTTATAACATTTGAACAACTGGAATTCTACATGTTTTTGAAATCTCTGAATGCAAGGGATTTGTAAACATTCAATAGATGTTTACGAACAACTAAGAACTGCTTATGTGATTTGTTCATACCAACTCAAAGTGCATTTGGAAGAACCTGCGGCTATGATCTTACTCTTAAAAAAAATGGGTACAGTCGAAAATGTGCTGCCATTTTGACATGAGCTCTGTATGCAACAGAGAAGCGAATGTGTTGCTAATTATACAAGAGAGAGCTTCTACAATAAACAGTTCCCGTTCCAACCTCACAATGGTTCAAGTAAACTCAATGACTAAACCAAGATGGTTTGTACCATGTTCCCTTTCAGTAAATGGAGACACTTGGTTTCAGAATGTTTTGCTTTTAGTGCAAGATGCGCAACTCATATCAACGAAACCCACACACTAAAAAATATATATTTTCCTGACCAAGATACAAAACTAACTCATAAAATTGATATTGAACTCATGCCCAGCACACCCTTCTTTGTTGGTTTACAACCTCTCAAGCAAGAATATCATAAAATGACCACCGGAGTCATATAAAATGGCCACCGATGCCAAACAAAATGGCTACAGTGCTGTCATAAAAGAGATTTGTCAGTTTGGTGTTATGTTCAATGCAGGCAGTATATTATACAATTTGTCTATTGGTCAAAGTGTAGTTTTGTTTGCACATGGAAAACACATGAATAATCAAAGTGTTAAGGCGAATCTTTAAGAGGCGGAACCAAACAGTAATGTTCAAAAAGGGAGGCGACATCTCATGGACCTATATGCCTGGGAATAAAACTGATATGGCTTTTAGTGAAGAGAATTTTGATCGCTAGGCCTAATATTTACTTATAATGAGCAAAATTTTATCATGAGATTTATATGACCCGAGATTATGGAAAATCATGCTGTCACCCCACCCCTATCCCATAAAGTCTTTCGGGCACAACGTAAACCTACAATGTACGTAAAGATCGAGACATCAATATCGATTACAAGACTATAGTATGGGCCTAAACATTTTCCAACAAACTGTGAAATAAAAAGAAGGGGTGGTTGACAATTAGTGTGCATTGCTACAAAAAGCAAAAACATTCATGGTTAAATTATAATAAATATAGTGAAGTTAATGACTTACCATTGACACCGTAGGAAAGAAGTGCAAGAGCACACACTATCAACTCAACAGACCACTTCATGGCTGAGTTATGCAGTTCTTCCGTCAGTAAAATTCAAGTTGCAAAAGATTATGTGTAAAGAAAGAGGATTGCCTGCAAAACTCGACTCCCAAAATGGTTTTGATCCGCACTGTTCTTGGTCTAGCAATGATCATAAAACCACACTGTAGCAACAGACTAATAACTTGACACGGTCACCGCTGAGATGTAATGATTTCTGCATAGAGCTAGGACCCAGCTCTATATATGATTACTGTGACCCGGTTCTAGAGCTTCGCGTCAGCCCGCAGTGCGCATGCAGTGCGCAGCTGCAGCAATGACTAGTCAAATGTTGACAAGGTGTTCGAGAGCAAACAAACCCGTGTGTGATTATTGAATATCAAGCAATCTTGGAATTAGATTAGAGCCCGGTTTGTATACCTCAGCCAAAGGCAATCTGGTGAATAGGCATACAGCAGCATTAGTTACTGCTTGTAGAGAGTTCATGTGAAGTGACCCCATAAAATGCTAAAGGCGCAGTCGCTTGGAAATAAAGTTCGTGTTATTCTGAGTCAATATAAAAGTCCTGGTATAGGAAAATGAAAAAAAACCACCACTTGACAGACTTAAAAGCATAACTCAATGGTCCTTGTGGTTATGTAATTGGGGTGCGGGTTCGAATCATGGTCATGACACTTGTGTCCTTGAGCAAGATGCCTTACTCTAGTTGCTTCTCTTCACCCAGGTGTATTAACGGGTACCTGCGAGGGTAGAGTTTCATTTGGGGTTTGTACAAGCCACAGCAGCCAGGGCTGTTTTTATTACGTAGTCGTTTTTTTCCCTACCCTTCATAATTTCCATTTCTAGAAAGGGTCATGTTCTCCAGTTTGATAAGACCTTAAGAATAAAATACAAAAACCGGTAGACACTGGGAAAGGGCATACCATTGGATCTTAGTTGGAGCAGCTTTGTTACAATCAATATGACAATATAATAAACAAACTCTCCCCTCAATTTTGAATTACAATATTTTATTTTATTAAACAGTATTTAAAAACTGAATTAACATAGAAGAGCTTTCCTGAATAATGTTCACTCTTGAACAAGTTTTGTCACAGAGAATGTTTGTTGTTGTATTATGTCCATCCATGTTCTATGACTGTCGAATATATCACACAATTTGTGCCGCCATGTTGGACGGTTGAGCAAAAAATGGTCATGAAGACAAATAAGTATGGAGTGCACATAGTACAAATCGAACACAATCAGTCAAACAAAAACAGTTCAAAAATAAATTAATATTCAAGAATTAAAAGTAAACGTAGTACTCAAAACTACAATCGTTATACAAAAAAAAAACATTAAAAGATACAATATTATTGCTAAATCAAAGTTATGGACAGGGGTAACATATTTTTTCCGCGCGAGACGATTCTCCGTTTAACCATGGAGGTTTCCTCAATGGTTTAACAAAAACTGTTAGGCTGGAATGAGCATGTTCAAGTTTAAAAACAAAATTTTGTCACTCGGATCTGTAAAAGTAGAATTTTAAGATTTACAGTTTGTTTTGCATTGAGGTTTATTGTACAATGACATAGACCGAAGTGAAAACATAAAACATAATGTAAGCAAAATGCGCGATAGACTTTGGAGTTATTATCATAAACCGATTCCAAAATATACAATATTTCTTAAACTGATCAAGGCAAACAATTATTTTTTTTTCTCCAGGAGACGCCAGCTGACTCTTCCATGCATTAACATGAAACATCCAGCATTAGATTCCGTTTGGATTTATCTAAATGCCTTCATTAATGAGCCCGTGAACGTTTCCTAGAAAAATCTACTCATGAATTGAAATTATCAACAGGGGGCGCTCTAGGTCATCGGCCATTTTGAAAGAAAAAAATGGTCCGGATGAGGTGAGGCGTACGGAAGCTGTTAAAACAACGCATGTTCGTGCTCACTATGTCATCAAAAATATTTGAAACGATGGCAGGATGTCGTGGATGATTGACCAATAAGAAAAGTTGAAGTTGGATATTAAATTACTATCAAAATGTAAGATGTTGCATGACACTGTTTTTTTTCCTTCATGAGACTGTTATTTCACAAACAACAGTTACTAATTGTTTGCCTCGAACTCAATTCACAACTTCTTATCTTGCACCCTCACCACAGAACTCGGCCACAGCCGGGTCTGTGGATCAGCTCTGTCAGGCACGTTGAGTCAACACCACACGGCCCTGGGATCAGCTAGCACACGGTTCCTCAACCGTCTCTAGCGCTTGAATCTCCCGGTCCGCTGTGGCGTTGGATCAGCATCAACTACCGCAGACCTGGTTGCTCTCCTCCGGGCGAACCTCTCCATCAGCGAGGAGGGTCTTCGTTCCGGGGAGCCGGGTCGCGGCTCAGCATCAGCATCAGATATCCTTGATGCCGTTTTCACGAAGCTCACGACACGTGGCGATGTCGTGGTCGTGTCATTTCGCACGAGGATAATCTTCATCGTGATGGCTGTTTTGGGATAACAAAAAAAGAAAGAATTAAGAAACTAATAAGTGAACGAACTTACAGATAACAACACAAGATTTGAAATTAAACTTTATCGCAACTGCAAATTGAGTTAATTAACATGTTGTGATTGTTCCCGTCAAAAGATTATTCGTTTTGTTTTTACCTGTGGTGTTTGACAAGATGCCTGTATCTCCTTTTCAGCGCCTCTCTGGTTTTATTGGCTTTCTTTGTCTCCTCTTCGTCGCCTGTACTTGGAACGTCCAGCTCGACTTCACTTGATGTATTTGTGGTCGAGTTTAAGGCTGGGGCTTCCACCTGTACAAAGAGGACAACGTAAGGCATTAACTTTAGGAGTAAACGGGGTGCAAAAACACACACATTAATTTAAAGGCACTGGACACCTTTGGTAATTGTCAAATACTAGTCTTCTTACTTGGTGTATCTCAACATAACAAACCTGTGAAAACTTGAGCTCGATGGTCGTCAGAGTTGCGAGATAACTATGAAAGAAAAAAACATCTTTGTCACACGAAGTTGTGTGCTTTCAGATGCTTGATTTCGAGACCTCAAATTCTAAATCAGACGGTCTCGAAATCAAATTCGTGGAAAATCACTTCTTTCTCGAAAACTACGTTACTTCAGAGGGAGCCGTTTTTTAACAATGTTTTATACTATCAACCTCTCCCCATTACTCGTTACCAAGAAAGGTTTAGTGCTAATAATTATTTTTAGTAATTACCAATAGTGTCCACTGTCTGTAAGTACAAATACAAAATACAAGATATTCACAGACTAACAAGATATCAGAGTAAATATAGAACAAAGAAAATAGTATTAGCTTTTGCAAACTGCTTACCAACCCCATTGACAAGTATGTTATAAATGTAGGCAAAATACTATAGAGAAAATAGTGAAAACCGACTACACATTTTGCATTAAATTGATTCAAAGACAAACATGAATAAAACGCTCACTGAGCGGTAATACTACAAACGGGAAATTAGTTTGATTTGTTTCTCACCCAATATGAAAATTCAGACAGAAATATTTCATGGGATAATTTCAACTATCATCATCATTATTAGACCTTGTAAGTGTTAAGTCAATCTACAAATTATGTACTTTAAAATATTAGCAACATACGTTTTCAACCAAAGTGTTGTTGTTCACTTCGGTGTTGTTTCCAACCATGCTGTTATTTCCAACCTCGGTGTTATTTCCAACCACAGTGTTATTTTCAGCTGTACTGTTGGTATTTTCTACACTGCTATTGGTGTTTCCATCCATGGTCCCGTTGCCCAAGTTCCATACGGGCACAGGGAGTGTGCAGTTACACGGATCGGCCCCGTAATGGGTTAACCTGATTGCCATTCCAACGTGTGGCAAGTCTAAAAAGCTGTATGGCATCCGTAGGTGATACGTCAGGTAACCACACCTGGGGGTAAATAAAGATGAAAATCAATAAACACAAAGAGAAATGCAAAATGGAACTTTATATTTTAACATAAGCTTCGCGCCAAATTCTACATACTATAAAACTTAACGTCAGAACTGACCCAGCAGGTCCCATGGTATCTGACCCATGGACAAGACCAAAAATTCTTAAATTGAGAGTTTACTCGATTAACTCAGATTTCCCAGACTGTATACTACATTTGTGCAACATAATGACGTCGTATAGCCATTTCCCATCATCCAAAGAATAAACAGTTTATTCTCTGCCTTGTAAAAAAAAACATTATTTATTGGTACCTCCTTTAAAACATTCTGTTTGTACTGTTTTGTCAAATAGTGTTGTTTATTGGTTATTTAAAACATTCTGTTTGTATTGTTTTCGTGAAGTATGGAAATAAATGCAAGTTTGAATTGAACTGAACTGTATAGTTGAAAAGTGACCATACTATTCGTTCAACGCCAGAATAACCTTTTCCCGCCAAGCTCCAACCCAGTCCTTACCTATCATAGACCAGCATGTCATCCTTAGCACCATTCAGTGTCTCCCATATAGGACTAGCAGCGTACCAATCCTCATAGACCGGGAACGATACCCTGCTATGGAGGTACGAGGAAAGCAACCGGGACCACAAATCTCCAGCGTTAACCACCATGAAATTGACGTCATCCACGCCTTCCTCTACCAGTTCAAGTCGCAGTTCTTCGAGCCTGGAATACGAAGTACAACTTGTAGGTTAGTTCAACAGAAAAATCATAAGGAGTCAGGCAAGAAACTAAAACCGACGGAACAAAAAAAAGTCAAAAAACTGTTAGTGCACAGCATAAGATCTGCCTAACATTATTCATGTAATGTACGATATGTGTACATACAATCTACTCTGTTGTGTAGATTTTGTTCTTTGCTTCTTACGCCACGCGTTTCACAAACAAAATGCATGTTTGCAGTGGACATAATGGTGAGGCTAAAACAGATACAGCCAGTTTGAAATGCAGTTTTCATCAAAATATTCAAAATAGTGTTGATTGGAAGTTGAACTTGGTCACAATAACATTTGTTTTTACATGATTGAATGTTAGCAGCAGTCTCTGTTAACCAGTTATATACCATAGAGGAAGACGAGCTTTCTCCTGAAGACGCGCAGAGAATACTGCTCGAAACGTCGAGACCACACCGGCTCTTCTCAGAGCCAACAATCACACAAAGAGATTTACACATGGTTTTACCCGCAAGTTTAAACTTTATTTCTAGTTTCTTAAACAAGCTTCAAACAACACTCAGTTATTTATCAACTTACTTTGATGCCTGCGACAGACAGAAGGGTCAGCTAGCTTGCAATAGCGCCACCACCGTCACATTTCCCCTCCCTTGAAGCATGGGATTCACTTCTCCCGATGTCCATGATGGTGGTGTGACGCACCTTAGCTCTGAATGGAATGGGTCGTTATCACCAGCAATGGCCAGATGGACCATGCAGAGCAGGGCCGCTAGGAGCGACCCCCTCAGGTGACCCATGGTAGCACGAGTTGGGCCTGCTGGGTCTGGGAACAAAGGGAAAGAAACATTGTGTATAGGCCCGTTGTCTTACTTAGCTTCAAAACGAGAGAAAAAAAAACCCAAAGGAACAGTCTGAACTGTTTTAAAGGCACTGGAAATTATTGGTAATTGTCACTTGCTGTAGCTCAACGTATGCATAAAATAACAAACCTGTGAAAATTTGAGCTCAATCTCATCGAAGTTGCGAGAGATAATAATGAAAGAAAAAACACCCTTGTCACACGAAGTTGTGTGCTTTCTCAGATGCTTGATTTCGAGACCTCAAATTCTAAATCCGAGGTCTCGAAATCAAATTTGTGGAAGCTATAACATCTTTCTCGAAAACTACTCAACTTCAGAGGGAGCCGTTTCTCACAATGTTTTATACTACAAACCTCTCCCCATTACTCGTTATACCAAGTATGGTTTTATGCTAATAGTTTTTTTGAATAATTACCAATAGTTTCCACTGCCTTTAAAGGCAAATTAAGTATACCTTGGGTTTTTAGAACAGTTCGACTGTTTATATCCAATACAAATGCAGATAGACTTATAATAATATACAATAAAACTAACCTGTGAAAATTCTACTTCAAAAAGGTGATAGTTTTTGCGATATCGCAAAAAAAATCGGAGGAAAAAATCATGCAGGAAGACTATCCATAATGGGAATACACACTCTGAGAATTATTTCTGACAGTTACGTTTCTCTCAGAACCAAAATAGGGGGATAAAACTATACTTTAAAGTGAAACTCATTCTTACAATGCCTAACACTATCGAAAGCTGCTGTATAACTTCTAACCAATAAGTTTGTATTGCCATTAATTTTAGGAGCGATTTTATCAATCGCTTATCCTTCCCTTAACCTATACACAAGTAGACCTACCTAGGTTAAAGAAAAAATAACAGCGGCGGTACTGCACAAATTTAACCAACATATACAAACAGAACAACCACGCACAAAATGTGTTTGTTCGCTTAACACACACGCCCCCCGTCTGTAAAATCCACACACATCGCAACTTCACACCACTTTACAGAACCTGCTGAACTATAGTTGAACACTTGAGGTGTATTTTCCCCTACAGCAGTTAAAAGAAAACAAACTTACCACAGACAGGCCAAATCCAAAGTCTTGGAAGATCCAAGAACCTTAAGAAGAGAACCAACGATTCAAATTATTGACTGCAGTGTTTCACCAGTGAGAAACGAAATACCCAATCTACCGAACCGATTGTTATACCCTCTACCTAAACACTGCTATCAGTTTATAAACATTTCTACCAGTAGCTGAATGTTTTACCAATAACTAATTTGCACACAATGGGTTCGAGTTCCAAAACCCAGGGTCAGGGTGACGACCCGTTCACTCACTTCAGTGTGG
Organism: Asterias amurensis; assembly: GCF_032118995.1. Classification (NCBI taxonomy): domain Eukaryota; kingdom Metazoa; phylum Echinodermata; class Asteroidea; order Forcipulatida; family Asteriidae; genus Asterias; species Asterias amurensis. The sequence goes on from NC_092660.1 coordinate 1,413,620, forward strand.
TATATGAATATTCATGAAGTTAATGACGCTCGTAAAACTATTGTATGTAAAGCTCGAACTTGCACTTCATTTACCGTTTCCTTATTCCTTCATCCAATCAAACCTATTATCATTTCACACACAGTAACCTAAACCCTACATATGAAAATGTACATTACACTTCTACCGACATTTTCTGAGCTAAAGTTTACGCCACGCAATGAATATTCATCCCGCACACAATGGTGTGAATATAGCAAACCTCCGAACGGGATACAGGATCACACAGATCACGTAAAAATAAACACGATACCTTAAATCTGGCCAAATGATTCCAATGTGCGATTAAAGGGTAGTAATACATTGTAAAAGTACCTTATATTGGTCACAAAGTACACTTTACATAATAGGCCTGCAGCCAAATTCACGAAACGCTAGGATGAATCCTATCTCGAGTTAGGACGAGCATTAACCCGTCCTAACTTAGGATGGGTTCAATGCCTCCCAACGTCTATGTATACGGAACTGAACTCGTCCTGAGATTAGCCAAAGTTAGAGTTTGTTGAAATCAACAGCAGACCTGTCAAGGTCATAAACTACAAATAAAAATGTTTTTTGAGACTCATGTTCCACCATTCAAATGACAGTAGTGTCGTGTAACAAAAGCAAATAGTGTTAACATTTGCTATCTGTTGAAGGCAAATATTATAAAGCGCCTACACACGATTAGGAACTCTAGCTGAAATGTGAAGTGTTTACTGCATCCTTGCAATTCAGCAAGTAACTCTTTCGGTGTACCAATAAATCAGTGCAGATCATTGTTAACAAACAACACCAGCCGCAATGCATCGGGGATAAAGAATAATAATTTTGGTTTTACCATAGAGCTATATATATAGCTTTATGGGTTTTACCCATATACACCGATGTGTGTAGCACTGTATACTCTCTGTTTTCCCCGAGTCTTGTGAACAAATTCACAGGCATATTACTCGGGTGGGATTCGAACCCACGACCTTCACGATTCTAGAGCAGTTTTATACCAACTAGACCACCGAGATTGCCCGGTAGCTAGAGGCAGTTTGAACAACATCAACAACAAAAAACAAAAACTTTAATACAAAACCAAGTTTCATTTCAGTTTAGCAAAACATTACTTTCAAAAATATATGTTCTTTATTTACCTCCGGTTACCATGCCAACTAAACAAGGGGTGCATCAACACTCCCTCCTCCCCCATAGTTTACGTTTTACCAACGTCCAACGTGTTTTATCTGTTCGGTGTTTTAAGTTTCAATGTTATGATAAACCAAACATACAAAATACATTTACATATAAATATAAATTGACTTTACATTCGACATTAAGCAATTGACATTTCATAACTGTTTTGTTTATATGGATAGGACGTACAAACAAATTTCAGAGTGCTTAAACTGATTAAGTACATATTAATAAACAAGAAAAATCCAAACACTTTTTATTCTTAAAATATTACTAAAAAAACTTTTAAAATCCTCGAATGCAAAAAAAACCAGACACCGATTCTGATCAGCAAGACACCTTGCAAAAGACTCTGCTAGAGTCGAAACGTCAGGTCATTCACCATTTTGTTTGCATTACCAACGGTCCTTTTGGTTGGTAAGGAGTATCAACAGCCAATACTATCTGTTCAAGGTATTCTTCGATAATTTAAAAGCTAACTTTTCAGAATCTTTAAACTCAATGTTTAAATTAAATTTGGTCACGCTCAGTGTTGCTTCTCTCCACCCTGGAGTACACATAATGATAACTATGACAAAGCGGTACTGAAAACAATACATGGTCTTCACTCTGACTTTAAAAAAGTTTGGATTTGTAAAGAAATCTCGAGATCAAGTTTGATGATCAATACTTCTTAAACCAAGAAACATAAATGCTTCTCTACATCCAGGAGTACAAAAAAGTACTCCTCAGAATCGAGCAATTGTAGTCGCAACTTTGAACCATTAATGGTACGACTATGCTACTGCAGGAGGTCTACACTATTTGTGGACCTATGCGGCCAGTGAAGTTAACCATAATTGCTTCTCTACATCCAGGAGTGCAAACAATATAAAATAATTGATTCTAGATCTAAACAAGGCCCTCCTTTCTCCTCCAAAAGGAATAATGCAAATCTAAGCCTCAGGAATATTTCAGCGAGTCCAGTTGCTCTTTGTCTAAACCAAAGACTTTTTCATAAATAAATATTTTTACATACTTGTTGCATCATGCCCAAATAATAATAAAATTAATGCCCATTTTAAGACAAAATCGGGCAAGAAAAGACCGTTACATGTATAATAACATTGTGACATAGGTACAGATTCAAATGCTGAATCATCTTGCCTTGTCTTCGTTCAGGAGTGCAAACTATATAAACTGCACCAGTAAAAAGTAAAAACACTAAAAAGTATGGCAAGGGAAATAACACTCCTGGGCGGTGTTTTATTTTAAAGGTTGGTTAGGTTGGTTGAAATGCATAATCTGCATTTCCGATATAATACACAGCTGCAAAAAATGGGGAAAATTCTTGCATTGTGCAATTAATTAAAATCACAATTTCCATGCTGGAATTAAAAAAAGGATACACTTTACAAAATATTTACCCGAAGGAACAAAAAAAAACAGGAACATTTTTCAAAAGTTTAAGCATCTAATCAGTGTACACAGGGATACAACAAATCAATATTGACCTTGAAAAAATCATCAAATCTTCAAGATACAACTGTTTAAAAAAATATTACTAGAATTGTCCATTGCATTGTATATAAAGATAATTTATATACATAAATTGCATACATTTTCATAATTTGCATAAATTTGCATATATTTGCATCTCATTTGCATAGTTTTAAATAACCAAGCATGTACACAACCGTGATGTAGATACAAAAAAAGTCCTTGAAAAGATTCACTGGTAAACTCAGTGAAATTAATTAATAGAATTCAGCAAAGTTTTGCTTTTCAGCACAGAGCATTAATCTCCTTTCATTTCTTAGATTATTTACCCCAAAATGTTTCTTTGTTCTGTTTATAAAGCACTCAAACAAGTTCTATTTCATTACGCAAAAGATGCATCATTTCAAACAGTTTAAGTCAAAATAGTATAAGGCAAAATCAAGAGCATGATCTACATGTTAAATATCAAAATGTACAATGGCATCCAAAGTAGAAAAATAAGTTGCCAAGTTTGCGTTCATTTCAACCCTAACCAGGGATAGTTTTTAGCAAGGCAGATCCATAATTAGGGATAAAATATGTTAATAACATTCATTCAATTACACACTAAAAAGGCCATACATGTGACCAACTTCTACAAAACTGCCCAAGCAGCTGATCATTTTTCTTTACATGTCTACTAGACATTTTCAGTGGGGTATTAATCGCATTGAATCGTCATTTGTTTAAAAAAAAAAAAATTCTCACTTGCGGAGCAAGTGGGAGGGGCTCTGTTACACCACACTGATCTGCGTAAACCACTTAGCAGAAAAAACCCCAGGTCCAAACCACTACATGAGTAATGGTATTTCCGCTGGTAACCTTATTTTTGAGTTAAGCAATTTTTTGTGCTTGAGCAGCTCTATGAAATTATGCCTTCTTAAAGCTATGTAGAACAAACTTTTGCTCAGCAAATTCTGCTGAGAGTAATTAATGAGGGAACCAGTCACAAATATCATACATTTAATGCATCGATTCTTGGCTGATAACCTGTTTTCCGCTAAGCACAATACTTCTTTGCTAAGCAATATTTTTGGCTTTAGAGCTCGATGAAATTAGGCCTTGGCTAGCAATTGTGTTACGATTGTTTTGCAAACTGAAACCAGCCAAGGTAAATATTTTGATGGAAATGTTATGTGAAAGAACCTGGTGTAGAACCCGGAGACACCGAGTGTGTCATTGTACGTGCGATTTCGTTGTTGGAACATTTTTATGGACGCGCGTGCGCCATTTTTTGCCATACAGTTGACATCATGAAACAGTCTATGTGCGCTGCCATCTTGCCATACACGCGTGTCAGACGATGACAATTTTACCATACACGCGTATCGCGATGAATCGATACGCAAATCCACAGACGACACAGAGGGCGGCTGAGCTCAGCGTTCTCCGGGATATATTTCTATATGAAGACACAAACTTCGCCCTCTATAGTCTATCTGAAGTTAGCATACGTCTCGTTCTCCTCCAAGTACGTCTTTAAGACTTCATAACAGAACAAGTATTGGTCCTAGGGAAAGGAAGAACACAAATAAAAATTTCTCGTGAGAAAATAATGGAATTGAACTGTCACAGAGGGAATGTTTATAAAGAGGAAAAAAAACATGGCAAAAAAACCCAACATTTATTCATAGATTACAAAAAACACTGCAACTTGGCACATACAATTTTACTTTATTGTATAGAATCACAGATGTCTACTACAACAGAAAGGTTGATTTGACCGACGGTCAAATTATTATTTGGCTCCTCCCTTTTTGATCACTGTAATAAACAAGCCCCTCCCCATGTTCCAATCATGACTGTGATTAATCAACAGGAATGGCAACCAATCATGATTGACAGGCCAATTAAATGTTTGGCTCCTCCCATTTCCATCATTCTTAAACAAACCCCTCCAACAATACAGGAAAATTACAATTATTGAATATAATAATAATAAAACAATTTTTATAGAGTGCCCTTAACCGCCAAGGGGTCCTAAGGCACTTTACGAAGGTTACAAATTGAAGCAAGAAAGACAAATTCTGACCAATTTAAGATAAAGAAATGAATGATCTATATAAATGACAGGCAAATCTGTAATTGACAATGCCCCTATACATGTACATTATTAATAAAACAGGCCCCCCCCCTGGTTACCATAGCAACCGAGTGATTGACATACCTGGCTCTCAACCATCACATCTCGGTTTCTTCTGAGATTCCTGACAGCGTGGAAGACATCGACGAGTTTCTCTTCTTTCAGTTTCTTCAAACCGACCATCGAGGCGCAGAAAATCCCACTTCGCGTTACTCCGTCACTAAAAGATAGGACCAAATATAATGCACCATGTCAAACAAAAACTATTATTGATTGATTATTACCACAATAAAACATTATTTGTTAAGATAAATAATCGTTTATGAATAGAGAAACATAAAATACAATAAATTACAGTAACAAAACATAACATCAATATGTATGCAGGAATAACAAAGATATTACCGAATGAAAATTTATAGATTACAAAATATAGGTATAGCAGAGAGAATACAGATGCCCGAATATTAAATAAAGAATAAAACAGGGAATATAGATACACAATTATAAAATTTAGAATTTAGAAAACACAAATATAAAATAGAGAATATAGATACATAAATATAAAACAGAGAATATATGCATAAATATAAAACAGAGAATATATGCATAAATATAAAATAGAGAATATAGATGCATAAATATAAAATAGAGAATGTAGATGCATACTTATAAAACAAAGAAAATATATACATAAATATAAAATATAAAATATAGATGCATAAATATAAAATAGAGAAAATAGATGCATGAATATAAAATGGAAATATAGATGCATAAGAAAAAAAATAGAGAAAACAGATGCATAAATATAAAATAGAGAACATAGATACACAATTATAAAAAACGACAATATTGATGCATAAATATAAAATAGAGAAAATAGATGCAGAAGTATAAAACAGAGAATATAGAAGCATAAATATAAAATAGAGAAAATATATACACAAGTATAAAAAGAGAAAATAGATGCATAAGTTTAAAATAGAGAATATAGATATACAATGTGTGCCTAGACTCTGGGTAGGGGATGCAGGTTGGGAGAGGGAAGAGGTTTGGGAAGATCATGTAAGGAAGTTTAAGGGGATGTGAAGGTGGGAGACATGTTGAAGTGGGAGGAACGACTTCTTGCATGCACAGCATTGCCCAATTTTATGGCTCTGCTTACCGTAAGCAAATAATCGGAAGTAGGAAATTCCGGTCTTACATCAAGTGTATTTCAGCGGGTTTTTTTCTTGCGTGCTTGGTTACTCCTAATTATTAGGCATACTTCCCTTACACAGCTAGCGCAGAAACTTGACGCTACACATGGAGCGCAGAAATTTGACGCTACATACGGAGCGCAGAAATTTGACGCTACACATGGAGCGCAGAAATTTGACGCTACATATGTAGCGCAGAAATTTGGCGCTAGCACAGTAAGTAGGGAAGGGTGATCGTAAGCACAGAGTTCGGCGATAAGCTGAGCCATAAAACTGGGCCCGGTACGTAACAACTGGACCTCAAAGTGGAAGGGTGATAGGGGTAGAGAGGTAGGGTAGACTACTCACAGACAGTGCACAGCAGTACGACCCTCGCATCCACTCTGTCGTTGGCCTTGCTGTACAAGCTCCAAGAAGGAGACGAACGGTGTAATACTCACTGGGAATTCCTCCTCCTCCTTCCACTTCTTGAACTCAAAGTGGTGAATAGTACGAGGTTTCTCCGACTAGACAAAAAGGAAAACACAGCACGGAAATAAAATGTAACATCTCAACTCTAAGATGAGAAAATCTTTTCTAATGATAATAGTAATAACTAAGTCTTATAAAGCGCATTTTATAATAACCGTATCAATGCGCTTCACCCAAGGGTAAATGGGTACTGTCGGGGAAGACTTTGATATTGTGTATGAAAATACTCCCCAGGGAGCTGAGAAAGATTAAAGGAATATTGTTGGCCCAGTGACCAGCCGTCGATTTTCACCAAACTCTTCCTAACTTTGGATTAATCTTAGGACTTGGGACAAGTTAAGTTCCGTAACCATAGATGTTAGGACGCAGTGAACCTATCCTCAGTTAGGGCGAGTTACTCCTCCTAATTCGAGATACATGTCGGATTAATCCTAGCATTTCATGAAATCAGCTGCAGGGCACTAATGTAAAGCGCATTGATTCAGTTATTTTAAAATGTGCTACGTAAGAACTAGTTATTGTTGATATTAAGTATAGTTTGAAGTTCTGCAAGGTGGAAATTCGATATGGAAAGGTTTGCGGTAACACCGTTGTAATGATTATTTCTGAATGAGTTGGGGTGGTTCTGAAAAGAAACGGAGGTTTCAAATCAACGTTTTGATCAGTCTACTGATCGACTACTGGAGAATGCTATCTCCAAAAGACGATCAGAGCATCCTGCTCAAAACATCAAGTTGAAACCTCTGGTTCTTTTCAAAACCACCCCAGCTTTTCCGTATTGTTGGTATTATCAATACTTACAATCTTGTTGGTGTTCTTGAGTTTAAAGGTCCTGGCTATGGTATGGTTGAAGTCCTTACAGTCTCTCAGCTGAAGCTCAAAGATTCCAAGAGCTGCCGTTTCCTCAGGGTCGTCCAGCCAGTAGGGTTGCAACGTCTGCAGAATCAAATAGTATAGCAATCCTTAGTAAGGGTGATTGTGATTACTGTTTTTAATTGTTTGTACTTTATTCATGTACACTGTTATGTCTCACTGTAGGAGCCTGGGCCCAAACTCACAGAGCTGCTTAAGCACAGCAAGTAGCTAAGCACAAACAGCCAGTAAGGCTGCAACGTCTACAGAATGAAATAGTTCAGCAGTTCTTAGTGAGGGTATCTGATTGTTTGTACCTTATTCATGTTTAAAACATTCTTCTTCTTATGTTTATCAAATTGTTCATAATTTAGCCCCAATATATCTCAAAGACCTCGTAGCCCTTCCTTCATCTTCACTTTCATCAGCTACCCGACGACGCCTTCGTTCTTCTTCCATCGCCCATTTCCAGCTTTCCCCAGGACCCCTGCACCACATTTTGAGTTCAAATTTTCACAGGTTTGTTATTTTGTGCATATGTTGAGACACAACAAGTAAGAAGACTTTGACAATTACCAATAGTGTCCAGTGCCTTTAAACCAAAAACAATCCTGACTCTTTTTACCTCATCTTCCGATCCTTCGATGTCATTCAACATGACAATAACTCTGGCGTTATAATCATAGATCATTCTCCAGAAGTCAACCACGGTGTTTGGGAGAGGACTCTGGGTGGCCAGGAATCCATCCTTCTTCTTGTAACCCTGGAAACAAAATTAAACAAATTGTCAAAACAAGTTCAAGTTTGTGAAATCTTGTTGTTCCTTCTTCTGTGGACTCCGTTTGTACCGGCGGTCTAGCAGTTTAGAAATTAACTCTAAGATAACTTAAGAAAGTCTACTAAAAAATATTGGCAAAAAGTGTCTCTTTGCACTAGATAAAACTACGTTATTGCTAATACTATTACATCTTATACTTACATCAATAAATGATGTGTTGAATTAGTTTGTGATAAGACTACATTATTACATCTAATACTTCAATCAATAAATGATCGTTGATTCAGTTTGTAATAAGACTACATTATTACTAATATTATTACACAAAAACATGCAATACTTACATCGATAAATGATGCGTTGATGTAATTTGTGATAAGACTACATTATTACTAATACTATTACATTATTACATCTAATACTTACATCGATAAATGATGCGTTGATGTAGTTTGTGCTGTTGTCATCTTCACCAGGGGACATGAGGTAAGGGCGACACTTATCAACTGAAATGGGAACATGAAAAACAATTATTCATAGAACCAACGACAAATGTACACACCAAATGACTTTAAACCGTATCAAAGCAACTTCGACAGCCAATTGAGTTATAATTTTCACAGCTTTGTTATTTTATGCATATGTTGAGAACCACCTAGTGAGAAGACTGTTTTTTTTTACAATTACCAAAGGTGTCCAGTGCCTTTAAGTGTGTGTTTTGTCTATGTATTTTATCCTTTGTTTCTATGAATCTTTATATTTTTGGTTTTCTCTTTGAGAAAAATTCAGATATAATTCGGCCATTGGGCCACATGTTTGAATGTTTTTCATAAACCAGAATAATAATACACCAATCCATTACGCCAGGCCCAATTATCATTGACCAATCACAACCGCGAAATCTGATCACCATTTGAACCGTTTGGTGATCTTTGCACTAATGGTTATCAGGTTTCGCGGCTGTGATTAGTCAACTGGTAAGGAGGCGGGGCGTAATGGATCGGTCTATTGATAGAGAACAGAATTTTATATTGCCAACAAAAGAGATAAACTAGACACCCATCGAATGAAAAAGTACCTTTTTATTTGACTGCAATGTTTTTGTTGTCCTCCTGGGTTTCTTACATTTCTCCTCTTTTTATAACATCTCACTACTATTATGGCTGTCTTTTTTGTAAAGTGTTTAAAGGCAGTGGACACTATTGGTAATCACTCAAAATTATTTAAAAAAAAAAACCTTACTTGGTATTGAGTAATGGAGAGAGGTTGATGGTACAAAACACTGTGAGAAACGGCTCCCTCTGAAGTAACGAACGAGTTTTCGAGAATGATGTAATTTTCCACGCATTTGATTTCGGGACCTCAGATTTAGACTTTGAGGTCTTGAAATCAAGCATCTGAAAGCACACAATTACGTGCGATAAGGGCGTTTTTTCTTTCATTATTCATTGTGTGCAACTTCGAGGACCAATTGAGCTCAAATTTTCACAGGTTTGTTATTTTATGCATATGTTGAGATACAGCAAGTGGGAAGACTGGTCTTTGACCATAACCAATAGTGTCCAATGTCTATAACTAATGCTTGGGTAATTTGTCTCTGCTTTGATGACTAATTATTTATCGAAAAAAATACTAATAAAAAAAATAAATAACATCACTAATAATAATTGTGAGTGACTTACGTGGTATGCAATCATGGTAGCGATTCTTGGTCACATTCATCTCATTCCTACCACCATGACAGTTGTCATCGCTCGGAGCAACAGACATCGTATCTAACACCTGCAATAAGTTTGCAAAAAAGCTTCAATCCGAAGGCAAAAAAAATACACCACCCAGCAAAAGTAGAAAAGGAGTGCTGCGTTTCCCAGTGCAAAATGTCACAGAGCTACTTGAGCTAAAGATAAGGACTAGCAGTTTTTTTGTTTATAGAACAATCAGTGTCATTTTTAGTATATTACAGGACATGGTATGCTGGTAACCTTTTTCTGGTAAGCAAATTTTGTTCAGCTTAGCAGGGAAGGTGCCAGGATTGGTGGCTTGGTTGCTTAGAAGTAACCATGAAGGGGTGGCAACCAAATGGGTAACAGTCAAGATCATGTTCAGAAATGATACTTTACAAACATTTCTGAAACAAAACCAAGCATAATTGGTTAGAAACTATTGCACAAAGATGTGCACAAAAATCATTAATATTAGCTATATTAAGTAGGATTTGAAACTTTGCATGTAATACTGGTCTTTGACAATTACAAAACATGTCCCGTGCCTTTAATGTGTTAATCTGTGTCTCAAAGCCAATGCATGTCTTTAGGGACCGTTGCCTACAAGCTCTTCCTCTAAAATGCATCCCTCTGATGTATCATACTTATTTTCATCTTGATATATCTTTACTGCATTGTATTCTTTAAAGCTGGTGGACCCTTTCGGAACAGAAAAATAATAAAAATCACAGATTTACAAATAACTTACAGGGTTTACAGAAGGTAATGGTGAAAGACTTCTCTTGAAATATTGTTCCATGAAATGCTATACTTTTTGAGAACACTTTAAAACAATATCAATTCTCGATATCGAGATTTATGGATTTACATGTTATGACACGGCGAAACGTGCGGGAACAAGGGTGGGTTTTCCCGCTATTTTCTCCCAACTCCGATGACCGATTGAGCCTCAATTTTTATAGGTTTGTTATTTTATACATAAGTTGTGATACACCAAGTGTGGGCCTTGGACAATACTGTTTACCGAAAGTGTCCAATGGCTTTAAACTGATCGCTCTTGAGTGATAATGTGTTTTATTTGTTGATACTGTGGAACATAAAATGAACCTTGAATGCTTTGAGTTTTTATGCGGTACTTACTCTAAAATGCTCTTCAACGTATGTGTTTCCAGTGAGTGGGTTACGCTCGTGCAGCGCTGCGTACTGAGTTGGGAATGTTTCTGCATCCATGACGGTTTCCCCACACAGCAGTGTCTCCACAAGAACTTCAAAGATGAACATGTACTGATCCTAAAACAGGAAAAAAACCTTGTAATTAATAAGAATAATATTGGCTTCTTATATAGCGCTCAGGTCCGTTATGCAGTGACGCTCATGGCGCTTCAACATTATTAACCCTGGTCACTGGGCCTTAAATCATCCCTTAAACCATCTCAGCTCCCTGGCCAACAAATGCGCTACTCAAATGCGTTAAATCAATCACAAGAACCATCTCTGCACTCACAGGTACCCACTTACCCATGGGTGATGGGAAGCAATTATAGTAAAGTGTCTTGCTCAGGGACACAAGTGTCATGACCGGGACTCAAGCCCACACTCTGCTGAACAGAATGACCAGAGCTTGAGTTCGGTGCTCTGATTCACTCGGCCAGAAAAACTATAGTAATGCTTCGGGAAAGGCCTGAGTATACAGTGCTATTAACACATTGGTGTATGGGTAAAACAAAACTTATATTCTTTCTCCCCGATGCCAATTTAACACCTATTGAATCTTTGCAGTACATGCTGCCAAAACATTCAAATCGAGCTGCCTCTGGTGTTCTAGTTAGTAAGACACTCGTTCACTACCCCTTTATTTCCTTATTTAATTATACATTTGGTTTGTGTTAACAAGCATTTGTTGAACCAAAAATCTTACCATTGTTTGGACCATCTTCATTCTATGGTTCCTCATTTGATGGACAAAGTCAATAATGTTGATCTGTTTTTCCTCGGCCACCATATTCAACATGGCGTCTACTGTGATGAAAGTGCCTGTACGTCCCACACCCGCACTGTAGGTTCATAAGAATACAACGTATAAAATACATCGGCCAAAACAAACATTTATTAAATGAAAACACAGTGATGGGGGTAGGCCTCCTGAAACAAGTAGGATTTCAGAAGTGACTTGAATGTGTTGAAGGATGTTGTGTCCCTGATGTGATTGTGAACATTATTTGGGGGTCATATACTGATAGGGCTGTATCAACAAAGTGGTGACCAGGAGCTATTTGACCAAAGGTGTCAGCGCCCGTTTTCAGCGCCATCTTGCAGAATGGCCATGATCTAATCAGGGGCTTGTTCTTGAAAGGCCTTGAACATGAAAATGATGACCTTGAAGTCAATCCTTTGTTAGATTGGGAGTCAGTGTAGTTTGATGAGTTCAATTTTGGCTCAGCAAAGAAATTTGTCAAGCAGTATTTTCCACTGAACAGCTTTATGAAATTTGGCCCATAGCTCTAAATGTCGAGCACATTGATCGTGTTATTGTCAAATGCGCTGTATAAGAACTAGTAATTATTATGTACCTGCAATGTACAACCATTGGGCTTGGTTTGATGTCGTCTTCATTCTGCTTGACTTCATGAATGAACTTCATGAGGGGTGCTGGAGAGTCCGGTAGACCCATGTCTGGCCAGGAGGTGTAGTGGAATTGCTTGATTTCACGGGGTACGTCCTCGTCAATCTACAGGGTTTGAAAAAAAAAAACATTTTAAATTGTCACAAATAATGAAAAAAATTACAATGAAATATGAAAAGTCTGAATTAGATGTTAGGCTTGGATTCAAAGTGAATGCTGTTCGTTGTGCATTGTCGTGTGTTAAAATGAAAATATGTTAGGCAATGAGCACAAATCCGGATATGTGTTTACGTTATCGGCTAAAAGCGATGCACATTGTAGACGGTTTCATGTTAGTTGTGCATTGCAGTGTTTCAAAATGAAAGTTATTATTTTAACTAATATTTTATTTAATAATAACAATAACAATAACAATAACAATAACAATAACAATAACAATAACAATAACAATAACAATAACAATAACAATAACAATAACAATAACAATAACAATAACAATAACAATAACAATAACAATAACAATAACAATAACAATAACAATAACAATAACAATAACAATAACAATAACAATAAAATGATACATGACAACATACCCCACATTGGGCAAGGGACAACAAAAGCAAATACATACTAAGATCCATAGATCTGTTGCCCCTCCTCTGTGGTACACAATGATGTTAATCTCAACAGGAGGAAAATGAGCTACCCAGACACCATCACTAAAGACATAAATCTCAATCCAAACGAGACTTGACAACTCATGAGGGACAAAGCAACCTGGCACCATTTCATCAAAGCTGCTTCTACTATTCCGTCCAAGGACAAAGGATGATGATGGATGATGATGATAATAAAAATATAGATAGGCGTCATAGTACACAAAGCAATAATAAAAGTAGACAATTATATACAAAACCAATAATAAATAACTAGTAACAATAAAAAATAAAATTAAAATAAGTTTAGAAATGAGCACACTCCTGGATACATGTTTTACGTAATCGGTTTATGTTGGGTCATGCACATTGTTGATGGTCTCATGGAAAGATGACACGAGAAAAGAGACTCACGTTAATGTTTGAGATCACAAATGTCCGCTCCGTAAAATCCGTCTTAACTTTCTCCGACACAAGCTTCACGACAATGTCTCCGTAGATCTTTTGTTCGTCTGGCCAGTACTGTATACACTTTTTCTAAAAAAAAAAAAAAAAAAGCAAAATCTTTTCAAATGGTAGGATGAAACCTAGGCAACGGTATTTTTGGCTGGCAACCTTATTTTTTTGGTAAGCATAATTTAGATGTGCTTAGCTACTTTTTGTGCTCAAAGGATTTGAGTATTTTTTGTAACACAAAACACAATGTCTACAGATTTACATTCTTAAGAAACAAGTTTAAAAATGTCACAAAAAATAGTTTTGTGTACATGCTTTGACGAAAATTATTTTTCGAGACCTGTTTTACTCATTCTTAAAAACTACAGCACCTCAGTAAGTAATATTTTAAGGGAAGCTTTCTACTATCATTTCTTCAAACCATGTAAGTTTAATGTAAATCTGTGGACATTGTGTTTTGTGTCCTACAGAAAGTACCCAGAACCTTTAAGCAGCTCTATCAAATTAGGGCATGACGATGATGATGATGAAGGACGGTAGAATCCTGTTGACAAATTTGGAAGAAAAACATGAGGACATCTTTAGGTGAACGAATATGATTTTTTACCTTTGCATTTTCAATGAGATTTGTGAGCATGACGATGATCATGACTTCTTGCTCCCAAACCATCCGCCAGAAATCAGGACTAGAGGATTTGTTGGGTCCTGAAGGACAAGACATGAAAATAACGTGAGTTAGAAACGCAGATTTTATTTAGCATGCAGCCTTGCTACCATGGGCAGGAGCCGTATTGATACCTTGTCACTAAAACATGAATAACACAGCATTTGTTAAAGGCAGTGGACACTATTGGTAATTACTCAAATAATTATTAGCATAAAACCTTCCTTGGTGACGAGTAATGGCGAGAGGTTGATGGTGTGAAACATTGTGAGAAACGACTCCCTCTGACGTGCCATAGTTTTCGAGAAAGGAGTAATTTTCCACGAACTTGATTTCGAGACCTCAGATTTAGAACTTGAGGTCTAGAAATCATCCATCTAAACGCACACAACTTCTTGTGACAAGGGTGTGTTTTCTTTCATTATTATCTCGTAACTTTGATGACCGATTGAGCTCAAATTTTCACAGGTTTGCTATTTTATGCATATGTTGAGATACACCAAATGTGAAGGCTAGACTTTTAGAATTACCAATAGTGTCCACTGCCTTTAAGGCGCGGGTCAAGATGGACAGTGCTTATCTACATGTATATCACACATCAGTGTAGCAAGGTTTACCTGTACCATTTTATGGTGAATAGCCCACGGGACCAGTTACCGTGTCATTTTTCCCTTTGAAATGAAATAGGAATGCTTTTCAAAACTCAACTAGCCAGCCAGACCACTGAGAAGTAAATTTTGACCGGTCTTCAGGTGTTTAGGAACTAATGTTTAGGGAGAACGCTAGTATACAAAAAAGATGACTATATAATTAGTTAATGTGACTGTTTTGTTTACCTTGAGTAGCGATGTAGGCATTTTTCTGCTGGTAGCCCTGGAGGTTAACACAAAATAAGAGTAAAGGTCACATTAACTAACTGGTAGCCCTGGAGGTTAACACAAAGTAAGAGTAAAGGTCACATTAACTAACTGGTAGCCCTGGAGGTTAACACAAAATAAGAGTAAAGGTCACATTAACTAACTGGTAGCCCTGGAGGTTAACACAAAATAAGAGTAAAGGTCACATTAACTTACTGGTAGCCCTGGAGGTTAACACAAAATGAGAGTAAAGGTCACATTAACTAACTGGTAGCCCTGGAGGTTAACACAAAATGAGAGTAAAGGTCACATTAACTAACTGGTAGCCCTGGAGGTTAACACAAAATAAGAGTAAAGGTCACATTAACTAACTGGTAGCCCTGGAGGTTAACACAAAATAAGAGTAAAGGTCACATTAACTAACTGGTAGCCCTGGAGGTTAACACAAAATAAGAGTAAAGGTCACATTAACTAACTGGTAGCCCTGGAGGTTAACACAAAATAAGAGTAAAGGTCACATTAATTAACTGGTAGCCCTGGAGGTTAACACAAAATAAGAGTAAAGGTCACATTAACTAACTGGTAGCCCTGGAGGTTAACACAAAATAAGAGTAAAGGTCACATTAACTAACTGGTAGCCCTGGAGGTTAACACAAAGTAAGAGTAAAGGTCACATTAACTAACTGGTAGCCCTGGAGGTTAACACAAAATAAGAGTAAAGGTCACATTAATTAACTGGTAGCCCTGGAGGTTAACACAAAATAAGAGTAAAGGTCACATTAACTAACTGGTAGCCCTGGAGGTTAACACAAAATAAGAGTAAAGGACACATTAACTAACTGGTAGCCCTGGAGGTTAACACAAAATGAGAGTAAAGGTCACATTAACTAACTGGTAGCCCTGGAGGTTAACACAAAATAAGAGTAAAGGTCACATTAACTAACTGGTAGCCCTGGAGGTTAACACAAAATAAGAGTAAAGGTCACATTAACTAACTGGTAGCCCTGGAGGTTAACACAAAATGAGAGTAAAGGTCACATTAACTAACTGGTAGCCCTGGAGGTTAACACAAAATAAGAGTAAAGGTCACATTAACTAACTGGTAGCCCTGGAGGTTAACACAAAATAAGAGTAAAGGTCACATTAACTAACTGGTAGCCCTGGAGGTTAACACAAAATAAGAGTAAAGGTCACATTAACTAACTGGTAGCCCTGGAGGTTAACACAAAATAAGAGTAAAGGTCACATTAACTTACTGGTAGCCCTGGAGGTTAACACAAAATAAGAGTAAAGGTCACATTAACTAACTGGTAGCCCTGGAGGTTAACACAAAATGAGAGTAAAGGTCACATTAACTAACTGGTAGCCCTGGAGGTTAACACAAAATAAGAGTAAAGGTCACATTAACTAACTGGTAGCCCTGGAGGTTAACACAAAATAAGAGTAAAGGACACATTAACTAACTGGTAGCCCTGGAGGTTAACACAAAATAAGAGTAAAGGTCACATTAACTAACTGGTAGCCCTGGAGGTTAACACAAAATAAGAGTAAAGGTCACATTAACTAACTGGTAGCCCTGGAGGTTAACACAAAATAAGAGTAAAGGTCACATTAACTAACTGGTAGCCCTGGAGGTTAACACAAAATAAGAGTAAAGGTCACATTAACTAACTGGTAGCCCTGGAGGTTAACACAAAATAAGAGTAAAGGTCACATTAACTAACTGGTAGCCCTGGAGGTTAACACAAAATAAGAGTAAAGGACACATTAACTAACTGGTAGCCCTGGAGGTTAACACAAAATAAGAGTAAAGGTCACATTAACTAACTGGTAGCCCTGGAGGTTAACACAAAATAAGAGTAAAGGTCACATTAACTAACTGGTAGCCCTGGAGGTTAACACAAAGTAAGAGTAAAGGACACATTAACTAACTGGTAGCCCTGGAGGTTAACACAAAGTAAGAGTAAAGGTCACATTAACTAACTGGTAGCCCTGGAGGTTAACACAAAATAAGAGTAAAGGTCACATTAACTAACTGGTAGCCCTGGAGGTTAACACAAAATAAGAGTAAAGGTCACATTAACTAACTGGTAGCCCTGGAGGTTAACACAAAATAAGAGTAAAGGTCACATTAACTAACTGGTAGCCCTGGAGGTTAACACAAAATAAGAGTAAAGGTCACATTAACTAACTGGTAGCCCTGGAGGTTAACACAAAATGAGAGTAAAGGTCACATTAACTAACTGGTAGCCCTGGAGGTTAACACAAAATAAGAGTAAAGGTCACATTAACTAACTGGTAGCCCTGGAGGTTAACACAAAGTAAGAGTAAAGGTCACATTAATTAACTGGTAGCCCTGGAGGTTAACACAAAATAAGAGTAAAGGTCACATTAACTAACTGGTAGCCCTGGAGGTTAACACAAAATAAGAGTAAAGGTCACATTAACTAACTGGTAGCCCTGGAGGTTAACACAAAGTAAGAGTAAAGGTCACATTAACTAACTGGTAGCCCTGGAGGTTAACACAAAATAAGAGTAAAGGTCACATTAACTAACTGGTAGCCCTGGAGGTTAACACAAAATAAGAGTAAAGGTCACATTAACTAACTGGTAGCCCTGGAGGTTAACACAAAATAAGAGTAAAGGTCACATTAACTAACTGGTAGCCCTGGAGGTTAACACAAAATAAGAGTAAAGGTCACATTAACTAACTGGTAGCCCTGGAGGTTAACACAAAATAAGAGTAAAGGTCACATTAACTAACTGGTAGCCCTGGAGGTTAACACAAAATAAGAGTAAAGGTCACATTAACTAACTGGTAGCCCTGGAGGTTAACACAAAATAAGAGTAAAGGTCACATTAACTAACTGGTAGCCCTGGAGGTTAACACAAAATAAGAGTAAAGGTCACATTAACTAACTGGTAGCCCTGGAGGTTAACACAAAATAAGAGTAAAGGTCACATTAACTAACTGGTAGCCCTGGAGGTTAACACAAAATAAGAGTAAAGGTCACATTAACTAACTGGTAGCCCTGGAGGTTAACACAAAATAAGAGTAAAGGTCACATTAACTAACTGGTAGCCCTGGAGGTTAACACAAAATAAGAGTAAAGGTCACATTAACTAACTGGTAGCCCTGGAGGTTAACACAAAATAAGAGTAAAGGTCACATTAACTAACTGGTAGCCCTGGAGGTTAACACAAATAAGAGTAAAGGACACATTAACTAACTGGTAGCCCTGGAGGTTAACACAAAATAAGAGTAAAGGTCACATTAACTAACTGGTAGCCCTGGAGGTTAACACAAATAAGAGTTAAGGTCACATTAACTAACTGGTAGCCCTGGAGGTTAACACAAAATAAGAGTAAAGGTCACATTAACTATTGGAAAATAATTTCTAAGTGAGTTAATGTTGCTGAAGTTATAAATTTTATTTTAAATCTTTAAATATTTACACCAGAAATATAACTTGGACAGGGGCTGTCAAGGTTATACAAAAGTAGGAAAAAAAACATGGACAAATTGTGTACAATGAGACCCTTGTTTTGTTGACATGCCAAATATGAAATCAAGAATAAAGAAATCATACAATCACTATAAACAGAGGGTTTGTGTGTTTTTGATGTTTCCAGTAGTTTTGTCAAACAAATTAACTCCTAGATGACATTTTCTGTAATTTTTTTCAAACAACTAAGCACAGTGTAGCCCAAGAAAATGTTTGAAGAATTTTTCTTGCTTTGCCAACATGAATCAGAATCTTTAAACATCTTTTCAAACCTGTAGATTTTTCAGCTGATATTTTTTCCAAAATGTACAGGTTTGAAAAGATGTTTAAAGAAGGTATTTATTCATGCTGGCAAATCAAGAACAATATTCTTCAAATATTTACTTTGGCCACGCTGTGCTTAGTTGTTTGAAAAAGTTTACAGAAAATGTCATCTAGGAGTTAAATTTGTTTGACAAAACAATTGAAAACATCAAAAACACACAAACCCAGTGATTGTGATGATTTCTTTATTCTTGATTTCATATCGGCATGTCAACAAAACTTTAAAAAAAAAACTCCCTCCCTCATCCGCAAAAAAAGGACGATCAACAATATATTTTTTTATGTGGCCTAATGCAAAAATTAAATACATTGAGTTGTTCGATTTGAGCTTTGACACGCATTGCATCTTTAAAGACTTTGTTTTTTATTTATCTAATGTCATTAGGTGTTTGCTTACGTCGATGTACGAGGCGTTTATGTAATCAGTATCTTCGTCATCATTTATCACATCAAGAACAACTCGTGTGCAGTCATCTACAAAAAACAAACAAACAAATAAACAAGAATCACATTAAAAATAGGCAAGTATTAAAAAATAACTTTCATTACTTTTATTACTAATCTTATTATATTTGCAGGTTTTCTACAGTCATTGAGTTGGACTTACATGGAATGATATTAGCGTATCGATTCTTGCATCTTTGTTCTTCTTTCTGGGCTGCATCAATAGAGAACAGCTGTTCATCCGGTAAACTCTACACACAGACAACAAATAAAATAATTGCAATTAAAGATTCTTCAGCTGCAAACTTCAACAACTGAAGTCTTCTTGGAGGCTAGGTGGATTAAATCAAATATTGTCATCATCTATGTCATGTTCCCAAACAACAGCACAAGTCTACTTTGAGGGAAAGATGTATGGCTTTCTGTTAAGCAAGATTTTTCTGTGCTTAGAAAGTTTTCATGCTTAAGCCCTGGTTTAGATGTGGGAAGAAAACCTCAAATAAGGAGGAACCTATGAACCATAGAGGGACTGAAAACACAAATACACATGAAAGGCTTTGATAATTGTTAACATAAAAACTTACTTGGTATCGAGCAACGGAGAGCTGTTGATAGTATAAAACATTGTGAGAAACGGCTCCCTCTGAAGTAATGTAGTTTTTGAGAAAGAAGTAGTTTCTGAATAAAATATTTGAATTGAATTTGAGACCTCAGCTGAGGTCGCGAATTCAAGTATCTGAAAGCACACAACTTGTGCGACAAGGGTGTTTTTCTTCCATTAATCTCTTGCAACTTGGACAACCAGCTGAGCTCAAATTTTCTCAGGTTTGTTATTTTATGCATATGTTGAGTTACACCATGTGAGAAGACTGGTCTTTGACAATTACCAAAGGTGTCCAGTGCCTTTTTAAACCCTAATCCCCTTAAAAGGGGATTAGGGTTTGAGATAATCCTAAACCCATCAATGAACTAATCCAACTTACAGCAAAGTCATGTGAGAAGCCCTTGTTCCCTTTAGCCTTCTTCTTCTTGATGTACTCAGGAAGATCTTGAAGGCTGACCGGCCTGTGGGGCTTCCAAGCTTTCTTGGGCGGAGCCGAGACCTTAGTCGGCTTTGGCACGGGTGTGGTTGATTTCCCTTTGACCCCATCTGTACGCCTGAGCTCCTTGCGGACAAGTTCCTCAACGACAGTTGATTGATTTGGTACACCGTTGGTTCTTGGCTTTGCTTTTTCTGTTAAATTTTTTGAAAATAGGAAATTTGAAATAGTAACAATAATAATAACAACAAATTCTTTATTAGCGCATTTTACAATAACCGTCTCAATGCGCTTTTCATTAGTGCCCTGGTCATTGGGCCAATAACATCTTTTTAATCGTTCTCAGCTCCCTGGGTAGCATACAACCTGTGCAACCACTCAAGAAAATACAGAGTATACAGTGCTAAGCTATCACTGAGTATACAGTGCTAAGCTAACACACATCAGTGTATGGGAAAAACCCAATATTAATAACAATGCAACTAACAATAATATAAGTTATCACACAAGCTCGAGTTGAATATCACAAATATAGCGCTTCTGCGCCCCATATGGGATGCAGACGCGCTATATTTTCCGTTTTTCCACACCGCGTGTGATAACGACATATCTTCAAGCAAACTTGGCGCGTGACATAGAACACACAATACGCATGGTAGTGATATTAGCCGTGCAATATAGGTTTTTATCACCACTCCATTCTGCGAATCTGATTGGAGGATTAGCGCAGACTTGAAGATAATACAAATTAGCGTAACTTAGGATAGAGGTGGGTTTTTATTGAACCTTGAAAGAGCTAAGGGTATTGACTAATCCAAGATCCTTGTAAACAAATCCTTTAAAGCTTGTGAGGGCAAACAAACTATTTGTCATTTCACCACACTTTCTTCCCTCCACCCAGTAGTACAACTTATATAACAATGTACAAGTCTTACCAAGGTTAGATAGAGTGATGCCATTGGTATTGTCCGTCTTTTCTGCTCGCCGTCTGGAAACAAATTAGTTTTAAAAAAACATCACAATTAGTGAAAGAAAACCAATTTTAATATATTTCTCAATACTTGTTTCCTTCCGAAACTCATTGACTGTGATTCATTGCAAGTAGACCCCATGCACATGACACAAAGATCAAACAGCGCCCCCACTGTTCAGTCTGAGGAACACCTGTCATTGGCGGAAAGTTGTGTGTGGTATGGTTCCTTTTTTGGACCTCAACAAGGGTTCTATTTTTCATAAAATTCTCATTCTGTTGAGATTTTAATCGATTTCTGACACCCCCATCCAAACCCCAACAGCAGTTTATACTTGCCTTCTAATCTATAGTTAAAATAACTACATAAAATTGAGTAAAACTCAATGAAATAATTTTCATAAAGAAAATACCCCCCCCCCAACAAAACATTTTGATTAGTGTCATGTTGTGTAAAAAAGTTTAAAGAAAGCCCTAAGCGCCTAGGAATCACAACGTACTACAACTTCATCCAAACAAGGCAATGGAAAATTCACTTCAACAAAGATAAAGAACACATTTGCAATCAGTAAACGGACTTGGCGTACCTTCTTCGGACAACCAAAGCAAGCGAAAACACAACTATTGCCATGACGACCAAAATACTGACAATCACAGCAACTATCATATCCATTCCTGTACCAAGTTCTCGAGCTAAAAGACAATAATAAAATGATAATAATCAGAATGTCAGTTTCCTCAAAATCGCTCACATTTTGTTCTATCATTTTAATAATTATATATAAATTTTTCCTTGCTTACTCTGTTGCACTTTTCTTTATTTAAATTGATAGTACAGTCAACGCTTTTATATTCTTCTTTTGGCTTGAATGTTTTTTGAAAAAGAGGGCCCCCTAGTGATCCACTTGCCTGGATGTGTTACCCTCTATAAAAATTTGTGTATTAAATAAAACAAATACAAAAATTGTTGACACTTTTGGCTTTTGTACCACAATAGTTTAAGATGGAAATATTTACAACAAGGCCATGATGCTTTAGTCCTACTACGAGGGGATGTTTGTGTGGATCATTAAATTCTTCGTTTAAAACATCTTTCTAACCATATGCATTTTATAACAAACGGTTACAAACACTTTTCAAAGACCAACTCGACCCATCCAAGGCATTGTGTTCCTTTAAGAGGAATGGTCCGAGAGAACGCCTGATGAACAGGTATAATAATGTAAAGCACATTGATCTAGCGACTAGAATATTGTTGCTGTATAGACCGTATCAAATAACCCCTACATTGCTAGAAAGCGGACATAATGTAGGCCAGGCCGTATGGGCGTCTTAATGCGTACATCAATGAAGCATGCAGCGTTGTCGGTTTGATTTGTATGGCACATGCACCCACACGCTTACAGACGCCATGTTGTAGGGCAGGTATTTGAGTGATGGTAACGTCATATTTGATACGGTCAAAAACAGACAATATTATTATTCTATTATTTTGGACAGGGGGAAAAGAGGAATTTCTACTCACTTTTAACTGGCGATGGTTCCGTACAACTTGGATTGGTATCCTTCAAAAGAAAGAATGAACCAACAATGAAAACCAGGAGAACACAAAATGCAAATCTGAACATTTCCGCAACAGAATGTCCAATACATGTAAGCCATTTACGAGTTAGATTTAAATAATGTCTGGTACATTGACTTGCTTAGTCACAGTGTACCGCTTATATTTGAATTCCTCAGACTATAGAGACAGTTGCTATGTCAAATGGTTCGGAGCAAGCTTTTGTATAGTAACCTCCAGATGAGCAGACCCTGGTACCATTGTGCCATACATATTCATTCAGAATTGTGTAAGGGTGTTCACCATCTCTAACGTGATGGGGTTTTGAAGGATTTTGTTTTCAGCTGTCAACTACACATAGCATTTATGACTAGGACTGGAAAAAGAGAAAGGTCTAACATGAAAGTTCTTAATAATAATAACGAAGAATACGCCTTATGTTTGCCCGCGTGAGGGGGGGGGGTAATACGTGATTCGTCATACACAGTTTTAATCAGCTTTCTGTCACTTTTGTTGCGCTGTAGTTTCAAGTTGCTTTAGAGGTGGGTTGTAACAGCTCCTTCAAAGGTCTTATTGGCCGTGATGGATATGTCTGTGGTGGTAATGTGTTCCAGTCTTTAATAACTGTTTTAAGTTGAAATGAATATACACCCGGAAGTGATACAAATATACGTGAGAGTGCCAGTGCGGGTAAAAAATACAGCGCATTTGCTGAAGCGCCTTTTCCCAAGGATACAAATCGCATATCTTCTACCTACCTGTTTGGTTTTACCAACACCGCAAAACTGGATGTCGTATTTAGTCCCTGGGTCCAGGGGAGCGTTGTAGTACCCATTGTACGTCTTGTTATCACCGACCTGGAACGTTGACGGCAGGGCAGTCTTGTTGAACTCAGCAGTGATGTACTCATTCTGTGATTGTTGGTAGCTGCCGAGCGTACTGTCCCCGACAGCCCGTCTCCTGATTGTAGACGCGGATTTTACTTTGGCGACTGTCACCTGATAAACACTGTTTTTGAAAATCAGACCAAGGATGATTAAAGCCCCTTTCACACGAGAGGAATTAAGCAAGGCAGGGTCCCTTGCTAAAATGTGGCATGGTTGTAAAATTTCACACGATGTACATCCTGTGAAAGGATTATTGTTTCTACCGTCTCAAGTTCTGAGTATAAAGACAAAATGGGAAACTGGAGGTCTTCAATTTCAGATGTGCTCTTGTGGTACCCTATATATGGTCAAAAAGGAACAAAAAAGGGAAAACAAAAGGACTTAGTGTAATTCTAAAGAATGGAGTGCTCCACAAGGAAATATGAATACAAAGTCTATGGGATAATGTCAAGTGCAGGAACAAAGAGAAGAACAAAAGATGTGTCCATAGGGTTGCGTTTTGGGGAATATTTCTTACAAATTCCTTACCTAATATATGGAGAATCCATCACCTCTAGCTGCAATGTTACTAGGTTGTCGTCCCCAACGGACGGCGTATCCAGCATCTTGGGTTTCGTAATATCTGTCATCAAATAAAACAATCTTACTCACAAATAGACAGTCTTTAAAGGTACTGGACACATTACTTAAAATTAGCATTAAAAATTACTCGGTAATGGGAAACATAGAGATGTTAAAACATTGTGAGGAACGGCTCCCTCTGAAGTAATTTCTGACTAAGATATTTTCACCTGAGGTAGACTTTAGGCCTTGAGCCTTTCTCTGGCTACCTGCAAAAATACTATTTCACACGTAGCATCTTTGACTGTTATCCTGTTCATTTTTGCCTAGCAGAAACTTATTAAGGACTTGTTGCTTCTTAGGCAGCTTTATAGAACCAAGCCCAGGGCCCAATTTCATAGAGCTGCTTAGTGGCTGATTTTGTGCTTACTGTGTGATTTCCATTTCATAGCGCTGCTAACCGTAAACACAAGGAAAGGCATGCTAAACCTTCTGGTGCCTACTGCATGAAAATTAATGACGCCACAATGCAAATCCATGGTAAACGTGCAATATGACCAATTTATTTTTCAGCTAACCTGTGAAATACGCTTGCATCGTAGCAAATTTTTCTGCTACAGTAAACACAAAAATTTGCTTAACGTTAAGCAGTGCTATTTAAACTGGTCTCACCTGGAATTTTGGTGTATATTGGCGTCAGTTCGGTATACACTCCATAAGCGACTGTTTCCGCAGCCAGCTTGATTTCATACCCTGTGGCTGCGTCTAGGTCCGATAGTGTGTGGCTTGATGCATCTGGACTGATATTGACCTCTGACCCTAGGTCACGTCCGCTTGATGAAACCGCAAAAGGTCGATCAACAACTCTGTACTTCATCTACGCAAAAGAAAAGTAAAACCTGATAAAAAAAAGCAAGTGGTCGGTGTGTAAAATCTGGATAACATTCTAGTGTATGAAAGGCATGATCGCCAATGTTCTCACTTGGTGTATCCCAACATATGCATAAAACAACAAACCTGTGAAAATTTGGACTTTATTGGTCGTCGAGGTTGCGAAGAGAATAATGGAAGAAAAACACCATCGTTGCACAAGTTGTGTGCTTTTAGATACCTTGAATTCAAGACCTCAGTCTCGAATTCAATTCAAATATTTTAGTGAGAAATTACTTCTTTCTCAAAAACTACATTACTTCAGAGGGAGCAGTTTCTCACAATTGTTTTCAAACTATCAACAGCTCTTCATTGCTCATTACCAAGTTTTTATGCTAACAATTATTTTGAGCAACTACCAATAGTATCCAGTGCCACCCACAAACAGTACACATTACATCATAAATTTAGCATAGTAACCTTTTGCTGGTCAACATTATTGGTTTGAGCTTAAACAATTTTAAGATGGTAACTGAGAGAGGCCACTTGAGGCGACTGCTTACTTTATAACCCCTTAAGACGCCGTTGATATTGTCTGGAATGTTCCATTGGATGATGAGGGTGGTTGTAGTCCTGTCTACAACAGCGACATTCATAGGTTGTTCAGGAGCTAAGAAAAGAAATAGGCAGAGCATTATGTTAGTTATTGAGTTAGAATTTATTTATGTCTTGGGAGAGGAAAAGGGGGTAACAACAGTAAGACATGATCAGACAAAAATAAGTTTTTAGAAACTAGAGTTTTAAGGGAAAGTCTTGGGAAAAAAAAAATGTTCAGAATTGAAGCTGCTTGCCAAACATGTTTACTGAGCATAGAAGATCCTGCTAAGCAAGATTATAGGTAACCGACTATAAATTCCATTGGATGCTGGTTTTGGTATTAATTCTGCTTGAGAAAATCTTTTTGAACAGAAGTGCAACTTTCTAATTGCAAAAAAAAAGAGGAAATGGCCGATCAAACCTTTTTTTCAGTTTTATATGGCACTGTTTTGAAAACAAAAAAAGAGGGTATCAGCTATTCAGTTGAAAAGCTGCATGCCTGTTTGAAGTAGGTTAGTTTGGTATGATCATGTATGCAGCTCCCCCCCCCCTTCCCACTGCCTCCTTGTTTAAACAATCACTAACTCACCGCCTTCGGCTGTCCGGTTTGTTAGAGTCACAGACCAGTCACCAAATCCTGCACCAGTACTCCCTCGAACCTGTAAGAAAACAAAGTTGCTGAAAGATGAAACAATTGCATTCAGGGCAACAACAGTTTTTGTGTGTTGTAACAATTGCATTGAAAAAATTAAAAATTCTGAAAGATGTAACAATTGCATCAGTGATAAAAAATCATTTTGTTTACCCTACCCATTGTTTGGATGATTTTCCCATCAAGATATAAACACCAAGCTGTTGCCAGCCAATCTCTCTCATACAAACATTGGTTTAACATCTATGATTATGAATTGCATGATTTTTCGAAACATTGAGTCCAAACCGGCTCTTTTCAGAGCCAACACTCCCACAAAGGAGATTTAATACATGGTTATATCTGCAAGGTTTATAGTTAACTCTGATTGTACAGTCTTTAAGGCACTGAATCAAATTCATACATGTTTACATGAATATTCAGTAGTAAGTAATTAACATAAAGAATTCCCAACTCCTAAAACACACCTTGATGTTATAATCCATGTACGGTTTCAGCCCCGAACGGAAGTAATGATGTACCGGATTGGTTGATTCCAAATGCACACATGAATATTAAGTAGTAAGTAATTAACATAAAGAATCCCCCAACTCCTAAAACACACCTTGATGTTATAATCCGTGTATGGTTTCAGCCCCTCGAGGATGTAACGGTGTCCCTGATTGGCTGATTCCACCTCATAGTCTACAGCACCAGCTGAGCTCTCATCCAATCCGGAATGCCAATACATAAACTGGTAGGCTGATATAATTCCAGTGACTGGAGCCGGTGCATCCCATGTGAATTCCAAACGAGTTGTTTCAGAATTCACAGCAAGGAAGTTTCTTGGAGGTGATGGTACTGAAATCAAGATGAATTATCAATGATTTCAATGTTCTGAAAGACAACTCAAGACTACATTCCCAAATGTTAGAGTAAGTTATACTTCTAGTTTATCAGAAATGTCTTAAGGTTGTGGCTAATGATAAAAGAAACACGTTTTTTTTTTTACGTTACAGAAGTTATCACGACAACAGTGTATAGGTAAAAACCAAAATTAATATTCTTCAAATTTAGCACAGAAAATGAACAAATAAGGACACCTATTGGCATTTGCGCTGTTGAATTTGTTGTTAAATAAAAACATCTAAATAAATAAATAAATAAAGCAAAAAATAAATACAAATCTTATAATTTCTTAAAGAAATCTGAAACTAAAATAATTTGTTTTTATTATGCCACAGGGTCATATCTTTCCAATCCATTCGAGAATAACAAAAGAGGCACTGAAACTGTTGAAAGAGCCTTTAGTTTTTATAATTGTTACTGTACATACCCCCTTCTGCTGTTTTAACAACCAAACGGCCGAATGGTCCAGAGCCTTTTTCGGTGTTAGCTCGCACCATGAAGTCATAGTCTACAAACGGCAAGAGATCATCAATGAAAGCCTCCATCGTTGTCACTGTGTTATCTTCGACTGTCTCGTTGCTGATGGAGTTCACAAGGATGTAGGTGTAGTTGACAATCAGCCCATTCTGTTGGCCGCAAATTGGTGGCTGCCAAGTAAACTTGAGATGATTTGGTCCGTCGTCGACGAGGGTGATTGCCTTAGGTGGGGCTGAAGGAACTGTTACAACAAAATGTTGAAACACATGTTTAAAAAGCATATGAATTGTCTGAATGACTTAGAACTTTTGCAGTTTTGTTACACTATATCTTTTACCTGTGTAGTCCCTGTTAGTTGTTTGCTTGATAGTGTCGCTTTTGCACATCTAGCTTTCAATTTTGTTTTTGTTCTTACCTTTGTACTTAAATTTTCAGTTATTTTGTTTTGTAAAGCGCACACTTTAGGTGCAATAAAAATAATTAGTTTTATTATTACTATTTTTATTAGTAGATCTCGCCATACATTTATATTAAATCCAAATGTAAGCTTGTTTAATTTTTTATTAGTGACCATTACAAATATTAATCTCACAACATCATGCAACAATTTAGCCATCGTCTATGTTCCTTGTGTAAAGTAGCAACTATGAATATCAACTCTAAATATGCCAAAAAGGGACTAGACAATTATTGTCTTTCAATTCTTGGTTTGGTTCATTAAAATATATCCCAGAGACCACTGAGCTCTGCCGCCTTCAATATCTGGATGACAAAATGATCATCGTGTGACATGCGTGTATGGCAAAATGATCATCACAAGACGCGCGTGTTTGGCAAAATGGCATCGCACTCAAACCATTTCTATGTCTTTTCATTGGTCAATGTTCATGACGTCAACTGTATGGCAAAATTTAAAAAATGGCATACGCACGTATCGCACACACCATGACTTAAATTAATTGAAAACAAGATGGCCACATCACTGTATGGGCCTACTGAACTCTTACTCAAAATTACGAGGGACAAAACACCTCCAAAAACCCGACTTACTGCCTTGGGCGGTCTGCAGCACTTCTGTATTTCTTTTTCCAAGTCCCGCAGCAGTTTCCCCTCGTACAGTAATACTATAGTTTGAATATGGCCAGAGGTTCCTCAGGGTTGCGTTTTGGGCCCTCACTGTGATTGATGTTGAGTTAAAGACCCTGCGTAGACTGCATGCCTCCAGGCTTTCCCCTGTATACTGCACCTGGTAAGTGTTGATCTTACAGCTATCAAGATCAGATGATTTCCAAGTCACTTGGATGGTAGAGGAAGGGTTGTCTCCGGGTCTCAACACAAGGTCTCTTACTTTTTCAGGGGCTGCGGAAAAATTACAACTACATTCTTACTTTCATAATAGATATGTAATTTGCCTCGGGCATAAAGAATATTAATTTTGGTTTTTACCCATACACCGATGAGTGTTAGCACTGTATACTCAGTACTTTTCCGAGTCCTGTGAAAAAAATATCACAGGCATATTACTCGGGTGGGATTCCAACCCACAACCTTTGCAATTCTAGAGCAGTGTCATACCAACTACAATGTAGACTACCGAGATTGCCCGGTAGCTAGAGGCAGTTTGAATCCTTTGTTTTGGCAGCGGGTACCGCAACGATATTAAATAGATGTTAAATTTGCATCGGGATAAAGAATATTAATTGTTGGTTTTTACCAATACACCGCTGTGTGTTAGCACTGTATACTCAGTACTTTCCCAAGTCCTATGAAAAAATATCACAAGCATGTTACTTGGGTGGGCTTACTTTTGTTCTTTATGGGGATGTAACAGTTCTTATATTACAAACCCTTACTATGCTGTTACTACCTCTGTATTGTTCCTTATGTGCAATAGCAATAATGGATATCGATACTCAATGTACAAAAATGTGTTCTGACTATTTATCTTTCCAACCTCATTATGGGTATCATGGATTAAAATCCAGAGACAAGTGAGACCCCAAAAGCAACATTGCTAATTTTGGTCGCTGCAACAAAAATAAAAAGCACTAAATCGTTGACAAAACATGATTGCTTTCCCCAAACACAGAATCATCTTGTTTAATTAACTTTAACAAAAAAATTTTCAGTTAATATCAAAAAAGTTAATTTATGGAACCAGAACGATATAAATTAAGTTTCGCTTAAAAAAAGACACCTCAATCTGCCCTGCCTTCTATTTTAAAGTAGGAAAATGTTATTGAACACAAGGGCAGGACGTGCATGTCCACATGGGGAAGGGTTTAATAGGAGTTTTCAGGCTATTTAAAGGCAGTGGACACGATGTGTAATTACTCAAAATAATTACTAGCATAAAACCTTACTTGGTAACGAGTAATGGGGAGCTGTTGATAGTACAAAACATTGTGAGAAACGGCTCCCTCTGAAGTAACATAGTTTTTGAGAAAGAAGTACTTTTCCACGAATTTGATTTTGAGACCTCAGATTTAGAATTTGAGGTCTCGAAATCAATCATCTGAAAGCACACAACTTCGTGTGACAAGGGTGTTTTTTCTTTCATTATTATCTTGCAACTTCGATGACCGATTGAGTTCAAATTTTCACAGGCTTGTTATTTTATGCATATGTTGAGATACAGCAAGTGAGAAGACTGGTCTTTGACAATTACCAATAGTTTCCAGTGTCTTTAATCACAGTTTTTCCGTTTATTTATAAATAATCTGAAATCAGACAAAAGTAGGAAGAATATAATGCATGTTTTTGTCAAAGTGTTCCCTTACCTGCCGTACTAGTGGTGGCTCTCACCCATTCACTCCATATGCCAAGCTTTTTCTCTCCGATGGCCTGAACTCTGAATTCGTAGTCGGTGCATGATTTAAGGTCTCTAAACACAAAAGACAGATCAATCATGTCCACTTCCATGTCATCATCAACACTGTCACTTTCATTGTCATTGATCTCGTTGAATTCATAATTGTAACCAGTAATATTATCATGCTGTGATTCACAGTCCAGCTCACTCCAAGTGAACTGGATGGAGTCCATTGTGGTGTTGCTAACCATAACATCTGTGATTTGTCCAGGAGCTATTATTGGTTTGGAAAGAAAGGGGAGGAGGAGAGAAAGGTATTATGCAGTCAATATTCAATTATTTACTAGATGCAGTAAACATTCCACTTTTTACTATAATGCAATGTGACCTGAACTCTAAGGTAATTTATATCAAAGTCAATTTGTGACATATTATGATTGTACAAAACTAAAAAAAATCCTTGGAAAATGCCTACACCAAAATGTGCACCATATCTGCACTTCAACTGGGTGATAAAAGCTTGACATCACCTTGGATTAACCTTAATGGGTGCGTTCGTTTAGCTTCCCTGGGTCGACCCCGGTGTGTGGCAGTTTTCTTTTCCAGGACGAACGTAGGTAATTATCTGCACACGTTCGTCCTGGAAAAAAAACCTGCCACACACCGGGGTCGACCAGGGCAGCTAAACGAACGCACCCAATGTATAGACACCTGAGGGCAAAGTCTTTCAAACAATTTGGTCCCAGTTAACACCTCAATTGTACGGGTACATTTTGAAGAGCGAGGAGAGATTTGTGGAATTCAAGTCAATTTTATATGATCTATTATTAAAAAGAAAAAAAAACCATCGCAGCCAAAGGCTGAATTGAAGTCAAATTTCTACAAAGAGATAACAAATATACACACTTCGAAGAGCAAAGTTAAAAAACAAGATTTACAAAGATGATTAAAAACCTGTAGTGGTTCAAGAAGTTTCAAACCAAAACCGCCTTAAAATTGGGACTACCAAAATCTACAAATAGATAGCAATTGACAAGCAAAAGAAGCTAATCAAACCTGACCCCCCCCCTAAATCCCCATCAGAGGCCTTTTTATTTCAAAAGATCAGCAGAACTCACCATCAGCGTAGGTAGAAATCAGTCTCTCCTCAGAAGGATCTCCTTCCCCTGCTAATGTTGACGCTCTCACCACCACCTTGTACAACGACTTTGGTCTTAGGTCAACCAAGAATACTTCTGTATCAGTTGTGACCTGAATGAATGTTTCATTAGAGGTCGTCTCACATTGCTTGATTTCGGTTAAGGAGTACGTAATGGTGTAGTTCTCGATGGAACAGGGGTTTGATGCGGAGCTCGGGGATCGCCACTGGATCGTCGCAGCTGTGGCATTTCTGAAGTCTGGTTTTGATGGTTTTGCAACTTGTCCAGGGACTGCGAGAGAATAATATCATGAAGTATTCTAAGCTACAAATGGTTCGACTAATTGATATAAACATACATAATAAGAAATATTAATGAAGCCTTAAAGGGAAAGGACACTTAAAGGCACCTTTGGTAATTGTCAAATACCAGTATTCTCACTTGGTGTATCCCAACATATGCAAATTATAAAAAATACGTGAAAACTTTTACTCAATTTGTCATCGAAGTTGCAAGAGAATAATGAAAGAAATAACACCCTGTTGCTCAAATTGTTGTGCTCTGAGATGCCTGAGAAAGACTTCAGACCTGAAGTCTTTCTCATATTCAAATATTTTAGTGAGTAATTACTTCTTTCTCAAAACTATGTTACTTCAGAGGGAGCCGTTTCTCATGTTTTATACTACCAACAGCTCTCTGTTGCTCGTTACAAGTAATTTTTACGCTAATATGTTTTTGAGTAATAACCAACTGTGTCCAGTTTACCTTTAAGAAGCAAAAATAAAAAGAAAATCAATCTCACCTGTCACATTGGTTGTGAAATTGAGAGGATTGCTTTGGAGGCCCATTCCAGCACTAGTCCATGCAGCCACAGTGAAATCATAGAAGGTACAGGGTATCAACGACTCAAAAGATACAACTTCATTGGTCATGTTTGCAGCAATTGCTTCTGTAGAGTTACCGAACGCCAGGTAATAACTGTACAATGTAATCCTACCATGGGTGTCCTCACACATGGGTGGGGACCAGCTAAAAGAGGCGGTGAACGGGCCGACGGCTGTAAGGGTAACATTTGTCACTGGTTCCGGAGCTGAAATAAACGGATGACAACTATACTTCAACTTTTTAGTGTGACACTAATAATCTGGCCTCAGTCAAGAGTTCTGGTAGCTTAGTCACTAGCCTTTCTGAGGTATGGTTGACATAATAACAGGCATGCAACTACCCGTAAAAAAAAAAGAGGAAAATTTTCAAAGGCAAAACACAAGTGCGGAGCGAGGCAGCCGAAACGCCACGGGACATGATACCCACAACGGGTACCCTAGAAAATGTTGAGGTTCATTATGCTCTTAGGTGCATTGTTAGCATGTACTAGGCTTATTTTACATGATTGTAGTTGTACACTATTGTTGCCAGGCATATATTAGGCTTTTAAAAAAAATCAGAAAAAAAGAAAAAAAAAATCACATTTAAAAATTAAAAAAAAAACGCGGAATTCCGGAAGAGTTGCATGCCTGTAATAATAATAAGAGGGGCCTATTTCCCTTGGCCTTCAGCTTCGAGAAATAGGTCCCTCTTCTAGTCACTCAAAGTCTCTCGGGGAATAGACGTTAACTAGTTACCTCATTGCCAGTCAATATGTGTATACTAGTTCATTTAAAAAAATGTCGTCTCAGTGCTCCCACGCGAGTACAAAGCCCTGAGCTGCCGTGGCGCTCCAGTGGCTTTTTCAAACCACTATATCAACCTCTACCCTCACAGGTACCCATTTATACCCCTGGTTGAAGAGAAGCAACTATAGTAAAGTATCTTGCTCAAGGACACAAGTGTCACGACAGGGATTCGAACCCACACTCCGGTGACTCAACCACCAGAACTTGAATTTGATGCTATTAACCACTCGACTTTGACACCCTGCATAAGATTAGCTAGAACACATACGAATATAATATAGACATTTAGCGACCAAGAAACCCTACAATAGACCTTTATCGTGCTGTCTCCATCTTGGTCGTGTTCTTTGTATCGGATTACAATAAAGAATGCTAATAATCATTTTGCAAATAGGAACCAGACTATTTTGCTGCACATTGATAACAGTCTATAGACCAATCCGACGAAACTAAATTGGTAACGCCTTCTATTGAAAATTACCAACTGAGGAAGACACCGCAGAAAATGGCGCGCGGTGCTCAACACTTGCGCGCCCGGTGCGCGTCAGATTGGTTTATATGCATTAAAACAAAACAAGATTTATGCAAACCTGATTCCAGAGTTGAGACATTGACGTCCACCACCTCCCCTAATCCTGAAGTTGTGACGGCTCTCACAGATACAAGATAAGCCGAAGCAGCTAAAAGATCTTGAATGGTGTAGTTCCTACTCACACTCTCTACCGTCACATTGTACTCGTGGCTCTTTAGGACTGGCGCTGAACAATGCAGATACCTTAGGAATTTGTAGCTGATCAGGTAGTGGGTGATATTACACGATACGTTGGTTGGGAGATCCCATGTGACTCGGATGGAATTACTTGTGGTGGAGGATTGGATGTTATTCACTACATCTGGGGCTGTTGAAGAACAATATTAGTTTGAAGAAAAAAATAATTTTGTTACTACATACTTAAAAATACATTTAAAACCAAAATGACTACTCTTTAAAACCATGATACACTTTCGGTACAGGAAAAAAAAAAAGTTCACAGATTTACAAATAATTTATAGGGTTTACAGAAGGTAATGGTGAAAGACTTCTCTTGAAATATTGTTCACTGAAATTCTTTACTTTTTTAAAAAACATTAAAACAATATCAATTCTCGACAGCGAGAATTACGGATTTATTTTAAACACATGTCATGACACGGCGAAACGCGCGGAAACAAGAGTGGGTTTTCTTGTTATTTTCTCCCGACTCCGATGACCGATTGAGCCTAAATTTTCACAGGTTTGTTATTTTATATATAAGTTGTGATACACGTTAGTGCTGGGCGAATAGTGAAATTTTGTTATTCGGATACCGCTGGCCAACTATCCGAAATTAACCGGATATTCGAATAATTTTTTCGCCGCTAGAGGGCGCTATTTAATAAAAAATAAAAAATAAAAAAAATATTTTTTTTTGCCGCTAGAGGGCGCTGTTCGTTTGTGAATGAGATCGTATGGGCGGATTGATATAAGTTTTAGACAGTGTCACTCGGTTCATTCATAAAAATGACCGGATCTAATTTAAAGATGGCGATTTGCTTTTTCTTTTGATCGTGATTGACTCTACGTGAAGGAAAACTTTTGTAATCTTTGAACAAATTACGTCAGAAATGTCATTGTTTTAAATCTTCACGGAGGTGAGCATAGTTAAATACTTAATATATGCTGTTTTATGCTGTTTTAATAGAAGTTTCATAAGGATTCAGAGAAAACATTCATGTCAGTTGTCGCCCGACGTCCGCGGATATTCGGATATTAAAGAATATCCGGTTACTCGGTTGTAATTACAGAAATATCCGGTTTGTAAATAGGTATTCGCGCCCTATGCGGATATCCGGTTAAGAAAAAAAAGGCATTCGCGGTTACGGATAGGAAAACCTATTCGCCATTAACCGGATATTCGAATAATTCGCCCAGGCCTAATACACGTAGTGTGGGACTTGGACAATACTGTTTACCGAAAGTGTATAATGGCTTTAAATCCACGATGCAAATTCTACATCTATTAAATAATATGATTTATTAAGAACCTCATGCTTAACCAACCCTGAGGCGCTTTACAACATAAAAGTTTTGTTTTTGAAGAGTAAAACAAGACACTTTATATTTTAAAAAGACATGAACAGGGTATACCCTTATAATACCATACAATTTGTTTTCACCAACTACACTTGTGCGTTTTAGCACTGAATACTCAGCACTTTCCCGAGTTCTGTAAAAGACAAACACTCGGGAGGGATTCGAACCCACAGCCCCCACACTGCTAAAGCAGATCCAAACACCAGTGATACCATGCACAAGTACATACCTTCTCCATCTGTAGTTACATAAACTGCTTCACTGAATGGACTGTAATTAACCGACGTATGAGCACGAACTTTAAAATGGTACATGGTGCAAGCTGTCAGTCCATTGAAGGTGGCTGAAGTGACATTCGATGATACGCTAGTCTCCGTAGGTTTGGCACCTGCTACTGTTTTAACAAGTTTGTATGTGTACTGAGTGATGGTGCCGTTTCTTTCCTGGCATGCTGGGGGCTGCCAGGTAAAGGTCACTGACCTTGAGGATGTTAAAGTGTTGTTGATAGCGACCGGTATTCCTGGAACTGAAGATAGGAGATAAAAATGACAAATCCTATCAAATAACACTGTGGGGTCCCTATGCGCTGCTAAGTGAAATCTGTAATTGTAAACAGGGGCTATGTATGTTTTCATCCGGGTTTGATCCAGGTTCTTTTGTCTCAGCCTGTTTGACAACCTCTGGAAGAGTGTTCTATAACTGAACTGCTGCATATTAGAAAGAGCGGGAACCGTACGACTTGGTTTTGGATAACTGGGGGGAGTCAGAAGGGATTTATTTGAAGATTGCAGATTCCTGGTTGTTTTGTACTCCTGAACTAAGCTTTGAAGATAAACAGGGGCAATACCATGGATACATTGATAAGTTAGAACCAAAATTTTAAAATCAATTCTAGCCCGTCTTGGTAGCCAATGTAAATCCTTAAGAATGGGTGTGACGGATTCCTGAGTGTGAGTTCTGGTGACAAGTCTAACAATGTTTACACAGAGATTACACCAAAGTTCACGATCACCTCAATTAAATAAACCACAAAGAAAATGTGGGGGTCAAGGGGACGACAAACAAGGTGCTAAACAGTGGCAGTCAAAAGATGGACTTTCAGTCTTACCAGAATCGAGTGTTACAACTTCCTCCGTTCTGCTTTCCCCAAATCCACCCCTAGTCTCTGCTCTCACGGATACCTCATATTTGGACGCTGGCATCAGACCGTAGATCGTGTGTTGTGTACTTAGGTAGCTAACTAAAGCTTCCTCAACAGAGTGGACATTCTCTTCTTCAAGACATTGAAGAACCTTGATCAGTTTGTAAGTGACTTTATAGCTGGTGATGCTGCAGGAGGTGTCGTTGGGTTGCGTCCAATTCAGGTGTATAGATGTTGCTAGGGGTCCTGTTTGCAAATCACCGACTGCCTCTGGAGCTGAAACAAACAAAAATATAATGCTACTGTCATTTTTATCTGAACTCATAAAGCCTTATTATAACTCCAGTCGAGCCGGTCTTGGTTCAGCACGTCAACATCTTCTGACTGAACCAAGATCTTAACACCTCCTGGGGTGACAGATCTTTCCATATACTGCTGCTCCTCGTCTTTGGAACAGCCTTCCTCACAACATTTGCTCTATTTCAACCCTCAACTTCTTCAAATTCTCATGTTAAATGCCTACAACTGCACAGTTTAATTATGCCTTGCTTTTTCTGTTAATTGTTCCTTTTTGTCGCGCCTTGAGTGCCTATTTGTTAGGTGGATATGTTGCGCTTTACAAGTATTATTATAATCATTACATGTAAAACACATGATTATTCATTGACAAGCTTGTTTGTTTAGATGTATTTAACGTTCAAGGGAACTCGGCAAACTCCCTCAAGGGGATATACATGTAAAAGGGAAGGTACATGTTTCGTAATTACTCAAAACAAGTATTAACTTTAAACTGACTTGGTAACGAGCAGTGGAGAGCTGTTGATAGTATAAAACATTGTGGGAAACAACTCCCTCTGACGTAATGTAGTTTTTGAGAAAGAGGTAATTTCTCACTAAAATAATAAAAGACTTCTAGCTAGAAGTCTTTTATTCCTATTTGAAAGCACACAAATTTGCCAACAAGGGTGTTTTTCCTTTCATCATTTTCTCGCAACTTCGATGACCGATTGAGCCCAAATCTTCACAGGCTTGTTATTTTATGCTTATGATGGGATACACCAAGTGAGAATACGGGTCTTTGACAATTACCAAACGTGTACAGTGCCTTTAAGACAGAAATGGCAACAGCCAATCTCTGTCATACAAACATATTGGTTTAACGCTATTAATGTATATTGCACAAATCAAGAAGTTGTGATTCAGTAACTAGACGCTAACACTTTACCATGTACTGGTTGGTGCTGTGGTGCAGTATGCAGCCAATCAAACCAGGAACACTAAGGGTGAACCTCTTCTCTTTTCGATAAGTGCACTGGGTCCTTTTATGTGCACTACACAACACAAGGGACCAACAGGCTTTACGTCCCATCCGAAGGATGCAGCAATAATGGTTAAGTCTTCCTTAAGGGCACTAGTGTCACAACCGGGTTTGGAACCCACAATGTGCTGAACCAGAAACACCAGAGCTTGAGCCTGGTGCTCTTATCCACTCGGTCACCACCCGCAACGAATTACATACAAATGTACATACCTTCTCCATCTGTAGTTACTACAACTGCATCACTGAATGAACTGTTGCCAACAGACGTCTGCGCAAGAGCTTTAAAATGGTAGTCGGTACACGCTGTCAGTCCGTCAAAGGTGGCTGAAGTGACATTTGGTGATACACCTATCTCATTGAAAAGTGCCTTTGTTGCGGTATTAACAAGTTTGTAATAATACTTTGTGAGGGTGCCATTTCTCTCCCTGCATGCTGGGGGTTGCCAGGTGAAGGTCACTGACCTCGAGGACTTACTAGTGTTCATGATATCAATCGGTATCCCTGGAACTGTAAGCAGGAATAAAAAACACAACCATTTTGATGAGGACTAACTGATTAGATAAGTTATTTACAAGAAGTTCCCTCGATTAACTAAGCGAAAGTAGTAGTCCCAACCGATTTCCTACCTTCTGCCCAGGGCCCAATTTCATAGAGCTGCTTAAGCAGAAAATAATGCTTAACAATTGTCTGCTAAGCAGGAATGAGAAGGATACCAGTCACAGATTGTACATGTGACATGGTATTTTGGCTGGTAACATTATTCTGGTAAGCATTATTTTGTTGTGCTTAGCTACTTTTTGTGCTTAAGCAGCTCTATGACGTTGGGCCCAGGTAATAAGCAGGACAGTTCTTTCCAGAACTGAGAAGTCTCAAAAATTCTGAAAATCTACTCCGCCGTAATGGAGTACATGTATAGCAAGACAGTTCTCTAAAGAACAAAATCTACCCAGCAAGTAGATATACACAGGGTGTACCGCAAACCAAATATACATTGATACCTCACCATGTAATGTTGCAAAACCAACAACAAACCATACCATTAATTTGTGTAAAGGGAGATACTCCACAAATTAATGATCATAAACATTTGATGTGAGGCAACGCAATTGTTGATAACTCATAATATTTGAGAAACCATTCCCTTCTCATAAATGTGGTTTTAGAGAGAGATGGATTCAAAAGAATTTCATACTGAAATAAATAACTAAATAAATAGTACATACCATCCTGTTGGGTTGACACGCTTTCTTCAACAGCTTCCCCAGCCCCTGCTGATGTTAACGCAACTACAGACACAACATACTCTGAGTAAGGCGATAGGTTCGTTAGTCTGGTATTGTTATCCAAGGAATTGACTGTCATACTGTTTTCTTCAGTGGTTTCTTCACATGCCAGATGCTTGACGAGGCGATAGTTTATGTTGTAACGGAGAATCTCACAGGAGGTGATGGATGGAGGCTGCCACGAAACTTCAACAGCTCTTTTCCCGGGGGTAAGCTGGAGATTCATGACTTTACCTGGCACTAAATTCAAGAAAAATATACATTGATTTATTTATCTCTTTTTTAGCTAATGTCAATGTGAAAAACTGTATGCTTTTTGAGATTTTTAATGTAAAACACTGTATAAACAATAAATTGTTTCTATTATTATCACTATTTTTATTTATTATGAGGAAAAATGTTTCTGTCAGATATGTTTCTCAGATTGTATACTCCAATCATGGATTATTCTTCCGGCAGGGACATAAACTGCTTTGTTTTTTTTTGCAATATCCTTAACAAGAAATGCTCAAAAAAATCATAGCTCCACTGATAGGGGTTTGTAAATGCACTGGGTTCTTTTACATGCACTACACAACACACTGGACCATCGGCTTTCAACCCATCCGAAGGATGCAGCAATAATGGTTGAGTCTTCCTTAAGGGCACCAGTGTCACAACCGGGTTTGGAACCCACAATCTGCTGAACCAGAAACACCAGAGCTTGAGCCTGGTGCTCTTATCCACTCGGTCACCACCCGCAACGAATTACATACAAATGTACATACCTTCTCCATCTGTAGTTACTACAACTGCATCACTGAATGAACTGTTGCCAACAGACGTCTGCGCAAGAACTTTAAAACGGTAGTCGGTACAAGCTGTCAGTCCGTCAAAAGTGGCTGAAGTGACATTTGGTGATACACCTATCTCATTGAATAGTGCATTTGTTTCGGTATTAACAAGTTTGTAATAATACTTTGTGAGGGCGCCATTTCTCTCCCTGCATGCTGGGGGTTGCCAGGTGAAGGTCACTGACCTCGAGGACTTACTAGTGTTCATGATATCAATCGGTATCCCTGGAACTGTAAGCAGGAATAAAAAACACAACCATTTTGATGAGGACTAACTGATTAGATAAGTTATTTACAAGAAGTTCCCTCGATTAACTAAGCGAAAGTAGTAGTCCCAACCGATTTCCTACCTTCTGCCCAGGGCCCAATTTCATAGAGCTGCTTAAGCAGAAAATAATGCTTAACAATTGTCTGCTAAGCAGGAATGAGAAGGATACCAGTCACAGATTGTACATGTGACATGGTATTTTGGCTGGTAACATTATTCTGGTAAGCATTATTTTGTTGTGCTTAGCTACTTTTTGTGCTTAAGCAGCTCTATGACGTTGGGCCCAGGTAATAAGCAGGACAGTTCTTTCCAGAACTGAGAAGTCTCAAAAATTCTGAAAATCTACTCCGCCGTAATGGAGTACATGTATAGCAAGACAGTTCTCTAAAGAACAAAAACTACCCAGCAAGTAGATATACACAGGGTGTACCACAAACCAAATATACATTGATACCTCACCATGCAATGCTGCAAAACCAACAACAAAACCATACCATTAATTTGTGTAAAGGGAGATACTCCACAAATTAATGATCATAAACATTTGATGTGAGGCAACGCAATTGTTGATAACTCATAATATTTGAGAAACCATTCCCTTCTCATAAATGTGGTTTTAGAGAGAGATGGATTCAAAAGAATTTCATACTGAAATAAATAACAGAATAAATAGTACATACCATCCTGTTGGGTTGACACGCTTTCTTCAACAGCTTCCCCAGCCCCTGCTGATGTTAACGCAACTACAGACACAACATACTCTGAGTAAGGCAATAGGTTCGTTAGTCTGGCATTGTTATCCGAGGAATTGACTGTCATACTGTTTTCTTCAGTGGTTTCTTTACATGCCAGATGCTTGACGAGGCGATAGTTTATGTTGTAACCAAGAATCTCACAGGGGGTGATGGATTGAGGCTGCCACGAAACTTCAACAGCTCTTTTCTTGGAGGTAAGCTTGAGACTGATAACTTTATCTGGCACTAAATTCAAGAAAAACATACATTCATTATTTATCAATAATTATAATTATTTCATTAATCTCTTTTTAGCTAAATGTTAATATGAAAAACTGTCTGAACAGCGTCTTGAGATTTTTATGTTAAAGGCAGTGGACACTATTGGTAATTGTTAAAGACCAGTGTTCTCACTTGGTGTATCTCGACATATGCATAAAATAACAAACCTGTGAAAATTTAGCCCAATCGGTCATCAAAGTTGCGAGATAATAATGAAAGAAAAAAACACCCTTGTCACACGAAGTTGTGTGCGTTTAGATGGTCGATTTCGAGACCTCAAGTTCTAAATCTGAGGTCTTGAAATCAAATTCGTGGAAAATTACTTATTTCTCGAAAACTATGGCACTTCAGAGGGAGCCGTTTTTCACAATGTTTTATACCATCAACCTCTCCCTATTACTTGTCACCAAGAAAAGTTTTATGCTAATAATTATTTTGAGTAATAACCAATAGTGTCCACTGCCTTTAAAGGCTATATTTACAATAAATTATTAATGTTATTATTAATATTATGAGGAGAAAATTTGCATTTTGCGTTTCTTAAATTGTGTATTCCAATCCTGGATTATTCTTCCAGTGTGGACATAACTGCTCCGGATTTTCGGCAATATCCATAACAAGAAATGTTCACAGATCAGTTTTATTGTATATACATTTAAACAGGATAAAAACAATTACATTTTTCCAAAACCAAAAGGTATACGATCTTTAAGAGGTACTGAGGTAAAAAATCATAGCTTCACTGATTGCTCAATTTCCACATAGATGTTTTTTTAAAGGCCTGGACAATTGGTAATTACTCAAAATAATTTTTAGCATAAAAACTTACTTGGTAACGAGAAATGGAGAGCTGTTGATAGTATAAAACATGAGAAATGGCTTATGAAGTAATTTCTCACTTAAATATTTGAATTGAACTCGAGTACTCAGCTTAGGTCTCGAATTCCAGGCATCTGAAAGCACACAACTTGTGCAACAAGGGTGTTTTTTCTTTCATTGTTGTCTCGCAACTTCGATGACCAATTGAGTTCAAATTTTCACAGGTTTGTTATTTTATGCATACGTTGAGATACCAAGTGAGAATACTGGTCTTTGACAACTACTAAAGGTGTCCAGCAGCCGATTTCACACAATGCTAGGATTAATCTCGAATTGATATATAGTAACAATGGAGAGTCTTTAAAGGAACACGTTGCCTTGGATCGGTCGCAATGGTATTTGACAAGCGTTTGTAACCTTTTGTTATAAAATGCATTTGTGGTTACAAAGATGTATTAAAAGTAGAATATAATGATCCACACAAATCTGCCTCGCAATTGCGTGGTCTTCCATTTACTTTGTGAACTAACAAGGTCGGCCATTTATGGGAGTAAAAAATTTGACTCCCATAAATGGCAAACCATGTAAGTCAACGAGGTAAAAGGAAAACCATGCAATTTAAAGTGATACTTGTATGGATATTAGCATTCGTACTGTTATTGGACATAGGAAACATGACCAAGATGGTGGCTAAATGACAAAGGTCAGACTGTCGAGTGTGTTTTTACCTGCACTTGGTGTCATCAGATTCTGAATCTGGCTGAAGGACCCATTACCCACTGACGTCCATCCTCTAACATGAAACTCGTACTCAGTGCAAGGCAACAAATTCCCAAAGGTATGATTTCTAACGCTTGAATCATTAACTCCTTCTTCAGCGATCTTTCCTCCAGACGTCAGGAGCTGATAGTGGTACCCTAAGATAGTACCATTCCTATCCTCACAAGCAGGTGCCTTCCACTTGGCATCAATGGCAGAGTTTTCTAATTTAGCAAAAACAATTATAGGTGGTCCAGGAACTATTAAGAGAAAAAAAGGTACATCTACATGTTATGCTAGTTTCAATCACAAATAACAAGAAAAAAATCCCCTTTAAAGGCACTGGACACATTTGGTATTTGCCAAAGACCAGTACTATCACTTGGTGTATGCCAATGCATATTATAACAAATCTGTGAATATTTGGGCTCAATTGGTCATCGCGTTAAAGAAAATAACGAAGGGGAAAAAAACACCCTTGTTGCACAAATTTGTGTGCTTTTAGATGCCTGGGAAAGGCTTCATGCCTGAAAGTCTTTCTCAAGTATTTGAGTGAGAAACTATCTCTTTCTCAAAAACTTCCGAGGGAGTCATTTCTCACAATGTTTTATACTATTGACAGCTCTCCATTGCTTGTTACCAAGTAACCTTTTATGCAAATATATTTTGAAAAAATTTCCGAAACATGTCCAGTGCCTTTAAGGCATACCCTGCTGGCTGCTGCTTCCCAGCTTCGTATCGTAACTTGGGTGTGATCCCTGGCCACACAACAGCTAACAATTCCATTGCTTCTGACTGGCACCCCCGAGCAAAAAAATTTACAAAATAGGGCGACCGCCAACATGGGGCTAGATAGCTCAGTTTGTAGAGGGCCAGCATTTGGTTCAGAGAGGTTGTAGGTTCAAATCCCGAATTTTAATCACAAAAAATAAAATGAAGTTTTGTTCCACTTCTGGGATGTTCGATGGCCTATAACAATATTTTTGTGCCACGAACCTGACCCCTTACAAACTCAGGCAACCAAATGAGAAAGCTATGTTATACTCCTTTGTGAAATTATCAACAATTTTACTTGGTTAGAAGATCTATAAATAAAAAAAATACATCAACATGTGAAGGTTAAATTATTTCACTCAAACTCCACATTGCCAAACTAATGCTACAATTCAAATTCATTCTCCAATTAAAACAATGCATGCACATTGTTCACTAACACATGCAACATTCCATGAATGATAAACATGTTCTGTGTGACAGGGAACTCACGTTAACTGTTTTACTTATCATTTAAAACTTGAAAAAGGCACTCAACTATAATTGCTTCGTGAATAATTGGGTAGGTAGTGTATCCTGCTCTACCAGCCAGGCTCCTAGCAGATGATTACCCTTCTTACAGACTGCGAAGGGGGTAACCCTGTTTCAGCCCCAGGAGTAACCCCGTTTCAGCCCCAGGAGTAGGTGGCACTATGCCCCTGGTGGCAGTTGACTTGAGTCGACAGCTCAAATCAGTTGAATAAGCACTCACTTTAGCCCTTTTCACACTGTATTTTTTATCCCCATGGAACACAGCCATGGGGTGGCCATAGGAGTTTTTTATCCTATGGTTACTGCGATGAATTTTCACAGTGTTCCTGCCTTGGTCCCTATAGA
Organism: Asterias amurensis; assembly: GCF_032118995.1. Taxonomy (NCBI): domain Eukaryota; kingdom Metazoa; phylum Echinodermata; class Asteroidea; order Forcipulatida; family Asteriidae; genus Asterias; species Asterias amurensis. The sequence continues at coordinate 1,458,311 of NC_092660.1, forward strand.
CCTTTATAATGGTGCAGCCATCTTGAATTTCACCCATTGATATCAATGAAACCAAACCGTGGCTGGAAGAACAAAATAGTCTGGTTCCTTTTTGAAAAATGATTATTAGCATTCATTTTGGTTACTCGATACGAGGAACATGTCCAAAATGGAGGCAGCATGATAAAGGTCTATTCCCTGGGCTTCTGGTTGCAAGATCCAAGAATATGCAATGGTTTTACCGCTTAGACCTACTCTAGAGCAGGAGTGGATATTCCCCGGGGTACATGTATGCCCATTAACCGGGGTAGATCACGGGTATAGAGTGATCCATGAGTGAAAGAGCCGGCCGTTATTCCCTGGGGTTTCCCCCAGGGAATCGGATAGTGTGAAAAAGAATTTTGAAGTTGTCGTCTGGACTTGTAAATTGGGCGATAACTCCTTAAAACAATCTTACACAAAATTATTTAAATTGTGGGATGGCCCAGTTGAGGGTGGGTCAGGGGAACTTAAAGAATAATTCCTAATCTCTGACCTGATTCAGAGGTGTTCTTAGTCATCTGAGCTCCTTCAGTCGATTCTCCAGCACTAGTTATGGCTACTACTTCCACTCCATACATGGTGTGTGGCAGCAAGTCACCAATCACAAGGGAATCATTCCCCGTTGTCTTCTGCTTCTGAACTAAGTTCTTTCCGGTTATCTCATCACATTTTCCTTGTTGAATCAGCCAGTATGTTATCTTGTAGGTGATCTCAGAACAGAGTGTGTTGATTGGACGAGACCAACTGAGCTGGAGGGATGTTGCATTCAGTGCTAAACCAATCAAATTAACCGGTTTTCCTGGCACTAATATCACACAAACAAGAAACAAACAAAAAACACAAACATAATGCACGACAGGCACGTAGATGATTATAAATGAGGAATGTACAAAACAAACAATACACAAGAAACAAAAACACAAACAAAACCCCAAAACACAAACAAAATGCTCGATACATGTAAGTTAATCGGTAGATGGTTGTGAATGAGAAATGTACACATCATACATTCACATGCAAAAATGAGAAATCAAACAGATGAAACATGTACAAACAATGTATGGAAAACAAGTGTGGACATTAAGTTAATGGATATGTTTTTTGTTATTGTTGAAATAACGGTGATGAATTCAAATGAAAACACACAATTCCTAAGATACAGAAAATGTACCGGCAGCTGAATCTACATTTGCGTGCTGTGTGGGTGTGCATTTCTCTTGCACTGATCTTTACGCTAACTAGATACTAAAACGTCTACACTGTGAGACATTTTAGAGAGACCGACAATAATATTAGTTTATACTCAGCGCCTTGAATACCTTGTTTGGTAGATACGTGCGCTTTATAAGACTTCAATATTATTAATATAAAGGCGCTGAGTATATCAAAAACTTGCAGACAGATACATGTACATGAAGGTTATTGAAGTGATGCATTCTATGCCAAATTATGTAGCACCTTATAAGGGTTTACAAGGTGCTGTGGCGCATTGAGCAGCCACAGCCAGGAACACCGGGGCGAACCCCTTCTCTTTTCGATAAGTGCCCTGCTTAAGGACACAAGTGTCACGGCGGCTGGGCACCTTAGGGCTTGATAGCTCAGTTGGTAGAGCACCAGCATGTTATTCTGGAGGTCAAAGGTACAAATCCTGCTTAAGGCAATTTTTCTTTGCTCTACCCCCAAATTTATAACGAATATACACATTCAGTTTCCATTGTGGTTTATTATTTGACGTTCTAAGATTTCTTCGATGAGTTAAAAAAGTTTTGTGTGTGCTTTTACCTGCACTTGGTGTCATCAGATTCTTAATCTGGCTGAAGGACCCATTACCCACTGACGTCCATCCTCTAACATGAAACCCATACTCAGTGCAAGGCAACAAATTCCCAAAGGTATGGCGTCTAACGCTTGAATCTTTAACTCCTTCTTCAGCGATCTTTCCTCCAGACGTCAGGAGCTGATAGTGGTACCCTAAGATAGCACCATTCCTAACTGCACAATCAGGTGCCTTCCACTTGGCATCAATGGCAGAGTTTTTTAATTTAGCAAAAACAATTCTAGGTGGTCCAGGAACTATTAAGAGAAAAAAAAAGGTACATCTACATTAACTTTGGTTTTTACCCATACACGGATGTGTGTTAGCACTGTATACTCAGTACTTTCCCGAGTCCTGTGAAAAAATATCACATGCATGTTACTCGGGTGGGATTCGAACCCACGACCCTTGCAATTCTAGAGCAGTGTCTTACCAACTAGACTACCGAGGTTGCCCGGCAGCTAGAGGCAGTTCGAATCCTATGTTTGGCAGCGGGTACCGCAACGATATAATAGATGCTAAATTTGCATCGGGGATAAAGAATATTAACTTTGGTTTTTACCCATACACCGATGTGTGTTAGCACTGTATACTCAGTACTTTCCCGAGTCCTGTGAAAAAATATCACAGGCATGTTGCTCGGGTGGGATTCGAACCAACGACCCTTGCAATTCTAGAGCAGTGTCTTACCAACTAGACTACCGAGGTTGCCCGGCAGCTAGAGGCAGTTCGAATCCTATGTTTGGCAGCGGGTACCGCAACGATATAATAGATGCTAAATTTGCATCGGGGATAAAGAATATTAACTTTGGTTTTTACCCATACACCGATGTGTGTTAGCACTGTATACTCAGTACTTTCCCGAGTCCTGTGAAAAAATATCACAGGCATGTTGCTCGGTGTTACTTTTTTCACAGGACTCGGTTGAGGGTGGGTCAGGGGAGCTTAAAGAATAATTCCTTATCTCTGACCTAATTCAGAGGTGTTATTAGTCATCTGAGCTCCTTCAGTCGATTCTCCAGCACTAGTTATGGCTACTACTTCCACTCTATACATGGTGTGTAGCAGCAAGTCACCAATCACAAGGGAATCATTCCCTGTTGTCTTCTGCTTCTGAACTAAGTTCTCTTCAGTTATCTCATCACATTTTCCTTGTTTAATCAGCCAGTATGTTATCTTGTAGGTGATCTCAGAACAGAATGTGTTGATTGGACGAGACCAACTGAGCTGGAGGGATGTTGCATTCAGTGCTAAACCAATCAAATTAACCGGTTTTCCTGGCACTAATATCACGCAAACAAGAAACAAACAAAAAACCACACACATAATGCACGACAGACAGGTAGATGATAATGAATGAGAAATGTACACATCAAACAATAAACAAGAAACAAAAACACAAACAAAACCCCAAAACACACACAAAATGCTTGATAAGTTGGTAGATGGTTGTGAATGGGAATTGTACAGATTAAACATTCTCATGCAAAAATGAGAAATCAAATGGATGAAACACGTACAAAACAATGTATGGAAAACAAGTACAGACATGTGTTATTTGATATTAAAGGCACTGGACACCTTTGATAATTGTCAAACACCAGGTTTCTCACTTGGTGTATATCCCACCATATGCATAAAATAATAAACCTGTAAAATTCAGACTCAATTTGTCAACAAAGTTGCAAGAGAACAATGAAAGAAAAAAAAACCTTGTTGCATAAAATTTGTGTGCTTTCAGTTGCTTAATAAAAGGCTTCAGGCCTAAAGTCTTTTATTATTTGAGTGAGAAATTACCTCTTTCTCAAAAACTACATAGGTTACTTAAGAGGGAGCAGTTTCTCACAATGTTATATACTATCAACAGATGTCCATTGCTCGTTACCAAGTAAGTTTTTACGCTAACAGTTATTTTGAGTAATTACCGATAGTGTCCAGTGCCTTTATAAAAATAAATGATATTAAAATGAAGTTAAAAGTTCCCAAGATGCAAATATTCTAATGTCAGAGTTCAAGTCAAGTCTGTTGCGCGCAAGTCAATTACGTGCCGATCTCATGCTTAATGCGTGTAATAATAATAATAATAATAATAATAACAATAATAATACTTGGTTCTTATATAGTGCTTTTTCACACCCTTAAAGGGGCAAATCAAAGCGCACACTTTTTTCTCTGCATGGTATATGGAGCTACGATTTGAAGTATGAAATGCATATGCGAGACACTTACCTCGGCAAGTTGTATTTCCTTGAGCAGGGGGGCTTGGAGGCCCGGCTCCGCCCACCCCTGGTCTGACTGCAGTTACTCTGAATTCATACTTGGTATCCTCCATTAAACCACTAATAGTATACAAGGCGGTATTCCCCTGTGTCACACCAGCTGTGGTAGTATCATTCGCCTTGGCATCTTTGTACGTAATGATGTAGTTCACGACAGGGGGGTCACCTCTATCGCCAGGTTGGGTTCCCCATGGATTCCAAGTGATCGTTATTTCATTGACCTTTGAACTGTCTATTGTCGGTGAATTGGAAAGATATGGTGGCTCTGTGGAATAACAAACAAGTTTAAAAAGGGATTCACATAAGAAAAAAAACCTCAAATAACTCTTTAAGAAAGGTTCTAAAATCTTTGACAAATTACAAACTTTTACGAATGCAGAACAATGTATACATACCAAAAGCTGTGAGGTTGAATGTCTTTTGAAGCGTTGCATTAGCGTTTGTGCACGTGTACTCATTTTCCCTCGCATCGGCAACGACGACAAATATGTACTCTGTCTTGATTGGCGACTCTGAATCAATGACGTAATCTGCTTCAATGGTCGTTCCGTTGGGTAAAATGAGGACTATGTCTGAGATGTTGGGGCTTCTAACATTCTTTAAGATACAGGTGATGTTAGTGGTCTGGTTGATGTTCACTTCTTGTAGCTCTTCGTATAACATGGGGGCTCGGACTATGAGAAACATAATAATAACAAATTCTTATATAGCGCATTTCACAGTAACTGTCTCAATGCGCTTTACATTAGTGCCCTGGTCATTGGGACAATAATATCCCTTCAATCTTTGTCAGCACCCAGGAGAGTATACAACCTATTATGGACAACCGTAGTGCTCCAAAGGCTTTTTCATACACAATATCCCCATACCCAGTTATACCCCTGGGTGAAGAGAAGCAATTATAGTAAAGTACCGTATTTTCCTGCGGATAAGACGCGTCTTATCTGACTTTTTAGACCCCAAAAACATCGATGCGTCTTATCTTTCGGTGCGCCTTGTCTGCTGACGATTGATTTTTTTTTTTATGATCACTGCGTGAAATAAAAAATACCTTCATGTCCAGTTCAAATCAACGATCTTTGTGTGAAGAATCCTTACTCAATAATGCGGTCGAACAAGGCTATTCAGACACTGTGACCGTATTTTCGTTCGAACAATGCCGCAATCCCCCAGACGGTCCAATTATTCCAACAATGCTGCAACGTGTTTATTCCCCATGACCGTGCTCTCATTCCATTAATGCCGCAATGCGTCTAGCTTTCGGTCCAACAGACGTCGGCAGTGTACAAACGTTTTTCTGTGTGGCCGGGTAGTCGTTCCGAAAACGATTGACAGTCAATAACTTCATACAAACGTCATTCACCCAACCGCTATTGTGTGGTAAACTTTGAGGGTTTATTTTATTTTATTGCTTCAAAACTTCGGGTAGGAACGGTTGTTAAAATCATGGTTGCCCTTGCATGAAACTTGCCTGTAAAATCAACGATGTCCAAGTTCAGACTCGAAAATCTCTCAAAACGACACAGAAAATTAGCCCCAAAACGCAACCGTTCCGAGGTCTGTAAATTTAATCACGCAACACAAAAGCAGATATCACACCTATAGTCGTTGTTACTGTGAGTGTGACAATAAATACAAGAAACATTGAACGCTAGAGGGCGTTTTGGAACATTGTAATAGCGTGAGGTTAAACGCCCTCTATTGGTAAAAATTACGTGAACCAGCAATAAACGCATTGAGACAAGACTCGACGTGTCTGGGCTAGACTGCGCCCCTGTCTTTATCCGGAAGGTCCCTGCCGCTAGATCCAGTGATTCCCTTTGGATACAATGAACGTGCAGTGATATAGATGCCCAATAGTCACTGCTCTCAAGTCCGCAATGGAATTTGACTGCATACGTTCAGGCTATGTCTGGGCATGCTTGGGATCCGCACAGTCACGTGGGAATTTTGGCGCATTTCCAGGCAGCGCAAATGCGACGGCTTAGCGCAACCCGTCGGCGAACATCTGTTGTGCAATCTCGAGATTGAGCAGCGCAATCCACTGTGTACATGTGCATATTAATGTGCATGCAGCGACATCCCGGACGGAGGATACATTACTACACCCACACGCTACGTCCGTCTGTCGTTGCAATGTATCTGTATCAGCAAGGATCCTCGTAGTTTGTGGGGACGTCGGATGTGTCCAGGGAGGCATTGTGTTCATGTTGCAAATAAAATTAACTTCAGACAGTGCGTGGACCATGGTTTCTGCCCGCTGATTGGGCCGAACTTTATGTTATTTACAATATACAGAGTTGGCTGATTGGATAAAGGTCGGTATACGTAGGTTCTCAAAGGCAACAAATTACGTCTTTGTGTCAATGTACCGACACCGGGTGGCGCCAGGTGTTCTTTTGTTTGCGGTTAAACGTGCGCCTTGTGCGGCGGTGCGCCTTGTCTGCTGACGTTTGAAATTTTTTTTGGTCATTTTAGGGTCCTGCGCCTTGTCCGCCGACCGTCTTATCCGCAGGAAAATACGGTATCTTGCTCAAGGAAACAAGTGCCACGCCCGGGATTCGAACCCACACTCTGATGACTTAACTTGATTCGAACTGCCTCTAGGGACCAGGCTGTCCTGGTGGTCTAGCTGGTACAACATCTGCTCTAGATTGGAAAAGATCGAGGGTTCGAATCCCACCCGAGTGATATGCCTATGATTTGGTTTTCATAGAACTTTAGAAAGGACTGAGTGAGGACACACATGGTTGTAAGTGAAAAACCAAATAATAATGTAATGTCCCTTCATACATACCAAAGTTGACCGTTGTTTGAAGCGTGATGTTGTTGTACGCGCATGTATACTCATTATCCATTGCATCAGCAATAACGACAAAAATGTACTCGGCCACAACTGGTGTCTCATATTCAACGAAGTAATCCGATTCGATGGTCGTTCCGTTTGGTAGAATGAGGACGATGTCCGAGACGTTGGGGTTTCTGACATTCTTTAAGATGCATGTGACGTTGTTTATCTGGTTGATGATGACTTCTGATGGCTCTTTGAACAATATGGGGCCTGGGACTACAAGAACACGGAAGACAATTTTCAAAAAGTGAGACCAAACTTAAAGGCAGTGAACACTATTGGTAATTACTCAAAATATTTATTATAAAACCTTTCTTGATTTTGAGTAATGGGGAGAGGTTGATGGTATAAAACATTGTGAGAAACAGCTCCCTCTGAAGTGACGTAGTTTTCGAGAAAGGATTGATTTTCCGCGAATTCGATTTCAAGACCTCAGTTTTGGAAATTGAGGTCTTGAAATCAAGCATCTGAAAGTACACAACTTCGTGTGACCATTGTGTGACAAGGGTGTTTTTTCTTTTATTAATATCTCGCAACTTCGACGACCGATTGAGCTCAAATTTTCACAGGTTTGTTGTTTTATGCATATGATGGGATACACCAAGTGAGAAGACCAGTCTTTGACAATTACCAATAGTGTCCAGTGTCTTTAAGACCAGCTTTGATGTGAAATTGGTCAGTCTGGTAGAAAAACTAGGGTGGTGTCCCCCTGTGACAAACCAGCTGCCTCAGTTTTCCTTTTAGATTGATCTCTGTATGTAATGATCATAGAGCTATATATTGACTTGCTCTGCGTTTAGAAGCCACCCTTGGCGCAGACATGTTTGATGTGTTGCGTGACTACGGAACAATTTTAATTTGAAGAAAACACACATTACTGAGACTTGTTTACATTCGACGTGTGCGCTTACGTATGCGACTGCCCATTCGCGTACGTCTACGCTGCCTAAACGTTTGTGCTAATAAATAAAAAAGGCGTCTCATGAGAAATCAAATACATTTATGTCATACGCACATTCTTTTCTATAATACTAAAATAGTAACTACAACAGCTTGGTTACCGGTAGACAGCTTTATGAAATTGGGCCCAGATTAATTTAGGTAAGCATGTGCATATTTTACGGCAAGAAATTTAGGCGGCTATTATTTCACGAATGACACAGGCTAATAAAATTGACAATAAAAACTGTTTTTTTTGTTTGTTCGATGACACGTAAAAAAGAACGAATGCACTATCATGCAAATAGCCGTACAAAATTTCAAGCTTTTGTATTGGTTTGTACATAAACATGGATGCACCCACACGGCTTCAAAACCTTAGTGCGTGTACAACAGGGTGTTAGCGCTCTAGTCAATATATATAGCTCTATGGTAATGATGTACCACAGGGGGGGGGGGGGGGGTCACTCCTATCAACAGATTGGAATCCAAGAATCTGACAGAGGTGGCTGTCCTCAAGGAATATCAAACAATGTTTTTCATTTAAAAATAAAACAAAAATACACCTACTTTTTTCAAGAAATTATTTAGTCCAAGTGGCATGTTAGCACAAAACCAATACAAAAATGCTCAATAAGAAATTATTATTTAGAGTAGCTCCATTTAAATCCTAAAGTTGTGTATTTGAATATCGTACCTTGGCAATTGATCCCACACCAGCCTTCCTGGCATGATGATCCGACACACTCTCCGGTATCCGCAAGACAGGTAGAGTTATCCTCACAGTGGCAGACACTCTCGCAGTTTGCGCCGTACGTTCCTTCCTTGCATTCTGCAACAACAATAATAATAATAATAGTAATAAAAATAATAATAATTACCAGTTTTTATATAGCGCTTTTCACACCCGAAGGGCGTCCCAAAACGCTTCAAACATTATTACCCTTGGTCACTGGGTCTTCATTCCTTAAACCATCGCAGCTCCCTGGGGAATATACAGCCGGTGCAACAAATATGCGCTACTCAGCTAAATCAATCACAAGAACCATCTCTGCCCTCATATGTACCCGCTTACCCCTGGGTGGAAAGAAGCGATTATGGTTAAGTGTCTTGCTCAAGGACACAAGAGTCATGACCAGGATTCAAACCCACACTTTGCTGAACAGAAACACCAGAGCTTGTTTTTGGTGTTCTCATCCGCTTGACCACGACACACCATGCATCTTTTACTTGAGAAATGACATTACCTTCTGAACAGTCAATGCCACTGTATCCAGCAGCACATGTACATCCAAAGGGTTCTGGCAGACAGAATAGCTTCCCAATGCAGCCAGTGTCGTGAGGATCAGACGAGGCAGTGCAGTCATATTGGCCCTCCTGACCAAAGATATTTCGACCGTGGACTAAAGATTTAACAAAAACAAGATTGGTATTAGAAAATAGATGTTGACTGGGAAGCTTTTGTTCCGATTGGTTTGGGGTGGTAAGGATTTAATTGGAGGTTGTGGCTGTAAGCTGAAACCACCTTTAGTCAACTCAGTGCTATAAGATCATTAAATGCAATTGGTATTATCAAGTCTCCTGACGATGACTTTAGTAATAATAATAATAATAATAGTTGGTTTTTATATAGCGCTTAATACACCATGTCTCAAAGCGCTTCTACATTATTACCGCAGGTCACTGGGCCTTAAATCATTCCTTAAACCATCTCAGCTCCCTGGGGAGTATACGGCCTGTGCCGCCAAATATGTAGCACACTAAGCTAATCAATCACAAGAACCATCTCTGCCCTCACAGGTACCCATTTACCCCTCAAGGACGTGTCACGACCAGGATTCAAACCCACACTCTGCCGAACAGACACACCAGAGCTTGAGTTTGGTGCTCTTATCCGCTCGGCCACGACACCCCACAAGAGCAAGCTAGTTGAAACGTTTATACCAATAAAGAACTAAATCAACGGTATTGAAGTTGATAACGATCCTATAAAGCTAAAGTAGTAGTCCCAGGTAGTAGTTAAAAAGCAGGACAGTTCTTTTCAGAACTGAGAGGTCTCCTAAACAATGCAATAAATCTACTGCGCGGTAGTAGAATATATAGCAAGACAGTTCTCTAAAGAACAAACTCTACCTGGCAACTAGACACACACACATGGTATTATGGCAAACCAAATAATATTTTTACTGATACCTCACCATGCAATGCCTCAAATCATCATGTTATCTTGAAGATTGCCTTATTCACTGTACACTGCTTAATGTGACAAGACCCTAAGGTATAGCAATATGTAAATATTTCTCCCAAGGAGTTGTCGTGATATAAAACCAATGAATAATAAATAAATTTTCTGATCTGTATTGTGTAATTCTCTTCCATTGTTTTTTTTTTTTTAAAGGATGGAGCCATTATTGGATAAAAGCAGGACAGGTGCATGACAGCGTTACCTTGGCAAAAATCCAAATGTCTTGCTGAACAAAACAAAGGGTTCGCAGAGGTCAAAGGTAAAAACCTCAAGCCTTTATCCACCGATAATATAAAAACGACTTTGCCAACACCTTTATGCCGCGAGGCATTACAGTGACACTACAATATAGCCCACATGCTGAAATCCTTTCAACTCGTGACTATATCCTGTTTACTAATGTTCCCCTCTTGTTTGCCAGGGTCGTATAATTTTACAATAGGATGACTCCTCGCCATAAAAACAGTATGACCTGTGACATGATCGGACAATTCCTCAATTGTAACTGAGGGGCCATTCAGAGTTGTTGATTTATTTTCAAAATATTTTTTTTGTTTAACATTGACTATTTTGAATGGGTTCTAAGCTGAAACACCATTATATGAAAAAACTACAAATCTTATCAAAAAGTACAGTTTCAGCAAAATAAAATACAATCAAAACCTGTGGTAACCGTGTATACAGGCAAAAATAACAAAATATACCAAAATAGCATTTATGAATGAGAATAAAAGAGTAGCGACTCATCTTAATTGGCCATTTAAAACCTTGCAGGGTCATCACCGTGCGATAAAGGCACGGCAACGACCCTGGTAGTTTTAAACGTCCGATTGAGAACTTGTTTCTACCCTTCTATTCCCTTACGCTTACAATGACATTTAACAGTTATCACTATTGGCTTTGTGAATACATGTTTAAGAAGTACATTTTAAGTTTTCTTGAGAAGCTTTCAAGCGTGAGGGATTGCTTTATGCCGGTTTGAAGGTTGTTCCAAAATAAGATACCATTAGAAATGAGACTATTTTTAGAATACGATGTCTCTACGGAAAATAAATTACAGCAACTTGAGAGATTCCTTCCATCCCAGCCTAAGAGAATCTCCCTCGTTCCAGACAGGAAGTCAAAACAGGAAATTGATGATGTGTAAAGAAGGAGTTGAGGTGGGGGGGCTCTGATGGAAAATATTCTGTGAGGTTGGTGAATAATGAAAACGTGAACTTGCGGTTAACGCTTCACCCTAGTACTGCAGCGCCAGACAAATCTTCCATGTGAGTCTCAAGTCTCAGACAGTGTTTCTTAGAGGTTTATCGTAGAGTGTCTTTGTAACTTTGTAGACTTGGTGAGTCATAAACTTAAGACCATCCTTTTATCAAAATCCAAGGAAAACCTTCAGGTTGGTTTTGTGGTTTTCAACAATACAAAGAACAGGATTGGTAACTGCTTCAAAAGTTACCAATCCTCCAGAGAAATATCTCCATCTGAAAGCTTACTTATTTTATGGAGGAAGGAACCGTGCTGATTCTAAAGTTCATACCAGTACCAATCCTCCAGAGAAATATTTACATCTGAAACCTCACTGATTCTAAAGTTCATACCAGTACCAATCCTCCAGCGAAATATTTCCATCTGAACGCTCACTGATTCTAAAGTTCAAACCAGTACCAATCCTCCAGAGAAACATTTCCATCTGAAAGCTCACTGATTCTAAAGTTCAAACCAGTACCAATCCTCCAGAGAAATATTTACATCTGAAAGCTCACTGATTCTAAAGTTCATACCAGTACCAATCCTCCAGCCAAATATTTCCATCTGAAAGCTCACTGATTCTAAAGTTCAAACCAGTACCAATCCTCCAGAGAAACATTTCCATCTGAAAGCTCACTGATTCTAAAGTTCATACCAGTGGCAATCCTCCAGAGAAACATTTCCATCTGAAAGCTCACTGATTCTAAAGTTCAAACCAGTACCAATCCTCCAGAGAAATATTTACATCTGAAAGCTCACTGATTCTAAAGTTCATACCAGTACCAATCCTCCAGCCAAATATTTCCATCTGAAAGCTCACTGATTCTAAAGTTCAAACCAGTACCAATCCTCCAGAGAAACATTTCCATCTGAAAGCTCACTGATTCTAAAGTTCAGACCAACACCAATCCTACAGAGAAAAATTTCCGCAGTTGCTTATTTGTGGCAATCGGAATAAGCCCAATATAAACAGTCATAAAATCCCTGATAAGACGTCAATTGTTTTTTTGTTGTCTTCACTACAACAGGACCCCCGAATTTGATGACATTTGCACAGGTTTCAATTAAAGCAATGAAGCGGAGTACTTTTCGAGAAAGAAGTAATTTCCCACGAATTTGATTTCGATACCTCAGATTCAGAAATTGAGGTCTTGAAATCAAGCATCTGAAAGCACACAACTTGTGACAAGGGTGGTATTTTTTTCATAGGCCCTAATTTTCTCACAACTTCGATGACCGATGAGGTCAAATTTTCACAGGTTTGTTATTTTATGCATATGTGAGTTACAGCAAGTGAGAAAACTGGTCTTTGACAATTACCAATAGTGTCCACTGTCTTTAACACCTATTCATAAATACCCCAGACAGTTTCTCTACTCCTATTGGTGGAGAGCGCGTCACGTGGGGGTGTTTAAACGGTTGACAATTACCCGTGTTTATAACTGGCTGGCTTCTGCATGTCAGGCGCGCAAGATTATCACGCGGAACACAATTCATAGCTGTTAGTAACAGCGCGTAACCTACTTCTAAGCGCGCGCGTGTAATCTATTTCAAAGAGGAGCGCTTACACACAACCCACGCGCAACAGACTCTTTACACACAAAATATTTCAAACCTCAAATTTTCAACTGTCAAAGTGTCTGTAATTGTATTTTGGTAACATTTTTTTAACAAAAGGGCATTTATGAATGGGAATAAAAGAGTAGTGACTCGTTCTTAAACGTCCGCGACAACTCGACCCTGCCAGCTTTAAACGGCCGTGTAAGAACTCGTCGCTACCCATTTATTCCCTCATTAGAGTGTAAAGTAGTTTACTTTTTCAAAAACAATGAGGAAAGGAGGAAGGATATATTTATAAATCAAAGCTTGTTGCAACATGTGGTATTTAAATACAACAAGGATATCCTGGTTCTTCAGCTAATATTTCCACCCAAAACAATTTAACTGCCAAAGTCGGCAGGAATTAATTTTACATGTTTGAAATCAAAATATTTGTTTGTGAATCTATATAAAAGCTTTCTCAGCCAGATTTCAGTGTAGCGTTCAAGCAACTTTGTTAAACTTCACGCAGCTGTTTTTAAGCACAAAATTGGCAAAAGCACAAATTGGCAAACTGTTAAACTGTACACACACGGAAATGTATTTGTTTAAAACAAGTACCATGTAAATGGTTGGGTTGTCTAAGCTTTATGGTTGGACTAGAGAGGGGTGAGTAGGTATACACATTCAAACCAGGAACCTATAACAAAAGTGGACAATAGGGTCCACGGTTCGGGAAAGGTCCACGGTTGGAAAACAAGTATAAAAAAACAGTGGGAGCTGTAACAAAAGAGAGACAATAGGAGGTCCACGGTTCAGGCATATACAAGCTTGGGTGTGTGTGAGTAGGTATACACTTTCAAAGCAGGAACTTATAACAAAAGAGGAATAGGGTCCATGGTTCGGGAAAGGTCCACGGTTGGAAAACGTGTACAAAACCAACGAGAACTGTTGAAGAGGGACAAATTGAACCCCTTGCACGAGCGTCACACGCGGCGACTGATGCCACGCTCACCATGTTGGTTGGCAGTTAGGTTTACGTGTATAAATGCTGCGTCGCCTAAAATGCGGACTTCACTGCATAACGCACAGCATAGAGTTATATATGAAAACGCACAGTGAAAATGCCCACCAGTATGGCGCATTCAAGATTTTTCGGATGACGTCAGGTGAAATGGGTCAATAGGAGGTCCACGGTTGCAGGCATACACACTTGGGTGGGATGAGAGGATGCCAAGAAGGCGGGGACTGGAGAGAGAGGGGTACTTACCATTCTCGCATTCTACTCCGCTGAATCCTGGTGGGCAGATACACTGGCCAGAACGTGGATGGCACATCCCCCCGTTCAGACAAATGGAGCATTCCAACAAACAATTTTCGTCTGGGTTCCAATAACCAGATGGACACTCTGTATTTAGTAGTTGCAAAGTAAGAAAAAAACAGTTGGGTTGTTTTTCTGAACTTAAAACTAAACTTATTTAACTACGAGAAAAATGATGAAATATCATTGATTAATTTGGAGTAATTTATGAAATAATCTTAACAAAAAACTGCATAAACCTTGCAAAATATAGACGTTTTAATAGAGTATAATGATCCATACAAAAATGCCTCGGATTGCAAGGTTTTTCGTATAAGTCGTGAACTAACCTGGCACCCCATCTTGTGGTGTCAAATGTTTGACTCCACAAAATGGCTGACCTTGTTACATGTGTAGTTCGCAAAATAAAAGGAAAATACAAAAATGCCTCGAATTGCACGTTTTTTCGTAACCTGGCACCCCATCTTGTGTTTGACTCCACCAAATGGCTGACCGTGTTATATGTAGTCCACAAAATAAAAGGAAAAGCATGCAATTTTGTGTGGATCGTTGTACTCTACTTTAAAAACATCTAACGATATATGCATTTCATAACAAATGGTTTCAAACACTTTTCGTGGACCAAGGCAAAGTGTCCCTTTAAGAACAGATGGATATACAAAGCTATAAAATCCAATAGATTAAAATTGAAGTGCAAAGCACAAAAGTATGCTCCCTTATCTTTTTTTTAGACGTAAGAAAGCAAAAAAGATGGTGAAAAACACCTTATTCTTACCTCGTACTAAGACTTGAACAAGTCCTTTCCTCTCTCTATGCCCAACAAAGAAATGGCGGAATACAGAACTTGTTTCATTCAAACCAATGATATGAAGTTTCTTATCATTGGATGGTATGGCGCTAGTGGCACCTAATTTACGCCATCTGTATTTACATGATTCACCGCAGTCATCTCTTAAGATCATCTCAAGTGTTATCTCTTCATCTGGGTCTAAGGTCACGGTGAGACGTTGCGGATACAGGCTCGCTGGTGAGGAGAAATAGTTCTATTAGTAATGTAAAACTTAATAGGAAAATTATTGTCAACAAAATCGGGTCATTATACTGTCTCATCATTGGGTCATTATTGGCCAATAGAGACCCAGTCATTGTTTCCTTCTGCTGGGTTTAAATAGACCACCAAAGACAGGTCAATATTGTCTGTTCATGAGGGTCATTGTTGGACAATAAAAGCCTCTCATTATTATCTATTGCTGAGGTCATTATTGGTAGAAAATTTTAAAGCCTGGTCAATTGCTAGATTTATTTTGACCATAAAAGGCCTGGACAATATTACCTAGTTGTGGGTCATTATTAGCACACTCAACTCACATAAAGGGCCCTGGGGTGGATTTCACAAAGTTAGTCCTAACTTAGGACTAGTCCTAAGCAATGCTAAGAGATAGGACTGGTCCTAAGTTAGGACCAGTAACTCATCCTAACTTAGGACTGGTCCTATCTCTTAGCATTGCCTAGGACTAGTCCTAAGTTAGGACTACCTTTGTGAAATCCACCCCACAGTAACTCATCCTAACTTAGGACTGGTCCTATCTCTTAGCATTGCCTAGGACTAGTCCTAAGTTAGGACTACCTTTGTGAAATCCACCCCTGGCCGGTTATCGAACCAAGGTCATCTTGGTAAGAGGTGAGCTCTTTATGCACAAGCCACCCATGCCCCCACATTCCTTGGTTTCATTACCAGAAATATAAATAATAATAACAATCTCTAGAATTGCAAAGGTCTTGGGTTCGAATCCCACACGAGTAATATGCCTGTGATTTTTTTTTACAGAACTCGGGTAAGTACTGAGAATACATTGCTCATAGACATCGGTGTATATGGGTAAGAACCAAAAAAGAATATTCTTTATTCCCGATGCAAATTACCCATTTATTAAATGGTTTGCATTCCCCGCTGCTAAAAGATAGGATCCAAACATCCTCTAGCTACTGGCTACCGGGGAATCTCTCGCTACACTACAGTTTGTAAGACACTGCTCTAGAATTGTAGGGTTGTGGGATCCAATCCCACCCGCGTAATATGCCTGTGATATTTTTTTTTTCACAGAACTCGGGTAAGTACAGTGCTAACAGACATTGGTGTACATATTATTGTATGGGTTAAACCCATATTAATAATCGGTTTATATTCCTACCATCTTCAGAGGAGATAATAACCGTAGTGGTTGCCTCCAGGTCGTCCGTCTCCAACCTACACACAACAGGGAAAACTTTGTTAGTTTGTGTACTGTCGCCCTGTTGTCCATCGATCTCAATTGTAGCATTTCTCAAAGGTGTGTAGACTTCAATTAGGGTCTGACTGGTGCTTGTAGACATGAGGGCCTGACTGGCTACACACGTGAAGTCTAAATATGGGTCTGTAAAAAACAAAATGAGGTGTCCTGATTTAATAATAATAATAATAATAATAATAATAGTAAACAAGTCTATGGCGCTCTACAATGAACACAGCGCCTCACAAGGAAAACAAACCAATGTAAGTAGAAAACATAGCAAAAGAAAACTACACGTTGCACTCAGTGGGAAACAAAAACGCTATGAGAGACCGATTGAAAACCAAAGTAGACATTGCTTCTCTGACGTTACAGCGCAGTTGGTTCCAAAGATTATGAGCTGCATTGAAGAATAAATTGTCTCCAGCCTTTTTGTAGGAGCAAGGAACAACCAAGAGTGTGACGTCAGAAGCAGAGTGGAGCCTTCTACGGTCTTCAGAATGACCAGTATTGTAGAGGATTAAGTTTTCTGCGAGGTAGTTTGGTGCTTGACCAGGATTGAATGCATTGTATTGAAAACTCAACTGCACCCTCACTGAGGTCAAAGGAAGACCTATTGTTGGCTGATACATTGTTGTTGTTTCAAAATAAAATAAAATGATAACACATCCAACATCACAATTAGCGCTCATAACACGATGAATAGGAAACAAGAAGAAATGTTCCGTCATATATGGAGATACCTTTTTAAAAACCTTCATGTACTTGTTTATTTTTGTTGCGAATTAGAATATTGCAATTTCCATCCTTTGAAATGAAGATTTGTTCCCCATTTTTGTGTATAAGTAGTAATAATAATAATAAAAATAATAATAATAATAAAACCATTCTTATATAGCACATATCATCGTGAGATCCCTATGCGCTGTAAAAGGAAATCATCAATTATTGTACAAAGTAAACAGGTATGTTTTTAACCGGGTTTTGAATTGTTTCTGATGTCTCAGCCTGTTTGAAATAGATAGGAAATTCTGTGTTGATGGTGGTAGGATTAGACTCCATGGTTGCACTAGCCATAGCAGCACACTGAAGGATGTGGTGACTTTTCAAAAGGAAACAGGATGCATTTAAAACCTACAGCAACATGATACAACCTGGTTGAGGTATGGCTTGCTGCAATAAACATGCATGCAGAAAACTGTGATTATATGACAAAGTTTATCAAGCGAGTTTAAATTTCTGAAACAAAAGCATGGTCATTTATTTTGTAGCAAAACAGTACCATGTAATGCTAGACGTCAAACAAACACAATAGAGAAAGTACATTATTGAAACAAAAAGCATTGTTGGTTTTTCTTATAAAACAGAAGCGTAGAATACTGAATTCAACACGAAAATACCTTGATAGAGAAAGTACAACAAAACACTGTGAAAGTAAAATAAACGTGCGTATTACAAAACAAAACATGTAGAGAGATTTGGGCCTGAAAACCTAATGGGTTTTAGTGGCACTGACATACATTGTACTTGACAATTACACAGGGCTGATCCTTCACGGAGGCAACAAAGGCGATTGCCTCCATGCCCCTTAATCATTGCCTTCGTGTCCTTGAAATACTTCAGTAGAAATTTACAATTTCCTCATAGGGTGCCCTTTACCAAGGAGAACAGCCTTGGTGCCCTTGCCCTTTCAAAAACGAAGTATACAGGCCTGCACATGTAAGGGTGAGTAGCAGGTACAAGTTAGTGGTGAGGGGCAAAGAAAGTGTGTTTTTTGTTGGGGGGGGGGGCAACTAAATAATCTGATTTTGATGTATGAAAAAGATAATCGCAAAACTGATAAAACTAAGTACAGTATGTACGTACATCTACATCAATGTTAATGTTGAGAGTGTTGTCGCAATTATTTTTAGAGTAGACCACAGCACCTTTGAAATTAATTCTACTGGAGCATTTCAAGGGCACCAAGGCAATTACCAGGGACAACGGAGGCAATCGCCTTCGTTGCCTCTGTGAAGCATCAGGACTGGTGTTGTAACCATTTATCAGCAGACATTTATTACAGCGTGCCCGAGTCAAACCCAGATGGTTTTTTTATTGTTTGTAGAGAGTGACAGCCGCCCTGGCATGACTTGTAGTCATACTTGATCAATCTCTCTAAGGGGGAGTGTGGGGAAATCATATGGGAATACATTTTGTAGATTAACATAATTCAGCCGACCCTGTCAAGGTTTACTCTTAGTCATACTGGAAGTTTTTCATTTTCAAACACAATAAATTGTCACAATACCATAATTTGACGTCTTTGTTTGCTCTGTTTATATGAATGTGGCTATTTCAAATTCACTGTAGAAAGTTTCAAATCCTATCCTTCAATTGGTCATCGAATTTGTGAGAGAGTAATGGAATAAAAAACACCCTTGTCGCAAAAGTTGTGTGCTTTCAGATGCCTTACATTCGAGACCTCAGCTGCGGTATCATATTCAACTCAAATATTTAAGTGAGAAATTCAATTTCTTACAATGTTTCTATACTATCAACAGCTCTCCATAATGCTAGTTACCAAGTAAGTTTTTATGCTAACAATTATTTTGAGTAATTACCAATAGTGTCCAGTGCCTTTAAAGGCAAATGCTGGTTATTGTGTACTGCTTTGTATCTGTACAGATGTACCTCAGCCATTTTACAATATTTCTCAAGAATGCTGCTTACTAACTCAGATCAATGCGGAAATCCCCTTTAAGGGTATCCACAACTTGACCTTGGCCCCTTTCCCCCAAACTTAAAGTGAATCACACGTAAAGTCATTTCCATAGAAACCACTTCTGTTGCTGGAACCAAAGGTCAAACACCCCCTCCCCCTTTTATCGAGAGAGGCTACGAAACAGCAGTTGATGGACAATTAATTTACACAAAAATAACAAATTTGTGTACTTTAAAGGAACTACAGAATTGGTTTTGCTTATAAAAAAATAGTTGCCGGCAGTGTGAGCACTGCAAATAATCCACCATTGTACACAAACTGATGAACCTGTGGATCGACGACAAGGCCCCCCCAAAAAAAAATTTAAAAAATAAAAATAAATAATAAATAAAAAATTATTTTTTTTAGTAAAACGCTCACTTGAGTGGTAAACTCCTAATGCAATATTAGATTATTTATATCTCATCAAATATGAAATTTTAACCCCAAAGTCACACAAACTAACATGTACCGGTGTGTAAACAAATTTAAAGTGGTAATTTTTCAGTAAAAAATAGTATGTTTCTTTAAGATTTTTTTGTCGTGCACTCTGACCAGGCTTAATTTACACAGTAGCTTGCGGCAATATTCTTGAAAACTGACATGAAGTACAAACACTGTCCTGCTGTCTAGAGCCCCCCCCACCTCCTAAAAAACACAAAGGTCAAGTCACTGGTAAAGTAATTGTTGGTAATGTCTTTTGGCCAGAGGTATTAAGTCAAGGAAATATGATTCGCCCTTCAGAGAGGATCTGTGTGCACTTTTAACCACAAATAGACCTCTTGAAGCCTTCATTTCCTCGACTTTCCCCTTTCAAGTTTTTCAAGCACGATTCCTTTTAAAAGGGACGCTGGGTTGAACCAGTAAACACTTCCTGCTCTCTCCTTTGATTTCAAAGTCAAAATATTAAAAAGAAAAACAGGCATCGTATCAAAGGATGTTTCATAAAGTATCGAAGGATGTTTCATAATTTGCTTTTTAATTTAATTCAAGTTTTTAAACACGTACGTGGTGAGAAGACACAAAGTTATCTGCTGCCGATTTCACAAAACGCTAGGATTAATCCGATCATAGATCTAATCTTGAGTTAGGGCAAGTAAATTGTCCTAACTTAGGAAGGGTTCAATGCATCCTCACTGCTACGATTAAGGAACTTAACTCGTCCTAAATCCTAAGAATAATACTAAGTTAGGAAGAGTTTGGTGAACTCGACGTCTAAGCTGTAAAAATCAGGCATTAAGATAAGAAAATGTTAAATAAAATTTGTAGACTAATCAAAATAAAATAGTTTCCTGCCAAACAGCTGTTTTTAAACTTAGCCCAGAAGTCTTCCTTAAAGGTATACCGTTGGTTTTTGGGACCGTTAAATTATGTGTAAAAAATGTGTACAATTGTAATTGAATGTTGGAATACCTAATTGCGATACATAACACTCCTTCCGACGGGAAGAGGGTTATGTTATCACAACTATGGAATACCATGAGTGCCTCTGAGTGACAGATTTGAGTAAAGGAGCAAAAACCAACATGGTTTTAAAAGCTCTTTTTTAGTGTCTTACCTTTCCCCACCACCACTGATAGCAACCCCCAGAAGACCAGAGCACCAAGTGCTTTCAATCCATGAACAGGATCCATTCATATACAGGTGGTAATTAACACTATCGGTAACAACTGTTTCAAATCGAGAGACAGTCCGCGTCAACAGGCAGACACGAGAGTCTCGATCACCCCTATAGCTGGTGTAATCGGTGGCTCTCTCTGAATCACGTCAGGTAGTAACGGTGACACGCTACAAAACTTTGCCGGTACATCATCAATGAATCATCAATTACATAAATCATGAGCTGCTGTCTGTCTGTGTACACTAAAGAACAGGGAGGTTTAGATCAGCTCAACGAGTCGGATTACGTGTACTTTACTTGAAAACGATTAGTCTCCTTGCTCTTGGTCTGAAGTTACTCTTTCCTCGTTTGGTTTTTCTAGTGCTCCATCAAACTGCTGAGTTGCATCGTTGCATACAAAATCAAGTTTAATTGACTGATCTTTCCTTCTCTCTGGTAAAGGTTTGTTGTATTTAGTAAAGACCGGGATGTTTTCAATTAATGTTGCACATCACCTGATTTGCGATGTCCCCTTTTTAGATTTGACCAACTTTTGCGAGTACACTGCAGTTTAAACACTCTGTAATTCTCTCCATTGAAATCAATTAATGCTCATTGGTCGTGCTGACAATGAAGTGATCCACATTCATTAATTGCACTAGATATAAAAGTAGCTTCATGTGTAGGCTATTCAAATCACTTCCAGACTGCGGGTAGAATCAGATCAACAGCTGGTCAACTTCATTTAAGATGACTTTGACAGAACGTGGACTTGAGATTTATCCTTTCCTTCCAATTGGTCATGCTGTCCAAACACCTTGATTACACAGATTACTACGAACTGAAGGGCACTTTGTGACATCCCCAGCAGTCCGCAACACATCAGTGAACTCCCTAAGCCGATAGTTAAAAAAGAAAGCTCTCCGAAAAATAGATCCTTGAGTCAGATCTAAACACTCAGCCTGCCGATTCAGTAACTTACACTCCAACTAAAGCTTCTATGTTGTTTCTGTTTCGATATTCGGTGTGGATATAAATGGATTCCTGTTCGAACAAAGACAGGTCTGAGTGTGTAACGAGAATTAAACTACGTCCAGTGTACACTCAATCCATGTACATGAAGGAACTTCCTCATTCTGGACTCAATGAGCAATGACAGGAAATTCAGATAGTCGGGCCTTGGGGCTAACTTGATGGGAGAACAGTATGGCGTTTCAATTAGATACAGGGATGGCTCTGGCATACTGTGCTTACAGTCATGGAAGATTGGATAATGCTAGATCCAGGAGAAAGATAACACCATATTAAGAACATAGACATATGTTCTGGTTTTATTCTGATTGATGAAAGGGTCAATGAATTGGTCTTTGTCTATGGTCTGAGCCCCTGAGAGGTTTTAGACTTGGTTCCAGTATTGTGACCGAATGAGACATGGTAAAGTGTTTTCAGGGCTGTATGCTTCGTTTTTGAAAGGGCAAGGGCACCAAGGCATTTTCTCTTTGGCAAAGGACACCCTATGAGAAAATTGTAAATTTCTACTGTAGCATTTCAAGGGCACCAAGGCAATGGCAAGGGGCAACGGAGGCAATCGCCTCTGTTGCCTCCGTGAAGTATCAGGCCTGTGTTTTGGCTTTCAAAAACACTATAATAATAATAATGTCAAAGTCTTATAGCGCTCGTATCCTACCAAACAAGGTACTCAAGGCGCTGAGATATACAAACTTTCAGAAAGATACATGTACATCGTAGGTAATTGCAGTGATGAATTTTAAGGGTTTACAAGGTGCTACGGCTATAGAAGTAGACTACATTGGCTACAGAAGTAGAATACATTTGTATAGAAGTAGACTACATTTGTGTTTATTATCAGTTTATATTTCAATGGGTGAATGGACATTGTACAAGTAGACCACTCTCCAGAGTTTCATTAATTTTACCGATAGGCCAGTTTGGAAAGTGCCCTCACAGTCCAACATTTTGTCAACTTTGCTCTGATAATACTAATAATACCATGGATCCAGCTACAGCTAATTCAGTTTGTGAGTGTAAATTTAAGCTCACTTTAAGTAAGTGCTGATTGAACTCTGAGGTATACAATGGCTCTCCCTGTGCTAAAAGCACTTGACAGCGGAACATAATAAATAGGAGATTTCCAGCTCAGGGTTCAGAGTGGAACAAGCTAATAAAGTAAACGCACAACTCCTTATTGGACAAGAATCAAGTGCCTTATTGGAAGTGACAGCCATTTGCTTGAAAACACAAAATGTGTGCGATATCACATTTTAAGGTGTATTGTACATTATTTAGTCCTATATGGAAGAATTAATTCAGTGCTACTAATAATAATAACAATTCTTATTATATAGCGCATTTCACAATGACCGTATCATTAGTGCCCTGGTCATAGGGCCAATAACATCCCTTTTTTTAATGTTTCTCATCCCTTGGGAGTATACAACCTGGGCAACAGTTTATATCGCTCCAAAGTCTTTGTCATTCACAACATTAACCTCTACCCTCGCAGATACCCATTTATACCCCTTGGTGAAGAGAAGCAATTATAGTAAAGTATCTTGCTCAAGGACACAAGTGTCCCTACCGGGATTCGAACCCACACTCCGGTGACTTAGCACCAGTACTTGAATTCGATGGTGCTCTTAACCACTCGGCCATGACACCCAAAGACTGTTATCATTCTGCCACCATCTTTGTTAGGTTCCCCGTCTTCATCAACATACCTAATTCTCATTGTACCCAAAAGGCTAGGGCAACAGACAACTTTGCACTTCCAGCCTCAGTTTGGTAGCACTAATTGAGAACAATGTTCTGTTGTCATCGCCACAGTACGCCAACTTCCCCTCTGCACCCTACACATGTTAGAATGAAACATGCTATTGGGACCAGTGAAGAAACCATGGGCTCGAGGCTGGTTCCAAATGGTCGACCACAGTAGTCAACCAATGGTTGACCAGTCTGGGTTCGAGTGCAAATGGTCAACCTTTAGTTAAATCATTGTGCACTTGAACTTGCTCCATGTAGTCACTGTCAGTCACATTTACTCATGTTTACAATCGCACAGGTGTTCTTGATTGACAACACTTATGAATTCAGAGAAAGAAGACATGGTTCGTCATACAAAATAATCCACTTCAGGAAGAAGCAGTTGATCTAACCAGGATCTGTATAAACAGGGAAGCTATTACACTAATCAGTCTAATCTATCCTTTGTCATAACAGATCCTGTTCCATAGAAAGGAAAAAGCTTTGTTCATCATTACCACTGCATCTGCACTTAAAGGCAGAGTCGAGTCTTTTGGTAGTTAAACTCAAAACAATTGTGAGCATAAAAACTTACTTGGTAACAAGCAATGGAGAGCTGTTGATAGTATCAAAGATTGTGAGAAATGGCTCCCTCTGAAGTAACGTAATTTTTGAGACAGAAGTAGTTTCTCGTTATTAAGTATTTGAATCAAATTTGAAACCTCAGGTAAGGTCTCAAATTCACACATCTGAAAGCACACAGCTTGTGTGTTTTTTTTTCCATTATTATCTTTGACGACTAATTGAGTTCAAGTTTTCACAGGTTTGTTATTTTATGCATATGTTGAGATACACCAAGTGAGAATACTGGTCTTTGGCAATTACCAAAAGTGTCCAGTGCCTTTAAATGATTTAGGCCCTAAAGGTTTTTTTTTTTGTTTTTTTTACAACTTCCTTACTCAAACATGATTCACACAGAGAGTGTTTAAAGGCAGTGGACACTAATGGTAATTACTCAAAATAAGTATTAGCATAAAACCTTTCTTGGTGATGAGAAATGGGGAGAGGTTGATGGTAAAACTCATTGTGAGAAACGGCTTTTCTTAAGTGCCATAGTTTTCGAGAAAGAAGTAATTTTCCAGGAATTTGATTTTGAGACTTCAGATTTAGAACTTGAGGTCTCGAAATCAACCATCTGTGCACACACAACTTCATGTGACAAGGGTGTTTTTTTCTTTCATTAATATCTCGCAGGTTCGATGACAGATTGAGCTCAAATTTTCACAGGTTTGTTATGTTATGCATAGGTTGAGATACACCAACTGTAAAGGCTAGTCTTTGACAATTACCAATAGTGTCCACTGCCTTTAAGATACACAGATACTTGGATAAATGGGTTATAAATGAAAAACCTTCGTGCAACTTGGAGGCAGTGCATGCTACAGGACCACTTTGGTAGCGCATTCAAGTAATTTTTGTCTAACAATGTCTTATAGTCCCCAAGAAAAATATGCAAATATTTATATATGTGATTTCTTCTTGAAGATAGCCTGGAAATAGCTGCCAGTAAACTGCCTTACAAACGTGTGTGCCATGGTCCTTGGAGCAGTCCCTTGTTTTAAATAATTTGGCTTTGTAGCTGTAATGGATTCACAAGTCACTTGGTTCAACCATGGTTCCTGTTTCACATAACTTCCTCTTTGAACAGACTGGCCATGAGTTATCCCTATGTGACGTTTTAGGTTTCCGTTGTGTTGGTTATAATAACCACAGTTGCAACCAGTGTTGTAGCTGGACTAGTATTAAAGGCATAAAAATCAAAATGTTATGTTGGCGTAATGGGCCCCCAAAAATACGGTAGGTAGGTAGGGATTTTTTTATTTCCCTCTACCAGCAATGAAAATGACATGTTATCTAGATGTTTAAGCCGAAAGTATACACGATAACAAAAGAAAACAAGGCTACACACAACAAGTAGTAAATTTTAAACTCTTGATTACATTTATTTTATTTTTATGTCTTTAATAGATTTTAATCATTAAATTTCTTGCCTTGAAAAAATAAAAATATCCAGGGTCGGCCGTAGTTTTAGGGTAGGTCGGGTTATGCCATCATAACACTTTTTTAATTTTATGCCTTAGTGGTGGACTCTCAATCCAATCCAGTAAAAAATTATTTATGTTTAGATAGAGGCCATCGTTACTAAAGTGCTATGTAGGAAAAATCTATGCTGGGCAGCACAGTGTAACTGCTCAGAGTGCTGGGCAAAATTTATCAGTTCTGGGCAGGCCTGCCTACCACCGCCTACATGGCTACAACACTGGTTGAACCGATCACGCAACTTGTGGGACCTGCGCCCAAAACAACTACATGTACGACAATTCATGGTTTCCTGGGATATATCACTTAAGGCTTGACAGTACAACACCCCACCCCCCTTGAAAGCACAAACACTTCACCATTTCAGACCAGCAATGTTTGTGTTTAGGAGATATGAAACCAAGCTGTTATATTTTCTCTTTAATGTAGACATTTTATTTATTACGTTAATCAGAATTTATTACAATCTGCAGTTAATCAAATAATGTTTTTTCTCTCATTCTCACTTAAAATATTTTATTTTTTTCCCCATATTGGCACCCCATAGAATTGCAACTATAGCAACCACATCACGTGATCTATCTAGTGACTGAAGGAGAACGAAACTTAATCTGGCAGATGATAATTTCATTTTGAACTTTCGAGGTTGGATGTTATTTCTTTGACTCATTTGATCAAATTTTGATTGTTGGTATAATAATGCACTATAGTGATTTATCTACCAAAATTTCATCATTTTATTAAGTTTGAGCATAACCTACGACAGGAAACTTTATTCATGATTAACCCTGACGAAAATACAGACAGTGAGTAAACAGCATTCTATTCATGAGAATCTGTCACCGGAGAAGCTTGCAGTCTCGCGATAAACGGGAATCAAAGTTGACGGTCGAAAACATATATGAGGGTCGATAACATATGACCCTACGATACTTTGTTAAAACCCCGAGATATCACAGGGCATTTGTTTGAGTATCTATTTTTTATTTCCAGCATGATGAACCTCTCCCGACCTCCTTGTCAAGTTCCCCAGCGGAAGTTTCGCGAGGATAAGTGCCAAGTGTAGCGGGAGCAAAGTTGGGTTTGAAAATATATGACGATCGGAAAAAATATGATCATGATGGTCGCCAACCCCAAAACGGCGTGTAATTAATAAGTGCGAAATGACAATTCTTGAAATATTACATGACAATGACAACAACAAAGACTCAATTTGGAAAAGGTAAGAATAACTGACAATTACTTACAAAGGTTCCACTCTTTCGGCCGCCTTTGAAGAATAGTGGAAGATAAATCATGGATAAATCAAACTCGCCGCGCTCTAGCACCCCTCGCTGTCACGTATCCTCTCAATCAAGCGTTGTGTTTACGCGTGGTGCATGCTGCTGCTGCAATCGTTAAATTAATTCAGTTGAGGGCGCTACAACAAAATAGTGGAGGCAGGGGGGGGGGGGGGCTTCTTCAACCACGGGATTTCGGGGGGGGGGGGGTGTCGAAGGGAATTCTGCCCCCCCCCCCCCTACAAATTTAGAGTTGCGCACTCTTTCTTAAAGTCATTGGGCACTTTCTGACCAGAACAAAAATTAAGTTTAAAGACTTCCCTTGAAATATTATTCCATGAAATGCTTTACTTTTTGAGAAAACATTAAAACAATTATCAATTCTCGATATCTAGAATAACGGATTTCTTTTAAGCACATGACATGACACGGCGAGAGTGCGCGGAAACAAGGGTGGGTTTTTCCCGTTATTTTCTCCCGACTCCGATGACCGATTGAGCCTAAATTTTTACAGGTTTGTTATTTTATATAAATTGTATAAGGTATGGCGGACAAAACGATAGTTTTTTTCTCACTCTTTTACGTTTTAAGAGAGTATTTCCACCGTGCAAAGTTTCAAATCCAACAAGCAGTCAAGTGGAAATAAATAAATAGAGAGAGGGGGAGAGAGACGAGTGAATCAGAAATCTCACAGAAAAAGCAACATGTCAAAATGAATAAGGAGGCAGAGGGACGGGGTGGCGGGGAGGGATTAGTTTGACCACAGGCAGGCGGCAGATGGGAGTACAGAGGGCAGGATCAAAGGTGGGACGAGAGGGAGAAAAGTATACTTATATTAGGTAGTATTATATTACATTTTATTATATCTTAAAAAGGAAGGTAAGAAAAATGTTTTGAATCGTTTCATGAACGATGGAAGATTTTATGAAGTATTGACCTTGTTTATGGTTGCATTCGGTTTACATGGAATAACAACTAAGGATAGCATCTATTTGCTTCTATTTAAAGTCTGTACAATGCTCTACAACCCAAGCCTGCTACAACGAATTTAGTTTGTTTGCAATTCATAGACTGATTGTTTAAAGGCAGTGGACACTATTGGTAATTACTCAGAACAATTATTAGCATGAAACCTTACTTGTCAACGAGAAATGGGGAGCTGTTGATAGTAAAAAACATTGTGAGAAACGGCTCCCTCTGAAGTGACGTAGTTTTCTAGAAAGAAGTATTTTTCCACGAATTTGATTTCGAGACCTCAGATTTAGAACTTGGAAGTCTCGAAATCAATCACTTGAGTGAACACAACTTCGTGTGACAAGAGTGTTTTTTCTTTCATTATTATCTCGCAACTTAAATTACCGATTGAGCTAAAATTTTCACAGGTTTGTTATTTTTATGCATACATGTTGAGATACAGCAAGTGAGAAGACTGGTCTCTGACAATTACCAATAGTGTCCACTGTCTTTAATAGAATGCATCTAAATGATTCTGCGTTTCACTACTATTTCCTAGGCTCCCAGTTGTCTAGGGGCACACCTTTTCCAACCATTTGTTTATGAATACAGCTGTGAAACATTTCTGTGTCCTTAACCTTCCGGAACGGTACCGGATCGTCGTTCATCAGCGGAACCATTCTACACATGAAATCGCTAACGTTCAGTGGGGGGTAGACAAGTTCGATATGACCCTTGTTCCTCCAAGCAAAATATTCGTTGTATTTGTCATCGTTTTTGTCAAGGTATCGGATGTATTCAGCGAGTTTCTCCATCGATGCAAAGTCCGAGATGTGGATGAACGAGTTGGGTGGTGCCACGCGTTTGTACGCCTCCCTGCTTCCACCATAGACGATCGGTACGGTGCCCGCACGGAGTGAGTTGTCCCAGAACTTTTCCGTAATGTACTCGTCGCACTCGGTGTTTTCAAGTGCGAGATAAAACTTATACTTTCCTAAGGTTTTCATGCATGGAGCGTTCATGTACGAAGGCTTTCCACTCAGAAACTCGTCACAGTGCAGAGTTCCGCATTTACCATACATATCAATCGGTAAAAGCGTTTGCAGTTTTTTAGCGTACGCAAAACGAGGCCATGGTGCGTCACCGCAGCTGCTAGACATCCACGCTACCAGTCCCGATTTACCCTCTGACCAATTACGCGGCTCGGTATTCATCGGCTTATTCGGGACGTATCGGCTGTACGGATGCGGCACTTCGGATTCCGAGTGGTACGTCATTGAATACTGAAACATGATTTCTGTAAAGTCCTTGTTCAGCCAATGGTGGTAACGATCGGCAGACTCGACTGCGAAGAGGAACCACTTGGTTTTGTCCGTCAATGCCGTCAAAGCACCTTTCTGGAGTCTGGGTGCATTTGGCAACTTATCTAGATTAACAAGAATACCATCGCATTCCTCCAGTAAGTCATGTCTGAGTGTTGCGATAACTTCAACCTCACATTGTTGTTGCGGACACTGTAGGCGAAACGTGATAGGTGTCTTGGAAGGGTTTTGTTTTTTAGCGCGGTTGAATCGGTCATCGAGATCGCCAAACTCTCGCCAGTGTCTGAACCCTGGGCTCGGTTTAAAGATGGCGATTCTTTTCTCGCAGGGCGTGGGTTTCACTGGAACTGTTTCTTTCGTTGAAAGAGTTTCTTTCACTGTAACAGTTCTTTTTTGTGGGACCGTTTTCCCTGATGGTTCTTCGGTGAGTTCTTTTGGTTTCTCTGCTTTTTGCGATGCATTTGTCTGATACATTAATGAGCTGGCAGGATTCTTGAGAACATCATTTGGTAAAGATTCTTGACGGCTAATGCGAGGGCCTTTGGCTTTATTTGATGTTGGGGCTGTGTAGAGTAACCAAAAACTGCAGACAAGAAGTGGTGCCACTAGCAGTAACCCCACAAAGATTTTTCGGCGATTCCTGACGGAGATGCACTGAAAACATAAAAAAAATCAAGCTTTCAAACACAATACCACATTACAATACAATACAATAACACTTTATTGTCCCTGTATTGTAATTCCTATGGCCTTTTTTTGCTTACATAAAAACACACCAAGAAGGGGGAAATGGAAAGGGAAAACTTGTGTAGGCCTACACTGTCAATGTTTTCTCTTATATATTTTTTTATATTTTTCTGGTAATGAAACCACGAATGCTCATTATTTTCTTATTGTTATTTTATTGCTCTTCTCAAATACAATAAATTACACACACGAAACAGTAAGACGTAAAATGGAGAAGGTTTGACCGGAGAGGAAAATGAGAATGTTCCTATATTAACCAAAAGGATCATTCTACAAATCAATCAATCGATCAGTTTATTTACACAGTATCAACACCACAATCGAAACCAAATCAAAGGGAATGTGAAATGGAAGTTAAGAGATAAATATTTTTGCTGATAATATTTCATGTGGAAGGATCCCATGAAGAAGCAAAGCTTGTACACGGTTATGGGTCCTTGAGCAAGCATGTGCATTGAGCCGATAACTATTTTGATGTATTGTGGGCTAGATACCACTCCATGTAGGAAAAAATGCCCCTGAAAGGACAAGTGTATTCAAGAAGGCTCAGTGCACAAGCTGCTAACAATGAAAGTAGTTATCTAGACCATGGTGGAAGGACCTCCGTGTCCAGACAAACGAACAATTGACAAAAACGAACCAACCTTTTTCAAAGACAACTTATCTCAAAAAAGTGAAAACAGGCAAATTCCACGTGAACATGTTATTTAAAATACTCTTAAGTGCCCAGTGAAAATGAATGTGGCTCTTCTGCTCCGAAAAACACCAGAATGAGGGTTAAGGTGGGATGGACGGGACCCGGGGTGGGGGGGGGGGGGGGGGGGGGTGTATGAATGACTCATTCATACCCCCCCCCCCCCCCCTGAGTGGTTCTTTCCCGTAGAACCACTTACCTTCCTACAAAGACGCACCATTTTGTTGTTCCTTTTTGCCACAGGTCAATATCTAGTCATCAGATAGTCATGTTGCCTAAGAAACAAGAAATACGACGATATTAATATTTACTCCTTTTTTAAACGGGTAATATCATTTCTAAGTAGGCCTATACTAGATCGTATGCCTGAAAAGTGCTTCACAGAAATAGGCCTACATCGCGCAACGAGACAAGTCATTATTTTGTCATGTCCTAAAGACTTACCATGCGGGGTCTTTTTTGCGATGAGCCAAGATTGATTTTAGCTGTTTGTATCAATCTCATTGCTAATCAAAATGAGATGTAGTAATTTAACAAAACGGCTCAGATTCAACGAAGAGCAGACATTGATATGTTCAGCTGTTTACAGTTATCAATCCTAATTTCTAAAAGGAAGGTGTGACGTCACGATACAAATCACTATGGTGATACTGACAACTCATCTTTAATATGAATACTAGTGCTTTGTGATTTAATAGAGTCCATGATTCGCTCAAATGTCACTAAGCTTCGCACCTGCCGAGTGAGGCCGTATTCCCACACCACTCATTCTCTGCACCATTGTTTAGTGGAGGTTGGAGCATCATGGAGGAATAAAATATGGTTGGATGCAGATGTTACCAGTATGTCATATTATAAAACACTGGTATATATTTTGTTGCAATCACCAGCCCTGACTTTATTGTTTACTTGTCCTGCATAACACCATGGAGGAAGAATGTGTCTTGCAATTACACTGTGGGCAACAGTTCCGAGAGAGGGGAGGGGGTGTGATGGATGGGACGGGGAGGAACTGCCCCTAATTGAGTCTCCTATAGCCTGTGCATGCAAATCAATCCCAGTCTGCTTCAGCCTGAGGATGAATAATATACCTAACCCCATAAACGAAAATTTGCATTAATTCCGTCTACTTCTAATGATTGAATTAAATTCAGTTACATTATAGGTTTATTAAAAACATCTCAAATAAATTACACGACTGAAGTTAAAGACTTAAAATTGACGTAAGAAGTAACTATTATAAATTATAGTAAGCTTGCGTACAACCATGTACAACATCTCTTTCGATGGACTGTTGGCTCATAAAGGAGCCGGTGACGTGTTAACAGTGTTAAAATTACATACAGTAAACTAGAGCGATTTAAACAAAAATACAAGACACAAGATTGCACAAAAAGCCCCGTAAAAATGTAGCTTGTGACTAACAAGACAAAAACTAGGCAGGCAAAGAACGGCATTGAAATTGGACCACATAATTATTATTATAACACTAGAAAATCACACTGTCGTAAAAAGGAGAGGAAATGCATGATGTAGGCCTAATTATCCACAACAATAATGACCCCAAGATGAATATGTATACCTGACATTGAAAATGATGACATGATTTATAAAATGCCTAACTATACGGTTACGTTCTAATAATGGCATTTATTATCTACTAGGATGTAGGATGAATTAATGGTATTATTAAGCACGTTAGTTTGATCTTAAACAAGTCATGAATTAATGTTTATGCATGGGTCTGGTTCTAAATAATGCTTTATGGTGCAGTACTAGCAAACTGATGCTACAATCATGAAGAAAAGACCACACCAGTATCAGCTAGCCCACCTTGTTGAGCTGTTAATGGCTCCGCTTTTAACATCGGTCTCATCACTGTCACCATTACGTAATGGTGACAGTGATGAGACCGATGTTAAAAGCGGAGCCATTAACAGCTCAACAAGGTGGGCTAAGTATCAGCATACACATCAAAACTTAGATACATGTAATTCACCAAAAAACCTACCTGATGAAGAAGGGACGCAGAGGAGATCAAATAAAGTGTAGAGATGACGGCAGCGCAAAGATGATCGAATATACGGTGTAAACATCAGCAAAACAGTGCATCTATTTTTATTGTCACTTATGAGTTGAGTCAAGTATCCTTATCCACTGTACAGCCACGAGTACACCTTTAATAAAACTGTTCATCCAAGCGCAGAATGCTTCTGTTGCTTCATGGCTTCTACACTATTGTGTTCTGACTGCTTCAGAAAACACACCCATCTTGCACTGGAGTATATATAGACATGTTTGAAAGTGGTCGGGTGAAAAATGATGAATTTGGTATGGAATTACGGAACCGCATTGGCGCCCAACGTTTGGAATAACGTCACCAAGCTGATCTGCATATTAAGCAAGCACCATGCAAAAGCGATCAGGGCATACTGATCGAAATGTCGAGTTGAAACCATGCTGTTCTTTTCAGAACCACCCCAACTCATTTAGAGATTATTATTACACGGTATTACCGCAACCTTGCTTTAAATACATCCTGATTACAAACAATAATGTGAAGGCTATAGATCCAGGATTTGTATGAGGCAGGTAGATTTATGGTATAATGAGATGGTCACAATGACTCAGAATAATGTTTTATTGTCACTTTTGAAAAAAAACAAATATTAGTACAGTGAAATTCGTTTTGGTTTTGCGTGTCTAAAAATATTATGTAAAATTAATAGTACGATATAATTAAAATCAGAAATAGACATTCATGATTAAAGCCTGCCATTTAGAACACGAACAGCTGTGGGATAAAAACTCTGCAAAGTACGGTTGGATCCAGATTTAATTGAACAGAAACGAATCTTAGGCCGCATGGGCTGAAAGAGGGAATGTGCTGGGTGAAACTGGTCATATTGTCACTTTTAAAAAAACAAATATTAGTACAGTGAAATTCGTTTTGGTTTTGCGTGTCTAAATATATTATGTAAAATTAACCATTTACAAAAATACATGGAAATATAATATAAACAACTCTGAAAAGTATTACAATATACAGGCGAAATACGAAAGATAAAAATAGTACGATATAATTAAAATCAGAAATAGACATTCATGATTAAAACCTGATATCTTATCATGAAAACAGTGCAGGTTTAAAAAGTACGAATTGTGAAAGTGCTAAAAATAAAAATGTTCTTACGAATTATTTACAATAAAATACAACGAAGAAAGCGTTCAAGTAAATACAAGACATGTATAATAAAATACAACGAAGAAAGCGTTCAAGTAAAGACAAGACCGTCAAAAATATGTCATGGTTAGTATTTACTATTTTACTTAATAAGTAATTAAAAAGTGCAGGTTAAAAGTACGAATTGTGAAAGTGCCAAATGATTATAAATAATATGAATATTATATTCAAACACAAGCAGGAAAGCGTTACAAAAAAATAAAATGTAAAACTAAAACTAAAAGGTTAAAAAGGCACGCTATGATGATGCACGCTAACCGCGGACACTATTTAGCAAGCTTCCGTAAGCAATGTGACGTCGTGGACGCTTGACCAATCAGAACACAATAAGCTAATGAGCGGACTCTTATTGCCAGCGGGCAGTTTTTGTCATGACACCGGTGCATTTTTGTTTTCTGTGCATCTAAATTGCCATCCTCAACAGTTCCGGGATTCCCTTTTTGTATCGATTTAGAAGCAAAAATGGAAAAGTTTCCGTATGGCGCCACCACTTTTTCATTCGATATGAAATAATATAGTATCTAATTTACATCAATGAGATATCCCTTTTTGTAAAAATGAGTGAAAAAGTGGTGGCGCCATACGGAAAGTTATCCCCAAAGATTCTCAAATGAAAAGCACTACGACCGTGGCAATTCTATTGTGCAGAAAAATGCCTCCTAGTTATTAATTCGATATAATAATATGTTTAAATACTTATTTGGGCAACAAGCACATGTACACATTACAAATATTTAAGAAAACAAAGGACAACAACAGTGGGGTGCCCAGGAGAGCATAAAAGTTAAAAAATAACTACCCCAAAAGGCGTATGTCTCCTAAGAATGTATTATACGGTTTACAGAACCAGTGGTTCATTAGGTACAATGATTTCGTTGGATATGCGTGCAGTGACGTAGGCTTTCCAGATGTTCAAGATGCGAATTTGATCGGTGTACTGCACGCAGCAGCGTGCATTATGTATATACGTAGAATTTGACTGTGAGTCGTCATGTGAAACGAATGCGAGGTCAAATGTAATTATAACCGGGGGTTCCAGATCTGTTGCGACTTTTTGGTAAGTCTTTGAAAGCTTTGAAAAAGTCTTTGAAAACTGCAATCCTCAAACGGTTGATGTACCGACAAAAATTGCAGCCTGAACATCTGACGTCACACTTCCGAGACGGGACCCCGTCGCGACGCGTCGGACCACCACCAATCTACTTCTGGTTTTACACTTTTGAAACTACAGAGGGCGCCCCTCACAAACTTAAAAGCAGCTAAACAAGTCGACTGCTGGATCTATTTCGCTGATTATTTTCCATTTTTTCTAGCATTATGTGACATTTTTGTGTATTGTTTTAACAACCACCATGATTAGCAGAGTATTTCGGGCCATTATACTTGGTCCCCCTGGGTCGGGGAAGGGTACAATATCCTCACGTATAGTGAAGGATTTCAAGCTGACGCACCTGTCGAGTGGGGATCTCCTGCGTGCGCAGGTACGAGGCAAAACAGGTGACCACTCAATTACTGAATTTATAGACGTTTCGAGTTTTTGACTTTTTAAACCCATGGTACTGGTGGTTATTCTCCTGAAACTTCCGCAGGGGAACTTGACAAGGACTTCAGGAGAGCGTCGTCTTGGAATCTATGAAGTTTGAGGGATTGTTGAAGATTATTCCATAATATAATAATCTAAATCTTGGTTGGGCATGTTGGAAGGATTGTTCGTAGATTGTAGATGCAAGGTATTTTGAACTGATTGTCATTGCCCTTTCTTGCCCTCTATGGGTTGGATTCTAAAATGTGGCTGTGGTCAGCCATTGATCTCAAACGATCAGACTACAACTAAATAATATAATGCTAAGCCATCAAGTTTATCTTGTATTGTATTGTAATTTGTATCAAACAATTTTTCACCAATCAGATGCTGGATTAAAGGCGAGTGAATACATAGAGCGTGGAGGTTTGGTGCCAGATCAGTTAATGGTTGATCTGATACTGAATGAACTGAAAGGGCTGTCTTCGGTAGACTGGCTCCTTGATGGTATGTAACTTAATTTAATTTAATGTGTTTATTGGTCAGGGGGTTGATTGAGATATACTATCCGTGCCACAACCATGCACATTACAATGGCATGCATTAACCATGCACATTTTGTTGATTTGTTTAACTGTCTTGCAGTCGTTATGTCCCGTATTTTTAGCTCAAAAAATAGTGCCAGTACTAGTTGCAATAACGTAACCCGTAACGTTATCGCAACTATGTCAGTACTAGCGAGGTTTATGTAGCTGCTCGTTACGCAAGCAAATATATTTTCGTCTAGTTACTAATAATAATAATAATGTATTAATATAGCGCATTTTCCATATACATGTTCAAATGTGCTTGTCAGAGAAATTTGTAACAGAACAGGTGAGTTTTTAGCAGTGTTTTGAACATATTGACAGAATCACAATGTCTTTATGTGTAATTCATAATCATATAGACGTTAAACAAATGTTTGTATGAGAGAGATTGTCTGTTGCCAGCTTAAGTTTATATCCCTTTGTGGGAGTTTGCTGAGTTCCCTTGATGGGAAGATCATTCAAACAAACAAACAAACAAATACATGAACATGAACGTCAACAAATTGTGTTGTTTCTGGGTGACGTCGCCACTTTGGACTTATTTCAACTTATTTCGTATGGGATTGAATATTCACACCCCTACAGGTTTCCCGCGGACAGTCGAGCAGGCAAAGGCCTTGGCTGATGAGGTTGGAGTGGACTCGGTGATCAACCTTAAGGTACCATTTGATGTGATTGTCAAACGGTTAGAGGGACGTTGGATGCATGCCCCGAGTGGAAGGGTGTATAATCAGGACTGGAATCCACCCAGGGAGCCTGTAAGAATAGAACAATAACTTCTTATCTTTCATGTCATTTCATTTTATAATTCTGGCTGTGATGAAAGAGAAAGAAGTTATTTTCCACGAATTTGATTTCGAGACCTCAGAATTAGATGAAGTCTCGAAATCAACTTGCGTCTGAAGCACACAACTTCGTGTGACAAGGTTGTTTTTTCTTTCATTATTATCTTGCAACTTCAATGACCAATTGAGCTCAAATTTTCACAGGTTTATTATTGTATGCATATGTTGAGATACACCAAGTGAGAAGACTGGTCTTTGACAATTACCAATAGTGTCCAATGTCTTTAAAAAGTGGGGGAGGAATCGGTCTAGAATTTTGAAACTCTGACCGGTATTTATTTGATTTTCATATTTTTTTTATTGAGTAAGTTTTGGGTGTTATTATGTGTGGATACAGCTGACCTGTTATTTTCGTCCGCGGTGTATCTTTGTGAATATAACCGCAATCCCCTCCATGCACTTAACATTATTTATAACAACTTTTTGTATAGATTAAGTGCATCGAGGGATCTGTGAGCCAGAATGCGCTTTATAAATGATGTTTTATTATTATTATTAACATTATTATTATTGTATTATTTCATAGGGAAAAGATGATGTGACTGGGGAGCTTCTTACGCAAAGAGACGACGACAAACCAGAAACTGTGTTGGCACGGTTACGAGCTTATCAAAATTTGACCTCGCCAGTTACAGACTTCTATAGGTAATAATAATAATAGTGGTTTCTTATTTAGTCACTCAGTGTCGCTCAGGCGCTTTAACATACAGTGTTTTCCTGCAAGGTATGTGGGACTACATTTGAATTATGAGACCTACTCCTTTTACACAGCACCATATAATGTTGTACAAGGTGCTGTGACGCAATATGCTGCCAATCAAACCAGGAACACCGGGTGAACCCCTTCTCTTTACGATAAGTGCATCGGGTTCTTTTATGTACATTACACAACACACAGGACCAACGGCTTTACGTCCCATCCAAAGCGACATGGTTTAGTGTCTTGCTTAAAGGGTGTATGTACTTTTTGTAGCACAAAAAACACAATGTGTTATTTACACTGGACTTACACAGTTTGAAGATAATGATAAAAGCTTCCCTGAAAATATTACGTGCTGAGGTGCTGTAGTTTTTGAGTAATGAGTAAAACAGTGTCATGAAAATAATTTTAGTCTCATGAGACCAAAATTATTTTAAGCATTTACAAACGTATTTTCATTACACTGTTTTACTAATTTCTCAAAACTACAGCACCTCAGTAAGTAATATTTGAAGGGAAGCTTTCCACTATCATTATCTTCAAACCCTGTAAGTTTAATGTTAATCTATGGACATTTTGAACCAGTACCCAAATCCTTTAGGCAAAGGGGTCATGACTGGGACTCGAACCCACACTCTGCTGAACAGAAACTGATCATTGACAATAACCAAAGGCATATATAATCATACCTAGATTTTTTTTAACTGTTGTTAATGATTTTTGTTTTTTTGTTTTTTTGCAGAGACCTGGATCTTCTGAAAGAGTTCACAGGCACAGAATCTGACAAGATTTGGCCCGAAGTTCAAAAGTACTTGTCGACTGTTGTACCACCAAAAAGCTGAAGCGTTTTAAATTTTTTTTTACATCTATTGATTTGATTCCAGAAAATTTTTCCATAAAAATGCTTGATTTGGGAGATTTCTACGATCAAGCTTACATTCCAGTCCTATTGCTTCAAATTAAAATCATGTTTCAAATGTAATTTTGAGGTATTCAGTACTTTGTCTTTTTTTAAAACAGTACTAGAGAGGGTACCAATGATAAACATTTTACATTTTTCAAGAAAGATAATTTTCAGGAAATCTATTTTTGTATGTAAATAATAATGATTGAAGTAGTGATGTTATCAAGAGAAGGAAGTTGATTACAGCTGGATTCAAACCCCACAACCTCCTCAGGTTAATGTACAGGTGTTTTACCTGATAATACTACTTGGTTCTTATACAGCGCTTTATCACAGCTCTAAGGGGTGCATCAAAGAGCTCAGTATTTTGTCCTGCAAGTTATGAGAAGCTACGATTTGAAATATGAGACCTTTTTATTATTATTATTTTTTATCATTAAGTAATATTTATACAGGGTAGCCCCATCAGTGTTAAAACACTGTTCTCCCTGGGGGCCCTGTATAACAGCAATACACAGAACAGAGATAAACAAATACACCTGTATTAAGAACAACCCCCACAAAAGCAACAACAGCACTCTATACCACCAGGAACAAAACAGAGAGAAAGGGCAACAAAAAGCCAATAATGCAAAATAAATCAATGACTCCGTAAACGCCAGTACCTAGAAGTGAATGAAGTCAAGTTTGGCTCATTACGCAATTCTCTCAGGCAAACCGTTCCATAAAAGGGAACCTTTTTAAGAAATGCTTCGTTTGCCTTTCTCAGTCCTCACTTTAGGCACACACAACCCATTACTCTCTGCATTTCTGGTGGAATAGGTATACCTATTCCTTTAAAGCACCGTGTGATGGTTTACAAGGTGCCAGACCTACTAAGTCTCACGCATAGCTGGCCTCTGAACTTGGCATCTCTGAGGTGCTGTGGCGCAATATGCAGCCAATCAAACCAGGAACACCTGGGTGAACCCCTTCTCTTTTCGATATAGAGTGCACCGTTTTTTTTTTGTGTGTGCATTACACAACACATGGTACCAATGGCTTTACGTCCCATCTAAAGGACGAAGCAATGGTTAAGTGTCTTGGTTAAGTGTCTTGGTTAAGTGTCTTGGTTAAGTGTCTTGGTTAAGTGTCTTGGTTAAGGACATAAATGTCAAGACTGGGACTCGAACTCACACTCAGGTGAACAGAAACACCATAGCGTATGTACAAAATGCTTGAACTATCCACCACAACATGCCATGGGCTAGGAATGAAGGGACAATGAAGAAATTAGCCCGTATATTGGAGAAAATGGAATAAGAGACAAATTATTGAGACAATTAATATTTGTTATTGATTTATTTGATCACTGTACTTGTTGAATCAGTCAATATTAATACAAAAACTGAAAATATTTAATTTATGTTTGTCTTAGATGAATTACTTTCTTTACAATATTGTGTACACTTTACATGAAGGCACAGAAGTGCAAGAGGTAGAAGGGAAAAAAAGGAATAAAATAAATCATGAAGATTTAAATGTATTTATGAACATTCATTTTGTATGTTAATGAGTGACTGGTTTTATAAGTTTGTTTTAGTTTGGAAAGCTAAAAAACAGGTGTTGGAAAAAAAGAGCTGTTAAAATCAAATTACCATACTTGATTATTACAGACAAGAAATGTGTACCGTTCTTAAAGGAACACCTTGCCTTGCATCGGGGGAGTTGGTCTATTAAAAGTGTTTGAAAAGTGTTTGTTATGAAATGCGTATGGTTGAAAAGATGTTTTAGAAGAAGCATACAATGATCCAAACAAAAATGCCTCGATATTGCACAGTTTTTTTTATACATCGTGAACTGACACGGCACGCCATAGTGTAGAGTCAAATTTCTTACTCCACAAAATGGCTGACCAAGTTAGTTCGCAAAATAAAAGGAAAACCACACAATTTCATGGCATATTTGCAGGGATCATTATATTCTACTTTTAAAACATCTTTCTAACCAAATGCATTTTATAACAAACGGTTACAAAAGCTTTGAATAGACCACCTCACCCATCCAAGGCATTGTGTCCCTTTAATTCTTTTTAAAATGTACAACATGTGTTACAATAGGTATTAAATTGGCTAAGGCTATATATGGCAGCCACTTCATGCATGCTGTCACAACATTACGTACTGTAACAGATGGCATCAAGATAAACAATTATGCCCTAGATGCATACAATTGGGCAACTAGTTATGAAATACATGTATGGGTTAGAAATATGTACTTGGGAACAAGTTCTTTGACTTCTTGCATGAAAACTATCAAATATGCAGCAAAATTACACTAAGTCTCATCGACCAAGTAGGAATCCACAAATGGGCACTTTGAAAAACCTCACATCAAGTATGCAGCTAACATTACATTAAGTTAGGAGTCTCATTGACCAAGTAGGAATCCACAGACGGGCACTTTGAAAAACTTCACATCAAGTCTGCAGCAACATTCACATAAAGATAGGAGTATCATTGACCAAGTAGGAATCCACAAATGGGCAATGTGAAAAACCTCACATCAAGTCTGCAGCAACATTTACATCAAGATAGGAGTATCATTGACCAAGTAGGAATCCACAAATGGGCAATGTGAAAAACCTCACATCAAGTCTGCAGCAACATTTACATCAAGATAGGAGTATCATTGACCAAGCAGGAATCCACAAATGGGCAATGTGTAAAAAACCTCACATAATGCATAAAGTGTCAGGCTAAATAAAAGCCAATTGGATCGAGCCAATAAAAAATGTGGTCCCAGATACAGAATGTGTTCTTAAAAACTGCAATCTTAACACTTTCAAGAGAAATACAGAATGCAACAGGCTGAACATTTATAAGAATACGTACAATGTCTTTTGCAGCTTTTCCAGAAAAAATACATCCATCGCTGACGAAAAAATCTACTGTGAATGTTTCTCATTACAATTTTGGTTTCTTACAATTGAATAAAAATACACCTACATACACAGAATGGTTAGTACACAGCCTTCATAAAGAGAGCGAGTCAATAGTGATTTGTACAATTATCAAGTACAAATTTATTACTAATAATTTTGTTGAAGAAAATTATGGTACAAATATTGCCGTTGGCCTATGTTTAATCTTGTTTAGTGTTAATTTCCAAACTGACATTCATCAATTTTAGTGTAAAAAGGCAGCATTCGCTCGACGACATTGTTTGAATGTGTGAATGTTGTGACTGGTTAAACTATGCAGATTGTGCACAAAAACCTTGTGAAGCCAAAATACATCAATTTTTGTGCGATTTGTGGCGACTTTTATAACGTTGTTACCCAGAAAGTTCAAGACTATGTGAGGACATCGAACTTCCCAGATACAGCCATCTTGATTTGATTCATTCAGATGAATGAACCCAAATTGAGGCTTGGAGAACAGGTTCCTCTTAATAAGAGATGGCAACTGCCGGCACTTTGTATACTGTATAAAACCAGATAATCATAACAAGGCAGGGTTAAACAGCCCATTCTACTGTGTACAATAGTATTTTACAACATTTCAATGTGGGGAGAATTTTCTTCCCACTTTTATAAAGACTTTATTTCTGGCAAAATGATTGCATCACAATCCTTAAGGGCACAGCCGTCGATTTCACCAAACTCTTCCTAACTTAATCCAAAGACGTTAGGATGCATTGAACCCATCCTACGTTAGAAAGAGGAGACAGAATTAATCCTAGAGTTTCGTAAAATCGGCGGCTGGACACCTTTGGTAATTGACAAAGACCAGTATCCTCATTTGGTGTATCTCAACATACATACAATAACAAATCTATGAATTTTTTTACTCAATTGGTCATCGAATTTGCTAGAGAATAATGAAGAAAAAAAAACCACTCTAGTCGCACAAGTTGTGGGATTTTAGATGATTGAATTCGAGACCTCATCTGAGGCTTCAAATTCAACTCAAATAGTTTGGTGAGAATTTACTTCTTTCTCAAAAACTATGTTACTTCAGAGGGAGCCGTCTCACGCAATGTTTTATACTATCAACAGCTCTCCATTGCTCGTTACCAAGTAAGTTTTTATGCTAACAATTATTTTGAGTATTTACGAATAGTGCCCAGTGCCTTTAACTTGTCCTTAGACCCCTTCCATACCAGTGAGACAGACTTTATACAGTGTAATCTTTACTACAAAAACAAATCATACATAACAATATACATTTGAATTCAGAACTCTGTGATTAATGCTTTAAGTATTTACATTATTTAACCCTGAGTATTTCATTTAAATATTCCTTTCTAACGCACAAACTCACGCACACACTTCTGAAAGGGGGAACGTATAACATTGGTATTTGAAATTTCAACAATAATTGATAATTTAAATATTTTACTCTCTGATCCTGATCTTCCACTGTGGTTTGGAATGAAAACTATGCCAGTCTGAAATAAAAATGCATGTGGTGAATGTGCCCAGTCAACTCTCCTACTGTCTGACCATTTAATATCACCCACTGTGGTTTTGAATGATAGATAAAACTTATGCCAGCCTGAAATATGAATGCATGTGGTAAATGCATCTATATAGCACACAGTCAACCCTCCTACTGTCTGACCATTCAATACCACCCAACTGTGGTTTTGAAAGATAGGTAAACTATGCAAGACTGAAACATGAATTCATGTGGTGATGCATCTACACAGTACACAGTTCACAGTCAACCCTCCTACTGTCTGACCATTCAATATCACCCACTGTGGTTTTGAATGATAGATAAAACCTATGCCAGCCTGAAATATGAATGCATGTGGTGAATGCATCTACATAGCACACAGTCAACCCTCCTACTGTCTGACCATTCAATACCACCCAACTGTGGTTTTGAAAGATAGGTAAACTATGCAAGACTGAAACATGAATTCATGTGGTGATGCATCTACACAGTACACAGTTCACAGTCAACCCTCCTACTGTCTGACCATTCAATATCACCCACTATGGTTTTGAATGATAGATAAAACCTATGCCAGCCTGAAATATGAATGCATGTGGTGAATGCATCTACATAGCACACAGTCAACCCTCCTACTGTCTGACCATTCAACATCATCCACTGTGGTTTTGAATGATGGATAAACTATGCCAGCCTGAAATATTATATCATGTGGTGTTGCATCTACATAGTACACAGTCAACCCTCCTACTGTCTGACCATTCAATATCACCCACTGTGGTTTTGTATGATAGATAAACTATACCAGCCTTCAATATATCACGTGGTGATGCATCTACACAGTACACAGTCAACCCTCCTACTATCTGACCATTCAATGTCACCCACTGTGGTTTTGAAGAATAGATAAACTTTACAAGTCTGCAATATTAAAACATGTGGTAAATGCATCAACATAGTACACAGTCACCCTTCTACTGTCCGACCACTCACAATAATCCAGTTTAGTTTTCATACAATGTATTGTAAGTATCTACATACACACACCATACGCTTTGTGCACAGTTGTGCCACCATACACACCCTTGCAGTTCAAGGTTTTCAAATGGTTGGTCAACTCACTGAAAAATGGTACCAAGAGTAAAAGGGTTAATGTTCAATGACTGACCACACTGCATCAACTTTTTGCCATATCCAAATTCTAACCTAGTTGTATGTTTGTTTAAACATGTAACTATACTGGTTTGGATCAGTGAAACAACTTAAATTATTTTGCACAATTTTACCAATGTTTTACCTTCTCTTTAAGCTTGCCACAAAATATATTCTCTTTTGTTCTCCGCATCAGTAAGAACAAGCATTATGGATCTGACTGACTTTTCTGGGCAAATTTTGTGATGAACCATCACCAGAAACAAACAAAAACTTATCGTTGTGGCCTTTCATTCACCTTTAATATCATTTCTCCAAAAAAAGAGAGGGAAAAAAAAGGGAAAAAAAAGGAAAAAAGTTTCACCTCCAAAAATAAAAAAATTCTTCCAGACAACCTTTAAAGCAAAGTTGCAAGAAAATAAACACCCTCGTTGCATAAAATAACATATGCATAAAATAAAAAACCTGTGAAAATTTGAGCTCAATTGGTTGTCGAAGAAGCGAGATAATAATGAAAGAAAAAACACCCTTGTCACACGAAGTTGTGTGCTTTCAGATGCTTGATTTCGAGACCTCAAAATCTAGTTCGGAGGTCTCGATATCAAATTTGTGGAAAATGCTTCTTTCTCAAAAACTGTGTTACTTTAGAGGGAGCCATTTCTCACCATGTTTTACACCATCAACAG
Organism: Asterias amurensis; assembly: GCF_032118995.1. Classification (NCBI taxonomy): domain Eukaryota; kingdom Metazoa; phylum Echinodermata; class Asteroidea; order Forcipulatida; family Asteriidae; genus Asterias; species Asterias amurensis. The sequence goes on from NC_092660.1 coordinate 1,503,122, forward strand.
CTCTCCATTGCTCGTTACCAAGTAAGTTTTTATGCTAACAATTATTTTGAGTAATTTTGTATAGTGTCCAGTGCCAGCAGGAACGTGTGACTAACCAAGTGACTGTACCAGACATTCAAATCTCAAGTCATCAATGGCTTATTGAAGTACCAGTTATAATACAGCAAAATCAGAAAAAGTATTTTGACAATCTAGCAGCAGCTCATAACTAAGAAAAGGAAGACGCATTTAAAACTGAAAAAAAAAAAATAAAAAAATAGACAAAAATCACGATAACATACAAAAATGGCGATAAAGCATCAAACGTATTCAGTGAGCCTGTTCATTTGTTTTCTGAATGAATACTTCTCCAGTCCATTAGTAAAAATATAAACTTGTAAGAAACTCATCTAGAATTGTCTTTTAAAAAAACCACAGTTTTTCATCCAATAAATATAAACAAATCCTTGGATATATGAAAAAAGTTACACACAAAAAAGTTACTGCAAGAAGATTTTTTGATTCTACTAAGAATATGTCACAGATTCCACACTACAATTTAAAAAAAAAAACAGAAATGAAAAATTTGGTCCAGCTTTTTTTCGAAAAACAGAATTAAAATGGCTTGAAAACGTTACATAATCAAGAAGAAAGTGACCTTTGACAAATCCAGCCCAATACTTGACTGAGGCAATTGAGCGATTACCTCCATGCCCCCTGATCATTGCATTGGTGCCCCATTAAAAATTTCTCACATGGAGACACCCTTTGTTAACTTGGTTTGGACTCTACTGTTTCAGTGACAAGCTAGGCGTATCACGTCCTAGCTGAAGAGCACCGGATTCAAGCTCTGGTGTGTCTGATCAGCAGAGTGTAGTCATGACACTTGTGTTCATAAACAAGACTAACCGTGATTGCTTCGTAAAGTTGCGGAGGTAGTGCTTTCTGCTCTACCAGCCAGGGTTCTGATGGATGATACCCAAGCTTGAATCTGTATGGACTGTAAAGGGGGTAACCCTGTTTCAGCCCCCGAGTAGGTGGCAGCGGCCACACCTCGAAATGGCCTTCAGGCCTTGTGTGTGTGGCGACTTGCATAAACAAAGAGAGAGATCTGTGGTCGTAAGAAAAACGCAGCATCGCAGCATCGTCCGCAACCATTTTGAAAAAGAAAACCACTTGGTCGGCATTGGTCTAGGTGTGATCCTAGTGGCAGCGAGTCAGCAATACTTTTGACGTAGAAGCAGTACAGTTGTACAAAAAAATGTCTTGAAATGAAATATGAGTCGAGCCTTGAATTTTCCAAATCGCTTGTTTTAGACTGCGATTGTGCCCCAACTTGATTGGGGTGATCGGTCTGGTCTTTGTTACTTCAGAGAACAGAGGGTGGGTAACTGGCATGTGGCCAGCAGACTGATGTTGAAGGAGAGCACTGAACAGGAAAAGTGCCTTATTTCTACAGGAATGAAGTATCAGATCTGAAATCAGTATCAGAAATACAGCATATTCATCGAAGTATATATAATCATTTTTTGAAGAAGTCATTGCAAAAATTAATAATAAATACAAAAAAATTGATGTAAATGAAAAAAAAAAGTGCATGTTGTTTCAATTACTGACCACTTATTGCTCCTAAAGTGTGCAGTATGGCAGGTCAGTAGAAATATGCATATTACAAAGGTATACGGTACAGTAAATTTCATATTTGTCTTTCATTCTCTCTTAATAGACGAGAAGAAAAGACCATGTCTGCGAATAACAAATGACAATCAGTGTTAATACAAATCTGGCCAAAATGTACATTCAAAGTCAAGTTTACATCGAAGAAGGCAGCAATTATTTTATAATCCTGGCTTTACCCAAAGTATTAAATACAAGAAAATCATAAATATTTCCTTTTGCACATTAGATTCTTGAGAAACAGTAACTCCCTTTCGGGAGCAAACAATAAAAAAAAGAAAACCACAACTTTCTCTGTGACTATTTACATGAATGTATACAGTTTATATTACAACTATGTACTCCCTGGCCCATGATTATCAAAAGAGGGCGCTGTTCCATTCAGTAGATGACCATTATCAAGCGAGGGCGCTACACCATTGGATAGTGGGCCTGGAATGGCTACAAGTCTTGTGTAAGAAGGCATTGTTTCTTCAGAGTAAATGCAGGGCTGTGATTGGCTCAATGAGGGATCCGAATCAATCCCGATAGCTTCACCGGTACCCAGCCGGTGGTAAACATCACCCCCGCCATCCTCATCATTCTCGGTGTCAAACTCTGCACTAGGAGGCACTTCCACCAACCCTCCATCAGTCTGGATGGTCGATAGTTTTAAATAGCTAGGCACTCGGTTCTCAGTACAAGTCTCTCCATACCCGGAGTCAGTTGAATCCAGTGCCGACCGGCCTAAACCGGTATGAAGCCGTTCCAATGAGACAGAACCTGGTAGATGCACAAATAGAGCGGATAACTTTCCTGATCCACCTGTGGTTGATCCAGGCGAGAGTGGATCCTTCTCGTGAAAGTCCTCAGATGAGTTCGCTGAGTCCGTACTGGTCCTTGACAACTTCCGACATGAGTCGACCTCACAAAGGAGGCGATCCGATTCCTTGGACGCCTCTTCCCGTAGTTTCACATAATCAGCTTCACCGTGGTCTGCTGCGCATCCTCCTTCAGCGCAGGGCTGAGATAAATGCGTGTTCCCCAAGATGCCGTTTGGAATGACTCCGTTCGGAGTGCAATGGTTGGGGGGCAAATCAAAGACTTCCCTCTCGATGTCTCGACGTGGGACGCGACCATCAAGAATTCTTTCAAACTGTGGGGAAAGAACCAACAGAACATTAAGGAAATTGACAGTACTATTTAAGAGACATGGGTCGACCAGGGTGGGGTTTGTACCCCCTTGATTAAAAAAGATACTTCCGGGCCATGGGCTGACCAGGGAGGGACTCAACCCCCCTTGATGAACTGACCAGGGGCCGTTTTCACAAAGCAATAAAATTCATCGCAAGACAATTTGTCTGTATTACCATAGTGATTTGTATTGTATTATCATTCCCACTTTACTTAGCAATTATGATTGATTTGCAGTTAAGATCAATTTTAGATCTTTGTGAAGGTGGCCCCAGGCCAGGATTCGAACCTCTAACAATCAACTCACCTGTTCGGGTGCAATGAAGTAGATGGATGGCACCGGCTTGAGCATCCATTTGATGCAATGCCAGCTTACCCCAACTAGAGTAAGAATGACCAAGACTCCTATTACTGCTACTACAGTGACATTTACTGAAGAAAGATCTAAATGAAGAGAGGGTTGAAAGAATTGCTTCGATTATTCGAGGTTTGGTTTGAGATTATTAAAGTCCTGGTCTAAGAAATCATTATTTATTCAAAGTGATCATTTGATAATTAAGTCCTTGTCTAATAAATCATTTTTGTCTAATAAACCATTATTTAAAGTGATCATTTGACTTAATATTAAAGTCCTAGTCTAACAAATCATTATTATTTATTTAACATGTTTAAAGTGATCATTTGATTATTAAAGTCCATGTCTAACAAATTTAACAACCTCAACTGTTCAAAAATGTTAACAAACAAACAAACAAACAAACAAATAAGCAAACTTGAGGGTGAAAAATTATATAAATATGCTTCCAAAATATCAACTGTTTATCAGAAGGGCTGATTAAATCTGCCCTATTAATAATGCATTTGTCTTGTTTATTATTACCAACATTATTATTATTATTATTAGTTGGAGAAAATTAATTGTTTGCAAACTGTCTACCAACCAAAAGGACCAACGTGTATGGTATAAGTTATAAATGTGAAAAATAGTTCTAGGCCTAATGTTTTGACCCTAGCAGTGTGTCTCTCGTAGGCTAAATTACAAGAAGACACACCTGAACAGGTATCCAAAAGTAAGAAAGGTAGAAATAGATGAATAAAGAGAGGCAGAAAGCACTAAGAAAAAGCAAGGGGGTTAAACAATAAATAGGAAAGTGGAAACAAACTCAATAAATATAAAGCTGCAGAGCAGTAAAGGTTGGATTAAAAACAATTCACATTATCAGATAGCAATAACAATACAAGTATCCATGACCAGTATAACTTAAAACAATAAAACACCCAAATTGTGGCAAAAACTTAGAGAAAATTGACGGAGAAAAGAAATGCATTGTAAAACCATTTGCATTTGGTATATAAAACCATGTGACAATAAAAATTGAAACAAGTGACAAGTTCAAAGTTTTGTCCAAAATAAAGTTTGTGAATTCAGCCTTGAATGTGTGTATGTTTTGACTACAGTTTTAACATATTGATGTACTGCATTACCAAAGCTGTCAACCTTTGCATCGTGCAAATCAAGTACATTATGTCCAACAATCAGGGAGATATTAAAGGAACACGTTGCCTTGGATCGGACGAGTTGGTCTATAAAAAGCACTTTGTAACCATTTTTTATAAAATGCATATGGTTAGAAAGATGTTTTCAAAGTAGAATACAATGATCCACACAAATTTGCCTCAAAATTGCGTGGTTTTCCTTTTACTTTGCAAACTAACACGGTCAGCCATTTATGGGAGTCAAAAATTGTATTCTACTTTTACAACATCTTTCTCACCATATATGCATTTTATAACAAACGGTTACAAATGCTTTTTATAGACCAACTCGACCAATTCAAGGCAACGTGTCCCTTTAAGGAACACATTCCACATAATAGGGAACAACATTCCATAATAAGGGATATTTTCAAATTTGTACATATATGTATCAGAACATAGAAATATTGGTTTATTTTTAGGGAACTTTCACTTTTTTTCAGTTTTTAGGGAACTGCAGAATCAGGGAGAGTTGGCTCTCTGAAAAGAAAACATATTGAATACAATGGCACTTAGAAGGTTTAGACGATAATATGTTTTGATTTTATTTATTATAATGAGTAGGGTATATGGCCTTTGCTTTCGATCCAAACCAGAGGCCCACACTAAACAAGTACAACCAAATACATATCCATTTGTAGAAAAGAAAGAGGGGAAAGGGATTAGGGAGTGGGAAAAGATAAAAGATAAAATGGATATGGTTGTTACAAATATAAAACACGATACAAGCAAATCGTGCATCAGGACAATACAAAGTATGGTTGGATAAGAATACAACAATCTAAAAAAGATTTGATTCCACAATCAACAGCACTACAAGCGCCAATAACAGGATGATAAGAAATGAGAAGAAATGCCAAGATATAGATATGGGAGGCGGAAAACCATGCAATCAGTTAGGGACTGAAAACCCAATCCACATGCAAGGCTCCGGTGTGAGGTGGGATTCGAACCGCGGTCCACAGAGGTGAAAAGCAGAGATAGAAACCACTGAGCCAACCTGAGATAATAACAACATTCAGTTTTTATATAGCGCTTTATACACCGTGTCTCAAGGGGCTTCCAATATTTTTTACCCCTGATCACTGGGCCTTTTCGTTCCCTAAACCAACTCAGCTCCCTTGGGAATATACAGCCTGTGCTGCCAAATATGTAGCGCACTATAGCTAAACAAACCACAAGAACCATCTCTGCCCTCACAGGTACCCATTTACCCCTGGGTGGAGAGAAGCAACTATAGTTAAGTGTCTTGCTCAGGGACACAAGTGTCATGACCGGGATTCGAACCCACACTCTGCTGAACAGAAACACTAGAGCTCGAGTTCGAGGCTCTCATCCGCTCGGCCAAGACGACACATTTCTTCAATTGTTATGACTTACATTGCGGGTACTCCTGTGGTATATCAATGAATGTCCTTGGTGAGGCACCAGCGCTGTTGAAAGCTTCGATGGCAAACTTGTACTTCTGAAATCGCTCAAGATCTGAGCAGATTCAACAAAAATATTATTACTATTATTATTATTAGTGGTTCATTAAAAACATTCAGTTTATTTACAGTCAAGACATTAAAACTACAGAGTAGACAAGTACAGAAGAACATTATACAATTTAAGCAAAGATATGAAAAGACAAAAAGAATGCAATTATAAAGCGATCTGTTAATAAATATGAAAGCAAATCAGTAGAGGGGGCATTTTCAAGAGCCAAATGAGGCTTATGTTGAAATGCCTAAACACAAAAAACATACACAATTAGCCAGCCAATTAACAAATATCGAAGATGCATAATCAAAATTAAGCAAAGACAAAAAGTACCAATCAGAATATAAAAAGAAATCTGTAATAAAATGAAAGCCAATTAATAGAGGGGCATTTTCAGAAGCCATATGAGGCTTGTCTTGAAAAGCCTTATACAAGAAACATACACAATGAGCCAGCCAATTACATGTATCGAGTATAGAAGATGCATAATCAAATTTAAGCAAAGATAGAAAGAGACAATCAGAATTTATCAAGAAATCTGTAATAAATATGAAAGCAAATCAATAGAGGGGCATGTTGAAATGCCTTAATACAAAAAACATACACAATTAGCCAGCCAATTATAAAATATCGAAGATGCATCAATCAAAATTAAGCAAAGACAAAAAAGAGACAAAAGCAATCTGTTAATAAATATGAAAGCAAATAATTATACAGGGGCATTTTCAGAAGCCAAATGAGGCTTGTCTTGAAATGCCTTTACAAGAACCATTCACAATTAGTCAGCCAATTATAAAATATCGAAGATGCACAATCAAAATTAAGCACAGATTAAAGAAACAATCAGAATATATAAAGACATTTGTAATAAATATGAAAGCAATTCAATAGAGAGCATTCCTAGAAGCCAGCAAAAGTTTTGTTGAAATGCCTTTACAAGCAACCAACACAAAACATTCGCCAGCTAAACATATAAGTTCAGAAGATGAAAATAAAATTTAGGCAAAGATATTAGGAGACAATCAGATTATATAACGACACCCTTTAAGAAATAAGAAAGCAAACCAGTGGGTCATTTGCAGAAGCCAATTAAGGCTTGTGCTCAAACGCCCACTATAAGCAACACATACACAACATAAGAGAAGAAAGACATATCATCATACAAGAAAAACCAAACAAAGAATAAGTAACATTAATTTATAAAAACACATTTCAAAACAGAAGGAATCCCTTGTGCGACATTTTACTGTCACTGGTACACAGCAAAAGGGAACTCGTTTCTTAAAACACCTAAGGACCAGTTCAGCCTTTGCAAAATCGCGATACAATGTTTTTTTACACTGATGTGTTTGCACTGATGTGACAAAATTAATGGGAAAGGCCACTCCTTAATTTTTAGAGTTCGCTGCTTACCATTGATCACCAGACTAGTCTGCGAGGCGTTCAGTGTCACATTGGATATGACATCTCTCTGTATGATAGTCACGTTCATCACATTGTATCCAATGATAATGCCGCGTCTGTGCTCTACCGGTAGTGGCTGTGAAGAAAAGAAAATCAGGGCTTCATTAACAAGAGGCTCTCCAGCAGACTGTAGGTCTTGGGTCTCAGAACTTGTCACCACACTCTGTAGGTCTTGGGTCTCAGAACTTGTCACCACACTGAAGACAAACCTATAATGGAAGTGTCGTGGCCGAGCGGTTAATGGGACACGTTGCCTTAGATCAATGTTGTTGGTCCATGAAAAGCGTTTTGAAAACGTTTGTTATAAAATGGTTAGAAAGATGTTTTGAAATTGTTTTAAAAATTGCATGGTTTTCCTTTAGACATTATGAACTAACACGGCACGCCATTTTGTGGAGTCAAGTCAAAGTTCAAACTCTGGTGTTTCTGATCAGCAGAGTGTGGGTTCGAGTCTCAGTCATGACACTTGTGTCCTTAAGCAAGACACTTAACCATTGCTTCGTCCTACGGATGGGATGTAAAGCTGTTGGTCCTGTGTGTTGTGTAACGCTCGTGAAAAAGCCTAGTGCACTTACATGCATCAAAAAAGAGAAAGAGTTTGCCCCGGTGTTCCTGGTTTGAATTGTGCCACAGCACCTTGTAAAACATCACATGGTGCTATGTAAATGGAGTAGGTCTTATAATTCAAACATAGTCCCACCTACCTTTCCATCTTCTTGTTATCGGAAAAAAATCTATCAGTTTTCATCCCCCAAAATTTGAATATGAGAAACGCTTCCATCAGGTAGGTTTCTCAGATTGTGTATTCCAATTATAGATTTTTTTCCTGCAAGGACACAACCGCTTTTTCGAAAACAACCAACCATACATTTTCACAGGTTAGTTTTATTATATTTAACTACAATTATATAGGATTTAAAAAAACAATCGAACGATTCCAAATACCACAGATACACTTTTCCTTTAAACATACCTCCCATTCTAAGACCACATGACGAAGAGACTCATTCCGTTCACTGACACTCGAGGAAAAGGTGACGTTCAATTTCAAATCTGGATCTATGACAGAAGAAAAGAAAGTTACAAAATTATTTATTTTCATAAAAAACGTTATCTGTAAAAACGAAATGGGATTGCTGTTCAACCTACACGTCGACTCTACCAACTGAGCTATCTACCTAGATATTGATGGTCTCCCTTTTTTGTCAATCTCTTTGTTTGGTGTGCCAAAGTATAAACTCAGTTAAATGGATCCCCCTTTTAAATAGAAATGTTGGCACACCTGTTCAGAGGAAAATAACAATAATAATAATTTGGGGCTATCATCCTTACTCGCAGCTAGAGCTGAATAGCAAAAGACGCACCTACAACGTGTTCCAGAAGCAGGCATGCAAGGGCACCTTTGGCTGCCAGCCAAATCAACCCATTATGACCATGGAGCACATGCACAGCAACAGATCAAAAGTGTTTCCAGAGAACCAACGCACAACTCAACTCACATACGGACATGGCCGGGTATCGAACCAGGGTCACCTTGGTGAGAGGTGAGCGCTTTACACACAAGCCAACCATGAACTTACTCTGCTCTAGGGTCCTCTTGCACACCGTTTCAGACCAGCTACTCCACGGGCAACCAGTCATTCTGGCGGCGACTTTGACACAGTAAATCGTGTATGCGTCCAGATATAGCGGAAACGGCAATTCGGCCTGACTGTCTCTAAGCTCCTTGTCCGACTCGGGTCCAGGAAACTAACAAGGAAGACACAAAAAACAAGGGTTAAGAGTTAATTTAGAAATGATTAACCCTAAGGCGTGTCGTGGCTGAGCAGGTCTAGTTCACCGGACCCAAGCTCAGGGCCCAACTTCATAAGCTGTTAAGCAGAAAATTCTGCTTTGCAAACTTCTTATCTATGCAAGAAATGAGCAGGGTACCAGTCACAGCAATGGTAAATGTACAGAATGTTGGCTGGTAACCTATTTTGATGAAGCAAGAGTTTTCTGTGCTTAGCAAATTTGTTTTGCTTGCAGGCTTTGATGAAATTGGGCCATGGTGTTGTCAGCAGCAGAGTGTGGGTTCGAATCCCGGTCATGACATTTGTAGCAAGGCAGTGAACCATGATTGCTTGGTAACACGTTGGGAAATTATCACATTCTGCTCTACCAGCCAGGCTCCCAGTGGATGCTACCCATGCCTTCATCCTTACGGACTGTGAAGGGGGTAACCCTGTTTCAGCCCTAGGTGTAGGTGCCAACATGCCCCTGGTGACAGTTGATTTGAGTCAACAGCCCAAATAATTTATGTGTAGCCCTCACCTTGAAGTGCCTGTCCCACCTTGTTATGCTAGGCGATACAGGTAAAATGAGTTGAATCTATCTAATTTTTCTTTAATAAATGTATATCTTTCAATACTCAACATAATTGAAGGATATTTATCACACTCACAGCCAAGTATTTGTCCACAAGGTAGCCTATTATACATCTTATACTCACCCCTGGGAACGAGGTTTGGCCTGAGGTTCAGTGTTAATTTCTCATAATCTCATAAAATAAAACAAAAAATCCAAACTAGTATCTTAAAGTCCACAAAAATACTTATGTGAAGATTCAATATAAATATGTAGCTCCTATTGCAGACCATGTTTCATCAAAGTGTTATTTTTTTTTTCGAATTGGTTTATTTCCGGCCATTCTTGTCAAAGAAGCATCCTATTTCACTTTCATACAGTTGTAATAATGTGATTTGCCTCTGTGGTTGAAACCGAAACTCAATTTTCACTTTGATTGCATCAAATTAACTTTCAGGCACTGCACCCCTCGGTAATTGTCAACGAGCAGTCTTCTCACTTGGTGTATCTCGACATAAGGATAATTATAATAAACCTACCTCCGAGGATACTGTAGGAGAGAGATCTTTGATGAAGTACTCAATCTTGTACATGAGATGATTAACGTAGTACGACCTCCACTCCTCAGGAAAGTCCCACTCAATGTGTAAGCGGGACTGTGGGGTCGCCTTGACGCGAACATTCTTAGGGGGGTTCGAGACGGCTGTCGAGGTAAACAAATTATACAAATTTAAGAATTTATTTAGCTATCCGTATTTAAAATAAAATACTTATAATAGACAATTGTCAAAGCCATTTTGAGGAATGGTGGTCACAACGCTATGGCACTATTATTTGTCAGTATCTACCCAAACCTATCAGTGCCCTTCTACATGGTACGTTCAGACGAGGAGTTAAATTTAGCCCTTAGCCCTGGCGGCCTTACACTTTCGTATTATACTACAGTGACGTCCTGGATATCAGGGTCCATTTCTGGGGCGGAAAATTTTCAAAGCTTCATAATTCAAATCTTACCTGCAAGAAGCCAATAATTTCAACAGATTCACATTCCAGACCATGAAGCTTTAAAGATTTCCCCCCCCCCCCTAAATAGGCCCTGATAGTTAGGACTCTGTATCTGTGTACAGCACAGACGAAGAGTCCTATGTAGGGATACTGTTGGTATGAAAGCATTCGGTCCGCGAGGGTCAATTTGACCCACACAACTGAGCTAGTTAAGGCCGAGTTACACTGCAGCAATAACGATCACGACGCAAAGAAAACGCATTCTATTGTTTGAATTGCTCCACGCAGAATACGCCCAAGCTCATTCAACCAATCGAGGGTGTGCATTGACAACATTATCGTTATGGAGGTCTGGGCGACCGTGTCTTTAGTCGTCCAGAAACATTTGATTAGCGTAGCTTAGCCTAGGTTTTACAACCAGGAATGAACTTAATGGCCAAGTGACCAGGGGGTAATGATGTTCGAGCGTAAGCTCATTCAAGCGCTCTGAGAAGACCTTTCGGGTGTGAAAAATAAGGGAATCAATGTGTGGTGAAGAGGTTTTCAACTAGTGGTTTAATCCCAACGAGGCCTGGTTCTTGATAATTTACCAAGACAAAGTCGAGGTAAGTTATAAAGAACCAGGCCTCCGCAGGTTTAAACCACTAGTTGAAAACCGATTCAACACACTTTGATTCCCATTCATAAACACCTTTTGGTTCAAAAACATCATCACTTGATGGTCAAAAAGTAAAATAAATGCAAAAATTATAACACAACACCCCTCCAGCTATGAAATGGTAGAGCCCTCCGCTGCCCTCGCGTAAACTACTCCTTATAAGGGAATGCTGTGGGCGTCGCGCGTATCGCGTGATGTGGCACAACTGTTTCAGCTGTTGCTCTCGACCAATAGGAATGAAGAAACTGTCTTATAAGAACAGGTGCAAGGTCGCGTGTCACGTCCATGAATTAACACTTTTTACCGGTCAATAACAAAAGGTTTATGCACACCCACGTGACGTGCTCTCCACCTATAGGAGTAGAGAAACTGTCTGGGGTATTTATGAATGCAGTATAAAGGCCGACTCTCATTAATATTATTATTTTTTACTTACTCTCTGTTTCATGATCAAATGAGATATGTGCCGTTGAGGCATTTCCGAGTCTGTTCACAGACAACACATAAAAGTGGTAAGTCTCGTGTACATCTTCCAAAACGCAGGATGTATTTCCCGGTAGAACGCTCCTGCATGTCTCCCACTCCACATTGCTTGTCAAATCACACACACAAGAGAAAAGTAAACAAGTCAACATACAGTTGTTACATAATCACCTGAATGTAGTTTCCTTATTAAATGTTCTAATTTATTTTCAGTAGTTTATGTGTGTAATTAATTATTTTGTGAACTGCATGTATGCAAAGAAATTTTTCTCCATGGTAGGACCATTAACAATGAATTGAATTGAAATTTAATTGAATTTGAATTCCTCAGACTATCGAGACAGTTGCTTTGGCGGGCAAGCTTTCGAAACGGTGAACACCCATACACAATTCTGAAGCAGGCTTTGCTTATCTGGAGGCTGCTAAGCAAAGGCTTGCCCCGAACCATTTGACATAGCAACTGTCTCTATAGTCTGAGGACTTCAAATGTAAGCGGTACATTGTGACTAAACAAGTCATTGTACCAGACATTACTCGAATCCAACTTGCAAAAGGCTCAAGGCTGGTGTATACTTGCTGCGTAATCGCTACGCAGAGCACAGACCCAATTTTCAAAGTCCCCAGTGCGTAAAGGAAAGCTCAGTGCAGAATTAAATGCATACTTTTTTCTAAAAAATGGAAAGATCCTTGCAACGCACGAATGTATGAACACAAGTTGACACGTGCGTTTCTGTGCACGAAAGCAAATTGAATGAGTTTTAAATGTTTTTAAAAAGAAATATGAACGTTAAATTCAAATTTAAATTGTCGGGTGCGTGCACGCAGTAGCAGCGAGTATGAACCAGCCTTTATTGAACATGTTGATGGGCTTTGATCAAAGAGTTATATACAAGAACTAGAGGGCGCACTGGCTTATATGCGCGGCCCAGCATGCGCGCATGCAGCCATTTTGTAAGTTGACAAAACAGCATCGCGTAGCGTTCAATAAACACAAACTTGAATGTGTACTTCATATTTAACGCGGCCACAGAATGGCGCCAGTGTCTCCTTGCGGTCCCGACGCGTTTGTGCAAGCAGCAACACTAGTGCGCCCTCTAGTTCTTATATATTATATATAACTCTATGGCTTTGATAGACTCAGAGGGCCAGAGGTTATTTTCAGCCGTGTATATTTTTAAGTTACCTTGGGTTTGAAGATACGTAAAACAGGTAGTCAAAGGTGGGAATATTTGTGTCACTCCCTGGAGTCCATTCACATGTGATGTCAAAATTGTCTCTGGAGAAGCAATTCAGATCCTTGGCCGCACTTGGTGGATCTGGAAGAAAAAAAAGGGGAAGCAACACAAATTTTAAAGGGAAGGTACACTTTTGGTTATTGTCAAAGACCATCCTTCTCACTTGGTGTATCTCAACATAAGGAGACTGTGAAAATTTGAGCTAAATTGGTCATCGAAGTTGGGAGAAAATGATAAGGGAAAAAACACCCTTGTTGGACGAATGTGCTTTCAGATAGGAATAGAAGACTTCTGGCTAGAAGTCTTTTATTATTTTAGTGAGAAATTACCTCTTTCTCAAAATCTATGCTACTTAAGAGGGAGCCGTTTCTCACAATGTTTTATACTATCAATGGCTCTCCAATGCTTGTTACCAAGTAAGTTTTTTAAGTTAATATCTATAAGTATTTGTAATATATTAAGTAATTACCAAACGTGTACCTTCCCTTTAAAATGTAAAAGGAACATGACAGAATTGGTAAGACAAAAAGAAATCGTCTAGATCACAGATTTACATAAAACTTACAGTTAAATGATCATGATAGTAAAAAACATCCTTTGAAATATTTATGTCAGAAATGTCAATTTGATGAGAAATAAATGCAACTAATATCCTGTTTGGAGTCTGACGCTCAATGAGCGTTTTGTTCATCTTTTTTTCTTTTTTTTTTTTTTTTTTTTTGGGGGGGGGGGGGGCTTTGAACTAGCTCTAGACACAAGGCTCGGTGGTCTAGTGGTAGAACATCTACATAAGGCCAAGTTCATATTCCACCAAGTGTGAATGCAAAGCGAATATTGACGTCACAAATAATTCGCCACAGTTGAGCTGTGCTCCACTCTTGCAAGTTATTCGCAGCGAAAACATAGTTGTGACGCCAATGATGGCTTCACATTCGCATTCGCAGGAAGTATGAACCGGGCTTTACACATGTAGTTAGTGGAAGACATCTGCCTTAGCACTGCAACAGTCATGGGTTTGAATCACTCACGATTAATTTGCCTGCGCATTTTTTTTACCGAACACATGACCGAACAGAGTATACGGTGCTAATACAACACGGCTGCTCATTTGAGCAGCAGAAATATCTGCAGAAATGGCAGAGGTCCAGGACCTAAGGTGGGAAGAGTTTGTAATGTTGATCCCAACCCTTCACCAACAAGATTAACAATACCCTTCTTGCACTCTATCTAATAAAGATAAACGACAGGCAGAAGCTCCGGCCCAAATGTGACAACAGTACTCCATTAAGGGACGTACAGCCGTCTTAAAAAAAATCTTATAAATTTAAAGAATAGGGAAGAACTTCCGAGCACAATGAGAGAACAAAATGACATGGAGGCACTTTGTGCAATGCCTGTGATTACATTCTGTTCCGACCAGCATTAGTGGAGATGTCAAATGCAAGAAGGCCAAAATCTGAAACCTCAGGCAAAGTCGATGGCCTAAATGAATGGATGGGAATGTACCATCTCTAGAGCGAGGGGGTGAGACAGGAGAGTAGTTTAGTTTGCGCTTAAGGCTACCACGCAATTGATGTGGAATTATTCAATTGATGTAGAAGGAGGTTATGTTATCCTGTGATGAATTGCATGTTACACATGGTAGCCAATTTGGTGGCCTACATGAAAATGATCTGTCATGCAAAGCGTATCAACAGGCAAGCTGTAAATGTCAGATGCACACTGTATTTGACTGTGCCCTTTATCAAAGAGAAGATGCCTTGGTGCCCCTGCCCTTACAAAAGCGAAGCATACAGGCCTGGATTGGTACTGGTATGAACTTTAGAATCAGTGAGATTTTAGATGGAAATATTTCTCTGGAGGATTGGTACTGGTATGAACTTTAGAATCAGTGAGTCTTTAGATGGAAATATTTCTCTGGAGGATTAGTACTGGTATGAACTTTAGAATCAGTGAGCTTTCAGATGGAAACATTTCTCTGGAGGATTAGTACTGGTATGAACTTTAGAATCAGTGAGGTTTCAGATGGAGATATTTCTCTGGAGGATTGGTACTGGTATGAACTTTAGAATCAGTGAGGTTTCAGATGGAAACATTTCTCTGGAGGATTAGTACTGGTATGAACTTTAGAATCAGTGAGCTTTCAGATGGAAACATTTCTCTGGAGGATTGGTACTGGTATGAACTTTAGAATCAGTGAGCTTTCAGATGGACATATTTCTCTGGAGGATTGGTACTGGTATGAACTTTAGAATCGGTGAGCTTTCAGATGGGCATATTTCTCTGAAAAATTGGTACTGGTGTGAATTTTAGAATCAGTGAGCTTTCAGATGGAAATGTTTCTCTGGAGGATTGGTACTGATATGAACTTTAGAATCTGTGAGCTTTTAGATGGACATATTTATCTAGAAGATTGGTACTGGTGCAAACTTTAGAATCAGTGAGCTTGAATTGGGTTGTTTATTCCAAAGTCACCGTAACCAACTGTCCTGGACCTGGAAACAACAAAGTCGGGGGAGGAGCAAAAACAAAGCGAGAAGCTGCCCGGAGTATCTTGAGCAAGTCCTTGATGTACGTCAGGCGCTATAGTCATCAGTATTTGCAAGTTGGGTTTACTGTTTTTGTATCTGACTCCTGTAGAGAGTTTTAATGACTAGGAGTGTTTCTACTAATGAGCTTCGACAGTCAGACTGGACACAAAAGTATATCCGTCTTTGGAATCCATTACAAACAGCCACATTTCCTGTCAACCGGGTTTCCTATTACTGCCAATGCATGTATAAAGCAGCACGGACCATAAATTAATCAAACGGGGATGAAAACACTAGGTAGTTGATAGGTCTTTGCCAGTAGCATTGACGTCACTGATTTGTGTGTCCATGCTGTGGAGGCTCTTTGCGGATGGTCCATGTTGATTATCTTGATAAATGAGTTTTCTTAATGAGAATCCACAGACCGCTAATTAGTACTCCTTGGACACTTGTCTACAGTGTGTTCATTCGGTGATATTAGTAGCAACCTGATTGTAATAGACAAGTGCCACACACCTTTAAGCAGACCTGGAGGTTATGCCTTTAGTTATTGTCAAAGACAAGTATTCTCACTTGGTGTATCCCAACATACGAACCAAGTAACAAACCTGTGAAAAGTTGGACTCAAGTGGTTGTCGAAGTTGCAAGAGAATAGTGGAAGAAAAAACACCCTTGTCGCATGAGTTGTGTGCTTTCAGATGCCTTGAATTCGAGACCTCAGCTAAGGTCTCTCATTAAATTCAAATAGTGAGAAATTACTTCTTTCTCAAGAACTATGTTACTTCAGAGGGAGAAGTTTCTCACAATGTTGTATACTATCAAAAGCTCGTTAACGAGTAAGTTTTTGTGCTAACAATAGTTTTAAGTAATTACCGATAGTGTCGATTTCCTTAAGTTGGCAACATGATGTATCTTCTCTTTTACTTTCGGTGGGTTTCTATTTGCCGGTCATCATCCTTGTAATTTTCAATGGTTGTAAACTGACATAGCTCATAAGAAAACATTTCTGAGATTGTACTTCATAATATAATCAATTCAAATGTTAGCCTTGTCCGAGGCTCTTTACACAAGCACACCGGCCCGCTCTAAATTCACCACGTAACGTTGGACAACGAGCTGCATCGATACATGTTCAGGCACAATACCGGCTATTTGATATTAAGTACTTGATACCGTGGGGTCGAAGCATGGTTTTTCCAGGTTTTTCAACCTTGTACAACGAAGCAGAAGTGATGCCAGCATTGTGCCTCGTCCAACGCTACGTGGTGAATTCAGAGTGGGCCAGTGCTTGTGTAAAGAGCCGTCGCTTTCACACACAAATGTTTATTAGCCCTGTGGTCACTGGACCATTAAAATCTCATCTCTCTGGGGAGTATACAGCCTATGTTAAATCTCATCTCTCTGAGGAGTATACAGCCTATGTTAAATCTCATCTCTCTGGGGAGTATACAGCCTATGTTAAATCTCATCCCTCTGGAGAGTATACAGCCTATGTTAAATCTCATCTCTCTGGGGAGTATACAGCCTGTGTTAAATCTCATCTCTCTGGGGAGTATACAGCCTATGTTAAATCTCATCTCTCTGGGGAGTATACAGCCTATGTTAAATCTCATCTCTCTGGGGAGTATACAGCCTATGTTAAATCTCATCTCTCTGGGGAGTATACAGCCTATGTTGCCATGAAATACATACATGTAGCGCACTGAGTTTATCACTCTGCCTTCATGCACCCATATACCCCTGAGTGAAGAGAAGACATTACAGTTAAGTGTATTGCTCAAAGACACAAGTGTCATGACCAGGATTCGAACCCACACCCTGATGACTTGAGACTAATGCACTAAACCCACTCCACAACACTCTACAACTAGAGCACAATCTTTAAAGTATAAGATTAAGGGCTGAACCGCATGTACCAGACATATGGCTAGTCTTTTATAGAAATTTTAGACAAATTAATTATAGTTATTATTAGGCCTGGGCGACTAGTGAAATTTACTAATTGACTAGTCGCACCTCAAATAATTGCGACTAATTCAAGCTGAAAAGATTGAAGGATTGTGTCATTGATGTCTGATTATGTTTTGTAAGTGAATTATGTTGTTGTGAATAGTCTTGAGCGACACGATTGATTCCCCAAACAAGTGCATTGTAGTTGCGACTATTTTTGAAGTAGTTGCTACTATTTTTGTGGCAGTCGTGGCAGCACGATAAACCGATTAGTTGAAAAACAGTAGTCGCGACTGTACTATGATTTAGTAGTCATTACTACAACACTAGTCCCACTAGTCGCCTATGTCTAGTTATTATTTTTCAGAAAGCACAATCAGTAAGATGTCATGCCTCTTTAAGGATTCGGGTACTTTTTCAAAATGTCCACAGATTTACATTAAAACTTACAGGGTTTGAAGATAATGATAGTGGAAAGCTTCCCTTCGAATATTACTAACTAAAGTTGTGTAGTTTTTGAGAAATGAGTAAAACAAGTCACAAAATCATTTTGGTCTCATGAGACCAAAATTATTTTAGTATGTAAAATCCCCTTAACCAGTTATGATGTTATACCAAAACCATAGCATAACTGTCTAATTTGTTTTTACATGCTAAAACTGAGACGAAAATTACTATTTTTACTCATTTCTCAAAAACTACAGCACCTCAGTAAGTAAAATTTAAAGAGAAGCTTTCTACTATCATTATCTTCAAACTGTGTTTCAAGTTTTATGTTAATCTGTGGACATTGTGTTTTTTGCTAGGAAAAAGTACATATACCCTTTAAAGACCGATTCCCACGTTGCTATGGGCGTAGGGAGAACTTAATTGGCCAACTATTACTGGGTTCCTATATTCCTTGTAAAAAAAAATTGTCAACACTAGTTTTAGACACGAACAATATAATTACACTAAATATAAACCAACAATAGTATGTTTATGGGAAAGTAAGGGGTTTTTCCCTTGGTTATTTTTGGTTCACATGCCACGCACGCAATCCCAGGAGCCTTTGACAAATATTTTTACCAACTGAGGAATCACTCAGGCAGTAGCGTTGACTACTCAGTGAAAATCGAAACACAACAAGCATTTAACGACATTCCTAATATAAATTTAAAAACTCCCACCATCCAGGGACCACTCATTATAACCCTAGTGACAAAAAACCCTAAAACTCTATGAAAAACCAAACAAAAATTCAATTTTACAAACTTAAAGGCAGTGGACACTATTGGTAATTGCTCAAAATAATTATTGTCATAAAACCTTACTTGGTAACGAGTAATGGGGAGAGGTTGATGGTATAAAACATTGTGAGAAACAGCTCCCTCTAAAATGACATAGTTTGCGAGAAAGAAGTAATTTTACACGAATTTGATTTCGAGACCGCAGGTTGAGAACTTGAGGTCTCGAAATCAACCATCTAAACACACACAACTTCGTGTGACAAGGGTTTTTTCTTCTTTCATTATTATCTAGCAACTTCGATGACCGATTGAGCTCAAATTTTCACAGGTTTGTTTTTATGAATATGTTGAGATACACCAACTGTGAAGGCTAGTCTTTGACAATTACCAATAGTGTCCACTGCCTTTAATAACCTTCTGCAAATTAATTCAATGATGCTCTTTGCCCCAGAAAAATCACATTACCCAGAAAACCACATTGCCCCAAAAATAAAATTCAACCGAGTGACACAATTAAAACTAAACAATTTTTAATTTGAGCCCATCCTGTTTTGCCGTTTCATTACAAAAATCTACGCTTGATTAACGAAGCGAAGAAAGACTCCACCCCATGGAGCAGCAAATAACTGATTGATTCCTCCACGTGCGGCATTTATACTTTGTAACTTTGTCGGCATAACATGATGGTACTGCAGGCTTCAACGCCACCCCAAGGAATTGACTTCTCTCGGTGTCCGTTATCCAAACGACTGTTGCCAGGATTATTGGCTTCCGATAATAGCATTGATTTCTCTTAAGAACCTAGACTTTTAATTTGAAAGAGTAGTTGTAGAGCGTGGGTTGCAGGACAGGGAGGGGGGGGGGGGGTAGGGGGAAACCTGATCCAGACTAAGTGAATAATTAGCTTGATTAGGCTTTGAATCCAAGTAAATGATACGGGAAACTGTTTGCATTATAATCCGTATTGAATAACCCCTTTTTGCTATGAAAAGTCGCCATCTTTTAGGAAAAACCGTTTGTGCATCCAAATGCATACATCATCGAAGCATGCAGCACGCAACATTCCCGATTTATTTCTACGGCACATGCAAGCACACATGCACGCACACATGCACGCACACGCACAAACGCCATCTTGTAGGTCAGATATTTGAGCCCCGTGACGTCATATTCAATACGGTCTATTGCTTGGATACCTGAGACTTATCTGTAATTCTGGAACCATTATCATTATATTTTTTAAAATATTTTTTATGCAAATTCACCCAGATTCGATTCCCGGTCGGGGCCATATGTGGGTTGAGTTGTGCGTTGGTTCTCTGCCGTGCCACGAGGGTTTTCCAGACTATCCGGTTTTTCATCCCTCAGGAAAAAATCAAACACTTTCGATCTTGGCTGTGCTCCGTGGTCATAATGGATTGATGTGGCTGGCAGCTGAATGCGCCCTTGCATGCCTGCTTCTCGAACGAGTTGTAGCCGCGTCCTTCGCAATTCAGCTCTAGCTGCGAGTAAGGACGATTAGCCCCCCAAATTATTATTATTATTGTTATTATTATTATTAATAACCAAATGTGTCCTGATATTTCAGTTCACCATCTGCCTCAAGTATTCTCTGTAATTGGTTCCTTAAGACGTCCCATCTTTCTGAGGGAAGTTGCTCTTCACGCAGGAAATGTTGCCGTACCATACCTTTAACAGGTATTTGACTCACGCAAAGTATTTGTGGTCTGAATTACATGCTTGGAGAAGATAAGAGTAATATGTGCAGTATAATCAATAACACTCTGACATTGCAGAGGTCATTACTGTGAACCGTCACTACATACACACAGTTGTCAGTGCATGACACAGAGTATAACAAAGCCATGTTCACACTGGATAAACATTTTAGGTAACTTTACCATGATGCGGAGTAACACTACGATGGGTTGATCTTCTCTTACTGACTTAATTGACGCAGGTAGAATTATCGAGACAATTAAACATTACAAAAGATGCCAGTTTTACACGCACGATCTAAGCCGGTGAAGGGTCACTGGATTTTCTGGCTCGGTTAGCAGACCAAGTTAGACCCATAACATCTGGTTTATTCACATATTCTTGTCTAGTCATTGGTCACTCCGTTAATTGTTACATAAGCTAAGAGCATTCCAGTTGTAGCTGTAGCCCTTAAAGGGTAATGGGGAGAGATTGATAGTATAAATCATTGTGAGAAACGGCTCCCTCTGAAGTAGAGTAATTTTCGAGAAAGAAGTAATTTTCCACGAATTTGATTTCGAGACCTCAGATTTAGAATTTGAGGTCTCAAAATCAAGCATCTGAAAGCACACAACTTCATGTGACGAGGCGTTTTTTTATTTTATGTATGTGTTGAGATACACCCAGTGAGAAGACTAGTTTTTGACAATGACCAATAGTGTCCACTGCCTTTAACTAGGAATGGCTAACAGTACTGTAGTAAGCAGTGTTGTAACTTCGGTGCTGGGCAGAACAAACAAATTTCTCCCAGCACTCTGAGCCAAAACCCTTAACAGATTTCCCCCAGATTGCACTTCAGCAATGATCGGCCTCATATCTAAACATGAATAATTTTGTTGAACCACTCACCCATGGTGGACGTAATTGGATTTAGAGCCCACCACAAAAATTATTCTAGCTACAACACGGACTGTAAGGTGTTTTGAGAGGCACACCAGAGAGTTCAAAAAGCAATAATGATAAATACACTCATGTTCTCCTCAAAACAATTTGAACTTGTCTCTTTAGGGTTTCACAGACCTGTTAGTTTCCAATTTTTTTTTTTTTTTTTTTTAAGCTGACCTATGACAATCTTTAGAATTATCTCACCCATGGTGGTTCTGTTTATTTTGTCGATTGAAATTTCTGGGGTACAGGTTTCGACTTCCTTGTTTGATGAAAACAAATACTGAGTATCCATTGTGTAAACACTTATGACTAACATGGTGAATAGAACCCTGGGTCTCGCATCAATTATTTTGGATATGGGTCAAGGCAAGTTACAATAGCTACAATACTAGCCTCGCAATAAAAGGAACACTCGTATGTCGTTGCGTTTTATTAGCGAACCCATAACAAAAAAATTGTGTTGCTCCCTCCCACTGACAAGTTGTATGGACTCAACAGTTTGGTCTTGAAAGCTATAATAATGTTAGGAGCGAAGCATGGATGGTTGGATTGGTGAAGGATTATCGGACATAAACGACTTATGAATCTAACGCTGTTAATTCAACAAGCTAGAAAGATTTGTAATCTGAGTCAAAAAATAGAATTGTGTCCAGTTTCACTTCCATCTACGTGTAGACACCAAAACCTAAACAAAGTCATACTGATTCCATCTGTTACTTTGGACATTTCTCTACAGATCCAAGCATAATATTTGGCCCTTTTATAGACTTATAATAAGGGAATAAAAGGGTAGCGATGAATTCTTACACGGCCGTTTAAAGCCGGCAGGGTTGAATTGCCATGTGATAAAAGCCCGCGCCAAAGGCGAGGGCTTTTAGCGCATGGCAACGACCCTGCAACAGACGTTTAAGAATGAGTCACTACTTTTTTATTCCCATTCATAAATGCCCTTTTGTTAAAAAAAAACGTTAAACAAATACAATTACAGACACTTTGACAGTTAAAATCAAGGTTTTAAGTATTTTTTCAAAAACTTTGTGAAGAGTCTGTTGCGCGTGGGTTCTGTGTACGCGCGTGCGCTTAGAAATATATTACGTGCACGCACTTAGAAGTAGATTACGCGCTGTAAACACTGGTCATTATCAACCGTTTAAACACCCCCACGTGACGCAATTTCCACCAATAGGAGTAGAGAAACTGTCTGGGATATTTATGAATGCTTTTTAACCCTCTAGAGACGATTCATTTCACAAAACGCCCAGACCTTATTTCCTAACCTAGACCTTATTTCATAGAGCTGCTAAGCACAAAACTTTCCTTCCATTATCATCTCACAACTTCGACGACCAATTGAGTTCAAATGTTCACAGGTTTGCTATTTTTTGCATTTGTTGAGAAACACTAAGTGAGAAGACTGGTCTTTGACAATTACCACAGGTGGCCAGTGTCTTTAAGTAAGAATAATTTCATGCACGAACATGACGTTTATAAAACATGCTTTTCCTCCAACAGTGGATTTTGTTCCGATCCATTGGAGGCGAGATTTGATTTAATAAACAAATGTAAACAATGAAAACCAAAATAATTAACCCACCTCCAACGTTGACTTCTGTGCTGTTGCTACCCTGTTGCGCTGACTTTTCCGTGTTGCAAGCATACACCCCGCTGTCTTGAAACCCTGCTCGCGGTATCACCAGTCGTGATCGCTTGGTGTCGAGGGCGCTATACAGCTCTGATGAAAGCGGTTCTCCGTCGTGACTCCATTGGATATCCACGGCTGAGATGATGTTGGGATGGTTTATTTCACAGGTCAGGGTGAGGGTCTGGCCGACTTTGAGTGTGGGCTCCTGAGGGTAGATTTCCACTAAAAAAAAATGAAGAAAAAAAAGAAAGTTAAGTACAGTGTTGTGGCCAAGCGGTTAAGAGCACCGAATTAAAACTCTGGTGTTTCTGATCAGTACAGGGTGGGTTCGAGCCACAGGTGTGACACTTGTGTCCTTTAAAGCAAGACACATAACCATTGCTGCGTCCTTCGCATGGGACGTAAAGCCGCTGGTCCTATGTGTTGTGTAACGCATGTAAAAGAACCTGGTGCATTTATTGAAAAGAGACGGGGTTCGCCCCGGATTATCCTGCCTGTGGCTGCTGTATGAGCCAGAGCACCTTATAAGGTGCTACATAATTGGGTCTCAGAATTCATAACTTCAATAACCTATCTTGCTGTATCAAATGTATCTAAGGGCCTTGAGTACCTTGTTGGTAGATACATGTACATGTATGTGCGCTATATAAGACTTTGATATTATTATGACATTATTATACTTTATTTCATTTCATATTCAGCTTGTGAAGCCAAGGACTCTCAGAAAAGCAAATTTAATCACTATACTAGCCAAGATCCTAATGGAGAGAAGACGCAGAAGTGTCAGTTTTAGATGTGGGAGTGGGAGCAAAACTCCAAAGAATTATTCCAGGGAACACTCATGTTTTTTCTGCTAACAGTGATTACCAAAACAGTGTCCAGTGCCTTTAATAAACTTTCAGCCTAAAGAAACTAATATCCCTTATCCCATGCAATTACTACATGTTCCAAACAGGATCATATAACCTATAATAACCTGATAACTGCATGAACTCTGTTGACTCATCCACCCCCCCCCCCAACCCTCTAGTGACAGCCAACTGCCATCACCTTAATTTGAACCCTCAAATTAAACGGACATCTAAACAATGTGATAACAAGTTGTTTTCACTGAATACAAGTATCCAATTCCAAAGGATACACAACAAGAGAAAACTCCCACCAGGAAATCATTCATTACATATTTAGGTATTAGCCCATATTGCACAAATTGTTTGCACACATGTTTTCCTTTGTAACGTTCAGATTGTTATTATTTGTTTTATTTCTTGGCACCAAAACAGCAGGTAAGTCATTTTTCAGATCACTGATGTTTGGCCCCACATAACAAAAACAGCTGTTTTAAACCAAGCAATGTATTAAACGTGTGTTAATACAATTCAGTTTAAGCTTTGATAAATTGCTTTTTTATTATAACGAGCGAAATCAATAATGGACTATTGACAGCAGACTAGACAAGCATAATGTTCAAAGTTGACTTTCAGTTTTAGTCACAACTTTAATGTCACAACAACTGATAATTATAAGGCCACATGGTCAGGCCTGATACTTCACCGAGGCAACGAAGGTGATTGCCTCCACCCATGCCCCCTGGTCACTGCCTTGGTGCCTTTGAAATGCTCTGGTAGACCCTAATTGCCTTGGTGCCCTTGCCCTTTCAAAAACGAAGCATACCTGCTTGCATGGAGTGTTGTTAAATGTTAACCAATACTAACTATCAATGGGGCAGACTCGGGAATTTGATATGGGACAAAGTCCCTTGTTGGTTGGGGTTTCCCCTAATTCTTCCAGAGCATACAGTAAGGTGTTACAATTTAAGAGGTTTACAGCCTCCATACACAAAAACTACAAGTTTGGACACAAAATAGACTATTTCTCTTCCCCCTTTTGGGATTGCTTCACTTCTTTCAGGAATATTTGTAGGCTCTGGGAGATTTTAAGAAAACCCTGAAATCAAGAAAAATCTTTACAAATCAGACGCCTGCTGATTTAATCAACCCTGACAATTACAGTAAGCCCGGAACACTGAGCATGATTTATGTACAATGTAGAATAGTTACTGATAAAATATATTTGCTGAGAGGCTTAGAATTCATAAGAAGCCACAGAGGGTGGAGGCCATGCCTGTGGACTTTGCCTTGGTGCCCCTTCACAGTTTTCAGTTGAATGTTAAGATTTCCTAATTGGAAAATGACAAGCCTTTCCCCTTTGGGGTGAAATTCCAGACCTTGTTCCAGACATCTACACTTTTAGCAAAGAGTCACATACAGTATGCATCATACGACCCTTTGGCTGTATAAAATGCACTGCCGTCGATTTCACCAAACTCTTCCTAACTTAGGATTAATCTAAGGACTTAGGATGGGTTAAGTTCCGTATCCAAAGATGATAGGATGCATTGTTGAACCCATCCTAAGTTAGGCGAGTAACCCCATCCTAAGTAAGGACGGGTTACTCGTCCTAACTCGAGATAGGATTAATCCTAGCGGTTTGTGAAATCAGCTGCTGGACACGTTTGAAAGACCAGTATTCTCACTTGGTGTATCCCAATAAACATAAAATAACAAACCTGTGACGTTTGGATTCAACAGTCATCAAAGTCGCGAGATAATAATGGAAAAAAACACACCCTTGTTGCACAACTTTCTGTGCTTTCAGATGCATAGCTTGAAGTCTTTCATTATTTGAGTGAGAAATTACATGTACGGTCCTCTTTCTCAAAAACTACTTTATTTCAGAGGGAGCCGTTTCTCACAATATTTTTTACTATCAACAGCTTTCCATTACTCATTTCCAAGTAAATTTTCATGCAAACAATTATTTTGAGTAGTTGCCAATAGTGTCCACTGCCTTTTAAGGGAATTGACGACTGCATTACATGACTATCATTACATGAAATAACAAACCTGTGAAAGTTTTTAAAAGCAGAATCAGTAATCGGAGTCAAACAAAAAACTGTGAAGCATTCTATCACAGTTTTCATACAAAGATCTAATTTCAGACTCGTGAAATCAAAACAAATTGTTCTACTCGTACATTTATCTCTAAAACTATTGCATTTTAGGCAAAAGTTATTTAAGGGAAGTTTTTCAACATGACCATCTCTATACCGCGCATAAATTTGTGAACGTTAATGTTTTCCAATCTTAAATCTTAATTCACTTGTGTTAACTGGTTTTTAAAAATATATGACAAGGGTGCACACTTCATTTTCAAAGTGATTCTTAAGCGCAGAAACCCTCAGCACTTGTATATTTTGGGTGAATCTCCTCACATTGAAAGCTCTTCGAGGAATCTCTCCATACTTATCAAACTGATCTTCTGCATAAACAATGTAGGCGTTCATGGTATTATTCCTGTCTGGCCTTTTTCGATCTGCTCACAATTCTCTAGAGACATGCAATTTACTGTTTCTACACAATTATATGGTCAAAAAGCATGCCACTTGGAAATGCGAATTCATTATGGAGCGTCTTACAAGTCCATATTCATCAAGCTGCCTCTGTTCTGATTTTCAAGGGGCTTTTAAAGACTCACCCACTCTTGTTTGAATCTACATTTTTGTAAAAAAAAATTGCTTTTTCTTTGTTTTATGATTTTGCGTTGTGAATTGAGGCTCCTGCATTATGCGCTTTATAGAAGTATTGTGTTATATTTAATTATTATTAGTAAAAGGCAAAACAGACTAATCAAGTACACTGCACAATTTACAGTACATGTACCAACCTACTGTCGTCCACATGTGAAAGGTAGTGAATCACAACATGTGTTTATGTACTTGTGATTTATATTAAAAGTTCTTCGCCCCCAAGTCATGGGTCTTGTGGAATTTATTCCCTGAAAAATTCCAGGCCTGCTGTGAAAACTTCCCTTTAAGACTCAAAAAAATAAAAAACGTCAAAGTGTGGTTTGACCCGAGTGATTCTTATATGAACTGACACAAGACATCACCCAATGGTTCCCTGTATATATTCCTATAGACCAGTACTCCTCGCAGGGTGCAACAGGGGGTAATTCTCCAGAGAGTTCAGTAACTTGACTCACTCTGTGGTTTTGCTTTATTTCTCCGGTTTGAGCTTCGCATTGGGTCTAGTGGCAAGAAATGTGACATGTTTGTGCCTTCAGTTTCAGACACATGCAAGGACTTCGGAGGGGATTCTATCACTCAGTAGATTTTCTGCCAACATTTTTAGATTTCTTTTTGGTCTCTTTTTTTTCCTTTAGAAAATGATTGGTACTTCACGGAGGCAACAAAGGCAATTGCCTCCATGTCCCCTGGTCAATGCCTTGGTGCCCTTGAAATGCTATAGTAGAAATTTACAATTTCTTCATAGGGTGCCCTTTACCAAGAAGAAAACTGCCTTGGTGCCCTTGTCCTTTAAATCATACAAGCCTGATCATGCGTACGTGCAGTATCAAGTACAAATGTTTACAGGACAAATAAACAAATAATGTATTGGTGTCCAACAACATATGGGTAAGAAATTTGCTCCATTTGGAAAAAAATCTCACCAGTAATATATTTATGCCTAGTGTTTTGATTTTCACAGGACTTGGGAAGTACTGTGCACCAGGGCTGTGGGTACTATAGAGTCAATTGCCTCCTTGAGCTGGACTGAGTGTACTACAATGAAAACATGACAACGTCCAGGAACTTTAATGTGTGACACATTACTTTCAGTTTTGCTGCAATGCAGACAAAATTGACAAGTTAATGTTCATGTAGGCCCAACAGGTAGACATGCGCACTTAATATATGTTTGTACATAGATATAATGGATTTTCCTGCAATGTACAGTGCATTATGAGAGGCAAGGAGTAAACAAATGTGTGGTCACATGATCATGTCACATCACGACTCTTCTGCAAATCTGTATGGCAAATAAAAAGTAAAAAGCTTGTTATCGTCCCTGCCCGCTTCTTTTTCAGAGGCTGCCTATTTTTTGTTTCTTTTTCTTTAATGCAATTTTTTTTTCCCATTTCAAAATAATTGTAATGATCTCAGCAAAAATGATTTCTTTAAAAAACCGCCCAGCCATTTGTCTTGAAATATGTGTCAGGCGGCCATTTTGAAAAGAAAAAAAAAACCAGCAATTGAAGAAAAAAAAACTCCACCTTTTTTCACAAAGGAGGACGCTAAACATTTTTTTTTTTTTCGTGGCCTAAAAAGTGTACTATAATGATAATTGTACAAGTACGTGTACCATGTACTTTTGATAGTGACGCCCAGACTGTAACAAATTTAAACGTCAAAAATCCCTTTTAAATCATTGATGCATGCAGAGGTCCCTGGGTTTATGCAGATTGCAGGGCAGTTTACATTTGCCAGCATTTATTGTTCAACGCATCAACACATTTGTATACGTATAGAAGGCCTTGGACTTCACTCTTGAAAAGGGCAGACAATTTTCCTCTGGTAAGGGAGTTCTTCTTAAAAGGGCACCACAGAAAAAAACACAGGGCACCACAGCAAGTTAGGCCTTTATCATGGTGCAGCCATCTTCAATTTGTCGCATTGAAATCAATGTTACCAAAGTGCAACCTCATTCCCAAGAGACATGACCAAGATGGAGCGACATGATGAATGTCTACTGCTGTGGGTGACATGGGTCAACCATAGGCCTGCATTTAGAGTGGCATGCACACACTGCCTGTGTGTACACTTGTAATAATTAACAATATTTGTTTTCAAAAGTACATGTACTGAGTTCATCCCATTAAAAACAACCCCATTAAAAAAATAAATGATAACACTTAAAGACACAGGACACTATTGGTAATTGTCAAAGACCAGTCTTCTCACTTGGTGTATCTCACCATATGCACAAAATAACAAACCTGTGAAAATTTGAGCTCAAGTGGTCGTCGAAGTTGCAAGATAATAATGAAAGAAAAAACACCCTTGTCACACGAAGTTGTGTGCTTTTAGATGGTTGATTTCGAGACCTCAAATTCTAAATCTGAGGTCTCGAAATAAAATTTGTGGAAAATTACTTCTTTCTCAAAAACTACGTCATTTCTCACAATGTTTTATACTATCAACCTCTCCCCATTACTCGTCACCAAGGAAGGTTTTATGCTAATAGTTATTTTGAGTAATTACCAATAGTGTCCAGTGTCTTTAAGACATTTTTTGCTTGAGGCTGTTTGTAAATCCCAGGAGGATAATCTCTAGCAATAATTGAATAGCGATGTCTTACATTCCTCCAACCAGTAATTACAATAAGGTATACATGTCACGATTTCTTTTCTCTGGCGAACACGACTAGTCGTGCTTTTATATGTATCATAAAGGAATTCTCTGCTTAAAATGTAAAGTAGAGCTACATGTACAATGTAAAACACCTGGGGCCAATTTCATAAAGCCAGGCACAAAAACTTGCTGAGCACAGAATAGTATCGCTTAGCAGAAACAAGTTACCAGCCAAAAGGACATTAGGTTTGCACTGTTGTGACTGGTGCCCCACTCAATTTTTGCTTAGCCAAGAAAATTGTCAAGCAGTAATTTCTGCTTTTAAACAGCTTTTAAATGAAATTGGGCCCAGCCTGTGTAGTCCATCCATAGAGGTGTCTAGACTTGTAAACAGGTCTCATTGTATTCTGAAAAGGACCAGGGCCCAATTCCATAAAGCCTGTAAGCACAAAAATTTGCTTAGAATGAAAGTTCTTCCTTGATAAAAACAGGATTACCAACCAAATTTCCATTTGTTGCATACAACTGCTTGTTACTGGTATTCAGCTGTTGTTTGCTTATCCTGAAAATCACGTGGAAATTTGGTTGGTAATCCTGTTTTTATCAAGGAAAACATTTCATGTTTAGCAAATTTGTGTGCTTACAGGCTTTATGAAAGTGGGCCCTGGGCAATTTAGTTTGCTTGAAGGAATCTGTACATTCCTTGGGAGGAATTTGGTACAGACAAACAAGCGCCGGGCATGAAGCTAGAATTTTCAAGACATTTTTCTTCACACATAACAAAGAACTTAAAGGCAGTGGACACTATTGATAATTACTCAAAACAATTATTATCACAAAACCTTACTTGGTAACGAGTAATGGGGAGCTGTTGATAGTATAAAACATTGTGTGAAACTGCTCCATCTGAAGTAACGCAGTTTTCAAGAAAGAAGTAATTTTCCACGAATTGATTTCGAGATCTCAGAATTAGATTTTGAGGTCCCGAAACCAAGCATCTGAAAGCACACAACTTCGTGTGACAAGGGTGTTTAGATACACGAGTGAGAAGAAAGGTCTTTGACAATTACCAATAGTGTCCAGTGTCTTTTGTTTAAAAATGTTCGAGACATTTTTCTTCAAACGCAACATGAAAGGACTTCGACATGTTATGCCATGTAGAGCTCGGAATTTTTTTTCTGGACAAGATAATTTTTTCACAAGACCCGGAATGTTTTGCACTCGAGTCACAGGCCTGTATGCTTGGCTTTTGAAAGGGCAGGGGCACCAAGGCATTTTCTCCTAGGTTAAGAGCACCCTAGATGAGGAAATTGTAAGTTTCTACTACAGCGGTTCAAGGGCACCAAGGCAATGACCAAGGGGAACACATCATTTGTACACTATGACCAGGAATGTGTGCACTTAAGTCAACCTGACATGCCTCTACAGTACATGCTTTTCTTTTGAAAGGGCAGGGGCACCACGGCATTTTCTCCTTGGTAAAAGGTTTAGGGCACCCTATTATAAGGAAATTGTAAATTTCTACTGAAGCGCTTCAAGGGCACCAAGGCAATGACCAGGGGGAACACACCATTTGTATACTGTGACCAGGAATGTTTTAAACTTCAGACACACTGACAGGCCTGTACAGTGTATGCTTCGCTTTTGAAAGAGCAGGGGCACCAAGGCATTTTCTCCTTGGTAAAGGGCACCCTAGATGGGGAAATTGTAAATTTCTACTGGAGCGCTTCAAGGGCACCAAGGCAATGACCAGGGGGAACACATAATTTGTATACTGTGCGAACTGTGCGTGCGTACTGTGCGTACGTACATGCAAGTGTACATACATGTACCAACTGCAATGCACTATGTACAAACATGTATTATGTTTGTAAAGCTGTACACAAAGTATGTATCATGGGTCGAAAATGCCTCTAGCACGCTAGCCCGGGATTTACAGCCGGGCTACTCATTTTTCCAGTTTGATAGCCCGGCTGGCTAGTGGGAAAATAATGCAAAAATCAATATCCTAAACAATTATGAACAGTGCGATGGTGTATTGTAAAGTTTGTGCCGTGACTCAAGACTAATGTGTTTTTCCAGGCCACCAAAATCTCATCAGGGCTACTAAAAATTCTTGGTTACCAGCCCGGCTAAACTACCTTGAAAATACACTTAATACGACCGTGTGATGTGTTCACATGAATGATACTCAACCACACTACATTACTACAAGAGGTGTGTAGGGCTTAACGTGTGAGGAGTTTCCAAACATACACCTCATGTGCTTATGTCAGCATGACTACACACAGCCTCGATAGAATACTGTAAAACACCAACACAAACAACATCACCACAGACCACTCAGTTTCATTATAGCCAGATTTCATTTCAAGGCCGCAGGTTTATGCTTGACTTCGTTATGCATAATTGATCAATGTAGTTGCCCAAAAAAAAGAAACGCATACGTTAACATGGTACAATAAAACCGTTCAGTCTCTGCAAAAAACAGATTGTAGGTAAATCCTGTTAACCTTTTTAGGTTGCCAAAAAACACCACACACACACATGGTACAATGAAACCTTTTTCAGTCTCATACTCTGTAAAGAAAGGTTTTTGAAAAAGCAGATTGTATCTTGTAGACACTTTTGGTTTTCAAGCATTTCTCCTGAACACTTTTGGTCCAGTGGCTACATGTATATGCTACACTTAGTTTTAACACTATATCCAAAAACTAGTCCACCACCCAGAACTAGCTAGTGAGCGGTGAGCCCCCTAGTTCTGTGGGTACCCATCGATGGAAACCGGAGCAAGGGCAGGAGGAGACTAATAATTGTAGATTAGCTGAGGAAGGATGCAACTCAACAAGAAACAACTCAGTTTAGGATGCTGCAATGGACCGGGTTGCATGGAAGACGACCATCAGAGTTTCCCGAGAAGGCTTCGGCCGAAGACAACGTCTCGTTCAACTGACTGGACCGCAAGAAGACACGCGCGCCATTCTGTACGCGTGTTAAATATATGAAGTACCCGTTGGAGTTTGTGTTTATTGAACGCTACGCGATGCTGTTTTGTCAACTTACAAAATAGCCGCACAAACACACGCTGTGCGATGCTGTTTTGTCAACTTACAAAATAGCCGCACAAACACATGCTGTGCGATGCTGTTTTGTCAACTTACAAAATGGCCGCATGCGCACATGCCGGGCCGCGTATATAGGCCAGTGCGCCCTCTAATTCTTATAATAACTCTATGAGACAATTGCCTTGATTGCGTCCATGTAGTTTCAGGCCTGTAAATGACAACCAATCTACATAATTGTACATGTGGCATATAATACCTGTACATTATGCATGTTTTTTGTGTAGCCTGTTATTTTTGGCTGTCATCCAGCCTTCCCCAACCGGACCTCCTGTCAGTGGTTTGTCAGTAACACAGACACTGAAGATAATTGCATCAGTTGTTTGCAACATAAGGCTTTCATCACTTAGAGGTAAAGTCATAGGTTGGCGTTTGTCAACGTAATGCTGGTTTAGAGGCACTGGACACTATTGGTAGTTACTCAAAATAAGTGTTAGCAATAAAAACATACTTGGTAGCAAGCAATGGAGAGCTGTTGAGAGTATAAAACATTGTGAGAAATGGCTCCCTCTGAGGCAACATGGTTTTTATGAAAGAGGTAATTTCTCACTTGAATAATGACAGACCTGGAGCCTTTTATTATGCACCACAAAGCACATAAAGTTGTGCAACAAGGGTGTTTTTCTGTCATTATTCTCTCTTGCAACTTTTATGACCAATTGAGCCCAAATGTTCACAGGTTTGTTAATGAAGTGAGATGCTGGTTTTATTTGACAATTACTAGACATGTTCCAGTGCCTTTAAAGATACAATAAATATCACTTGTGAAAGTTTGCAAACGGACACCAACCCTCGGAAATCTGAAAAATGATTTATGCTCTCTGATTCAACTGATTCTTAGCTTCACAAGCCTGCATGCTTCCTTTTTGAAAGGGCAAGGGCACCAAGGCATTTTCTCCCTGGTAAAGGGCACCCTATGAGGAAATTGTAAATTTCTACAGGAGCATTTCAAAGGCACCAAGGCAATGACCGAGGGGCACGGATGCAATGTGCTCCGCTGCCTTCCTTAAGTATCACGCCTGGATTAAAATACATGTATGACGACGTAGCCGTAGCTCAAGTTGTTAATTTGGACCCGGCCCTATCTTACCTGTTCCCTGAGCTTCAGCTTTGTGTAGTCCTCGAGTAGTGGATACCAGGCAAAGTGCCATCGCCAGGTGCAGTGTGCATGTTAGACACCGGGGAAAATGACACGTTACTTGTCGAAAAACCATCCTACCAGATGTAGACAAAACTGAGCAAGAGGAAGAAAAGATAGAAGTCAAAATAATAAATAATAGTATTAATACAAGTCTACGGGAAACTGTTGAATAGGGCAACAAGGCCAGGGGCAACAGAGACCACAGCATCCTTTTCCTTCATGTAATTACAGGCCTGCACTGAATTTATTATAGTAAACGCCCCCTTTAGGGGTTCTCTTTAACAGGAAGGTACAGTATACGTTTGGTAATCACTTTTAAAATTAATAAAAACCCAAGGTAAGAAGCCTACAGCAGAATTTGATAAAGCAGTTGAGAAACATTTCACTGAGCAAAAAGTAACGTGGTTATGTATAATAAACAAGATAACTTTTATCTTGGTGCCACAAAATTTTTATCTTGGTGCCACAAAATTTGAATCTGAGAAGCCAGTGATTGGGATTATTCTTCCTGCGTTGTCATATATTTCTTCCTGCGTTGTCATATTCGCTCCCGATTTTCGGCGATATCTAACATAGGATTCGAACTGCCTCTAGCTACCGGGCAATCTCGGTGGTTTAGTTGGTATGACACTGCTCTAGAATTGCAAAGGTCGTGGGTTCGAATCCCACCCGAGTAAAAATGCCTGTGATTTTTTTCACAGGACTCGGGAAAGTACTGAGTATACAGTGCTACACACATCGGTGTATATGGGTAAAAACCAAAAATTGATATCTACCACCTTTTGAAATGAAATTTTCCGATGTTATTAAAACAATCAAACAGCTCCAAAAAACAATGGTATAATTTGTCTTTAAAAGGTCCTTACCAAATAGCCGAGTGTAGCATTCAGTCAACTTTGGTCCTCACTCAAATTATCATTAATTGATGCCTCCTTATGTTAAACTTTCCTCCCTGAAAAGATTCCGAATAGAGTTTACTTCCCTTGTCCGAGCCTCTGCTCACCTATCAAACAAATCAAATGCAAAATAATTAAGTTACGTGGCTGTTAATACCGAGTTAAGCTTCTAAATATAAACAGACAAAAGATTTCCCCTCATGTGAAACTGATAGCTATGGTTACGACATAAAGCAGTTTGTCAATTAAACCTATGCTGAATCAACACACTTCCTTAACGTCAGTACGTCACACTGAATTTGACTTGCACTTAAGTTAACTGTAGGTCACTTGCACAATGTTTTAATAGTTCCTGTACATCCGTGAAGTGAGATTAGTTGACATTGACAATTTCATTTTCAACAACTGTCACTACCAGTCAGGGCTTTCCCTTAAGTTTTGTTTCTCTGGTCTCGCCGGACAAGTCAACCACAGATTAAAAAAAAAAAAAAAAATTAACCCGCAGAAAGTAATGAAATGAAATTTTTTCAAAGCGTAAAAAAGAAAGAAAAGTTTGCAAAATTAGACTTTTGGCTGATCTTATCCCCTAATTTCTGCCCTTAGTGACTGATACTTTCAGATACTGTATTCATCAACAACCATTTTCATGAATTTATGATTTGAGGATCTCTCCCATGGGATTTTACCGCGGTACCCCTCATTTATTGTGACAAGGAACAATTTGTTGACTTGCCGGTGGACTAGCCATAGAAAGGATTTTACTCGCCCACCGCTGTTTTCACTCGCCCACCGCTGTTTTTACTCGCACTTAGCGTCCAGACGATTGTCAATTTTCAAACCCTGCCAGACAGTCAAATAAGCTATAATGAATTTCCGATGATTTACATCAGAGTTTTCCAACGTGGATGAACCAAGCAAAGCAGTCAGTTGAAAATTGGTAAAATGCACCAAGAACTGATGAACCAAATGTTCGATTCCACAGATCTCTAAGATTCATCTTAAAGGAACACGTTGCCTTGGATCGGACGAGTTGGTCTATAAAAAGTGTTTGTAACCGTTTGTTATAAAATGCATATGATTGGAACGATGTTTTAAAACCGTGTTAGTCGCGAGGTAAATGGAAAACCGTGCAATTTGGAGGCATGTTTGTGTGGATCATTGTATTCTACTTTTACAACATCTTTCTAACCATATGCATTTTATAACAAACAGTTACAAACGCTTTTCAAAGACCAACTCGATTGATCCAAAGCAACGTGTTCCTTTAAAAATAAGATGAGTTGCCAATATCACTGTAGTGATTTGCGTTGTGACATCATACTTTGCTTAGCAATTAAGCAATCTAAGCTCTGTAAGAAATGTGCCACAGGTGACTTCTGATAATAATAAATAAAAATTGTAAAGCGCATTGCCAGAGCTACAATGCGCTGCTAAAGAATGCCATGACAAAGCCAGTTTATGGGTGAAAAGAGAACAGCATGCGTTTTTGAGGCAGAGCTGATATTGCGAATGTGATTTGGTACAGAGTTTTTGCATGTTTCTTTCTTTTAATTACTGGAGGATTAACTATGATATACATGCGACAGGACGGAAATGTGACAGGACGGAATTTCGTTCACATGGTTTTAATAAACTTTAACCATTATAAAAATGGATCTAATTAAATGTTTTTAATATATTTTAAGCCAGTGTATAAATAACCATATAAAAACAACACATACAATGGGAAACTGACTAAATAATTCTGTCCTGTCGCACTTGTTTTCCGTCCTGTCGCACTATATCTCATTTTCTTTTTTTGTAATCCTGTAACTTTAGATATTTATACTCTACATAGCTACATACTTATTTCACCCAAAAGAAAGACTTGAATATTCATAGCTCAGGATGACCACTTTTGCCTTTGGCCCAGGACCGGTCCCCTGCCCTTTTGTAAAATTGTGCGAGGGATTGTTAGACTATGGCTGGAGGGGAGGCCACTTCGGCCAGGTTTGTTGAGGAATAGAGACACTGTGATTGTGGAAGTACGTCAGGGATTGCTACATCTTTATCACTTTCATATCGTACAGATTCAATTTACAAATGTACACGGCACAGTTCTTCAGGTAGCAACAGAAGCAAATTGCCTCCATGTCACCTTATTGCCTTGGTGCCCTTTGAAATGTTCCTGTAGGAATTTACATTTGTCTTATAGAGGTGCCCTCGACCAAGAGAAAATAAGAAAAGCTGCCTTGCCCTTACAAGAAGAACATAGTATCAAGCATGATACAGTTTTAAATCGTTGAGCAACTGGTACAAAATATGGAAAAGTGTAATTGAATCTATGATATTAAATAAGTGTTTTTTCAACCTTTAGGGCAAATCCTTTGTGTGAGGTGATTGAAAAACATATGAGGGAGGTGGAGTCAGAAGACTGGGAGACCTTCCATCCAATGTTTGGCGACTTAAAGGCACTGGACACTATTGGTAATTACTCAAAATAATTGTTAGCATAAAAATTTACTTGGTAACGAGCAATGGAGAGCTGATGATAGTATAGAACATTTTGAGAAAGGGCTCTCTCTGAAGTAACATAATTTGTAAGAAAGAAGTAATTTCTCACTAAAATATTTGAATTTAATTCGAAACCACAGTTAAGGTCTTGAATTCAAGCATCTGAAAGCACACTTGTGTAACAGGGTGGTTTTTCTTCCACAACTTCGACGACCAATCGAGTTAAATTTGCACAGGTTTGTTATTTTATGAATATGTTGAGATACACCAAGTGAGAAGACTGGTCTTTGACAATCACCAAAGGTGTCCAGTGCCTTCAATGTACACCTTTATGTTAAGTTCTACTGTCTTAAGGGTGGGTGAATGTCCGACTTTCATGGAAAAGCCAGGTTCATGCGATACTTGACTGGAGTGGAATGCCCAAAAGGCACACTCTCTCGAGAGCTTACAACATCACAGGCCACAACAAGTTATAAATTTCATGTAAAATGTCCTCTTAAATACAGTATGTAAAAGCATGGTAAAAGGGGCCCAGTTACACAAGGACTACTCAGCATACGCACAGACGTCAGTTTCTACATAGTTCGATTAACACAATTGAAACTTTTATTAAATTCGTTTATAGATAGAGCGCCAGTACGTTATTCCAAAGGTCTTTGGTTCAAGTCCCGCTTCGGGTCAATTTTTCTTTGTTCAAACCCAAACTGTTTAAACTTACCCATTCATTTTTCTATGCGGGTAAAGTGTACTTGATAACAGCCTATCAGTATCACACACTTATTTACACAGACTCTATAATTATATGTGTAACATGCACATTACTAATACAGCCTCCAACTAAAGACGAAGAAGATATTGTCGTTATAAATAACTAGTTTGACAGGCAAAAGGTAATAACAAATTCCCTTGGGGAAACCAATGTCTAAAATAGAGGTAGTTTGAACTGTGTAAAGATTTAGGACTTTGTTATTGTTGAAACGCATAAATGAGGAAGTTGATCGGACCAATGGGTATTTTTAGTCATCTTATACATGTAAACAAGGGAAGTGGAAACAAGTCATCAGGTGACCAGCCAGCTGTAAAGAGTGTGAACTTGTGATATCATGGAGCCATGTTGATAGAAAGTATGCACTCTGACTCTGAAAATGTGCATCCTGTTCTTGCCACACTCCAGCAAAAGTGGTGTCCATATATTCTAACATCATGCGTGTAGTCTTGAGTCAAGGCATCAAGGGCTCCCAACTGGTGTAAAACCAACACATAAAAGACTTGTAGCAAGAGGGGTGATAGCAGTTTCTTGCGCCTTGACTGAAGGCTGGTATTGTGAAACGAGAAGCAATTAATTTGTAATACAGGAAATTGTACAGTGCAGTATTTAGATGTGGAAGTGAAACATAATTTATTCTAACTTCATGCGTGTAGTCTGAGTCAATGCATCAATACGTCCAAACTGGTGTAAAAACCAACACATACAAGACTTGTAGCAAGAGGGGCGACAGTTTCACAAGCCTTGACTAAAGGCTAGTATTGTTAGACAACAATTTTCAAAACAGAAGCAATTTATTTATAATACAGAAAATTGCACAGTGCACAACTTAGATGTGGAAGTGAAACATAATTTATTCTAACATCATGCGTGTAGTCTGAGTCAATGCATCAATACGTCCAAACTGGTGTAAAAACCAACACATACAAGACTTGTATAGCAAGAGACCGTTTTACATGCCTTGACTGAAGGATATCAATGCATACAAACATACAGCAGAGCAATTTGTAAAGTGCCTTTTCAACAAGATAACGCGCTGAAAAGAGCAACCCAATGGAACTTAACTACAACATATTACACCTGATACAAATAAGTTGTAACTAAGACATTTTTTTGAAAATGGCAAAGAGGTACAATTTCTGAAGGGTACTGAGAGGTTGTTCCACATTCAAAATCACGCGCTGAAAAGAGCAACCAATGGAACTTAACTACAACATACACCTGATACAAATAAGTTGTAACTAAGACATTTTTTTGAAAATGGCAAAGAGGTACAATTTCTGAAGGGTACTGAGAGGTTGTTCCACATTAAAAATCATTTTAAAGCAACAATTTCCAAAAACAGAAGCAATTCATTTTGTAATACAGGAAATTGTACAGTGCACTATTTAGATGTGAAAATGAAACTTACGGAACACCCACATTTGAAGGACTTTAAAACTAAACCACAAATTGTTGATGTACTGATAAACATCCCTACATCAAGAAGCTATTTTTAGTAGAACTTGCCTGTCTTGGTAGCTAATGGGTAGGCCCCCTATGTCTGTGCTCCTTTGTATGGTTTTGTATACAGTTAGCACTGAGGGGCAGGAGCATTGATTGGGAATTATTACATAGCACTGGTCTTTTATACACTGTCCAGTGGTCCAAACCACTTCTACAGCATAAATCAATAACTGTAATAACAGGGGTCACAATGGGTCATGTCTTGCTTTGTGGTTTCAATAGGCTAATTGTCTTGCATGAGTGGGGAAATTCTAAAGTTGTGTGTTGTTAAATGCAAATTGTAGCTTGTGGGCATGGAGTGTAATGCAAATTAACACCCACTGGTTGGTTTACTGTACATCCTGTGTCTGAGACTTAAAACTGGAGATCAGCAGGACTGATACTTCGTTGGTCTTCGACTTTTTGTAGGACCCAAAACACAATGTCCAGAGATTCAACATTAAACCATTTCTAACTTCTCCATGACCAAACTCACACAGTTTGTAGATAATGATGGTAGAAAGCTTGGACCCTAAAATATTACTTGCTGAGCTGCTGTAGTTTTTGAGAATAGAGTTCGAAACAAGTCACAAAAATTAAATGTCGTCTCAGTGAGACCATGGAGGTAGATTAAGACAAACATTATTTCAGCATGTACATTGTGTAAAAGATATTTTCGAAACATTTTTTTTTTTAATTACACCACCTCAGCAAAGCTTTCTAATATCATTATCTTCACACAGTGCAAGTTTAATGTGTTACAAAAAGTACCCAAATCCTTAAAGGACAAGCAAATTTCTCTGTAAAAGACTGGGTCATTTTAAATGGCACAAAGGCAATGAGCAGGGGGTACGGAGGCTTACATGGCTTCTTTGAAATACCTGGGCTGAGGAAATCGGGAATTTGAGGGAAGGTCTAGTATTAAATATTGATTGAAAGTGACAAGATGGTCAAATTTTACCGCAGAATAGAGATTAAGGTTCTTTATATTCCATTGTAAGATACTACAAACAAACAAATATTTATATTAATTTTTACAATTAAAAGTTCTAAAGCAAACAGCTGCTCTTATCGTACACAAAACATGAACGACATTAGATTTATATTAGGAAAGCTTGGTGTTTCAAGGCTCTTATTATACTAGTACCAACCCTCCAGAGAAATACTTTTTGGTTTGAAATACAACGTTAGTTCAGAAAATACAGAAACTCCAAATCACCAGCTACTTATTTAAAAAAATGTAATAAAAACAAAACCCCTGATTAACCAGGCAGTTTGACATCGAACTGTTCGGACTTAAAACAGTGGAGTTTTAGAACACCTGACAGTGTAATAAGCAGTCGGCCTGGGGCCACCTGCCCCTAGTCAATCAGGCCTAGAAGTTCGCTTGACTCCGCGAGAATCAAAATGGATTCTCGCTGAAGAATTTCGCGAGAATCCAAGATTCTCCTAAATTTCGGGGAAGGATTCTGGCATATTTTTGGGGAGAATTTCTGTTTTATTGCATATATTTTTACATGAATATTTGCTAAATGAAGTGTTTTGAAAATAAAGCAATTATGAGAAGACATAACAGGGGTTTCTCTTAACTTTTTGTTTCAATCGCGTGTATTGAATACACCAATATTTTGTAAAGTGTAAAAAAAAAATAAAAAAAAAATAAAAAAAAAACATTTAAAAAAAAAAATTGTGTAATAAGTGAAGTCCTTAGAATTGCGTTTTTGGACGATTTTATCTCTTAATTCATGCCCTAAATCATCCGTTTTCCATCAAAAATAATTCTATGAATTCGAGATTTGAGGATCAGTTGTTTTGAACATGTCTTGAACTCCGTTTGCAACGAAATCTTTGAGAACCAACGATCGGTCACTGAGAAATAATTCAATTAATTTTGCCCCCGCAATAACGCCTTCCGTCGGCAAAAGTTGTTCGTGTTATTAGAATTTCTCCTCCAAGGCTGTGCATTGTGCACAATCTGCAGGCGTAATGCACAGCGTGCAGCATTTCTTTACTCCGTTGGTGAACGTGTACTGCACTGAATTCTAGTCAAGAAGATCGTGAATATGGAACTACCAACTGCCGTCAACGGCCAATCACAGCGTGCGGTTTAGAATGTTGGTTAGACTGAACTTTGGTCGACCGTGTGTGTGTGTGTGAAGCGATGGGATAGACCTTTCTTTTGACACGTCACGAGTCACGTGTCAAAACAATTCCGCCATCTTGGTTGGCAAAAGTTTGTTTACTTGCGTGTAAATGTATACAGATACGAACTTTACAGTCGAATAATCATGGTTCTTAGCTGCTGTTGTTGCAAAAATCGGTTCGGATCAAAAGAAGGGTTAAAGTTCTTTCGCTTCCCTGACATTGACAACTATCCGGTCCAAAATAAAGCGTGGACAGTTGCTGTAAGTCGACGCCAGCGCAATAACAGGCATTGGAAACCTTCAAGACACGACAGGATATGCAGTGACCACTTTGTTTCTGGTAATTCATTCAGTTTTTTACTATACATATACCATTTTTTTAGTTAGCGTTTTCCTCGATAGTTGGATCATTCAAATTGGAAATATTGTCAAACAGAACCGCCAGTTTTCGCTTAATAAATTTATGACTGAAAATTTTGTGAAAACAAAATGAGAAATAGGCCTATTCAGCACAGTCAGTGACACTGACAGTCAGTGTGTGTGATCCTGTGATCAGTTGGAGATGGTCGGTAGTACAAGTGGGGCTAGGTAGTACTATCAGTATTCACAGTCACACATTTTCTTTGGCCTTTGATCGGTGTGTTCTACACCTCAATGATGATGGTTAGTGCATTTCTTCGAACATTTGGTTCCACACCTTGTCATGCTTGTGGACACAATGAACATTTGTTTGAAGTTTTGATCTGTCTCATATCAACAGGAAATTACTCCAGAGATGTGAATCATGTAGACAACACGCCATCAGTCTTCAGTAGCTCCACTGTTGCGCAGACAAGTAAAGGGGTTCAGGATCTGAACCGCTATGTCAGATTGAAAAAACGATCAGCTCTGAAGAGAAGACTGGATCATGATGATGATGTACAACTTCAAGATGAGCCATCCACCAACTCATCAACCCCGGCCCCGATGTTGGAACCTGACCCTGTTAATAAGTATGCTTACACAATATTCTCATTACATTCAGCAATTTCTCCTATAAGTAATTTTATCTTCATGTACGCGCTAATCCTTCAAACAGATTCGCAGAATGGAGTGGTGATAAAAACCTATATATTGCAGGCTAATATCACTACCTGCTTCGTGTGTGTTCTATGTCAAGCGCCAAGTTTGCTTGAAGATAAACACGTTATCACACGCACGCTCGTGGAAATATGAAAAATATAGCGCTTCTGCGTCCCATATCCAACTTGGCCTTCCGAGGACGCAGAAGCGCTACGTTTTTCCGTATTCCACTCGCGCTTGTGTGATAACTTATAACATAGAAAGAGTTGGGGTGGTTCTGAAAACATTCGTTAGTTTCAACTCTGCTTTTAGATCAGTATGCTCTGATCGTCTTCTGGAGAAAGCTGTGATAATTATTGTGGATAAGATTAATGTATGGATATATCGTGAATAAAATAAATTGACATCGCCCAAGATAGGCAGTACCACTTTTCTACCCATTTTTACAAAAAAGGGATACTATATTATTTCATATGAAAAAGTGGTGGTGCCATATGGAAACTTTTCCATTGTTGTACCATATTGCCTTTGCAAGGTCCATATCACACCCTGTGCATTGTTCTGAACACTGTACATGTATAGTGTGCAATTTAAGAGAAACTTTGCATCAAGTTTGCTTTAAGAAAAGACAAGAAAAATCATTAATATCAAACGAGTCCTTGAATGATGACTAATCTAACATAAGGGATCTGTATGCTGCCCTGTATTGAGGCAACAGTCTTTGTTCATACAAAGTTATTATTTTTGTTTTACTTTCTTTTCAGCAGCATACCTATGCCGTCTACCCCAAAGAGGCTTAAAGAAAAGACAAGAGAATCGTCAAGCCAAACCACTCAGACTACGGAAGACAAAGACCCATATGATATGTACCGTAATGAAATGGCAAGTCTTAAGTCTCATATTAACTCACTACAGTCGCAAGTTGACAAGCTGAAATGGTCCAATGATAAAATAAAGTCTAATTCAAAATGCAAATTTTATACTGGTCTCCCAACATATTTAGTTTTTTTGTGGTTGTTTCACCAGCTTGTCAAGGGTGTATCTCCCTCATATTGCAAATGCCTTAATTTAAAAGATCAATTGTTGCTAGTTCTTATGAAGCTTAGACTTGATTTAGCTTTTAACGATATTGCAGACAGATTTCAAATTTCAAGATCAAGTGCATCCAAAATATTTCATTTATGGATGAAGCACATGTCTGTTCAGCTTAAACCATTAATCAACTGGCCTGATAGACAAACTCTGAGACGAACACTTCCCAAAACTTTCAAGAAGTCAAAGAAATACAGAAAAACTACAGTTATCATTGACTGCTTCGAAATTTTTATGCAACGGCCTTCAGACCTCAAACTAAGAGCACACACTTACAGTCACTACAAGCACCACAATACTATTAAAGTTTTAATTGGAATTTCACCTTCTGGTGCAGTTATGTTTTTGTCTAAATGTTTTGGAGGTAGAGTTTCTGATAAAAAAATTACTCAGAAAAGTGGGTTTTATGAGAAGCTGTTGCCTGGTGACCTGATCTTAGCGGACAGGGGGTTCACCATTTCTGATGAACTTGCGATTCACAATGCCGTCCTTGCCATTCCTGCCTTCACAAAAGGGAAGAACCAACTATCCGGACAGGAAGTTGCAGGTGCACGTAGTCTGTCAAATGTCCGCATACATGTAGAAAGAGCAATTGGACGTCTAAAGGAATTTCATATTCTGCAGCATGTTGTTCCCATAACGTTGGTCAAAAGTATTGATGAAATAGTTACAGTGTGTGCTGCATTGACTAACCTACTTCCAGATCTAGTCAAGTAGTTTGATCTTAGCCGAGTAGCGTATAGACCAGTTTAAGAACTGACTCCGCCGTATTCTAGTTTATTATGATCATATAGACAATGTGTGACCTTGTGCATTCTTTTCTTTAGGTATTCTGGCAGGCAAAATACTGCACAGGTCCTTGTGGAAAGTTGACATTTTGTGTCAAAATTTCCACATGAGTCCAAGAATTATGAAAGTAAAAGCTGGACAAGTTTTGAGATGTGGCCCCTCTTATCATATCAAAAGTTGATTGGAATTAGACATTGCAATCTCCATAAAATATAAGATTGATGTTTTATTCCATTAGGCCGTGTAAAAAACGGTGCCTGTAGGAAGTCCGGGCTCAGTGGCTCTTTTGTAAACATGTGATGTCACAGGTCACATCGTCTATAAGCTAAATTATAAATACCTTGGAAGATTTCAAGTCTCTGATTGGTCAAAACCGGGTCATGTGTGGGAGTGTTAATGGTGGTATAAAGACCGGCTTTGGAAAATAGCGAATAAGTGGCCACTAAATCAGCATACATTGTGTAAACCTTG
The DNA here is from genome assembly GCF_032118995.1 of Asterias amurensis. NCBI lineage: Eukaryota > Metazoa > Echinodermata > Asteroidea > Forcipulatida > Asteriidae > Asterias > Asterias amurensis. The sequence continues at coordinate 1,547,812 of NC_092660.1, forward strand.
CACGTTGCACTGTATCGCATGCTTATTTATATCCATGTAGTTTCGTTGCAACTTAGCGCACTTGCGCATACGCACGCTGAAAATGTATAAATTTTGAAAGGGCCCATGTAACAGGTGTGCGCGTATTAACTGACGCTGAGCTCAGGCTTGCGTTTTAGAACAAAGAACAGCTATGGTCCAATCATTTGCCTCCTTTACCCCAGTGAAGGCGCTAAACAGATCATTATTTAAAAGAGTCACTGGTCTCAAAGATCAGTAATGTGATTAACGCACGAAACATTTATGGGAACAATCAAGGCTCAAATATGGCCCCTGAACATGTCTGGAACTACCGCCGAGAGAAAAGTCACAAAATTTGGACAATTTTAGCCGTTTAAAATTTTAGTCGCTAAAAGGTATTTATTAATGGGAATAACAGTGCGAGTACCCAGTCTTTACTGCTCAGTCAGCCACCAACCCGGTCATTACCACGCAGTGAAGACCGAGTACTCGCACTGTTATTCCCTTGAAGTAGTAGTCCATGCCACTTTTTTAAATATCAATTCTGCTCGGGTAGTAGTTAAAAGCAGGACAGTTCTTCAGAACTAAGAAGTCTCCCCAACATCCGATCACAAACCAAATCAAATCAGGATACAAACACGGTTGTATTCGTTTTAAATTATATATTCATATTCTCAAAATTTATTCAATGTATATAATATGTACATTTTATTATAACTTATTCATGTAAAATATAATTTATGTAAAATATAATTTGTTCAAATTTCACAGATTTAGACTTCATATTTATAATTTCCAATTTAAGGTCACAATTAAAAGGGGCTATTTCATCTGTCCTGCGGCTGTGCATGGAATTATTAACTGATGAACCAACCACATGATAACTGACATCATCCCAGGCGTAGGCATGCCCTTCCAGGATGTAGGTCACCAAGTGGTAGGTTCATCATCAGTTTATAGTTCCATGCACATCCGCAGGACAGGTGAGATATAAAATAACAAATCTGTGAAAATAAGAACTCAATTGGTAATCAAATTTGCAAGAAAATAGTGGAAGAAATAACACCCTTGTCGCACAAGTTGTGTGCTTTCAGATTCCTCGAACTCGAGACCTCTGAATTCATTCAAATAATTTAGTGAGAAAATACTTCTTTCTCAAAAATTAGGTTATTTCAGAGGGAGTCAATTCTCACAATGTTTTACACTATCAACAGCTCTCCGTTGCTTGTCACCAAGTAAGTTTTTATGCTAACAAATTATTTTGAGTGACTACAAATAGTGTCCAGTGTTTTTAACCTCTCCAAAGAGCACTTTTTTAAATACCATGTATATTAATATCAAATAAATTGTACATTTATTCAAATTAAAATGTTTCAACAAATTCAATTAATATTTCTGTGCACTTCGCCTGATATCTTGTTGTTGGCCTTTTGTTTCCCCTTGAACACTACTTACACTACATTGTACTTGTAGTCACTTGCATAGTTCCTAAAGAGCAATTGCAATGAAACCTTCACTGATAGGCAATGGTGCAATGATGATCCTCAAACAATGACCACAGCACACTGTGATGACATCATCACCTGTCACATAACGTCATCTTAAAGGTTTCTTTTTTAAATATTTGAAAAACTATATCAATTCAACCACAAGAGCCTTCCTACAACTCTGGCTTATGTATTTCTCTGACAATTGCAGGCTGAAGATACTGTGTAAAAAATTTCTTACAGTAATCTTTAACCTGTTTCCATAGGTCTTCATTATGGTCTATCTTTTGGACAAAAAGTCCTCTGAGAGTCCAAACTACAAATAACCCTGACGATACATTCATCAATGTATGAAGTACACCGATTTGACACACCACCTGAAAAAAGTAATCGTGTCTTTCCTTCAGATGAACTTGATGTTGTGTTTCATTTCCAAGTACTTTCAAGCAATCAACAGCTTTTGCTCCTAGAAAAGTATTTGGATCAAGGTTGTTCGCATTTGCTTTATTGTTTGGACATTTTACTTCCACAGATTGTAATCCACAACAAGCACAACTAACTAAAGCATCTGGGGATGCACCAATAAATGGTGAATCGGGATCTATATACAATCCCACACTCCTCATCTGGACATCCTGGTGTCCCTCAAACTCCAAATGCTTTTTAAGGGCATCCAAAGCTACCGATTCATGATCAATTCCCCACTTCATGGCTTTTGTTGGACAAAATGAATTTTTCCCAAGCATTTTTGCACATAGGGAAGACACATCTCGTTTAGAGGATCCATCCATAACTTTGACTACTAATCCCAAAACTGAAGCTGTAACTCGACCGAAACGATACAAGGGCCACAAATTTGACTCTCTTTGGCCAGTTGTGCAAGAAGCAATCAAATGTGCTTGCTCTGATGTAATTGACTGATGTTCAGGAATTTCATTTATATTGAGATCACAAAATGGCTTTGGCAACTTTGGTTCCCACCTAATTTTCACATTATTTTCGTTTTCTGAAGCTGTGTCTGTTTCCTCTTCATCTTCTTTTGGAAGGAGAGAAAATATACATGCATCTGGATTAATTTGTCGAAGTGTGGACAGATCAAGACTTTCTAGAGTTGCTTTTGAAGTGACATCCACATTAGATTTTACTGACCTGATCTGTCCACACCTGTCATAACGTGGTTTAACAAAATGAAGGTCTTGGATAGTACATGGTTCGAGCTCTGCTCCTTTGAAAAAATCGCGATTCCATGTGCATGCCTTCTCAGTGCAGGCCTGGGTCGTGTACTCCAGCCGATTTGCTGCCTCCAACTTGAATAGTATCGCCGCAATATGACTGCACGCTTCTCCAAGCCTGATTAAAAAGCAAAAGGAAAAGCAAAACTTGTTATTTATTTGTTAGCCTATAGATTACGTGCCCAAATCTAGACTAATGAAACAATACCCCCCCCCAAAAAAAAAAAAAAAAAGAAAAAGAAAAAAAAAAATGCTTTCAACGGAGGTGCCCCCTGCTGGCAAGCTCGCCCCCTAACATTGGAACCCCGGCAAAGATGCCCCTGGCTTGGATATTACCATGCTGTAAATTATTTCTCTAGTCACCATAGTCAGTTTATAATTCAACTGCAATTATATTTCATAAAAAAACGCAATGGCTCTTGAACCTTATTTAAAAAAAATAACAATAAACAAACTACCTTGGTCCGGTATACATGTGCATGTTAGAAATATGTGTAGGCCCCACGTATTTTTCATGCTGTCCCCCAAACCATGGAGGAAAACTTTGCTAGTTTATCCTCCATGCCCAAACCAAGATCACACAAATTATATACCACACTAGACCCAGTAACTGGGGCGCTGTACTCCTTTTCAACAATTTTTGACTAGCGTACTAGTACGACAGATAAAGTCAAAAATTGTTGAAAAGGAGTACAGCGCCCCAGTTACTGGGTCTAATACCACACAGAGATTTAGCCTAGTTTCAAATTGAAAGCAACAATTATTGAAAATAAAAATGGACACTTATTTAAGAATGTCAACAGAAAGGCTTACCCTGCCATGCACATACAGTGAGCAGCAACCACAGATCCAGTTAGTTTGTTTATCACCACCCAAGCACTCACTGGTGGTTTTGTAACACTCTGGGAATGCACCACTCGACCTCGGAGGACACACACCGGGCTGTCATCGCTCACTGCGGAGTAGAGTATCGCTTGAACAAACCCCTTCAAAAAATAACTATAAGATTCCAGCGACTTGTAGGCCTTCAGATTCTCTTGAGTATAGGGTCCGGGAGAGTTGATTAAATATTGATATAAATCACCGTATTCAAAGCAGGTTGGCCATAATTTTGGATTGTTAACATACTTTAAACCTCCGCCGAACGGGTCTGGCAAAATGATTGTTCCCTTGGGAAAATTAACAGTTAATTTGTAATTGTACCTCCTTTTTGTAAGAACGTCGAGTTGATTAACATATGCTGAGGTTAAACTTGAAGAATGGGCTGTTAAAGATGGATATGTATGCTCCTCCTCGATTTGATTAATAGCAAAAAGTGTAGGTTTCCTGGCTGCGTAATTGTGATCATCCATTTTCTGCAGCAGACGACATTTTGCAAAGTAACTTGCCAACCAGAAACTGCGCATGCGCTGGTTTCGCCCCAATGTTTGTAAACAAAGGAAAGGTCTATACTCGGCACCATGTAGTTTGTGCATCGTGTTTTTCCACGTGTATAAAAGCAGATTAATTCCGTGAGCTTACTATCCAGGGAGACTATTGGTCCAAAACGGGATCTTTTGCGCTATCAACCAATCCGCGGACAGGATAAAACAAAATATACTGGGGTTCGTTTTTGGGCTGGAACCAATAACTGTTCCGGTCCTTGGCTTGTGTTTACCAACGACTTAAATTCAACCGAACTACATCGTGTATTATTACAGGCAGGGAGTGCGTGGTGTGTGACGAACGATGACGGCCGTTTAGGGTTAAGGATCAGACGACGACTCGACTCGACAGCGACGTGAATGTTTTTAAAAACTAACTTTATGTCGGATAAACGGAACTAAAAAAATAAAACTAGAGGTTCTTAGTACAAATATATTCATGTTGACCCAAATGTAAAGCCGAGAAAGTGATTTTCCCCTTCTAAATGCTGGCAATTTCACGCGAATCTACTCAGATTCGCGGCGTCTTCGCCGGGCGCGAATCTTCGCGCGAATCGATTCGCGGATTCGCGTCGGATTTCTAGGCCTGTCAATGTGTATCAGTAAGCTTGGAACTTGAATAAGAAATTTAGTTAAGCTACATGTAGCATCAAGAGTAGCAAGGACATAGCGTCCAACATAAAAAGCCTGGCAACAGATTTTATCTTATTTCCGCTAAAATATGACCGCAAAATTTGATTAACATTTTGACAGATAAGTTTAAAGGCAAGCAAAAAGTAGGCCTAAACATGTACCTTCAAGGGTTGTTTGAAATATTTAATTGTTTCAAGCAAATGTTGTAGTATAAACAATAAAACATTTAAAATTGAGAAATTAATTTGGAGAAATCGCAGAAAATCTGAAAACAAATTCTTTTAAAACGTTTCACATATCACTTTTTCCTACACCACATTCCTTAGAAGAGAATTAATTCTCAAAATGTTAACTACATGACATAGTTAAAGGCAGTGGACACTATTGGTAATTGTCAAAGACTAGCCTTCACAGTTGGTGTATCTCAACATAAGCATAAAATAACAAACCTGTGAAAATTCGAGCTCAATCTGTCATCGAACTTGCGAGATAATAAGGAAAGAAAAAACACCCCTGTCACACGAAGTTGTGTGCATTAAGATGGTTGATTTGGAGACCTCAAGTTCTAAATCTGAGGTCTCGAAATCAAATCCGTTGAAAATTACTTTTTTCTCGAAAACTATGGCACTTCAGAGGGAGCCGTTTCTCACAATGTTTTATTCCATCAACCTCTCCCCATTACTCGTCACCAAGAAAGGTTTTATGCCAATAATTATTTTGAGTAATTACCAATAGTGTCCACTGCCTTTAAACTACACTTATATTACATAGTTAATTGTTATGGTCACTTATTTTTAATTACCAAAGCTGGTATACCCTCCCTTTGAATGGAAATTAGAGACTGAATGGCATCACTTGTTACAGTATACACATAAATCAAATGCTCAATGATTACTTTCAAAGCCGTGAACTTTAATGACCATTCTGCTGGCAGAGGCAATAAATTACGGGCCTAATTGTATTATTGGCAACGCTCTATGCAGTGTTGGCAACTGCTTTTACATGTACGTAACAGAAGTAAATTGAATCATCATCTTAAAGGGTCTGGGTACTCTATGTACGACACAAAACACAATGTCTACAGGTTTACGTTAAACTTGCAGGGTTTTAAGATAATGATAGTAGAAAGCTTCCTTTAAATTAATACTTGCTGAGGTGCTGTAGTTTTAGATCAATGAGTAAAACATTGCACAATTTTTTTTTTTTTTAGTGAGACGAAACAAATTTTAGCATTTAAAATGTAATAAGTACCAGTTTTGGTATTTACCAAAACTCTACAGGTAATTCTGTTTTGCATGTTAAAACTGAGACACAAATTATTTATGCGACATTGCTTTACTCATTACTAAAAAAATACAGCACCTCAGCAAATAATATATTAAATGAAGCTTCCAACCATCATTATCTTCAAACTGTGTAAGTTTTAATGAAAATCTTTTGATAAGTGCTTTGTGCTACAGAAAGTACCCAAACCCTTTAAAGGAACACGTTGCCTTGGATCTGTCGAGTTGGTCTTTGAAAAGCGTTTGTAACCGTTTTTTATAAAATGCATATGGGTTGAAAGATGTAGAATACAATGATCCACACAAACATGCCTTGAAATTGCGTGGTTTTCCTTTTACCTCGTCGACTAACACGTCGGCCATTTATGGGGGTCAAAATTTTGACTCCCATAAATGGCCGACCATGTTAGTTCGCACAGTAGAAGGAAAACCACGCAATTTCGAGGCAAACTTGTGTGGATCATTGTATTCTACTTTTAAAACATCTTTCCAACCATATGTATTTTATAAAAAACGGTTACAAACGCTTTTGTTTTGACCAAATCGTCCGATCCAAGGCAACGTGTTCCTTTAATGAGAAAATCTATCACTCTCTCGTAAATTACACTAACTACCAATCTTGTGAAAACTACACTTTCAGTTTCACACCCAATTTGCAAAATGAACATTTTTTTTATAGTACTCGGGATGTAATTATGCAAGCTGTACTCACATCTAGTAACAATCCTTAAGACTTTTTAAAGGCAGGGTACGCCTTTAGAGTTTACCATCAAAATTAATGACTTTAAGATGGACAGAAGCTGCAAAAACTTTGGGTGAGCAGCCATACGTTCTGGGTTGACGCAATTATTATCTCAACAGAATAAACAAACTATAACATTAACAGGAACATGTGAAAATTTCATAACATTTAGAGACCAATCATTTGTGTAGAGTGGTAGTGACGAAATGATAATTTTTTTATTTGATTTAAGGAATTTATTCCACATTATTATCAACATCAGACCTCTTATTTCAATTGCCGCAATAAAAAAAAATAAAAAAAATTTGCATCCCCTTTCACGGCCTTTGGCGCGTACAAACAAATCATGGTGATCTGTACATACATGTGTAAGGAGCTTCTCCTTGACTTTGACAGTTAAATATTTGACAGTAGGCACATAATTTTAGTCTCCCACTTCACTGCTTATGTTTCACCTAGCTGTTCATGTTTGTTGAGAAAGACTCTGCTAGGGTCGTCTCAAAACGTCAGGCCATTTAACTAACTTTTGCTTTTTAATTTCACGTTAAAAACACTCTGAAAACATGCCCACGACAATTTGTTAAAAATACTTTTTCAATTGTATATCATTTCATTTCATTTCAACATTTGTTTTTATTCAAATGAGTTGTTGAAACTACCACAAGAAAAAATTAAAACAAGGGACAAAAATAATTGTTTTAGACATCCCATTTACATAGCATGTTTAAAGAATTTAAATGGACAAATAGTTTTTCAAAAACTGAACATCAGATGGGTAAAATTCTAAATAATCTACAAGTAACCAGCGATTGACGCAACAAGGGAATCAAGTCTGGTAATTTTTGTATAGGTGGTAAAAAGAAAATAATTATCAATGTATGTCATAGCTTTAAAAAAATACTTAATCAAACCATGCAGGTATCAAACCACCACTTGTCCACTCATTGTGAAATAAACTGGTTGTTTTCTTTTTTTTTGAAGGAATTATATTGGTAATCCTTCTACCTCTTTTTCCACTCGACTCGAAATGAAATAAAAATTATTAACTAAATACTCAAATGAGTGAGATATACTCTTTTTCAGTTACCTGCTCATGTTTGTTGTGTTGTCATTTAGCCTTCAAGAAAGACTCTGCTAGGGTCGAAACGTCAGGCTATTAACTATTTTTTGCATATATTCTTTTGGGTAAAAAATAGTGAAAAGGTGGTGGCAGGATAAGGAAATGTTTTCCTTATCTAGTTATACAAATGTTTACGCCATCCCAAATATTGGTTTAATGTTAGGTCATATAGATTAAAGCATTAATATAATACAAATAAACATTTTAACAACAGAACTTCGAAGTGAAAATGTGGTGGTCCAACGCTATTCCTATTTCCTCACTCATTCTTAGTCACACCATTATAAAATAACTTGCTGTTTTTATTGAAGCCATAAAATAAATTTACCGGTTATAACTAACATTAACAGCAAGTTATTATAATTTATACGTCCATTAAAAAAAAAGTGACCGGGTCAACTATCAACCATGTTAACTTGGCCTGCTTTCAGACAACGGCACCACGGTTGACCGTGGAGTTGGTCCGTTGACCATTGCATGCAAACGGCAGCGGAATTTTGGAACATGACGAATTGATCCGGGTTTGGTCCGTAAAGTTTTTTACACCAACTTGTTTCACATTTCAACACCGACACTGAATGAAAAAACTTACCCCCAAATATAAACAAGTACGTCTTTAGATACATCTGCTTAGTCCATCCAGAGAGGAACTTCATTCTAAACGGGAATTAAGAGAACATTCCGTGTCCAAAACTATCAATTATTTGAGTCATTCCCCGAGAGACTGTTTTACGCCTGCACGAGAAATACAACAGCAAAATGCATGCTGATGATGCACATGTACAATGTACAATACATGGATGTACGGTCACTCAAAGTACACACAAACACACGAGAGTGTCTAACTAATAGACTGATCCTAGTCGTTTCACGTAAACTACGAAATTTCCCACGTAACAATCTCAGTTCAACCCGACTGCTGATAACATGGTTTTTAAAGTATTGTGTAAACGAATTCACATTACTATTTTTATATTATAAAAATTATGTTAACATTAGCATCTAAAAGGCACAATATTATTTTCAAATTGAACTAGCGCGAACATTAAAGACTGCTTCAAGTTTAACAGTGACGTCAAGAAGTGTGGATGACTGTAATTTAGACTTGCGTAAATCACCCGGCCTCTTTCTAGACGTTTTTACAAGTACAAAGCTGAACTGTTTTTGGTTTATTGGTTGCATGTATGAAAACCCTTGTGGTATTCAATTGTTTTAATGGTCTATGGAGCTTTATGCAAAATTATTTTGTTGAAAAGACTAACAGTTGAACATAGTGTGACAGGTCTGTGTTGCGTATTATTATAGGGACTACAATTTTTAACAACAGAGGGCGCTACACAAGATAGGCGGGGAGGATATCTACCATAAATTAACCCCCCCACCCCCACAACGATTTTGAACATTCTGATTAACTAGGCGGGAATTCACTAAGAGATGAGCCAAGATTTGCAAACGAATTTATTTGTCAAAATTTCTAAAGAATAATTATTTATATGGCATTGCATGGTGAGGTATGGTTTGCAGTGACACTATGTGTCTGCTTGCCAAGTAAAGTTTTTGTTAATTCTACCGCGAGAACCGTTATTTTGAAGTTGCAATGCTGCACGCTGCTTGAGGCCGCCATTGATAAGTTGCATTTTATTTAGGGGGGGGGGGGGGGGAAATGATAAACACTCAGGGTATTGATGTAGCCTTGTTGCATTTAAGGGCAAATTTTGAAAGCACAAAGATATATAATAGTCGTGTTGCATTTAAGGGTAATTGATATATACAGCCTTGTTGCATAAAATTGCCAAATAATGTTTGCGCAAACTTGATAAAATCCAATGCCTAGTGGTTCTATGGCGAAAAATTGATAAACAACTAAGGTTATATCTAATAGCCTTGTTGCTTTTTAGAGCAAGTTCGATAAATACGCAAGGCTTATATAGGGCAAAATTTGATAAAATTGCAAGGCAAAGAATCACAGCTTCAAAATAAATCAAAGACATTTTCTACTGTTTAAAGAAAAAGTATACACACTATTTTGATCAGGATTTTGCTCTTAAAAATTATTGCAACTTTATGATTTTCATCTGGAAAAAAAAACAGTTTTTGAAAACATACACATGATATGAACTATTTGACCGAATCAAATTGTAAAGTGTTATTGTATAAAACCTATATCATTCAAGTAATAAAGATAAAGTATCTTTAAAAATTTACAAAACATTTAATAACATAATTTGCAACATTTACTTAAGATTTTTTCCTTTTTGTTAGGCCTCAACTATGGACAGATTTACAAAATCGCTTTCGAATCACTTCGCAAAATTGTTCATGAACATAAATGAGTTCAAATGATTAATATTAACAAAATAGTAATAACTATTAGTCTTTCTACAATAATTTCAAACATACTTATTACAATACTAGCAGAAAAAAAGGTAAAAAAACTCTTTCAAACTAATCAATGGAATGCCAAGTACTTTAAATGTACAACTGGTTCTAAAATATGTAAAATAAACTTTTACAAAATATAAGAATAAATGTATTTGTACAGTCTAAAATAGTCAAAAAGAACAGTCTACCAAAGACACAAGCAAATTTAACATCAGCGTTGTAAAAGGTGGGATTCGAACCATCAACTCCTGCATCTTGTTTCTGCATAATGCGCCATATTTTTGAACGCACGAGGGCGCTCTCAAACATTGTATCACTTCCGGGGGTATATTCATTCATATCCAAAACAGACACAACATCCACTACAGATATCATATCCATCACGGACAATAAGACCTTTAAAGGAGCAGTTATTTATAACCCACCTCTTAGTAAATTAAAACCAAGGCTAAACAAAGCCGACAGACCGCTGAATTAAAAATGTGCAGGAAGAATGAAGCATACCCTCAGTAGTGATAAAAATACTAATGAGAGTGCCCTTACGCCATCAAAACTACGGCGCACTAATATAATTGATAATGCAACACTGGTTGAGTATGTAGGTGAATGGCAATAGTTTGATGAAAGACCACAACAGCCACAAGTGGCTTGCATTGAAATGCGGCCGTAGTATCCAAAAACACTTACCAATAAATAAGGCCAAAGTGAAAGCCATGTCACCAATGGGAGACTTTCAGGACGATTGGTGGCAGCAGACTTACCAGGTGAAATCCATTGTTCTCGGTAATGTGCGCATGCTCAGAACTACGTAAACAATGGAAATTTACCTGGTAAGTCTGCTGCCACCTAGCGACTCAAAGTCTCCCATTGAAATGTTTACATTCATTTTGACATGGTACAGAAATGAATGGTTACCAAAGGGGTTGAGTTTTGAAGACTTTATACAGCGTCATCTTCTTTCAATTCATGCCCTTCTTGAATGTGATGCGAGGCTTTCTTGCCCAAACTGCTTCTACGAGTTGACCGAGATTTCTTTGAGGTTACAGAGGGTGTGCGATGTCTGGAGGAACCAGCACGAGATCCCGTGCTGATAAAAGTATAAATAAATAAAACTAATTTACTATTTGAAACCTGGAGAAAGAAACACAGCAATGCAGCCAGAAAAAAAATGTATTAATAAATTGCTGAAAGTAGATGACCAGAGCCCAATTCCATGAAACTATTGCTTTATAAATGTCTGCTTTAAACAAGAATAGGCAGGGACCAGTCACATATTATGTGACAATGTATGTTGGCTGGTAACCTTATTTTGGTAAGCATAACTTGTGCTGTGCTTGGCTATTTGTTGTGCTTTTAAGCAGCATACGACATTGAGCACAGAAGTTGGCTGCAATTTTTCATGAGAAGCGTGAAGTCATAAAGGGTGCAGGGTCTGAAAACTGCATTGGTCATTAGCACTTAAAGGCAGTGGACACTATTGGTAATTACTCAAAATTTGAGGCTTCGCCTGTGGAGATCTGGCTACACTACTTTTATCCATTTTTAAGCCTGTTGTAATTCCACTGTATAGCTATGCACACTACACACAAAATGGCTGCTGCACTGCTATCAGAAGCCCATAGGTGTTTCATTGAGCTACTGTTTCTGTGATGATGATTTGTGCAAGAAAAGTTTACTTGGCTTTTACACCTTTCTAAAAAGCCTCAGATCATATTGGAATTATGATTTTCTGTCAAGAGAAATGCTTTTGAAGATGAAATTGGTGATTTTGGTGAAAAAAAAGTTTCGAAGAAGAAATTGCAAAAATTACAAATTAAAAGAGTGGGGCTTATAGACTGGCGCCCTTAACGCCTATAGGCATTAGGCATGTTGTAGTTACTAATATCATACGATAAGGGAGCTTGCCACTGATATTTTACAATAACAAAAGTACAAAAATTAGACATGAAACAGAAGTTAGATACAAACAAAATGCAGTAAAGACGTTTGGGAAGTAAAATGTCTTCTTTCGAAAAATAATATGATGCGTACAAAATCATGAGGTGAATTCTTGTTGTGGTGTGCTCAGAAAGTGTGTTATTTCATTTTGTTGTGCTATTGTGAAGCACACCTTTGTGGAAAGACGTGTCCAAGCTATAGTCCAAGCAAATTTACCTTTCAAACCTTAGTGTTCTTCACACATGACTCTGCACAGATGATTAAAAAAGAATGTTCAAATCAGTCAGTTAGTAAAAGTATGTTTGTTAATGCCAAAAGAAGCACGATAAGAATTAGTAACATTAGAAATTATTCTACAAAATGGTTATATATACTCACAGGGAGATGAGGAAGATTTAGGAATAGTATTTGCCCAAAGACCTGGGCACTAATGTAAAGTGCATTGAGACGTAATTGTGAAAACTATGTAGATATTATTAACATCATTATTCCATTTTCATTTGTAATACTAAACAGAATTTATGTTTCATTTTTGTATAAAAAGCAGACACAAAAGGTATTTGGGGGAAAAGAGAGTCTATGGAAGACGTCTGAATGGATTTAACTTTTACCTGGCCATGCTTGCAGGTCTGCTGGGAATGCCAGCCATCATATCGGACAACTCATCAGCATCCCGATCGTTAATGGACGACATAAAGTCACTCTGAAACACAAAAACAAAAAGGGAACTTTTAGTTTATTTTGAATCACGGGCCTGAAATTTCATCTTTGATAGGGCAAAGCCATTTTCATTTTGAAAAGAGCACCCTTCCATTGGAAAATCTTTTAGTCTATGGTAAACTTTTGAAGGGGCACCAAAGACGAGACCAGGGCCCAATTTGATTGTTTTCATCTTACTATACACATACAATAAAATGTATAGTTGGTATGACACTGCTCTAGAATTGCAAGTGTCGTGGGTTCGAATCCATCCTGAGTAATATGCCTGTGATTCTTTCACAGGACTCTTGAAAGTACTCAAGAGTATACAGAGCTTACTAAAGTGGTGTAAAGTTGAAACCAAAGTTAATATTAAAGGGACACGTTGCCTTGAATCGGCCTTGTTATAAAAGGCATATGGTTAGAAAGATGTTTTAAAAACAGAGTATACTTTTCCACACAAATATGCCTAAAATTCCATGGTTTTCCTTATAGGCCTACTCAGTGAACTAACACGGTGCGCCATTTTGTGGAGTCAAGTTTTCAACTCCATAAAATGGCCAACCGTGTAAGTTCGCAAAGTAATAGGAGAACCATGCATTTGTTAGTTATGTTAGTGTGGATCATTATATTCTACTTTTCAAACATCTTTCTAACCATCCATTTCATAAGAAACGGTTACAAATGAGACCAACTCTACCAGTCCAAGACAACATGTCCCTATGAATTCAATCTACCTCTGTTCGTGAGGAACTTTCCCGTATCCATCCCATTCCGTCCTCCTCCTTACTCCTCTCCTCCTCTTCCTCGTCGCTCATTTCCTCCAGGATAGGTTTCCTCATCGTGTTTGCTTGGTACTGCTGCCTCAGACGCAGTCCACTGGGTCCCATCTCCTCAGTCGCTTCATGAATGTCTTCATAAAAACCATCATCACCTTTTGGAAGTAAACGAGAATGCCCTCTTTAGTTTACATAATGTTAAATTGAATGTTTGGTTTCCTACAACATGATGCTGACTTGTAGGTGAGCTGTCAATTAAAGGTACAATAAAAGTCAAGGGCTCAAAATGCTTGACTTTCTCTCCTTCACATACAATTTTATCCTACAATATCAAAGGCTGCGCCATTTGCTTCTTACCAAATAAGCTTTTTATGATCATTAATACCTCACCTAAGTTAAGACAAGTTTCTCGTCCTAACTCAAGGTAGGATTAATCCTAGCGTTTCATGAAACCGGCCGCACGTATTTTTAAGAAGCACTGAAGGCGATTGCCTTCGTGCCCCTCTGTTCAATGCCTTCGTGCCCTTGAAATGCTCAGAATTTACAGCTTACAATTTCCTTATAGGGTGCCTTTACCGAAGACAAAATGCACCCGAGTTTCACAACAAGCTAGGATTGATCCTACCTCGAGTTAGGACAAGTTACTCATCCTAACTTAGGATGGGTTCAATGCGTCTTCACTTCTTTGGATACAGAACTGAACTCCTCCTAAAGTCCTAAAATTAATCCTAAGTTAGGAAGACTTAGGTGAAATCGATGGCAGGCATGAAGTGAGATCTATTGTGAGACACCAACAAACCACAAACCTCACCTTCCGTTCTTCTTTGCTGTAGAACCAGTGACTCCTTAGGGTTGTATAACTTCTGGACTGTATCCGTTTGGTCCACTGGTCGAGATTTGTTCACTTTACCATTCACAAAAACTCCTGCAATGAACACAAGTATAAGACAAGTTTTTATAGATTCTGCAGGATTGAGAGTAGCTAGTCCTTATGTCTAATCTCATTTTTAAGAAACGCAAACTTAAGAAGCTGAGTTTTGTTTTAGTAGCATTGTTTGCAGGGCTTTAAAGTCAGTGGACACTATAGGTATTTACTCAAAATAATTATTAGCATAAAACCTTATTAGGTTACGAGTATTAATAGGGAGAGGTTGATAGTATAAAACGGCTCCCTATGAAGTGACATAGTTTTTTAAAAGAAAGATTAATTTTCCTCAAACTTGATTATGAGACCTCAGAATTAGATTTTGAGGTCTTCAAATCAAACATCTAAAAGCACCCATCTTCAGGAAATAAGGGTGTTTTTCCTCCATTATTATCTCGCAACTTCGACGACCAATTGAGTTCAAATTTTCACAGGTTTGTTATTTTGTGCATATATGTGAGAAGACTTGCTTTGACAATAAATACCAATAGTGCCCAGTGTCTTTAATCTCATTGACCCTTACCCAATGTGAACATCTTAAGAAGCATCCTCCTCTTCATGGGCGTCATCAGGATGAAATCATACTCCCTCTGAGCCAACCGTTTCTTGAACGATGGCATCAACTTCATGAATTCCTGCGCCGTGTCACGAACTGAAGATTTGACAGACTCTGCGAAGAGCGAGATGGGAGCGAGATGTGAGTGAGCTTCAATTAGCTCGTCCAGAAGATCCCATAGTGTGTCATGGATGGGGTCGCCAAGGAACTCTGCTTCCCTGCAGTAGGCGTTTATAATCTGGATCTGACGTGAGATCTCGTGGACCGGGCTGAACAGCGGGAAGGTTGATAAGGAGTGCTCTAAAACGATGCGACCCTTCAGGAGAGCTTTCATGAACTTGCGGGTTTCATGGCTCAACTTGTTGAGGTCACTGCTCACCATCTCCGGCCAGAACGGTGTGCGTTTACAGAGAACGCCAAAGTAACGAAGTAGGACGTACAGGATCCACGCAACGGCGAAAACGACCCAGAAGGATGCGATTGCAAGAAGCTCTGAGAACAAAAACTCTTGTTGGAAGAAGACGGAACTTGTGTCAAAGAGATTCTGCATCAGCCCCATGACTGAGAAGCAGAGCATGCAGAAGAAATTGATCATGATGCACACATTGAAGGAGGTCATTCGAAAAGGGCGTCGGATTATAATCGCTAGAAACATGAGGCACACGACGACAAGGAAAACACCCATCTGCCACATGGGGTACCAGAGAAGGGATGCATAGGCCCCAAGGAGGATGAACTTAAAGAAAAACATGATGGGACGGTAGTAGCACCAGATAAGACGGAAGGAAGAGAAGAGATGATACAGCTTGACAGCCCAGATAATGTCAAGGCCATGTGCATACTCCATCTCCTTGAGTTGCAGGAATCCCTCGTGTCTTTCTGAGCGATTGCTAAAGATCTGCGTCCTGGTCTTCATGATGAGCCATATCGGAAGCATGATGAAGAGACCGACATACAGTGCTAACGGAATGACGACATACGCCAGGTGTTCCCCACCCGCACAAGGTGTGGCATTGTGGACGTCCATGTTGTCTTCAGCGTTGCAGTGGAAGAGCTTCCCCATCATCACACCAATTGGCATTGCCAGAACCTGGCACAAGATAATGTACGCTCGCTGTAGTTTAGAGATTTGCAAGAGCAGGTTGTACCTCTTCTGATAGTTCATAGCGATGTACAAGATGATGTAAATGGTTATCATCAGAAAGATGAATACACCCCAAGCGAGGGCATACCACCGGTAGTCAAATCCGACCAGCGTACTGTCGATGAAACCGTTTCTTGCCGAGTTGTATACATCAGGGGTGTTCATCTTAAAAAACTCCCACAAATCCAGGTTGGCGAGAAGGACAAACCGGTTGGGATACAGCCAGTTGTACGGCCAGGGCCAGCGCAACGATATGGCCATCAGTAATGCGTAGAACTGGAGGAAATCCAAGATCAGGAAAAAGGCGTCGTGGAGAACCAGCATCGTGCGGCGCTTCTGTTTCTGGGTGAAGTTTGTCATGAATTGATATTCTAATTCATCGGCGTCGTAGCCGTGCTCCTCCATCATGAAATCTGCCTCTGTTATATTGGCGTTGACTTTGCGAGCGCGTTGTTTTTGGCGTAGTGCCCCGAATGACTGTCTGGTATCGGAGGGCCTGTTGAGAGGAAGAAGAGGCAAGGCGTCCTCATCCTCCATCTGCAAAAGATTATCTGTCGATGCCATGGTTGCAGCTAAGTCAAATCTTTCCGTATTCACTTCAATATTAACAGCAACACGCCCATTGTTATCCTAAGGAGGAAAAAAATAACCATTCAGAAATATTCAATATCCAATTTTGTCGATGCCATGGTTGCAGCTAAGTCAAATCTGTCCGTATTCACTTCAATATTAACAGCAACACGCCCATTGTTATTGGAGGAAAAAATAACCATTCAGAAATATTCAATATCCAATTTTGTGTTGCAATGGTTATTTATCAATTTCAAAAAGCTGAATTACTGTCTTAATATTAATACAAATAAAAACCTACACCCCCAATGATAAAGAAATTTACTTATTTTAACACCAATTATGAAACTGTTAATATTGTAATTAATATAACTGAGTGAGATAATAAAGTGAGCAACAACAACTTTACTAGGAGTTGGATAGGAACAATTGCTGTTCAGTTGTCCGTACAGACGGACCATGCATATCCTACCAATATAAGATTAAGACCCAGGGTTCGAAATTAAGTGTATTTCCATGGTAGTCAGCAGGGCTAGTGACCAATAATTTTTAGTAGCCCTGATTAGATTTTGGTAGCCCAAAAGCCACGTTATGTCTCGCGTCACGGCTCAAACTTTACAACACACCAATAACATAGTTCTTTATTGTTTGTGATGATGATTTTTGCATTATTATTCAACTAGCCCGTCGGGCTATCAAACTGGAAAAATCAGTAGCCCGGATGTAAATCTGGTAGTCCCGGGCTAGCGGGCTAGTGGCAATTTCGACCCCTGAGACCGGTGTAAACTAAGTAAATAAACCATGGTATGTAAGAGAGCCACAACTCTCGCTCTACACACAGCATGCACAACAACAAAACGAGGATGCAATATTTAGTTTTTAGCCCCAACTTTCTCCATATCCTTGAAGAAACACATTACCTTGGATCGGTCGAGTTGGTCTTTGAAAAGCGTTTGTAACCGTTTTTTATAAAATGCATATGGGTAGAAAGATGTTGTAAAAGTAGAATACAATGATCCACACAAACATGCCTCAAAATTGCGTGGTTTTCCTTTTACCTCGTCGACTAACACGTCGGCCATTTATGGGGGGTCAAAATTTTGATTCCCATAAATGGCCGACCGTGTTAGTTCGCACAGTAGAAGGAAAACCACGCAATTTTGAGGCAAACTTGTGTGGCTCATTGTATTCTACTTTTAAAACATCTTTCCAACCATATGCATTATATAAAAAACGGTTACAAACGCTTTTGTTTTGACCAACTCGTCCGATCCAAGGCAACGTGTTCCTTTGAGTGTGGCCACACAGGTGGGGCTAGCAATTATTTGCAAATGCAAGGCAATTTAATTCAATTCAATTTAACTCGATCCCATTCACTTTATAAATATTTCCAGTCCATTAGCCTTATTTTTTTAGGTTGTTTTAAAACTTAAATTTTTAATTTTAAAGTTAATTTAAAATTAAACAAAAAACTTCTGTCCAGTGACTGGTTCGCCACTCAAATTTGTTTCACATTTTTACAAGATGCACAACCCAAAAACCAAACGTACCTTCTCCCTGGTTCATCTCATTCATTCTTTCTACAATAATATTAATACAGCACAATTGATCATGTTATGATGTTGTATTGCCAATCTTTTTAATGGCGGAACCCAATCAATTAAGTAAATTTACACAGGCATGACAGGTTGATTTTTCATTGTGGAAGCATTGAGCGTCACAGATCGCCATGACCACTTTGACTGTTCACGCACGCTACATTTACAAAATACAACATAAATTAGGAAAATACAATTAGTTCATAAATTTATTTTAAAAATTTATTTAATACTGAAAATATATATATATATTTTCAATAAATGTATATAAATAAATCTTACAATATCAGCTTTTAACTTTATAATTTATACTTATTGCAAGAGGACCAGTGCAGTTTGCAAACGGCTGTTGCATGGAATGTTGCATGCACTTAATCTTTTTTTAAACTGTGCATTAAATAGTCGTAGGTGAAAGTCATAACATTCAAGATGGCTGATTCACTGGGCGAGTCGATTCTACAACGTGTCGAGAAAGATGGCAAGATTTCCACGGATGTGTTGGCCAAGTTGTTGGAGAGAGATCACCAGCAGATTGTTGGGACTGTCAAGAGTTTGCAGGCGTTAGGAAATGTAATTTGGATGATAATTGATTTGAATAACATATGCGTTTTGGATTCGATCGTGTCGAGACATTTGTTGATAGATTGCATCATTTTTCTGTCATTTCAATTCATCAATATGCCTGTATGCAGTGAACGATTTCCTTTTTTTGCCTCGTTGTATTTTGTATAGCAGAGCATACTGCTTTGCAAAATGTATCAGGAAAAATTTTACGTCCTCGCCACCAACTTCCGGCCGTTTTTTCGTTTTCCCCCATGTATCATTATCAGTTGCTAACCCTCAGAAATCCCCATTTTCTACTCAATATTAGCAATTCTGTTATGTTTATTTTCAGGTTATAGAAACGAAACAACAGACCAATAAATATTGGGAGTTGACCCCGGAGGGTACACAAATGGTGGAAAGTGGAAGCTACGAGGCACTTGTCTACGAAGCAGTACCACCAGAGGGCGGTATACTCCAGGCTGAACTTATGGTGAGGATTTGCAAAGGTTTTATCCATTTAACTTAAAAAATTGTATAGGCTGATTATTATTTTCTTTCATTCTACAATTATTCTGACTGTGTGTTTTTTTCAAACAGAAAAAGATCCCCAATGCCAAGATTGGTTTCAGCAAAGGTATGTCGGCAGGATGGTTGGAAGTCAACAAGACGGCAGAAGGAGGTCCAAGGATCATGAGAAAGGTTAATGAGAAAATGTTATTGATAAACACCCCAGACAGTTGTGCTATTATTCCAATTCTAGGAGAGAGCGTCACGTAGGGGTGTCCAAACGGTTTACGGAGACGCAGCTGGAGCTGTTTAAAACCTGACTTTTCGTGGGTGGCACGCAAGATCAATGATGTACGCCAATTTAATTACGGGGAAAGCGACATTCATAGCTGTTAGAAACAGCAAAAAATATGTTTCTAAACGCGCAAACACACAACCCAACCATACTATATTAATTTTTTACAAAGTTTTTAAAAATGTACACAATTATAAATTTTCACTTCGAAGCAGATGGTCACAGTGTCTATAATTGTAATTATAGAAACGTCAAGACCATACCGGCTCTAAAGAGATCTAACATGGTTGTACCTATAAAGTTAACTCTTTATTCATAGTTGCATCCTACTTGTACACACCATGCAAAGCTTCAAACAATACTTAGACAAATGTTATTTAAATGTTTCAGGCTTCTAGCATTGTGGATAAGGTTAAAGAGCAACTCAAGAAAGTTCATAAAGGTGACATCGGGTCGTTGACAGACAAAGAGAGGTCAGAACTAAAGAAGAGAAAACTTGTCCAGGAAGTGTAAGTAAAGCTGATACTTCTTAAAGGCATTCGACATAAAATAACAAACCTGCAAAAATTTGTGCTCAATCGGTCAGCAAAGTTGCAAGAAAATTATGAAAGAAAAAACACACAAATGTGTATGCTCTCAGATGCCTAATAACACTACCGCAAACCATTCAAGCAAGACACTTAACCATTTTTGCTTAGTCCTTAGTCCAGATAATTATTAGACCATTGTGTTTTGTAAAGTTGTGTAAGGCACAGAAACAAACCCAGTGCTCTTGTCGCGAAGAGAAGGGGATTGCCATCGTTTTCCTCCTCTATTCTGCCTCTAGCTATCGGGCAATCATGATGGTCTAGTTGGTAAGACACTGCTCTAGAATTGCAAAGGTCGTGCTCTAGAATTGCAAAGGTCGTGGGTTCAAATCCCATCCAAGTAATACGCCTGAGATTTTTTTCACAGAGCTCGTAAGTACAGAGTACTGAATATACAGTGCTAACACACATCGGTGTATTAATATTTTTTATCTGGATGCAAATTTTCCACCTATTGTCATTTTATTGATGTAATTATTTTTGTGCAGGACTGTTAACACTTTCCTTGTGATGAAGGGGAGTGAGTTCAGCACGTCTGTCAACAAACTGGAAACAGACCTCACCCCAGAGATGCTTGCCAGGTTGGTGCCATGTTACACTCGTATCCGTTAACCCTCAAGTTAATAGTTTCTGAAGAAGGTTTGCAGGTTTTTCTTAAGTCATTTACTGTTGGTATTTGCATCCAATACCAGCTCGGGGTCATGACCAGGGGCCAATTTCATAGAGCTGCTTAAGCAAAAATTTTGTTTATGGCTCTGCGTACTGCGGGATTCTGGGCTTACACTTCCATTCTCAACTTACAGGGTTAAGCTAAAGTTAGCTAAAGTACATACACCAACAAGTGAAACTCTTTGCTAACCTGTTCAATGACTTCCCTAGACTACCCCGGACTAGACCTGATCTACCCAGATCTACCCTAGTTCAGCCCAGATATACCAAAGACTAGCCCTGATATACCTGAATCTGTCCAAGTGGATTTCTCTGCCTTTGTAAACACCAATTGTTCATAGCTATGAAACTGGACCAATCAGTAGGGCAAGGTTTATTTGCCACATTCAATTGATCAAATTTTATACCCTTTGTGTGTTTTTTTGCAGTGGAACGTGGAAGGATCGCAAGTTCAAAGACTACAACTTTGATGCTCTCGGCGTTATGCCAGCCAGTGGTCATCTGCATCCACTACTTAAAGTCCGAGCTCAGTTCAGACAGATCTTCTTAGAAATGGGGTAAAGCTCAACCTCTTGATGTGAAATATAGGCCTTGGTACCCTAGAGTACCCCAAATCTACCCCAGAGTGGCCCTGATCTAGCTAGAGCTATCCCAGTTTAGCCCAAATCTACCCTAGGCTAGCCATGATCTACCCAGATCTATCCCAGTTTAGCCCAAATCTACCCAGATCTACCCCAGACTAGCCCTGATCTAGTTAGAGCTATCTCAGTTTAGCCCAAATCTACCTAGATATACCCCAGACTTGCCCTAATCTACCTAGATCTGTTCCAGTTTATCCCTGATGTACCCAGATCTAGCCCAAAAATAATCTCAGCACAAGGCCCAGTCAGCTTAATGGCAGTATTCAGTTGCCACATGCTTACGATTGAAGGGTGTGAGATTGCAATAACTCGTTTTAAGATTTTTTTGGGGGGTAAGGCTCCTCTTACAAAATCAGTGACTGGCTTTTAAAACAAAAATCTAAAAAGTTTGTGGAAAGTTTTTTCATAAATTTGTTTAAACTTATATGACTTTTCTATGTTTATATTCAACACAATCATGTGGTTTATATTTAATGCAAAGCAAATGTAAACTTTATCTTGGTTTAACAAAATTCCCTCACATCTACTTGACAGCTTTTCAGAAATGCCAACCAATAATTACATCGAGAGTTCCTTCTGGAATTTCGACGCTCTGTTCCAACCTCAGCAGCACCCTGCCAGGGACATCCAAGACACCTTCTTCATCAAAGGTACCCCTCCACCCCAATTATACAATATTAACAATAAAACCTGACGATGACTAGAGCAAGCTGGTCAAATTTTTGAGACCAATTTAAGAACTCACTCCGCTGTAGTGCATTTAATTACCATCCTATGAGCTAAAGTAATAGTCCCAGTCAATTTTCTATACCTTCCACAGGTAGTAGTTAAAAAGCAGGACAGTTCTTTTTAGAACTGAGAAGTCTCTCGAACAATCCGATAAATCTACTCTGCAGTAGTAGCAAAAAGAAAGACAGTTCTCTAAAGAACAAACTCTAGCTGGCAATTAGATACACACATGGTGTTACCGCAAACAACCAAATGTATAATAATAAAACCAGTTTTTTTTTCATTTATTTTTTTTATTATAATAAAACCAGTTTTATATAACGCATATCACCTTGAAAGGGAAAATCAACACTTTTGTACAAAGTAAACAGAAATGTTTCTACCCGGTTATTGAATTTTTAAAAAGTATCCTAAAAATCTCCAAAGAACTGCTCCATAGTGGAAAGAGCTAGAAATCCCCCCCCCCCCCCCCCATTTGAAATCTGGAGTTTTGAGATTAAGAAAAAACCCAAAATAAAAATGTGTTTGTGTTTTTGTTTGATTTCAGATCCGGAGTTTGCTCACGAATTTCCCATGGATTACTTAGAAAGGGTCAAGAAAGTTCACTCAGTGGGTGGCTACGGATCACAGGGGTAAAATAATTTGCAAGTTCTAAACTGTTATCTAAATTCTTAACTTAGGAACCAGGAGTGCGTTATGGCGACCGCAACCAGTAACATGTTCGAGTTTTAGCGTTTTTGCATGTTCGGTTGTACTGCGATGACAAGGCTGTTCCGACTAAACCGTAACCGACATGTTGGCTCGGTTAGGCTTGGTTTAAAGATGGCTGCCTCAAAAAACTACAAAGAGAATTCAATAGAATTCGTTTAAAAACGAAATACCCTGGAGCATAACAGTTTAATAATGTTGGAAAAATAACAAAGATGAAGTTCCATTCTACCGAAAATGTTTGGTTATCAATCCAAATCCAAACTGGGCTAATTTTTGTTTTTCCTGCTTGAATTCTCAACAGGCACCAAGTTGAATGGAGGATTGAGGAGGCAAAAAAGAACATCTTAAGAACACACACAACGGCCGTCAGTGCAAGAATGCTCTACAAGCTAGCCCAGCAGGTGAGTAAATCACATAATAATAATGATCAGGTTTTACACAGCGCTTTTCACAACCAAAGGACTCCAAAGCGCTTTACATTATTACCCCTGGTCACTGCACTGGGCCTAAAATCATTCCTTAAATCATCACAGCTCCCTCGGGAGTATACATGTACAGCCTTGTGTAACATGCGCTACTCAATCAAATGAGCGGTTTCTGCCCTCTTGCTCAGGGACACAAGTGTCATGACTCCCGAACCCTCACTCTGCTGATTAGAAACACCAGAGCCTGAGATTAGACACCCAACATGACCTTCTTGACCTTTGCAGTCACACATGGGTGTACCTAACCTAAACATCTGAGGCCACATTTCAAAGGCTTGTGAATTTCGCCAGAGAGTTAAGTGTGTGGACTTAAAACAAACTTGAACACTTTTAAAACGTTTTGTCCCAACAGGAAAAGTTCACACCGGTAAAATATTTCTCCATTGACCGAGTGTTCCGCAATGAGACGCTTGACGCCACTCATCTAGCCGAGTTTCACCAGATAGAGGGCCTCGTAGCGGACTACAATCTCACCCTGGCCGACCTGATTGGAATCCTTCATGCCTTCTTCAAAAAACTTGGTGAGTTGACCACTAAAAGTGTCCCCTATAAAATCGTGTTGGCGGGGACGGTTTACAGGGGTTTCCCTTGACTTTTGTTTCAAAATGGCAAGCAGGACAAGTTGGCTTGATTTTTCAACTTGTCTGCCAGGTTTTTGACAGGTTCGATACAACATCCTGATTTTGAAATATTTGAATTATAAGAGAGACCTTAGCTGAGGTCTCGAATTCAAGCATCTTGAAAGCACACATCTTGTGCTACAAGGATGTTTTTTATTCCATTACTCTCTTTCACAGGTTTGTTGTTTTATGCATATGTTGAGATACACCAAGTGAGAATACTGGTCTTTGACAATTACCACAGGTGTCCAGTACCATCTCTATTAACTTTTACTTCGGTTTTGTTTTCATCTCAGAGCGCATACAGACTTCTCTGTGATTGTGATTTGCGATATACAAAAATGGTTCATTATTATTATTATTAAAAGTCTTTAATCTGACCATACAGGTATTGAGAAACTCCGTTTCAAGCCAGCTTACAACCCCTACACTGAGCCCAGTATGGAGGTATTCAGCTATCATGAAGGGCTAAAGAAATGGGTAGAGATTGGCAACTCTGGGGTCTTCCGCCCTGAGATGCTTCTACCGATGGGTCTACCAGAGGATGTGGTGGTCATAGCTTGGGGTCTGTCACTAGAAAGGTGAGTTAAGGTGGCTTGATGGGGGTAGGTTGGGGGGGGGGGGGTCAATTGGGTACAATAGTTAACTCTGGGGTATTTCGCCCAGAAATGGTTTTACCTATGGGTCCACCAGAGGATGTGGTGGGTTGGGGGGGGGGGGGGAGGGTTGGAGTAGAGTACAATAGAAAGGTGAGTTAAGGTGGTTAGGTTGGGGTTCGTGAATTGGGTGAAAATGGGCAACTCAGGGGGAAGGGCTCAAGGAGTAGGTAGAGACAAGGTATCCCTACTGCTTTTAGAGGCTTCTGCTGTTTGGTTTATCAGTTAACATAAAATGTTTAGCCTAAAAATAATTTTTGTTTTTATTAAACAGACCAACGATGATCAAGTATGGCATTGACAACATTCGTGAACTCTTCGGTCCCCGGGTCAACCTTCAGATGGTCTACGACAATCCTATATGTCGACTAGATAAATGAACATCACACTGCAGTTATTCCAGTAGACATTTTAATTATCAGGGTTTACAGCAATGGACCTTTATCATGGGCCATTCATCTTGTATTACTCCCTATTAAAGAGACACATTGAAACCATTTGTTATTAAGGCATATGATTTGAAAGATGTTTTAAAAGTAGAATATAATGATCCACACAAACATGCCTCGTAATTGCACGGTTTTCCTTATACGGTGTGACCTAACACAGCCAGCCATTTTACACAAATTGGCGTGCCATCTTTGTTCACAATGTATAAGGAAAACCGTGCAATTTCGAGGCCAATTTTGTGTGGATTGTTATGTCTACTTGTAAAACATCTCATGTCCGTGCATTTTATAACAAACAGTTACAAACGCTTTTCATTGACCAACTCGCCCAATCCAAGGCAACGTGTCCCTTTAAATTAGTATTACCAAAGTGAGGTTGGAAGGGAAAATAGTCTGGTCCAGTTTGGGACAGATTTGAATTGGTATAGATTATTAATGTTGCATACAGGGGACTTGACAAAGATGATGTCAGCGTGATAAGGGTATATTTTGGGGGTTTGAGTTTGCAAAGCTGTTCAGTGGAAATTGTTGCTTAACGCATGTATTTGCTAAGCAAACAGTTATGATTAAGTTCCATTGCATACTATTTTGATTGGTAACTTGTGTCTGCTATTAAGCAAGATTTTTCTGTGCTTGGCAAATTGTGTACTTAAAAGCATTATGAAGCACCGGGCCCTGGGCCTTAGTCTTTATGCTGTTAGCCTACTCGGACATTTTTTTGGTTGCTTAGCTTATAGTGGCGGGCAAAACTGGTAGGCATTGCGTATCGGGAAAATATATGGGCTTACGTATATAGAACTTAATTTCTTTGGTCGAGTCGTGGTTTCAATGTCACAGTATAATGCTCAACAACAATAGTATTCCAAAAGAAATTCCAAAAATTAATACCATGGGTGGGCAGGGAAACGTTTTTAATTCTTGGTAGGAAGCTCTGGTTAAAGGCACTGGACACCTGTGGTAATTGTCAAAGACCAGTCTTCTCACTTGGTATATCTCAACAAATGCATAAAATGACAAACCTGTGAAAATTTGAACTCAATCGGTCATCGAAGTTGCAAGAGATTTATGAAAGAAAAATCAACCTTGTTGCACAAATTTATGTGCTTTCAGATGCCTTATAAAAGGCTTCAGGCTTGAAGTCTTTTAATATTTGAGTGGGAATAACCTTTTTCTCAAAAGCTATGTTACTTCACAGGGAGCCATTTCTCACAATATTTTATACTATTAACAGCTCTCTATTGCTTGTTACCAAGTAAGTTTTTATGCTGACAATTATTTTGAGTAGTCACCCTTAGTGTCCAGCGGCCAATTTCACGAAACGTTAGGATTAATCCTAGATCGAGTTAGGACGAGTAACCCGTCCTAACTTAGGATGGGTTCAATAAGTCCTACGCCTTTGGCTACAGAATTATTTAACTTGTTCTCAGACCCAAGATTAACGGTCTGTCTTGAGTGCTCCTTTAAGATCACAATCTACGTCAATGTAATATTAATAAAATTACAAGATGGAGGCAGTTTTCCCCAACACTGAATTGCACTTTATCTGTCAAATTAAAATATGGTATTTATATCTACAACTATGATTGAAACCAACAGTGAATTCCACTTACCAAAGGTATACAATCCCTTTTACAAAGTCACCGACCATAGTTATATCCAATTATGTAATTGAAATAATTATAAAGATCTATTTACAATCAAACAATGTGAACTGACTGAGTTGATGTATGTACAATGCAGGAAAAATATATACAAGAACCTACTTCATGTAGAGGCTGTACCCAACCTTTTAAAATACTTCTATTGTCTTTGTCTTGTTGCCCGTGTTCAATAAACACTGAGGAATAGTTCTCATTGCAAACAAGAAGGGACCTGACTAATGTATGATCACACCGAGTCCAATAGAAAAAACAAAAATGAAAGAAATCTGCTGCATAGAGCAAGTTGGAGTGGGCACATGTAGTCGACTCAAGATTGACTACTGACCAGCAAGACTCATTTGGAAGCCTAGTCAACCATCAATATTCAACACTAAATTGCTTTCCGCGCTCTTGCTATCGTGTCACTGGTTCCCCTCTGCACTTTTACACATGTTAGAATAGAACAGACTATTGAGACCCAGTGAGGAACCAAAGGCTTGAGGCTGGTCAACAAGCCTTGCTTCGAGTCAAAATAGTCAACCGAAACAATCATTTGGAAGCCAAGTCAACCAGATCGGTACCACGGTATTTAACACTACATTGCTTTCTGTGCTCTCGCTTTAGTGTCACTGGTTCCCCTCTGCACTTTTACACATGTTAGAATAGAACAGACTATTGAGACCCAGTGAGGAACCAAAGGCTTGAGGCTGGTCAACAAGCCTTGCTTCGAGTCAAAATAGTCAACCGAAACAATCATTTGGAAGCGAAGTCAACCAGATCAGTACCACGGTATTCAACACTACATTGCTTTCTGTGCTCTCGCTTTAGTGTCACTGGTTCCCCTCTGCACTTTTACACATGTTAGAATAGAACAGGCTATTGAGACCCAGTGAAGCAACCAAGGGCTCGAGGCTGGTTCCAAAGGGCCAACTGCGGTAGTTGGTCAACCAATGGTCGACTGGGCCCAAGCCTGGGTTCGAGTCAAACTACATGTAGTCAACCTGTAGGTAACCATGGTGCACACTGTAACTTGCTTCTAGTGTCACACATTAGTTCTAAGCCTTTCTACAATGGGCAGCGCGCCGAATCGATACCTCTTGTCACTAACCCCCTGGCGGAATGAACTGAAAAACAACGATGGCTCCCAAAAGTTACTGCTTTGTCCACGCTTGTTAAAAACCTTGCAAGCCATATAGGGCGCTTTAGTACAGGCATAAAAATATGCAAGAACTTTGATGCAATTCAACAAAATGTTTGCACACTGTCAACCATTGCAGTTCGACATGTCACAAGAATACAGAATGACAGGGGACCAGTTGCTTTATGTATGACTTGATGCCTCCTTGGTGGGTTACCAATTTTAGAGGTTGTCCACCAAGAGCCAGCAGATCAACATCTAAATCTACCTCATGCTAATTAGGTAAATAAAACGAGCAAACAAATCAATTGCACCACAGACATGATTGTTCGACATGATTGGTTGATTTTGCTTAAGCAAAATCACCTATATAGATTGGAACAAGCAAGATGTAAACGCTCAATCGAGAAGGATGAATTGTATCAATATAAGGGGGTTTATGTATGCGCTGGTCAATGAGCACCAACAAAAGGATATTATGTCATCGCTCATCGAGTGTCAAATCGTTCGATAACGGAAAGAAAAATCACTTGACTTGTCAACATTTTGAGAACAAAACCGGCTCTTTTAGCAGAGCAATCACAAGGCCTTGCATCGTGTACCCAAAAGAGTTCAATAATAACTGCAGTGAGTTTAGGTTATTTGCAAAGGTTTCTTTGATGTGTTTCCTGTGGTCATCAAGTACAAAGGCCTGAGTACAGCCCCTACTGCTGGAATGTACAGTCAAAACTTAAAGAGGAATGTCGTTCGCCAATTTGTTTGTGCGATTAGCAATACAGTGAATACTCTACAGTTTGAGAAGGATAGTCGACTTCCATTTTCCACTTCCATTTCACTATTCGCCCGGGCTTAATCAGCGGTTTAAAATAAATCATACTTTGACATTCAGCGTTTACAATTTTAATTTACCCTTTACCCACATAGCTATAACGAACAGCAAAGTTCCTATGAAAAAATTCACAAGGTGCATATTTAATATGCAGAAACATTAAAAATTGTAGCCTCTCTAAAATGGAAAAAACATTTATGCCTGTATTAAATAACAAAGTTAAAGTTTTAAATGACAGAAATGACATGTTTGGTCCCACGTACATTGCTTTAAAGCGTTAAGGAAACAAACTTGTGTACTAATTTGTGCAAGATTTGCACAATCTATTGTTGAGATTAGTCTAAAGCTATTAAAACCATTTTTTAAATGGTTTTAAACGAGAAATAAATTGGAAGACTGATAACATACCTACTAGATATACTTGTCAAAGTGTCTCTCTTAATGTTTTTAAACAAAGCCCTTTTTAAAACCACAGCTTGGGTTTAGATTCCAACTTGGGCGCTACAAGTAATTTTGACACTTTTGTTATGGTACATCAAACGGGTGGATAATGGCTAGGTCGAAGGCTGTTGTAACCACGGAATGGTGGCATTTCCACAAAAAGTTTGCATGTTGTAAACAACGTAGTGTCTTGCCTACCAAGAAGTGAACGGAATTCTGAGGGTTTTTACAAACGATGTGACTTGATGTATGTGCCATAGGGCTCGAGTTTGCGGGGAAAATCTACAAAACCAAAAGACTTGTAGAATGAATACTGGTCAGACTTTTTTTCACAATAGACCATATTGAATATGACGTCATTATTCAAATACCTGCCCACAACATGGCATGTGTGAGCGGGTTTGTATCCACATTCAAACCGGAGACCTATAACAAAAGGGACGATGGGTCCACGGTTGCTATCACAAAGGAATACAATGGGGTCCACGGTTGCTATCACAAAGAGTTGAACAAAGGAGGGTCCATGACTGCAGGTGTTTACACACTTGGGCATGTCTACGCATTCAAACCGAGGACTTTAACCAATGGGGACGTCTGAAAATTGTCCAAAGGGAGAACAAAGAGAAGTTTTCGGTTTACACCATAAACACAGCTGTGGGGGTGTGTGTGTGTGTGTTTTTATGACATACCCTCCGAGGACATTATTCAATAGGGACAATAGGTCCTCACAAGTCATTTGCGTACAAAACCAATACATGAACAACACAAAGTACAACAGGTGTCCTCTAACGAATGGTACGCGTTTAGACGTGCATACTGCCTGCCCTACAATATGGCCACTTTCATAGCAACAAAGGGGTTATTCCACGATACACTCTATACCAGAATTGAAATTTAGTTTAAAAAAATACAGGTACCTAGTTTAAGATTCCAGCATGCACTAAGAGAAGATTACTCTCAATTGTATTATGGGTAAGTATAAGTAGGTCCCTATACTTCAATAGACCTCATGCATTGACGTCAGCCAGACACCATCTTAGATGTACATAAACTGATGATGAAAGACAACGGAAATGCAGATTTATACATGCGGGACGCACAAGATAGGCCAATAAACAACCTCCTTTTGACCTCTAAGTGAGGGCGCCCAACTCAAATGGCGTCATGTCTTTTACAGAATCCAAAGATATCATCAGACTTAAAGTAAACATTGGCAAAAACGTAACACGACCGCGAGGTTTTTACCGGCCCAGCGCTAAAACCACTGGCCTCGAGGCTGCGATTTAGTATAAACTTCAAGCCCTACGCCATTAAAAAAAAGCAATACACCGATAAAGCGCTATATAGGAACCTATTATTATTATTATTAAATAGATGAATACAAGGTCAAATATGTCGACTACAAACAAACAAAAACACTCTAAGAAACGTTTCGTTCGAACAGGACAAATTCACATCGGTGAAATATTTCTCCATCGATCCAGTGTTCCGCAATGAGACCCTGGACACCACTCATCTGGCCGAGTTTCACCAGATAGAGGTGTACAAGAACCTAGTATTATCATTATTTGTTATTCTCTGTAGATTTACAGGATTTCCTCGTTAGTGTAAACTACAAAGTGCGGTTATACGTTTTACAGCCACCTTGCCTTTCATACTTTCTGCTAATGAGGGGGGTTAATGACGAGAGAACTGTTTGTGGTCGGTAAGTGCGGCGGTAAGTGCGTCGGTAAGTGCGGCGGTAAGTGCGGCGGTAACTTGGTGGCGACCGTTGTCGTAACTGGTGGAGTAGGCTCATGAAAAGCAAACTGAAAGAAGTACAACTGAAATAGAAACAAACAAAAAATCAGTGACAGAAACAATCTTGTACTTTTCTTCTAATTTGTAACAACATTTTAAGTGGTAATTACTTTTTTGATTGTACATTGTCATTATTATAATTGTCAGAAACATGTTGCATGAGTGCAGCAAGTACACATTAATGTTACAGAAAAAAGACACCCTTCCTGCCTAAAACATTTGCGAAAGAACTTTTTTCCCCCAAGATACACAACCACCAGCACAGAAAAATTACGGTGAGAAAACAAAAACTTATTGATTTACAAATTAAGATTAAGATTTTTTAAAGATTAAAAATATTTATTGTCATGAGAAAAAACATGAAATTTGTCTTCCCTGTGTAAAGGAGACTACAATACATACAAGAAAGGAGTAGCAACAATAGACAAGAAGATTAAAATAACAATTAACAAATATATACAAATATAAAGACATTTGGGAGCATGTGAAAAGTACAACAAATTGATTTCTCCTGAAGATGAGCAGAAAATACTGTTCGAAATGTCGATACCCAACCAGCTATTTTCAAAGCCAACACTCACCCTAAGAGATTTACACATGGTTGTACCCGCAAGTTTACTACTTATTTATAGTTTCTTCTTAAATTGATTTACCTTAAAGCCCACAGCGAGACCTGCGTGCAGTAGGAACAGCACAAGCATGACAGGGATCGACGTCTTCATGTCTTCACCTCTCATTGATGGCCAGAGAGACACCAGTAACACTGTACTAGAGAGGGCCAGGGCTAACCCCACCAGCACCCATCGTAGCCAGTCATAGTTTATGGCCCACAAAAGCTGTACATGAAAGATAGATACTGACAATATAAATTTTGTTTTAACCTGTACACGAGGTGTGTTAATAGCACTGTACACAATAATAAAAAATACTCAAAATATTCAAAATGAAAATCCACTAGCGATTTGAACTCACCGAAATAGGGATGTAGATTGTAAAGGAGTAACCATAGAGACAGGCCAACTCCAGGAACGTATACCCTGCCTGGTTCCCACGCCAATGTAAGAATGCATAGAAGCCAGCGGGTACCAGCCAAGCGTACATGAAGATTGCAACACCCGCTACGGTAACTGTAGTGACAAGAACGTAATATTTAGTGACAAGAGCGTAATATTTAGTGACAAAAGCGTAATATTTAGTGACAAGAGCGTATTATTTAGTTACAAGAGCGTAATATTTAGTGACAAGAGCGTAATATTTTGTGACATGTTTGAAAGATGCTCAGTAGCATAAAGTATTATTCATTTTGAATTAAAGACTGCATCTATTTTACCATCAAACAAATATCAGCATTATTGATGGTTTATTAAAATGTTATGCATATATATGTTGAGATACACCAGGTGAGAAGACTGGTCTTTGACAATTGTCAAAACTGTCCAGTGTCTTTAAGACTCTGTTTATTTGTTAGGAGACATTTTAACGATACCTACCATTATAGAAGTGAGCGTGCCAGTGGTACTCCGATTCATCACGATGTGAGATGTAGTCAGCCATATCTCCGCTGATGGCGATGGTGAAGACCAGAGTTGCACATACCCAGAACGGTCCTTAGAAAAGGAATATTTCAAAATCTTATTATTAAATTTGGCCAGACGTAAACCCATACTACAAAAAATAGCGTTAGTAAATGCATGTTAAATACACTCTCAAAGAAAAGTACACTAGAATAACAAATTAAAACATAAATAAAAACCACACCCTAACATGCCCTACAAGACATACATTTGAACAATTAATATTTCATGGGCAGACAAGGGGAAAATCATACCACATACTACAGAAAAATAGACATAGTAAATGCATTAAATACATTCTCATAGAAAAGCATACTGGAATAAAACACAAAATAAAAAACAACAACACATCCTAACTTGTCCTGGAATAGAAATTGGTTTGCTCTGGATTTTCTTGAGTGCAGCAAGTTGTTATACAAATGTGAACTCTTATTATTTACATTATAACTATACTCCAAAGCTAAATGTGAAAAAATAAACAGTGAAAAATTAATCAAGCCTGAGCTTAAAGGAACACGTTGCCTTGGATCGGACGAGTTGGTCAAAATGAAAGCGTTTGTAAATGTTTTTTATATAATGCATATGGTTGGAAAGTAGTTTTAAAAGTAGAATACAATGATCCACACAAGTTTGCCTCAAATTTGCGTGGTTTTCCTTCTACTGTGCGAACTAACACGGTCGGCCATTTATGGGAGTCAAAATTTTGACCCCCATAAATGGCCGACGTGTTAGTCGACGAGGTAAAAGGAAAACCACGCAATTTTGAGGCACGTTTGTGTGGATCATTGTATTCTACTTTTACAACATCTTTCTACCCATATGCATTTTATAAAAAACGGTTACAGAGACCAACTCGACCGATCCAAGGCAATGTGTTCCTTTAACCATAAACACCTATTATTTTCTTGTTAATTGTACATTTTACTATAAAACAGTGTTGTCTTTAAATCATTCAACCATTGCTTTTCCCAAGGGCCTAGTAACAAATAGTAATACAATTATAGTCAAAGACAGAGCAAATATAAAACAAACAATCAATCAAAGACAGTTCATAGTCAAACATTAACACTTTCAGATAATATAGTCAAAGAGAAGGTTCAAAAATGCAAAATATCAGGGGGTAATAGTACATAAAATAGAGAGACAGTTTAAACAAAAACACATCAAATAAAGTATACATTCCTATACAAAAGAGAAAGGTTGAAAAATGCAATACACACTTATAAGCAGATGGTAATAAAATAATGCACAAAATTATTGAGACAGTAAAAAAAAACAATTACTTTCTACCACCATAATCTTTTAACCTTGTAAGTTTAAAGTAATTCTGTGGACGTTTGTATTTTGTGCCGTACAGAGAGTCAGCTACTCAAAAATCACCGTTTGCGATGGAGTATTAGCATTCAGTTTGCACAAAGTCTGTTCTGTCAAAATATGCAAAAGTGCTGAATCAAATCGTTCCCTGAAATAGAATGGCGCAAAAATTGAGCAGCAAAACTCACCATACAAGTCTGGGTTAGGTCGGATCTGGGTTTGTAAGTAGTTCGTTGATGGTCTCGGCATGCATGAACCGGCCAAACGCCACAAGACTTGTGGTGTATCGACGTCAAAGAACTGCTGGTAGTACTCAAAGGTCCAGAACGATGGCTGTTTCTTCTGACCCGAAAGAAGCTATAAAAAACAATCAATTTTGTTTATGATAAACCAAATAGACCCATCATTACAAGTCTCATCCTTAAAGGCACTGGATACGTTTGGTAATTGTCAAAAACTAGTAATCTCACTTGGTGTATCCCAACAAATCCATAAAATAACAAACCTTTGAAAATTTGGGCTAAACTGGTCATCGAAGTTGCAAGAAAATAATGAACACCCTTATATAGTACCCTTGTTGCACAACTTTGTGTGCTTTCAGATGCATAATAAAAGGAGGGGGAAATCCTGTTTAAAACGGAGAAATCAGATCCCTGGGGATACCATGCAAAAATAATCACAATCATAATAACATAATGAACAGAAAATATTCAGTAGAATTCTGACCTCTGTTTCGTCCTCGTCTTCGTCATTATCACTCGGATGATTGGTGAATTTTATCGTTTGGCCGACGTTGTCCCCATCATTGATGTCATCAATCAGCTGAGAATCGGCATAATCTGTGCAGAGAAACAAAAAAAGTTATTACATGCATGTATAAAAAAACAACGCCATAAGGACTAAATAAAAAAGGCTAAAAAAAAAGACAACTTGTCTTTACAAAGGAACTCAAGGCACTTATCATTTTTACAGAGAGTTATTGAAGTTACGAATTCTGAGACCCAATTATGCAGCACCTTCTAAGAGTTTACAGGGTGCTACGGCGCATTCAGCAGCCACAGCCAGGAACATCAGGGCCAACCTCTTCTCTGTTCGATAAGTGCACTTGGTTCTTTTTCATGCTTTAAAACACACACAGGGGACCAACAGCTTCGCGTCCCAGCCAAAAGACGAAGCAATGGTTAGGAAAGTGTCTTGCTTAAAAGGATGCAATGCAAAATTTGTAATCATTTTTTCACTAAATTCTCTCGTGACCCAGATGGCCGATCGATCTCAAACTTCTACAGGATTGTCAGTTTATGGTGGATTACGTAAAGTGCTTACACTACCAGCAACTGTTTTGTTAGCAAAAACCGAATCTGTAATGTTCCTTTAAACAATGAGCTCATTATTAATTTTAAGTCCCTAATCTCATTTGATAAAAAACAAAAAACTAAACTGTTAAATTACCATGAAAAGCCAGATCGTCAGCTGCTGATTCCTGGGCTTTCTGTGAGTCAAGAGAAAAGGAACAAATTAACAATCACTAACAAAACGCCAAATATTATTTAATAAACTTCAGTGTGTATTTTGCTGATACTGAACATGCACACAGTGTGCCTGTTGACATGGTTGAAGGTATGATTTTGGGGGATGAAAGACCATGGCATTAGTCACTCAGTGGGGACTAAGACACAAAGAAAATTGGGTTATAATAAGCGGGGGTGATTTGTTATCTGTTACTCGGCGGGTACATAACAACATGAACAAGGTCGCTATGTGACCTGCCAGCATAGTGTTTAGTAAGTGAGATAATACTATAGCTGGTGCCATCAGACATTTACAAATTAGGCCTATATGTATCCAAAACATAATAAACACTAAAAGTATCAAGTAACACTCGGTCTAAGTACACAGCTCGTTCATTTTATACCTTTGGCCGTATTGCAAGATTAATTTTTAACATTGAATGTCAACAATTAATGTCCCATTGAGGCAAAGGATACAAATGTTAAAAATACATTGTTGAGTCCAGAAACTCAGACAAAGAATGTATAGCCCCATGCTCAGTCAATCTTTGATTTCACCCAACTCTTCCTAACTTAGGATAAACCTTAGGACTTGAGTTCCCTACTTTAAGTTCCCTATCCGAAGAAGATGGATGCATTGAATCCATCCTAAGTTAGGACAAGTTACTTACAAGTCCTAACTCGAGATAGGATTAATCCTAGGGTTTCGTGAAATCAGCTGCATGCCCGGCATACTGGTTCCACCTAACCCGGTTGGACTCCTCCTCTGTTGCATACAATAGACCGATCCATTATGCTCCGCCCCATTGCGAATTGACCAATCACAACGCAACGAAGGTCCGACAAATAACGTCCGACATGCGTGCGCGTATGCTTGGCGAGCGCGGCAGAGTTGTGCAGAAAGGCATTGGAGAGGCTCAGGGAATCTTGCTCACATGTGCGTCGTGGGCGGAGCCTAATGGATTGGTCTATTTAATGTGCAGTGCAACAGAGTACTGTGGTCCTACACCAGAGCTAGATGAAGTATAGGATAGAGGCTTGTTCCGCTATCGTCTCTACTACCGTGGAGATGATAGTGGAATGAACCTTCTTTCTTTTTTTTAAATAGGGTATAGTTCCGATAACCAGGCATGCCAGAGCTAGCCTTCCATTTGAAAAGAAAACTTTTAATAATATAAATAATGGGAATGGCAATGGCAATCTGTACTGTATTTATCTATCATGCAATGAGAAGTTAATTTTTTAAATGTTATTAACATCTTTACCTCTACATGTTCTACCATGCCATGGTTCTACTAAGTAATAAGGTTTATCGCGAATAGCTAAGTATCAAGAGAGGGTGCTGTTGAACCCACACAAAGAATAGGCGATGCGTTCGCGAGTTGTGCATGACAACATACACCGCATAGCAAACTGCCCCACCATCAGACTACCCATAACGTATTGCGGTTCTGAATCGCGATAAACATTGTACTAGCCCACAGCACAGCCACAGGCACAACACAACACACGCAAAACAAGACATTAATTGGGAATTTTAAATAGAATGTCATTTTATTTAAAGTTCCCAATTAATGTGGCGGATTAATTACTAGGCCTAGTAATAATAATCAGGAGGGAAATAGACATCATCCATGAACGAATTAAAGTCATACAAACAATTGAATCAATCAATAAATGCGAATATTCCATTAAAAATACAATAATATGGTAGGCTAATCATGATTTTATGAATGAATGTCAATTTTGAACGTCAACTAAATAATGTGGAGTTAAAAAACAAAAACCACTTTTCACAATAAAATAATTGCATACCTTTCTAACATTTTCCATATCGAGAATTAGGTTTTCGTCAGCCATGGTGAGATGCAACGCAACAAAAGGATACGAAGCAATCCACTTACTAGAATTACAGTGTTCTAAAAAGCAGATATTCAGTGATTCTTGGTGGAAAAATAAATGGAAAATTGGAATCTTCATTCAGCGACGTGTCGTGTGTGTTGTAAAATTAATGAAGAAATTAATAATGGCCTCACTGCAAAACCACGCGTGGTGGCGCCCTTTCCCATCTGACAAGCAGCGAAAGCTTTAAATTTAAACTTGTTTAAGTCCTCTGCTGAAATTATGTTTGTTGAACAAAATAAGGTAGTGTTTATACCTTCATGGTATCAGTCAGAAAGTCTGAAAACAAAAAATATTTTTATATTAAAGTTCTTTTAAGACGTGTGAGCGGCAAAAAACCTACAAATTGTTAGTGATCCTATCCCAGAATGAGAACTCAGATTGGAATAGTCTTGGCCCAAGACGTGAGTGATAGATGGTGCATTGGTGGATATATCGAGAGCATGCACTCTACGCTCGGTTGTAATCGCTACAGGGTGCCCTTTTACGGTATGATTTCACCAACTTGAATGGTAAACTATAACTGACGCCTTGAGAGCCAAGACTATCAGCTCATGAATATTTAATTGATTGGTCGTGAAATTGAAGAAAAACCGGTGGGTGGGACGCGGAAGTGATAAGCTTCCTTGGCAACGCTGGTCGGGAGCTCGCCACATTTTCTTCAGTCAATTTAGATTTACTCCTGTTTTGTGGCAAAGTATGATACTTTCCCAAGTGTGACAGACAGTAAGTGTTGACCTTTATTGCTGGGTTTTCCCCATTTTAGCAAAGGTTGTGATTTAAAATTTAAGTCTGACTCTGATTTTGTTGACGTATTTTTTTTTAAAAGACGTATTTCATTTGTACACAGCAGTGTTGTGCGTTTCCTGTTGACACAAGTGATTACGTTGGTTATTGATTGACTGATTGAATGTGACTTAAAACACCTTCAGGCCGCAAAGGAGGACCACCTGCTGGTAAATAGTTTGACACAAAAGCTGAAATCTCACCTTGGAATGATAAGATCATGGCTTTAACGCTCGTGAGTTTGAAGTGGATTGCGAATAAGGAATTTACAGGGCGTCCTCCATCACCACGGTATGTATGCAAAATAATGAAACAAATTTCTTGGGAACCATAAAAACTTTTTTGATGTTCTTCAGTACAGTACAACTTCAATGTTAGTTTTTGTTGGATCTACAAATTTTTCCCATTTTGTAAAAATAATTAAAGCTATAATGTAACAAATTGAGGTAAAACTGCAACCAAGGACCAATTTCATAAAGCCTTTAAGCACAAAAACTTGCTAAGCACAGACAAGCTGAGCAGAAACTGGTTAGCAGCCAAAAAGACAAAGAGGTGTACATTGTTATGATTGGTGCCCCACTCATCCACTCAGGTTATGCTATTGCTTGGGATAGAAATTTGCTAAGCAGTATTTTCTGCTTAACATATTAGCCTTAACAAATGTGGCCCAGCACTCTTTTGTTTTAACTTTGTTTAAGTGTGTAGTTTTGTTCTATAATCTTCTCTAGTAAGTTTTAACATGTTTAAAGATAATTTCAGATTAATTTTGAAGCTATATTTTGTACATTAGTTCTTTCGTTTTTATAAGTAAGAAAAAATTGATGGATGTATTTTTTTCGCAATCCTAAATTCATCTTCAGATTGCCTTCAATGCAGAAAAAGATGAACGCATGTTGTGATTTTGAAAAAGAATGTTCATCAAGTTTGTCATACTCCAATGTTTTCCACTGCAATAAAACACAGCAAGTCGATGCAAAATAATTGCATAATAAAATATATAATAATATATATATATATAATAAAATAATAATAAAATATTAATGTTATTTTGTATGTTCATCACTGAGTTATACTTCAAATTATACTTCAATGTCGAAGCAAACTTTTGAAATAGTAATTGATTTTTTATTTTCAATGATATTTTGAAGGCAAGGACATGCTATTGTTGTTGTTGATAATGCAGCCTACATTTTTGGAGGAACTCGCTGCGTAGAGGAGCCAGAAAGGGTAAGCTATAAATCAAATTCTTGAGAAATATATTCTTGATCAAAAAAAAGTTGCACTGGACGCCCGAAAAAGTGGTTGAAGTGTCCTTATCTCAAAGGTCAGTGATTTTAAAAATATTTGATTTATTTGAGGCATCACTTTCTTCTCCAGGTTGTTACAGATCCGTTTTTTTTATATTAGCAAATGCACAATTTTTGGAGACCAGTTTATGAACTCACGTTGCGGAGCGAGGTTAATGATAATAAGAATCCCCTTGATCAAAAAAACGCAATCTTCACAGCCAAAAGATATGATGTACACATGGTGTTTAGTACCGCAAACCAAATATACATTGATACCTCACCATGCATTGCCTCAAATCCCACACACAGAACTTTGTATCATAGACCGTTTTTGAAAAGTCCCTTACTCTTTAATAAACAACTTTAATTTTCTAATTAGTTTGTTTTCTGATTTTTTATTTCAGGGTACATTTTACTTCAGGGATTTGCACAAGCTTTATTGTAAGTTTTTTTTTTAATGAAACATATTATTAAATTCACCATGTCATTTGAACCATTTACTTTAGGCAGCCACATACCTTCTAAAAAATAATGTTTAAAAATAGTTTAATTTTTGTGACATGTGACGTGACATTACTTAAAATTAATGTATTTCACAAACTTAATAATTAATGTAAATTAATTCCAATGCGTCAAATACACATCCTGAATTGTACATAATACATTGAAGGCTGCCAGAGAAGATAAATATTATAAAGAAATTAAAAAATAATGTGTGTAAATCTAAGGAAGTTAGACATGTGAATTTTTAAAATTTATTTATTGATTTACAAATCTGTTGGAACAGTGGGAAAAACCTTAAGATGGGAGAAGATTCGATACACAGGAGAGGTGCCGATGGGCCGCCACGACCATGCTTTATGGTAAGTAGATTTTAGTTCATCTTGAACAGGTGAACTTTTAAGAGAACAGTTCATTTGTTTAGTGCAAACCTCACGGAATGTAAGTCCAGGTAGAATTACACCAAAGCCAGTCACTGTAACTTTCCGTGTGGCAGCGAAAGAAAATGTCAAATTAATAATAATAATAATAATAATAATAATAATAATAATAATAATAATAATAATAATAATAATATTGAAGACTTATATAGCGCATGTATCTACCAAACAAGGTACTCAAGGCGCTGAGTATAAACAAACTTTCAGAAAGATAGGTTATTGCAGTGATGAATTTTGAGACCCAGTTATGTAGCACCTTCTAAGGGTTTACATGGTGCTACGGCGCATACAGCAGCCACAGCCAGGAACACCGGAGCGAACCCCCTCTCTTTTCAAAAAGTGCACTGGGTTCTTTTACATGCGTTACACAACACATGGGACCAACGGCTTTACGTCCCATCTGAAGGACAAATAAGCTGGTTCATTATTGCGGAAAGGATGACCCGCTAGCCAACATCAATTGTCTGATGATGGTGGAGATAAGGGGGGAGTTTCAAAGTCTCTGAAAACTTCTCTCCCCCCATCGATGATTATAACAGAGAGTTAGAGGGAATATGGTCAAGTGAAAAAGAAGATGTTTTAAAATGCTTTACTTTGTCTCAATTTGTTTTCATTGATTGTCTTGCAGTGCCATCAATAACAAACTATACGTCTTTGGAGGCAGAAATGAACTAAACGCGGACGAGAGTTTACCAG
Source organism: Asterias amurensis (assembly GCF_032118995.1). Lineage (NCBI taxonomy): Eukaryota > Metazoa > Echinodermata > Asteroidea > Forcipulatida > Asteriidae > Asterias > Asterias amurensis. The sequence goes on from NC_092660.1 coordinate 1,589,077, forward strand.
GATTGTATTCCTACAACCCAGGTAAGTTTACATTCAATCAAAAATAATCATCCCTTTTCCTTGCTAATAGACTTGATTAATTTCCCTTAAAGGATTTGGGTACTTTTTGTTGGACACAAAACACAATGTCCACAGATTTACTAACACTATTTGAAGATAATGATAGTAGAAAGCTTCCCTTAAAATATTACTTGCTGAGGTGCTCTTTAGTTTTTGAAAAATGAGTAAAACAAGTCACAAAAATAACTTTCCCTTTTTGGTTTGCATCAGAATCTTGCTGTGGTCTCAAATTTTGACTGAATTTTTGACTTGATGTTTTTTTTTCTCATTTGAAGAAAACTGCATCTGGCGGTTTGTACAGACTCATGGGGATGAGCCAAGGTCGTTGAACTCCGGTTGGGTCGTGGTCAACAACAAAATCTACGTGATTGGTGGAATTTACAAAGGAACAGCGCATTGTGATGTTGATATGTTAGACACAGGTAGCCAAAATTCAGATGATGTGCCTCTTGGAAACATCATTTGCAAGAATTACTTGCGGTTAATTTACAATAAATTTGCCCTTTTTGGGGGGTGGAGATGACTTTTGATTTAATTAATGCTTGACTGAACCTGATCATCAGAGTAAAGTCATTTTGTCAAATAGACATAGCTCCTCTTAGAGGTGACCAATTTGTTTCATTCTTTTTTTCAGATAACTTTCAAGTGTTATTTGTTTGTTTTGAATAAAAAAACATCACCAATCCCGGTCAACTTCTTTTGACTCACCCTGTTTGTTACATGTGTTCCGAAAGTGCCATTATGAGACATGTATGACCTACATTCTGTCGCAAGAGGGCTTAATCACTCCATAAATACTATTGACTTTGGGATGTACCTTACCAAGGCAACACAAATCAGTAAGATACATTTTTAAACTCTTAGATTTTTTTTTTTACAGAGTTTCGCCGGAAAACCTAAAAAAGCTGGTCATTTTACAATGGGCTAACCCTATTTCAGCCCCAAGAGTCGGTGGCAACGGCCCCTGGATAATAAAGTCAATTGTAGCCCACACCTTGAAGTGGACTTCAGGCCTCGTGTGTCAGGCGACTTGCATAAAAAAAAAAAAAATAGATAAAATTTGATTTTTTTTTTTTTAAGTTCTAAATGCAAAAAATAGCGAGCACTGACTGAAAAAGTTTAAACGTGATATGAATATGGGAAATTATCCTTGAATGTTGCACTCATTCTGCACTGCATTTAGCCATCTCCTACCACTCATAACATTCATCTTCACTAATCTCATTTTACACAGACACTCTCACATGGACTAAACTGTCAGTAACTGGTCCGCCACCCTCACCAAGGTATGTGTAGGGTTAAGCAAACATTAATTTCGGTTTTTACCCATACACCGATGTGTGTTAGCACTGTATACTCAGTACTTTCCCGAGTCCTGTGAAAAAATATCACAGGCATGTTACTCGGGTGGGATTCGAACCCACGACCCTTGCAATTCTAGAGCAGTGTCTTACCAACTAGACTACCGAGGTTGCCCGGCAGCTAGAGGCAGTTCGAATCCTATGTTTTGGCAGCGGGTACCGCAACGATATATTAGATGTTAAATTTGCATCGGGGATAAAGAATATTAATTTTGGTTTTTACCCATACACCGATGTGTGTTAGCACTGTATACTCAGTACTTTGAGTAAGCAAACAATTATTTTGAGTAATTACCAACAGCGTCCATAATAATGTTAGTGATTCATTGATCATAGACCATGTTCAACCTGTAATTGCCATAATGCTAGGATCAAGTCAAAGTTTACCATACACACTTGAGGGGAAGCGGCTGGAGTTTTAATTTGTGTACATATTTTTATTCCTGTGTCCTCTAACAAAGGTTTAAAAGTTCATTCCAGCACTCAATCATGCACAGTATAAAAAAAACACATCTCTTTCATCAAAAGAAGGAGACTCTTAACTAGTTGAGAGTTATTATTTGCTTTTAACCTTACACCGATGTGTGTGAGCACTGTATATTCTTCACTACTATCTCAATTCTGTAAAAATAATTCACAGGCATATTACTCGGGTGGGACTCAAACATTCTAGAGCAGATGTCTTTCCACTAGACCACTAAGACTGCCTGGTAGCTAAAGGCAGTTCCAATCCTGCCTCTGGCTACCGGGTAGTTTTGGTGGTCTACTCTGACAAGCACTCTTTGAAGAGCCATATGAGGAACAACTCTTTTTCAAGTGGTCTTCCACTCTTTTATATTGAAGTTTGCATCTTTTGGAGTGATTTTTCACTCTGTCCTGAAGTGAAACCCCTATCAAAGAGTGAAATAACCACCACTCTTTTTAAAGAGCTATTTGAAGGACAACTGGAAATGTAAACGGTGGTGTCTTTCACTCTTTTACATTTAGAGAGTAGTTGGTAGGACATCTGCTGTAGAATTTCAAAACCAAACCTAGCAACACGCCTGTGAATTTTGTTCACAGAAATTATCAGCGTATTGAGTATACAGTACTTTAATGCATATTGGTGTATGGGTAGAACCGTATTATAATCTTTATCCCTGCCCTGATGGAATTTTTACATCTATTACATTGTTGAGGTTGTGGTATTTGTTTGTTTAGATGCGATCACAAACTGGTGTGTGTTGGAAACAGAATCTATCTCTTTGGTGGGTCGGGCGGCCAAGACAGATGGTTCAACGACCTACACGTTCTAGACACAGGTTTGTATTGGTTGTTGAAGTTGCAAGAGAATAATGAAAGGAAAACACCCTTGTTGCACAACTTTGTGTACTTTCAGATGCATAGTAAAAGGCTTCAGGCTTTGAAGCCTTTAAATATTTGAGTAAAAAAATTACCTCTTTTTCAAAAAGTTACTTCAGAGGAAGCACTTTCTCACAATGTTTTATACTATCAACAGCTGTCCATTGCTCGTTACCATGCAAGTAAGTTCTTATGCTAACAACTATTATGATTTAATATTAGGCCTACTGATAGTGTCCAGTGCCTTTTTTGAGGACCTGCAAAAAGATTGTTTTTTGAATGCCTTGTTTTAAAGGTAGTAATTTTGTCATTTTCATAATGAAACACAGATACACTGAAATGGTCCTCCCCTCCAACAAGGGGAGAGAAACCCCCTCCCAGGGGGTCCCACAGTCTGACACTTCATGCAGATAAGGTAAGGATGTCAATTGTTTGAATTTTTTTAATATTGAGTCAAATCAACATTTTTTAAGCCTGTTATAATAGCAATTTCTGCTTCCCTTGGGACAAGACCATCCAATGATATCCAACATAATATATTTCTTTTGCGGTAACATGTGTATATCTACTTGCCAGGTAGAGTTTGTTCTTTAGAGAACTGTCTTGCTATATATTCTACTACCGCGGAGTAGATTTATCGGATTGTTCAGGAGACTTCTCAGTTCTGAAAAGCACTATCCTGCTTTTTAACTACTACCTGGGCAGAAGGTAGAAACTCGGCCGGTACTACTACTTTAGCTTATAGCATAGAGCTAGGTCCTCGCTCTATGCTTATAATCTGTATCCTCATTTCGTGTGTCACATTTGTGTGTTTAGTGGGAAGTGCTTCAGGTAAGCATTCCTTGCTCTATGATGTAAGTCACACCATTCTACCAGTTACCCTTAATAATCATCTGCCAGTCTTAATCTGTGCTTCAATAGCTGTTTACAGTTATCCCCAGTTGACTGGATCAAGTTAATCTGTCTAGTATATCAGACAGTTAATCCCCTTTCTGGATTAGGCCACATACAAATAAAAACATGTTGAGCGCCCCCACCCCACTGCCTTTTTAGAGGTTGTCTCCTTTTATTTAACATTTTTTTAAATTTAAAACGATCTCAGCAAAAAAATAAATGTTAGAAAAAAATCAGCCGGTTGTCGGGCCACCTCTTTTGAAAAAAAAGAAAGCCCTCCATCCTTTTTTCAAAAGGAAGGCTGGTAAACATGTTTTTTTTTTTGGGGGGGGGCTTACTGTAACAACTCTGTGTGGGGTCCTTAACACATCATCAGGGACAAACTTTCTGGTAGTAAGGTTTCTTCCTTTTGAAACTTAAGAAAAAGAAGCCTGTACATTTTGAGGGAATTTATCCTCACAAAAAAGATTTTTGCGGAAAGATTTTGGGTAATTGTTTACCAGTCAACACACAGGATTGGATTCATTACTAAAACAACCCTGAATTATACTTTGAAGCTGGTTTGGTAGTTCCGTTAGATCTGTGGTTCTTTACTATTCCACACTACACATAAACAGAACCAATGTTTTCTTTAAAGGCAAAGTTTATCTTTGAGTTGTGGAGTCGTTGGATTGTTTTTATCCTATATAAATGTAGATGTACAAAATGTATACAATAAAACTAACATGTGAAAAAAAAAAAAAAATCGTGTTTTTTTTAGATATCGGCAAAGATGAGATTTATATAATTTAAAATGTTGGTTTGATATTTCTTGACAGGATATCTACATGTTTGGTGGCTCCAACGATAGTCTTAAAGGAAAGTCCACCCTAGGGGATCTCCACAAACTCAGCCTTGGTAAAAGAACAAAATAATAATCATTATAATCATTTTGTACCGCCCTTTTCACACCCCAAGAGAGTCTCAAACATGTCAAAGCGCTTCCAACGTTAATACCCCTGGGGTCGATTTCACAAAGATTAGGACTAGTCGAGGAGATATCAAAAACCAAGAGAATAGTCCTAGGTTAGGACGAGCTCGTTCTAACTCGAAATAAGACTAGTCTTACCACTGGGTCAACAAATGAATCGAGGTTGCTTGATTGCGCCACATCTTTCCTCTCTTTTTTGTAAAACAAAATTGTGATGAAATATTTGAGTGATTTTTGTTAATTTTTTTATTGCCATTTATTTAAACAGTGAATACCAACCTTCCCTTGTAAACTAATTTTCTCAAAAAAAACCAGAAATTATAAAAATTCATTTTTTTTCCTTTTTTTTTTTTTTTACAGCCAAAATGAAATGGAAGAGACCGTTTTATTCAGGAAGTCCAGCATCAAGACGCTTTGGTCATGTGGCTTGTACCTTCCTTAACTATGTGAGTAAAACGAACCCCCCTGTATGACATCCTGAACAAAGATATTTACAAAATTTGGGGTGTTCTGTTCGAGTGGACAAGAGAATCAAACTCAAGTGGTGGTTAAAAAGGGTCGTTGTACTTTTTGTAGTGTGAATTGACATACTGCTCTTTTCTTTGTACGCACAGAAAACTGAAGGGCACCAATGTTTGTGGGTACAAACAATTGTGGGTACCTTGCGCCATGCAGATTCTCAAGTTCAGTTTCACGGAACATAGATAGCACAACCCAAAACAAAAGATGAAGGTTTTAAAATTGCAATAACCAAATATTGACATTATGGACACAGAAAGCTTTTTACATGCAATCAACTGAAAACGTTTGAAATATTTTGTAATTTTTGTTGCATTGTTTACGTGTTTATATTTCTTCTAGCTGTATGTTTTCGGAGGTACAAATGAAGATATGGATTACAATGATGTCAAAGTGGCCAAGTTAATCAATCCGTCCAATCGCAAACCATGTAAGTTAATCAGTCCATCCAATCGCAAACCATGTTAGTTTATATCAATCAATAAATCTGTCCAATCGCAAACCATGTTAGTTTATCAATCCCTCCAATCGCAAACCATGTAAGTTAATCAATCTGTCCAATCGCAAACCATGTAAGTTAATATCATCCAATCACAAAACCATTTAAGTTAATCAATCCATCCAATCACAGACCTTGTAAGTTAATCAATTTGTCCAATCACAAACCATGTAAGTTAATCAATCCGTCCAATCGCAAACCATGTAAGTTAATCAGTCCATCCAATCGCAAACCATGTTAATTTATATCAATCAATAAATCTGTCCAATCGCAAACCATGTTAGTTTATCAATCCCTCCAATCGCAAACCATGTAAGTTAATCAATCTGTCCAATCGCAAACCATGTAAGTTAATATCATCCAATCACAAAACCATTTAAGTTAATCAATCCATCCAATCACAGACCTTGGTCCAATCACAAACCATGTAAGTTAGTCAATCCGTCCAATCGCAAACCATGTAAGTTAATCAGTTTGTCCAATCGCAAACCATGTAAGTTAATTCTTTTTAAAGGAAAGGTACATGTTTGGTAATCACTTCAAATTAATGGCAATAAAAACTTTTGGTTAGAAGCTTACTAAAGCAGCTTACGATAGTACATGTATAAAGCCTTTTTAGAAAAAGTAATGTGGTTATATAATAAGATATTAAGTTTTTAAGTCCCAAAATTTGAATCTGAGATACGCATCTCAGATCATGTGTTCATATTTGGGATTATTCTTCCTGCGTGGACATATTAGCTCCGGATTTTTCGACGATATCTCACAATTGCAACCACCTCTTGAAATGAAATTTAAACATGCAAGTTTTATTTATACAGTCTACACCCATTAATTACGAGGTTCCGGTTAATACAAGTTTTGACTTGCGGCCCCGAACTGCCCCGTGCGTGTTTCAATTTACATTTCGCTTTTCTGGAAGACAGTACAGAACACCATTTTTTGTTTAAAAAATATCTCAATAGCGCTAATTTTAATTTCCCTAAATTTTTTGTTTTGTTTGGGTAAGCAGTGAAAGTGTCACCAGAGCTGCTACACACAGTACTGTATGGCAGCCCAGAGGACAACGACGTAGGTACACCTGCAGCAATGGTGCCAAGCTCACCCACAGATGACAACAGAGATCAAAGTAAGTTACTGATACACCCCCCCCCCCCCATCACACCGAACTCATTCTCACTACGCTCTGAAAAATGTAAACTTGATGCAAGACTATTCATTTTGGTTTTATCAAACACCAATGTGTGTTAGCACTGTATACTCGGTGCTTTCCCCAAGTCCTGTGAAAAAATATCACAGGCATGTTACTTGGGTGGGATTCGAACCGACGACTGCAAGACACTACATTTTTCACAACGCAGTGAGAACGAGTTTTGGTGTGATATGGATATTAAGCAGTTCTATTTGAAGCACTGCTTTGCTAATACCCCCATCACACCGAACCCGTTCTCACTACATTATGAAAATTGTAGTGTTGTTGCTAGACAATAGTAATGTGGCAAGGAGGGAGCGAGCAGGGGATCGCGATAATTGAATAAAACAGCTGTATTTCACATTTTACCAGCAAAAAAGTCGCTGATGTAACGTCTTTGGCTGAATTCAGTAGAAGATCATTAAGTAAAATTTTCTGAAGTTTCTAAAACAGTTTTAATCTAAATTGTTCTAAAAATGAAAAAACAATACAGTATTTCGTTGATGCTTTATGTTGATTTTGAACTATGTCCTATTTAAAAAAAAACACAAAAAAACATTTTCTGATTTGCTTTTTGTTTATCTACTTAGGGAGTTCATCTGAAGCCTCATCATCTTCTTCCAACTCAGACTCAAGCAGTGACGAAGACTGACCCCCTAGAACTGCCAATAAAAGTTTACACAACAAAACACAAGTTTTCTTAAAATAACACTTCATCGAAAGTCTTCAGCAACGAATAATAAAATAATTATTTTTTGTCTTTCAACTTACTAAAGGCCTACGTAACAAAACTGAAGGTAAAAAAAAATTACTAAAAAAGGATTGTCTAAAGGATTGACACCTTACGTATATTCACTTTAAAATCGAACCTGCTTAGTTCAAAATGTTAAACCAATAACTATATTTCGTTTATCAATGTTTTCAAAGAGCAGTACCCGAAAAACAGCAATACCTATTTGGATTTGTTAATATCTGAGTGAGAAATTACAATGAGTGGGAAATTACCTCTTTCTCAAAAACTGCGTTCAGACAGAGCCGTTTCTTACAATTGTTTATACTATTAACAGCTCTCCATTACTCTTTAACAAGTAGGTTTTTATGCCAACAATTATTTTGAGTAATTGTCAATAGTGTCCAGTGCCTTTAAACAGACATTGATGGCATTTCTTTCAATGTCATAGTTTATCAACACTTTGCCCTTTTCATTCCACGAGGCAAAGTCCAGATTTCTTGTGTCAATTCTACGACAATGCAATCTTATGTTTGTATAATTTCAAAAAATATGTGTAAAATATTTTTGAATGGTAATAAGGTAAAATGTAAGGAAAAGGTTTGTATATATTTTGTAAAAATATCATACACGAGAATCATTGTAATAATATGATTATGTACCGACCCAATTTCTTACTTAATCGATTGATATAAGGGCAATTCCACGTCATGGACATTACGTTTTGAGACATTTTTAGAACTTTGTTGGTCAGTTAAACACACCAAGTAGCTTTGATTTATAGTTTTGTGCTTGATACTAGTATCTTGTGTCCTAGTAAGTCAAATGATACTATGTATTTGGAAAAAATCAAACTAATTAAGGAGTCAGAGCACAGCTAACGAGCGTCATGGACATTACGAAAAACGGAAGTGGGTTTTGGGTACAACAAACTCAATTCCAAAACTCTGTGAAGTTAAAGTTCAAAATTTTTAGAATACCTTTTTATTTGCTAAACAGGGAAGTAGTTAACATGAACATTGATAATATTTTTAAGAAAACCTGTCAACTTTCTTGTTACACATCTTAATAGAGCGTCATGGACATTACATTTTGGGTTATTTTTAGCGTCATGGACATTACGTCAAACTTGTAAAATGATGCATCATGCTTTTACCCTGAATTTGTAAACCCATGTGCTGCCTTGCTCTTAATATGGGTTTTAAACTATAATGAATGTCCCTATCTTAATGTTTAACCTCTTCCAAACATTTTTAAGAACCAAACCTCCCCCAGAATCTCACTTAAACCCCGCCCCTCGGTAAGTCCCCTTTTTGCACTTTCCGTCCACATCCAACCAGGCTGGCTTCTGCCTTGGAGTAGTTATGATAGACCAGAGATGTAGGTATACATGAAGTAACCTTTTTTTCTAATTATCTTTAACATAATTCCCTTTTATGTGTTTTTCACATGGTAATTGTTCATCTTGAGTAATATACTGAACATCTTGCGTCAACATTTTATGTAAATGGAAATTAAACATCAAAGGTTTCTGTAATTTTCAAAGTTGATCTGGATACTGCTATGTTCAAGACTGGGTGAACAACTCCCAGAAGATCAGTTAAAATGAGTTGGGAGGACTTCTTGGGAGGAACAGGTCAAACGTAGATGCTTCCTTAGTTTTCCAAATACGAGACAGTCATTGAGGTCATCCTCTACACGTTCCACCTAGATTGACCTGCAAAACAAGAACGGAGAACAACAAATGAAGGAAAGATTGGCTGCATGGGGCTTTGTTTATCACAATCATGTTTCCATGTTTTGTCTTGTTTTCTCTCTATACTTTTTCTGCCTCTGTACTCAAGTCTTAGCCATTCTGAAATTATGTAAAAATAAAAAATTATTTTATGTATGACGTCTTTGTATCCAAGCTATCCGTAGATGTGTACAAATCTGCACTACGCCTAGGCCTTGAGAAATCTTCTTTGATGATAAAGTCTGTTTATAATGTCCTACATTCATCTAAACATGTCTCACCAACAGTTCACATACATTTCAATGTCACTTGAATGTTTTTAGGAAAGAACAGTTCCATGAGAAAACTCACCTGAAAATCTCGGAATTGAGCTGTCAGTTTGTAGAATCTGTGCACGAATGTTGCCACTAAACGCGCTGCTAAAAAAGAGCTTGAAGTAAATTTCTGATGAGGTCTATGACAAATGTTCTCTTTGACTAGTCCAGGTTTACCTACAGTAGGTCCAATTGATAAATTGTAGCATTTACCTTCAACAAGGTAAGTTTCATGTGACATGTAATGTCCATGACGTAATGTCCATGACGCTAAATGTAATGTCCATGACGCTCGTTAGCACAGTTGTAATTAATTTTTTATTAATTTTCTTGCATTTTAGGATTAGCCCCTAAAAACTAGCTTTGCGTATGAAGTCTCATGAAAATATCTCTTACTGGCTTTAAAATATAAAACTAAACACCATGCAATGTCATGGACATTACATTTCATAATTGGTAATTAAGGGCTAATTAAAACGAGTGGCAGCACCTTGTGAATAAATTGACAATGAAGTTTCTTTAAAATTGTGAATACTTACCACCAGTTATATGTTTAAGCCAAGAATAATTGAAATATCATCTAAAATGTAACCAGGAGGGCATTTTAGACAATTGTGCCAAACGTTTCCCAAAAATCATGAATTTGACTCAAAAAAAACTTTTTTAATAAACGATAAAAAACATGGAAAACCAAGGAAAAAAAATGAAACAAACATAGATTTGAAATCACTAGGTATCACTCTTTCTTGCTACTTTAAATTTAAATCCACAAATTTGACTTCAATTTTTTGGGCCGAGGACACTTTTTGGTGGAATTGCCCATAAGGGGTTTGTCATTAAAATTAATAATAACTATCTTTTCTTATAATGATTTATGTTTGGCCATCTCGAAGCACTTAATAACATGTTAAGACATATTTGCCAAGTTTTTTGTTTATCTGCAGCCAACCATGCCAGAAACTAAAAGGGAAACCCCCTTCCTGTAACAGGTTTGCGTATCCTTTTATGTACATTACACAACACACCGGACCTACAGCTTTACGTCCCATCCGAATGGACGAAGCAATAATGGTTAGTATATTGCTTAAGGACACAAATGTCAAGAGCGGGACTTGAACCCACACTCAAGCTTGAGTCCGGTGTGATTGACCACTCTGCCAAGACGCGCCAAATTAAAACGATTTGAAAGTGAGTGTTCAGGTTCACAATGGACAAGCATTGTTGCATCAAGTGGTTATGAAATAAAAACTGTGCAAAGAGCCACTCTTTCATACAGGTCTTTTGACGGTAAGCAGTTGTAACTGTTATATTTGTATTCGTACAGACTAAGGTTTGATAATGCTTTTAACTAAGCCCAATTTCATAGAGCTGCTTAAGAAAAAAAGTACTTTGAATTTGCTGACAATAGGGTTACCAGCCAAAAATAACATTCCACATGTACCGAATTGTGACTAGTGTCCCGTTTATGTTTGCTTAGAAGAACATTTTTATGCACTACATGTATAAGGCTGCTAAAGCATCTGTGTGAAATTGGGCCCTTGGGAGTTGTGGCAAGTTTTTTTATATTGAAAAATAATGTTTGTGGAAAATATTTGTACACAATTGTTTTCAATCTCAGTTTAATTTTGAAGTCCAAATAAATACTTCACTGTATAAGTAGAACTTCTCTTTTCTGAATAATTAATTCCTTTTACCTCCCCATCACCGAAGTAAACATTTATTGTCTAAAAAGATTTAGCAAAACATTACATGAATAAATATATTAAATAGGATTTGACCTTTGCATGGTGGATAACTAAGCAGGGCTGTATGCTTCGTTTTTGAAAGGGCAAGGGCACCAAGGCATTTTCTTCTTGGTATAGGGCACCCTCATGAGGAAATTGCAAATTTGTACTGGAGCATTTCAAGGGCACCAAGGCAATGACCAGGGGACACGGAGGCAATTGCCTTCGTTGCCTCCGTGAAGTATCAGGCCTGACTAAGAGATGTTTGTAGTACACCAAAGAATTACTTCTTCAGAGCATACTGATCGAAACGCAAGTCGTCAACTACTGGTTCTTTTCAGAACCAACAATACTCATACGAAATAATAAATATAACCACAGCTCAGTCTTGAAAAGTTTGGTTGTTATTGGTATACATACTCTCTGAATCAAGATAATGTACAGCAATTTGGAACTGGATGCAAAACTGCAGCAACTGGTACTAGTCTTTGAATCAAGATATTGTACACTGGTTGAAAAACCAGCCAGGTGTGTTCTTACTCTATGAGTAAAGATAAGGTACAGTAGTTGGTAATGTTTGCAAAACTGCAGCAACTGGCATTAATTTGAATCAAGATATGGCACAAAATCAAGAGAGGGTACACAAATTTGTACTGGCAAAGTCCAGATTTCTTGCATAAATTCTACGACAATGCAATCTTATGTTTGTATAATTTCAAAAAATATGTGTAAAATATTTTTGAATGGTAATAAGGTAAAATGTAAGGAAAAGGTTTGTATATATTTGGTAAAAATATCATACACGAGAATCATTGTAATATGATTATTATGTACTGTCCCAATTTCAATTGTGTCTTACGTAATCGATTGATCAAAGGGGTTTGCAAAACCAGCCAGGTGCGTTCTAACTCTATGAATAAAGATAAGGTACAGTAGTTGTTAATGGTTGCAAAATTCCAGCAACTGGTTTTAGTCTTTGAATCAAGGTAAGGTGCAGTATTTTGTACTGGTTGCAAAACCAGCCAGGTGCGTTCTAACTTCTAACTCTATGAATCAAGGTAAGGTACAGTAGTTGGTAATTGTTGCAAAACTGCAGCAACTGATGTCAAGATACGGTACAGCGATTTGTAGTGATTGCAAAACTGCGGTCAGGTGCATTCTAACCCTTTGAATCAAGACAGGATACAGCAGTTGTTGCAAAACTGCTGCAACTAGTATTTTGACTCATTGAATCAAGATAATATACAGCTTTAGAGTTATTTGCAAAACTCGACGGCTTGATTTTACAGAGCTAAGAACAGGGGCCGATTTCATAAAGCTGTTAAGCAGAAAATACTGCTTAACAAACTTAGTTGCTAAACCATTTCGAGAAGTAAGCAATGGAAATCTTGGCTGGTAACATGTTCCTCTTAGAAAAAAAAATTAGCTGTTGCGAACAACTTACCAACCAAATGGACCGATGGTATGAATGCAAAAATGACACATCACTAGACGTAGATACTGACAACTCCTCTTAAGATGGATCTTGGTGTTTGTGAAAAGGAACCCCTACTTATCACAATATACATAAACATGCAGATTTTTGTTTATTTTCTGAAGAATATGTAGCATTTAATTTGCATAAAATTTACAACACTATGGAGACAACCACAATTTAAATTGAAGTTGTAACAAAAAGGGGGAAATATACTGATGTGGAAAAACATTTATGCATTGCTTTGTTGAGTTGAAACAAAAATACATAAGGTCCTGTATTAAAGCTGCTACTTGGTAATAAAATAATCGCAGTAGGGAATGTATACAATTTAAGGCACTCTTAAAACATCAATAGATTCATGGTAACTCCACCATGTTATTATTTCTTGCATTCAATGTTTGTAAAATTATAAATTATAATGATGTAAAAATATACAACCCATAAAATGCAACCCAATGTAACTGTACTAATTTTTAATTTTAATTTACATCTGGCAAAGTGTATTGCCTTGATATCCAAGTTGGGTGACTTGAAATGTGACGCAACCACTCAGCCCACTGGACGCCATTTTGGTAAGCAACTCATTTAATGACTATAGACTGTATTGAATAACCCCTTTTTGCTATGAAAAGTCGCCATCTTGTAGGGCAAACCGTATGCGCGTCCATCGAAGCACGCAGCACGCAACATTCCCGGTTGGATTTCTACGGCACATGCACGCACACACACGCGCACAGACGCCATCTTGTAGGTCAGATACATGAGCCACGTGACGTCATATTCAATACGGTCTATAGTAGATCAGTGCAGACAATGACCATCGCTACCAATGCCAAGACAAACCATTTGCTTACTGAAATGGTGTATGTCCTACTTCAAGTTAATTGCACTTCCTGCATCTTATGGTGACATACAATCTTTGCTAGTTATAAAGGTGCTCAAATGGTGACGTTTGAGACGCTGGCGGCAGCAGTCATAACTGCGCCCACATGATCAGTATTGCGGGCATAGGTCTGAGCACACGCACTACTGGCGAGAATTGTGAAAAAAAGACCGTCTGAAAGTCTCCCGATAATTCCCTTCAGCTCTATGAAGCCAAGATTTGCACCAACTAAAGCGTCTGAATTCCTATGTATTAAATTGTTCATCAGGCATTGGATAAAATGTTGAAATAACCAAAATTTAAGAGTTAACATTTTCTAAAAATGTTTTTTTTTTTACTAGAATAAATATAATACATAGTTTCAGACCAAAATAAACCGCTACTATATAAACGAATCTGGGCAATATCCAAAGTGACAAAAAGACGAGCTTTCGCGGGGTTGTGGCCATGTGATAAAGGACCGAGCCAAAGCTTGCGTGCCATGCCTATGTTTAAACATTTCTTGCCGTATTTATATCACACATTTGAACACCCCAACAGGATAAGCTCTTCACCAATAGAAATACCCAAACTGTCTGGGGTATTTATGAATTTAGTTATATAAAGTCTGCAGCCAACATAATGTAATCTATCAACATAAGGCTACTACAAAGTCTTTCTAGAGTGGGAATTACCTTAGGACACGCCACATACAGACTATGAGTGACTTCGAGTGCACTCGGTGGTTAACTAAAAGTTTGACTATTTTGACTCGAACCCAGGCTGGTCGATCATTGGTTGGCTGTGGTCGACCATTTGGAAGCAGCCTCATGATCATGGTTTCTTCACTGGTCCCAATAGCATGTTCCATGCTAACATAGCGCAGAGGGGAACCAGTGACACAATAGCTAAAAACACTGAAGGCAATGGAGTGTTGAATACCGTGGAACCCGTGGTTGACTAGACTTCCAATCGTGTCGTTTGAGTGAGTGCATCACTGCGCATGTACTGGCTGGTCAGAAGTCAACTAAATGTGCAAACTCAAGCTTGTTCTAAATTGCCCTATAATTTATATATTGGGAGACTAAGATCCTGGGTGCCCCAGATCTACCAATTCGAAAGTCGAAATTTGCCTAAAAACTAAAAAATGGCATCGCACATGAATTGCTCCGAAGCCGATACGCACCGCTAACAAACAACACACACAAAATGTTTAGATCTCCAAGATCTACCTCAGATGGTTTGGGGTTGCGTCAACTCTTTTGGTTTAGGCGGTTCATAACCGTATAAGAACGTTGCTCCTATAACAAATGTGGCTCCAACGAAAAAATAACTGGAAAAAAAACACAAGGAAAATAAAAAGAAAACTTAACTATTAGAATAAAAACTAATTTCAGTTAATTATTTTAAACAAAGAAACATTTATTAGAGCAGGTTTTGAACCTGCGACCTCCGGATTAACAAGCCAGCAGTCTATAATAAGAACAACCGTCTCCCAGATATTCTGTCATCACATGGGAAATTAACACGGCTGAAGGAGGACGAATCAAAAGTGCGCACTATCAGAAGTTTGTGAAGTGTCGTAGCCGAGCGGATAAGAGCACTGAACTCAAGCTCTGGTGTTTCTGTTCAGCAGGATGTGTGTTCGAGAGTCGTGACACTTGTGTTCCTGAGCAAGACACTTAACTATAATTGTTTCTCTCCACCCAGGGGTAAATGGGTACAGAGATGGTTCTTGTGATTGATTTAGCCGAGTAGGGCATATTTGTTGCACAGGCTGTATACTCCCCAGGGAGCTGAGATGGTTTAAAGAATTAGTTTAATGGCCACGTGACCAGGGGCAATGATGTTGGAGCGCTTTGAGAAGCCCTTTAGGTGTGTAAAGCGCAAAAGAAAAACCAACTATTATTATAACTCATATTATCTGTACACAGTTTGCCGCCATATGAGGAAGGGTGGACCACAGAATCCCCCGAAAGAAAAAATCTCCTAACACACCGCCACCTTAATCCGGATGTCGTAGGTTCAAATTCGGCACTTAAGAAACAAATGAAGATTTCTTACCTTGTTGGGATGAAATCACTGAGTAAATAATAAGACACAATGGTGGATAAAATTATTGAGAGTGACGTCGCGAAACCCTTTAAGATGTTGTCTGCGTACTTGATGACAACGGCAACAAGTAAACCACTACAAGCCTGCCAAGGGAAAGAAAAGCAAGAATGTAACAGGACTCGGGAAAGAAATGAGTATACAGTACTAACACACATTGGTGTTTGGGTAAAATACAAAATTAATATTCTTTATCCCCGATGCAAATTTAATATCTATTATCGTTGCGGTACCCGCTGCCAAAACATAGGAATCAAACTGCCTCTAGCTACCGGGCAATCTCGGTAGTCTAGTTGGTAAGACACTGCTCTAGAATTGCAAGGGTCATGGGTTCGAATCCCACCTGAGTAATATGCCTGTGATATTTTTTCACAGGACTCAGGAAAGTACTGCGTATACAGTGCTTACACACATCCGTGTTTGGGTAAAAACCAAAATTTATTAATATTCTTTATCCCGATGCAAATTTAACATCTATTATGTATCTATAAGAGAGCTAGACTAGGGGCCATTAATCCTGTCTCGAGTCAGGATGAACCAGATATTTTAGATCAAAGGTCTCCAACATCAGAAGTTTTCAATGGATTTTTTTCTGGCTTTAAAAACAAACAGCTTTGTAGTTTGATTAAGAATGAAGTTGTCCCTCTTGGCCAGCTGGGTATTTTACTTCATCGTTTTCGTTTTCTAACATTGACTTTTCTGAACATGCTGAATAAGTGAAATAAACCTAAACCCACCTGGAGGAACACCACCAGCCATGTGAGTGTATTGTAACCTTGGAAAAACCCATTTGCTTGCACCTCCTTGCCGTCGTTAAATATAACTCCACCTAAGCCAAATAAAATACCAAAGAAAGCTGCAAAAAAATAAAAAATATATATAAATCATTCACTTTTTTAAAAATAAGTTTTTAATAATATTAATTATTTAGTAACTTTTTTTTAATAAGAAACCTTATAACGTGCCGGTATCTGTCAAGTTTCGATGCTCATGCATGTCATGGCACGGAACAGAATACAAATATAGCAATATAACAATAATAATATAGCAATATAACATTAATAATATAGCAATATAACAATAATAATATAGCAATATAACAAAGAAGCTTTACAGAAAAATTCTGATATCAGGAAATATCCTAGGAAATCACACGCCCGTTTTTGACATTTTAAGGGTGTTATTTCAATTATATATTATAATAATCATTCACGTTTATTTAAAAAACCTGTCATTGATTGATTGATTGATTGATTGATTGAATTTATTCGGATAAAATCACAGCAAGAATATGCCAAAAACACATACACAACAAGAGAAAAGACAATGAAATAAGACAAACCAAAATAGAACACAAGATAGAAATATTGCACAAAAATATCCATGGATAGCCCCAAAAAGCCAAGAGATTAGACTTGTTGGAGTCCTTAACAATTCATCAGTTCACAACATACAAATTTTTATTTATAGATAGTTTTGTTAGTAATGCGGATGAAGGATAATTAGTAGACCTTATGCACATGACGTCGTTTCAGTAGGGCGCCCTCACCTAGTGTTCAAAAGGATGTTGTTCATTGGCCAATACTGTGCGCCGCGCGAACAAATCTGTGCGTCTCGATTGTTACGTCACCGTTTTTCCTCTAAGATGGCGGCTGGATGACGTCAATGCATAAGGTCTATACAATGAATAGTACTTATATGGCACATTACTGGTCTCAAATACATAAACCACAAAAGTGCCAAAGAAGCAAAGAGAAATACAATAAATAGTGATAAATTAAGCACAGCAATACATAACAAAAATATGAAATTAAGTTATATTAATAGCAAAAACAGAATATGTGACCCGCTCTGTGAAAATGAGTCAGATGTACCGGTAGGCAATTTCAGGAATTGAGTTATATGCATGGCTGGAAAGAACACATCAGCAGCAGTAATTTGGTATGTGTCTAAGCTTTGGGGTGTATCGCATTGCTGAGTTACTCCCGTTTGAAATTAGCCACTACACCATTTTTTGTGAAAAACGAATTACAAGTAAAATGAAAACTACCATTGTGTGCAAAAGGATATAGATTAGACACAATTATGATCACAAAATTTTTGTATTCATAGCTTTATTGCCTAAAAGTAAGTGTTTTAAATGTTAACCATGCAACTAAAGATCTTAAAAAGAAAAAAGAAATTGGGCGACATGTGACTCATTTTCACAGAGTGGGTCACATATATGATATAAAAAACTTGTCTAAAGGGAAGTTAGCCACAATGGACAGCCAGATTGCTTTATTGGTGCGTGCAAAATGGCAATGCGCAAATTCTCTCGCGTAGGAATTTTCCCATAGTTTGTCGCAACATGGCGTCGCGGACTGTTCTGGTTGCCCACTAGATAGCAGGGTACGCCTACCGG
Source organism: Asterias amurensis (assembly GCF_032118995.1). Classification (NCBI taxonomy): domain Eukaryota; kingdom Metazoa; phylum Echinodermata; class Asteroidea; order Forcipulatida; family Asteriidae; genus Asterias; species Asterias amurensis. The sequence continues at coordinate 1,607,271 of NC_092660.1, forward strand.
AGTGTTCCCTCAAGCCTTGAAAGTGCCCGACCCTAAAGCCCAGTTCATACTTCCTGCAAAATCAAATTTGACTTCGGCTACAGCTACGGCTAGATCAGCGCGTCTGTCAGTATTAAAGATTAGGCAGAAGCGCGCGATCTAGCCGTACCTGTAGCCAAAGTCGCCATTCGAAAGTCGCCATTCGACGACGCCATTTCGGACATGACCTAACATTCTCACTCACCTAGTTGTATATTCCGTAGCCATAAAGACTGCTGGGTACCCTTGAGGATCTTTTCAAAGTAAACACCAGCAAACCCACTGGAGAAGCAGGCAGAGAGTACGGCTACCAGACCTATCATCTGGTTCTTCGGGGGTAGAGATTCCTTTGTCTCCTCAGGAGAGCTTGACGGCATCTGTAAGAACCAGACATAGCCAAAAGAAGCTCCTTACAAATCTGCTAATAATAACAATAAGAGTAATAATAACTATAATAATAATAACAATAATATATTTTTAAAAACATTTAGATAGGGCCAACTCCATTTAAAAATGCTCCCAGGCACTTTACAACCAGGAAAACTTTAACATTAAACCACAAAAAGTAAATTCATGAAAAGGTCAAAAATAAGATCCACAAAATGTGATAGTTAAAACAATTAAAGGTAAAAGTATACAGATATATATATGCAATAAATCACAACAGTAAAAACAACATAAAATATACCAAGAAAAAGTTACCCTAAATCCACAATAGAAAAATATATAAAATGAAATGAAACTAGTAAAAAATGATAAAAGGAGAATGCACAAAATATAAAAACCGTTAGATTCACCTGATAAAAACCACAACAATGCAGTATAACAGCAAGGCAATAATAGTATTAATTGTGTACAAAAAAGTAATAGATGTTATTGCATTGGTGATTATTAGTTTTTTACTCTCAAACCTTTTTGTACCAAACACTGCATACTCAGTAGTTTCCGCGAGTTCTGTAAAAAAAAACCTTCACGGGCAAACCACTCAGGTGTGATTTTAACTGAACCAGTGACCTTTGCACTGCAAGAGCAGATGTCAGGGTTCAAATCCCAACCGAGTGATTTGCCTTCAGATTTTTATTTCACTGCACTCTGGAAAGTACTGAATATACAGTGCTTATACACATTGGTTTAAGGGTAAAAAACAAATTATACAAATATATATATATATTAAAAAATTTACATTAAAAATTACAATGGAAACAAGACAAAAATACATAAAAACTGGAAATGTATATGTAATGACTATAGAGCAAACGCACAACAGAAAATAGAGTGAATATGACATAAGCAGTAAATCACGACAAATTCAATAACAAAAATATTTTTGTTCAATAACATTACAATGAGCAAAAAAAAACATTAGTATATTTTATGAAGGTTCTCACAAAAAAATAGAACTTAAATTCAAAGTGAATAAACAAAGACAAATACCAATTAAAAGACAAACAAATTGTTGCAAAAGCAGTAGCTGATCAAACAAATTTGTTACATTAAAAATTTTGGATGCACACAGTCGTAAATTCTGTACACATACCATTATGTCATGTATGTTGAAAATTTTTCATCACAATAAAACACAGAGTCCGCAGACGGTGGCGACGCACAGCTCATTCCACTCGAAATCATTGGCTAATGTGAGCAAACGTTGTAACGTTTGCGCAAGTGGAAGGCACCCCAACTGCCTCAATGGAACCAACTAAGACATACCTGTACTAATACAACCCCAGCCATGAGGAGGACCAGTGATATCCATTTCGTGGCGCTCAGCTGCCTATTCAGCATCAACACGGAAAACAACGCCGTCGTTAAAATCTTCAACTGGTAAGTGACCTACAAACAGGGGAGATATAAAATGAAAAAGTCTTTAATAGGTATTGAATTAAATGGAAAATGTCGCTTAAAGCCATTGGACACTTTCGGTACAGGAAAAAAAAAAAAAAGTTCACAGATTTACAAATAACTTACAGGGTTTACAGAAGGTAATGGTGAAAGACTTCTCTTGTAATATTATTCCATGAAATGCTTTACTTTTTGAGAAAACATTAAAACAATATCAATTCTGGATATCGAGAATTAAGGAGTTATTTTAAACACATGTCATGACACGGCGAAACGTGCGGAAACAAGGGTGGGTTTTCCCATTACTTTAAGTTTGTCCCAACTCCGATGACTAATTGAGCCTAAATTTTCACAGGTTTTTTATTTTATATAATAGTTGTGATACACGAAGTGTGGGCCTTGGATATCACTGTTTACCGAAAGTGTCCAATGACTTGAAACACCAGAGTTTGAATGCATTGCTCTTAACCGCTCGACCACGACCCTTCCATATGTTCACCATGGATTTGCATTGTTATGTCCTCGTGTGCTTACCGTGAGTTGGCCAGCACTACCCTTGCTTACGGTAAACAGCTTTATGAAATAAAAATTCTCCTAAGAATTGTAAGCAACAAAATGGCTGCTTACATGTTTTATGAAATTGGTCCATGGAAACTCCCGCAGTAAACACAAAATTGGCCGTTAAGCAGCTCTACGAAAATAGGCACTGAACCGGAATTTGATGCTCAGCACATGACACCCTATGGGTTTCGCCCAACGACTTACCTGATATGTTGCTGCGTCTAGGTTTGACAGAGCTACAAAGAGGAGGTTGTTCTGTAAAGTGTACAGGCCTGATGGTATAGCTAGCTTCAGAGTATCCCATGGCTTGCTGATGATCTGGCTGTGAATTATCTTCACCAGATTATTCAATGACCACCCACCTAGCATTGGAGACAGAGAAAATGAAAATATAATAATATCAAAGTCTTATTTACCAACAAGGTACTCTTAGTTTAAGCATACTTACAGAAAGATGAATTCCGAATGTTGAGACCCAATTATGTAGCACCTTAAACAATGGTTTACAAGGTCTACAGCGCATACAGCAGCCACAGCCAAGAACACCTGGGCAAACCCCTTCTCTTTTTGATAAGTGTACTGGGTTCTTTTACATGCGTTACACACAACCCACGGGACCAACGGCTTTACGTCCCATTCGAAGGACAAAGCAATGGTTAAGTGTCTTGCTTAGGAACACAAGTGTCACGACTGGGACTCGAACCCACACTCTGCTGATTAGAAACACCATAGTAACTTAAAGGCACTTGACACCTTTGGTGATTGTCGAAGACCAATATTCTCAATTGATGTATCCCAACATATGAAAACGAAAACAAACCTGTGAAAATTTTGGCTCAAAGTTGCCCTGACTCCCTAGAAAAGTGTAAAATGAACACGTGGTGGCGATTTCAAATTTCCTAGGATTTTACTCAAAGAATAGAAGAAAACATAGAATTCGAACTGCCTCTAGCTACCGGGCAATCTTGGTGTTCTTGTGAGTATGCTCTGCTGTAGAATTGAAAAGGGTCTTGGGTTTGAATCCCACACGAGTTATATGCCTGTGATTTTTTCACAGAACTTAGGAAAGTACTGAGTATACACAGCTAACACACATCGGTGTATGTGGGCAAAAAAAAACAAAAAATGAATAAAATATAGTAATAATAATAATCTGCTTTTCTACAGCGCCTAACACCTCCAAAACAAAGTCTCTTAGCTTCCAGAGAATCAAAAGATAAATTATGTATACAATGAATTAAACAGAAATGTTTTGAGAAGAGTCTTGAAACTTGAGAAAGTGGTAGCTTGTTTGATGTGTAGAGGGAGATTGTTCCATAAATGAGGTGCAGCAAACTAAAAACTACATTGACCATATGCTTTGGTGGCAACATTAGGGATACGAGGGTGTCTTTGTTAGCAGAACAGAGGTTTATAGTAGGAGTGTATGGAGTTAGTAGATCTTTCAGGTAAACTGGTCCACTTCCACGACTGCAATGAAGAAAACATTGTATGAAATGGGCTTCCTACCTTCCCCGCCAAACACCAGTAAAACACACGTCATAATCTTGACAGACTCGGCCATGACGATCGCCGTCGTGCTGAGATACTTGGGTCCATCACCCTGGACACTCCGTGAGTAACGCAGAGTCAAGACCAGCGTGGTCGTCTGCAGGATCAATATCACCAGCGAGACATACTTGATGTTCAATCTGACGGCATTCATCTAAGACAAGAAAAACAAAACATTAATAATAATTTTAGTAATAACAATTTTTTATATAATATAATTATAACAATAATAAAGACTTACAATGCACTATCAACCCTGCTGGGTATTCAAGGCGCAGTAAAACCAAAAAAACAAAATGAAAGAAAACAAGACACAACACAGTTAGTTCTCGAAAACCTGTGCAACTAAAGCACTGGTCCTGAATGCTGATGACTGAACATAAGGTTTGGATACAACAAGGAACATGTGAAGAATAGATGATGAGAGTAGATTGACCAGGAAATACATGTAGGGTAGGAGAGGGAAGAGCAGGGACCTAGGGACAGAGACAACCCATTTCAAGCTGGCCAGGATTAACTGTGTATTGATCTGAGACACAGCTAATGACAAGGAGTAGGCCTATCTAAGAGAAAGAACACAGTCAAAATGCAATGCAACTCTATTGCGAGGGCCCATAGCATACAATTTACAAACCTGGCATCATGCCATGGCCCAAGAGTTAAACATGAATAATGTTGTCCATCCGCTTGCCCTAAGTGGTGGACTTTAAGTTCAAATTTGTTTATCACACACCACTAAAATTGTCTAGCTAAAACTCTAGCATTCACTACATACATCATACTTGCAGGGATCATTGGTCACAGAGTCAGGGAGGGGCAAGGGGGGGGGGGAGACATTTAAAAATAAATCAAAACAAACCATTTCCATCCAAAGTACAGTTATGTAAAGCTGTAATACAAATGTTGACCCTTCCTGTTGTACACCGTGGACAATTTATGGTCACAGATTATTATAAATTGCCATTATGTATTTGCATATTACAAGGAAAGACTGGCTGAATTGGTTCACTGTAGCACCCACAGCTGTTGTTTGCAGAGAGGTGTGTACACAAACATTCACGTAACTTCTATTATTGTTATTCAATTATTGTATGCCTGAGTAAACAATGGAATGGCACAGTTGCGAGGTTGAACTGAGCGACGTGGACAACAGTATTTTTCAGAGGATTGCAAATTTAGGCAGTCTTTGAACTTACAAAAACACAGCGCTTACATCTTCAGATGATTCCATCTTCAAATATAATAATTCAAACTGAGAGTTGTTGATACAGGAAAAAGCTTGTAATGACACAAAATTAATTTATCTTGATTGAATATCATTTGTGAGAGCTCAAAATGTGGGGGGGGGGGGGAGAGTCACAAGACCACAGACCTTGTAGTTAAAAATTGTTTACTCAACCCAGGATGCAATTTCGTATCTTTGAATGGGCAAGGCCATTTTCATTTCGCAAAGGGCACTTCCATTGTAAAATCTGAACGTCAATGGGACACTTTTGAGGGGGCACCAAGGCCAACACCAGGGGCACGGCAGGCCATCCTCCATAGCGTCAATGTAATTCAAGACCTGTCAACTCACCTTGTTTTTTTTAAATAGCCAGAATCAAACCTCTTGACATAGTTTTATAGGGCCTATTTTGTATTTTGTTTTACTGTTTTATTTGAACCAAGCATGAAGATCCCATTCATGAGTTTATCTCAATACTCAAGAGAATTGAAAGGTGTTTCATCAAATTGAAAGTCAACATTTGGACATAATTTGTTTCGGTTCCAGATAAATAAATTAAAAAGTTCAATGTATTGTTATAGTATACACAAGATCGCCAAAACTCGTCTTACATGTATCTTAGTTTAAAGTCACCTGGAAATATAAATTTTTTTCTTTCAAACATAAGAGTATATGCTTACGAACAATAAAACATTTTTTTTAGTAATTGTTTGTCACGATTTATATGTTTACAAAATATATAAAGTTGTTTTGGGGGCTGACTCCGCCTACCCCTTTTGTGACGTCAATCGAGGCAGACTTTGCCTGCATCCGTATAGTAAACACACGTGCAAAGTACATGTACGTCTAAGTCGTGAGTTGGTACATTTCAAAAAGTGTTTTTCTGCATTCAGCAGCAATACACCTGGTCGGCATTGCCGGAAAAAAACAATTTTTTTTTTTGGAAACGTACAAACTCACAACTTGGTCCGGACATGTACTTTGCAATTGTGTATACTCTCTGCATTACAGGCAAATTCTTAAATTTGTAAATAACATGAGAACTGATTTTTTAAAACCTTAGTTAACTTAGTTTATTCACATTCCACTCATCAAAACACATATATTAGTGACAAAAAATTTATTTTGAAAATATACCACTTCCAGGTGACTTTAAAGGGAATGGGGGGCTTTTTGTATGACAAAAAAACACACAAATGTCCACAGATTTACATTATACTTTATGGTTTGAAGCTAGGTCTACTGATTGTAGAAAGCTTGGAATCCTTTAATTTTTGTTTGCTGACGTGCTGTAGTTTTTCAAAAAAATTGCAAAACAATGTCACAAAAATAATTGTTGTCTCAGGAGACGGAAATTATGTCTTATCCAACGTATTAACGAACTCTCCAGAAAACACTGCAATTTCAGACTTTTATCTGAATTCAGACCTATTTGTCAAACCTGCATGAGAATTTTTGTTATTGTTTTTCTTCACCCAGCTACACAGCTAACCAGAACCACCAGCAGTGATTGTAATTTACTGCTGTGCTGGTTCTTTATACCACTGTTGGATTCCTGGTCTTTGCTTGGAAACATCTCTGGTTCCCAACCATAGTTAAGCCATCCCAAATGTAAACACTCCAGTTGGGACTGATCCAAACAACAGTTGGGACAATTCTATAGTTGGGACGGAATAGTCTTATGGCTGGCGACTGTGGTAATTCCGATAATAAAACTGAGCTATAACAGCCTGACATAAGCTCTCCATAAAAGAGATTTACACATACTTTATACCCGCAAGTTTGCTATTTAGTTTCTTCTAAGGTGGGCTAAGTCAGTCCTTACCTTCGGCTGTTCCCCATTTTCATTTTCTTCCAATTTCCTCATTGCGACCTGGACAACATTCACTTGTCAACCGATTACCAAGTTCTAAAAGTCTGCAATTGACGCAGGTCCTACGTTGTACTTTTAAACTGTGCAGTAAGTGACGTTTGATAGAATTGAGCCTTTGAAACTCATTCATTCACCTTTGTAATCAATAAAGAACACAACTGGTTTGAATGAGTGTGATGGGTGTGCCCATAGCTATCAAAGCTCTCTGTGGGAGGCTAAGTTTGGACCAGACAGCATGAGGTAAATTTGAAAGGCAAAGCCCCATGGTGAACAAAACACTAACGACTAAACCGAAACGCATCAGTTTATTTGGACGCATCACTGCATTTGATATCTTGCCTAAATGCTAGACACAGTACAGTAGTACAGTATGGGTGAACTGTGGCAGTGTGTGGGGGGGGGGGGGATTTCAACCATTCAACTGTGATCTGAGCTGTGGTGTTTTTAACCGAACTTTAGTAATAATGGTGGTGAAATTGAAAATAGAGGGGGGGGGGAATGTTTGGAGAATGTTTTTTATCTACACACTAACACTTTGTCGACTGTGCTTTGACAGATGTGTGTGTAGTTTTTAGTTACCTCCCTGTTTTTCACAGACAAACCCAAAACGTACAGCAAAACCATAGAGCAAGGACCAGGGCCCAATTATAGAGCCGAGTTTTAAAAAGCACAAAATATTGCTGAACAAATTTCTGCTTCAGGTTTACCACATACCAGCTTCGGATGAAAACCATAAGTTCTGATTTATTGCGGTGCATAGCTTCTTGTTGTGCTTTTAAAAGCAGCTCTATGAAATTGGGTCCAGGCAAAACTAACAATTACCTTTTCACACAGGTACTGGCACTGGCAGGACAGCCTTGAAAGTTGAATGAAAGGTAGCCTATTGATTGTGTAGGTCCTATTGTTGAGGTTGTACTCTTCATCACCACATGTCCGTTCACGCTCGGTGCAGAAGCACAATAAATAGCCTAGTGTTTGGGAGCTCCGTGTCCCGTGTCCCTTATGTTGCTCCTAAACTTAAAAGTGAATGAACCACGCTGCTCGGCTTGTGCCTGGGCGGGTGACACACCCACAACAGAATCTTAAGTTTTACAGCAAACAACTTGAGAGATTGGGTCAGAGTTTATTGCCCAGCAGATGAACAAAAGTAATCACCAAATTTCAGCTCGCTGTTTTTTTTCATCTTAGAAAATATGTAGGCTGAAGAAATGAAAAGAGAAACGGTCAATTTGACATAACATCATATCATGCCATCACTTTTTTCAGCAATGAACCATAATACAAGTTTTTTTTTATAAACTTCAGAAGTAAATGATCTTAGAAACTGCACCTCATTTCTCGTTCTCTTCTGCATTTCTGAAATCAGCGGTCGAACGAAGCAGCGCCCTCTATCGAGTAAAACAAACCCAAGATGGCGGCGCCCATGGTTCGTCAAATTTTGGCACAGAGAGCAAGGAACTCACGGGTTTTCTCGTCTTACAGGAGTTCCTTTTCAACAGAAACTAGCCAGTCGAAACCGAACGAAGTAGACGAGCTTGTGAATAATCCATACCTTGACAAATATGCCGAAAAACTTCAGAAAGTGGAAAGGTACGAAGTTGGATAAAAGTGACCGACCGATCCCCCCCCCGGGGGGAGGGGCATGGGGGTAGTGGGGAGTGTCGGTCAACTATGTTGGCCACAAAAGTGGGGCTAGAGGGGTGGGGACTCTACCTTACCTACTCTGCTGACTTAAGGTTATTAATTAGAGGTACTCTACTGACTCTGCTGACTTGATTGTAATACAATTTGTATGTAATAAAATAGTTGCGATATAACGTAAAAACCCTCCTGCCGACGGCGGTCGGTCGGAGGGTTGCGTTTGTTTAGATGATCTTCCCATCAACATGATCAAGGGAACTCGGCAAACTTCCACAAGGGGATATAAACACCAGGCAACAACCAATCTCTCTCAATAGTCATAGTCATACAAACATTGGTTTAACGTCTGTGATTATGAATTGCACAAAATCAAGAAATTGTGATTCAGTAACTAGACGACAATATTTATTCTAGTCATTGTGAAATCAGCAGTTAACTGGGGGATTCGAACCCACAACCTTGTGATTGCAAGTCCTGCAGTCTAACCACTTAACCACGGTGACCTTATCGCATCTAGTAATAAAACTGGTAATCCTGCAGTGTAATGTGAGGCTGCCTTCCCTTTGTAATATTTGTTTGTTAACGTTGGTAAAAAAAGAAAATAACAGTGAGGTTGTTGTTGGTTATTCTAGATTTCCTAGAACTAGGACTCCAAGAGTATATTATACTCTTTAGCCAATAGCCTGAGCACCGAGTCCTAGAACTATATGATGTCTAAATGGAGGTTCGTACTGCTATACGACAGCGGAATGAACTGCTAATTACAAGTCATATTCATAAGGAGTAGTGTAGCCTGTTCCAAACTGAAGTAGATTTTTTTTAGATGTAAGTTTATAGCTGGCTATATAGATCCATAGAGGTATAACGCTGTAAAACAAGATATAGGTTCTCTGGGAAATGGTGAACATAAAAAATGAGTCGCCAGATAATACAGACTGGTTACCAACTACAACATTGATGATTTAAGAATGATTATTTGTTTCTTATCTAATAATTACAGCTCTGATCCAGATTCTTTTAAATCCAAGTTGGTAGACCTTAAAGAAGCGAAGAAGAAGAAAAAATGGAGAGATGAACAAGAGCCACTCCAACCCGCTGTAAGTTTCTACAGAAATAATAACTTGATTGAAAACATTTTCCCCGAATGATTCGTTTAAACCACCAGCACTTTATTGGATTACAAATCGAACAGCACAATTACTTAGCTCCAATTACAGGTCGAATAAGAACATTTAGTCTCAGATTGGTAATCAAAATTGCGAGAGAATAATGATAGAAAAAACACCCTTGTTGCACAAATTTGTGTGCTTTCAGATGCCTAATAAAAGGCTTCAGGCCTGAGGTCTTTTAATATTTGAGTGTGAAATTACCTCTTTCTCAAAATCTATGTTACTTCAGTGGGAGCTGTTTTTCACAATGTATTATACTATCAGCAGCTCTCCATTGCTCATTACCAAGTAAGTCTGTATGCTAAACATTTTTTGAGAAATGACCAATAGGAGTGTCCAATGTCTTATAACTAAAACATTTTATTCACTTATATTTATCAGAAATCTGCGAAACCTCAGCCCAAACTTCCCAAACTTCTCAAGCCGTCCAAGGACAATCTCCCTAACAAAGTAAGTATTACAGCCATATGGATCCCTCTGCAGTATGACATTTTAGGCATTAAAATTCCATGGTGCCCATAATTTTGGCCTTGGTGCCCTTCAAAATGTTTCTTCAATTAAGGCTAAAGTGGTCTTGCCCTCAAAATGATAACATTTGAGGCCTGGTATTTTAACTTGTAGTTCTTGAACAAATATTATGGTCCGTATGCCATATCCAACTTTGCTTTCGGTCTTGTTGGATTTCAATCAGGCTTGTGTGATCATTTTTAATGTTATGAATGCATCTACACAGTACACAATCAACCCTCCTACTGTCTGACCATTCAATATCATCCACTGTGGTTTTCAATGATAGCATCAATGCATAGTCAACCCTCCTAAAAACTTAGCTGACTGTTTTTTTTGTCAAATGTTTTTTTTCTTTCTAGGGGTTAGATGCCGTCATGAAAGTTGATCTGATTCGAGATTTGCCTAAAGCAGAGATTCAGAAGGTAAGTTCAATATGGTGAAACGTTGAATCAATCCTATAAAAGACAAAGAATGTTGTCGCCTCTATCATGCCAATGGACTTATTATGCTTCAGAAATGAGCAAGATACCAGCCACTAATTTGACATGTGACATGCTAGTTTGGATGGTAATTTTTTTCTGGTAAGCAAAGTTCTGTTGTGCTTAGCTACTTGTGGGCCCCAAGCCCATGATCATGAAGGGTAATATCTTAAAGACACTGTACACTATTGGTAATTGTCAAAGACCAGTCTTATCACTTGCTGTATCTCAACATGTATAAAATAATAAATCTGTGAAAATTTGAGCTCAACCGGTCGTCGAAGTTGCTAGATATTAATGAAAGAAAAAACACTCTTGTTGCACCATGGTCACACGAAGTTGTGTGCTTTCAGATACTTGATTTCGAGACCTCAAATTCAAAATCTGTGTTTTATACTATCAACCTCTCCCCATTTCTCATAATCAAGATAGGTTTTATGATAGTAATTGTTTTGAGTAACTACCAAGTGTCCACTGCCTTTATCTCTTAATAAATAGAAAAGAAAAAAAATACCCAGCTGGCCAAGATCGTCACTATTATTCCTGATTAAACTACAAAGTTGTTTGTTAAAGCCGGGAAAAAAAACATTGAAACCAACTAATGTTACAGACCCTGATCTAAAATATCTGGTTCATTTAAGGCGGTACTTTGTTCAGGAGTGTATAGATTATAGATCAAGATTGATTAACATTGACTATTCTGATTTGATTGATTATTGATTCCTCTAAATTTGTCTCTGGTTAGATTTGGACCCAGTACCACTCCAAGAGAGATTGCATCAGTGCCGTCATTCCAGTAAGTTTTGTTTTTCCTTTTTGGGGGTTGTACAAGACAAGTTAACAAGGGTGGGATTTGAACCAGTGGCCTCCAGATTAAAATGTTGGCCCTCTAACTAGCCCTGGATCTGGATCAGGTCAATATTCTCAACGCTCTGATTAGAGCCAAACCATAAGAGAAGATGATGAAGAAATTTCAGTTTAAAACTGGGTGGAAACCCCCTAGGAGAATTATTCCAGGGAAAACCCACGCAGTCAAGTAAGGACTGAAAATCCACATAGTGCCCAGGTGGGAGCACTGAAATTGGGCTTACCACTTAAGTTGGGCCAATTATCTGGGTCTTTACACAAAGTAATTGAAATTGTGATTATTTTATATTTTGCTGGAATGTCATTTGTTTTTTCCCCGTTTATTTCTCCTTCATTGCAGGGCACAGTTTATGACAAGATTCACAAGATGTCGCTGGAAAATCCCTTGGTAATGTTTATAGTAACAAGTTAATAACAAATTCTTTTAAAACGCAAACTGTCTCTATACCCTTTACATTAGTGCCATGGTCATATGGCCAAAACATCCCTTTAATCTTTCTCAGCTCCTTGGGAGTATACAACCTATTATGGGCAACCCTAGTGGGAGTGGATGATGGGGGAAGCAATCATATGGTGCGTTTGATTACCTTCCATGGGTCGACCCGGTCTGGCCTCGGTACATGTACGCTCGAATAGCTTTGACATAATTCCAGGGGCTCACCCGGTACAGCCACAAGTGCCATGCTTGTGGAGTGGGTCACTTGGGGCTGGCCTGAGGTGCATGATGTCACCACGAGAGGGTGAATGATCGTTCGATTAGCTCTTGTCAGGGGCTCACTCGAGTGAGCACCGTGAGGTCGACACAGGGAAGCTAATCGAACGCACCCAGAGTTAAGTGTCTTGCTCAAGGACCCAAGCGCCTTGACCAGAATTCGAACCCACACTCTGATGGCTCGGCCACCAGAGCTCGAGTCTGATGCACATAAAAAACGCTCAGCCACGACACACAAAAATAACTTTGACTACAAAGTACTTTATGTAGAGTCTGTGCTTCAAGTTGTCACTGCAAAGCTTACTTACTTTCACGTCCAATAGTAATGATAATAACAGACAATTTATATTTTCTTTCTGTTTTGTTTCTGTTTACAGTTCCTGTATCCAGTACCCAAGAAGAGTGGTTATGAGTTCTTCTTTGCCCAGTTTGATAATCACATGTGTTATTTCACATCTCTTATTAACTACCAGGTAGGTTTGACCTTATACATTGATGTCATCATGCCGCCATCTATAACTATGAGTTCTACTACTTGATTTTTCAGATTTTGTGGGAGACTTCTCAGTTCTATTTGTACATCTAGGGAGTTGTTCTTTATCGGCATGTTAACCCCAAGGTCGCAGGTCCAAATCCCACTGTAGTCACAAAAATGGGTTCAACACATAGTCAATTCAAATTAACCCAGTCGGTTTTCCTTGTTGTTTATTCTTTTATATATTTTTTGTGTATTATTTAAGAAAATAAGAAAATTTATTTTGTTTTGATAACTTTTTCATTCAGGCATACCAGGAGAATGCCCCAGTTCTTCTAAGTCTGACGCATTTTACTGAATTACAGGCAGAGAAAGGTTGGTCTTTGACTCTTTTTTCGTTGTTCATCCTTTGCTGTTTTCTGACAACTTTCTGCCTCTGTATTTTCAGGTCTTTCTACATGATTGCTTGTGTTTCTCCCATGTACTTGAATGTGTGTTTTGTATTGATTATTAAAGGCACGGTACTCCAAACTCTGCAAATAAAACTCTTTACTCTAGTAATTTTATAAAACAATAATGTGATTTGAGTCTGTGTCACAACATAAAACCCTATACTAAAAATGCTTAGCACTAGGCCATGAACTATGGCGTGTCATGGCTTAGTGGTTAAGAGCACCGTATTCAAGCTCTGGTGTTTCAGATCATCAGAGAGTGGGTTTGAGTCCCAGTCGTGACACCTGTGTCACCCCGGGAGTCGCCCCGGTGTTCCTAGTTTGATTGGCAGCATGTTGTACCACAGCACCTTGTGTAAACCATTACATGGTGCTATGTAAAAGGAGTAGGTCTCATAATTAAAACCAGGGGTTGATTTCACAAAGAGTTAGGACTAGTCCTAACTTAGGTCTAGTCCTAGGAGATATTCAAATTGCATGGATAGTCCTAAGTTAGGACGAGTAACTAGTCCTTACTCGAGATAAGACTAGTCCTAACTCTTTGTGAAATCCACCCCTGGTCCCACATACCTTGCAGGAAAACATTGTATGTGGAAGTTCATGAGCGTCACTGAGTGACGGATATGCACGCTAAATAAGAAGCCACTATTGTTATTATTATTAGTCTTGTACTGTCCACTTTGGAAAAGAATACCCTCCGATAAAAACTAAGCCTTGGGTTTGAACGATGTCATTTGACAATTGTGTTTAGGTGTGGTGCTTATGAGCGTCACTGAATCTCAATTATATTAACGCTATATAAGAAGCCACTACTGTTATTATTATTAGTCTTGTACTGTCCACTTTGGGAAAGAACACCCTCTGATAAAAAATAAACCTTGAGGATTTAACAATGCCATTTGACAACTTTGTTTTTTAGGTGTGGTGCTCATGCGGGGAGAAATGGACACAAACCTGTTGGTAAGCTTTCACATAAATACTTCAGAACTATCACATTTTCCCCCTCAAAAAACATTTGAGGTACATGATGTGTTCTTAACATAAATCCAACCCAAGTAATATGCCTGTGATTTTTTTTTCACAGAACTAGGGGAAAGAACAGAGTATACAGTGCTAACACACATTGGCGTATATGGATAAAACCAAAATTTTTATTTTTTATCCCCAATGAAAATTTAACATCTATTAAATCGTTTGCAGTACCCGCTGCTAAAACATGGCAATCACTGTGGTCTAGTTGGTAAGACACTGCTCTAGAAGTGCAAGGGTCGTGAGTTCGATACCCAAGTAACATGCCTGTGATTTGATTCCAGACTTGGGGGAAGTACTGAGTACACAGTGCTAACACACATCGGTGTGGGTAATAACTAAATTGATCATGTTTTTTTTCTTTTTAACTTTAACAGAGTGTTCAGGATGCGCAGTTCTTAGCCAATGAGCTTCAGCTCTACTACGCCACGGATAACGCAGAGCGACAGCAGCTCTTGAAAACTTTCAATCACAACCAGAAGCAATTCAAGCACACTGATGTCATTGAGCAGTTACAAAAGACTACATTTGAGCTGCCCACATCGACGCCAAGCGAGAAAGGATCATAACCCTATTCTGTGGGGCTAGACATTTTTAAAATTGAGGGAAAGTTACAGAAGAGAATGTTCGATCTACCCACATGGAGCCCCAGCGAGAAGGGATCATAAAATTATTCTGTGGGGGGTCATCATTGTTTCTTATCAAGGGAAAGTTATACAAGAGAAAATGGATCATAACATTATTCTGTGGGGGTTATCATTGTTCTTAACGAGGGCAAGTAACAGAAGAGTACTATTGATCTACTCACATCGACCCTGGCGAGAAGGGGTCAAAACATTATTCTGTTGGAGTTGTCATTGTTCTTATCTAGGGAAAGTTACAGAAGAGTACGCTTATCTGCCCGCATCGTCACCCACAGAAAGGGATCATAACATTATTCTGTGGGGGTGGACATTGTTCTTATAAGTCTGCATTTATACATTTAAGAAGTTCAGCCCCAAGCCCTAGCTGAATTTTCAGACGCCCTTTTCACACTACTCTGTTTCCTGGGGCGGGGAGTAACGGCCGGCCCGTTCACACTTAGACTGCTTTACCCCTGATCTACCCCAGCCAATGGGTGTGTAACCCCAGGAAATAGCTACCCCTGCCTGGGGAGGGGGTAAGCGGTAAAACTCCAGGTTAGTCTTGAACGTGCAACCAAAACCATAGGGACCTGGGCAGAGACGGTGTGAAAGTAAGCAGGGGTAACCTTGGGGTAAAAAGCTCCCAAGGTCTCCCCTGGGCTGTATTCTACGGGAAGAGTGTGAAAAGGGGTAGAGTGTGGGTTTGTCATGAATAAAGAAGAAACATTTGGATTTTAAACGAAGAACTCTGTACTTGTTTGCTTTTTTTTAAAAGTGTAAGAAGGGACTCTGCCTGCCATGTTTTAATTTTTACAAAAAATTATCATATCTGGGTAAACAGATAAATAAATAATAATATAAAAATAATAATCTATAGCCTTATACACATCTACCAACAAGGTTTCTAAATTAACCGACCAAACAAAAACTTTTAAAGAAGCATTCTCGTTTTTTGTGATAAGGTCAATTTATGTCTATATGGAAGTTTCAAGGTTCAGGGGAAACACGGGGGCAAACATCTTCTCTTAGCCAAACTGGGTTATTTTATGTGCATTACACAACACACAGTACCCATGGCTTTACGTCCCATCCAAAGGACAAAGTATCTTGCTCAAGGACACAAACGCCACAAGCGAGACTCAAACAAGCGCTCTATCGAAACAGAAAGTTTGACTAATTGTGTCCATACACCAAGTTACACCATGCTGTTGTTGCACCATGCCAACCAAGTTAGTGTAAACAAAATAGTGATAATAATCTTACATACATGTAGCGCTTTATCACATCCCTTGGTGTGTATGGAGGGGCTCAGTAATTTGTCCTACAAGGTATGTGAAGGCAGGAGGTACATTTTGAAGTATGAGACCTATTCCTTAAAGCACCATGTAATGGTTTACAAGGTACGGCGGCGCAATATGCTGCCAATCAAACAAGGAACACCATGTCTTTTTGATAAGTGCACTGTTTTTTTTACGTGCGTTACACAAAACATGGGACCAACGGCTTCACGTCCCATCGGAAGGACGACGCAATGGTTAAGTGTCTCGCTTTAAGGACACCAGTGTCACAACTGGGACTCGAACCCACACTCTGCTGAAGAGGAACACCAGAGTTTGAATTCGGTGCTCCTACCGCTCGGCCACTACACTTCATAACAAAATAAACACAGATGGAGACCATCTTAAAAATATTAAACTGGTTTTTTTTATAACATTTTTTTTGTTTGGTTCAATAGTAGCTGCTACAAAGGATTACGTATATAAACTTTAAACACTTGTTGGCGCTACCAGCCAAGGTGGCACATCAATTCACTATACAATGTAATAATAATTTAAACGCCAATCCTTCTACATTTTGTACCAGTTTTACTGATCCTGTCTAAAGCCGTGTTCTTAACTTACTGCCGCAAATTGTTAACTTACTGGTCCAAGTAATAACGTAATATTCTGGTAACTTAACAATACTGTCACATGACTTCTGTTAGACCCCTTGCGTAGTGCGAAATGCTACACGGAAGCTGAGCTCACACGCGCTGTATTAACAAATAGCATTACTTTTTAATGTATTAATTACATCATTGGTAATTGTTGATTTTTGTGGATAGAACATTACTTCAAAGAGGAGCATTTTGAACAATGTTTTATACTATCAACATCGCTCCATTATTCTTTACCTATTAAGTTTGTATGGTCATTAATTTGTGAAGTAATGTACCAAAAGAAATACCCTGCATTTAAATGCTAAGTATATTCGTACTTCGAAACGGCTGTATAATTTAAAATTGAAGTTCATTGTAATACTCATTATATTTTCAAAGAATTTCATAAGCTTCACAGAAGCTTATTTCTTTAAAAGTTTAAATATGTTTCTATGAAAGGTAACAAACCATTTTAAAATATAAATGTTCCATGATAATTCTACAAATTAGATAATTTATTAATGTTTTTCTTAATTACAATATAATCTTCTATGGGTCCGGATAAAACCAAGAATTTAATCCTCAAAATCTAAAAATGCTAATCTCCGTTTAGAAAAATTAAAATTTTACTCCCATTTTGTGTGAGTGTATCGTGGCGATATTTGCAACCCAAAGTATTGGATATCGTTGGAAAGCAATTTTCATTCTCAATCAATAAATGCTTATTTCCATTTTGAAAAGAAGAACAAATTTGACAATTTGTTATCGGGGTGATATTTGCAACCCCAAGTGTTGGATATCGTTGGGAAGCATTTTTCCTTCTGAATCTAGAAATGCTTACCTTCATTTTGAATTTTTTTGTTAATTTACTCTCGTTTGTGGGATTGGTGTCTGGGTGATATTTGCAACCCCAAGTGTTGGATACCGTTGGATGTTGTAAGAAAGCAATCTTTCTAAGTCTAGAAATGCTTATCTCCATTTTGAGACATTTAAAATTTAACCTTGTTGTTGGATTGGTGTCTGGGTAGTATTTGAAACCCAAACCCAATATTGTTGGAAAGCTCTTTTATTTCTGAATCTAGAAATGCTGACCCCCATTTAGAAAATTACTCCCAATTATGCTCATTTTGTGATGTTACGTCCCATATGTCAATGAACTATTTACAGCAAAATCAATGCCACAAGTATATTAACTTCAAATAGTAAATATTTGTACATGAAATGTTCAACACAATATCAACTCCAAATAGACTCTTAATATTTAGCGTCACACACATTGTAGAGAAAGTAACATAGAAGGAAATGAAACTAAACACACAAACACATACCAAAGTGCTATCCCTGAAATATTACTGGAACATTAGTTACAGAAAGCATATCGGTTCAAACAAGTTATTGCTTTAAAGTTATACAGATGCACTTTCTGGGCAAAAAACTTCCCTTACTAAAAGGCAACATATCAAAGTTATATGGGATTTAAAGCAGTGCATGGTGACATAATTTTTATCAATGTATATTTGGTTTGCATTAACACCATGTGTACTATCTACTTGTTGGCAGATTATATTCTTTGAGACACACATTTTCCACAAGTGCAATTTTGTGCCGAGCAAGGGGTTAAGTACATAGGATTGTGATCTCACAATCTTATGTACAACAGATTTAACATCACAAAAAAAAATCATTCTCGTTAAATGTATAAAATATTTTAAATATCTTTTTGGAAAATAATTTGTTCGGATTACTCTATAATTTGCATTCACCCTTACAACTTTCCCCAAGTTCAGTGTAAAAATAAAGTTGAAGTTATGGAAAGGTTTGCGATAACACCATGTAATGATTATCTCTTAATAAGTTGGGGTGGTTCTGAAAAGATTTGTTGGTTTCAACTCTCAAAACCACCATCCCCACTTCAGGTGACCTGACACAAACATGAACTAATAAACCTGTGAAAGTTTAAGCTCAATCAGTCATCGGCGTCACAAGAATATATTGAAGAAGAAAAAAACAATTGCTGTTTTCAAACATCCAATTTCGGAATCGCTGATTTCAAACATCCAATTTCGGAACTTGCCAGATCAAAATTGTTTGTTTTACTTTTTTCTAAAACTAAAGCATTTCAGGCAAAAATATTTCAAGGGAAGTTTTCCACCATGGACATCTATTATGATACCAGGTAAGTTATGTTAGTATATGTGTCAATTTAATCTACATGTATGTAAACTGGTGATAACCTCTTCTCTTAAACGATAAGTGTAATGGTTTCCAAGTATTTGTGCATTACACAGCAACACACAGGACCTATATAAAAAAAGGTTTTACATCCCAGCCGCAGCACGAAGCAGTCTTAGCTAAGGGTCTTGCTTAAAGGCACTGGATACTATTGGTAATTACTTAAAACAATTGTTAACAACTTACTTTTACCAGCAATAGAGAGCTGTTGATAGTATAAAACTGAGAAATGGCTCCCTCAGGAAGAGAAATGGGTTAATTCTCACTCAATAATAATAGACTTCAGGCCTGGAGCCTCTTTTTTGGCATCTGAAAGCACACAAATCTGTGCAACAAGAGTATTTTCTCTTTTATTATTCTCTTGCAACTTTGATGACCAATTGAGTAAAAAAAAAAACATTCACAGGTTAGTTATTTGAAGAGAGAATACTGGTCTTTGACAATATCCAATGGTGTCCCAGTGCCATTACTGAAAAAAAAAAATGTTGCGCTTAAAAATGTTTCAGAAACTACATTACTTTATTTAGAGGGAGCCGTTTCTCACAATGTATTATACTATCAACAGCTTTCCGTCGTTTGTTACCAAGTAACTTTTATCAGTAAAAATTACTTTAGTAATTACTAATAGTGTCCACTGTCAAGTACCTTTAAGACTTTGAAATGCCTTCAAAACAAAACCTAGAAATTGGGAGGATATTAGAGGGTTGGGGTTTTTAATGCCGTCTCAAAATCGACACTAAAAGAGTGTTAATAAATACTTGTTCACAGCATGCAAAGAAAATATACACTCTTAAGTAAAACCCATGCTAAGCGACAGAAACCAAAAAAGATAAATAAATACAGGAAATCAACCTCATGACCTAAGAAGTCAATTATTGTTTCTCTTTACAACAAGAGAACAGTGCTCAAGATAATAAAAACTTAAACCATGGTAGCAAGAATAATAATACTACTAATAATATTTATATTTTTTTGTTAAAGCTTCAACTCCACATAAAAATGCCCACATGTAGGTATAACTACAAAAAAAAATCTTCCTTGGCACATAAAAGTAAATATTTTGATGATAAACCTAAACGGCTATTAACTTTACACTTGGAGATCCAAGTGACTGGAATGCCCTCCCCCAGAACATAATAGAAATGGATTTTATATAGCGCTTGATCACAGCCAGATGGGTGTATCAAAGCACTTCTGACATTATTCAATTCCTTAAAACCATCTCGGAACTGCGAGTTACCGCAAGTTACTGCGCGCCAAGCTAATCATTCACATAAACCATCTCTGCCCTCACAGGTACCCATTTTACTCCCGGTAGGAGAGAAGCAGTTATGGTTAAGTTTCTTGCTAAAGGACACAAGTGTCATTCTAACCCGCATCCCGATGACTTAACCATCTAAACTTGAGTCCGATGCTCTTATCCGCTCTGCCTTGACACCCCTATAATGGAACTGCTTACAGTGGAGCAGTTCAAGGGAGTCACATTTTATCGCGTCAGTGCAACAAAGAATAAGTTCGAGCGCACACATTTAGCTGACCCATGATTGACCACTGACTAGCAATGCGCAGTGACGCACTCACTTAAAGACACTGGACACTATTGGTAATTGACGAGTCTTCTCACTTGGTGTATCTCAACATATGCATAAAATAACAAACCTGTGAAAATTTGAGCTTAATCGTTCATCAAAGTTGCAAGATATTAAAGAAAGAAAAAAGACCCTTGTTGCACCAAGGTCACACGAAGTTGTATGCTTTCAGATGCTTGATTTCAAGACCTCAAATTCTCAATCTGAGGTCTCAAAATCAAATTCGTGGAAAATTACTTCTTTCTCGAAAACTACGTCACTTCAGAGGGAGCTGTTTCTCACAATGTTTTATACTATGAACCTCTCGTAATCAAGAAAGGTTTTATGCTCATAATTATTTTGAGTAATTACCAATAGTGTCCACTGCCTTTAAACTTATTTGGAAGCCTATCAACCATCAGTACCACAGTATTCGACACTTCCAAATGGTCGACCACAGAAGTCAACCAATGGTCTACCAGCCTGGGTTTGAGTCAAAATAGTCAACCTTTTAATAACCACGGAGCGCACTCGTACTTGCTCAAGGTCTTAACTCTAAATTTCTCAGCAAGTGAACATTGTATTCAGATGAAACTTTCAAATATGACTTTTATTAAATCTTTCTCTGTAAATTTTGCTGATAAATAAGCATTTTACTTTAAATATGAAATGATCGTTTCATCCTAAAAAAAAATTTAATGTTGTGAGCCATGATCAGACACCAAGGAGAGATGCGGCGGAAAATGTACTGCTTATATTTTATAACAAAAAAAAATGCCCAAATGTTTCTCAACGTATTCAGCTTTAAGTAAAGCAAACTTGTGACTATCAACAAGATAGCAAATAAATTTCCACTAAGGTTTCTTAAGTATATGGGATTTGAGGCATTGCTTGGTGGAGTATCAATGTATATTTGGTTTGCAGCTACTTGCCCTTTAAAAGCAGGGCAGTTCTTTAAAAGCAGAGAAGTCTCCCGAACATCCGTTAAATCTACTCAGTGGTAGTAGAAAAAAGAAAGACAGTTCTCTAAGAACAAACTCTATCTGGCAAGTAGATACACACATGGTGTTATGACAAACCAAGTGTATAAATTCTTTTGAGAACTTATCGTGCTGTATATTCTACTACCGCAGAGAAGACTTTTCAGAATTCTGGAGGTTCTAGGGTAAAAAAGCTCCAAGACACAAATGATGTTTGAAGTTTTAACATGACATGGATACTTATAAAAATTTGGGTGCAACCGTTTTGTACATCTCCTTGGGGAGGAGTGTTGGCTATGAGAAGAGCCAATAGTGTGGTCCTCCATGTACACTGATCGTTTTACGTTTTACGAGTCAGAGATTATGATAATGATAAATATTTCTAACAGCGCCTGCTGCGAATCTTGCATACATATTTCTTGGTTTCTCAGTAGGATTTGAAACTTCACAAGGTGGCAAAGAATCTTTTTGAGATGTGTTGCTTATAGCTACAGGGGTGGATTTCAAAAAGAGTTAAAACTTAGTCTTATCTCACTCGTCCTAACTTAGGACTAGCCACCAGTTTTTACTAACTCCTCAGACTAGTCCTAAGTTAGGACTATCTTTGTGAAACCAACCCCAGGATACTTGTAAGAATAAGGTGTGGTATCTAGATGCTGTTTGTCCCCCAGATGATCCTGCCACAGGGGTAGTGATGCTTCAGCGCTCTGTACAGCTCATCAGAGTGCTCTTGGTCTCGAGTCTCCACCACGCACTTCACCTGTTTCAATCAGTAAAATACTTTGTCACACAAAAGAAGATACTTTACGCTTTAACTGTACGCTTTAACTACATGTAATATTCAATTCAATTCAATTCTAAAAACTTGAATCATCCTTAATAGGCAATTACATAAGTTGATCAGCTCCATATAAAAACATTAAGTGTTATGGCAAGAAATATACAACATACAATTATTTAAAATTGTAAATATTATTTGACAAAATGATAAAGCAGATATGTAAAAATGCGTCAAACCACAGCAATTATATACAAGTAAAAACATATAAAAAACATTAACTGAATGTTCATTATCTACATATATGCAAAGTTCTAGGGAGTGTAAAATAAAGGTCACAGGTCATACAGTGCATTCTTGTGTTGCTTATTTTAGACTTGTTATTTATGCGTAATTTTAGACTTGTTATTTAATCCGTACAGAACTGGGTGTTCTCGTAAGGAAATCAAAGGGAACATTAGGAACTGAGACAGACAGATCTGAGGGAAGGTTTTTTTTATTTCATTTTTTTTAAGGAGCAAATGTGAACAATAAGCCCAACAGACATTGACATGGTCAATGAACAGAATGAAATTTTTGAGTCAGACTGAAGGATCTTAAAAGAAGAACTCTGATGGGCTAATCAAATGGTTTACTGCAGCTCAGATTTACCAGAAAAAAATAACAGAAAAACAAATATATATGGTACAGCGAGAACATCGAGTGCAAGCTGTAGCTCCAATCATATAAATGGAAGTTTTGTTAAATTATTTGTGTTATATTTATGCAAGTTTGCCCCAAACAAGGTTTAAAGGCACACTAGGTAAGGGGCTACAAGAAGAACATGTTTAAACATGAACATAACTCAGGAGAGCTGGAGGCAGGAATTGATATTCACCGCAAAACAGTCCAGATTGTAGGATGGGGGACATGCTCCAGGCAAGGAGATCCAAAGAGATGCAGTACGTGGAATAAAGGTGATCTAGAAATGATCGTGGCCGAGTGGCTTGGGTTTTGTGACATACTTTATTTCAAGACAAGTACAGGATTAGTAAAACAAAATTTGGCCCATAAAGGGTCTTGTTTATCTGGGTAAACATGTCTCACTGAATAATCTTGTTTACTAATAAACAACTCACCTGGACATTAAATATTTCACTCTTCAGAAACGCTCTCTCGTGGAAGATATCCTTAATACTGAAAAACGAGATTCGATAGAAAAAATAGAATAATTAAAATCTGGAAATGAAAACAAAGTTACAGCGACTTTCATATAATAATATATTTTAAATCAATACGAAAATTAAAAATCTTGTTTTAGAAGCTACTTTTGCCTGAAAATTATGCTTTAAAATCTGTGTGAAAAGATGCATCAAAATCTACCTAAACAAAAGACGCTCTGGTTGTTTCACAATAGTAAACCTAAAAATAACATAATTAAAAACATTGCCTGAAAAGATACATCAACATTTATGTGAAAAGATTGCATCAAAATCTACCTAAAAAAGGTGCTCTGATAATTTCAAAATAGTAAACCTACAATTAATACAATTACAAATAATTATACAAAAAGATAACCAAACTATGGAAAAGGAAACAATAACCCAATGAATCTAATAATGAATACAAACATGATAATACAGACATGAATCAAATATCAAGTGATACACCACAAGGGAAACTGACTGGGTAAAATTGTATACAAAGAAAAATAAATGAAGACAAATTTATTAGAGCAGGACTTGACCTCAAACGGCACCCCAACATTTCATTTTGTTTCATTCATTTATTAACTTCACAGATAAAAACAGAATCACAATTCTGATTGACCTTAGATTAGTTTTCTACCGAGAAACATGGTGTCCTGAAGAAAAGACAATATAAAAGGACATTAGATGAACATTAATAAAACATGGCTTACCGTATAAAAATATTGAACCAAACATACAATTAAAACTTTAAAAGCATGAATGGGTGTTACAAAAATACAAACTTGGTAAAAGATAGATTCTGGTTAATTAAAATGTAAAAAGCACTTTCAATAAAAACATGTTACAAGATATTAGAATGGGTAAGGCAACTTGAAAGCTAAACAGTTTTTGTCAAGGAGCCTACTTTGACCAACATTATTGGCAGAGTGCTGGCACGTTAATCTAGAGGTGTATCTCAGATCAATGCACAGTGGACAGTATTTTAAAATCTGTACTGGGCAGCATAATGTATTTGCTCAGAGTGCTTGGCAAAAATTGTGAGTCCTGGGCAGGCCCGCTCGGCACCGCCGCCCACCGCGGCTACAACACTGGTTATGAACTTACCTGATCCCCATGGAGCTAATAATATTGGCAAGTTCTGTGATACCTCCCGGCCTATCGCTGACTGTCACAACAAATCGTGCTAAGCGCCCGTCTGCTGCTAGACCCCTCTCTAAAACTCGACCCAGCACGGTCGTGTCTATGTTGCCGCCACACAATGGTATGGCTACCCTGTTGGATGATAAAGAGAAAACTATATTGAGTGTCATGGCCGAGGGGCTAAGGCGTCAAATTCAAGTTCTGGTAGTTAAAGGCACTGGACACTATTGGTAATTACTCAAAATAATTGTTAGCATAAAAAGGAGGTAGGTACGGGTATCATCCACTAGAAATAACAAGAATAATATATTTGATTTATATTGCGCCTAATTTAAAGTTATCTCTAGGCGCTTCACCAACAACTGAACAAAAAATAACCTGTTAAATTGTTTACAATTGACTGAATGATTAACACACAAGCAAGGTAATTAATGCTGTATACAAAAGTGGTGGGTTTTCAGGGCAGTTTTGTATACATGTTTTAAAGGAGGTGATTGACTGAGTGTGATGTGGGAGATTGTTCCAGGGCTTTTCAGGGCAGTTCATCAGACATACTTTAACTGCTCCGCAAACTTTCTCAACTCTCTGAAAAGCATACAACCTCAAGCTGATTGTAATAATGGGGTAAGGATCAACACTCTTACCTCTTGCCCTTGAGTTCGGGCAGCTTGTTTCCAATGAGGGCAGCTAACCCCGATGCCCCAGCCCCTTCTACGACAGCCTTCTCCATCTCAATCAGCCTCAGGATGGCCAGAGCAATCAGGTCCTCACTAAAATCGAACAAACAGGCGGGTAGCTTTACTATTAACATTCAATTCAAGTCTGATTTGAAACTTTGCATGGTGGAAATACGATTTACATGTAGTAACCAGTGGTAAAGGTTTACAGTAATACAATGTCATGGTAACCTGTAGATGAGTTGGGGCTGTTCTGGGGAAAAAACGTTGGTTTCAACTCGATGTTTCACTCAGTATGCTCTGATAGTCTTCTAGAAAAAAGGAAAAGAAAAAAGAAAAAAAAAGACGATCAGAGCATACTGATAGAACCTTGAGTTGAAACCAACGGTTCTTTACAGAACCACACATGGTATCAAAGCAAACATTCACTATTACATTCAATTCAATTCAATTCAATTCAATACAATACAATACAATTAAAATCAACAGCTATTTCATATCGCTCTTCCAAAGAAAAAAAAATATTAAATAGATAAGCAGAATGTTAAGCACAGAGGATGGAGATAAAATAGTTAATCTATGTCAACCAAATTTAAGAGAGTATGAGGCTGTCAGAAAAAAAAACATAACCAATAAGAAATAGGAAGTAACATTAATAATAAGAATTTATAAGCAATAATTTATATAGCGCCAAATCCATCGAAAAAGCATTGCTTCATGGCGCTGTACTGAGTAACATAAAAAATCCCATTAAACACAAGGTAATTATCAGAATTATTATGAAAGGTATGAAAATCAGTTTAAAAATCAGCAACAATCTACAAACGAAAAATGACAAGCAAACATAGAAATATGCAACATTTAACAATGCAAAGGTAAGTAAATGTAAAACAATAAGAACATGTTAATGCAAAGTAAAAAAATTCAATTAAGGAAAAACACAAGTCACAAAAATATTAAAGACAAAGCCATTATAAAACTTTACAAACTGATAAGGTCGGAAAAAGTTAATAGTTAATAAGAATTCATAATTAATACAGAGACAATACAAATACATGTATATTGATAAATATGGATAAATATGAAGGTTGACTACTTGTAAGTACTTTGTGGATGCATTTGATTCTCCACAAAGTAGTATCATATTTCAGCCTGGTATAGTTTATTCTTCATTTAAAACCAAAGTGGGTGATATTGAATGGTCAGACAGTAGGAGGGTTGACTGTGTACTGTGTAGATGCATTTACTACAACATAATATCGAAAATTATTATTACAGGCTGCCGTTGTTTATCTTTCATTCAAAACCAAAGTGGGTGATATTGAATGGTCAGACAGTAGGAGGGTTGACTGTGTACTGTGTAGATGCATTTACTACAACATGATATCATAATTTATTATTGCAGACTGGATAGTTTATCTATCATTCAAAACCACAGTGGGTGATATTGAATGGTCAGACAGTAGGAGGGTTGCCTGTGTACTGAGTAGATGCATTTACTACAACATGATATCATAATTTATTATTGCAGACTGGATAGTTTATCTATCATTCAAAACCACAGTGGGTGATATTGAATGGTCAGACAGTAGGAGGGTTGACTGTGTACTGTGTGGATGCATTCACCACATGATATCATACTGCAAGCTTGCAGAGTTTATCTATTGTTCAAAACCAGTTGGTAAACGAACTAAAAGGAACAAAACTCCAGTAGCTTTGATTCACGCTCACCTGACGACCACCATCTTGTCCACGTAATGCCTGGCAGTAGCAAAGGCATTTACCCCAACTGTGGGGACAGCGAGACCTACAAAGAAAACCCACAAAAACCCATTAGAATTCAATTCAATTCAATATTTTATTTGTCATGCCAGCATGAAAATTCCCTCGTACTGCACATATACAAATTTTAAACTATAAAATACACAACTCAATTATTAAAAGCAAGACTGCAGATACACCCTGATAAAAGAACAGGAGGCGATCAATTAAATAACAAATACTTGGAATAAGTAAATTAAATGGCCAATACAAGACAACTGGGGTGCGTTTCACTTGGAAAATACACTTCTGAGGTGTTGGGGGTGGTTTTCAAAATGGCCGACAAGCAGATGGTATGATTTTCTTGTCACTTACATAACTAGAGTGTATTTTTGGTGGTTAATACAGATTTGAAACAACAAAGTTAATGAGTTGATGTCATGATGTACAAAAGAAGACTTCATACAGCAAAAACGTTACAAAAAAGTACGTACAGTGTCGCCATCTTCATTTAAGGGCGCCGCCAACACCAAGAAGTGTGCAACCAATTGTTTCAATGATAAAAAAGTTTTGTGCCAATGGTTGCAATATGTATGCGCAAGTGGAACGCTGCCCTGGACAGAGTGTGTGACCTTTAACCTACCGTCTGCGAGAGATGGACCAGATTTGGTCCAGATGGGGTGCCCTGCGTCCATGGCAGCTGAGAAGCTCGGACATTGTTCAGCTTCCACTCCCTGAATGATAAAAAGGAAATCCAAACATGTCTTACAAATTAAAATTCTTAAGTTTGCTTAACCTTTGTCCCTGCATGTTGGCTATAGCATGTTAATTACACTTGGTATTATGTATGAAATTATCTATGAAATTATGTGCCATCCATCTCTCATTATTTAATTTTATCATGGGCAGCCATCTTAGATATCTCCCATTGATAACAATGTAATACCAAACCGAGCCTGATGGAAGAGCAAAATAGTCTGGTTCCTATTTGCAAAATGATTATTAGCATACATTATTGTTATTTGATGTGGAGAACATAACCAAGATGGAGGCATCATGACAAAGGTCTAATATACTCAATGTTGTTTGTTTTCAAATGTATGTTTAATTGTCACTGTCAACATGAATAATAAATGTGCATGGAATTAACCTTAATTGAACTAAATATTGCAATGACTTACAATGATAGTGGTTCGTGGGGATAGGCTCTTTATCGCTAGAGCAACCCCAGCGATCAGCCCGGCTCCCCCCACTGGAATAATAACAGCATCCAAGTCGGGGACCTGTTCAATAATTTCCAATCCCATGGTGCCTTGCCCTGAGATAATGTGTGGGTTGTCGTATCTAGGGAAACAAAATTTGAAAAAAAGCAAAACTAAAATCAGAGAATTTTTTTTTTTTTTTTTTATTAAGGAACATTACAAGGCCCAATTTCATGGAGCTGCTAAGCACACAAATTTGCTTATCATGAAATTTCTTCCTTGATAACAACAGGATTACCAACCAAATTTCCGTGCAATTTTCAGGATAAGCAAACAACAGCTGATTACTAGTAACAAGCAATATGCAACAAATAGGAATTTTGTTGGTAATCCTGTTTTTATCAAGGAAGAAATTTCAAGCTAAGCAAATTTTTGTGCTTAGCAGCTCTATGAAGTTGGGCCCAGAATAGACCAATCCATTAAGCTCCTCCCTATTGCATATTGACCAATCACAACGCAACGAAGATCCGACAATTATAGAACGACATGAAAAGTTTCACAAGACTTACGCCTGGTTCATACTTCCTGCAAATGCAAATGCGAAGGGAATTTGATGTGAATTTGACGTCACAACTATCCTTTCGCAGCGATATTCGCAAGTGAGTTGAGCAGAGCTGAACTGCTGCAAATATTTGTTACATATTTTGTGAGGTCAACATTCGCTTCACATTCGCAGGAAATATGAACCGGGCTTTACACAAAAAGCAATAGGCGAGTTACAATTGATTAAAGTGTGCTTAGTCACAACTAACCGCTTAATTTGAATTCTTCTTATATAGGATTTGAGGCATTGCATGGTGTGGTATCAATATATAATATTTGGTTTGCGGTAACACCATGTTTGTATCTACTTGCCAGGTAGAAAACTGTTTTGCTGTATTCTACTGTGGCGGAGTAGATAATCAGGAGTTTGGGAGACTTCTCAGTTCTGAAAAGAACTGTCCTGCTTTTAGCTATTCCCAGGGCGGATGGTATAGAAAATAGACTTGGACTACTACTTTAGCTTATAGGATCGTAATAACTGTACTGCCGCGGAGTCAGTTCTGAATTGGTCTCAACGTTTCGACTAGCTTGCTCTAGTTATCCTCAAGAGGCCGAGATATTTCTTGCTATGTCAAATGGTTCGGGGCAACCTCCAGATGAGCACACCCTGGTACCATCGTGCCATACACATTCATTGTATGTGTGTTCACAGTCTCTGAATGTAACACCCAAAAGCTTGCCACAAATTATGTGACACATCAACTGTCCCTATAGTCTGAAGAATTCAAGTTAAAGCGGTAAATTGTGATCAGGCAAGTTATTATGTCGCAGACTTGACTCAGATCTAACTCATAAATGACTTGTTGAGAAAGTTGAACCAGTTTTGTAAAAAATATTCACCTACCCATTTATATACATGAGGCCTTGTTTCTTGCCCATTCTGATTGCATATGTCTTGGACTGCAAAACAAAAGTTAAAGTTTAAACGATAAATATTTATTTTGTAATTGTTAGATGTGGAATTTATGTTCCACTAACTTGTGCGTTCTTAAAATGTCAACAATCTGCTGTGGGTTAATGTGGAGCTGTTAGAGTAGTAGATTTTTTCTTTAAAATTCCACACCAGTCAAATTTTTGTGGAATAAATGGGTTCTGTTTAAAAAACAAACTGATTGTACATAGGTTGGTTAAATATATAAAAGTAACAGTCTATTCTTTTTTTCTTTTTTTTTTGTGAAAATCTTTTCTGGCTTAACTTTAACCTTAACAACATTATTGTTTTTAGTGCAGGGCCTCAAATTAGGGTCAAATTCCACAAGAATCTGTAGCTCAAAAGTTGTATCAGACCAGAATTGGTATTAATAGATCAGGGCCTAATTTTAAAGAAGTGCTTAAAGGCAGTGGACACTATTTGTACTTGTCAAAGACCAGTCTTCTCACTTGGTGTATCTCAACATATACATAAAATAACAAACCTGTGAAAACTTGAGCTCAATTGGTCGTCAAAGATGCGAGATAATAATGAAAGAAAAAACACCCTGGTCACACAAAGTTGTGTGCTTTCAGATGCTTGATTTCGAGACCTCAAAATCTAAATCTGAGGTCTCGAAATCAAATTCTAGGAAAATTACTTATTTCTTGAAAACTACGTCACTTCAGAGGGAGCTGTTTCTCACATTGTTTTATACTATCAACAGCTCCCCATTACTCGTTACCAAGTAAGGTTTTATGATAATAATTATTTTGAGTAATTACCAATAGAGTCCACTGCCTTTAAGCAGAACAAATCGTGGAACATTTTGGCAGAAATGAGCCAAAAAATATACATGTGACATAGTACTTTGGCTTCTAACCCAGTTCTGGTAAGCATAATGTTCTTGTGCTTAGCTACTTTTGTGCTTTTAAAAGCAGCTCTAAGAAATTGGGCCCAGCACACGAATATGAATGGGAAAAAAAAACACCAGTGAGATGTTATTTTTCGATTGAAAACACACAGGACTGTCGGACTTGATCAGTCAGCAGTTTACTAGTCCGGACTAAAATCACTGGCCTCGGTAAACGCTGCTCTTCTATCACAAAACGGCCAAACTCATTTTCATAAATTCCTTTTATACAAGATCATTCCTGGATTCCCCCCCCCACCCCCGGCTCTCTCGAAATCAACATAGTGTGACATGACCTCCAGGAAGAACTGAAAGAGTTTGAAAGTTTACGGTGACAAAAGACGGAAACAAAGAACACCTAAACGTTTCCAACCGTATGCTGGTTAATGATCCGTGTCCATAACTAACCGACAAAAGTTTGAATTGATAAAGTGAGGTTTTGTGGGAAAACACCATGTAACAAATCTGTCATGATCTGTGGGGTGGTTCCGAGAAGAGTCAGTAGTTTTTACCAAACGCTATTCTTTAAAAAAAATTAGTCAGGAAGCATAGAAAAGTATAATACAAGAAATACTTTTATAATGGCATGACATTTCGACCAAGGCCAAATGACAGCACAACATAACATCTGTATTAATGTAATACAGGTACACACCTTGAGACCAACCTTATGCTATTTCTACTGTTTACCCAAACTATGTTATTAAAGGAACACGTTGCCTTTGGATCGGTCGAGTTGGTCTTTGGAAAAGCGTTCTGTAACCGTTTGTTATAAAATGCACATGGTTAGAAAGATATTATAAAAGTAGAATATATTGATCTACACAAATATGCCTCGAAATTGCGTGGTTTTCTTTTTACCTCGTCGACTAACGCGGTCAGCCATTTATGGGAATCAAAATTTTGACTCCCATAAATGGCCGACCGTGATAGTTCGCGACGTAAAAGGAAAACCATGCAATTTTGAGTGATACTTTTGTGGATCTTTATATTCTACTTTTAAAACATCTTTCTCACCATATGCATTTCATAACAAACGGTTTCAAACGCTTTTAATAGACCAACTCGTCTGATCCAAGGCAACGTGTTCCTTTTATGTTACATGGGTGTTTGGTCTGGGCTTAACGGGTGTACCAGTTAGGGGGCTAAGGCTTGTAAGCTACTAAAAATTCTTGGTTACTAGCCCTGCCGACTTCCATGAAAATACACTTAGATTGACATGAAAGCAGAAAGAGAAGGCAGGGGATGAACAAGGAGGACAGTATACTACATATTGGGGGCCGGGGGGGGGGGGGGGGGGGGAAGTAAGGGGCTTGGGGGTGAGGGAATTGGGTAAGGGACTTGTTGGACCCTAGGAGTGGGGAGGACAAAAGGCAAAACCAATGATCGGAAGAGGGGAGAGCCTCTGAATGAGGCAGATTGATTGGGGGATATATCTGTGGTAAAATGGAGAAGGAAATTATGACTGAATATATTTGATCAAGCCTTACTTCTCCTAAATCTTGTCCATGAATGATGACCGTGGCTCCGTTCTGCTTACACCTGTTGATCTTCATAATTGGAGCGATGATCGGCATGACGACGGTCACCGGGATACCGAGACTCTGGCTGTGATACGACAGAGCGAGGGCGTGGTTTCCCGCAGATGCTGCGATGACGCCTTTCTGTTTTTGTTCCTGCAGATTGTGACAAATCAACTTTTTAAAACAAAAACGACAAAATATGGAGGTTCCAATACCAATTGTTCAGTTGCAAAGTGAATCCAAGAAGCTTGTTCTTTTCTGACCTTTAACCTTTGATATAACAATCTTGCATGATAACTTGTAAACAGAGGCGCTATACAGATACTACCATAAAAAATAGAACCCAGACAATGCTGAGTGCGACATTATGCGTGTGATTTAGTTGATTTCGTTGTGATGTCAAGAACTATGACCAATGAAAAGAATCGGTCTATGTGCAATCACGTTTTGTTGGAGCAATGTAAATGCCACCATCCATAAGTAAGACCATATCAACCAGGACATTCTGTTAGACCAATACAAAAATCGATAACAGCAATCATGGCAGTAGGAAATTTTGATGGAATTTTAATTTCTTAGGGAGTTTAAACTGAGAAGCTTACCTCAGACAGAGTCAGGAGGGTGTTACGAGCTCCCCTCTCCTTAAAACTGCAAGAGAGAGAAAGGTTTTTTTTAAAGGGTCAGATTTTCATAAAAAGAGAAGTGAAAAAAACCCACATTGTTTTACAGAAATTTTGAGGAACAGACACCAAATAAAAATACTACACGTACATAGAGTGACTCTTTGCAGATCTGTAATTTGATATTTAAATGCAATAACACAGACTAGGTGAATGAAGTGTTTTGGGTTGAACGAAGACAAATTTACTAGAGCTAGAATTGAACCCAAGAGTTCCGGATTAACAAGCTGGCCCTCTACCAACCTAGTTTACTAGCCCTTAATGAGTTAATAATATGACACATTCACATCAAGAACATTTGAAAGTCAACCCAGGATTGTGGCTGTGAACGCTCAGGGATGTGATAGGCTGTTTAGAAAAATAAATGAACTCTGAGCGCAAAGCGCGAAAGCATGCAAGCTCGGAAAACTTGCGAGCATGACACTCAATGTTGACATTTATCTTTGGTTTTATAAGCCCTCCTCTGCAATCTGGGATGTTATAATATGGTTTGTTACAATTACACAAAATAAGAACTTGATTTGCACTTTTACCTTCCAGTTGTCTGTAAGAAATCTTTCTTGAAGAAAAGCTCCATTCCGACCAGACTGGAAATCTGAGACCGCTGATAAAACAAAAACAGGAATGGAGAAAGAATGTTGTCATTTGCGGTATGAAACGCAGAAATATTCACGCGAGGGAAAACCAAGTTGCATCAGGACAGTCCCATCTTAACAGTATCATTGCAGTCAAAAGCCATAGACATAGACAAGGTCACTTGGGCCCTATTTCACAAAGCATAAAAGCACAGAAAACTCTTGCTTTGCAAAATAGGTTAACAGTCAGAATACCACACAGTTACCATGCCACAAGACAGGGCAATCATGCTTATGGACGGTTCAGGAGTCAATTTAACAAAAGATGTCAGGATTTTGAGGCAACTTATTCAATGGATTAGGCCAGAATTTTCTAGGGCAGCTTAATGCGGTAAGAGCAACGCTTGCGCCCTTGCTTAGTACTTTGACAAAAACTGGCTACTTACACTTTTTCACCTGCTACTTTCAAAAACTGTGGACAACCCTGGGTACCTCACTCATTTCTTGCCTAGCAAATTGGCCCAGCAGAACTTTTCTGATTAACAGCTTTATGAAGTTTCGAGATAATAATGCAAGAAAAAAACACCCTGGTCACACAAAGTTGTGTGCTTTCAGATGCTTGATTTCGGGACCTCAAAATCTAATTCTGAGGTCTCAAAATATAATTCGTGGAAAATTACTTCTTACTCGAAAACTACGTTGCTTCAGAGGAAGCCAGTTCTCACAACGTTTTATACTATCATTCAACAGCTCTCCATTGCTTGCTACCACGTAATAAAATGCTAACAACAGGGAGGGCAGTTTACCGTGCGTCCCAACTGGATTTAATTTTTGCATTCTACAGAAAAGTTGTGGTACTTTAATCACCTAAAAGTTTGATTGGGGCACGGCTTTACATGCTTCTTTCATACCTGGCACGGTGTTCGTTGAATTCCGCTCTTGATTTTATACGCAGCAGCACTGACATCTTGAAACTTGACGACGACCGGATTATCGGGATCGCAGAATTCATCTTTAAGATCTTCTTCATCCTCAGTGCAACCCGCGCCTGCGTTCTCTTTGGACGTTGGACTCACTGGATCCATGTCCATCTTAATCTCGCCCGTATCTGGCGTGTCATCCGACGATTGAGGGAGGAGATCTTGAAGAGGCATCCTGTAGCATTAATGAATGACAAAATGGAAGATTAGAATAGATTAGATTAGATTAAATTAGATTAGATTAGATTAGATTAGGTTTGGTTTATTTATTCGGTTTCGCGTTGTTGTGTGACATTCGCAGGCCTGTATGCTTCATTTGCGAAAAGGGCAAGGGCACTAAGACATTTTCTCCTTGGTAAAGAGCAACTCTAATGGAAAATTGTAAATTTCTACTGGAGCAAAAAGGCAAAGATCAGGGGGCATGGAGGCAATTACCTTCATTGCCTCTGTGTTGTGTATCAGGCCTGCATTCGAGAATGCTGTCCTGTCCACTGTGCATTTGTCTGAGACACAGCTGATAATAAAGGAGTATCAAATGTCACACAGAATGAACAGAGTCAAAATGCCATTCAACTTAATGCATGGCCCCAACGACAGTTT
The DNA here is from genome assembly GCF_032118995.1 of Asterias amurensis. Lineage (NCBI taxonomy): Eukaryota > Metazoa > Echinodermata > Asteroidea > Forcipulatida > Asteriidae > Asterias > Asterias amurensis. Next base: position 1,642,528 of record NC_092660.1, read on the forward strand.
GAAAACATGGCATCATGCCTGTGAAGCTTACACTTTTTTTTACGGATGACCCAATAAACTAAACATGAATAATTTTGTTGATCCGCTCGCCCTTAGTGGACTTGAGGTTAAAGTTAAATGTATTTACCACCACTAAAATTGGTCTAGCTATCGAGCTAGCTATCAACCTCGATCTTGAACCACAGAGTACAATAAAATCAAAGACTTGCACTCATGCTTGAAATTTTCCAAATTTTCTGAATTTTCCTACTATACCCCAGATGTTAAACCGCACACAATACAATGCCAATCAATAGACGGTACTTTGTCATACAGTAGGCCTGGCATGCTTTGGGCGAAGGCCATTGCCATTGTTAATTCAGCTATTCTAGGAAATAAACAGAAAAGGCAAACCAAAGGGAAACAGGCCTACACGTAGTACCAAAAGAAAGATGAAATTCATGAAGATTGCAGTGACTCTGATGAACAAATGGAAGCACAAATCTCTCACCAATACAGACCCTTTAAAAAAACACCCCATTAGAAATTGAAGTCTAAACACTGTTGAACTATTTTAAACAGACAGAGTAAGCATTGGCAATGAAATTACAAAAAATGCACTGAGAGCCAGACAAACTGAACTGTGATGACGACTACAGTGTAACAGGGTACAGTGTAACAGGGAAATGTTCCTGCATAAAACTTGTTGTTAAGAATAAATGTGTGCATACAATATTTTGTGTTTTCCAATAAAAATGATTTTGAACTCATACTAATCACCATCACAGACCCTTTTAAAAACACCCCATACTGTCAATAACGTTTAGCTGCTCACAGACAGTAAGCAAAGGCAATGAAAACAAGTGCACAAAGAGCCAAGCAAACTGAACTGTGGCGTCAACAAGCACTACAGGGAAATGATTCTGCATTTAAAGCTTGTTGTTAAATGTGTGTGTGTTTACGTTAGGCCTATACTATAGTGGGAGTATAAAGGGTTGGTCATTGGTTGTGCAGCTCTATTGGCTAATAGGCCTTCGTGACGCAGTCTGTGGCACAGTGGGTAGTGGCATTGTGACACATACAGTGGGTGGGTATACTTGAAGCTTGCCATCTACACGTATGATGGAAGGGGATCTGCAGACCAAGGCTGTCTGGCTAGACTATTATGAGTGACCATGGCGGAGCAGCTGTGCGATAGAATTCTACACTAAGGCATGAAAAAAAACATGTTATTGTTGGCATAACGGGCCCTAAAAAATAGGTTAGGTAGGTAGGGATTTGTTTACTTTTTTTTTTCTTAAAAAAATTACATGTTTTTAAAGTGTTCATGCTGGTACATGTAGTACACACACACAAAACAAAAACAAGGCTACACACAACAATTAAACTCTTGATGATATTTCTTCTATTTGTATGTCTTTATAGATTTTAATCATTAAATTTCTTCCCTTGAAAAAAACAATATCCAGGCTCAGCCGTATTTGTAGGGTCGGTCGGGTTACGTCAACATACATTTTTTTTGTTTTAATGCCCAAGCCTGGGCTACATGTAGTGTCAAAGTGGGGACTATTGCATCTGTGCATTAGAATTCTAGTAGATGGGTAGGCTATTTACTTTGAAGCCTTGGCGACCACACATTTGCGCAGGGATGAGTTTTTACTTGCACATCGACCGCTCATGGACAATAGGTCCCTCGGCGTTACATCCAGTATGGATTCTACCAAGTAGGCCTATCGTAGTAGTATAAGTAGAAGCTTAGCCGAGTTGCGACTACTGTTTTCAACTACTCGGTTAATCGTGCCGCCACGACTGCTACAAAAATAGTCGCAACTTCCTGCAGTACATGACACTTGAATGAAGGTGAACCAAATATGGGGCTTACAACAATTCAAGACAATATGCCTAAAGATCACTTAGGAAACACAACCAAACATCAGTGATACAATCTTTTCAGTATGAATTTTACTTGGAATTAAAAAAGTTGGGACTAGTGTCAAAAGGCTCGACTAGTCCTGAAGTAAATTTCACTAGTCCGCCATATAATAACTACATATAATAATATGAGTATCCTAAGTCAATCCCAACTCAGATATAATACCAGGCAGTTAAATACAGACTGTCAGCTAGTAAAAACAAACAAAGATAACCAACACTAGACAAAACTTTGTACAAAACATACATCTCATTTGTAAGCAGTTGAATTCAAGGAATTTTTAAAAGCACTTTGACATTTAATTAGGTTTGACCTTAATACTAAGGAAAAGTTGTCACTGCACAAGTTAAACACTGAACGGCCAGGCTCAAGGCCAGTGTTTTTAGAGTGTGGTTGGTAAACGTGTGTGGTTCGTTATAACAGATTGGGCAAAACACCTTTTTTAGTTGTTCAGTTGAATAATATGCATTCAATTGTAACAACATTAAAAGCGTTTGAATGCCGACTTTTTAGTCTGATTAATATCTTTTAACAAACAGAATTGGTAAGAAACAAAAATTGTGAAGATCACAGATTTACATAAAACTTACACGGCCTAATGATGATGATAGTAGAAAACATCCCTTGAAATATTTTTGTCTGAAATTTAATATTTGATGAGAAACAAATAATCAATATTTGCGTTTGGAGTTTATCGCCCAGTGAGCGTTTCATGCGTTTTTGTTTTGGCATCGATGCAATGCAAAAGTTTGTAATCGGTTTTCCACTATATTCTCTCGTGACTCAGATGGCCAATCTCAAACTTCTACATTTTTGTCAGTTTATGTGTATGGTGGATTACATAAAGTGCTTTCATTGCCAGCAACTGTTTTGCTAGTGAAACCAATTCTGTTATGTTCCTTTTAAAAGTCTTAAAAAGTCGATGTTGAAGAATCATGCTACCCTGGATCTGAAACTAATCTGAATACTTTACTCTGGTGCTTGAACAAATAAAAATGTTTAAAACTATAGCAAGTAGGCCTAGACGTGTTTTCACTTACTCACTTTGTTTCTAGTCTGCGAAGAAAACTAACTGTATGTGATGTATGCAATTCAAGCGACAAACACAATTTTTTACAAACTAATGGCTTGCCCTCTGAAACATAACCTCTAAAATTAAGACGGTATTTTTTTTGTGTTTCCAAAAGCAGGTTAAATTGGGCATGTTTTGTCTCTTTCATAATTGTGCACAGAAATAATATTATTTAATTTCCAAGAAGACTGAACATTTTAACGTTGATTTTGATCTTTTAATTAGACAAAGTATTGTTTGAAGGGCCACATTTTCTTAGTCAGTCTGCGCTCCATTTTGAAATACAACGGAGATTGAGAAATGCAGCTGTTTATAGAACAAAAAATAAATCTACAGTACAAAACTTGCACTTGGCAAAACCTTTAATTGTAGTTTTTAAACTGATACAGTGTCAGTTTACAAACTAAAATTACAAGTTTATAAATTGTTGTCCCAGTGAAAATTTTGTGGCATTTTTTGTGTGGATGGTTATCAACAAAATCAAACAAATTAATGTGGTTTTCATTATTATTATTTTTATATATAGTCTGTTGCTCTTGTAAGTACGAAAATGCAAAGAGTAAAACGGGTCTATAAATATAAGGTTTTTGCAATTTAAGCCCCTTTTTCCATCCCATGCCTTTTGGCAATTCAGCAAAATCAGTCAGGCGGTAACTTTCGATAAACCTTAAATAAATATTTTTATAGAAGGAAGGGAGAAACATCAAACACTTTCTGTATGGCGCAACCACTTTTTCACTCATTTTTACAAAAAGGGATATCTCATTGAGGTAAATAGATACTATTATTATTATTTCATATCGAATGAAAAAGTCATGGCGCCATGCGAAAAATTTTCCCAAAACAGCACCCTGCCTGGGCAAATGGAAGTGCTATAGACAAATTGACATGCTAATGGAGGAATAACTCCATGGTCTACTCTCCTACTCTACAGAATAGCACTACCATTTGTCTACACAGTATTACACGTACAGCATGTACATGAGTAAAAATGTAGAATAGAAGTTTACAAATTTGTTGGCAATAAAGTGTATCAATAATTGTGGTTTGTTGTCTACGGAGGATGGTAATAAGAGAACATTTTGACGAGTGCATGCATTGGATGTTGTAAGGCCACATGACACACAAAGTCCGAGCTGCTGCATACGTGCTAACTCCAAGGTTTCGATGTAGAATAATTTAAATAATATGACCGGAGAAAAAACACAAAATGTAAAAATGCCGGCTAGCTAGCCATTTTGTTGTTTACTTACCTCACGTCACAATTGGAAACTGTACACTGGGTGTGAAAGTGTCACCGCTCTCTTTTGTGTTTGTGACAACAGCAAATAGTGAATGTAAAATATCAAATAAAAGTGAAACTTTGAAGAACGATAATGAAGGCAGACGGTAGTCTCTTTCACCACACTTTTTGTACTACAGCTGAGAAAAATGACCACACTTCAGACAACGTCCGGAACATTAACACGAAGCGACTTGGTGTGACGTCAGCGATTCGCAGAGGAGGTCAATACAAAGACTGGTTTCCAGGCGCTGACCGTACGTTGTAGCCAAGGAGAAAGAGGAGGGAACCAGATTATTCCTGCTAACAATTCGGGCTTGTTGACAATTTCTAGCATTTTGATTGGTTAGTCGGGACAGCGCCCACAAGAATTGCATCATCATTCTTCAGTCTGCTTTATTTATGACGGTTGGTTTTCCTGCTTACTAACTATGCTATTCGATTTGCACTGAAATTTAAAAGTGACGTGCTTCCAATGTTCACCAGTGCCCACTCGGTTGGAGTGTCCGTGTCAGGGGTCCATGTGAAGGAGATTCCGCCCCCAAAACTGTGTACCAGAGCCGTATATTGTGCAGTATACGGCTCTGCATGCTGTGTACAGTGTGATGGCGCCCTCTTTTGATGCATCCTCCTTTAGACCACATGATTTCGGACAAAATCTCCCCCGGGACACTGGTTCCTTCCTACCGCCATGCTGGGACGCAGCTTAGTGGCAGTGGTAGAAAACTCAAATCGATATATAATAGTCTTTCACAGCTCCGAAAAATGCGGCAATTTAGGATTTTAGGGAAATTTTGTTTTAAAGTTGTCAGGATGATCAAAAAAGGTTCTCCTGAGCAACTCATTGGATAGCTTCAAAGACACTCTCGACCATCACTTCAAAAATTAACCCATTCCATCCACACAATGCGCACACTGGTGTGATACGTGTCTTCGGACATTTTTTTGCCGGTGTCAGATGTAATTGTGTCCGCCATGCAATACTGTCCGCTCCGGACACTTTTGCATGCAATCATGTCCGGGGCTATGACCGTCCGGTGTAAGCGAGCGTGTAAGCGAGCGTGTAAGCGAGCGTGCATGTACTGAAGCTATACGTACTGCAGCATGAATATTCACGTATTTTATTATTGCAGCGAATACCCAACGGCCGAACATTTCTCATGTCATTCATGACATGCACTTAGGTAGCCTAAGTCTTCCTTCATGGTTAGCTTGTTGTAAAAGAAAACGTGTTCCGTCACCAAATTAACTGCAAGGACGGTTTTGCACGGGGCGGACAAAACTGCATATGCAAATGTGTGACACAAATTATTGCATTATGCAGCAGCGTCCGGGCGGACACGATTGCATATGCAAAACTGTCCGGCGGACATTTTTGCATATGCAATAATGTCCTCCGGATAGTATTGCATAGAGGAAATAATTGCATGCGATACCGGCTCAACTAGACTATACAGAACAGATACAGAATACAATGATAAGTGGCATTATACATCAATGAGTTATCAATAGAGGGCGGTATATAAGATGAGTGGTGTACTCAGAGACGGGGCGGGGGGGGGGTATTCCAAACCCGTTTTCGTGACTCGCGGAGCACAAACGGTCTTTACTTTGATTATTGTGATTGCACCAATTCAGAAGAATGTTTACATAAACTCTACATAACCAACAAACAATTGTTTTGTTGACACAACAAACATTAATTTTATTAAGTTTACCTGTCTTCTTTCGACGAGACACTTATGCAGCATAACTTAAAGCAGGTATAAAAAAAGACAACATTTTGAAAACTAATTAAAAGAACCGTTGATAATATCCTACCAATTAAACAATGAACACAATAGGCCCATTTAACTTTTCTAATCAAGTTTATCACATTATTGCAAAAAGAAATAAAAAATGTACATATAAACGGTTTATGTATCAACAGCTCTCAATTGCTCATCCAATTAAAGACAGTGGACACTATTGGTAATTGTCAACGATCAGCCTTCTCACTTGCTGTATCTCATCATATGCATGAAATAACAAATCTGTGAGAAGTTGAGCTCAATTGGTCGTCAAAGTTGCGAGATATTAATGAAAGAAAAAACACCCTTGTCACACGAAGTTGCAGTGTGCTTTCAGATGCTTGATTTCGAGACCTCAAATTCTAAACTTGAGGTCTCGAAATCAAATTCGTGGAAAATTACTTCTGTCTCGAAAACTACTTCACTTCAGAGGGAGCCGTTTCTTACAATGTTTTAAAATATCAACCTCTCCCGATCCCAATTACTCGTTACCAAGTGAGGTTTTATGCTGATAATTATTTTGAGTAATTACCAATAGTGTCCACTGCCTTTAAGTGTTTATGCTATAACAATTAGTTTGAGTAATTACCAATAATGTCCACTTGGTGCCATTAAAGTCTTAGGCTATGTATCTATCTAAACAGATTGTACGATCACCAACGCCCCTGGAAATGGTCAAAATAATTATATTTCAGAGTCGCTACAACCTATCTGAAAAATGGCTAAAGCATTTCATATCCTTTCATTGAATTACTGCTAATAAATTTTCTAAATTATTTCCCACCACGAACAAATACAAGAAAACGAGTATTGTCTCAAATAAACTCACGATTATATGCCAATTATTTCAACAAAGCAAAATATACATATTTTGGCCAAAAGTGCTATAACAAAAAATGTACTTTCTTTGTCTACAAACCATAGGGCCTTAGTGTACAACACATTTTGAGTTTGTATTTGCATTAAGAAAAGCACGAAGAGCATAACGTTTTTTAGCTAGTATGCAGCTCCATATTAAAGGAACACGTTGCCTTGGATCGGTCGAGTTGGTTTTTGAAAAGCGTTTGTAACCGTTTTTCATAAAATGCATATGGGTAGAAAGATGTTGTAAAAGTAGAATACAATGATCCACACAAACATACCTCAAAATTGCGTGGTTTTCCTTTTACCTCGTCGACTAACACGTCGGCCATTTATGGGGGTCAAAATTTTGACTCCCATAAATGGCCGACCGTGTTGGTTCGCACAGTAGAAGGAAAACCATGCAATTTCGAGGCAAACTTGTGTGGATCATTGTATTCTACTTTTAAAACGTCTTTCCAACCATATGCATTATATAAAAAACGGTTACAAACGCTTTTGTTTTGACCAACTCGTCCGATCCAAGGCAACGTGTTCCTTTAATGATTATCTCTAATGTCGCTTTCAGACGGGCGCGCCAGAGTTGCTCCGAACCAAGATTACTCCGGTCGACCCAAATAAATTTTTGTTTCAGACAGGCCAACTTTACATAAGGCCTAAGGTTTTACATTGGCTCGAATCATGGCAAAATTGATGTCTGAAACCAAGGTGCTCCAGAGTCATTCCGAATGACTGCAACAGTCGACCTTTCGACTTCTATCGCATCCAGTCGCTCCTAAACTAACATAGTAATGGCTCGGTTCATCACAAGATCGACGTCTGAAACCAAGGCGCTCAAGAGTCGTTCCGAACGACTGCAACAGTCGATCTTTCTATTTCTAGCGCGTCTAGTCGCTCCTTACTTTTATACCATTTACATTGGCTTGGCTCAAGACAAAGTTCTACGTCTGAAACCAAAGTGCTCCAGAGTCATTCCAAACGACTGCAACAGTCGATCTTTTGATGTCGAACTTTTCATGTATTTTATTCACAGAGTTTGGTTTAGTGTGACTCTGGAGCGCCTGTCTGAATCGGGTGATTCTAGTTAAGTTTTATCAAAAGTACAAATTGACTCAGCTCTGTGAATCACACTTTATCTTCCATAGGTAAGGCAGTATGATATGTTGCTTTGGTATGACGGCCGTATTTCTGGTAGACGAGTATTGTGATAAATGCGATGAGCATTATCAGGAGCATAATGATCAGTACTATCAAAATCCACAAACCAGTTGACATATCTGAAAGTAACAATAAAAATAAACATGAATTATCTGTGCATATTATGTTGACTTTGCTATTTATTTATTTATTTCCTTAATTTACTCCAGTGAGACAAATCAGTATATCGAACTGGTTTCAATTTTAGCCCTGCATGTTAAAGTTAAGAACCAACAAATTGACTTGTGCTACATTCCTGCGAAACATTCTCTGCGACAGCAGCACCGTGTGTGACTTTAAAATTCCCTTAGCATTCGCATGAAGTATGAACCCGTCTTTAAACATATTTTTTAATGCAAAAAACACCGTGCGCTATCAACAAAAACAATTATAATGGCAGATTATTATGTTCAAATAGTGCAGTTGTGTCAACCAATAGGTCTAATTAAGAATGTATACTTTACCAATATCATCTCCTTTGGAGAATGGCTTATTGGGCTTTGTTGCATTTTCTTCGATGGCTTCATTGCTGCCTTCATCACCGCCTTCATCACCACCTGGAAATATATTTTTTTTATGGTTGTGAAAACAAATATCAAAATTGGTAGTGAATTTCTAAGTACCTACTTCAACATGTTTTAATATTCAGGTAGTAATGTCATTTAAGGGCACTGGACACCTTTGGTAATTTTCAACGACCTGTATTCTCACTTTGTGTATCTCAACATAATTATGCAAAAAAACAACAAGCCTGTGAAACTTCGGGCTCAATTGGTTATCGAAGTTGCAAAAGAATAATACAAGAAAAACACCCCTTTTTCGCACAAATTGGCATGCTTAGAGATGCCGAAAAAAAGGCTTCATCTCTGAAGTCTCTCTCAATTTTAAATAATTTGTTTGAGCAAGTAATTACCCCTTCTCAAAAACTATGTTACATCAGAGGGAACCGTTTCTTGCAATGTTTAATAATATAGTTAACAGCTCTCCATTGCTCGTTAATACCAAGTAAGTTTTTAAAGGCACTGGACACTATTGGTAACTACTCAAAATAATTGTTAGCATAAAAACGGACTTCCTCTGAAGTGACGTAGTTTTTGAGAACGAAGTAATTTCACACTAAAATGAATTGGTTTCGAGACCTTAACTGAAGTCTCGAAATCAAGCATCTGAAACCAGACGACAAATTTGCACAGGTTTTTGTTTTATGCATAATGTTGAGATACGCCAACACGAAATGAGAAGGCTGGTCTTTTAAGCCAGTGCCCTAAAGCTAATATTTTCAATAATTACAAGTAGTGACAGTGAGTGCCTTGCATGTTCAGATAGTATTGTCATTTTAAAAGTATTTCATGGCTTACCTTCTTCTTCATGCGAGTCATCCATGGTGTCCGGGCTTGATGTTTCATTACTGCACTTGATTCCAACATCTCTCTGATGTGTGCAGTCAGTGATACCCCAACCATCATGCGCGCAATCCACAAGTCTGTCCTCCCCGCCAGTACATACAACCTCATCTAGCACGATGGCACCGAGTGTTTCGTCAGTTACGACTCGGTAGTGAGGGACTGTTGGGTCAGACGACTCGTATCCTAGCTGTTTACACGCTACGTCACTGTTAAGGGCATTCCAATTGTCACCACAAACTGTTCCCCATACTCCTTGATAATACAATTCCAGTCGTCCTTTAAGAGCCGAATCACCATCTGCCAGTCTGACAGAGCCATCTTTAGTAATACGAAGAAGAAGTAAAAATGAGAATGAAGAGATTGGTCAACGTCTTAGAAACCGAGTTTGTGCCATAGCGGCAGTCATTTTAGATATTAAGTAATAAACATTCCGGATGTCGTTTATAGCATTTCTGTTTGTTTACCATGGGGTGTTTGGGTGTTAGAGTTTGTTTGTTTGTATGTTTGTTTGCTCGTTTTTATTTTTTGGTTTTGTTTTAAGTTTTATTTTGTATTTTGAAAAGGCCATCTTAAACAATACGAACAAAGAAGACAAGATTGGTCAGTGTCTCAGGAACCAGTTTTGTTCCAATCCGAAAGCTTACTGTATGTCATAATACCAACGTCATCCATGTGTTTAAAGGTCTATGTTCGTCGACTCACCTGGTATAGCGCCCTCTGGTGTTGGTGCAGTACAAACTACGCTTGCATATCCTGATTGGTTGTAGCTCTTATCGACCCAGCTGCCATGACTACACATCACTAGTTCCGGTTCAGTGCCGTCACACGATACGTCATCAAGGAGCACAGTCTTCGTAGTGTCACCATAGAATGACCGTGGTAAGGCACTCTCTGCAGATATGAATCCTAGCTGTCGACACACTACAGCGGCCGCCTCCGAAGTCCATCCTTGGTCACATACAGTTCCCCACCTGCCGTGATATTTGACTTCTACACGGCCGTGATGTGGGTACTCACCCCCATCTAGACGAACTCTGCCATCTGTTTGTGATTGTTAATATAATAATAACTTGTGTAAAGCGAGAAATTGCCAAAGGATACCCACAAGGCAGTCAGGTCTTTGAGAGGGCAAGGCCGTTTTAATTTCGAAAAAGGCACTTCCGATGGAAAATCTTAAAGTCTATTTGAAACTTTCGAAGGGGCAACAAGGCCAAGACCAGGGCAACAGAGACCATGGCCTCCGTTGCCTCCGGAAAAAAAGGAACAACACAGTGCAACGACGCTGTCTACCAGTACAGACTAGAGAAATAGGTGGGTCTTGAAAGCTGAGACACTTTTACAGTTTCTGGTTTGGGTGGCTAGATTATTTCATAATCGGGGAGCGGCAATGGAAAAGACCTTGTCACCTGCAAGCAACATTTTCAAACTTCAAAAAGTCATCATAAACCATGGTCCTAAGTTAGGACAAAAGGAGTTTTTAATAACTTAAGGCTAATCCTGAGTTAGGACGAATAGGCCTGTATACACGTCCTAACTCGAGATAAGACTAATCTTAATACTTAATGAAATCCACCTGAGGCATCTTTTGAATTATTACGAAAAGTACATACCGTCTTTATACGTAGTGGGTTTAGGGTTATAAGGTGTGCCACAAATGACCCCTACATCATCCGAATGGTCGCAAGTGCCACTCCGCCATTGATGTTGACAATCTTCTAATCGTTGTTCTGAACCTATACATTCGATACTGCCTAAAAACACAGGAATTGTGTAATCGCCGAAATAAGATGACGGTAGTGACGTCCGGACTCTTTTGTAGCCGAGCTGTCTGCATACAACAGAAGCATCTACGATGTTCCAATCATCATCGCAAACCGTACCCCAGACGCCTTGATAAGAAATCTGTACTTGGCCACTCTGAGATCCTCGCCCGTCCACCAATCGAAGTGAACCATCTGGGAAAAAAAATGGCATAAGTTACCCACACAGAAGTAGTGACTTATCAACGGATAAACGTATTGTATTGGGATTTTTTATAGAGGTTTAAAGGAACACGTTGCCTTGGATAGGACGAGTTGGTCAAAACAAAAGCGTTTGTAACCGTTTTGTATATAATGCATATGGTTGGAAAGATGTTTTAAAAGTAGAATACAATGATCCACACAAGTTTGCCTCGAAATTGCTTGGTTTTCCTTCTACTGTGCGAACTAACACGGTCGGCCATTTATGGGAGTCAAAATTTTGACCCCCATAAATGGCCGACGTGTTAGTCAACGAGGTAAAAGGAAAACCACGCAATTTCGAGGCATGTTTGTGTGGATCATTGTATTCTACTTTTACAACATCTTTCTACCCATATGCATTTTATAAAAAACGGTTACAAACGCTTTTCAAAGACCAACTCGACCGATCGACAATGTGTTCCTTTAAAGGCACTGGACACATTTGGTATAAATTACTCAAAATAAATGTTAGCATTTGCATGGAAACATTTACCTTCTGGTGTGGAGTAGGTTTTGCAGTTTAGAGTGAGGTCATCAGAGTGGTCGCAGTCATTGTCACCCCATGGTCCATGACTGCAAAGCGCCAATTTGGACTCGGTGCCGACGCATTTGACGTCATCCAGGTGTATTGGGCTAGATGAGCGTCCGAATTCAAACTCAGGAGGTGCAGGGGAATCAGCAGCTGATATGTAACCGAGTTGCCTGCAGATGACGTCAGCTGTTGCGTTGTCGAGTCCTTTTTGGCAGATTGTTCCCCATTGACCGAGGTAGTAGATTTCGACACGACCAATGTTCGTCCTAGTGCCGCCAGTCAGGCGCACTGCACCATCTGAATACAAAAAGAAAAATACATGTTATGCGTCTACAAAATGTTAAACTTGTTCTCAAATTAGAAATCATATCAATTGTATGTCTCTCCATCAGCCAAGAAAAAAAGGTAAACTGCCTCTCGATTGGCTGTTATTTGCACAATTACAACGCCTCATTCAATGCACATGACCTAGTAACGCCCTGTCATTAGGAACTCTTAAAGGGAGATGTACTCAAAATTTAAGTTCAACAATTTAAGTTCCCCCGAAATCATTTCGTTGTCAAAAAATATCATTTTGTTCTCTTGCAATCATGTCATCTCTATAACCAGCCCGGTTCAGACTTCCTAGGAATGCAAATTCGATACGAATATTGACGTCACTTCGCTGCGAATATTTCGCAGAAGTTGAGCACACAGCTCAACTCTTCGGACCTTTTTGTAAAACAGCCGTTGTGCTGATATTTGTCCCCTGTTTAAAATATTTTGAAATAAATAAATAAATAAATCTCTGCACACTCTCAAAAAGTGACTGTTATCTTTCATGCCACAAATTAATTAATTTTGCTCTCATAAATTAACCTCTTTCTGAAAAATATAAGAAAACTTCAACCAAAACCAATTTAATATCTTCCCGTCATAATACCTGTTGTGGGTGCTGGGGACAGTGATATTGGATCACCTTCCACTCTACACACGGCACCAGCATCGTGTGAATGATCGCATGTGGTTAGTGGTATCGACCACCCGTCATGACTGCAAGCTGCTATACTATTCTCATATCCACCACAGTTGAGACCATCGAGTCGCATTGGCCCTGAACCCTGCCCGTAGTATGCGCCTGGTTTCGCTTCGACGGCACCGCTGTAGCCGAGTTGGTTGCAAAGCACAATTGCTGCGCTCAGAGTCCAGAATTCATCGCAGACGGTTCCCCAGACTCCTTGGTAGTAAACCTCTACACGACCCTCATTAGCTTGGTACCCGTCTACGAGACGCACGCTGCCATCTGTAAAAGAGTAATGACGTCTGTTCATAATTGAATATACCTTTGATTAATTTCAAAGGCTATGAAACTCAACGCCACTATTGGTAATTACTCAAAATAATTATTAGCATAAAACCTTTCTTGGTGACAAGTAATGGGGAGACGTTGATGGTATGAAACATTGTGAGAAACGGCTCCCTTTGAAGTGCCATAGTTTTGGAGAAAGAAGTAATTTTCCACGAATTTGATTTCGAGACCTCAGATTTAGAACTTGAGGTCTCGAAATCAACCATCTAAACGCACACAACTTCCTATGACAAAAGGGTGTTTTTTCTTTCATTATTATCTCGCAAGTTCGATGACCGATTGAGCTCAAACTTTCACAGGTTTGTTATTTTATGCTTATGTTGAGATACACCAACTGTGAAGGCTAGTCTTTGACAATTACCAATAGTGTCAAGACACTGGACAAGTCAGTTTCACTTTGTTCAAAAAAGTTACTTTCTTAAGATTACGAAATAGGATATAAACATATTGCACTGCAGACATAATTAAAGACACCTTTGGTAATTGCCAGAGACCAGTATTCTCAGCGTATCCCAACACATGCATAAAATAACAAACCTGTCAACATTTTGGCTGACATGAAAGTTGTAAGAGAGAGTGAAAGAAAGAAATACCCGTCACAATGTGTAGTGCTTTCAGATGCACAGTAAAAGGTCCCAGTTTCAGTCTTATTATTTAAATGAGAAAACCAAGTTTCAAGACCTTATAATATTTAGTTCTAGAGAACAATTTTGCAATAAGAATAACGATACGCCTATATATTAAGTAAATACCATTCCTTTTGCCTGGATGAGTACCGTATATAAAATGACTTATATCTGGGTGCACTTAACCTATTAGCTCTAAACCAGTCTTCTAAAATCAACAAGTCTATGTTTACCCCCACAGCTAATTCATTCAATTCATCCCCCATGCAAGGAGGATCGTGTCATCAGCAAATCAAACAGGCTTATGGCATAATGCACGGTTTTCAACAATAGGCCTACCCAGACCTAACGCCATCATACATTGTGGGCTTATACTTATGCCACTAACGTTTTTCTTAATTAAAGAGAAAACTAGATAAACCTTTAAAAGTTTTACTACTTAAAACTATGGGCCTAGTTAATTAAACAAAGAACAGGGGCTCAAATATTCCTGTATAATAGCTGGGCATGTAAAGAAGTCAGTTCATGTAAATTGATGCGAAATTCACATTAAAATATTTTTAATATATCTATATTTCTTGAACGGTGGTGTGAATGTAAAAAACGGTACTCTGACTGACACGCCCATCACGTCGTGACGGTGCAGTCCGTTGCCCGTTTAAAGACGGACACCTTTGCTTGGTACTTGTCAAAAACCAGTATTACCACAGTATTATACTGTTTTCCAGAAGATAATAAACGCAGACAGAGCAAAGTTACAGCCAAGTGCAAAGAGAGAAAAAAACATCAGTTTAACTGCCTTAAAGACACTGGACACTGTTGGTAATTGTCAAAGACCAGTCTTCTCTCTTGGTGTATCTCAACATATGCATAAAATAACAAACCTGTGAAAATTTGAGCTCAATTGTTCGTCGAAGTTGCGAGATAAAGGAAAGAAAAACACCCTTGTCACGCGAAGTTGTGTGCTTTCAGATGCTTAATTTCGAGACATTAAGTTCTAAATCTGAGGTCTCGAAATCAAATTCGTGGGAAATTACTTCTTTCTCGAAAACTACGTTACTTCAGAGGGAGCCATTTCTCACAATGTTTTATATCTATCAACAGCTCCCCATTACTCGTTATATACCAAGTAAAGCTTTATGCCAATTATTTTGAGTAATTACCAATAGTGTCCACTGCTTTAAAGTTAACATGACAGAAAAAGTAACTATCTTGCTCTTCGAAACGCTTACCTCTTTCAAATTAAATAAAATACACTCTAGAAAAGTTACTAAATTGCAAACAAATACCAGCATTAAACATAAATGTATGTACATTATAACCATATGTTTTGTACAGTTTTGTTA
This sequence comes from Asterias amurensis, assembly GCF_032118995.1. Taxonomy (NCBI): domain Eukaryota; kingdom Metazoa; phylum Echinodermata; class Asteroidea; order Forcipulatida; family Asteriidae; genus Asterias; species Asterias amurensis. Next base: position 1,657,903 of record NC_092660.1, read on the forward strand.
TTAAGTTGTTAAATTTTATGAGTAACTTGACTGAAACTCTAGACTCCACCGAATAAAAATACATACCTGGAAGTAGCGATACACCAGCCGCTGACGATGTGGGCGATAACCCTGCAAAGAAACACAATAGAGAATTCGGATCAGAGGAAATCATGCATGATCGTCAATGTAAACTAAACAAGATGCACTAAATTCTACAAATATTGATCCTTGATGGAGCTCAGTTTTTTTAACAGACATAGTTTAATAATTTCTCACTAAAGTAATTGAATTAAATTCGAGACCTCAGCTTATATCTCGAAATCAAGCATCTGAAAGCACACAACCTATGCAGCAAGGGTGTTTTTTTCTTTCCTTACTCTCTCGCAACGACCAATAGTTCAAATTTCCACAGGTTTGTTATTTTATGCAAATGTTGAGATACACCAAGTGAGAAGACTGGTCTTTGACTTTAACCAGTGGTGTCCAGTGCTTTTAAATACAATTTTGCTTTAATTGGGTCTGACAGAGACATTGTACATTCAGCGGCGTGTAACGACTAAATATTCTTCTTTTTTTTCTTTATTTTCTTCAATCAGAAAAAAATGTTGCCCAGACTTATGTGGAACGTTGATTGATTACACACATGCTTATGTTGAAATACTACAACATGGAATGCAGCAAGCCTGTGCAATAAAACCTGTATAATATCCACCATATATTACTGACATATTGTATATCGAACAAAATTTCCCGGATTTGTTGTGGTACAGAAAACTAGGTCACCAGTTAGACACAGTCCTTCCGAGACTTGTTAAAATCAGAGAAATGTCTTTGCAAAAATGTTTCAAGGCAGTGGAAGAAACACAAACAACAAGCCCGACATGTAGCCGCCACCATTGTATAAGGGGACTTTCCATTGGTTCATTTTGTTCACTTCATTAACCAGACGCGTCTCAAAAATAACATTACTGGATACTGAGTTTGCTGCATAGTGCTTCTAGATCAATAAAGCACAGCTGCCTAGCATCACAGATCCAGTATTTTTGTAAAGACTGTTCTTTAAAGCTTAAACACAAACCGTTTTCTTCTGATGTACTCTTGATAGAAAATATTTGGAGCTGAACGAATACACTCCATTGCATGCAGGTATAACTGAATTTAGTAACTTTATAACCAGTCACAAAGGGCACCGGACACATTAGGTAATTGTCAAAGACCAGTATTCTCACTAGGTGTATCCCAACATGTGCATCAAACTAATCTGTGAAAAGTTGGACTCAATATTGGTCATCGCAGTTGCAATAGAATAGGCCTTATTAAATAAAGAAAAAAAACATTGCATGAATTTATGAGTTTTTAGGTGCATGATAAAAGGCTTCATGCCTAAAGTCTTTTAATATTTGATTGAGAATTTACCTCTTTCTCAAACTACGTTACAATAGAGGGAGCCGTTTTTCACAATATTTTATACTATCAACAGCTCTCCATTGCTCGTTACCAAGTAAGTTTTTAAGCTGACAATTATTTTGATCAATTGCCAATAGTGTCCAGTGCCTAAAATGCAACCCGTTTAATCACGGCAACAATGCAAACAAGACTCTCAAAGCAGCACCCAAGCACTGTTGACTTTTTTTAATGCAGTCTTTACATAAGACACTGGACACGTTTGGTAATTGTCAATGACCAATCTTCTCACTTGGTGTATCTCAAGATCAAAATCGACAAACCTGTGAAAATTTGAATTTGGTTTTCGAAGTTGCGAGATAACAATGTAATAAAAAAACACCCTTGATACAACGAAGTTGTGTGCTTTCATGCTTGATTTCGAGACTCACGCGTGAGGTCTCGAAATCTATACTTTAGTGGGAAATTACTTCTTTTCCAAAAAAACTACGTTACTTCAGACGGAGCCGTTTCTCACAATGTTTATACTATCAACAGCTCTCCATTGCTTGTTACCAAGTAGTTAACAATTATTTAGTAATTACCATTAGTGTCCAGTGCCTTTAACAATATAAAAGCATTGTATTTGTCTTAGCAAAGGCAAGGACATCGGTATCACTTAATACAGGCCTTGGAAGCTTTCGTTCTTGTTGCACCTCACTAGTTAGTCTCAATTTAGTTCTTGAACAGCTCCGTCTGTTTAACATTAAAGGTATATTGTTCCATCAACAAGGCATTTTCAATTTAAAGGCACTCGAAACTATTGGTAACTACTCAAATAATGACAGTACATTGTGAGAAACGGCTCGCTTTTACGTAGTTTTTGAGAAAGAGGTAATTTCTCAGTCACTCAAATATTGAACGACTTCCGGCATTAATCCTTTTTTAAGGCATCTGAAAGCACACAACTTTACAACAAGGGTGTCTTTTCTTGCATTGTTCTCTTGTAACCTCGATGACAATTGAGTCAACATTTTCTCAGATTTGCTATTTAATGCATTATGTCTGGATACACTTATAAGAAAACTGGTATTTGACAGTTGCCAAATGTGTCGAGTACCTTTCAACTGATCTTTGACAATAGTGTTACAAAGATCGGTACGTTTGTCATTTGTCACAAGACGTCAAAACTGGAACATGCTTTGAGACTTCATTGTAATTTTGCGCTTAATAAAAACACTCTTCTGTATTATTACCTGTATCTTGAGAAAGTCCACAAGAGAAAAGATGCAGAACGATAATCCCTCCTGCGAAGTAGAAACGAAATATGCCTCCATGATTCCTTTCCATCGCGAAGAAGGTTTCAGATATCAGCGATGTTTGCAATATGGAAACCTGGATGAGTTGACGTACGTACGTGCGCTCGTTGAGTAATAATTGTATAAAACTATAGCTGCTTTGCTGATGTGCACTGTGTTTGTTGAATCGCACTACACACTGGTGACACGCCCATGACCTTCGCCTAGTACACACGAGAGACACAATGTACGTGCTGGGAAACTAGAGGTCTATTATCGACGTGTCTGGCCGTAAATTGCCACCATTGTGTCTCTAACATTCGGTCCAATATTATTCACCCAAGTCATGCTTTAGAAATATGTTTAAAACAAAAGTGTCTTTGTTTGATATTCTTATTCGCCGATGCAAATCTAACACTTTTAAAATCGTTGCGGTGCCCGCTGCTTAAGTAGGATTCGAATTGCCTCTATCTACCGGGCAATCCCAGTGGTCTACAGTTGGTAAGACACTGCTCTCAAAATACAAAGGTCTTGGGTTTGAATCAAATCCGAGCATAAATATGCCTGTGGATTTCTCTCACAAAACTTGGGGAAGTACTGAGTATACAGTGCTAACACATATTCTTAATCCCTGATGCAAAATCAACATCTATTAAATTGTTGCCCGCTGATAAGAAGATAGGATTCTAACTGACTCTAACTACTGGGCAGGTAGTTGGTAAGACACTGCTCTAGACATGCAAAGGTAGTGGGTTCGAATCCCACCAGAGTAATATGCCTGTGGTTTTATCTCACATAACTCGGGGAAATACTGAGTATACAGCTGTGTGGTGCTAACACATTATTCTTTATCCCCGATGCAAATTCAACATCTATTAAATAGTTCGATTCCCGCTTGTAAAATATAGGAATCGAACTGCCTTTAGCTACTGGGCAATCTTGGTGGTCTATTTGGTAAGACATTGCTCTAGAATTACAAAGGTCGTGGGTTCGAATCCCATCGAGTACTATGCCTGTGATTTCATATCACAGAATTCTGGAAAGAACTGAGTATACAGTGCCAACACAATATTCTTTATCCCCGATTCAAATTTACCATCTATACATCGTTGCAGTATCGCTGCTAAAATGGAATTCGAACGGCCTCTAGCTACCGAGCAATCTAGGTGGTCTATAGCTGATTAGACACTGCTCCAGGATTACAAAGGTCGTGGGTTCGAATTCCACTTAAGTAATTATGCCTGCTACGCTTGGTTGCCAATCGATAAGTGCGCCATCTAGTGATTGATTTATTCATAATAGTAAGTTTGGTTAAATCAAGCCATAAGAGGGCGCGCTCATAGCAAAAACTTTCGTGCCTATAACTTTGTAATAGTCTAGACCAGATTTCCAAAAAGGGCTCTAGTTAAGGAAGTGAGCGGCATTTTTGAGTAAAAGTTGGTAACATACCTGATTTAACTAATTTGGGGGTGCTGAATCCGAAAAAGGTGGATACCAAGGCTAATTTTTAGTCCTTCACCCTGAAAAATCAAATTAAAAACAATACAGAAAATCTAGCAGACGACGGACTTCTCACGTGAAAAATAGTCAGGTTCTGCTGTGGTTCCATATTGATGTTGTCAGGATACCATACAGGGCAGGTACCCGGGTGCAGGAGGTCAGGTATCCGTAACAAACTTTTGATTGTACTGGATAGATCTACAACCAAATTGCACTTTCAGAGGGACCAACAGGTGCTTCCAATGTCAATTTGAAAGTATTTGAGTTGGTGTTTATTCTAATAAAGAGTTATTTACTATTTGAACATAATTTCTGTTGTTAAAAGCACAAACCGTTGATTATTTTCTCTTATAATGTAGGCCTACACTACTTAAACAGGTAGGCCTACCAGGTGTGTCTAGACTCAACAATGATACAGAAAATTGTATTGTATATCAACTTTTCAGTGCTCCCTGTTTTTGAATAGGTCAACTTTTAGTGTTCACACTCATGGCTTGAAATTATCTTACACAAGAAGACGATAGCAAGATTCCGAAACAAAGGACAACAAAATATGTACCCCTCCATTGATAAAACAATCCACCCCTCTCTTTTCAGCTGGGTGTGAAGAACAAGAAAAAAACAAATATCTCTTTATTCATTGTTACCGCTCAATCCACAAGTATAGACTCCTACTTTATTTGTGTATGTCAGCTAGGACGGTTCCCAGCAATGAATCATTCATGAAAGGTGTGCGTATCTTCGATATTAGCAATCATAGTTTGGAGTACAAACTGTGGCAAATTGTTTTGCTAAACAAAAAAGCTTAAGTCAAAAGACTGTTTTAATTTTAGCTAAGTACCTCAGACTCTTACTTTGCTTTTCCAGCAATATTTTATTTGAAAAACAACAACAGGAGTTTAAACTTTTAAAACCAACTTCAATAAAAAGTCTTAAACCCCCCAAAAATAAAAATAGTAAGTTAAAAATGAACCTAACCGTAAAAAAATGTCTAATACCCAGTGGACTTCTTTGCAATGTGATAGTATATGATTTTTGATTTAGATGACTCTGTACATGTTATAGTATAGGGTTTAAGTGGATGCTGGCAAGGATGACATACACTGAAAAGAAGATGCCTCCTTGCACCAAGCTGCTGTATGTGTTTCAGTGTTGTTTCAGTACTACAATGATACCTTCTCCGGTATACTTCTATCATAACATAACATAAAATCAGGTTAATTTTATGAAAAACAATATTGGATTTTGGGAAATATCAGCTTGAATGGAATGCTTTGATGCGTCGATTCCATAGAAGCATTTTTGTAATGTCATGTAACTGTATCTCCCCAAAGGAAATAACATGTTTGTAAAATTATATGTTTGCTTATCAGTTTCCTGAATGATAGTCCATCTGCATGATGATTTGTGTTTTTTCGCAAGTCATTATTCAATCGAATTGCAATGTGTTGTGTACTATTAATTCTGTATTTTCTTTTATAGAAATGTCTCTGTAAGGACAGGGATGGGAGCCCAAATACTACAAAACATTTGTTTATAATTTATATACATTGGGATACTTATTGGACATAATATTAAGTGACATCAAACTGAAACACTTCAAATATCGCTTGATTTTCGCACTCATAAGTATCTTGAACTATTCTGACCAAAAAAAGCTGACATACAAAAATAAAGTAGGAATCTATACTTTGAATAAAGAGATATTTGTTTTTCCCTTGTTCTTCACACCCAGCAGAAAAGAGAGGGGTGGATTATTTTATCAATGGAGGGAATACATATTTTGTTGTCCTTTGTTTCTGAATCTTACTATCGTCTTCTTGTGTGAAATTTGTCCGTGTGTACAAACACGACTAATAGTCTAGACCAGATTTCCAAAAAGGGCTCTATTTTAGGAAGTGAGTGGCATTTTGGAGTAAAAGTTGGTAAAATACCTGATTTAACTAATTTGGGGGTGCTGAATCCGAAAAAGGTGGATACCAAGGCTAATTTTTAGTCCTTCACCCTGAAAAATCAAATTAAAAACAAAACAGAAAATCTAGCAGACGACGGACTTCTCACGTGAAAAATAGTCAGGTTCTGCTGTGGTTCCATATTGATGTTGTCAGGATACCATACAGGGCAGGTACCCGGGTGCAGGAGGTCAGGTATCCGTAACAAACTTTTGATTGTACTGGATAGATCTACAACCAAATTGCACTTTCAGAGGGACCAACAGGTGCTTCCAATGTCAATTTGAAAGTATTTGAGTTGGTGTTTATTCTAATAAAGAGTTATTTACTATTTGAACATAATTTCTGTTGTTAAAAGCACAAACCGTTGATTATTTTCTCTTATAATGTAGGCCTACACTACTTAAACAGGTAGGCCTACCAGGTGTGTCTAGACTCAACAATGATACAGAAAATTGTATTGTATATCAACTTTTCAGTGCTCCCTGTTTTTGAATAGGTCAACTTTTAGTGTTCACACTCATGGCTTGAAATTATCTTACACAAGAAGACGATAGCAAGATTCCGAAACAAAGGACAACAAAATATGTACCCCTCCATTGATAAAACAATCCACCCCTCTCTTTTCAGCTGGGTGTGAAGAACAAGAAAAAAACAAATATCTCTTTATTCATTGTTACCGCTCAATCCACAAGTATAGACTCCTACTTTATTTGTGTATGTCAGCTAGGACGGTTCCCAGCAATGAATCATTCATGAAAGGTGTGCGTATCTTCGATATTAGCAATCATAGTTTGGAGTACAAACTGTGGCAAATTGTTTTGCTAAACAAAAAAGCTTAAGTCAAAAGACTGTTTTAATTTTAGCTACGTACCTCAGACTCTTACTTTGCTTTTCCAGCAATATTTTATTTGAAAAACAACAACAGGAGTTTAAACTTTTAAAACCAACTTCAATAAAAAGTCTTAAACCCCCAAAAAATGAAAATAGTAAGTTAAAAATGAACCTAACCGTAAAAAATGTCTAATACCCAGTGGACTTCTTTGCAATGTGATAGTATATGATTTTTGATTTAAATGACTCTGTACATGTTATAGTATAGGGTTTAAGTGGATGCTGGCAAGGATGACATACACTGAAAAGAAGATGCCTCCTTGCATCAAGCTGTTGTATGTGTTTCAGTGTTGTTTCAGTACTACATGGATATCTTCTCCGGTATACTTCTATCATAACATAACATAAAATCAGGTTAATTTTATGAAAAACAATATTGGATTTTGGGAAATATCAGCTTGAATGGAATGCTTTGATGTGTCGATTCCATAGAGGCATTTTTGTAATGTCATGTTACTGTATCTCCCCAAAGGAAATAACATGTTTGTAAAATTATATGTTTGCTTATCAGTTTCCTGAATGATAGTCCATCTGCATGATGATTTGTGTTTTTTCGCAAGTCACTATTCAATCGAATTGCAATGTGTTGTGTACTATTAATTCTGTATTTTCTTTCATAGAAATGTCCCTGTAAGGACAGGGATGGGAGCCCAAACATTTGTTTATAATTTATATACATTGGGTTATTTATTGGACATAATATTAAGTGACATCAAACTGAAACACTTCAAAATATCGCTTGATTTTCGCACTCTAAGTATCTTGAACTATTCTGACCAAAAAAAAGCTGACATACAAAAATAAAGTAGGAGTCTTTACTGGTGGATTGAGCGGTAATAATGAATAAAGAGATATTTGTTTTTTCCTTGTTCTTCACACCAAGCTGAAAAGAGAGAGGGGTGGATTGTTTTATCAATGGAGGGGACACATATTTTGTTGTCCTTTGTTTCTGAATCTTACTATCGTCTTCTTGTGTGAAATTTGTCCATGTGTACAAACACGAACAATGCGTTAAACTGCCAACAAACAAATAAAACTGTTTTTTTTTTCAATTGTTAGCCTACAACAGTTAGATTGGTTCGTAAACTGTGGAGAATACTTTCTAAAACGAGGGAGATTTGTAATCGAAAAAATAGTTACTTTAAAATCCTTTAAAATCATTTTTTTTGTTTGGACTGGTAAGATAATTTCAAGCCATGAAGTATCATTGTTGAGTCTAGACTACACCTGGTAGGCCTACCTGTTTAAGTAGTGTATATAGGTCTACATTATAAGAGAAAATAATCAACGGTTTGTGCTTTTAACAACAGAGAAATTATGTTCAAATAATAAATAACTCTTTATTAGAAAAAACACTAACTCAAATACTTTCAAAATTATATTGAAAGCACCTGTTGGTCCCTCTGAAAGTGCAATTTGATTGCAAAATCTATCCAGTACAATCAAATGCTTGTTACGGATACCTGACCTGCACCCGGGTACCTGCCCTGTATGGTATCCTGACAACATCAATATGGAACCACAGCAGAACCTGACTATTTTTCACGTGAGAAGTCCGTCGTCTGCTAGGTTTTCTGTATTGTTTTAAATTTGATTTTTCAGGGTGAAGGACTAAAAATTAGCCTTGGTATCCATCATTTTCGGATTCAGCACCCCCAAATTAGTTAAATCAGGTATGTTACCAACTTTTACTCAAAAATGCCGCTCGAAGGTTTTTTTTTTTTTAAATCTGGTCTAGACTATAATGGATAAATGTGAACAAATGTTACTGTTTACAAATCTGTGATCAAGCAGTGTTTGAAGTTATTCACAGGACTAAATGATTGTAGATTTGAAAAAGTTTGTAGCCTCAGAAATTTTGTTACGGTTCCAAACTAAAACCAAGGCGGTTGCAAAACTGTAAAATAATACAAAGTATTGGTGGTTTTGATTTCAAGTCGATCATTGGAATATAGAAACCTTTTTTGGAGTGATGACACCGTCTATTAAATCATTGTAAAACCAACTTCTCGATATCAATTTCAAGAACAAACTGGCCTGAAACATTATCCCTTTGCAGGGATAAATCGCTGGTTTTAAAATAGTACACTAATTTCCTACATTCTGTAGGTTGTTTAAAACACATCACACAATAAGCAGCTGACTGAGTTAATGGTAGAAAAATTACAAACTTTTTATATTTCGCAGGTTTGTGGATCATGGCCGAGCGACTAAGAGCACAAGATTGCACAGAGCTCTTGTTTTCCGAATCTGGTGACTTCAGTCAACAGACAAATAGTTTTATATTTTGCAGGTTTTTGGATAATCTTGGCTAAGCCGAGCGGCTAACAGCACAGGACTCAAGCTCTCTTTTTCCAAATCTCGTGACTTCATTCATGAACTTTTGAATTTGACTATGACCTTTGTATACATAGAAACTTTACCAGCGCTCTGAGTGAACTGAGTATCAGCATGGAGGAAGGAAGAGAAGGAGCTCGAACGAAGGGACTTCAAGAGTCGAACCCGTGGTCATCACCCACATACCTTACACAGACAATGGGCAACCTGGCGTATTTGAGTTTGCGCGTGCGCACTTGGTTCTTCACTCAACTATGGTGTCGTATGTCGTATGGATGTAATACAGAAAAACAACTTTTTTGAGACCTGATAAAAATTGTGAACACTTGTGCTCACCAAATCGAAGAACACAATTGAATACCAACCACCCTCGTGTGCTAATACCCAAATTTTGAACCACCGCTAGTGACAAGAAAGTTACAAAAAATGTAAAAATGTGCCAAGATGTTTCCGTGAAACACCACAAACGGTAAATGAAAACGTGTATATTCACAATTCTTGTCTCCAATGATTCAACTTTACACGCAGGCAAGAGCGCAGACTGGCGGTACCACACGTTCTGTACAAAGAGATTTAATTAGGGAATAACAGTGTGAGTTACTGGTCTTCACTGCGTGGTAATGACCGGGTTGGTGGCTGGCGCTGTTAACGGACCGAGCCGGAGGCGAGGTCCGTTAACAGCGCCAGCCACCAACCAAGGTCATTACCACGCAGTGAAGACCGGGTTCGAACACTGTTATTCCCATTAATAAATACCTTCTTAGCGAATTAAACGGCTAAAATTGTCCAAATTTTGTGACTTTTCTCTCGGCGGTACTTCCAGACATGTTCAGGGGCCATATTTGAGCTGTTGATGGTTCCCATCTCTTTCGTGCGTTAATCACATTACTGATCTTTGAGACCAGTGACTCTTTGAAACAATGATCTGTTCAGCGCCTTCACTGGGGTCAAAGGAGGCAAATGATTGGACGATAGCTGTTCCTTGTGCATTAAAACGCGCGCATGAGCTCGGCGTCAGTTTATACGCGCGCACATGTTACACGCGCGCACTCAAAATTGATACATTTTTTAGCGCGCGTACGCGTAAGTGCGCGAAGTTGCAATGAAACTAACTGGGATATAAAAGCGTGCGATACAGTGCAATGCGCAAGGTTTACACAATGTATGCTGATTTAGTGGCCATTTATTCGCTATTTTCCAAAGCCGGTCTTTATACCACACGTGACCGGGTTTTGACCAATCAGAGACTTGAAACCGTCCAAGGTATTTATTAATCCTACTTGTTAATCGGCCGTCCAGCTGGAGGTCTCCTATCTTTTTCCACTGGCCAGACAGGGGCATTGTCAGAGTATTCTTTTGTTACTCTGCGGTTATGCGGGTCGTTCGAGCTCCTTCTCTTCCTTCCTCCATGGTATCAGCCATTGTACCCATTTTTGGTGTATAGCTCCAGGTTTTCATGAAGTGTTTCACTCACACAATTGAAATTCTTAACATAGAACAGCGGGTAGCAAAGGCCCATTAAAGGAACGTTACAGAACTGGTTTTTGCTAACAAAACAGTTGCTGGCAGTGTAAGTACTTTGTATAATCCACCCTCGTAAACTGACAAACCTGTAGAAGTTTGAGATCGATCATCCATCTTGTTCGCGAGAAACTAGTGAAAAACTGTTTACCCATTTTGGCACGAAATGGACCAAAATAAAGTAAAAACAAAAATAAATTAATTCGTTCCTTGAGCGATAAACTCAAAACGGGGAACTAGTTTTGTTTAGTTCTCATCAAATATGACATTTCAGACAGAAATATTTCAAGGGATGTTTTCTACTATTATCATCATTAGATCGTGTGGGTTTTATGTAAATATGTGATCTTACACCAGTTTTTTAAAACATTTTGGAACTGTTCCTTTAAGCTATTACTGACGAGGAAGTGAATGTGGAATAATACTAACTTTGATTGCGTATTCTGATGATGGTGGACGCTTTTATGACGGCAGGTAAGTCAAATTCATTTCCAATTCCATTTTCGAAAATGTATGAAACCTGTCACGAACAGGATCGAATTCCATACTTTTGTTAAAATTAATTTTATGGTCAATGAAGAGAATCACAAGTCGTTTGGCAAAATTCTACATGTTGTGATAATAAATGCCTAAATCATTTCAACGTACATTGTGACTTGTATGTATTATTTTCCCGTGTTTTTCCCACGGTCCCATGTGTCTTATTCTTACGTACAAGGAAGACGTCCTTTGGGGAAAACCAAACAAACAACAAGCCAAACTCTATAGCACGCCCAAATAGCAACATTTGAAAACATATAATTGCTTGCTTATTGGTTTTGCCTTTTCATGATATAATATATATTTGTAGGAAAGTTATAATCAAATGTTGCTTAAGACCCTCTGCAATGCTTGATAATTCTGATTAATCATAGTGAAGAAACATTCAACTTGTTGATGTCTGAATCTGTTTCGCTGACGTGACAGCATTGCAGTCTTCCACTAAACAATAAAGGCAATTAGCTCCAAATTAATTATTGGTTTGACTACAAACTACGATGAATGGACGCGGGATGAAAGACTGTCCGGCTGTGTCTGGATGTACTTTACTTTGCCTGCTGCTGGTCCTTCTAGTTCTAACACATTCTTCACAAGGTAAGACGATTTATGGTTATGGATGTTTTCACCGTCGTTTGTTTCTGTCATGTTAATGTTTTTTGCATGAGATTTTGGATAGCGTGTCCCCTCACTTTATGGCAAGTGATCCAAATTATCGGCACATCGGCACAAGACTAGTCTTTGGACCCATCATCGATACTGATAATATTTGTAGAAATTATGTCATACAGTGTTGAACTAATATATTTCGTTAATATTATTTTTGGCCAAGGAATGCACCTGCAATAATAAACAAAAGCATTAGCATTAGGCCTACCACATGGAAACTATTCTGAATTTGGTTTGTAATTTATATTACATTTTTCAAAGGGGAAGTTCCTGACTTTACCTGCTACAATGTAAGACCGCTTATTCAAGTTGGTGATCATTTTATTGGTGGCTTTAAGAGTGGTAGCTACCAAGGAGCAACAGTCACATTTAGTCGAGTATTGGATACGGGTAGTGGCAGTACTAACCTACCAACTGGTAGCTTTATCGGACCCAACCCTTCAGTTGTTTCTACTCAGTATGTACTCCCTGCTGCCTCTGGAATAAGTAGATTTGGTGCTTATAACTGTGAATTCAGTTCTCCCAGAGTGAACATCACTACAATTCTTCTACCTCGGAATGGTGAGTGACTCACACTTCGTATTGGAATATTTTAAGGCACATCGCCTTTGGATTCGACGCTTTTGGGCCATAAAAAGCGTTTGTTATAAAACGAATCTTGTGGAAAAGATGTTATGAAAGTAAAATATAATTATTCACACAAATATTCCCCGAAATAATGTTAGTTAACGAATAAAACGGAACACAAGCGACATAAATTCGAGAGATATTTTGTATGTGTCTATATGATTGTATGTGATGTATCTGCAGCCTCATCCACCTTGACTACGAGTGCTGGAGAGGATGTAACATTGACAATGACACAGTTATATAACGGTCCATCAACTGAGCTTATTATTAATTGTAGGTGATGTATCTCCAGCCTCATCCACCTTGACTACGAGTGCTGGCGAGGATGTAACATTGACAATGACACAGTTATATAACGGTCCATCAACTGAGCTTATTATTGATTGTAGGTGATGTATCTCCAGCCTCATCCACCTTGACTACGAGTGCTGGCGAGGATGTAACATTGACAATGACACAGTTATATAACGGTCTATCAACTGAGCTTATTAATGATTGTAGGTGATGTATCTCCAGCCTCATCCACCTTGACTACGAGTGCTGGAGAGGATGTAACATTGACAATGACACAGTTATATAACGGTCTATCAACTGAGCTTATTATTGATTGTAGGTGATGTATCTCCAGCCTCATCCACCTTGACTGCGAGTGCTGGAGAGGATGTAACATTGACAATGACACAGTTATATAACGGTCTATCAACTGAGCTTATTAATGATTGTAGGTGATGTATCTCCAGCCTCATCCACCTTGACTACGAGTGCTGGAGAGGATGTAACATTGACAATGACACAGTTATATAACGGTCTATCAACTGAGCTTAGTATTGATTGTAGGTGATGTATCTCCAGCCTCATCCACCTTGACTACGAGTGCTGGAGAGGATGTAACATTGACAATGACACAGTTATATAACGGTCTATCAACTGAGCTTATTATTGATTGTAGGTGATGTATCTCCAGCCTCATCCACCTTGACTACGAGTGCTGGAGAGGATGTTACATTGACAATGACACAGCCTTACGGATCAACCAATGAGCTTCGATGGAGACACAATGGTGATGACGTCACTGCATGGAATGGCCAATCAAGCATCAGTATCCTTAATGTCCAACTCCATCATGCTGGTATCTATGAATGCTTCATAGTAGGCAGGCATCATCTACAGAACCATGCACTCATGAAACTCCTGTTAAGACGTAAGTTGCCAGATTACTCTTTTTTTCTAATAAAAGAGTTTTCTTTTTTTCTGTTATGGGTTACACCGTTGACAACAAATCAACCAACTCAAATTGGTTTTGAGATTTGTTTGCCTATCAGTTTGTATCATTGAATTTACTAGACAATTACGTTTTTGATATTTCAATTCAAATCACTTAACATGTATGAAATATTAGGGCCTAATATTGTTGGGATCAAACTCTTTATGGCTATCTATGTCCTAAAATGTTAGTGATGAGGGCAAATTTAGATCCAAATGACACCTGTCTTGTCTTCAAACTTGTCAAACTTTTCAACCTTTTTTTTACTTGTCAGACCAGTTTCTTCCACTGCCACAAAATGTAATAATTTCTAGTCACACACTAACACTTCACATCAAATAGAAGTGTCTAAATCTAAATTGATGGCATGACCATGATGTTCATTACCAAGATTGATCTTCGTGTGGGATTCAGTTTCATTGAATTAGTAATAAAGACCTGTTTGATAAATTTCCTTTTCAGAGTGCTCGCCCAATAAATGGGGTCCATCGTGCGATAATGACTGTCCATTCTGCTACAATGGCGGTCAGTGTGATGATAAGAATGGTGATTGCATCTGCGCTCCAGGATTCGGTGGTTTACACTGTGACGAAACATGTAAGTTGATCAACTTATTTTGGTTGTTAAGTTACAAATTGAGTAATTGTCAATAGATTCATGACCATCGATTATGTTAAGGATAATGGACGAGAAAGTGAGATTCGTGGATAGAATGTACGAGCTGAGGGTGAGTACAGTGTAGTCACGAATCTACACTTTTTAGTCTATTCTCTGACTTAAACTATTTCCCTCAATCTGGTTGTAGCCAGACCAATTTGAGTGGTGGGCAATAAATCTATTTTTTTTTTATAGTCCACGAAGGGTGAGCAGGTCAACAAAATTGTTCATGTTTAATTATTTGGCCATCATTGCTGCAGTTCAAATTTCAGGCATGATGCCAGGTTTCCAAACTGCTCATGTTATGGGGGCCTTGCATTAAGTTGATTGGCCTCGACTGTGTTCTTTTTCTGTGAAAGATACTCCCTCATTTTAGCTGGGTCAATGCACAGGGGACAATTTTGGTTTATTCAAGGAGAAATCTGTGCTGGGCAAAAATTGTGTGTCCTGGGCCCAATTTCATAGAGCTGCTAAGCACACAAATTTGCTTAGCATGAAATTTCTTCCTTGATAAAAATAGGATTACCAACCAAATTTCCACGTGGTTTTCAAAATAAGCAAACAACAGCTGATTTTAGTAACAAGAAATATGCAACAAATGGAAATTTTGTTGGTAATCCTGTTTTTATCAAGGAAGAAATTTCATGCCAAGCAAATTTTTGTGCTTAGCAGCTCTATGAAATTGGGCCCTTGGCAGGCCCAACATGGCTACAACACTGATGGACATCATTATAGTCATGCCAGAAGGCATTGTGTGTCCTCAGATGAAGTGGTATAAGTTCTCTCTATGCACCTGACTCTGAAAATGTTTGTTCAAAGGACAGAGGATAGTACTCAGGGTATGAAGAGCTCAATACACACTGGTGTAATGGCAAAAACCAAATAGTATGACCTGAAAATGTTGAAATCATAGGACTGTACGTGTACCTGTATAGAAAAATCTGCCATTTCTATGGATCACTAAAAAACTTCTACTTTTAAGAAACACTATTTTTAGAGGACTAATTTTTATTTCACTGTTAAATATGTTTGCAGTGCGGGGCAAAAACTGGTTTGGTCAGGACAGTCGGCTGCCATGTAGCAGTTCGGATCCAGTTATAGCTTGCCAGGGAAACTTGATGTGTCTTCCGGATCCCTTTGGATGTACATGTGCAGCTAGCTTCACAGGCCAGCAATGTGAAGACGGTAGGTTTTTATCAAACTCATAATGACAATCAAAGATTAACCCTTTTTAATGTAAGTTGAGTTCTTGATAAACTATGTTTGAGCATGTAAACAATTAAAGATAATATCAAATACAGAATAAAAGTGCAAAAAACCCAATGCAAATACATGGCTTTTCGCTATCAGTCAAGACTTTAAAAAAAAAAAAATTCTTTTGACAGTAATTGAAAACTTTTAAGAGAAAAGGCATAAACATTATAGAATGATGTCCTAGCTAAGTAACCTAACCCTCCCCAAAATCTCAAAAGATTTTCTAAAGGAATTTTGTTATTGGAGAGGATTGAAAACTGTGGGCTAAAATAAATATTGCTCTCACTGGGTTAAGCATACACATCTTATATAAGTAAAAGTCTGAACCTTTTGATGCTGAGTTAACATAGAATGGAGGATCATGAATGATTTAGGAGAGTCTGTAGCCAATAAGGCACCATGGTTTAGGGGTTATGACTGGTCTTTCTTTGGCTGAAAAAGCAAAAATGAAAATTTACAACCATTAAGTCTATTCAGTTTCTGCTATTTCATCCCACTTTTAATTGTAATTTTTTGTTATCTTATACTTCCTGTTCAGCACTTAGAAACCCTGTATTAAGCGCTATATAAATGCTTTATTATTATTTCCTCTTAGAGCAGGCAAGGCCATTTTAATTTTCTTGCAAAAGCACTTTCATTAGGAATTGTTAAAGTTTATGGGAAACTTTCGAAGAGGCATCAATGTCAAAAACAGGGCAACAAGCCAAGGCTATGTGGTATTAATCTAATTCCAGGCCTTGAAAGTACAGAAATATTTTCCTTCAAATAAGCAAGGAACAATCTCCCTGATGTTTTATGTTCCTTTTAGGAAAAATAAATCCTCATATTTCATACTTTCAAATGGTTTACTTTAATTGTGTTTTTTTAAGAAGTAGCAATAGTAAACTGGAAGGTGGTTCCATGTTCAAGTAGAAGGAATTAGATTTGGAACAATGAGAGCTAACTTTATTTTCATATGCAAGCCAAAAGACAAACACAGTCAGTCAAAATTATTATATTAACTTGTCAAATGGATTGCCTTATTTTCTTTTACAGATTGTGAAGACGGATACTTTGGTGCTGGTTGTAAGCTAAAATGTAACTGTGCGGGTAATGCAGTGTGCGACAAGGGAAATGGCACATGCGGAAGTGGAGTAAATTGTACAACTGGCTTCACAGGAGAAAATTGTCAGAGTAAGGAAGTATAAAACTTATTGTGATACATGTCAGCTTGTTATTTATGTCCAGATTCCTATTTCAATTTCAAAGGCAGGCAGTTGAATTCACATCTGGTAGTCTGTTGATTTGTGGCTCTGGATGTTTTAAACTCTTCACATTGGTAATCAAAAAACATTTTTATGCCCATGCCCACTGTTATCTTTTACAACTTTTTAGAGCCTAGAAGTTGTCCCGGGTGTTAACCAATGTCTTATGTAGACAAGTCCAGTAGAAGTCTAGGCATGTAAACACATTGTCTGATATGAAATGTATGTTTATATTTAGCTCTCTTTTGAAAATTGTTGATATTAAACTGAAAATAAAGAAACAAAATTCACAGACCCAATAAATTATCCTTTGCTTTTCAAACATTCATTGATCTATTCTGATAAAAGAAAACAAACTCTCGACTCTTTCATGCGCCAACCTGTCGCTAGCATCAGTTTTAAATCCTTTCAGAAAACTAGTTGTCAAACAAAAGATAAAGATCACACCACCACACAGTTTTCAGAATTGGAAAGAGGACACTTGATGGTGCTGTTGTGACCTACTTTTGGGTGGTCGCCATTTTCAACAAACAAATAAACAATTAATGTGCATGAAAGGGTTAAGGAGTGTGTTAATTCTGGATCTGGCAAAACAAGGTCCTTTGCGTCCAGTATGATGTCAGTGGCATAACGCAGTCAAGAGATAACATATTCAATAAATGTAAATTGTCAGTCTTTTTCAGGAAAAAAAAACAAAAAAAGGTCAAGAAGAATATGTCTCAATCTTTGATCCTCAAACACAGTTGCGGTACACAAGACGTCATATTGGGTGTGTCAATTTTAATTTCATACTTTCTGCTGAAAATAACGAAAATTTAGACATTTTACCAACAATTCATATCGCCTTGTAAAATGTACTTTCTGTTAAAATCTGTCATTCTACACTATTTTTAAATATAGTTTGTCCTGATGGTCGGTTTGGAGTTAACTGTGTGCACAGATGCCATTGTGAAAATAATGCAGTTTGTGACAAAGGCTACGGAACATGCCCAAATAATGTGATGTGTGCAAACGGCTTTAGAGGTGATAACTGCCAAAGTAAGTATGGAATTTTATTTACTTTGTTTCCAGCTGACCATCGGTCCTTTTCCCTTTCCTTACATAAACATGATGAAAATGACTTGTTATTGAGACAAACTACATGTATAGTCATGCAGACAGTAATTAGTGACTTGATATAATAAAGTCAACTATAATAAGTTATTGTATTCTCATCCACATCAGTGATCAGCAGAGAGTTTGTGATTTTACAGCTCGTAAACTTGCTGACTACTTGATCAGCATTGCGGTGTCAATTATCATAAGTTACAGAAAAAGGAAATTAATTTGGGGGTTGCCCAAAGTAAATTGGCTAGAACCTTGAGATCTCCGGATTAACACGACGGTGCTCAACTGAGCTATACATGAGGCATTCCATCCAACACAACATTCAAGACAAACGTGGGTGCCTACTGGCGCTATAAAGTATTCTTGGCTATTATTCATTAGGCTAGTCTAAACATGTTCTCTTATGTAAGGGTATTTAAACACTGAAGTAATGAAAGCACAGTTACTTTTTATTTTTTATTCGAAACTTTACCAACGTTTTCTTTCAGACTCTTGCCCGTATGGCCAGATTGGTCTGTTTCCAGACTGTACAGCGTGTTATGGTAAGGTCAGCACTTGAGCCTCAACATTAATTGTATCCACTCTTATACGAAATACAGGGACCGGTGAAGCCTATACCTAAAAGTTTTTGTCCATCCACATAGACGAGTTTATAGTGTTTGGCACGTCGTGGCAGAGTGGTTATTAAGAGCACCGGAATCAACCTCTGCTTCTGGTCGGCAGAGTGTGGGTTCGAGTCCTGGTTGTTATAGACGATGTGACCTCTGACGTCACTCGGAAACGATTACATGATTCACGCGCATACCGCCGGGCAAAACCTTTGTGTTTTGGCAGCCAGCTAGAAAGTGTATGCAATCTTACCATGACTATACGTGTCTTTTTGCCCGGCGAAACATGACGTATATAATCACATCGTTTAAATGGCATTGCTTTGTCCTTCAGATGGGACGTAAAGCCGTAGGTTCCGTGCGTACCAAATGTAGTAAAAGACCCCATAGTGCACATAAAAATACAATGTTGAGATTAAGGTTCGCTCTAGTGTCTGGCAGTGAGTTCTTTTACTCATTTTGAAGGTTGTACTAAAACAAATAAGGAAGAAGAAAAAGGCGAAGAAGCTCTGAACCACGATTCAAAATAATAAAAACCAAATATACTAACTTTTGGTTGTTTAATCAGATTGTTACTGACCCTAAAAGCTGGCGAACCGTGACAAACACTTGACATAACTTGGGAGAAATGAAAGAAACATATAAGGCAGGAAATGCAAGGAGAAGGTGAACATCGCTATCAATTGTACTTTAAGTGCATTGATCATGTTGTTGAAAAACAACTTTTTTGCCTAACATATACAGTGTGGTAGATCAATCTTTGCAGCCGGCACTTGCCACTACTTGTTAGGAAATGTAAAGTTAAAATAAAGTTGAGACAACTTCTGGAAAGGGAGGGAGTAAAACAGATTTATGGTGGTTAATCTTTTCAGTTCCTGTATCAGTGATATATGAAGTCAGCTCTGAGCAAGACCCCAGCAGAACCATTACATGGATAAAAGCTCCTCAAAACAAGTGTCCTGTTATCGACTATGCGATACAGTATCAACTGGTTACGAGAGATCTTTGCCAAGAGATGGATGGTGAATTTCAAACTCTACACAACACAACAGCGAGACAGTCTCCTTTCCCACATCCTGATTCATTACCCAATTCAATATACATGGTTCGTGTGTTTGCCAGGAATGAGGCAGGACTTGGGGTACCTCAGACTGAGGACTATATCGAACTGACAACACATGAGAAAGGTATTCCTGACAGGAAAAGTACTTTTAAAGTGATGAGAAATGCTACACTTTTATCTGAACTCAGACCTTTTTTTAACACAAAATTATCTTATACATAAATAATTCATGCTCTTCTGATTTTCAACTTTAGTAATACAGTTATCTAAGGATACTGTTCTCAGAAGACTGTTGAAACATATAAGTAAAACCCCAAAGGTTACTGATGACATGTGGAAATGCCATTATAATTCACATTCCTGTGAAAAAAAACAAATTATTCTTACTGGGTACAAGAAGCCCTTTTTAGTCAGGAATCGGAGTTAGTTTTTCGTCGACGATGTAATAAAAATGAAGCCGCTGGACTTGGCTTACAAGATCTTTGTATAAGACACATGGACTTGTCAACGTGCGTAAGCTTCGGAGACCAGAGCAGCACAAACTATGTTACAAATGTCACAGAAAGTAATGTTCTCAGACAATTTAGAGGAAACCTACGGCATGCAGAAGGAATACTTCTGCAAGAGCTACTTAGCAAGAGCTACTTTCCCTAAATATGTTGGTTTCGCAAAGAAACCAACGCTTAAAGGTGAATGTGGTTCTCTCTTGAAACATTTTTTTTTAAATACCGGACTTTGTAAATTAATCCAAGTAAGATGACATCTAACAGGATTGAGTAACATCTGTTCAATATTCTAATCATTTGTATTTGAAATCTTTCTAGTAAGGAAGTCAATGATCTTGAAAATGACTAGCACTTTCACCCGTAGGCATTCAGTGTATATAAGTGTAGAGAGACGATGTAGAATACATAATTATTATACAACTTGTTATCAATTAACACAGTGATTCTAGTACATTCTGGTCATCATCATGACAAAGATTAAGTTTTCAACAGAAGGGTATAAAAGCAAATTTTAAAGTTTTGTGTTTAAATTATTATTTTAGAGCCGACGGGATCACCAACAGATTTCAAGACTACTTCAACAACGAAGCATAGTGTGGCATTTAGCTGGAGTGAAATACCATGTGGTCAAAGAAATGGTGTGATAACTAAATACAGAGTGAGTCTTCATAGCAGATTGTTTAAATCAAAACAACTTTTGTTTCAAATTAGTACACATTCAATTATTTAAAACCTCAATTAAGTTTACTTGAGTGTAAGTGTTTGTGAAAATTTTCAGTGTCTTTTTGTTTCCCATTTTCAAAAAAATGTACAGCTCTCATACAGGGTGCTGGACAAACCTTATGACACCAGCTTTAGTCCAAACAGCTCATTTCAATCGGTTGATATAGAACCATCAGATATGCACAGCAACATCAGTGGTTTAGAACCAACAACAAAATATGATTTCCGACTAGAAGGTTTCAACAGTGCTGGCGTTGGAGAGGATGCAACATTAGAGGCATTTACTGAAGTTGAGACAGGTATTGTGGGACATCATTCAGTTATCAAAATTACCTTAAAATGGTGAATGCTAAATTTTTACTTGAACATCTAAAACCGTTTTAAGACCGGTGTTACGAATTTTGTTTTGTCGACGTAAAGTCATATGAACTACAATGTCAACTGTTTCAATGTTTCCAAGTCACCAAAATTAAAATTCGTATTTCAAAACGAAAATATATATTTGTTTTATTTCTTTGTTGGCTATGTCAAAGCCTAACTGTGTCACATTCTTGTTTGGGAACGTCTCCAAAGTTTGACATTATTCTAGGCGCGAAAGAACATTCCCTCTTTTGACTTTTGAGATGCTCCGTTATGTTCTTTTTTGGAAAGAGAATCTCCCCAAGGTACATATTTTCCTTGACTTTACAGATCTTCCTGCTCCGACTCAGCTATCCGGAAAAGATATTTCACAGTTGACATCTTCCACAGTCACTATAGCTTTGAGTCTTCCATCCTCGTCAAAGTACATCACGTAAGTTGAAAACATGCAAACAATTTTTAACCTGTATAATTTTCATTCATCTTTTCTCATTGATTTTATGTGTTGTGTATAGTGAAGCATCATTTTCGGTTTTTAAAATTGCCTCTGTTTGGTCTTGAACAAAATTGTCAAAGAAAATATCAACATTGTTACTGAAACAATGAAAACTGAAATTTAAATACCTACTCATGATGTTGTTTCTATATTGTTTAGAGGCATACAAGTTGGTGTACAGCGGGTTAAGACAGTCGCTAGACGGGACACCAGGGGATCAAGGTACCAACGATCCACTGAACCAACTCTTGACTATGTAGCTGCAGAATTACCTAAGAAGGATCTCCCTGCAACATTCACTGTGGGTGACGGAGAAACAGAGGGAAACAAACCCCTGGAAGGCAACACTCAGTATGACATCTACCTTGGATCAGTCAGTAGGATTTCTCAATCGGTAAGCCTTGAATTTTACTTCTTGTGTGATTATTTTAACAATGACAAAATGACCTCTCGCAACAAAGGGCCATGTGCATGCTGTTGTGTGTGTACTCTCTGACACGCTTGCCAATAAGAAGAGTGCTGGCTTCAGATTTCTCCCGAAGACAATCAGGCATACTGATCGAAACGTTGAGTCGCTAACGTCAAGTTCTAGGCATTGAAAGCATGTAAACATGCTTTGAAATTTGAATTTTTATGGAAGTTAGATAACAGCCTAAAGATGTGTTGTTTTGATTTTTCTCTTCATTTTTTTTTAGACTTATGCCGTTAAGTGGAGTGAGCCGCTCAGAGTTCAAGGTAATTTACTGTTTTGTGACAAGTTTGCTTAAATTCAACTGCTTAAAAACTTCACCTTTAATCATACTGTAAAATGTTGTTTTGTTTCAACCAGGGGTCTTCAAAGTAAGACATGAAGGGAACAATAGTCTGGTTCCTTTATACTTAAGTAAGAATAAAATATATTATTCATAAAGGGCACCATCCACAAATGGGTACATACAACGATGCACATACAGATGCATGTCATTTGATTAGTGTTACTGCTGCATACGTCACTACATAACTTATTATAGGAGTCCTAAATGGATATTTATAGGACGCTTTGTTGTGTACTTTCTTTAAAAATGTAAACGATCTTTGTTTGTCAGTGCCACAAAGTGCAAGCCCACCGATAGCTGCTTTTGTGGTTCCATTGATGCTGATTGTCCTGATTGGTATTGTGGTTGCTGTCGTCTTCAAAATAAGGTAGTTATTAAAGTCTCAATTGAGTAATTTCTGCGCTCCCTCGAAATTTTTTCGTCACCTCCAAATATTAATTTGATCCCCCATAATGTTGTTTTGAGGGAACGAAAATACATATCACGGGAAAGAAATTACTTTTAATATTTTAATTGGTTTCTTACAACTAGTATTTTAAGGGAAAACAAAAATACTTCGAGTAACGCAAAAATATTTCGAGGGGTCAAATTAATGATCTTTTCAATTAAGAAGCTCTGTAGATCTCAGCATTCGGCTGCAAAGCATGTGATAAACCCTTCTTAATGCGTTAATGAACCAATCAATGCAATTAATCTTTGCTTAGTGAGAGGTTAATTTTGTATATGTTGTTTATTTTCCGTACCTTTGACAGGCGAAAGAAGAGGCTTAGACATCTCTACGCTGTAAATGGTAGGTCACAACTTACAACTCAGTAAACTTCCCTTTTATTTAAATCAAAATTTTGTGCAGGTTTGTCTGAAAGGATGAGAATATTAGACTTGAATTTAAATTCAGGGCTTTTTACAATGTATGACTATTATTTTCTTCATATTACAAAGAAACCCTGCCCATTCTTCTATTCTGTAGTGCTAAGAATAGCTACCCTTAAACTCGCTAAAATCGAGAATTACAGGAGTTGCTAAAAAGTTGGAATGTAGTCATGCTCACATCTTAACAATTACATCCTAGTTACTGAAGTTTGGATTTAATTTTGTCGTTGACAGACACGAACAATGGAGATGTGTTAAAGCATCTAAACTACTGAAGATTGGTCAAATATTACATAGATTTTAAATAAGTGCTGCACCTCCTCTTCTGTTGACAACTTCAGTTAAGTTTGTTATCAAATGTTTGTTTTCATTTGTTTTAACAGCGGGAGTGCGAGTAGGTCATGATAAACTTTCTACAGGACTAGAAAATCCTGACGTTGATGTCACCTATGATGTTATTGCTGAAACCATAACCAATGTGCCAACCATTGCACCATCCGCTCTACCAGCAACTACACCAGCCACTGCACCAGCCAATAAACCAGCCACTTCACTGGCCACAGCACCAGCCAGACCGAAGCCGGTTAAGGAGAAGAAGCAATTTACGGCTTCTTTCCCGATTCCGTTGTCAGAGTTGAAAGATTATGTCAGCAAGAAGAAGACGGAAACGTACAAAGAAGGCAATGGGTTTCTGTTTGACTATGAGGTGAGTTATGATAATATAATTTATATATATTATAATAACAAGATGTGAATTTGTTTATTCATTGGGTTTATTGCCTTTACCAATACACGCTAATGATGACGACGAGCAAGATGATTGAGAATAAGAGTTTAATTTTTGTATTTATTTTCAATATTTAGAGTTTGCCCGATTTCGACCGTCATTCATGTGAAAGAGCAAAGGATGACAAAAACAAGGAGAAGAATCGCTATGTAACCGTCATTCCATGTGAGTTAAAAATGATTATTACTTATGATCAACATTGTTTTCATACATCATTCTGAAATGTTCGATCTCAAATGAGGTGTTGGCACCCCAAGTGAATTTAGGCACCATAGATCTCCATGCCTCTCTGTCCTCAACTGTTCAAATTAATGGCCTTATACATTTATTGGATTCCTAACTTTTTGTCCACCACAGACGATTTTTCTCGTGTTGTGCTTGAGAAACTACCAGATCAACCAGACTCCGATTATGTAAATGCAAGTTACATAGATGTAAGTTAATCATAATTACTGTTTCTAATCTAAAGAATCGATAATAGACCACTCCAGTTTTACAAAGAACTGAATCAAGTTCGGAAAACTTCCCAATTAGTTCTGTTCCCTGTCCGTCTGTAAAGATAAGTTGATGGACCGCTGGAGTAGAAGAGGACTCCAACCACTTATGACGCAACAACTTATTAATTAGTAAAGACTATTTGAAGGCGCCACAATCCACAAAATTAAGGTGCTTATGGCGCAAAGACCAAATCGATAAGCCACAAGCTGGATTAAACAATGATACAGTAAATAAAGCAAAACTTCCCCGAAAGAGTGTTTAAAAAAAAAACAGTACAAAAATCTAGATTAAATTCGTTCAACCAGCCCAGAAAAGGACTGTTTTAAAAATACATCTTTGGAATGCAAATGATGTAACCACTGTCGTAATACTTCCTTCTTCTCATTTCAGGGTTTCAATGAACCGAACAAATACATAGCCAGCCAAGGTAAAACAAGTTAATAAACAAACTTATGCAACTGTTCTTAGAGGTCAGAACACTAAAAAGTTAAAGGAACTATAGGCCTACAAACAATTTGTAAAAATGTGGCCGAGCAGCTTAGCACAAGAGTCTGTCGTCAGAGTGTGGATTTAAGCCTCAGTCGTGGCAAAAGTTGCCTGAGATGAAATTATTAATTTTTAGAAGGCAAATACTACACTTTATGGGGTAAATTTCTTCATTTTGGTATAAAATATGGATCGGCAGCTCACTGAATATCTCATTATTATTTTATGAATCACAATTTCAGGTCCAAACAAGGCTTCTGTTTGTGATATGTGGAGGATGATATGGCAGGAGAATACCACTAAGATTGTCATGCTCACCAACCTACAAGAAGGAGTCAAGGTAATTTAAGATGCATTGCTGCTGGGACAATGAGCTCACATAATTGTTTTACACCAAAAGTAGATTGACACCCTGTCTTTATCTGCAAGAATAAATATTGGTACTTGGTTTTCAGAAACAGTGATAAAGTTTGAAATTTAATGTAGGTGAAAGGTGGTTATGGACGGGGATTGATCTAGGCTAAAGGCTACTCTCTGGCTTAAATCACGTGCCTCAAAGTGTGACGTCAGATGTTCTGGCTACACCAATAGCAGCCGTCATCCAACGGTCTGCCTCATTTTACCTCAGCGAGCGAGGGCGCTATGTTAAGTCAAATGCAAAGGGTGCCTGATAAAGGGGGACACTAAATTTTATCTCGGAGCAGTCGGCGAAGCCCACCTTGCTCATGTTTTTTGCCAGATGGTTTTCATTGGTTTGCTCTTTTCTTTTTTAATCTTTCAGGAAAAATGTGAGAAATATTGGCCAGACAAAACAGCACAGTACGGCGATTATGTTGTCACTTTGAAAAAAGAGGAAACACACGCAGACTACATTGTCAGAGACTTCATAATGACTCTGAAATTAGAGGTATGGTAATGAATTACAACCTTTGCAAATTGCCCCTGCTGACAGTTAATTTGGGTCTGATCTTGCATTTTCTATACACTGTGGATGCTGCCGTTTATTTAAGTTCAAAATTCTACTTTCACAATACTTTAGGATGAATGGACCAGACAAGTTCGTCAGTATCATTTCACAACATGGCCTGATACGGCCTTGCCTGATGATCCAATCAAAGTGGTGAACTTTGTCAAAATGGTCAAGTCCAGCTACAACCAAAAGAATGTTGGTCCAATGGTCGTTCATTGCAGGTTGGTACTTTTGTGATTGCACATTACTTAAAGACACTGGATACTATTGGTAATTGTCAACGACCAGTCTTCTCACTTTTGTACCTCAACATATGCATAAAATAGCAAACCTGTGTAAATTTGAGCTCAATTGGTCGTCGAAGTTGCGAGATAATAATGAAAGAAAAACTCCCTTATCACATGAAGTTGTGTGCTTTCAGATGCTTGATTTCGAGACCTCAAATTCTAAATCTGAGGTCTCGAAATCAAACTCGTGGAAAACTACTTCTTTCTCGAAAACTATGGCACTTCAGAGGGAGCTGTTTCTCACAATGTTTTATACCACCAACCTCTCCCCATTACTCGTCACCAAGAAAGGTTTTATGCTAATAATTATTTTGAGTAATTACCAATAGTGTCCACTGCCTTTAAGACAAACAGAAAAAGTAAAACCGGTCAGACTCACAGTGTTTCAGATATCTGTAATAGTTTAGGCGCAATCATTGGAAAATCAAGAGCACTTTTGAGAGACAGGCTATGCTGAAACCATTGGAGCCGTGTTTTTCTTTTAAACAAGAATTTGGACTGGAGAGAGAGGGAAGGGCGTTGAATGAGTGGTAGGGGATGTATTTCTGTCTGTTGGATTTTGGTTATCAAGCAGTTGGTTATAGCGCCTGGAAATAAGTTAAGCAAGAAAACAGGGTTGTATTTGAACAGAGGCTAAGACTCATCTAAATGTTAATTCACACAATGGTCATGCCTGTAGTTATTCATGTTTTTTGTAGCACTGGAATCGGTCGCACTGGTGTGTTTGTGGTTTTGGACGCCATGTTGGACCAGGCAAAAGCAGAAGATCGAGTCGATATCTGGAACTTTGCTTGCGGCATGAGAGACAAACGGATGAAGATGATTCAATCACCGGTAAATTAGATACATTAATTTATCTGAGGTCATTTTTTGTTCTGTCTAGTGTTTTCCCGTTTTGTCCAATGTTTTCTTGTTTAGTGCCCAAAACCATAAATGAAACAATCACATTGGAGAAAGGCTTATCAGAGTAGATGCTGCCCAAATTGTTTACAAAAAGTAAATTAGAACATCAATTTATCTGAGGCCATTTGAACAAGTTCTGTCTAGTGTTTTCCCGTTTTGTCCAATGTGTTCTCGAATAGTGCCAGAAACCAGAAATGAAACAATCACATTGGAGAAAGGCTTATCAATGTAGATGCTGCCCAAATGTTAACAAAAAGTAAACAATAATTTTGTAGAGATTGACAAATGACGTTTGCATAATTATAGTTTAAGCTTTCACAAACATCACTTTTGTTAGGCTTTTAGTGCTTGATATCAACGTGAAAGTTGTAAACTTTTGTATCACAATGTGCTAAAACCGATTTTCTTATTCAGGAGGTGTTTAAAACTAGATCTCTTAACATCTAGACCACCGTAGGTTTGGTGGATTTACACAAAAATGGTCTTGGCCATAGTGCCTCTTCAAAAATATCTATTAAATTTAAATATTTTTCAAGGAAAAGGCCCTTCGTAAAACGATTTTTTTGTATTAATCAAAACAGGCCCAATATGAGTTTATCTTTGAAGTCCTGATTGAGACGTTCCTTTGTGGTGACACCAGTTTTAAACCGAAACAGATTACCACCAAGCTGACTGCTTTGAAGAAAGTCACAAAGGGCAGTAGGAAGACAGGACTGCAACTAGAGTTTGAGGTGACAGCTCTTTTTATCAATTTTGTTTCATTTCATTATGTTTGTATTTCTCAATTGAGGAGTCTGGAAATTTATATTCCAACATTTCATTAAAAGTGTTTCGTCATGCATAAATAATGTTATGTCTTGGTTCCATACCCTTATACTGTATGTAGGAAGCACTGGCAAAGTCTCCTTATTAAATGCAATTTTAAACATCTCCCTGCTTAATTTTGTACAAAATCTCCCCGATTACGAGATGCAAATGATGTCATCTCTGACGTAGTCCTGAGGTAAGTGGAATAAACATTCAATATTCACCTAATCATACTATTTTCAAATCATTCTTACTGTCTTTAAACAGACCCTGAATTTGGTCACCAATATTCCGGACCCTGTCAAATTTAAAGGAGGTCGGCAACCAGAAAACGTTGAGAAGAACAGATTTCCAGACAAACTACCAGGTGAGGTTTTATTCAGTTTATAAATAACCTCTCATGACAAAGCTGTTGTATGTTTCTTTGCAAACTAATTTTTTCTACCAAATTAAAGCTATAGTTATTCTGCGATCACTTTGAAATAAATGCATTCAGTCAATGAAGTCAACTTTATTTATATTCTTTGAACTAATGCTGTTACTCTACCCGAGGGTGTTGGGGTAAGTTCTTCAACCACACAGTTGCTAATTTAAAGCTTGGTTGAACCAGCTCAAAGCATGCTCTGTTTAGGACATCCTTGTTGGATCAAACAGTGAAATTAATGTCACCAACATTTTATTTTTCAAGCTGATCAGTTCCGACCTCACTTGATGACATCAGGACAACATGGATCCAACAACTACATCAATGCCTGCTTTCTTAATGTAAGTCATCATACTTCAGTGATTTGTTGAGTTCCTTTTGATAAACCAAACCATCACAGAAATATTTCCATCTAATAGCTCACTGATTCTAAAGTTCATACCAGTACCAATCCCCCAGAGAAATATTTCCATCTGAAAACTCACTGTTTCTAAAGTTCATACTACTAGCAACCCTCAACAGAAATATTGCATCTGAATTTAAAATTCACTAGTACCTATTTCAAATGCAGAAAAACAAAATAATTTATTTAAGTTTTTTGGGTTCTGTTTTGCAACTCCTTGGGAAAAAAAGACACACTTTACGTAAAACCTCACTGGACCCAAATTACCTCGGCCGTCACGGATCAACTTTCTGAATTTACAGAGTCCTAGCTCCAAAGGAAAGTACATTGCTACCCAAATGCCCTTACCCCACACCATCAGTGACATGTGGAGAATGGTTTATGACTACAAGTCAACTTGTATCGTCATGTTGAACACAGTAAACAAAAAAGACCCGGTAAGTAGAACATTTATTGTTGCTTGGAAAATCAATTTCGAAAATCGACTTTATTTGATATGAAATAATTATTGTTCTTTTCAAAACTGTTTTTATTGTATTTGTAATTTTTTATTTTTCAATTTATTTGAAACGAAGTTAAGCCATTAATTATTGTTTACTAAAGCTAAAAGTACACATAAATTGTGTTATTATCTGCTAAAAGTGATTTGTTCATTAGTTTGATTAAATTTAGAAATTATCAATATCTCTACCAATTTGTCTTCCCCACAGACATGTGTTGAGTATTGGCCAGAGAGAGACTCTGCATCATGTGGCAATCTGACAGTCACTCTACAGTCAACTGATAAAGTGGGACCAAACATCATTATACGCTACCTAGCCCTGGATGATGATCAGGTACAATGCTATAATTAATCATTGAAACTAGGGCTGTCTAAGTAGGTCACTGTGGCTGTGACTTTGGCTGTAGCTAATGGTGTTACTTCCCTGGTAGATATACAGAGTACCAGGCCCAGAATTCATATGATTTGATTTCTTGTAAAAACATTTGATTTAAAGCAAACTACTAAAGAGGACGGAACAAATTCATTATGTCCGAGGAGGTAAAAGCCTCTGTTGCAGTTCGTCTTGATTATGGTGTCCCTTCAAAACTTTCCAGCAATTTTAAGATTGTCCATTGTGAAGTGTATAATGTATAATGTCCCTATCTTGAAAATAAAGGACAGTTCACTTCAAGCCTTTATACCTGTTTGAAAGGCAGAATCGTTTAACTCACTGAAGCTATTCCAGGTTGCATAATACATTAATGGTGCCTTGACGTCAATGCCATACTTGGGGCATACCTACAATGTCATTACAAAATCAAACAACAAGTTTTGTTTGCACTGACTGACTTTCCAATTCCAGAAGTTGTAATTTTTTGTTTCATACTTGTCATTGATACACAGGAATCCCGTCTGATTTGTCACCTTCAACTACTCAACTGGCCCGTTGGTGGCGTACCATCGTCACCAAAATCCATCGTGGAGTTGGTGACAGCCGTTAAAGAGTGGCAACTCGAGCATAAAGACGACCGAATTATAATTCAGTGCATGTAGGATGTTTGGTCATTTCCTTCTGCTAGTTTTCAATAAAAACGCATTCCAACAAAACTCTGAAAAATAAATGTTGTAACTTTAAGCTGGCTCATTGTTTTGAATGAAAAGAACAAAGTTTACGTTTTGCGGTTTGTGACAGTAACTTGATAATTTTTCAACTATTTTCAACGATTTTCAGTCAAGATCCAGATATAAATATAAACAGAGAAGAAACATCTCTAAGAGTTGCTGTAAGAACATGATAGGATGGTAGAATTATTTGTGTTTGACACAGAACAAATCCCAAAACGTTTACTGTGTTCACGACAACTCAAAATTGTTTTATTATTTCTTGTTTGACAGTGACGGTGAGGGCGCTAGTGGATCATTCTGTGCTCTCCTTAACGTCATAGAGAGACTGAATATTGACAATGTGGTGGATGTCTTCCAAGAAGTCAAGAAACTCAGAGTCTCATGTCATAGATTGGTGCAGTCACAGGTAAGCCGAGTTTGATATCTCAAGGGTTGATACCGCTGTTATCATGCCGTGCGTTTCAGTAATGTTAGCCTAAGTAAATGCATGTAAAGTCTTCATCAAAAAGTGCGCACAACATTTTGTGCAACCTGAATGAATGATTCTTCATTCAGAGGACTTGAAAATTAAGTTACAAATGAAAAACCAAATATTGCATTTTGTATTATCGTTTTATTTTGTTCAGGAGCAGTACGAGTTGATATACGAGGCCATATGGATGCATCTGGGCGCTGATGTCGTGTATGCAAACATTTAGACCCCCCCCCCCCCCTCCCGCCCATCAACTTGTGGAAGCCGTTACCAAAACGACCAGTCAAGTAAAGATAGAAAGTGGTCTACTTTATAAGACGGTCAAACTAACTTTTATTGTTGTTATTTAACTGTCTTTAATGCAGCCGGAAAGTGCTTTAATTTTTGTGAGGGTGGTAATTGTTTCGACCGATTTTGTTTGATAACTGAGGTTTTTTTCGTGCTGATGGGCAACGGGCTCGATTGGCAGAGAAGTTTTTTCTGGTCAGGAGGATGTTACAAAAATAGTTCTGAAAATGTTGCAAATTTACTTCAAGAGAATTTCCACCATTTTTGTTTAGCCCACAAATAGGAAAATGTATACAAATGTTGCACTTTTCCTTTAAAATTTCTTTTAAATTTTTAAATTTATTATTGTTTTATGACCGAGTCACATGTTTTTTTTTATGTTGCAGATATCGGGGGAAAATCATAAAGTGAACGGGTTTTCATTTTAAAACATGTGCCTGAATTGTAGGTTTTTACAGGTTGGTTGTATAATTGTGGTTAACAATGTTAATCAATTAATACGTACAAATCAAAGGTTTAGATAGGACATCGAAGCAAGAGTCCGACCATAGTTTTTGGAAGGAAATATACTAATTATTAAACTTATAAATAGGTCATGCAATACTCGGACATTATTCAAACAATTTGTGAACTTAGGCTTTAAGAAGGAAACTAACTACACCCATTTTATAGGGTTGGAAGTTCGAACTCAGCAATATTAGATAATTCTAAAAGTATACTTTGTTCGTTTCCTGCTTTTATCCCCATTGAGAACCAATACCACAGACAATGTAAAATGAAAGTTATGCGATTCGTGTCGATCCTTGAGCAGCTATATTATTTTATAGTAGTCATGCCTATTTTATTTAGTACTTCTTATTATTAAAGTAGGTTATAATGCCATCGATGTATAATACTGTAAATACAATTTGATAAGATCAACTGTAAGCCAAAAGAATTTGAAAGAAAATTTTATAAACAGAATCTGAAATAACGTTAAGTTTACTTTATTTTATTATACTCAAGACATAATTACATTTACTTTTTGTTTAAATAGTCAGAACTTTTCAGAAGGAGTATAAAAATGTACGTATTATTAGTTTATGGTAATGTTACTTAATAAAATGTAGATGGATTTTCAGGAATGCTGTCATAGACCTAACAATATTATTTACAAAGAGTCCGAACCTTTTGAGGGATCGATCTATCGGTTGTTCAAGCAGTGTCATATTGCTTAATGCCAACCTTAGCCAAATTGCATGAAGCTGATAGCACAAAATACTGCTAAGAACATTTTTAACAAAATATCGAAAGTCTCCCAGTGTCTTGAAAAGATATTAAATATATTTGTTCGAACAATTGAAGATTAATTTTTTTATTTTTTATTTTCAGATGCCTTGAATTCTAGACCTCAGCTAAGGTCTCTTATTCAATTCAAATATTTTAGTGAGAAATTACTATTTTTTCTCAAAAAATATGTTAGTTCACCATGTTTTATACTATCAACAACTCTCCATTACTCATTACCAAGTAAGTTTTTATGCCAATAATTATTTTGAGTAATAACCCAAAGTGTCCAGTGCCTTTAACAATTTGATTCTTATCTTATATAAATGTAAAAAAATTAAAACTAATATGTGAAAATTTAATTTCTTACAGGTGGTAGAATTTTGTATTTATCATGGAAATTTTGAGCAGTTATGTCAGCATATGAAGAATACATCGCTATTGGAATACACAATCTAAGAAGCGTTTCTGACAGTAACATTTCTCAAATTCAAATTTTGGTGGATACAAAGTGAAATATTTCCACACAACCATATGGAGTGATAGTAATGTTTACATTTTTATGAATTTGTTTCAACAAAACCTCAATAGAATTCACAGAATTCTGGAAAGGACTGAGTATAAGTGACAGTGCTAACACAATATTCTTTATCACCGATGCAAATAAACCAATCCCGATGCAAATATACCATCTATACATCGTTGCGGTATCGCTGCTAAAATGGGATTTGAACTGCCTCTAGCTACCGGGCAATCTAAGTGGCCTAAAGCTGATAAGACACTGCTTTATAATTGCAAAGGTATTGGGGTTCGAATCCCACTCGAGTAATAATATGCCTGCTGTGCTCGGTTGTTAATCGTTAAGCGCGCCATCTTGTGGTTGATTTATTCATATTAGTCAGTTTCGCTCGGCCCCAGCGGCCAGTCTATCAAGGACCGCTGGGATTGGCTAATCGCTTGAACAGATTATTGTTCAGGAAGTACGTCATGCGTACAGTGCATAGAAATATGGTGCAGTGTGAGTGTGATGCATGATGGGACTGCGCATTATTAAACCAATGACAGTGCATGGTACGTTTGCCCATTCAAGGCGCTGGGGACGAGCGAAATTAGTCAGTCTGGTTAAATCAAGCCATAAGAGGGCGCGCTCACTTCTGTGCTTAAATTTGCAACGGATAATGTAAACAAAATAAATGTTGCTGTTTACAAATCTGTGATCAAGCAGTGTTTGACGTTATTCACAGGACTATATTTAATTGATTGTAGAGTTGAAAAAGTTTGTAGCCTTAGTAATGTATACAATTGTGACGGTTACAAACTCAAACCAACGCGGTTTCAAAACTGTAAAATAATACAAAGGTTATGCAAATTCGATAGAAAAACTGAAGGAAAAAAATAAATAAAAAACAAACAAAACATGCCCAAGGTATTTTCGGTTTTGGTTTCAAATCGGTCATTGGACACCTGAGTGTAGAAACTATTCTCGATATCAATTTCAAGAACCTGAAACATTATCATTTTGAAGGATAATCGTTGGATTTGGAACGGTAACATTCATTTCCTGCAATCTGTTGGTTGTAAAACACATCACACAATAAGCAGCTGACTCAGTTAATGGTAGAAAAATTACAAACTTTTTATGTTTCGCAGTTTTGTGGATAATCATGGCCGAGCGGCACAAGACTCAAGCTCTCGTTTTCCAAATCTCGTGACTTCAGTCATGAACTTTTGAATTTGACTATGACCTTTGTATACAAAGAAACTTTACAAGCGCTCAGGGTGAACTGAGTATCAGCCATTGTCCCCATTTCTGGTGTATATAGCTCCAGGCTTTCATGAAGTGTTTCACTCACACAATTGAAATTATTAAACAGCTACCTGAGAGGAATGTTTTCAACAGAAATGGTATTTTTACTTGTTTATAATGCACTTGTTCACCATTTTAATGTAATTTTGATATGTGTACACTTCTGAACTTTTCGTAGTTATCGATTAAAAAATCAGGCCCCTACCTAAAGGTTTTTTGAAAAATTAAAAACACTTCTGCCGTTGAGAGCGGGCGTCAAAGGACAATGCCGCTGACGTCATTTGTGGGAGTTTGCTTTGTTATACATCCACGCTGCAACAAGGCGACTTTATCACGTTTTGAGAGTAATTACGTAACGGGGCTTTTCGCAAATCTCGCAGAAAAACTATGAAACCTATTTATAATCATATGACTCGATTTCCCTATTCATCGAAAACATTTTAAGTGGAATTCAGCAAAGTTCACGACTTGACATTTTCGTTCAAGCAAAGGGCCATTAAAGGACAGAATTGGTTGTTGCTGTCAAAACAGTTGCTGGCAGTGTAAGTACTTTATATAATCCACCCGCGTAAACTGACAAACCTGTAGAAGTTTGAATGTAATCCGCCATCGTAAACTGACAAACCTGTAGAAGTTTGAGATCGATCGGCCATCTTGTTCACGAGAAACTAGTTAAAAACTGTTTACCCATTTTGGCATGAAATCGATTCAAAATAAAGTAAAAGCAAAAATGAATTAATTCGTTCCTTGAGCGATAAACTCCAAACGGGAAACTAGTTTTGTTTAGTTCTCATCAAATATGACATTTCAGACAGAAATATTTCAAGGGATGTTTTCTACTATTATCATCATTAGATCGTGTGGGTTTTATGTAAATCTGTGATCTTAGACCAGTTTTTAAAAACATTTTGGTAATGTTCCTTTAAGCTATAACTGACGAGGAAGTGAATGTGGAATAATAATAACATTTGATTGCGTATTTGATGATGGTGGACGCTTTTATGACGGCAGGTAAGTCAAATTCGTTTCTAATTCCATTTTCGAAAATGCATGAAAACTGTCATGAACAGGATCGAATTCCATACTTTTGCTAAAATTAATTTCATGGTCAATGAAGAGAATCACAAGTCGTTTGGTGCAATTCTACACTTTGTGATAATGTCTGCCTAAAAATCATTCCATCATTCATTGTGACTTGTATTATTTTGCCTTGAAGTTCAGAAAGTGTTTTCCCACGGTCCCATGTATCTCATTCTTTACGTACAAGGAAGACGTCCTCATGAAAACCAAACAAACAAACAAACAAACAAACAAACAAGCCAAACTCCTTAGCACGCCTAAATAGCAACATTTGAAAACATATGATTGCTTGCTTATTGGTTTTGCCTTTTCATGATATCTTATATCTTCTTCTTCTATTTCGAGTGGTGTCCTCAGCTGAGGTTTCTCCAGGTCTTCCTGTCCCCCATGCATCGGAAAGTTATAATTAAGGATTCGTGTTGCTTTTAGACCCTCTGCAATCTTGATAATTTTGACTCAACTTTTTGATGTCTGAATCTATTTCGCTGACCGTATTGCAGTTTTCCACTTCACAATAAATGTCAGCTCCAACTAACTTACAGGTGTCACTACAAACTACGATGAATGGACGCGGGGTGAAAGACTGTCCGGCTGTGTCTGGATGTACTTTACTTTGCCTGCTGCTGGTCCTTCTAGTTCTACCACATCATTCACAAGGTAAGACGATTGTTTAAGAATATTAAGTTTTTAAAATTTCCCCCTCTGTTGTTGCATGTTTTATTGCTAGTTTTTTCTTGTTTGTTTCTGTGGGTGTTTGTCTGGGTGTTTTTTTTTTTTTTTTTTTTTTTGATATAGTTTGGATCGCGTGACAGCCAGTGATGCGCATATTTTTTAGTTGTACTGGCTCGATACTTAATTTACAATGCAATGCGTCCACGGGGTCTTACAATGTTTAAATTAATAATCAACAAATAATATCTCAACTGGTTAAAGGTATATTCTCATTTATTGTACTGTTTGCTTTTTGCTCCCTATGCTTACTAGGAGCAGTTCCTGATTTCACCTGCTACAATGAAAGACTTTATGCAACAGCAGGGAATTCACATGTTATTGGTGGCTTCAATAGTGGTAGTGACTATGGAGCATACGTCTCCTTTGAGCGTGTTCTAGACACTGGCAGTGGCAGTAATCTACCAACTGGAGGAACTGAGAGCGATCATCCAGTCTCTTCAGTCAGTGCCAGACTTTATGAAATGCCTGACTCCATTGGGGCAGACAGATTCGGTGCTTACAACTGTATCTTCAGGTCACAAGACCCCGTAAAGATAACAACAATACTTTTGCGGGAAGATGGTAAGGGACATAATTTAGTACTTTATAATAAGTGAGTTATGATTTTTATCATCACATCTCGTCTGTTGGAAGAGTTTAGATTACTGTTGACCCAACAAACTGATCCAAGAAATTGTGGTGTTTATTTCTCAAAATTACACTATTGACACGATTATTTCACTTTTTAATCAAACAAACCATTTTGTTTTTACTTCGCAAAATGGTATTACAAGAAATGATAATCGTTTTGTATTTTTCTGTAAATAATAACGGTCTATCAACTGAGCTAGTGATGTATCTCCACCTTGACTACGATTGCTGGAGAGGATGTAACATTGACAATGACACAGTGATATAACGGTCCATCAACTGAGCTTATTATTGATTGTAGGTGATGTATCTCCAGCCTCATCCACCTTGACTACGAGTGCTGGAGAGGATGTAACATTGACAATGACACAGTTATATAACGGTCTATCAACTGAGCTTATTATTGATTGTAGGTGATGTATCTCCAGCCTCATCCACCTTGACTACGAGTGCTGGAGAGGATGTAACATTGACAATGACACAGTTATATAACGGTCCATCAACTGAGCTTATTATTGATTGTAGGTGATGTATCTCCAGCCTCATCCACCTTGACTACGAGTGCTGGAGAGGATGTAACATTGACAATGACACAGTTATATAACGGTCCATCAACTGAGCTTATTATTGATTGTAGGTGATGTATCTCCAGCCTCATCCACCTTGACTACGAGTGCTGGAGAGGATGTAACATTGACAATGACACAATTATATAACGGTCTATCAACTGAGCTTATTATTGATTGTAGGTGATGTATCTCCAGCCTCATCCACCTTGACTACGAGTGCTGGAGAGGATGTAACATTGACAATGACACAGTTATATAACGGTCCATCAACTGAGCTTATTATTGATTGTAGCTGATGTATCTCCAGCCTCATCCACCTTGACTACGAGTGCTGGACAGGATGTAACATTGACAATGACACAGCATAGAGGATCACTGTCTGAGCTTCGATGGAGACACAATGGTGATGACGTCACTGCATGGAATGGCCAATTAAGCATCAGTATCCTTAATGTCCAACTCCATCATGCTGGTATCTATGAATGCTTCATAGAAGGCAGACATCATCTACAGAACCATGCACTTATGAAACTCCTTGTAAGACG
Organism: Asterias amurensis; assembly: GCF_032118995.1. Classification (NCBI taxonomy): domain Eukaryota; kingdom Metazoa; phylum Echinodermata; class Asteroidea; order Forcipulatida; family Asteriidae; genus Asterias; species Asterias amurensis. The sequence goes on from NC_092660.1 coordinate 1,696,136, forward strand.
TAAGTTTCTGTACAAGTTTCTTTTCTTATTCTTGAATAACAACAATGGTAATATAATGATATGCAGAGGGGGATATAAAACCACATACCCATCTTTCGGATTCAAAGTTATTGCTGTAGATAGCTTACTATCATTTTTTTGGATTCTATATTACAGAATGCTCTCCCAATAAATATGGCCCAACTTGTGATAGTTATTGTCCATTATGTTATAATGGCGGTCAGTGTGATGACATGACCGGTGACTGTATCTGCCCACCAGGATTCAGTGGCAACTCATGTCAAAATTGTAAGTGGTGATTTTAATTTGTTGATAATCTTGTAGAGATATTAGGCGCTGGTTTGGCTTTTTATTTAGGTGTGATGGACCTATCATGGAAACAATGTTTATTAAGTTATATTACAAGTATGGTAACTTTATGACTAGTGGGTGTGTTTTTAAGATTGTTATTAAAAAGTGAATGATAGGAGAAAAGAAAACATCTGGAGAGTACAGAGTATACAATGCTATCACACATTGGTGTAAAACCAAAATTTATAAAAGTAATATAAATTGTTTTTAAGGCAGTCGCACAACATCGGTAAACAGTATTGTCCAAAGGCCCACACTTCGTGTATCACAACTTATAATATGTATAAAATATCAAACCTGTGAAAACTTAGGATCATCGGTCATCGGAGTCGGGAGAAAATAACGGGAAAACCCACCCTTGTTTCCGCACATTTCGCCGTGTCATGACATGTGTTTAAAATAAATCCGTTATTCTCGATAGCGAGAATTGATAATATTGTTTTAATGTTTGTCTGAACAAATTGACATCAGGTATTTTATGTGACAAACTTTAAAAAAGGCGTTTCCTTGATTTGATTTTTCCTAGTGCATAGTAATAACTGCTTTGGTCAAGACTGTGGCATCCCTTGTAGTGGTCGTCTTCATGTTGCTTGCCGTGGCAATCTACTCTGCCCTAAAGATCCCTTTGGTTGCACATGCGCAGCTAGCTTCACAGGCAACAATTGCGAGGATGGTATGGCTGTTGATTTTATCGTGTAATTTTAGGCTCCCGAAATTCAATAGGAGTATAATGTTGAATGAAAATTTAACTTTTCAGGGCAAGGCCGAGTACTCAAGTATGAGTACATGTGCTTGTGCCATTGGAGTACGACACTTTCTGATATATAAGTATCGAATCAAAGTTCTGAATCAAATACTACGATTTACGAGAACGAGTACAGGTATGTAGGCCTATACCTATTTTAAAAAAAAAAGTTTTATTATTATTATTTTATTTTTTAAAATTTGTTTTTTACTTTCAAGGTGTACTTATGTTTGGTTATGATAACTATCTTATAAGCATGGGTTGTTCACCATATTTACAACAGATTGTTTTTATTTGTTGACAGACTCATAATACATCCAAAAAGAAAAACAAACAGTTGGAAATACTGATTGATACAATAATGACAGATTAATGGTATGTTCCTATCAGATTGTCTTGCTGGTTACTTTGGTGCTGGCTGCAAGTTGAAATGCCACTGCCAAGAAGGCTTGACATGTAACAATGCGACTGGTAAATGTCAACACAGTGTTGGAGGTTGTGCAACTGGCTTCACTGGAGAAAACTGCCAGGGTAAGGAAAACTATGTTTCTGATCAGAATTAACACACTTCTTAACAAATTAATTCTTAAAGGCAGTGAACACTATTGGTAATTACTCAAAATAATTATTAGCATAAAACCTTACTTGGTAACGAGTTATTGGGAGAGGTTGATAGTATAAAACATTGTGAGAAACGGCTCCCTCTGAAGTGGAGTAGCTTTCGAGAAAGTATTAATTTTCCACGAATTTGATTTCGAGACCTCAAGTTTAGAACTTGAGGTCTCGAAATCAAGCATCTGAAAACGCACAACTTCGTGTGACAAGGGTGTTTTTCCTTTCATTATTATCTCGCAACTTCGATGACCGATTGAAGACAAATTTTCACAGGTTTGTTATTTTATGCATATGTTGAGATATAGAAAGTGATAACACTGGTCTTTGGCAGATACCAATAGTGTCCAGTGTCTTTAAACAGGAAGACTTTCTCAGAAGTTATTTAATTTGTAATGCTTTCATAGCTCAATTTTACAAAGAGATTCATGTTAATTTGTGCACCCCATTAATTTGCCGTCTTTAAAGCCTTGAATCCTAATTAACGTGCTACAAATCTTGTCATCAGACAGATGTTAGTAAAAAAAAAAAACACGAGACCTAGAAACAGCAGATATGGTTGGTAAGCAGTTGGCAACAGCTAATATTTATCTTAAAGAGAGGCATATTAATCTTGGCACCCCTTTTAAAATTTGAGAAACCTTGAATCTCAAATTATTATGCGAGAAATTTTGTCATTAGATAACAGATAGATGTAAGCAAAAGACACAAGGCCAACATTCACAATAGTTTCAATAGCTTTATAATAGGACACACAGTGCACACATGACATTTGAATCATAAATACCACACGTTGCAAATAAGATTTAACATGGGTAGGCCTAATGCAAAATTTCTCGTTGTCAAAATGTTCTCTTCAAATTGGAAAGGCGTTCTGTAGTTTAGTGCAATATGTCTGCGTGCAAGAGCTTACACAAAATTTTGTGGATGTTTTAGAACAGGAAGTTAGTTCTCTTATCAGGTTAATGAAACTCTATGTGCTGCTTTAGTATTAAAGTCATGTGGAAATTTTTTTTTGATTTTTTGTTGTTTTCAAACATAAGAGTATATATTAAGTAACAATAAAACAATTTTTTTAGTAATTGTTTGTCACGATTTCTATATTAAAAAAATAAAAATAAAGTCGTTTTGGGGGTTGGCTCCACCTACCCCTTTTGTGACGTCAATCGAGGCAGACTTTGCCTTGATGCGTAGAGTAAACATACGTACAAAGTACATGGAAGTCCAAGTCGTGAGTTTCTAGGTTTCGAAAAAAATCATTTCTTGCCTTTTTTTCCCGGCAATGCTGACCAAGTGTATTGCTGCTGCATGCAGCAAAACAACTAAAGATGTGGTCAGTCTGCATGGTTGGTCAGACTCAAAAGAGCAATAGTGCCTCGTGGTCCGGTCTGACGTCTTTTTCAGCGCTGTGCAGCATTTTCTCTCCAAATATCGCGCCTCGATTGACGTCACGAACAGCGCCCTCTCGGGTCGGGGCCTACTCTTGAATTTGTTTTTTTAGAACCTTAGTGTTTATTCAAATTCCACATCTATTGGTGACAAAAGCTTTATTTTGACAAAATATCACTTCCAGGTGACTTTAATTAAATCAGAAATAATTTTGTTTCAGCACAATAATCCTTTCATTTATTTTGTGTAGAATGTCCTGCTGGACTGTTTGGAGTAAACTGTGACCGACAATGTCATTGTTTAAATGATGCAGATTGTCACAAAGGTAGCGGTACATGCCCAGCTGGTGTCATGTGTCAACCTGGCTTTAGAGGTGAAGATTGTCAAAGTAAGTACCGCACTTCAATTAGCATTGCCCATCCAGTCCACGACTTTACCAGAAGATGCAAGAAGATCATTTTTCCTCAGAATATCATAAATTACATAAATTATTCATAAATTATTCATATATTATTACATAAATTATTCTGCCACGTGTTTCAAAGTTTTCCTTGATTATTCAATTTATATGTAAATATCAAAAAAGAATTGGCAGTAAAATAACATTCTGTTGTATTAGTATTGTTTGTACACACAGTAAACGTTTCGAATTATATTTATCCTTTGTTTTACCAATTATTTTGCAGACTCTTGTCCGTATGGCCAAGTTGGTCTTCAACCAAACTGCATCATGTGTTATGGTAAGGTTCATTGATACATAAAAAACACCAATTCCATCTTCGTGTGTTGCAAAAGTTGTGTAAGGAAGGTTTCACTTGGTTGGGATTAGTTATAAACAGTGTTTTGGTCATGGAGCTAAAATGTTTTCATGGTCACAATAAAGCAAAAATGAAAGCCCCTGATAGTCGGGTGGCTTAGTGTAACGTACTAAGGTTACCGTTACTCGGCGGATAAAAACACAAGGCTCCCTTAGGGCCTATCAATTAATATTAGCCTAAATGAGCCCTCCGTATTTCTTAAACAAATCACACAATTTTTAAAGGCCGCAAACAAATTGTTAAAAACAGTTTAATTACAAACAAACATTGTTTTGTGGTATTTTTGCTGTATGCATTATACCTTTCACTGTACTTTCATTTCATCAATCAACATTGTTTTTGTTATAAACTAAAACCTATTAATTTACATTATAAAGGGTCCAGGCTCTGTACAAGCCTACGCTTTTTCCTGGTGCCCTCCTCTTATCACTCGTTGTTCTTTTCTTGTATGTTTTATGATTATTTATTGTGATGTTTGGAAATAAAAAACAAACAAACAAACAAACATGACAAAATATCACTTTTCTCGAGTCCTGGGAGTCATACAAACTAAAATCTAACTAAAAAACAAAGAAAATAAACTTTGTCATTTAGGAATTTAAAAGGGATTTTTACGAGCAAGAAGAGTGAAATTGACATCCAGGCATATTTTTGAAAACTCAATAATTTGATTAGTCCGATAAAATTTCTGTCTGTACAGCAATATGTCAATAAAACTTGGAAGTTTTATAAAGTTTAGTCCATGACATGACGTACATTGAACATTTTGCAACCTACATTGTTTACATTCTTTCAGTTCCTGTATCAGTGATCTATCAAGTCAGCTCTGCGCGAGACCCAAGTAGAACCATCACATGGATAAAAGCTCCTCAAAACAAGTGTCCTGTCATTGATTATGCGATAGAGTATCAACTGGTTAAGAGAGATCTTTGCCAAGAGGAGACTGGGGAGTTTGAAACTCTGCACAACACAACAGAGAGACAGTCTCCTTTCCCACATCCTGATTCTTTACCCAATTCAATCTACAAGGTTCGTGTTCGTGCCAGGAATGAGGCAGGACTTGGGGAATTTCAAGAGAATATTTATATCGAACACACAACACCTGAGAACGGTGAGTTCCTGATGACAAATCCCAAATGTTAAATTTCAAACATTCGTGTAAACGTAATTTTTGTGTTAAAATTACTATTTTAGAGCCAACGGGATTTCCAACAGATTTCAAGACTACTTCAACAACGAAGCATAGTGTGGCATTGAGCTGGAGTGAAATACCATGTGGTCAAAGAAATGGTGTGATAACTAAATACAGAGTGAGTCTTCATAGTTTAATAAAACTAACTCATGTTAAATTTACCATGAGCGATGTCAAATGCAAAAGTTTGTGACAGTATTTATAATCAGTGTCTTTTTGTTTCCCATTTTACAACAATTTCCAACAATTTTTCAACAATTTTCCAACAATGAACAGCTCTCATACAGGGTGATGGAAAAACCTTATGACACCAGCTTCAGTCTAAACAGCTCATTTGAATCGGTCGACATAGATTCATCAGATATGCATCGCTTCATCAGTGGTTTAGAACCAACAACAAAATATGATTTCCGACTGAAAGCTTTCAACAGTGCTGGTGTTGGAGAGGATGCATTACTAGAGGCATTTACTGAAGTTGAGACAGGTATTGTGGGACAACATTCAGTGAATGCTTAATTCTTACTTGAGCATCTAAAACCGTTTTTCTTTTGTCGACGTATAGTCAACTGAACTACAATGTCAACTGTTTCAATGTTTCCAAGTCACCAAAACTAAAATTCGTATTTAAAAACGAATAGATGTATTTGTTTTATTTCTTTGTTGGCTACGTGAAAGCCTAACTGTGTCACATTCTTGTTTGGGAACGTCTCCAATGTTTGACATTATTCTAGGCGCGAAAGAACATTCCCTCTTTTGACTTTTGAGATGCTCCGTTATGTTCTTTTTTGGAAAGAGAATCTCCCCAAGGTACATATTTTCTTTGACTTTACAGATCTTCCTGCTCCGACTCAGCTATCCGAAAAAGATATTTCAGATTTGACATCTTCCACAGTCACTATAGCTTTGAGTCTTCCATCCTCGTCAAAGTACATCACGTAAGTTGAAAATATGCAAATGATTTTTAACCTGTATAATTTTCATTCATCTTTTCTCGTTGATTTTATGTGTTGTGTATAGTGAAGCATCATTTTCGGTTTTTAAAATTGCCTCTGTTTGGTCTTGAACAAAATTGTCAAAGAAAATATCAACATTGTTACTGAAACAATGAAAACTGAAATTTAAATACCTACTCATGATGTTGTTTCTATATTGTTTAGAGGCATGCAAGTTGGTGTACAGCGGGTTAAGACAGTCACTGGAAGGGACACCAGTGGATCAAGGTACCAACGATCCACTGAACCAACTCTTGATTATGTAGCTGCAGAATTACCTAAGAAGGATCTCCCTGCAACATTCACTGTGGGGGACGGAGAAACAGATGAAAACAAACCCCTGGAAAGCAACACTCAGTATGACATCTATCTGGGATCAGTCAGTAGGATTTCTCAATCGGTTAGCCTTGTATTTTACTTCTTGTGTTATTATTTTACCAATAACAAACTGACTCGTTGCAGCAATGCAGCATGTGTATCTACTCTCTGGCACGCTTGCCAATAAGAAGAGTGCTGGCTTCAGATTTCTCCAGAAGACAACCAGGCATACTGATCGAAACGTTGAGTCGCTAACGCCAGGTTCTAGGCGTTAAAAGCAAGTACACATGCTTTGAAAGTTGAATTTTTACGCAAGTTTGATAACAGCTTAAAGATGTTGATTTGTTTTTTTCTCTTCATTTTTCTTAGACTTTTGCCGTTGAGTGGAATGAGCCACTTAGAGTTCAAGGTAATTTACTGCTCAAAAACCCTACCTTTAATCGTATTGTGAAAATTGTGCCTTGTTTCAACCGGGGTCTTCAAACTAAAGACAGGAAGGGAACAATAGTCTGGTTACTTTATACTTTAGTGATGATAAAAGCTATTGATCGTATAGGGTGCGATCCACAAATGGATACGTACAACGATGCACATACAGATGCATGTCATTTGATTAGTGTTACTGCTGCATACGTCACTACATAACTTATTATAGGAGTCCAAAATGGATATTTATAGCACGCTTTGTTGTGTACTTTCTTTAAAAATGTAAACGATCTTTGTTTGTCAGTGCCACAAAGTGCAAGCCCACCGATAGCTGCTATTGTGGTTCCATTGATGCTGATTGTCCTGATTGGTATTGTGGTTGCTGTGGTCTTCAAAATAAGGTAGTTATTAAAGTCTCAATTTAGTAATTTCTGCGCTCCCTCGAAATCTTTTCGTCACCTCCAAATATTAATTTGATCCCCCATAATGTTGTTTTGAGGGAACGAAAATACATATCACGGGAAAGAAATTACTTTTAATATTTTAATTGGTTTCTTACAACTAATATTTTAAGCGAAAGAAAAAATACTTCGAGTAACGCAAAAATATTTCGAGGGGTCAAATTAATGATCATTTCAATTAAGAAGCTCTGTAGATCTCAGCATTCGGCTGCAAAGCATGTGATAAACCCTTCTTAATGCGTTAATGAACCAATCAATGCAATTTATCTTTGCTTATAGTGAGAGGTTAATTTTGTATTTGTTGTTTATTTTCCGTACCTTTGACAGGCGAAAGAAGAGGCTTAGACATCTCAACGCTGTAAATGGTAGGTCACAATTTACAACTCGGTAAACTTTCATTTTAGTTAAATCAACATTTTGTGCAGGTTTGTCTGAAAGGATGAGAATATTAGACTTTAATTTAAATTCAGGCCTTTATACATGTATGGCTATTATTTTCTTAATACTACAAAGAAACCCTGCCCATTCTTCTATTCTGTAGTGCTAAGAATAGCTACCCTTAAACTCATTAAAAACGAGAATTACAGGAGTTGCTGAAAAGTTGGAATGTAGTCATGCTCACATCTTAACAATTATACCCTAGTTACTAAAGTTTGGACTTAATTTTGTCGTTGGCAGACACGAAAAATGGAGATGTGTTAAAGCATCTAAACTACTGAAGAGCGGTCAAATATTACAAAGATTTTAAATAAGTGCTGCACCTCCTCTTCTGTTGACAACTTCAGTTAAGTTTGTTTTCAAATGTTTGTTTTCATCTGTTTTAACAGCAGGAGTGCGAGTAGGTCATGATAAACTTTCTACAGGACTAGAAAATCCTAACGTTGATGTCACCTATGATGTTGTTGCTGAAACCATATCAACCAATGTGCCAATCATTGCACCACCCGCTCTACCAGCCACTACACCAGCCATGGCACCAGCCAATAAACCAGCCACTTCACTGGCCACAGCACCAGCCACTGCAGCAGCCAGACCGAAGCCGGTTAAGAAGAAGAAGCAATTTACGGCTCCTTCCCCGATTCCGTTGTCAGAGTTGAAAGATTACGTCAGCAAGAAGAAGAAGGAAACGTACAAAGAAGGCAATGGGTTTCTGTTTGACTATGAGGTGATTTATGATAATAACAAGATGTGAATTATTTTATTTATTCATTGGGTTTATTGCCTTTACCAATACACGCTAATGATGACGATGAGCAAGATGATTGAGAATAAGAGTTTATTTTTTGTATTTATTTTCAATGTTTAGAGTTTGCCCGATTTCGACCGTCATTCATGTGAAAGAGCAAAGGATGACAAAAACAAGGAGAAGAATCGCTATGTAACCGTCATTCCATGTGAGTTAAAAATGATTATTACTTATGATCAACATTGTTTTCATACATCATTCTGAAATGTTCTCTCTAAAGTGAGGTGTTGGCACCCCAAGTGAATTTAGGCACCACATGGAGGAATATTATTCCTCCATGGGCACCATAAACAACCTATCTCCATGCCTCTCTGTCCTCAACTGTTCAAGTTCATGGCCTTACATTTATTGGATTCCTAACTTTTTGTCCACCACAGATGACTTTTCTCGTGTTGTGCTTGAGAAACTACCAGATCAACCAGATTCCGATTATGTAAATGCAAGTTACATAGATGTAAGTTAATCATAATGATCTGTTTCTAATCTAAAGAATCGATAATAGACCACTCCAGTTTTACAAAGAACTGAATCAAGTTCGAAAAACTTCCCTATCAGTTCTGTTCCCTGTCCGTCTTTAAAGATAAGTTGATGGACCGCTGGAGTAGAAGAGGACTCCAACCAATTATGGCGCAACAACTTATTAATTAGTAAAGAGTATTTGAAGGCCCCACAATCCACAAAATTACGGTGCTTATGGCGCACGAGAGTGAAAATTAGACAAAGACCAAATCGATAAGCCACAAGCTGGATTAAACAATGATACAGTAAATAAAGCAAAACTTCCCCGAAAGAGTGTTAAAAAAAACAGTACAAAAATCTAGATAAAATTCGTTCAACCCAGCCCAGAAAAGAACTGTTTGAAAATACATCTTTGGAAATGCAAATGATGTAACCACTGTCGTTACTTCATTCTTCTCATTTCAGGGTTTCAATGAACCGAACAAATACATAGCCAGCCAAGGTAAAACAAGTTAATAAACAAACTTATGCAACTGTTCTTAGAGGTCAGAACACTAAAAAGTTAAAGGAACTATAGGCCTACAAACAATTTGTAAAAATGTTTCCATCGTGGCCGAGCAGCTTAGCACAAGAGTCTGTCGTCAGAGTGTGGGTTTAAGCCTCAGTCGTGGCAAAAGTTGCCTGAGATGAAATTATTAATTTTGAGAAGGCAAATACTATACTTTAGGACACTTTCTTCATTTGGTATAAAATATGGATCGGCAGCTCACTGAATATCTCATTATTATTTTATGAATCACAATTTCAGGTCCAAACAAGGCTTCTGTTTGTGATATGTGGAGGATGATATGGCAGGAGAATACCACTAAGATTGTCATGCTCACCAACCTACAAGAAGGAGTCAAGGTAATTTAAGCTGCATTGCTGCTGGGACAATAAGCTCACACTTGTTTTTTTACACCAACAGTAGATTTGTAGTTGGTACCCTGTCTTTATATGCAAGGTATAAAGACAGTGATTTCATAGGAGACTATGATTTTAAACGCGCAGTGACGTAAGCTTTCTGTGTTTTGATTGGTCCGAGGTGACGCTTGGCAGCTGCACCTTGTCCATGAAAATTGATGTGGTGAAAGGTGATTATGGCTTCAATCACGAGCCTCAAAAAGTGTGACGTCAGATGTTCAGGCTAAACCAAAAGCAGCCGTCGTCCATTGGTCTTGCGAGGGCGCTATGTAAAGTCAAAGGTCAAACGGGTGCCGGATAAAGAGGGACATTAAACGGTATCTCAGTGCAGTCGGTGCTAGAAAGCGCACATTGCTCATTTATTTTAGCCGGGATGATTCTATTTGGTTTGTTTTATTCCTTTTTAATCTTTTAGGAAAAATGTCAGAAATATTGGCCAGACAAAACAGCACAGTACGGCGATTATGTTGTCACTTTGAAAAAAGAGGAAACACACGCAGACTACATTGTCCGAGACTTCATAATTACTCTGAAATTAGAGGTAATGAATTACATAACTTGTTTATCTTAATCCAACACAAACAGACTTTACAAAGTGTTTTAACTTCATGAAAATAGCGACCCATAAGTTTGAACTATGCCAGGTGCAGAACCGAAATAAACCATTTTACCACGATCCTTTGCAATCACACTCTCCTACTGTCTATATACACTGTGGACGATGCCGTTTGTGTAAGTTATGCTCAAAATTCTACTTTTAAACACTCTATAGGATGAATGGACCAGACAAGTTCGTCAGTATCATTTCACAACATGGCCTGATACCGCCTTGCCTGATGATCCAATCAAAGTGGTGAACTTTGTCAAAATGGTAAAGTCCAGCTACAACCAAAAGAATGATGGTCCAATGGTCGTTCATTGCAGGTTGGTACTTTTGTGATTGCACATTACTTAAACATTTGTACAGTGTATTAACGGCCACAGTGGAAATTGATAGGGGAGCCAACCATTATAAAGAAATCGCTATGGGAGTCCGGTTTAGGTCATGCAGAAGAACTGGGATTCCCGGCAGAATATATACTCATAGCTAGGATTCTGGTGGAATTCCCGGCAGGATAATACTAAACTGGGAGCCCCAAAAAATCCGCTAAATTCTCCCGGAAGATTTTCCATTCAGGATTTCAGCCCAAAACTAAAAAAATACTGTTTCAAAAATTTTTTTACTATCAAGCAGTTGGAGATGGGGCTTATAGAGTTAAATTAAGCAAGAAAACCGGGGTGCAATTGCAACTAAAGGCAGAGACTTAAATGGTGCATCAAAATGTTAATTCAGACGATGTTCATGCCTGTAGTTATTCACTTTTTGTAGCACTGGAATCGGTCGTACTGGGGTGTTTTTGGTTTTGGACGCCATGTTGGACCAGGCAAAAGCAGAAGATCGAGTCGATATCTGGAACTTTGCTTGCGGTATGAGAGACAAACGAATGAAGATGATTCAATCACCGGTAAATTAGATACTTCAATTTATCTCAGGTCATTTGTTCCGTCTAGTTTTTTTCACGTTCTGTCCAATGTTTTCTTGCATTTTTCCCGAAACCAGAAATGGAACAATCACATTGGAGAAAGGCTTATCAATGAAGATGCTGCCCAAATGTTTACAAAAAGTAAACAATAATTTGGTAGACAATGACAAGTGACGTTTTCATAATTATAGTTAAGCTTTCACAAACATCACTTTTAGTGTATTATATCAATGTAAAAATTATAAACCTTTGTATCAAAATGTCCTAAAACCAATCTTCTCATTCAGGAGCTGTTTAAAACTAGATGTCTTAACATCAAGCAATCGTAGGCTTGGTGGAACTACACACAAAATGGTCTTGGCCATGGTTCCTTTTCAAAAGTTTCCAATTAGAGTTAAATATTTTCCAATGGAAGTGCCCTTTGCAAAACGATACTCTTTCTCAATCCAAACAGGCCCAATATGAGTTCATCTTTAATGTCTTGATTGAGACGTTCCTTTGTGGTGACACCAGAATCAAACCAGAGAATATTCCCTCCAAGTTGACTGCATTGAAGAAGACCACAAAGGGCAGTGGGAAGACAGGACTGCAAGTAGAGTTTGAGGTGACAATTCATTTTATAATTTCATTATAATAATAATAATAATAATAATTGTGGCTTCTTATAAAGCGCACATGTCCGTCACTCAGTGACGCTCCTGGCGCTGTAACATACAGTATTTCCTGCAAGATGTGGGACTACGTTTTGAATTATGAGACCTAATTCTGATAGCACCATGTAATGTTTTACAAGGTGCTGTGGCGCAATTTGCTGCCGATCGGACCAGGAACACCGGGGCGAACCCCTTCTCTTTTCGAAAAGTGCACTGGGTTCTTTTACATGCGTTACATAACACATGGGACCAACAGCTTAACGTCCCATCCGAAGGACGAAGCAATGGTGAAGTGTCTTGCTTAAGGACACAAGTGCCACGGCTGGGGATTCGAACCCACACTCTGCTGATCAGAAACACCAGAGTTTGAATTCGGTGCTCTTAACCGCTCGGCCACGACACTTCCACATTATGTTTGTATTTCTAAATTGAGGAGACTGGAAATGTACCAACATTTCATTTAAAGTGTTTTGTCATGCATAAATAATAAGGTTTATTTGTTTTCCCTTAAACTGTATGTGACAAGCACTTGCAAAGTCGCAATATTAAATGCAATTTTAAACAGTCATCTCCCTGCTAAATTTTGTACAAAATCTCCCCGATTACGAGATGCAAATGATGTCATCTCTGACGTAGTCCTGAGGTAACTGGAATAAACATTCAATACTCACCTAATCATACTATTTTCAAATTATTTTTACTGTCTTTAAACAGAACCTGAATTTGGTGACCAAAATTCCGGACCCTGAAAAATTTAAAGGAGGTCGGCAACCAGAAAACGTTAAGAAGAACAGATTTCCAGACAAACTACCAGGTGAGGTTTTAGTCAGTTTAAAATGACCTCTCATGAAAAATGTATTGTGAGTTGTTTAGCAAAGTACATTTAATTTTCTATGAAGCAATAGTTATTTTTGCTATCAGTACAAAACAAACTCTCTTCGGTCCATGATGTCAACTAAAGTTTGATTCTTTTGACTAGTGCTGTAACCCTACCCGGGGGTGGTGGTCGGGGTAAGTTCTTCAACCACACTGTTTCTGCTTTAAAGCTTGGTTGAACCAGCTCCAAGTTCTGTGTGAGCCTCAATGAGGCACTAAGCAGTGAAATTAATGTCACCGATTTTCATCAATTTATGTTTCAAGTTGATCTGTATCGACCTCACTTGATGTCATCGGGAGAAGATGGATCCAACAACTACATCAATGCCTGCTTTCTTAATGTAAGTCATTATACTTCAGTGATTTGTTGAGTAACTGTTGATTAGGCAAACCATCACAGAAATATTTCCATCTGAAAGCTCACTGATTCTAAAGTTCATACCAGTACCAATCCTCCAGAGAAATATTTCCATCTGAAAGCTTACTTATTCTATGGAGGAAGGAACCGTGCTGATTCTAAAGTTCATACCAGTACCAATCCCCCTGAGAAACATTACCATCTGAAAGCTCACTGATTCTAAAGTTCATACCAGGACCAGTCTTCCAGAGAATTATTTCCATCTGAAAGCTCACTGATTCTAAAGTTCATACCAGTACCAATCCTCCAGAGAAATATTTCCATCTGAAAGCTCACTGATTCTCAAGTTCATACCAGAACCAATCCTACAGAGAAATATTCCATCGGAAACCTCACTAATTCTAAAGTTCATACCAGAACCAATCCTCCAGAGAAATATTTCCATCTGAAAGCTCACTGTTTCTAAAGTTCACACCAGTACCAATCATCCAGAGAAATATTTCCAACTGAAGGCTCACTGTTTCTAAAGTTCATACCAGTACCAATCCTCCAGAGAAATATTTCCATCTGAAAGCTCACTGATTCTAAAGTTCATACCAGTACCAATCCTCCGGAGAAATATTTCCATCTGAAAGCTCACTGATTCTAAAGTTCATACCAGTACCAATCCTCCGGAGAAATATTTCCATCTGAAAGCTCACTGATTCTAAAGTTCATACCAGTACCAATCCTCCAGAGAAATATTTCCATCTGAAAACTCACTGATTCTCAAGTTCATACCAGAACCAATCCTACAGAGAAATGTTCCATCGGAAACCTCACTGATTCTAAAGTTCATACCAGTACCAATCCTCCAGAGAAATATTTCCATCTGAAAGCTCACTGATTCTTAAGTTCATACCAGTACCAATCCTCCAGAGAAATATTTCCATCTGAAAGCTCACTGATTCTAAAGTTCATACCAGTACCAATCCTCCAGAGAAATATTTCCATATGAAAACTCACTGTTTCTAAAGTTTATACTACTAGCAACCCTCATAAGAAATATTTGCATCGGAATTGAAAATTCACTAGTACCTATCTCAATTGCAGAAAAACAAAATAATTTATTTAAGTTTTTTGGGTTCTGTTTTGCAACAAGACATACTTTACGTAAAACCTCTCTGGACCCAAATTACCTCGGCCGTCGCGGATCAACAATTTTTCTTGCAACTTTCTGAATTTACAGAGTCCTAGCTCCAAAGGAAAGTACATTGCTACCCAAATGCCCTTACCCCACACCATCAGTGACATGTGGAGAATGGTCTATGACTACAAGTCAACTTGTATCGTCATGTTGAATACAGTAGACAAAAAAGACCCAGTAAGTAGAACATTTATTGTTGCTTGGAAAATCAATTTCGAAAATCGACTTTATTTGATATGAAATAATTATTGTTCTTTTAAAAACTGTTTTTATTGTATTTGTAATTTTTTATTTTTCAATTTATTTGAAACAAAGTTAAGCCATTAATTATTGTTTACTAAAGCTAAAAGCACACATAAATTGTGTTATTATCTGCTAAAAGTAATTTGTTCATTAATTTGATTAAATTTAGAAATTATCAATATCTCTACTAATTTGTCTTCCCCACAGACATGTGTTGAGTATTGGCCAGATGCATCATATGGCAATCTGACAGTCACTCTACAGGCTACTCATAAAGTGGGACCAAACATCATTATACGCTACCTAGCCCTGGCTGATGATCAGGTACAATGCTAGAATTAATCATTGAAACTAGGGTTGTCTAAGTAGGTCACTGTGGCTGTGACTTTGGCTGTGGCTAATGGTGTTACTTCCCTGGTAGATATACAGAGTACCAGGCCCAGAATTCATATGATTTGATTTCTTGTAAAAACATTCGATTTAAAGCAAACTACTAAAGAGGACGGAACAAATTCATTATGTCCGAGGAGGTAAAAGGCTCTGTTGCAGTTCGTCTTGATTTTGGTGTCAAAACTTTCCAGCAATTTTAAGATTGTGAAGTGTACAATGTATAATGTCTTGAAAATAAACGACAGTTCACTTCAAGCCTTTACCTGTTTGAAAGGCAGAATCGTTTAACTCACTGACACTATTCCAGGTTGCATACATCAATGGTGCCTTGACGTCAATGCCATACTTGGGGCATGGCTACAATGTCATTACAAAGTTAAACAACAATAGTTGTTTGCACTGACTGACTTTCCAATCCCAGAAGTTGTAACTTTTTGTTTCATTCTTGTCATTGATACCCAGGAATTCCGTCTGATTTGTCACCTTCAACTACTCAACTGGCCCGTTGGTGGCGTACCATCGTCACCAAAATCCATCGTAGAGTTGGTGGCAGCCGTTAAGGAGTGGCAACTCAGGCATAAAGACGACCGAATTACAATTCAGTGCATGTAGGATCTTTGGTCATTTCCTTCTGGTAGTTTTCAATAAAAACCGAATCCAACAAAACTCTGAAAAATAAATGTTGTAACTTTGATCGCTGGCTCATTGTTTTGGATCAAAAGCACAAAGTTTACGTTTTGCGGTTTGTGACAGTAACTTGATAATTTTTCAACTATTTTCAACGATTTTCAGTCAAGATCCAGATATAAATATAAACAGAGAAGAAACATATCTAAGATTTGATGTAAGAATATGATAGGATGGTAGTATTGTTTGTGTTTGAAACACAGGGAACTCCAAAACGTTTACTGTGTTCACGACAACTCAAAATGATTTTGTGGTTTTTTGTTTGACAGTGACGGTGAGGGCGCTAGTGGATCATTCTGTGCTCTCCTTAACGTCATAGAGAGACTGAATATTGACAATGTGGTAGATGTCTTCCAAGAAGTCAAGAAACTCAGAGTCTCATGTCATAGATTGGTGCAGTCACAGGTAAGCTGAGTTTGATATATCAAGGGTTGATACTGCTGTTATCATGCCGTGCATTTCAGCATATTTTTTTTTATATAGTTAATGCGTAAAGTCTTCATCAAAATGTGTGCACAACATTTTGTAAAACCTGAATGAATGACTCTTCATTCAGAGGACTTGAAAATTAAGTTACAAATGAAAAACCAAATATTGCATTTTATATTTTTGTTTAATTTTGTTCAGGAGCAGTACGAGTTGATATACGAGGCCATACGAATGCATCTGGGCGCTGATGTCGTGTATGCAAACATGTAGAACCCCCCCCCCCCCGCCCATCAACTTGTGGAAGCTGTTACCAAAACGATCAGTCAAGTCAAGATAGAAAGTGGTCTACTTTATAAGACGGTCAAACTAACTTTAGTTGTTGTTATTTAACTGTCTTTTATGCAGCCGGAAAGTGCTTTAATTTTTGTGAGGGTGGTAATTGTTTCGACCAATTTTGTTTGATAACTGAGGGTTTTTTCCGTGCTGATGGGCAACGGGTTCGATTGACAGAGAAAATCTTTCTGGTCAGGAGGATGTTACAAAAATTGTTCTGAAAATGTTGCAAATTTACTTCAAGAGAATTTCCACCATTTTTGTTTAGCACACAAATAGGAAAACGTATACAAATGTTGCACTTTTCCTTTTAAAATTTCTTTTAAATTTATAAATTTATTACTGTTTTATGACCGAGTCACATGTGCTTTTTTATGTTGCAGAAATTGGGGGAAAAATCATAAGTGACCGTATTTTCATTTTTAAAATGTGTCCGAACTGTACGACTCTTTTCCAGGTTGGTTGTTTGATATTGTGGTTAAAAAATGTGAACCAATTAATACGTACAAATCAAAGGTTTAGATATAGGACATCGAAGCAAGAGTCCGACCATAGTTTTGGGAAGAAAATATACTATTTTTTAATCTTATAAATAGGTCATGCAATACTCAGACATTATTCAAACAATTTGTGAACTAACTACGCCCATTTTATAGGGTTGGAAGTAAGAACTCGGCAATATTAGATAATTCTAAAAGTATACTTTGTTCATTTCCTGCTTTTATCCCCATTGAGAACCAATACCACAGACAATGTAAAATGAAGGTTGTGCGATTCGTGTCGATCCTTGTGCAGCTATATTATTTTATAGTAGTCATGCCTATTTTATTTAGTACTTCTTATTATTAAAGTAGGTTATAATGCCATCAATGTATAATACTGCAAATACAATTTGATAAGATCAACTGTAAGCCAAGAGTACTTGAAAGAAAATTATATAAACAGAATCTGAAATAACGTTAAGTTTACTTTATTTTATTATACTCAGACATAATTACATTTACTTTTTGTTTAAATAGTCAGAACTTTTCAGAAGGAGTATAAAAATGTACGTATTATTAGTTTATGGTATTGTAACTTAATAAAAGGCGGATGGATTTTCAGGAATGCTGTAGTAGACCATACAATATTATTTGCAAAGAGTCCGAACCTTTTGATGGATCGATCTATCGGTTGTTCAAGCAGTGCAAAATTGCTTAATGCCAACCTTAGCCAAATTGCATGAAGCCAATAGCAGAAAATACTGCTAAGAACATTTTTAACAAAATATTGAAAGTCTCCCAGTGTCTTGAAAAGAAATTAAATATATTTGTTCGAACAATTAAAGATTTATTTGTTATTTTCAAAAGCCTCAAATTTGAGAACTCAGCTGAGGTCTCTCTTATTCAATTCAAATATTTTAGTGAGAAATTACTCCTTTTTTTCTCAAAAAATATGTTACTTCATAGAGGGACGTTTTCTCACCATGTTTTATACTATCAACAGCTCTCTATTACTCATTACCAAGTAAGTTTTTATGCTAATAATTATTTTGAGTAATAACCCAAAGTGTCCAGTGCCTTTAACCATTTAATTCTTATCTTATATAAATGTGGATAATTAAAACTAATGTGTGAAAATTTAATTTCTTACAGGTGGTAGAATGTTTTATTTATCGTGGAAATTTTGAGCCGTTATGAAGAATACTCCACTATTGGAATAAGAAGCTATTCTGACAGTAACATTTCTTAAATTCAAATTTTGGTGGATACAATGTGAAATATTTCCACACAACAATATGGAGTGATAGTAATGTTTACATTTTTATGACTTTGTTTCAACAAAACCTCAACAAAATGGAGTAGTTGGTATGACACAGACACTGCTCTATTATTGCAAGGGTCGTGGGTTCCAATCCCACCCGAGTAATATGCCTGTGATTTTTCTCACAGAACTCGGGTAAGTACAGAGTATACAGTGCTAACAGACATCAGTGTATATGGGTAAAAACCTAAAATGAATATGAAAATACAAATTATATAGAATTAAAGGTACATGGACACAAATTCAAGGAAACAAGATAACCCTGACACTCATGGACGACCCCAGTATGATGAGCAGCTGACCGAGAGTATCAAGATTATCATATTCAAGAAACTGGTTACCAAACAAAACTGTTTTGACACGATCACAAATTTGTTTTATACCAAAGTTGAGAGTCTGCGTATGTCAGAGTTTAATTTCTGTCTGAAAGAAGGATAAATGATGCGGGTATTCAGAAATACATGTTTTCAAGTCACATTCCAAAAACTAGTACAAATAAGAAAACTGTAAACAATGTAAACATAGAGGCCTACTGCCACGTTGCAATAATTCAAGAAATGATTTTTGAATAACTTGGTGTATCTCAACATGTGCATAAAACAATAACCCTGTGAACATTTGAGCTCACCAAGTGAGAATACTGGTCTTTGACAATATTACCAAAGTTGTCCAGTGTCTTTAAAAAGCCTTATTGATTAAACTTTAAAGACACTGGACACTATTGGTAATTGTCTCAGACCAGTCTTTTCACTTGGTGTATCTCAACATGATTATGCATAAATAACAAACTTGTGAAAATTTGAACTCAATTGGTCGTCAAAGTTGCGAGAAAATAATGGAAGAAGAAAACACCCTTGACGTACAAGTTGTATGCTTTCTTTCAGATGCCTTGAATTGAGACCTCAGCCGAGGTCTCGAATTCAATTAAAATATTATACTTCTTTTCTCCAAAACTATGTTTCTCACAATGTTTTTCATTATCAACAGCTCTCCATTGCTCACTACCAAGTAAGTTTTTATGCTTACAATTATTTTGATTAATTACCAATAGTGTTCAGTGTCTTTAAATGAGCTAAGGGTCTTTTCCAAACCTCGTCATGGGCTCTGGCTGCGGCTTGCCAGCTCTGTTTGAGTTAGCTCAAGCCTGAAGCCAAAGCCGGAGCCCAAGCCGAGGTTTGGAAAAGGCCCTTAGCTTTGAATGACACCGTACAGTCAATAGGGCGCCCTCATGGTCCAGCTGAGTTCACTTGAATAGTTCGCCTTGTGTGCAGAATCATCTGGCTAGACTCGACGCAGTCCTCCTTCAGCTGGTTGCACAGTCCAAAAAGTTCTTCAGCATCTGCATCAAAGTGTCGCAAAAAATGTGGGAGAGAATTTTTAATTTTTGATTACAAACAAACCATTGTTATGAATTTGTTAAGGGCTCCTAGGCACTGGCCAGGTTGGGTAATAGTTTAAAACCAGTGTTTTCACTTGGTGTTGTCAAACATTTTGCATAAAAATAACAATAATCTGCAACAATTTGGGCTCAGTTGGTCATCAAAGCAAAAACACCCATGCTGCACAAATTTTGATTGCTTACAGATGTCTGAGAAAGCAGAAGGCCTCTGAGAACGCAGAAGGCCTGAAGTCTTTCTCAGATTCAAATATTTTAGTGAGAAGTAGAAACTACCTCTTTCGCAAAAACTTTTACTTCAGAGGGAGTTATTTCTCATGTTGTATACTTTCAAAAGCTCTCAATTGCTTGTATCACCATTAATTTTGTGTTATGCTCGTATACATTTTGATTATAAATAGACCATGTGAGCTATGTTTACAATAAGTGTGGCCTTGTTCATTCTTTGGCTAGTCCTGGCAGGCAAGAAACTGCACTGGTCATATGGGAAAGTTGTGCCATAATTTCCACATATAAATCCAAGAGTTATAAAAGTAAACCTGGACAAGTTTTGAGATGTGCCCCTTTTTATCATATCAAAAGTTGATGAAAATTGGACAGTGCAGTCTCCATAAAATACAAGATTTTATGTTTCCTTCCATTGGGCTGTGTACCGTGCCTGCAGGAAGCCTATGCTTGGTAGTGGCTCTTTTGTAAACATTTCAGATAAATTATCCTAAGGAATAGTCAAGAGAGACTGTCTTCCAACCCAGATCACAAAAATCCTTCATCTGCAAGCATGACGCAGTCAAACAGCACTTCTGACAAATTTTACAGAGCAGTGATTTGTTTAGCCGTTGTTCTTCTTCGTTAAAAAATGAAGCTCCAGTTTTAATGAAGACGCCACATATTGGATGGCTGTTTTTTTTTTTAAGAATGAAAACTAAACTAAGAATGAATGTGCATTCAAAGTTTGAAGATTTCAACCTTCAATGGTGATTGATTTGGGGTCCCCTTCATCTCTTACCAAAACTTGGAGATAAATTTCAAAGAAAATGTTAAAGGGACACGTTGCCTTTGATTGGGCGAGTTGGTCGTTTCATAACAAACAGGTTTCAAACGCTTATCAACGACCAACTCAAACAAATCCAAAGCAACGTGTCCCTTAACAAATCTTTTCAAAGTTTCTTACCATGCGGTCTGTTGTTGACTTGTTGATGTTTCCTTCACCATGCCTGTTGCAACAACTCCAGCTGTAGGCTACTCACCACTGCATACAAGACTCGACTGAAAATAAAGAAAACAAAACTAGGGGTGAGAGTCATTGCCATCAAAAAGGCCTGAAACTGGGTTACAAATTCTAAGGTTTGTTTGAAATGACGGCATTTCCACCTTTTGGTAAACCAATGAGTTATAGATTTAGAGGAGCTTTTTGAACAGTGTCCGCAGCACTAGAGAATTAGATCAAACAGCAGGATTTCTTTATAATGGAAAAAATACTGTCTGGTTTTCTTCACTAGGTCAACATAAAAAGTCTGAATTCAAATAAAAGACTGAGAATCTCATCCTAGACCAGCTCTCGACCATTTAATGGTTACTCTGCATTGATAGTTCTAAGACAAGCTGAACATTGTTTCAAGAATGGGCCATTGTTCTTATTTGCAGAAACACACATGATACTTTTAACTCTTATAATTTATTTTGATGATGGCTTACTCGCTGGTAGATTGGTTGTAAGTCATGGGTTTAATGACTCGCAAATAGTAAACAAACAAAAAATTGCTAATAATGTAACCATAAAAGTAGACTTTATGTTCTAATCCAACAGTATTGAGGTTCTTTTCGAGATGTTCAAAAATTACTGTATATTTCTCAAAGCTTTTTTGTTCAAATTAACTGGAAAGATCCTTTGTTTGTTTGTTTGTTTGTTTGTTTGTTTGTTTGTTTGTTTGTTTGTTTGTTTGTATGAATGATCTTTCCATCAAGGAAACTCAGCAAACTCTCACAAAGGGATATAAACACCAATCTGGCAACAACCATTCTCTCATACAAACATTGGTTTAATGTCTATGAATTTTGAGTTGCACAAATCAAGAAATTGTGATTTATCAGTAACTAGACGACAATATTTATTCTAGTCATTGTGAAATTGGTTGTTAGCATGGGGATTCGAACCCACAACCTCGTGATTGCAAGTCCTGCAGTCTAACCACTGGACCCCGGTGACGACAATACTTATTCTAGTCATTGTGAAATCAGTGGTTAGCCTGATAGGATTCGAACCCACAACCTCGTGATTACAAGTCCTGCAGTCTAACCACTTGACCACGGTGACCAGAAAGACTATCATGCAGTGGTCAAATCAAGTCAAGTTACCTTAAGATTACCTTGATACCAAAACTGTCACCAGCTACTTGTTCCAGAGTTGTCAGCAATGCGCACAATCACCTCTTGCCACATTCTCTTCAGAAGAATGGACTGTGAAAAACAAAAGCAGATTAAATAGCCTGTGGAGTGAAAGTTAGGAGCTGCGGAGGAAAAGTTAGTGGCTGTGGAGGGAATCGTTAGTTTGCTTTTAAACTTACCCAATACTTAACCTTCTGATAAATCATTACTTAAAAACTGATTGGTCGTTTGCTCTTGTTCTGTCTTCATTGTCATATGAACTTGCGGGAAGATCACCTTGGCTGAAGATGTGAAGACTAGCTCGCCATGTTCAGAACAAACTGCATAGCTGGAAGAAAAACATTAAAAACAATGTTAGCGTTTGACACAATAGTAAGCTTAAGTGGGGTTCTGATACCTTACCAAACTGTTCTCATCGGTGTCCAAGAGATGCTACCATCAAGGCACAATAACTTCTGTGGGAAAAACAAAAACAAAGTTAAAGCCAGTCGATAAAACGTAAAAAGCTGCAGGTGGAGGGAAAGGTTGTTAGAAGCTGTGCAGATAAAAGGTTGTTAGAAGCTGTGGAGTAAAACGGTTGTTAGAAGCTGTGGAGATAAAAGGTTGTTAGAAGCTGTGGAGTAAAACGGTTGTTAGAAGCTGTGGAGTTAAACGGTTGTTAATCTTTTATACCTATCCTGATACTTAACCTGTTGACCTCTATAGCGACCTCTAACGACCTCTGGTCATCATGCATCAAGGACATCAAATGAAGACTCATCATCGTCTGCCCAAGTTCAGTCTTGAACCTCACATCTTGCCTCTGAACCTGATAGAAGGGTGAAGGGGTTAGTCTTCTATCTAGGCCAACACTATTATAATATCTAGGCCAATGCTATCTTACCACCCATACAAACCTAGGCATCACTGGTGTCCTCTTGCTCATGGCTGGTCACTCTGCATCCTGAATGAGAAGACACTTCTTGATTCTTGCTCCCTTTCTTCTTTCTCTTCTTGTCTCTTTTTGGTCTCCTTTTTTTATTTTTTATTTCCCTACTCGCGTTTTTTGTTAGAGCGCTTGCAAGTGGAACTAGTGGCATGGGGAAATTATTCCCAACTTATAGATTTGCACTTTTGCAAAACTAAATTATTTCACAAGTTTTCTACTTATAAATACACTATGTTTTAAACATTTTGTTTTTATTGTTTCATTCGAATTTGAAATGTAAGGGACTTGGTGTCATTTTTATGCTAAGTTAAAATTACTACATTAAGAATTTGATGTAATGTTGACATCAGGATTAAATAATAATTAAGTCTGTCTAAATTATTAATTTAATACTCCTCAATCAAACATTGATCATCAAGTGAATGCAGATTAGTGGCTTGGTGTATATTGAACAGGAGTATGATTAATAATGATTTTTTTTTTTGAGATTAATTGGGGTTTTGTGCCCAAAGTGCAAAAGTACACTCGGCAGAAACTTTTTTCAAGGTAAAATTGTGAAATCCAAATGTATTTAATTTTTGTTTATCTACTCTGAAAAATCTAATTTAATCAGAGGGATTACAACATTTAAGTTTAAGTGGTTTGTTGAACTTTTCCTTAATAAATAATATTACACTAGATTCACAAAATCATGACAATTAGGATCCAAACATGACAACTGGCGACTTGAAGTTTCAACACGACAGAAATTTCCTGATGGACTAGTCTTCTAATTAAAAAAAGCATCATTGGCTTCGACCAATATGCACACATGAAACAGCCCAAGACAGTGTGACATCACCTTGAAAAAGCTCTACATGACAGGGACAACATCAACAAGTTTGTAGAGCATCTTGGAGTGGGGGTTGGGATTACAAAAGGGAGGGACTCTGCAAGAGAACGGGTTAGATCTTCCTCTACCTTTCGCCGTCTTCTTACTCCTCTCTTGGTCTTGTCTCCATTTAGACAAACTTGGGGTATCCGACCTCCTTTATTTTTTATTTCAATATTCGAATGGCTGTGCCAGCCCCCCCCCCTCCCATTTGTAACATCAATTTTGTTTAGATTGCCAAACCACAAAGTAAAACGTTTCTTTTAAAAACACACTGGTGTTTCCATTGCCCCCCCCCCCAAAAAAAAAAAAATGTACCCTGTTTTTGGTACTGGTGAAGTGACATAAATAGTAGATGAGGATTCTGGATGAATTGAGTCTGCATGGTCTTTGAGGTTTTATTTGAAAACTGGTCGGTCGGATACAGCAATTTGCCCCTACCTTGGTCCATTGGTGTCCTCTTGCTTCTAGATCCACAGACAACCACACAATCCATAGACAACTGCATCCCTCCTTCTGCTGAATGCGGGAGCTGTTCACCAGCTGGTACCGCCACTCTCAACGCCTCACAAGTCATTGGTTCCCTCGTCTTGGTCCACACCCGGTAGTAAGCAGCAGGTTGTTATCTTTGGAGCCACTGAAGGACAAAATCAAACAAAATTGAAAGGTAAATATAACACAATAAAATTATTTCCTTCCACGAAAAATAATATTTTGATCCTTCAAAACACAATTCATTCCCAAAAAACACCGTGTTCCCAATTTTTTTTTACTAACCTAGAACAAGGGGGAAACAATTTTCCGGTCCTCAATGACGTCATATCTAGGACAATGTGGAACTGGAACCAGTTATAAACTCTTTCAGTTTTGTCTTTTCAAATGAATCTGCAATAATTATTTGATTTCAAGTTTAAAATCAGTACATCATTGCAATAAGGAGTTATGACTATTAAAGCTTTTCATTGTTTAAGCTCATTCAACTGGAACCAGTCAACAAACAAATTCTGCAATTCTTCAATTTAGTTCAAAAACATCCAAGTCTAAAGTCGTTTATTAAGGTCACAATGCTCATTACTGTAACAATCTTCAACATTTCTTTTTATGTCCTGAAATACATTCTAAGTGTCAATAGAGGGCGGTATATAAGATGAGTGGTGTACTCCACTCTGAACATCTTACTTTTTTCTTTCTTTTTTTCCTTTTTTATGTCAAATGTTCACTGTTGAAATGTTCAGTCATTGTCAGGTTGTATGATTAATTCACTTGGGGCTTTCAGGTATTATTTCATGTGAAACTTTAAGGTTTTACCGAGTAACAACAATGTGACAGGGGATGAAAATTTAACACATAAAATCGTGCGGTACCCCGTTGGTAAAACATTGGATTCGAACTGCCTCTAGCTACCGGGCAATAATGGCGGTGTATAGTTTGGATATGCTCCTGAATGAATTGTAAGGGTCGTAAATTGGGCTCGAATCCCGCCCGAGTATTTAGGCATAATGCCTGTGATTTTTTTTCCACCGAATTCGGGAAAGTACTGAGTATCAGGGTAAAACTAAAATTGATATGAATGACAACGACTTTAGCTGTTGAATAATAGTTATTTAATTATCAGTAGGGCCTACCTGTTTCTGTTATGGGCTCCGTTGTTGTCCACTGCTGCTTCACTGTTGAATATTTACTTGGAGAAAACAACCCCCAACATAAATGACACAGTTCCAAGTCAGGGTTGTAAAAAGGGTGGGCAATTTCCCTGTAGTTTTCTCAAACATTTCACCAGCAAGTTAAGAAAAGTCGTTTAGAATTGTGAGCTGTGCTCATGCGTCAAGCGACATCATTTTTAGCGTTGCATTTCAGTCGCCCAGCCAGTCGCGTGCTCCAATGTCCACTAGGCATGTGGGATGTCGAGTTGACCGAACGGTCGAGTTGACCGACGGACGAGTTGTCTAAACACTTTTGACTCGAAAAGTGAATTTTGTTTTAATTTTTCTGCAGCTTTGTGGACCGAAAGACATTTTATTCTGACGAATGAAAGCTCCAGCTGGAGTAGGTTCTACTTATGACAAATTTTGCCCGTTAAGTTCATCAAAAGCGGGAGGTCCGAATCCCGTCGAGGAGCGCGTGTCCAGTCCGTGGTGGTCCCGTCGAAGTCCAGGCGCGGAAAGAAAGCCATGTGGTGTGCAATCACGTGCTTCGAATAATAGCGCCAAAAGCAGCCTAGATTTACATACAGTGCACAGAAACCCAATAGGTTGCCGTATGCAACTGCAGTGACTTTAAGATGCTCCGCCCATTCTTCCTGTAGTTTACATATTAAACATTCTTCTTATATAACCGGTTCTTTCCAGTCTTTTATGCAGTCTGTTGTCGCTATGATAAAATAAAGGAAAGGGCTATTCCAACAGCTTTACCCACGCACTGTATCGTGGTGTTTTTCTATCTGTTTTTAAGCTAAGTCAAGTTTAATCAATAACATAAATTGGTATTTCTAAGGAAATGAGGTAGAGGTAGGCGGCTGATAAGTCTGAAGTTCACAAACAGAAACTTAGACCTCCTTTTACTCCAATTATAAGCGATTTTTAACGACAGTCAGTAACTTGTATATGGGGGACGGAATTAGGTACAGCAGAGGGGGCGGGGAAGAGCTAGGGGCTGCATGGAACACTGGTTTAATTCTTGGTGTAATGTAAATTTACTCGTGTTTTCTAATGTTTTTTATCTAAATTATGTCTTGAGTTTGAGTTGTTGGGGTGGGTAAGGCGGGCGGGAGGTGGGTAAATATTTTTATGGTGGGTGGTTTGCTTGATAAAAATGAAGCAGTATTCCCCCCCCCCCCTCTGTTTTGAAGTAACTTTATTAATTTGTTTTGTAGGGTGCGTTCGATTCCCCGTGTCGAACCCGCGGTGCTCACTCGGGTGAGCCCCCTGACAAGAGCTATGAAAATCGAACGCTCACACTCGCCCTCTCACGTCTGGCAACTCGAGCCAGCCCCAAGTGACCCGTTCCGAAAGCAGGGCAGTGGGAGATACCCGCGTGAGCCCCTGGAATGACATCAAAGCTATTCGAACGTACCGGGGATCGCAACAGCGCCCTCAGAAGTCGAAGAATATATGATACAAACAAGTTGAGTTGATCCTAATTCCTGCGTTCCAGGCAAACTGGGCCCAATATATTGTCAGGAGATATTTGTGTCACTTTTTTTGAAGTGATGTTGACTTTCAATGTCTGTGTTATGATTGGTCTGCCCAATGGTAATGACGTAGTTTGTTAGCTAGCGTAAACATCTGACGTTACATCACCTCGAGGTTCGGGAATTACGCCAGATACCACACGCCCCGAGCCTTCACTCTAAACCCCTTCCTAATTTTGACACTGGGTATGTCGTAAGTTTGAGATTTAACCATTGGAAGGATCAAAGGTTACAATTATCGCAACTTTGTTTATGAATGTTTTTTTCAATGGCAGCAAGAAAAATAAGAAATAAACTTTTTCTACAGTATTTCAGATGAAAATGTTATCGTTTTCTAAAAAATTAGACTGCATTTTGTATATCTAATAGATGTTAAATTTGCATCGGGGATAAAGAATATTAATTTTGGTTTTTACCCATACACCGATGTGTGTTAGCACTGTATACTCAGTACTTTCCCGAGTCCTGTGAAAAAAAAAAAAAAAAATGCCTGTGATATTTGCCTGTAACATGCCTGTGATATTTTTTCACAGGACTCGGGAAAGTACTGAGTATACAGTGCTAACACACATCGGTGTATGGGTAAAAACCAAAATTAATATTTTATATATCTGTTCTCTATATATTATCAACACACTGAAAGTGAAACAGGTAGCCTAATGTCTAAAGTCGATTTGATGTTCAAAGTTAAAAGATTACACATGAAACAGGCTTTATAAACCTCAATCCTCAAAACGCATGCTGGAGGTTTTAAAAAGGGCACGAGAAGAGCTCTCTCTCTTTGTGAGCCCTCCCCCCCCCCCCCCCAACACCCCTCAACCTATTGTAAATAAGTTTATGTTATAGTGGGAAATCACAATAAAACAAGTTAACCAACTGCAACAATGTGAGCCGTTTATAAGTTTTTATTATTTTTTAACCAAGTTTCTCTGTACAATAATAACAACTTTTAAATGACTTTCGTCTTATATTTACTGTCAAAGTACCTAATCAAAAACTTGAGTTTCATGTTGAAGGCATAGGACACCCTAAGCAATTATTGTCAAAGACAGTACTCTCACTTGGTGTATATTCTCACTTGGTGTATCCCAACATAAGCCTAGAATAACAAACCTGTGAAAATTTAGGACTCAATTGGTCGTGGAAGTTTTAAGAGAATAAAGGAAGAAAAAACACCCTTGTCGCACAAGTTGTGTGCTTTCAGATGCCTTGAATTCGAGACATCAGCTGAGGTCTCTCATTCAATTCAAATATTTTTGGTGAGAAATATTGCTCATTTCTCCAGAACTATGTTACTTCAGAGGGACACGTTTCTCACAATGTTTCATACTTTCAACAGCTCTCCATTGCTCATTACAAAGTAAGGTTTTATGCTAACAATTATTTTGAGTAATTACAAACAGTGTCCAGTACCTTTAAGGTGATAGCAAAGCCCAGGTGACAGTGCCATCGTTTCTTACACAAATGAAAACTGTTTTACATAATTACACTCATTAAACTCGTTGGTCCCATGTGTTGTGTAACGCATGTAAAAGAACCCAGTGCACTTCCCCCCCGTGTTCCTGGCTGTGGCTGCTGTATGCGCAGTAGCACTTGTACACTCTTATTATGTGCTAAATAATTGGGTCTCAGAATTTATCTCTGCAATAACCTATCTTTCTGAAAGTTTGTATATACTCAGCGCCTTGAGCTCTAGAATTGCAAGGGTCGTGGGTTCAATCCCATCCGAATAATATGCCTGTGATTTCCTATCACAGAATTCTGGAAAGTACTGAGTATACAGTGCTAACACACTATTCTTAATCCCTGATGCAAAATCAACATCTATTAAATTGTTGCGGTATCGCTGCTATTATGATCCGAACTGCCTCTAGCTACCGGGCAATCTCAGTGGTCTATTGGTAAGACACTGCTCTAAAAATACAAAGGTCGTGGGTTCGAATCCCACTCGAGTAATATGCCTGCTGCGCTCGGTTGTAAATCGCCAAGCGCGCCATCTTGTGGTTGATTTATTCATATTTTAGTCAGTGTGGTTAAAGGCAGTGGACACTATTGGTAATTACTCAAAATAATTATTAGCACGAAACCTTACTTGGTAACGAGTAATGGGGAGAGGTTGGTAGTATAAAACATTGTGAGAAACGGCTCCCTCTGAAGTGGAGTAGTTTTCGAGAAAGAAGTAATTTTCCACGAATTGATTTCGAGACCTCAAGTTTAGAACTTGAGGTCTCGAAATCAACCATCATAAACGCACACAACTTCGTGTGACAAGGGTGTTTTTTCTTTCATTATTATATCGCAACTTCGACGACCAATTGAGCTCAAATTTTCACAGGTTTGTTATTTGATGCATATGTTGAGATACACCAAGTGAGAAGACTGGTCTTTGACAATTACCAATAGTGTCCACTGTCTTTGAATCAATCCATAAGAGGACGCGCTCATAACAAAAACTTTCGTGCCTATAAATTTGTAATGGATAAATGTGAACAAATGTTACTGTTTACAAATCTGTGATCAAGCAGTGTTTGACGTTATTCACAGGACTATATTTAAAAGGATTGTAGATTTGAAAACAATTATTGTAGCCTCAGTAACTTGTTACGGTTCCAAATTCAAACCAAGGCGGTTTCAAAACTGTAAAATAATACAGGTTATGCAAAGTGGATAGGAAAACAAAATACAAAACAAACAAAAAATGTCCAAAGTATCGGTGGTTTTGATTTCAAGTCGATCATTGAACTCGTTGGTTTTAGAAGAGTAAATTCATTTCCTTCATTCTGTAGATTGCAAAACACATCACACATAAGCAGCTGACTTAGTTAATGGTAGAAAAATGACAAACAGTTTATATTTTGTAGGTTTTTGGATAATCAGGCCGAGCGGCTAAGAGCACAAGATTGAACAGAGCTCTCGTTTTCCGAATCTGGTGACTTCAGTCAACAGACAAATAGTTTATATTTTGCAAGTTTTTGGATAATCTTGGCTAAGCCGAGCGGCTAAGAGCACATGACTCAAGCTCTCTTTTTCCAAATCTCGTCACTTTATTCATGAACTTTTGAATTTGACTATGACCTTTGTATATACATAGAAACTTTACCAGCGCTCAGGGTGAACTGAGTATCAGCCATTGTCCCCATTTCTGGTGTATAGCTCCAGGTTTTCATGATTAGTGTTTCACTCACACAATTGAAATTATTAACAAACAAACAAAGTTGCGCAAAAATGCTGAGAGAAAAACACCCGTGTTAGACAAATTTATGTGTTTTCAGATAGGAATAAAAGACTTCTAGTTAGAAGTCTTTTATTATTTTAGTGAGAAATTACCTCTTTCTCAAAATCTATGATTCTTCAGAGTGAGCCGTTTCTCACAATGTTTTATATTATCAGTAGCTCTCCAATGCTCATTACCAAGTCAGTTTTTAAGTTAATATTTGTTTTGAGTAATTACCAAACGTGTACCTTCCCTTTAAGCTATTACTGACGAGGAAGTGAATGTGGAATAATAATAATATTAATTGATAGCGTATTCTGATGATGGTGACAAACGTGTACCTTCCTTTTAAGCTAATACTGACGAGGAAGTGAATGTGGAATAATAATAATTTTTATTTGATTGCGTATTCTGATGATGGTGGACGCTTTTATGACGGCAGGTAAGTCAAATACATTTCTAATTCCATTTTTGAAAATATATGAAAACTGTCACGAACAGGATCGAATTCCATACTTTTGCTGACATTAATTTCATGGTCAATGAAGACAATCACAAGTCGTTTGGCAAAATTCTACATGTTGTGATAATAAATGCCTAAATCATTTCAACGTTCATTGTGACTTGTATGTTTTATTTTCCCTTTAGGTTAAGAAGGTGTTTTTCCCACGGTCCCATGTGTCTCATTAGGGACTTTTCGTTTTCGACGACGGATGGTTCTGCGACGGTTGTTCAGCTAAACGTTGTCGTTTTCAGCACAACGAATATTCATCCCAAGTACTGTCGTAGTAATTGAGGGACGACCGTCCTCAAAGCCGACGCATGCGCAGATGACGCCAAATGTC
Source organism: Asterias amurensis (assembly GCF_032118995.1). Lineage (NCBI taxonomy): Eukaryota > Metazoa > Echinodermata > Asteroidea > Forcipulatida > Asteriidae > Asterias > Asterias amurensis. The sequence goes on from NC_092660.1 coordinate 1,727,418, forward strand.
ATCTTTACCGTCGCAGAACCATCCGTCGTCGAAAACGAAAAGTCCCTATTCTTACGTACAAGGAAGACGTCCTTTGGGGAAAACCAAACAAACAACAAGCCAAACTCGATAGCACGCCCAAATAGCCACATTTTAAAACATATAATTGCTTGCTTATTGGTTTTGCCATTTCATGATATCATATATTTATGTAGGAAAGTTATAATCAAATGTTGCTTAAGACCCTCTGCAATGCTTGATAATTCTGATTAATCATAGTGAAGAAACATTCAACTTGTTGGTGTCTGAATCTGTTTCGCTGACGTGACAGCATTGCAGTCTTCCACTAAACAATAAAGGCAATTAGCTCCAAATTAATTATTGGTTTGACTACAAACTACAATGAATGGACGCGGAGTGAAAGACTGTCCGGCTGTGTCTGGATGTACTTTACTTGGCCTGTTGCTGGTCCTTCTAGTTCTAACACATCCTTCACAAGGTAAGACGATTGTTTGTTGACGGATGTTTTTCACCGTCGTTTGTTTCTCTCATGTTAATGTTTTTTGCATGAGATTTTTTTGGATAGCGTGTCCCCTCATTTTGTGGCAAGTGATCCAAATTATCGGCACATCGGCACAAGACTTAGGCTTAATATTATTTTTGGCCAAGGAATGCACCTGCAATAATAAACAAAAGCATTAGCATCAGGCCTACCACATGGAAACTATTCTGATTTTGGTTTGTAATTTATATTACATTTTTCACAGGGGAAGTTCCTGACTTTACCTGCTACAATGTAAGACCACTTATTGAAACTGTTGAACAGCATTTTATTGGTGGCTTTAAGAGTGGTAGCTACCGAGAAGCAACAGTCTCATTAAGTCGAGTATTGGATACGGGTAGTGGCAGTACTAACCTACCACCTGGTACTAAAAGCGGCTCATCATCAGCTCTTTCTACTCGTTATAACTTCGACTCTGAAATAAGTAGATTTGGTGCTTATAACTGTGAATTCAGTTCACCTGAAGTGAAGATCACTACTATTCTTCTACCTAATCAAGGTGAGTGACTTTATTGGAATATTTGAATGCTTTAGGGGACATTGACCTCAGATTTTGCTGCTTTGGGCCATAGAAGGAGTTCGTTATGAAAGTGCAGGAGAGGATGTAATATTGAAAATGACACAGTTATATAACGGTCTATCAACTGAGCTTACTATTGATTGTATGTGTTGTATCTCCAGCCTCCACCAACTTGACTACGAGTGCTGGAGAGGATGTAACATTGACAATGACACAGTTATATAACGGTCTATCAACTGAGCTTATTATTGATTGTAGGTGATGTATCTCCAGCCTCATCCACCTTGACTACGAGTGCAGGAGAGGATGTAACATTGACAATGACACAGTTATATAACGGTCCATCAACTGAGCTTATTATTGGTTTTAGGTGATGTATCTCCAGCCCCATCCACCTTGACTACGAGTGCTGGAGAGGATGTAACATTGACAATGACACAGTTATATTATACAAATATTGACTGCTTCGAGTGCTATGGTTAAAACTATGACTCCCGAGGTGATCCACGGAGCGTTCTATTTTCCCGAGGCGAAGCCGAGGGAAAATAGAACGCTCCGGGGATCACCTCGGGAGTCATAGTTTTTAACCATTGCACGAGTAAAAGCAGTCAATATTTGTTTTATAACACCCCAAACATTTCTAAATACTGTACTATTATTATTAAGTTACAGACCTGAATGCTACAATCCACGGACGATGCGAATACAGATTGCAAACACTTTTACTTACTGTGTTGCATGTAGTGTCGTGCAATCCGAAATGGTTACAGACTATTAATTTATGATCCTCGTACACGCAACGGACGTCTGGGTACTGCACGCCGTGTGCTAGTCTGTCGGACTAGCGCACGGCGCCATGTGCTAGTCTTCGGACTAGCGCATGGCAAACCGACGGCCGTCACGTAGCAAAACTAAGACATGTCATGTGACGCGCTCTAAACCAATGAGCAGGCAGAATCTTTGCAAGGGGTGTTATAAAACGGTCTATCAACTGAGCTTATTATTGATTGTAGGTGATGTATCTCCAGCCTCATTCACCTTGACTACGAGTGCTGGAGAGCATGTAACATTGACAATGACACAGTTATATAACGGTCCATCAACTGAGCTTATTATTGATTGTAGGTGATGTATCTCCAGCCTCATCCACCTTGACTACGAGTGCTGGAGAGGATGTAACATTGACAATGACACAGTTATATAACGGTCCATCAACTGAGCTTATTATTGATTGTAGGTGATGTATCTCCAGCCTCATCTACCTTGACTACGAGTGCTGGAGAGGATGTAACATTGACAATGACACAGCATTACGGATTACTGTCTGAGCTTCGATGGAGACACAATGGTGATGACGTCACTGCATGGAATGGCCAATCAAGCATCAGTATATTTAATGTCCAACTCCATCATACTGGTATCTATGAATGCTTCATAGAAGGTAGACATCATCTACAGAACCATGCACTCATGAAACTCCTTGTAAGACGTAAGTTTATATACAATTTTTGAATAATAATAATAACAGTAGAACAATGACATGCCAAGGGGGATATAAAACCACATACCAATTTTCAGATTCACTCTTTCCTCAAAACCCATTGCTGTTCATAGCTTATTAATGTTTGGGGATTCTTTATCGCAGAATGCTCTCCCAATAAATACGGTCCAACTTGTGATAGTTACTGTCCATTATGTTATAATGGCGGCCAGTGTGATGACATGACTGGTGACTGTATCTGCCCACCAGGATTCAGTGGCAACTCATGTCAAAATTGTAAGTGAAAGATTTAAATTTTTTGATAATCTTGTAGAGATATTAGGCGCTGGTTGGCTTTTTATTTAGGTGTGATGGACCTATCATGGAAACTATGTTTATTAAGTTATATTACAAGTATGGTAACTTTATGTCTAGTGGGTGTGTTTTTAAGATTGTTATTAAAAAGTGAATGATAGGAGAAAAGAAAACATCTGGAGAGTACAGAGTATACAGTGCTATCACACATTGGTGTAAAACCAAAATTTATAAAAGTAATATAAATTGTTTTGAAAGCGAGATTTTAAAGCAATCGCACAACATCGGTAAACAGTATTGTCCAAAGGCCCACACTTCGTGTATCACAACTTATAATATATATAAAATATCAAACCTGTGAAAACTTAGGCTCATCGGTCATCGGAGTCGGGAGAAAATAACGGGAAAACCCACCCTTGTTTCCGCACATTTCGCCGTGTCATGACATGTGTTTAAAATAAATCCGTTATTCTCGATATCGAGAATTGATAATTGTTTTAATGTTTTCTCAAAAAGCAAAGCATTTAATGGAATAATATTTCAAGAGAAGTCTTTCACCATTACCTTCTGTAAACCCTGTAAGTTATTTGTAAATCGGTGAACTTTTAATTTTTGTTCTGTTGAGAAAGTGTCCAATGGCTTTAAAAGAGTTTATATTCAATAATTAAAAGCCGGCGCAAAACACCTGCACAACCTCTTCTCCAAGTTAAAATATTTACACCAAGTATTTTTGAGAAAATAGAACTAGCTGTTGCAACAACTTACCAACCAAAAGGACCGATGGTATAAATGCAAAAAATAGTTAATGGCCTGACGTTTCGACCCTAGGAGAGTCTTTCTCGGAGGCTAAGTATTTGTCTGAACTTATTGACACCAGGTATTTTATGTGTCGAACTTTTTTTTTTAAAAAGGCGTTTCCTTGATTTGATTTTTTTTCACAGTGCATGGTAATAACTGCTTTGGTCAAGACTGTGGTATACGTTGTAGTGGTAATCCTACACCAGCTTGCCGAGGCAATCTACTCTGCCCTAAAGATCCCTTTGGATGCACATGCGCAGCTAGCTTCACAGGCAACAATTGCGAGGATGGTATGGTTGTTGATTTTGTCGTTTAATTTTAGGCTCCCGAATAGCAAGAGGAGTGTATTGAATGAAAATTTAACTTTTCAGTGCAAGGCCGAGTACTTAAGTATGAGTACCTGTGCCATCGAGTACGACACTTTCTGATATATAAGTATCGAATCAAACTTCTGACTTAAGTACTTAATGGAACACGTTGCCTTGGATCGGACGAGTTGGTCTTTAAACAGCGTTTATAACCGTTTGTTATAAAATGCGTATGGTTGGAAAAATGTATTAAAAGTAGAATACAATGATGATCCACACAAATTTGCCTCGAAACTGCGTGGTTTTCATTTTACTTTGCAAACTAAGACGGTCGGCCATTTATGGGAGTCACAAATTTGACTCTGTGTGGATCATTGTGTTCTACTTTTAAATCATCTTTCCAACCATATGCATTTAATAACAAACGGTTACAAACGCTTTTCAAAGACCAACTTGACCGATCCAAGGCAACGTGTTCCTTTTAGTACTAAGATTTACGAGAAGTACAAGTATGTAGGCCTATACTTATTATAAAAAAAATTATTATTATTGTATTTTTTTAATTTTGTTTTTTACTTTCAAGGTGTACTTATGTTTGGTTATGATAACTATCTTATAAACATGGGTTGTTCACCATATTTATAACAGATTTTGTTTATTTGTTGACAGACTCATAATACATTCAAAAAGAAAAACAAACAGTTGGAAATACTGATTGATATATACAATAATGACATATTAATGGTATGTTCCTATCAGATTGTCTTGCTGGTTACTTTGGTGCTGGCTGCAAGTTGAAATGCCACTGCCAAGAAGGCTTGACATGTAACAATGCGACTGGTAAATGTCAACACAGTGTTGGAGGTTGTGCAACTGGCTTCACTGGAGAAAACTGCCAGGGTAAGGAAAACTATGTTTCTGATCAGAATTAACACACTTCTTAACAAATTAATTCTTAAAGGCAGTGAACACTATTGGTAATTACTCAAAATAATTATTAGCATAAAACCTTACTTGGTAACGAGTTATTGGGAGAGGTTGATAGTATAAAACATTGTGAGAAACGGCTCCCTCTGAAGTGGAGTAGCTTTCGAGAAAGTATTAATTTTCCACGAATTTGATTTCGAGACCTCAAGTTTAGAACTTGAGGTCTCGAAATCAAGCATCTGAAAACGCACAACTTCGTGTGACAAGGGTGTTTTTCCTTTCATTATTATCTCGCAACTTCGATGACCGATTGAAGACAAATTTTCACAGGTTTGTTATTTTATGCATATGTTGAGATATAGAAAGTGATAACACTGGTCTTTGGCAGATACCAATAGTGTCCAGTGTCTTTAAACAGGAAGACTTTCTCAGAAGTTATTTAATTTGTAATGCTTTCATAGCTCAATTTTACAAAGAGATTCATGTTAATTTGTGCACCCCATTAGTTTGCCGTCTTTAAAGCCTTGAATCCTAATTAATGTGCTACAAATCTTGTCATCAGACAGATGTTAGTAAAAAAAAAAAACACGAGACCTAGAAACAGCAGATATGGTTGGTAAGCAGTTGGCAACAGCTAATATTTATCTTAAAGAGAGGCACATTAATCTTGGCACCCCTTTTAAAATTTGAGAAACCTTGAATCTCAAATTATTATGCGAGAAATTTTGTCATTAGATAACAGATAGATGTAAGCAAAAGACACAAGGCCAACATTCACAATAGTTTCAATAGCTTTATAATAGGACACACAGTGCACACATGACATTTGAATCATAAATACCACACGTTGCAAATAAGATTTAACATGGGTAGGCCTAATGCAAAATTTCTCGTTGTCAAAATGTTCTCTTCAAATTGGAAAGGCGTTCTGTAGTTTAGTGCAATATGTCTGCGTGCAAGAGCTTACACAAAATTTTGTGGATGTTTTAGAACAGGAAGTTAGTTCTCTTATCAGGTTAATGAAACTCTATGTGCTGCTTTAGTATTAAAGTCATGTGGAAATAGATTTTTTGTTGTTTTCAAACATAAGAGTATATATTAAGTAACAATAAAACAATTTTTTTAGTAATTGTTTGTCACGATTTCTATATTAAAAAAATAAAAATAAAGTCGTTTTGGGGGTTGGCTCCACCTACCCCTTTTGTGACGTCAATCGAGGCAGACTTTGCCTTGATGCGTAGAGTAAACATACGTACAAAGTACATGGAAGTCCAAGTCGTGAGTTTCTAGGTTTCGAAAAAAATCATTTCTTGCCTTTTTTTCCCGGCAATGCTGACCAAGTGTATTGCTGCTGCATGCAGCAAAACAACTAAAGATGTGGTCAGTCTGCATGGTTGGTCAGACTCAAAAGAGCAATAGTGCCTCGTGGTCCGGTCTGACGTCTTTTTCAGCGCTGTGCAGCATTTTCTCTCCAAATATCGCGCCTCGATTGACGTCACGAACAGCGCCCTCTCGGGTCGGGGCCTACTCTTGAATTTGTTTTTTTAGAACCTTAGTGTTTATTCAAATTCCACATCTATTGGTGACAAAAGCTTTATTTTGACAAAATATCACTTCCAGGTGACTTTAATTAAATCAGAAATAATTTTGTTTCAGCACAATAATCCTTTCATTTATTTTGTGTAGAATGTCCTGCTGGACTGTTTGGAGTAAACTGTGACCGACAATGTCATTGTTTAAATGATGCAGATTGTCACAAAGGTAGCGGTACATGCCCAGCTGGTGTCATGTGTCAACCTGGCTTTAGAGGTGAAGATTGTCAAAGTAAGTACCGCACTTCAATTAGCATTGCCCATCCAGTCCACGACTTTACCAGAAGATGCAAGAAGATCATTTTTCCTCAGAATATCATAAATTACATAAATTATTCATAAATTATTCATATATTATTACATAAATTATTCTGCCACGTGTTTCAAAGTTTTCCTTGATTATTCAATTTATATGTAAATATCAAAAAAGAATTGGCAGTAAAATAACATTCTGTTGTATTAGTATTGTTTGTACACACAGTAAACGTTTCGAATTATATTTATCCTTTGTTTTACCAATTATTTTGCAGACTCTTGTCCGTATGGCCAAGTTGGTCTTCAACCAAACTGCATCATGTGTTATGGTAAGGTTCATTGATACATAAAAAACACCAATTCCATCTTCGTGTGTTGCAAAAGTTGTGTAAGGAAGGTTTCACTTGGTTGGGATTAGTTATAAACAGTGTTTTGGTCATGGAGCTAAAATGTTTTCATGGTCACAATAAAGCAAAAATGAAAGCCCCTGATAGTCGGGTGGCTTAGTGTAACGTACTAAGGTTACCGTTACTCGGCGGATAAAAACACAAGGCTCCCTTAGGGCCTATCAATTAATATTAGCCTAAATGAGCCCTCCGTATTTCTTAAACAAATCACACAATTTTTAAAGGCCGCAAACAAATTGTTAAAAACAGTTTAATTACAAACAAACATTGTTTTGTGGTATTTTTGCTGTATGCATTATACCTTTCACTGTACTTTCATTTCATCAATCAACATTGTTTTTGTTATAAACTAAAACCTATTAATTTACATTATAAAGGGTCCAGGCTCTGTACAAGCCTACGCTTTTTCCTGGTGCCCTCCTCTTATCACTCGTTGTTCTTTTCTTGTATGTTTTATGATTATTTATTGTGATGTTTGGAAATAAAAAACAAACAAACAAACAAACATGACAAAATATCACTTTTCTCGAGTCCTGGGAGTCATACAAACTAAAATCTAACTAAAAAACAAAGAAAATAAACTTTGTCATTTAGGAATTTAAAAGGGATTTTTACGAGCAAGAAGAGTGAAATTGACATCCAGGCATATTTTTGAAAACTCAATAATTTGATTAGTCCGATAAAATTTCTGTCTGTACAGCAATATGTCAATAAAACTTGGAAGTTTTATAAAGTTTAGTCCATGACATGACGTACATTGAACATTTTGCAACCTACATTGTTTACCTTCTTTCAGTTCCTGTGTCAGTGATCTATCAAGTCAGCTCTGAGCGAGACTCGAGCAGAACCATCACATGGATAAAAGCTCCTCAAAACAAGTGTCCTGTCATTGATTATGCGATAGAGTATCAACTGGTTAAGAGAGATCTTTGCCAAGAGGAGACTGGGGAGTTTGAAACTCTGCACAACACAACAGAGAGACAGTCTCCTTTCCCACATCCTGATTCTTTACCCAATTCAATCTACAAGGTTCGTGTTCGTGCCAGGAATGAGGCAGGACTTGGGGAATTTCAAGAGAATATTTATATCGAACACACAACACCTGAGAACGGTGAGTTCCTGATGACAAATCCCAAATGTTAAATTTCAAACATTCGTGTAAACGTAATTTTTGTGTTAAAATTACTATTTTAGAGCCAACGGGATTTCCAACAGATTTCAAGACTACTTCAACAACGAAGCATAGTGTGGCATTGAGCTGGAGTGAAATACCATGTGGTCAAAGAAATGGTGTGATAACTAAATACAGAGTGAGTCTTCATAGTTTAATAAAACTAACTCATGTTAAATTTACCATGAGCGATGTCAAATGCAAAAGTTTGTGACAGTATTTATAATCAGTGTCTTTTTGTTTCCCATTTTACAACAATTTCCAACAATTTTTCAACAATTTTCCAACAATGAACAGCTCTCATACAGGGTGATGGAAAAACCTTATGACACCAGCTTCAGTCTAAACAGCTCATTTGAATCGGTCGACATAGATTCATCAGATATGCATCGCTTCATCAGTGGTTTAGAACCAACAACAAAATATGATTTCCGACTGAAAGCTTTCAACAGTGCTGGTGTTGGAGAGGATGCATTACTAGAGGCATTTACTGAAGTTGAGACAGGTATTGTGGGACAACATTCAGTGAATGCTTAATTCTTACTTGAGCATCTAAAACCGTTTTTCTTTTGTCGACGTATAGTCAACTGAACTACAATGTCAACTGTTTCAATGTTTCCAAGTCACCAAAACTAAAATTCGTATTTAAAAACGAATAGATGTATTTGTTTTATTTCTTTGTTGGCTACGTGAAAGCCTAACTGTGTCACATTCTTGTTTGGGAACGTCTCCAATGTTTGACATTATTCTAGGCGCGAAAGAACATTCCCTCTTTTGACTTTTGAGATGCTCCGTTATGTTCTTTTTTGGAAAGAGAATCTCCCCAAGGTACATATTTTCTTTGACTTTACAGATCTTCCTGCTCCGACTCAGCTATCCGAAAAAGATATTTCAGATTTGACATCTTCCACAGTCACTATAGCTTTGAGTCTTCCATCCTCGTCAAAGTACATCACGTAAGTTGAAAATATGCAAATGATTTTTAACCTGTATAATTTTCATTCATCTTTTCTCGTTGATTTTATGTGTTGTGTATAGTGAAGCATCATTTTCGGTTTTTAAAATTGCCTCTGTTTGGTCTTGAACAAAATTGTCAAAGAAAATATCAACATTGTTACTGAAACAATGAAAACTGAAATTTAAATACCTACTCATGATGTTGTTTCTATATTGTTTAGAGGCATGCAAGTTGGTGTACAGCGGGTTAAGACAGTCACTGGAAGGGACACCAGTGGATCAAGGTACCAACGATCCACTGAACCAACTCTTGATTATGTAGCTGCAGAATTACCTAAGAAGGATCTCCCTGCAACATTCACTGTGGGGGACGGAGAAACAGATGAAAACAAACCCCTGGAAAGCAACACTCAGTATGACATCTATCTGGGATCAGTCAGTAGGATTTCTCAATCGGTTAGCCTTGTATTTTACTTCTTGTGTTATTATTTTACCAATAACAAACTGACTCGTTGCAGCAATGCAGCATGTGTATCTACTCTCTGGCACGCTTGCCAATAAGAAGAGTGCTGGCTTCAGATTTCTCCAGAAGACAACCAGGCATACTGATCGAAACGTTGAGTCGCTAACGCCAGGTTCTAGGCGTTAAAAGCAAGTACACATGCTTTGAAAGTTGAATTTTTACGCAAGTTTGATAACAGCTTAAAGATGTTGATTTGTTTTTTTCTCTTCATTTTTCTTAGACTTTTGCCGTTGAGTGGAATGAGCCACTTAGAGTTCAAGGTAATTTACTGCTCAAAAACCCTACCTTTAATCGTATTGTGAAAATTGTGCCTTGTTTCAACCGGGGTCTTCAAACTAAAGACAGGAAGGGAACAATAGTCTGGTTACTTTATACTTTAGTGATGATAAAAGCTATTGATCGTATAGGGTGCGATCCACAAATGGATACGTACAACGATGCACATACAGATGCATGTCATTTGATTAGTGTTACTGCTGCATACGTCACTACATAACTTATTATAGGAGTCCAAAATGGATATTTATAGCACGCTTTGTTGTGTACTTTCTTTAAAAATGTAAACGATCTTTGTTTGTCAGTGCCACAAAGTGCAAGCCCACCGATAGCTGCTATTGTGGTTCCATTGATGCTGATTGTCCTGATTGGTATTGTGGTTGCTGTGGTCTTCAAAATAAGGTAGTTATTAAAGTCTCAATTTAGTAATTTCTGCGCTCCCTCGAAATCTTTTCGTCACCTCCAAATATTAATTTGATCCCCCATAATGTTGTTTTGAGGGAACGAAAATACATATCACGGGAAAGAAATTACTTTTAATATTTTAATTGGTTTCTTACAACTAATATTTTAAGCGAAAGAAAAAATACTTCGAGTAACGCAAAAATATTTCGAGGGGTCAAATTAATGATCATTTCAATTAAGAAGCTCTGTAGATCTCAGCATTCGGCTGCAAAGCATGTGATAAACCCTTCTTAATGCGTTAATGAACCAATCAATGCAATTTATCTTTGCTTATAGTGAGAGGTTAATTTTGTATTTGTTGTTTATTTTCCGTACCTTTGACAGGCGAAAGAAGAGGCTTAGACATCTCAACGCTGTAAATGGTAGGTCACAATTTACAACTCGGTAAACTTTCATTTTAGTTAAATCAACATTTTGTGCAGGTTTGTCTGAAAGGATGAGAATATTAGACTTTAATTTAAATTCAGGCCTTTATACATGTATGGCTATTATTTTCTTAATACTACAAAGAAACCCTGCCCATTCTTCTATTCTGTAGTGCTAAGAATAGCTACCCTTAAACTCATTAAAAACGAGAATTACAGGAGTTGCTGAAAAGTTGGAATGTAGTCATGCTCACATCTTAACAATTATACCCTAGTTACTAAAGTTTGGACTTAATTTTGTCGTTGGCAGACACGAAAAATGGAGATGTGTTAAAGCATCTAAACTACTGAAGAGCGGTCAAATATTACAAAGATTTTAAATAAGTGCTGCACCTCCTCTTCTGTTGACAACTTCAGTTAAGTTTGTTTTCAAATGTTTGTTTTCATCTGTTTTAACAGCAGGAGTGCGAGTAGGTCATGATAAACTTTCTACAGGACTAGAAAATCCTAACGTTGATGTCACCTATGATGTTGTTGCTGAAACCATATCAACCAATGTGCCAATCATTGCACCACCCGCTCTACCAGCCACTACACCAGCCATGGCACCAGCCAATAAACCAGCCACTTCACTGGCCACAGCACCAGCCACTGCAGCAGCCAGACCGAAGCCGGTTAAGAAGAAGAAGCAATTTACGGCTCCTTCCCCGATTCCGTTGTCAGAGTTGAAAGATTACGTCAGCAAGAAGAAGAAGGAAACGTACAAAGAAGGCAATGGGTTTCTGTTTGACTATGAGGTGATTTATGATAATAACAAGATGTGAATTATTTTATTTATTCATTGGGTTTATTGCCTTTACCAATACACGCTAATGATGACGATGAGCAAGATGATTGAGAATAAGAGTTTATTTTTTGTATTTATTTTCAATGTTTAGAGTTTGCCCGATTTCGACCGTCATTCATGTGAAAGAGCAAAGGATGACAAAAACAAGGAGAAGAATCGCTATGTAACCGTCATTCCATGTGAGTTAAAAATGATTATTACTTATGATCAACATTGTTTTCATACATCATTCTGAAATGTTCTCTCTAAAGTGAGGTGTTGGCACCCCAAGTGAATTTAGGCACCACATGGAGGAATATTATTCCTCCATGGGCACCATAAACAACCTATCTCCATGCCTCTCTGTCCTCAACTGTTCAAGTTCATGGCCTTACATTTATTGGATTCCTAACTTTTTGTCCACCACAGATGACTTTTCTCGTGTTGTGCTTGAGAAACTACCAGATCAACCAGATTCCGATTATGTAAATGCAAGTTACATAGATGTAAGTTAATCATAATGATCTGTTTCTAATCTAAAGAATCGATAATAGACCACTCCAGTTTTACAAAGAACTGAATCAAGTTCGAAAAACTTCCCTATCAGTTCTGTTCCCTGTCCGTCTTTAAAGATAAGTTGATGGACCGCTGGAGTAGAAGAGGACTCCAACCAATTATGGCGCAACAACTTATTAATTAGTAAAGAGTATTTGAAGGCCCCACAATCCACAAAATTACGGTGCTTATGGCGCACGAGAGTGAAAATTAGACAAAGACCAAATCGATAAGCCACAAGCTGGATTAAACAATGATACAGTAAATAAAGCAAAACTTCCCCGAAAGAGTGTTAAAAAAAACAGTACAAAAATCTAGATAAAATTCGTTCAACCCAGCCCAGAAAAGAACTGTTTGAAAATACATCTTTGGAAATGCAAATGATGTAACCACTGTCGTTACTTCATTCTTCTCATTTCAGGGTTTCAATGAACCGAACAAATACATAGCCAGCCAAGGTAAAACAAGTTAATAAACAAACTTATGCAACTGTTCTTAGAGGTCAGAACACTAAAAAGTTAAAGGAACTATAGGCCTACAAACAATTTGTAAAAATGTTTCCATCGTGGCCGAGCAGCTTAGCACAAGAGTCTGTCGTCAGAGTGTGGGTTTAAGCCTCAGTCGTGGCAAAAGTTGCCTGAGATGAAATTATTAATTTTGAGAAGGCAAATACTATACTTTAGGACACTTTCTTCATTTGGTATAAAATATGGATCGGCAGCTCACTGAATATCTCATTATTATTTTATGAATCACAATTTCAGGTCCAAACAAGGCTTCTGTTTGTGATATGTGGAGGATGATATGGCAGGAGAATACCACTAAGATTGTCATGCTCACCAACCTACAAGAAGGAGTCAAGGTAATTTAAGCTGCATTGCTGCTGGGACAATAAGCTCACACTTGTTTTTTTACACCAACAGTAGATTTGTAGTTGGTACCCTGTCTTTATATGCAAGGTATAAAGACAGTGATTTCATAGGAGACTATGATTTTAAACGCGCAGTGACGTAAGCTTTCTGTGTTTTGATTGGTCCGAGGTGACGCTTGGCAGCTGCACCTTGTCCATGAAAATTGATGTGGTGAAAGGTGATTATGGCTTCAATCACGAGCCTCAAAAAGTGTGACGTCAGATGTTCAGGCTAAACCAAAAGCAGCCGTCGTCCATTGGTCTTGCGAGGGCGCTATGTAAAGTCAAAGGTCAAACGGGTGCCGGATAAAGAGGGACATTAAACGGTATCTCAGTGCAGTCGGTGCTAGAAAGCGCACATTGCTCATTTATTTTAGCCGGGATGATTCTATTTGGTTTGTTTTATTCCTTTTTAATCTTTTAGGAAAAATGTCAGAAATATTGGCCAGACAAAACAGCACAGTACGGCGATTATGTTGTCACTTTGAAAAAAGAGGAAACACACGCAGACTACATTGTCCGAGACTTCATAATTACTCTGAAATTAGAGGTAATGAATTACATAACTTGTTTATCTTAATCCAACACAAACAGACTTTACAAAGTGTTTTAACTTCATGAAAATAGCGACCCATAAGTTTGAACTATGCCAGGTGCAGAACCGAAATAAACCATTTTACCACGATCCTTTGCAATCACACTCTCCTACTGTCTATATACACTGTGGACGATGCCGTTTGTGTAAGTTATGCTAAAAATTCTACTTTTAAACACTCTATAGGATGAATGGACCAGACAAGTTCGTCAGTATCATTTCACAACATGGCCTGATACCGCCTTGCCTGATGATCCAATCAAAGTGGTGAACTTTGTCAAAATGGTAAAGTCCAGCTACAACCAAAAGAATGATGGTCCAATGGTCGTTCATTGCAGGTTGGTACTTTTGTGATTGCACATTACTTAAACATTTGTACAGTGTATTAACGGCCACAGTGGAAATTGATAGGGGAGCCAACCATTATAAAGAAATCACTATGGGAGTCCGGTTTAGGTCATGCAGAAGAACTGGGATTCCCGGCAGAATATATACTCATAGCTAGGATTCTGGTGGAATTCCCGGCAGGATAATACTAAACTGGGAGCCCCAAAAAATCCGCTAAATTCTCCCGGAAGATTTTCCATTCAGGATTTCAGCCCAAAACTAAAAAAATACTGTTTCAAAATTTTTTTTACTATCAAGCAGTTGGAGATAGGGCTTATAGAGTTAAATTAAGCAAGAGAACCGGGGTGCAATTGCAACTAAAGGCAGAGACTTAAATGGTGCATCAAAATGTTGATTCAGACGATGTTCATGCCTGTAGTTATTCACTTTTTGTAGCACTGGAATCGGTCGTACTGGGGTGTTTTTGGTTTTGGACGCCATGTTGGACCAGGCAAAAGCAGAAGATCGAGTCGATATCTGGAACTTTGCTTGCGGTATGAGAGACAAACGAATGAAGATGATTCAATCACCGGTAAATTAGATACTTCAATTTATCTCAGGTCATTTGTTCCGTCTAGTTTTTTTCACGTTCTGTCCAATGTTTTCTTGCATTTTTCCCGAAACCAGAAATGGAACAATCACATTGGAGAAAGGCTTATCAATGAAGATGCTGCCCAAATGTTTACAAAAAGTAAACAATAATTTGGTAGACAATGACAAGTGACGTTTTCATAATTATAGTTAAGCTTTCACAAACATCACTTTTAGTGTATTATATCAATGTAAAAATTATAAACCTTTGTATCAAAATGTCCTAAAACCAATCTTCTCATTCAGGAGCTGTTTAAAACTAGATGTCTTAACATCAAGCAATCGTAGGCTTGGTGGAACTACACACAAATGGTCTTGGCCATGGTTCCTTTTCAAAAGTTTCCAATTAGAGTTAAATATTTTCCAATGGAAGTGCCCTTTGCAAAACGATACTCTTTCTCAATCCAAACAGGCCCAATATGAGTTCATCTTTAATGTCTTGATTGAGACGTTCCTTTGTGGTGACACCAGAATCAAACCAGAGAATATTCCCTCCAAGTTGACTGCATTGAAGAAGACCACAAAGGGCAGTGGGAAGACAGGACTGCAAGTAGAGTTTGAGGTGACAATTCATTTTATAATTTCATTATAATAATAATAATAATAATTGTGGCTTCTTATAAAGCGCACATGTCCGTCACTCAGTGACGCTCCTGGCGCTGTAACATACAGTATTTCCTGCCAGATGTGGGACTACGTTTTGAATTATGAGACCTAATTCTGATAGCACCATGTAATGTTTTACAAGGTGCTGTGGCGCAATTTGCTGCCGATCGGACCAGGAACACCGGGGCGAACCCCTTCTCTTTTCGAAAAGTGCACTGGGTTCTTTTACATGCGTTACATAACACATGGGACCAACAGCTTAACGTCCCATCCGAAGGACGAAGCAATGGTGAAGTGTCTTGCTTAAGGACACAAGTGCCACGGCTGGGGATTCGAACCCACACTCTGCTGATCAGAAACACCAGAGTTTGAATTCGGTGCTCTTAACCGCTCGGCCACGACACTTCCACATTATGTTTGTATTTCTAAATTGAGGAGACTGGAAATGTACCAACATTTCATTTAAAGTGTTTTGTCATGCATAAATAATAAGGTTTATTTGTTTTCCCTTAAACTGTATGTGACAAGCACTTGCAAAGTCGCAATATTAAATGCAATTTTAAACAGTCATCTCCCTGCTAAATTTTGTACAAAATCTCCCCGATTACGAGATGCAAATGATGTCATCTCTGACGTAGTCCTGAGGTAACTGGAATAAACATTCAATACTCACCTAATCATACTATTTTCAAATTATTCTTACTGTCTTTAAACAGAACCTGAATTTGGTGACCAAAATTCCGGACCCTGAAAAATTTAAAGGAGGTCGGCAACCAGAAAACGTTAAGAAGAACAGATTTCCAGACAAACTACCAGGTGAGGTTTTAGTCAGTTTAAAATGACCTCTCATGAAAAATGTATTGTGAGTTGTTTAGTAAAGTACATTTAATTTTCTATGAAGCAATAGTTATTTTTGCTATCAGTACAAAACAAACTCTCTTCGGTCCATGATGTCAACTAAAGTTTGATTCTTTTGACTAGTGCTGTAACCCTACCCAGGGGTGGTGGTCGGGGTAAGTTCTTCAACCACACTGTTTCTGCTTTAAAGCTTGGTTGAACCAGCTCCAAGTTCTGTGTGAGCCTCAATGAGGCACTAAGCAGTGAAATTAATGTCACCGATTTTCATCAATTTATGTTTCAAGTTGATCTGTATCGACCTCACTTGATGTCATCGGGAGAAGATGGATCCAACAACTACATCAATGCCTGCTTTCTTAATGTAAGTCATTATACTTCAGTGATTTGTTGAGTAACTGTTGATTAGGCAAACCATCACAGAAATATTTCCATCTGAAAGCTCACTGATTCTAAAGTTCATACCAGTACCAATCCTCCAGAGAAATATTTCCATCTGAAAGCTTACTTATTCTATGGAGGAAGGAACCGTGCTGATTCTAAAGTTCATACCAGTACCAATCCCCCTGAGAAACATTACCATCTGAAAGCTCACTGATTCTAAAGTTCGTACCAGGACCAGTCTTCCAGAGAATTATTTCCATCTGAAAGCTCACTGATTCTAAAGTTCATACCAGTACCAATCCTCCAGAGAAATATTTCCATCTGAAAGCTCACTGATTCTCAAGTTCATACCAGAACCAATCCTACAGAGAAATATTCCATCGGAAACCTCACTAATTCTAAAGTTCATACCAGAACCAATCCTCCAGAGAAATATTTCCATCTGAAAGCTCACTGATTCTAAAGTTCACACCAGTACCAATCATCCAGAGAAATATTTCCAACTGAAGGCTCACTGTTTCTAAAGTTCATACCAGTACCAATCCTCCAGAGAAATATTTCCATCTGAAAGCTCACTGATTCTAAAGTTCATACCAGTACCAATCCTCCGGAGAAATATTTCCATCTGAAAGCTCACTGATTCTAAAGTTCATACCAGTACCAATCCTCCAGAGAAATATTTCCATCTGAAAGCTCACTGATTCTAAAGTTCATACCAGAACCAATCCTACAGAGAAATGTTCCATCGGAAACCTCACTGATTCTAAAGTTCATACCAGTACCAATCCTCCAGAGAAATATTTCCATCTGAAAGCTCACTGATTCTTAAGTTCATACCAGTACCAATCCTCCAGAGAAATATTTCCATCTGAAAGCTCACTGATTCTAAAGTTCATACCAGTACCAATCCTCCAGAGAAATATTTCCATATGAAAACTCACTGTTTCTAAAGTTTATACTACTAGCAACCCTCATAAGAAATATTTGCATCTGAATTGAAAATTCACTAGTACCTATCTCAATTGCAGAAAAACAAAATAATTTATTTAAGTTTTTTGGGTTCTGTTTTGCAACAAGACATACTTTACGTAAAACCTCTCTGGACCCAAATTACCTCGGCCGTCGCAGATCAACCATTTTTCTTGCAACTTTCTGAATTTACAGAGTCCTAGCTCCAAAGGAAAGTACATTGCTACCCAAATGCCCTTACCCCACACCATCAGTGACATGTGGAGAATGGTCTATGACTACAAGTCAACTTGTATCGTCATGTTGAATACAGTAGACAAAAAAGACCCAGTAAGTAGAACATTTATTGTTGCTTGGAAAATCAATTTCGAAAATCGACTTTATTTGATATGAAATAATTATTGTTCTTTTAAAAACTGTTTTTATTGTATTTGTAATTTTTTATTTTTCAATTTATTTGAAACAAAGTTAAGCCATTAATTATTGTTTACTAAAGCTAAAAGCACACATAAATTGTGTTATTATCTGCTAAAAGTAATTTGTTCATTAATTTGATTAAATTTAGAAATTATCAATATCTCTACTAATTTGTCTTCCCCACAGACATGTGTTGAGTATTGGCCAGATGCATCATATGGCAATCTGACAGTCACTCTACAGGCTACTCATAAAGTGGGACCAAACATCATTATACGCTACCTAGCCCTGGCTGATGATCAGGTACAATGCTAGAATTAATCATTGAAACTAGGGTTGTCTAAGTAGGTCACTGTGGCTGTGACTTTGGCTGTGGCTAATGGTGTTACTTCCCTGGTAGATATACAGAGTACCAGGCCCAGAATTCATATGATTTGATTTCTTGTAAAAACATTCGATTTAAAGCAAACTACTAAAGAGGACGGAACAAATTCATTATGTCCGAGGAGGTAAAAGGCTCTGTTGCAGTTCGTCTTGATTTTGGTGTCAAAACTTTCCAGCAATTTTAAGATTGTGAAGTGTACAATGTATAATGTCCCTATCTTGAAAATAAACGACAGTTCACTTCAAGCCTTTACCTGTTTGAAAGGCAGAAACGTTTAACTCATTGACACTATTCCAGGTTGCATAATACATCAATGGTGCCTTGACGTCAATGCCATACTTGGGGCATGGCTACAATGTCATTACAAAGTTAAACAATAGTTGTTTGCACTGACTGACTTTCCAATCCCAGAAGTTGTAACTTTTTGTTTCATTCTTGTCATTGATACCCAGGAATTCCGTCTGATTTGTCACCTTCAACTACTCAACTGGCCCGTTGGTGGCGTACCATCGTCACCAAAATCCATCGTAGAGTTGGTGGCAGCCGTTAAGGAGTGGCAACTCAGGCATAAAGACGACCGAATTACAATTCAGTGCATGTAGGATCTTTGGTCATTTCCTTCTGGTAGTTTTCAATAAAAACCGAATCCAACAAAACTCTGAAAAATAAATGTTGTAACTTTGATCGCTGGCTCATTGTTTTGGATCAAAAGCACAAAGTTTACGTTTTGCGGTTTGTGACAGTACTTTGATAATTTTTCAACTATTTTCAACGATTTTCAGTCAAGATCCAGATATAAATATAAACAGAGAAGAAACATATCTAAGATTTGATGTAAGAATATGATAGGATGGTAGTATTGTTTGTGTTTGAAACACAGGGAACTCCAAAACGTTTACTGTGTTCACGACAACTCAAAATGATTTTGTGGTTTTTTGTTTGACAGTGACGGTGAGGGCGCTAGTGGATCATTCTGTGCTCTCCTTAACGTCATAGAGAGACTGAATATTGACAATGTGGTGGATGTCTTCCAAGAAGTCAAGAAACTCAGAGTCTCATGTCATAGATTGGTGCAGTCACAGGTAAGCTGAGTTTGATATCTCAAGGGTTGATACTGCTGTTATCATGCCGTGCATTTCAGCATATTTTTTTTTATATAGTAAATGCGTAAAGTCTTCATGAAAAAGTGTGCACAACATTTTGTGCAACCTGAATGAATGATTCTTCATTCAGAGGACTTGAAAATTAAGTTACAAATGAAAAACCAAATATTGCATTTTGTATTATCGTTTTATTTTGTTCAGGAGCAGTACGAGTTGATATACGAGGCCATACGGATGCATCTGGGCGCTGATGTCGTGTATGCAAACATGTAGACCCCCCCCCGCCCCGCCCCATCAACTTGTGGAAGCTGTTACCAAAACGATCAGTCAAGTAAAGATAGATAAGACGGTCAAACTAATTTTAATTGTTGTTATTTAACTGTCTTTTATGCAGACGGAAAGTGCTTTAATTTTTGTGAGGGTGGTAATTGTTTCGACCGACTTTGTTTGATAACTGAGGGTTTTTTCCGTGCTGATGGGCAACGGGTTCGATTGACAGAGAAAATCTTTCTGGTTAAGAGGATGTTACACAAACAGTTTTGAAAATGTTGCGAATTTACTTTTAGAGAGTTTTCCTCCATTTTTGTTTAGCCCACAGATTGGAAAATGTATGCAAATGTTGCACTTTTCCTTTAAAATTTCTTTTAAATTTATAAATTTATTATTCTTTTATGACCGAGTCACATGTGCTTTTTTATGTTGCAGAAATTGGGGGAAAAAATCATAAAGTGACCGTATTTTCATTTTTAAAATGTGTCCGAACTGTATGACTCTTTTCCAGGTTGGTTGTTTGATATTGTGGTTAAAAAATGTGAACCAATTCATACGTACAAATCAAAGGTTTAGATATAGGACATCGAAGCAAGAGTCCGACCATAGTTTTGGGAAGAAAATATACTATTTTTTAATCTTATAAATAGGTCATGCAATACTCAGACATTATTCAAACAATTTGTGAACTAACTACACCCATTTTATAGGGTTGGAAGTAAGAACTCAGCAATATTAGATAATTCTAAAAGTATACTTTGTTCATTTCCTGCTTTTATCCCCATTGAGAACCAATACCACAGACAATGTAAAATGAAAGTTATGCGATTCGTGTCGATCCTTGAGCAGCTATTTTATTTTATAGTAGTCATGCCTATTTTTTTTAGTACTTCTTATTATTAAAGTAGGTTATAATGCCATCAATGTATAATACTGCAAATACAATTTGATAAGATCAACTGTAAGCCAAGAGTACTTGAAAGAAAGATATATAAACAGAATCTGAAATAACGTTAAGTTTACTTTATTTTATTATACTCAGACATAATTACATTTACTTTTTGTTTAAATAGTCAGAACTTTTCAGGAGTATAACAATGTACATATTATTAGTTTATGGTAATGTAACTTAATAAAATGCAGATGGATTTTCAGGAATGCTGTAGTAGACCATACAATATTATTTGCAAAGAGTCCGAACCTTTTGATGGATCGATCTATCAGTTGTTTAAGCAGTGCCATATTGCTTAATGCCAACCTTAGCCAAATTGCATGAAGCCAACAGCAGAAAATACTGCTAAGAACATTTTAAACAAAATATTGAAAGTCTCCCAGTGTCTTGAAAAGAAATTAAATATATTTGTTTGAACAATTAAAGATTTATTTGTTATTTTCAAAAGCCTTGAATTCGAGAACTCAGCTGAGGTCTCTCTTATTCAATTCAAATATTTTAGTGAGAAATTACTTTTTTTTTCTCAAAAAATATGTTAGTTCATAGGGGGCCGTTTTCTCACCATGTTTTATACTATCAACAACTCTCCATTCCTCATTACCAAGTAGGTTTTTATGCTCATAATTATTTTGAGTAATAACCCAAAGTGTCCAGTGCCTTTAACCATTTAATTCTTATCTTATATAAATGTGGATAATTAAAACTAATATGTGAAAATTTAATTTCTTACATGTGGTAGAATGTTTTATTTATCGTGGAAATTTTGAGCCGTTATGAAGAATACTCCACTATTGGAATAAGAAGCTATTCTGACAGTAACATTTCTCAAATTCAAATTTTGGGGGCTACATAGTGAAATATTTCCACACAACCATATGGAGTGATAGTAATGTTTACATTTTTATGAATTTGTTTCAACAAAACCTCAACAAAATGGAGTAGTTGGTATGACACAGACACTGCTCTATTATTGCAAGGGTCATGGGTTCCAATCCCACCCGAGTAATATGCCTGTGATTTTTCTCACAGGACTCGGGTAAGTACAGAGTATACAGTGCTAACAGACATCAGTGTATATGGGTAAAAACCTAAAATGAATATGAAAATACAAATTATATAGAATTAAAGGTACATGGACACAAATTCAAGGAAACAAGATAACCCTGACACTCATGGACGACCCCAGTATGATGAGCAGCTGACCGAGAGTATCAAGATTATCATATTCAAGAAACTGGTTACCAAACAAAACTGTTTTGACACGATCACAAATTTGTTTTATACCAAAGTTGAGAGTCTGCGTATGTCAGAGTTTAATTTCTGTCTGAAAGAAGGATAAATGATGCGGTTAATCAGAAATACATGTTTTCAAGTCACATTCCAAAAACTAGTACAAATAAGAAAACTGTAAACAATGTAAACATAGAGGCCTACTGCCACGTTGCAATAATTCAAGAAATGATTTTTGAATAACTTGGTGTATCTCAACATGTGCATAAAACAATAACCCTGTGAACATTTGAGCTCACCAAGTGAGAATACTGGTCTTTGACAATATTACCAAAGTTGTCCAGTGTCTTTAAAAAGCCTTATTGATTAAACTTTAAAGACACTGGACACTATTGGTAATTGTCTCAGACCAGTCTTTTCACTTGGTGTATCTCAACATGATTATGCATAAATAACAAACTTGTGAAAATTTGAACTCAATTGGTCGTCAAAGTTGCGAGAAAATAATGGAAGAAGAAAACACCCTTGACGTACAAGTTGTATGCTTTCTTTCAGATGCCTTGAATTGAGACCTCAGCCGAGGTCTCGAATTCAATTAAAATATTATACTTCTTTTCTCCAAAACTATGTTTCTCACAATGTTTTTCATTATCAACAGCTCTCCATTGCTCACTACCAAGTAAGTTTTTATGCTTACAATTATTTTGATTAATTACCAATAGTGTTCAGTGTCTTTAAATGAGCTAAGGGTCTTTTCCAAACCTCGTCATGGGCTCTGGCTGCGGCTTGCCAGCTCTGTTTGAGTTAGCTCAAGCCTGAAGCCAAAGCCGGAGCCCAAGCCGAGGTTTGGAAAAGGCCCTTAGCTTTGAATGACACCGTACAGTCAAAAGGGCGCCCTCATGGTCCAGCTGAGTTCACTTGAATACTTCGCCTTGTGTGCAGAATCATCTGGCTAGACTCGTTGCAGTCCTCCTTCAGCTGGTTGCACAGTCCAAAAAGTTCTTCAGCATCTGCATCAAAGTGTCGCAAAAACTGTGGGAGAGAATTTTTAATTTTTAAATACAAACAAACCATTGTTATGAATTTGTTAAGGGCTCCTAGGCACTGGCCAGGTTGGGTAATAGTTTAAAACCAGTGTTTTCACTTGGTGTTGTCAAACATTTTGCATAAAAATAACAATAATCTGCAACAATTTGGGCTCAGTTGGTCATCAAAGCAAAAACACCCATGCTGCACAAATTTTGATTGCTTACAGATTTCTGAGAAAGCAGAAGGCCTCTGAGAAAGCAGAAGGCCTGAAGTCTTTCTCAGATTCAAATATTTTAGTGAGAAGTAGAAACTACCTCTTTCGCAAAAACTTTTACTTCAGAGGGAGTTATTTCTCATGTTGTATACTTTCAAAAGCTCTCAATTGCTTGTATCACCATTAATTTTGTGTTATGCTCGTATACATTTTGATTATAAATAGACCATGTGAGCTATGTTTACAATAAGTGTGGCCTTGTTCATTCTTTGGCTAGTCCTGGCAGGCAAGAAACTGCACTGGTCATATGGGAAAGTTGAAATTTTGTGCCATAATTTCCACATATAAATCCAAGAGTTATAAAAGTAAACCTGGACAAGTTTTGAGATGTGCCCCTTTTTATCATATCAAAAGTTGATGAAAATTGGACAGTGCAGTCTCCATAAAATACAAGATTTTATGTTTCCTTCCATTGGGCTGTGTACCGTGCCTGCAGGAAGCCTATGCTTGGTAGTGGCTCTTTTGTAAACATTTCAGATAAATTATCCTAAGGAATAGTCAAGAGAGACTGTCTTCCAACCCAGATCACAAAAATCCTTCATCTGCAAGCATGACGCAGTCAAACAGCACTTCTGACAAATTTTACAGAGCAGTGATTTGTTTAGCCGTTGTTCTTCTTCGTTAAAAAATGAAGCTCCAGTTTTAATGAAGACGCCACATATTGGATGGCTGTTTTTTTTTTTAAGAATGAAAACTAAACTAAGAATGAATGTGCATTCAAAGTTTGAAGATTTCAACCTTCAATGGTGATTGATTTGGGGTCCCCTTCATCTCTTACCAAAACTTGGAGATAAATTTCAAAGAAAATGTTAAAGGGACACGTTGCCTTTGATTGGGCGAGTTGGTCGTTTCATAACAAACAGGTTTCAAACGCTTATCAACGACCAACTCAAACAAATCCAAAGCAACGTGTCCCTTAACAAATCTTTTGAAAGTTTCTTACCATGCGGTCTGTTGTTGACTTGTTGATGTTTCCTTCACCATGCCTGTTGCAACAACTCCAGCTGTAGGCTACTCACCACTGCATACAAGACTCGACTGAAAATAAAGAAAACAAAACTAGGGGTGAGAGTCATTGCCATCAAAAAGGCCTGAAACTGGGTTACAAATTCTAAGGTTTGTTTGAAATGACGGCATTTCCACCTTTTGGTAAACCAATGAGTTATAGATTTAGAGGAGCTTTTTGAACAGTGTCCGCAGCACTAGAGAATTAGATCAAACAGCAGGATTTCTTTATAATGGAAAAAATACTGTCTGGTTTTCTTCACTAGGTCAACATAAAAAGTCTGAATTCAAATAAAAGACTGAGAATCTCATCCTAGACCAGCTCTCGACCATTTAATGGTTACTCTGCATTGATAGTTCTAAGACAAGCTGAACATTGTTTCAAGAATGAGCCATTGTTCTTATTTGCAGAAACACACATGATACATTTATCTCTTATAATTTATTTTGATGATGGCTTACTCGCTGGTAGATTGGTTGTAAGTCATGGGTTTAATGACTCGCAAATAGTAAACAAACAAAAAATTGCTGATAATGTAACCATAAAAGTAGACTTTATGTTCTAATCCAACATTATTGAGGTTCTTTTCGAGATGTTCAAAAATTACTGTATATTTCTCAAAGCTTTTTTGTTCAAATTAACTGGAAAGATCCTTTGTTTGTTTGTTTGTTTGTTTGTTTGTTTGTATGAATGATCTTTCCATCAAGGAAACTCAGCAAACTCTCACAAAGGGATATAAACACCAATCTGGCAACAACCATTCTCTCATACAAACATTGGTTTAATGTCTATGAATTTTGAGTTGCACAAATCAAGAAATTGTGATTTATCAGTAACTAGACGACAATATTTATTCTAGTCATTGTGAAATTGGTTGTTAGCATGGGGATTCGAACCCACAACCTCGTGATTGCAAGTCCTGCAGTCTAACCACTGGACCCCGGTGACGACAATACTTATTCTAGTCATTGTGAAATCAGTGGTTAGCCTGATAGGATTCGAACCCACAACCTCGTGATTACAAGTCCTGCAGTCTAACCACTTGACCACGGTGACCAGAAAGACTATCATGCAGTGGTCAAATCAAGTCAAGTTACATTAAGATTACCTTGATACCAAAACTGTCACCAGCTACTTGTTCCAGAGTTGTCAGCAATGCGCACAATCACCTCTTGCCACATTCTCTTCAGAAGAATGGACTGTGAAAAACAAAAGCAGATTAAATAGCCTGTGGAGTGAAAGTTAGGAGCTGCGGAGGAAAAGTTAGTGGCTGTGGAGGGAATCGTTAGTTTGCTTTTAAACTTACCCAATACTTAACCTTCTGATAAATCATTACTTAAAAACTGATTGGTCGTTTGCTCTTGTTCTGTCTTCATTGTCATATGAACTTGCGGGAAGATCACCTTGGCTGAAGATGTGAAGACTAGCTCGCCATGTTCAGAACAAACTGCATAGCTGGAAGAAAAACATTAAAAACAATGTTAGCGTTTGACACAATAGTAAGCTTAAGTGGGGTTCTGATACCTTACCAAACTGTTCTCGTCGGTGTCCAAGAGATGCTACCATCAAGGCACAATAACTTCTGTAGGAAAAACAAAAACAAAGTTAAAGCCAGTCGATTAAACGTAAAAAGCTGCAGGTGGAGGGAAAGGTTGTTAGAAGCTGTGGAGATAAAAGGTTGTTAGAAGCTGTGGAGTTAAACGGTTGTTAGAAGCTGTGGAGTTAAACGGTTGTTAGAAGCTGTGGAGTTAAACGGTTGTTAGAAGCTGTGGAGTTAAACGGTTGTTAGAAGCTGTGGAGTTAAACGGTTGTTAGAAGCTGTGGAGATAAAAGGTTGTTAGAAGCTGTGGAGTTAAACGGTTGTTAGAAGCTGTGGAGTTAAACGGTTGTTAGAAGCTGTGGAGTTAAACGGGTGTTAATCTTTTATACTTATCCCGATACTTAACCTGTTGACCTCTATAGCGACCTCTAACGACCTCTGGTCATCATACATCAAGGACATCAAATGAAGACTCCTCATCGTCTGCCCAAGTTCAGTCTTGAACCTCACATCTTGCCTCTGAACCTCCTAGAAGGGTGAAGGGGTTATTCTTCTATCTAGGCCAACACTATTATAATATCTAGGCCAATGCTATCTTACCACCCATACAAACCTAGGCATCACTGGTGTCCTCTTGCTCATGGCTGGTCACTCTGCATCCTGAATGAGAAGACACTTCTTGATTCTTGCTCCCTTTCTTCTTTTTCTTCTTGCCTCTTTTTTGTCTCCTTCTTTTTATCTTTTTATTTCCCTACTTGCGTTTTTTTGTAAGCCCTCGCAAGTGGAATTAGTGGCATGGGGAAATTATTCCCAACTTAAATAGATTTTCAGTTTTGCAGAACTAAATTATTTTACAGTTTTCTACTTATAAATACATTATGTTATAAACATTTTTATTGTTTCATTCTAATTCGAAATGTAAGGGACTTGGTGTCATTTTTATGCTAAGTTAAAATTACTACATTCAGAATTTGATGTAATGTTGACATCAGGATTAAATAATAATTTAGTCTGTCTAAATTATTAATTTAATACTCCTCAATCAAACATTGATCATCAAGTGAATGCAGATTAGTGGCTTGGTGTATATTGAACAGGAGTATGATTAATAATGATTTTTTGGGGTTGAGATTAATTGGGGTTTTGTGCCCAAAGTGCAAAAGTACACTCGGCAGAAACTTTTTTCAAGGTAAAATTGTGAAATCCAAATGTATTTAATTTTTGTTTATCTACTCTGAAAAATCTAATTTAATCAGAGGGATTACAACATTTAAGTTTAAGTGGTTTGTTGAACTTTTCCTTAATAAATAATATTACACTAGATTAACAAAATCATGACAATTAGGATCCAAACATGACAACTGGCGACTTGAAGTTTCAACACGACAGAAATTTCCTGATGGACTAGTCTTCTAATTAAAAAAAGCATCATTGGCTTCGACCAATATGCACACATGAAACAGCCCAAGACAGTGTGACATCACCTTGAAAAAGCTCTACGACAGGGACAACATCAACAAGTTTGTAGAGCATCTTGGAGTGGGGGTTGGGATTACGAAAGGGAGGGACTCTGCAAGAGAACGGGTTAGATCTTCCTCTACCTTTCGCCGTCTTCTTACTCCTCTCTTGGTCTTGTCTCCATTTAGACAAACTTGGGGTATCCGACCTCCTTTATTTTTTATTTCAATATTCGAATGGCTGTGCCAGCCCCCCCCCCCTCCCATTTGTAGCATCAATTTTTTTTTAGATTGCCAAACCACAAAGTAAAACGTTTCTTTTAAAAACACACTGGTGTTTCCATTGCCCCCCCCCCCCCTCCCCCCCAAAAAAAGTACTCGGTTTTTGGTACTGGTGAAGTGACATAAATAGTAGATGAGGATTCTGGATGAGTTGAGTCTGCATGGTCTTTGAGGTTTTATTTGAAAACTGGTCGGTCGGATACAGCAATTTGCCCCTACCTTGGTCCATTGGTGTCCTCTTGCTACTACTAGATCCACAGACAACCACACAATCCATAGACAACTGCATCTCTCCTTCTGCTGAATGCGGGAGCTGTTCACCAGCTGGTACCGCCACTCTCAACGCCTCACAAGTCGTCGGTTCCCTCGTCTTGGTTCAAACCCGGTAGTAAGCAGCAGGTTGTTATCTTTGGAGCCACTGAAGGACAAAATCAAACAAAATTGAAAGGTAAATATAAAACATTAAAATTATTTCCTTCCACAAAAAATAATATTTTGATCCTTCAAAATACAGTTTCGTTCCCAAAAACAACGCATTCCTTTGTTCCCTAATTTTTTTTTAAATCTAGAACAAGGGGGAAAAATGTTTTCGGTCATCAATGCATCATATCTAGGACAATGTGGAACTGGAACCAGTTCTAAACTCTTTCAGTTTTATCTTTTCAAATGAATCTACGCAATAAAAAACAATAATTATTTGATTCAGTACAGCATTGCAATAGGGAGTTATGACCATTTAAATTTGTCATTGTTTTAGCTCATTCAACTGGAACCAGTGATAAAATTGATCTTTTCATACGAATCTGCATGTAAGAGGCAATATTTGAATTAATTTTCAAGTCAATACATCATTGCAATAAGGAGTTATGACTATTAAAGATTTTCATTGTTTAAGCTCATTCAACTGAAACCAGTCGACAAACAAATTCTGCAGTTCTTCAATTTAGTTCAAAAACATCCAAGTCTAAAGTCGTTTATAAGGTCACAATGCTTATTCCTGTAACAATCTTCAACATTTCTTTTTATGTTCTGAAATACATTGTAAGTGTCAATAGAGGGCGGTATATAAGATGAGTGGTGTACTCCACTCTGAACATCTTTCTTTTTTCTTTCTATTTTTCCTTTTCTATGTCAAATGTTCACAGTTGAAATGTTCAGTCATTGTCAGGTTGTATGATTAATTCACTTGGGGCTTTCAGGTATTATTTCATGTGAAACTTTAAGGTTTTGCCGAGTGACAACAATGTGACAGGGGATGAAAATTTAACACCTATAAAATCGTGCGGTACCCCGTAGCTAAAACATTGGATTCGAACTGCCTCTAGCTACCGGGCAATATTATGGTGGCGTATAGTTTGGATATGCTCCTGAATGAATTGCAAGGGTCGTAAATTGGGCTCGAATCCCGCCCGAGTATTTAGGCATAATGCCTGTGATTTTTTCCCACTGAATTCGGGAAAGTACTGATAACTGAGTATCAGGGTAAAACTAAAATTGATATGAATGACAACGACTTTAGCTGTTGAATATATAGTTATTTGATTATCAGTAGGGCCTACCTGTTTTTTTTTATGGGCTCCGTTGTTGTCCACTGCTGCTTCACTGTTGAATATTTACTTGGAGAAAACAACCCCCAACACAAATGACACAGTTCCAAGTCAGGGTTGTAAAAAGGGTGGGCAATTTCCCTATAGTTTTCTCAAACATTTCACCAGCAAGTTAAGAAAAGTCGTTTAGAATTGTGAGCTGTGCTCATGCGTCATGCGACATCATTTTTAGCGTTGCATTTCAGTCGCCCAGCCAGTCGCGTGCTCCACACAGGAAATGTCCACTAGGCATGTGGGATGTCGAGTTGACCGAACGGTCGAGATGACCGACGGACGAGTTGTCTAAACACTTTTGGCTCGAAAAGTGAGTTTTGTTTTAACTTTTCTGCAGCTTTATGAACCGAAAGATACAATACTCTGACAAATGAAAGCTTCAGTTGGAGTAGGTTTTTCTTACGACACATTTTGCCCGTTAAGTTCATCAAAAGCGGGAGGTCCGAATCCCGTCGAGGAGCGCGTGTCCAGTCCGTGGTGGTCCCGTCGAAGTCCAGGCGCGGAAAGAAAGCCATGTGGTGTGCAATCACGTGCTTCGAATACTAGCGCCAATCAGCCTGTATTTACATACAGTGCACAGAAACCCAATAGGTTGCCGTATGCAACTGCAGTGACTTTAAGATGCTCCGCCCATTCTTCCTGTAGTTTGCATATTAAACATTCTTCTTATATAACCGGTTCTTTCCAGTCTTTTATGCCGTCTGTTGTCGCTATGCTAAAATAAAGGAAAGGGCTATTCCAACAGCTTTACCTACGCACTGTATCGTGGTGTTTTTCTATCTGTTTTTAAGCTAAGTCAAGTTTAATCAATAACATAAATTGGTATTTCTAAGGAAATGACGTAGTGGTAGGCGGCTGATAAGTCTGAAGTTCACAAACAGAAACTTAGACTCCCTTTTACACCAATTATAAGCGATTTTTAACGACAGTCAGTAACTTGTATATAGGGGACGGAATTAGGTACAGCAGAGGGGGGGGGGAAGAGCTAGGGGCTGCATGGAACACTGGTTTAATTCTT
The DNA here is from genome assembly GCF_032118995.1 of Asterias amurensis. Taxonomy (NCBI): domain Eukaryota; kingdom Metazoa; phylum Echinodermata; class Asteroidea; order Forcipulatida; family Asteriidae; genus Asterias; species Asterias amurensis. The sequence continues at coordinate 1,757,560 of NC_092660.1, forward strand.
GGTGTAATGTAAATTTACTCGTGTTTTCTAATGTTTTTTATCTCAATTATGTCTTGAGTTTGAGTTTTTGGGGTGGGTAAGGCGGGCGGGAGGTGGGTATATATTTTTATGGTGGGTGGTTTGCTTGATAAAAATGAAGCAGTATCCCGCCCCCCCCCCCTGTTTTGAAGTAACTTTATTAATTTGTTTTCTAGGGTGCGTTCGATTCCCCGTGTCGAACCCGCGGTGCTCACTCGGGTGAGCCCCCTGACAAGAGCTATGAAAATCGAACGCTCACACTCGCCCTCTCACGTCTGGCAACTCGGGCCAGCCCCAAGTGACCCGTTCCAAAAGCAGGGCAGTGGGAGATACCCGCGTGAGCCCCTGGAATGACATCAAAGCTATTCGAACGTACCGAGGATCGCAACAGCGCCCTCAGAAGTCGAAGAATACATGTATATATGATACAAACAAGTTGAGTTGATCCTAATTCCTGCGTTCCAGGCAAACTGGGCCCAATATATTGTCAGGAGATATTTGTGTCACTTTTTTTGAAGTGATGTTGACTTTCAATGTCTGTGTTATGATTGGTCTGCCCAATGGTAATGACGTAGTTTGTTAGCTAGCGTAAACATCTGACGTTACATCACCTCGAGGCTCGGGAATTACGCCAGATACCACACGCCCCGAGACTTCACTCTAAACCCCTTACAGATGGATAGTTCTTGTTATTATTTGAATAACTGACAAAGTACAAAAGAATAGAGCAAAGGATTGACAGACGGATTGACAGAGTAGTGAATTGAAAATGGATTGGATTAATCTTACCATTGATCATAGGCTATTTAGTGTTGGTTATTGATAATCAGCTATAAATATCAAAATGCAGTGACGTATTTAGAAATAATTGCCACCCCCACCCCCCCCCCCCACCAATTCCGAAATAATTGGCCTCTTTCCCTTCACCATTAACAACCAATTTAAGCTTCATGTTTTGACATCATAACGTATTTGAAATGAGTGGTGAAGTTTAATTTTCAAATGTGAAGGCACTCACATCTCAGATAATGCAAGACTTGAGCATTCATCCTATTTAAAATTTTACGCAGAGGGCGGTATTTCTTCTTTCAGTTTCATTTTTATTTTAAGGCCCTTTTTGCAATCAGGGCTTCGGCTCCGTCTTTTGATATTTGACTTCAAACAGGCGGACAGATATCTATACTCATTTAATAAAATAATAATAATAATAAGACTTGTAATGCGCACATATCCACCCTGCTGGGTGTTCAAGGCGCAGTAAACCAAAACAAAACAAAACAAAAACACAACACAAAGAAAAACAGACACAACAAAATTAGTCATTGAAAACCTGTGACATAAGATAAGTTTTGAGAAGAGACTTGAATTTTGCGGTACAAAGACAAGATCGAAGATTAAGTGGTAGAGAGTTCCAGATGCGTGGCGCGGCTACGCATCTGGAACTCTCTACCACTTAATCTTTAAGCTGTAACTTATGCCCGAGACAAATCTAACTAGCAAATGGCTTATTGGAAGAAGTGCCACCCCCCCCCCAACCCCAAGAATAAAAGTACACCCCTTGTCCCCTTCAATTACCCCTAATTTTGACACTGGGTATGTCGTAAGTTTGAGATTTAACCATTGGGAGGATCAAAGGTTACAATTATCGCAACTTTGTTTATGAATGGTTTTTTCAATGGCAGCAATACAAATAAGAAATAAACTTTTTCTACAGTATTTCAGATGAAAATGTTATCGTTTTCTAAAAAATTAGACTGCTTTTTGTATATCTAATAGATGTTAAATTTGCATCGGGGATAAAGAATATTAATTTTGGTTTTTACCCATACACCGATGTGTGTTAGCACTGTATACTCAGTACTTTCCCGAGTCCTGTGAAAAAAAAAAAAAAAATGCCTGTGATATTTGCCTGTAACATGCCTGTGATATTTTTTCACAGGACTCGGGAAAGTACTGAGTATACAGTGCTAACACACATCGGTGTATGGGTAAAAACCAAAATTAATATTTTATATATCTGTTCTCTATATATTATCAACACACTGAAAGTGAAACAGGTAGCCTAATGTCTAAAGTCGATTTGATGTTCAAAGTTAAAAGATTACACATGAAACAGGCTTTATAATCCTCAATCCTTAAAACGCATGCTGGAGGTTTTAAAAAGGGCACAAGAAGAGCTCTCTCTCTTTGTGAGCCCCCCCCCCCAACACCCCTCAACCTATTGTTAATAAGTTTATGTTATAGTGGGAAATCACAATAAAACAAGTTAACCAACTGCAACAATGTGGGCCGTTTATAAGTTTTTATTATTTTTTAACCAAGTTTCTCTGTACAATAATAACAACTTTTAAATGACTTTCGTCTTATCTTTACTGTCAAAGTACCTAATCAAAAACTCGAGTTTAATGTTGAAGGCATAGGACATCCTAAGCAATTATTGTCAAAGAGCAGTACTCTAACTTGGTGTATATTCTCACTTGGTGTATCCCAACATAAGCCTAGAATATCAAACCTGTGAAAATTTAGGACTCAATTGGTCGTGGAAGTTTTAAGAGAATAAATAGGAAGAAAAAACACCCTTGTCGCACAAGTTGTGTGCTTTCAGATGCCATGAATTCGAGACCTAAGCTGAGGTCTCTCATTCAATTCAAATATTTTTTGGTGAGAAATTACTCATTTCTCAATAACTATGTTACTTCAGAGGGACACGTTTCTCACAATGTTTCATACTTTCAACAGCTCTCCATTGCTCATTACAAAGTAAGGTTTTATGCTAACAATTATTTTGAGTAATTACAAACAGTGTCCAGAACCTTTAAGGTGATAGCACAGCCCAGGTGACAGTGCCATCGTTTATTACACAAATGAAAACTGTTTTGTGTTGTGTAACGCATGTAAAAGAACCCAGTGCACTTATCGAAAAGAGAAGGGGTTCGCCCTGGTGTTTCTGGCTGTGGCTGCTGTATGCGCAGTAGCACTTGTATACTCTTATAATGTGCTAAATAATTGGGTCTCATAATTTATCTCTGCAATAACCTATCTTTCTGAAAGTTTGTATATACTCAGCGCCTTGAGCTCTAGAATTGCAAGGGTCGTGGGTTCAAATCCCATCCGAATAATATGCCTGTGATTTCCTATCACAGAATGCTGGAAAGTACTGAGTATACATTGCCAACACACTATTCTTAATCCCTGATGCAAAATCAACATCTATTAAATTGTTGCGGTATCGCTGCTATTATGATTCGAACTGCCTCTAGCTACCGGGCAATCTCAGTGGTCTAGTGGTAAGACACTGCTCTAAAAATATAAAGGTCGTGGGTTCGAATCCCACTCGAGTAATATGCCTGCTGCGCTCGGTTGTAAATCGCCAAGCGCGCCATCTTGTGGTTGATTTATTCATATTTTAGTCAGTGTGGTTAAAGGCAGTGGACACTATTGGTAATTACTCAAAATAATTATTAGCACGAAACCTTACTTTTTCGAGAAAGAAGTAATTTTTCACGAATTTGATTTCGAGACCTCAAGTTTAGAACTTGAGGTCTCGAAATCAACCATCTAAACGCACACAACTTCGTGTGACAAGGGTGTTTTATCTTTCATTGTTATCTCGCAACTTCGACGACCAATTGAGCTCAAATTTTCACAGGTTTGTTATTTCATGCATATGTTGAGATACACCAAGTGAAAAGACTGGTCTTTGACAATTACCAATAGTGTCCACTGTCTTTAAATCAATCCATAAGAGGACGCGCTCATAACAAAAACTTTCGTGCCTATAACTTTGTAATGGATAAATGTGAACAAATGTTACTGTTTACAAATCTGTGATCAAGCAGTGTTTGACGTTATTCACATGACTATATTTAAAAGGATTGTAGATTCGAAAACAATTATTGTAGCCTCAGTAACTTGTTACGGTTCCAAACTCAAACCAAGGCGGTTTCAAAACTGTAAAATAATACAGGTTATGCAAAGTGGATAGGAAAACAAAATAAAAAACAAACAAAAAATGTCCAAAGTATCGGTGGTTTTGATTTCAAGTCGATCATTGAACTCCTAAATGTAGAAACTTTTGAGTGACGACACCGTCCGTTAAATCATTTTTAAAAACCACTTCTCGATATCAATTTCAAGAAACCACCAAACTGTCCTGAAACACTATCTTTTTAAAGAGATAATCGTTAGTTTTAGAAGAGTAAATTCATTCCCTTCATTCTGTAGATTGTAAAACACATAACACATAAGCAGCTGACTTAGTTAATGGTGGAAAAATGACAATCAGTTTATATTTTGTAGGTTTTTGGATAATCAGGCCGAGCGGCTAAGAGCACAAGATTGCACAGAGCTCTCGTTTTCCGAATCTGGGGGCTTCAGTCAACAGACAAATAGTTTATATTTTGCAGGTTTTGGGATAATCTTGGCTAAGCCGAGCGGCTAAGAGCACATGACTCAAGCTCTCTTTTTCCAAATCTCGTGACTTCATTCATGAACTTTTGAATTTGACTATGACCTTGTACATAGAAACTTTACTAGCGCTCTGAGTGAACTGAGTATCAGCCATTGTCCCCATTTCTGGTGTATATAGCTCCATGTTTTCATGAAGTGTTTCACTCACACAATTGAAATTCTTAACATAGAACAGCGGGTAGCAAAAGGCCATTAAAGGAACATTACAGAACTGGTTTTTGCTAACAAAACAGTTGCTGGCAGTGTAAGTACTTTATATCATCCACCATCGTAAACTGACAAACCTGTAGAAGTTTGAGATCGATCATCCATCTTGTTCGCGAAATACTAGTGAAAAACTGTTTACCCATTTTGGCACGAAATGGACCAAAATAAAGTAAAAACAAAAATGAATTAATTCGTTCCTTGAGCGATAAACTCAAAACGGGAAACTAGTTTGGTTTAGTTCTCATCAAATATGACATTTCAGACAGAAATATTTCAAGGGATGTTTTCTACTATTATCATCATTAGATCGTGTGGGTTTTATGTAATTCTGTGATCTTAGACCAGTTTTTAAAAACCTTTGGGTAATGTTTCTTTAAGCTATAACTGACGAGGAAGTGAATGTGGAATAGTAATAATATTTGATTGCGTATTCTGATGATGGTGGACGCTTTTATGACGGCAGGTAAGTCAAATTCATTTCTAATTCCATTTTTGAAAATATATGAAAACTGTCACGAACAGGATCGAATTCAATACTTTTGCTGACATTAATTTCATGGTCAATGAAGAGAATCACAAGTCGTTTGGTGCAATTCTACACTTTGTGATAATGTCTGTCTAAATCATTCCATCATTCATAGTGACTTGTATTATTTTGCCTTTAGGTTCAGAAAGCGTTTTCCCACGGTTTCATGTATCTCATTCTTACGTTAAAGGAAGACGTCCTCGTGAAAACCAAACAAACCAACTATCAAGCCAAACTCCTTAGCACGACTAAATAGCAACATTTGAAAACATAATATGATTGCTTGCTTAGTGGTTTTGCCTTTTCATGATATACTTATTATAAAGGAAAGTTATAATGAAATGTTGCTTAAGAACCTCTGCAATGCTTGGCTTGATACATCTGATTATACATCCTGTATGGCCTAGTGAAGAAATATTTGAACTTGTTGATGTCTGAATCTATTTCGCTGACCGTATTGCAGTCTTCCACTTCACAATAAATGTCAGCTCCAACTAACTTAAAGGTGTCACTACAAACTACGATGAATGGACGCGGGATGAAAGACTGTCCGGCTGTGTCTGGATGTACTTTACTTGGCCTTCTGCTGGTCCTTCTAGTTCTAACACATTCTTCACAAGGTAACACAATATTGTTTAAGGCCTAGTTCAAAATGTCCCCCTCTGTTGTTGCATGTGTTATTGCTAGTTTTTTCTTGTTTGTTTCTTTTGGGTGTTTATTTGTTTTATTTCGTTATATTTTTTTATTGATAGTTTGAAGTTAATATTTGTTTTGAGTAATTACCAAAACGTGTACTTTCCCTTTCAGCTATTCAAATGTATACACCAAGTGAGAATACTGGTCTTTGACAGTTACCAAATTAAGGTGTTCAGTACCTATATATGAGGCTTTTAAAAATATTGAGGCTTTTAAAATTATTAATATAAAAAACTGTAAATTTGTATTATAATTCAGTCTTTTGGGCTGCGACAATCAGATGTTTTTAATAATAAACCAGTCGTTATAATACCAACTGCTGCACACAATGAAATGAAATACACGCATCTAGAAAATAGTTATTTTCAATTATTGTTTGCTTTTGTGTGATCATTTTGATACTTAAGTTACAATACAATGCATCAACAGGGTCCACAGTGTTTAAAAAAATCAACAAACAATTATTGTAATTTAATAAATGCTGGTAGCTGTTTACAGATATTTTCTCTTTTTATTGTACTGTTTGCTTTTTGCTTACTAGCAGCAGTTCCTGATTTCACCTGCTTCAACCCAAGACTTTATGCAACAGCAGGAAATTCACATACTATTGGTGGCTACAAGAGTGGTAGTGACACTGAAGCGGACGTCTCCTTTGAGCGTGTCCTAGATACTGGTAGTGGCAGGGATCTACCAACTGGAGGAAGTGAGAGCCAACACCCCGTAATCGATGCCAGACTTTATAGGATGCCTGCCTCCATTGGGGCAGACAGATTCGGTGCTTACAACTGTATCTTCAGGTCACAAGACCCTGTAAAGATAACAACAATTATTTTGCGGGAAAATGGTAAGGGAGAAAGTACTAACTGCTGTCATGTTACTTTAACATAAATGAATTATGGTTTTCTTCATATAAATTATCGCCAGTGGCAAGAGATCGAAATTACCGTTTGCCCGTAAACTGATTCAAGATTTGGTCAATAACAAATTACAAGGTGTTGTTTTCTCAAGGACCCAACTTTGATTATTTTGTCTTCTCTTATTTGTATGATATGGTTCATAACGGTCCATTAACTGAGCTTATTAATGATTGTAGGTGATGTATCTCCAGCCTCATCCACCTTGACTACGAGTGCTGGAGAGGATGTAACATTGACAATGACACAGTTATATAACGGTCTATCAACTGAGCTTATTATTGGTTGTAGGTGAAGTATCTCCAGCCTCATCCACCTTGACTACGAGTGCTGGAGAGGATGTAACATTGACAATGACACAGTTATATAACGGTCTATCAACTGAACTTATTATTGATTGTAGGTGATGTATCTCCAGCCTCATCCACCTTGACTACGAGTGCTGGAGAGGATGTAACATTGACAATGACACAGTTATATAACGGTCTATCAACTGAACTTATTATTGATTGTAGGTGATGTATCTCCAGCCTCATCCACCTTGACTACGAGTGCTGGAGAGGATGTAACATTGACAATGACACAGTTATATAACGGTCTATCAACTGAGCTTATTATTGGTTGTAGGTGAAGTATCTCCAGCCTCATCCACCTTGACTACGAGTGCTGGAGAGGATGTAACATTGACAATGACACAGTTATATAACGGTCTATCAACTGAACTTATTATTGATTGTAGGTGATGTATCTCCAGCCTCATCCACCTTGACTACGAGTGCTGGAGAGGATGTAACATTGACAATGACACAGTTATATAACGGTCTATCAACTGAACTTATTATTGATTGTAGGTGATGTATCTCCAGCCTCATCCACCTTGACTACGAGTGCTGGAGAGGATGTAACATTGACAATGACACAGTTATATAACGGTCTATCAACTGAACTTATTATTGATTGTAGGTGATGTATCTCCAGCCTCATCCACCTTGACTACGAGTGCTGGAGAGGATGTAACATTGACAATGACACAGTTATATAACGGTCTATCAACTGAACTTATTATTGATTGTAGGTGATGTATCTCCAGCCTCATCCACCTTGACTACGAGTGCTGGAGAGGATGTAACATTGACAATGACACAGTTATATAACGGTCTATCAACTGAGCTTATTATTGGTTGTAGGTGAAGTATCTCCAGCCTCATCCACCTTGACTACGAGTGCTGGAGAGGATGTAACATTGACAATGACACAGTTATATAACGGTCTATCAACTGAGCTTATTATTGATTGTAGGTGATGTATCTCCAGCCTCATCCACCTTGACTACGAGTGCTGAAGAGGATGTAACATTGACAATGACACAGTTATATAACGGTCTGTCAACTGAGCTTATTATTGATTGTAGGTGATGTATCTCCAGCCTCATCCACCTTGACTACGAGTGCTGAAGAGGATGTAACATTGACAATGACACAGTTATATAACGGTCTGTCAACTGAGCTTATTATTGATTGTAGGTGATGTATCTCCAGCCTCATCCACCTTGACTACGAGTGCTGGAGAGGATGTTACATTGACAATGACACAGCATTACGGATCAACCAATGAGCTTCGATGGAGACACAGTGGTGATGACGTCACTGCATGGAATGGCCAATCAAGCATCAGTATCCTTAATGTCCAACCTCATCATGCTGGTATCTATGAATGTTTCCGAGATGGCAGACATCATCTACAGAACCATGCACTCATGAAACTCCTTGTAAGACGTAAGTTGCCAGATTATTATTATTATTTTTTTTTTTTTTTTTTTTTTTTCCAATAATTTTTTTTTTTCTGTTATGGGTCAAAGACGTATCCATAAAAACCCTTGACAACACATCAACCAACTCAAATTGGTTTTAAGATTTGTTTGCCTATCAGTTTGTATCATTGAATTGACTAGACATCTACGTTTTTGATATTTCAATTCAAATCACTTAACATGTATGAAATATTAGGGCCTAATATTGTTGGGATCAAACTCTTTATGGCTATCTATGTCCTAAAATGTTAGTGATGAGGGCAAATCTAGATCCAAATGACACCTGTCTTGTCTTCAAACTTGTCAAACTTTTCAACCTTTTTTTAACTTGTCAGACCAGTTTCTTCCACTGCCACAAAATGTAATAATTTCTAGTCACACACTAACACTTCACATCAAATAGAAGTGTCTAAATCTAAATTGATGGCATGACCATGATGTTCATTACCAAGATTGATCCTCGTGTGGGATTTAGTTTCATTGAATTAGTAATAAAGACCTGTTTGATAAATTTCCTTTTCAGAGTGCTCGCCCAATAAATGGGGTCCATCGTGCGATAATGACTGTCCATTCTGCTATAATGGCGGTCAGTGTGACGATAAGACTGGTGATTGCATCTGCGCTCCAGGATTCAGTGGTTTACACTGTGATGAAACATGTAAGTTGAACAGTTTGTTTTGGTTGTTAAGTTACAAATTGAGTAATTGTCAATAGATTCATGACCATCGATTATGTTAAGGATAATGGACGAGAAAGTGTAGATTCGTGGATAGAATGTACGAGCTGAAGGTGAGTACAGTGTAGTCACGAATCTACACTTTTTAGTCTATTCTCTGACTTAAACTATTTCCCTCAATCTGGTTGTAGCCAGACCAATTTGAGTGGTGGGCAATAAATCTATTTTTTTTTATTGTCCACGAAGGGTGAGCAGGTCAACAAAATTGTTCATGTTTAATTATTTGGCCATCGTTGCTGCAGTTCAAATTTCAGGCATGATGCCAGGTTTCCAAACTGCTCATGTTATGGGGGCCTTGCATTAAGTTGATTGGCCTCGACTGTGTTCTTTTTCTGTGAAAGATACTCCTTCATTTTAGGTGGGTTCAAGCACAGGGGACAATTTTGGTTTATTCAAGGAGAAATCTGTGCTGGGCAAAAATTGTGAGTCCTGGGCCCAATTTCATAAAGCTGCTAAGCACACAAATTTGCTTAGCATGAAATTTCTTCCTTGATAAAAATAGGATTACCAACCAAATTTCCACGTGGTTTTCAAAATAAGCAAACAACAGCTGAATATCATTAACAAGAAATATGCAACACATGGAAATTTTGTTGGTAATCCTGTTTTTATCAAGGAAGAAATTTCATGCTAAGCAAATTTTTGTGCTTAGCAGCTCTATGAAATTGGGCCCTGGGCAGGCCCAACATGGCTACAACACTGATGGACATCATTATAGTCATGCCAGAAGGCATTGTGTGTCCTCAGATGAAGTGGTATAAGTTATCTCTATGCACCTGACTCTGAAAATGTTTGTTCAAAGGGCAGAGGATAGTACTCATGGTATGAAGAGCTCAATACACACTGGTGTAATGGCAAAAACCAAATAGTATGACCTGAAAATGTTGAAATCATAGGACTGTACGTGTACCTGTTTAGAAAAATCTGCCATTTCTATGGATCACTAAAAAACTTCTACTTTTAAGGAACACTATTTTTAGAGGACTAATTTTTATTTCACTGTTAAATATGTTTGCAGTGCGGGGCAAAAACTGGTTTGGTCAGGACAGTCAGCTGATATGTAGCAATAGTAATCCAGTTAGAGCTTGCCAGGGAAACTTGATGTGTCTTCCGGATCCCTTTGGATGTACATGTGCAGCTAGCTTCACAGGCCAGAAATGTAAAGACGGTAGGTTTTTATCAAACTCATAATGACAATCAAAGATTAACCCTTTTTAATGTAAGTTGAGTTCTTGATAAACTATGTTTGAGCATGTAAACAATTAAAGATAATATCAAATACAGAATAAAAGTGCAAAAAAACCAACGCAAATACATGGCTTTTCACTATCAGTCAAGACTTTAAAAAAAATATCTTTTGACAGTAATTGAAAACTTTAAAGAGAAAAGGCATAAACATTATAGAATGATGTCCTAGCTAAGTAACCTAACCCTCCCCAAAATCTCAAAAGATTTTCTAAAGGAATTTTGTTATTGGAGAGGATTGAAAACTGTGGGCTAAAATAAATATTGCTCTCACTGGGTTTAGCATACACATCTTATATAAGTAAAAGTCTGAACCTTTTGATGCTGAGTTAACATAGAATGGAGGATCATGAATGATTTAGGAGAGTCTGTAGCCAAAGGCACCATGGTTTAGGGGTTATGACTGGTCTTTCTTTGGCTGAAAAAGCAAAAATGTAAATTTACAACCATTTAGTCTATTCAGTTTCTGCTATTTCATCCCACTTTTAATTGTAATTTTTTGTTATCTTATACTTCCTGTTCAGCACTTAGAAACCTTGTATTAAGCGCTATATAAATGCTTTATTATTATTTCCTCTTTGAGCAGGCAAGGCCATTTTAATTTTCTTGCAAAAGCACTTTCATTAGGAATTGTTAAAGTTTATGGGAAACTTTCGAAGAGGCACCAATGTCAAAAACAGGGCAACAAGCCAAGGCTATGTGGTATTAATCTAATTCCAGGCCTTGAAAGTACAGAAATATTTTCCTTTAAATAAGCAAGAAACAATCTCTCTGATGTTTTATGTTCCTTTTAGGAAAAATAAACCCTCATATTTCATACTTTCAAATGGTTTACTTTAATTGTGTTTTTTTAAGAAGTAGCAATAGTAAACTGGAAGGTGGTGCCATGTGAAGTGGAAGGAATTAGATTTGGAACAATGAGAGCTAACTTTATTTTCATATGCAAGCCAAAAGACAAACACAGTCAGTCAAAATTATTATATTAACTTGTCAAAAGGATTGCCTTATTTTCTTTTACAGATTGCGACGACGGATACTTTGGTGCTGGTTGTAAGCTAAAATGTAACTGTGCGGGTAATGCAGTGTGCGACAAGGGAAATGGCACATGCAGAAGTGGAGTAACTTGTACAACTGGCTACACAGGAGAAAATTGTCAGAGTAAGGAAGTATACAACTTATTGTGATACATGTCAGCATGTTATTTATGTCCAGATTCCTCATTTCAATTTCAAAGGCAGGCAGTTGAATTCACATCTGGTAGTCTGTTGATTTGTGGCTCTGGATGTTTTAAACTCTTCACATTGGTAATCAAAAAACATTTTTTATGCCCATGCCCACTGTTATCTTTTACAACTTTTTGGAGCCTAGAAGTTGTCCCGGGTGTTAACCAATGTCCTATGTAGACAAGTCCAGTAGAAGTCTAGGTATGTAAACACATTGTCTGATATGAAATGTATGTTTATATTTAGCTCTCTTTTGAAAATTGTTGATATTAAACTGAAAATAAAGAAAACAAAATTCACAGACCCAATAAATTATCCTTTGCTTTTCAAACATTCATTGATCTATTCTGATAAGAGAAAACAAATTTCACTGTCAACTCTTTCATGTGCCAACCTGTCGCTAGCAACAGTTTTAAATCCTTTCAAAAAAATAGTTGTCAAACAAAAGATAAAGATCACACCACCACACAGTTTTCAGAATTGGAAAGAGGACACTTGATGGTGCTGTTGTGACCTACTTTTGGGTGGTCGCCATTTTCAACAAACAAATAAACAATTAATGTGCATGAAAGGGTTAAGGAGTGTGTTAATTCTGGATCTGGCAAAAACAAGGTCCTTTGCGTCCAGTATGATGTCAGTGGCATAACGCAGTCAAGAGATAACATATTCAATAAATGTAAAATGTCAGTCTTTTTCAGGGGAAAAAAACCAGAAAAAGGTAAAGAAAAATGTGTCTCAATCATTGATCCTCAAACACAGTTGCGGTACACAAGACGTCATATTGAGTGTGTCAATTTTAATTTCATACTTTCTGCTGAAAATAACGAAAATTTAGACATTTTACCCATATCGCCTTGTAAAATGTACTTTCTGTTAAAATCTGTCATTCTACACTATTTTTAAATATAGTTTGTCCTGATGGTCGGTTTGGAGTTAACTGTGTGCACAGATGCCATTGTGAAAATAATGCAGTTTGTGACAAAGGCTACGGAACATGCCCAAATAATGTGATGTGTGCAAACGGCTTTAGAGGTGATAACTGCCAAAGTAAGTATGGAATTTTATTTACTTTGTTTCCAGCTGACCATCGGTCCTTTTCCCTTTCCTTACATAAACATGATGAAAATGACTTGTTATTGAGACAAACTACATGTATAGTCATGCAGACAGTAATTAGTGACTTGATATAATAAAGTCAACTATAATAAGTTATTGTATTCTCATCCACATCAGTGATCAGCAGAGAGTTTGTGATTTTACAGCTCGTAAACTTGCTGACTACTTGATCAGCATTGCGGTGTCAATTATCATAAGTTACAGAAAAAGGAAATTAATTTGGGGGTTGCCCAAAGTAAATTGGCTAGAACCTTGAGATCTCCGGATTAACACGACGGTGCTCAACTGAGCTATACATGAGGCATTCCATCCAACACAACATTCAAGACAAACGTGGGTGCCTACTGGCGCTATAAAGTATTCTTGGCTATTATTCATTAGGCTAGTCTAAACATGTTCTCTTATGTAAGGGTATTTAAACACTGAAGTAATGAAAGCACAGTTACTTTTATTTTTTATTCGAAACTTTAACAATGTTTTCTTTCAGACTCTTGCCCGTATGGCCAGATTGGTCTGCTTCCAGACTGTACAGCGTGTTATGGTAAGGCCAGCACTTGAGCCTCAACATTAATTGTATCCACTCTTATACGAAATACAGGGACTGGTGAAGCCTACCTGAAAGTTTTTGTCCATCCACATAGACGAGTTTAAAGTGTTTGGCACGTCGTGGCAGAGTGGTTATTAAGAGCACCGGAATCAACCTCTGCTTCTGGTCGGCAGAGTGTGGGTTCGAGTCCTGGTTGTTATAGACGATGTGACCTCTGACGTCACTCGGAAACGATTACATGATTCACGCGCATACCGCCGGGCAAAACATTTGTGTTTTGGCACCCAGCTAGAAAGTGTATATGCAATCTTACCATGACTACGTGTCTTTTTGCCCGGCGAAACATGACGTATATATTCACATCGTTTAAATGGCATTGCTTTGTCCTTCAGATGGGACGTAAAGCCGTAGGTTCCGTGTGTACCAAATGTAGTAAAAGACCCTATAGTGCACAATAACAATACAATGTTAAGATTAAGGTTCGCTCTAGTGTCTGGCAGTGAGTTCTTTTACTCATTTTGAAGGTTGTACTAAAACAAATAAGGAAGAAGAAAAAGGCGAAGAAGCTCTGAACCACGATTCAAAATAATAAAACCAAATATACTAACTTTTGATTGTTTAATCAGATTGTTACTGACCCTAAAAGCTGGCGAACCGTGACAAACACTTGACATAACTTGGGAGAAATGAAAGAAACATATAAGGCAGGAAATGCGAGGAGAAGGTGAACATCACTATCAATTGTACTTTAAGTGCATTGATCATGTTGTTGAAAAACAACTTTTTGGCCTAATATATACAGTGTAGTAGATCAATCTTTGCAGCCGGCACTTGCCAATACTTGTTAGGAAATGTAAAGTTAAAATAAAGTTGGGACAACTTCTGGAAAGGGAGGGAGTAAAACAGATTTATGGTGGTTAAACTTTTCAGTTCCTGTATCAGTGATATATGAAGTCAGCTCTGAGCAAGACCCCAGCAGAACCATCACATGGACGAAAGCTCCTCAAAACAAGTGTCCTGTTATTGACTATGCGATACAGTATCAACTGGTTAAGAGAGATCTTTGCCAAGAGGAGGCTGGGGAGTTTGAAACTCTACACAACACAACAGAAAGACAGTCTCCTTTCCCACATCCTGATTCATTACCCAATTCAATCTACAAGGTTCGTGTTCTTGCCAGGAATGAGGCAGGACTTGGTGAACCTCAGACTGAGGACTATATCGAACTGACAACACCCGAGAAAGGTATTCCTGACAGGACAAGTACTATTAAAGTAATGAGAAATGCTACACTTTAATCTGAACTCAGACCGTTTTATGTATACAGTGGTGGTAAAGACAATACCAATTATCTTACACCTAAATAATTAATGCTCTTCTGATTTTCTTCTCTGGTAACACTTTTATCTGAGTATACTGTTCCCAGAAGACTGGTAAAATCTCTTGAAGGGTCGTGGGTTCGAATCCCACAGAGTAACACGCCTGTGATATTTTTTTCACAGGGCTCGGGAAAGTACTGAGTATACAGTGCTAACACACATCGGTGTCACACACATCGGTGTATGGGTAAAAAAACAATTAATATTCTTTATCCCCGATGCAAATTTAACATCTCTTATAAGCACAAACTATGTTACAAATGTCACAGAAAGTAATTTTCTCAGACAATTTAGAGGAAACCTACTGTATGCAGAAGGAACATTTCGAAAGCAAGAGTTGCTTTCCCTAAAATATGTTGGTTTCGCAAAGAAAATTAAATCGACGTTTAAAGGTAAATGTGGTTCTCTCTATATAAAAAAAATATATAAAAAAATAACCGGACTTTGTAAACTACTCCAAGTAAGATGACATCTAACAGGATTGACAAACATCTGTTCAGTCATTCTATGAATTTATACTTGAAATCTTTCTGGTAAGGAAGCCAATGATCTTTGAAAATGACATGAACTTTTACCCATAAGCCTTCAGTGTATAATTTATCATCGAGAGAGAATATGTCGAATACATATTCAGATTACACAACTTTCTATCAACTAACACAGTGATTCTAATTCATCATCATGACAATTATTAAACACAAGGATGTAAACGCTAATTTTATGTTTTGTGTTTCAATTATTATTTCAGAGCCAACAGGATCTCCAACAGACTTCACGAGTACTTCAAGAAAGAAATATAGTGTGGCATTCAGCTGGAGTGAGATACCATGTGGTCAAAGAAAAGGTGTTATTACAAAATATAGAGTGAGTCTTTTTGGCAGATTGTTTAGATCAAAACAATGTTTCCAATGTTTCAAATTACTCCATATTTCATTATTTTAAATCTCAATTCATAAATACCTCAGACAGTTTCGTTTTTCCTATTGGCGGAGAGCGCGTTACGTGGGGGTGTCTAAACCTTTGATAATGACCAGTGTTTATAACCGGTTGTGAGCGGATACTCCGTACTAGTCTTGGTGCAAAACGTTTCTTGTTACGGGCGATGCGGGTGATGTCGGTGAAGTGGCCGCGCTGTGTGTGAAAGGAAAACAAGAACGTGTTGCACCAAAACTATACTCGCATGCGAACAAACGGAGCCGGAAACTGTCGGAAATAGAGGCGTCTCATTCATAACAATGCAACACACGGACGTCGTACATGTACATACAGAGCTCAAGCAAAAGAAACAGATAAGGAAACAGATAAGTTTTAGAGAGTTTCTTACTTTATTACGCCTTTTAACCAAAAAGGCATTCATTAATGGGAATAAAAGAGTAATGACTCGTTTTTTTCACGGCCGTTTAAAACTTTGCAGGGTCAATGCGGTGTGATAAGGCCCTCGCTTTCGGCTCGGGCCTTTATCACACGGCAAGACCCTGCCGATTCTAAACGGTCGCTACCCTTTTATTCCCTTATTAAGTTTACTTGAGTGTAGTATGTGAACATTTTCAGTGTCTTTTTGTTTCCCATTTTCAGTGTCTTTTTATTCCCATTTTCAAAACAACGTACAGCTCTCATACAGGGTGCTGGAAAAACCTTATGACACCAACTTTAGTCCAAACAGCTCATTTCAAACGGTTGATATAGAACCACCAGATATGCACAGCAACATCAGTGGTTTAGAACCAACAACAAAATATGATTTCCGACTGAAAGGTTTCAACAGTGCTGGTGTTGGAGAGGATGCAACATTAGAGGCATTTACTGAAGTTGAGACAGGTATTATGACACTAGCATTTAGTAGTTATCACAATTTCGTTGAATTGAATTTATGGAATCTGAAATTTTTACTGTAAACAAAGTTTTGTTTACTTTATACCCAAGTCATTAAAACTAAAACTAGAATTATGTTTTGTATTTGGTACTTCTTGTTTGGGAAACGTCTCAAAAGTCTGACACATTCTCATCACGTAGTTATGATTATACGCCAGCAATCCCTGGACTGCTAGAAAAAAGCCTCATTTGACTTTTGAGTAATCTTCTTCGAACAAAGAATATTCCATGGATAAATTGTTTTTCTTTGACTTTACAGATATTTCTGCTCCGACTCAGCTATCCGAAAAAGATATTTCAGATTTGACTTCTTCCACAGTCACTATAGCTTTGAGTCTTCCATCCTCGTCAAAGTACATTACGTAAGTTACATTATGCAAATGATGTTTAACCTGTATAATTTTAAAACTGCACATCCTTAATGCGCCAACGTTCATCTTTTCTCGTTGATTTTATGTGTTGTGTATAGTGAAGCATCATTTTCGGTTTTTAAAATTGCCTCTGTTTGGTCTTGAACAAAATTGTCAAAGAAAATATCAACATTGTTACTGAAACAATGAAAACTGAAATTTAAATACCTACTCATGATGTTGTTTCTATATTGTTTAGAGGCATACAAGTTGGTGTACAGCGGGTTAAGACAGTCACTAGAAGGGACACCAGTGGATCAAGGTACCAACGATCCACTGAACCAACTCTTGATTATGTAGCTGCAGAATTACCTAAGAAGGATCTCCCTGCAACACTCACTGTGGGTGACGGAGAAACAGAGGGAAACAAACCCCTGGAAAGCAACACTCAGTATGACATCTATCTGGGATCAGTCAGTAGGACTTCTCAATCGGTAAGCCTTGTATTTTACTTCTTGTGTTATTATTTTACCAATGACAAACTGACCCGTTGCAGCAATGCAGCATGTGTATCTACTCTCTGACACGCTTGCCAATAAGAAGAGTGCTGGCTTCAGATTTCTCCCGAAGACAATCAGGCATACTGATCGAAACGTTGAGTCGCTAACGTTAAGTTCTAGGCATTAAAAACAAGTAAACATGCTTTGAAAGTTGATTTTTTTTTACGCAAGTTTGATAACAGCTTAAAGATGTTGATTTAATTTTTCTCTTCATTTTTCTTAGACTTTTGCCGTTGAGTGGAATGAGCCACTCAGAGTTCAAGGTAATTTACTGCTCAAAAACTCCACCTTTAATCGTATTGTAAAACATTTTGCCTTGTGACAACCCGGGGTCTTCAAACTAAAGACAGGAAGGGAACAATAGTCTGGTTCCTTTATACTTAAGTTAGGATAAAAGCTATTGATCGTATAGGGTACGATCCAAAAATGGGTTCATACAATGATGCACATACAGATGCATGTCATTTGATTAGTGCTACTGCTGCATACGTCACTACATAACTTATTATAGGAGTCCAAAATGGATATTTATAGGACGCTTTGTTGTGTACTTTCTTTAAAAATGTAAACGATCTTTGTTTGTCAGTGCCACAAAGTGCAAGCACACCGGTAGCTGCTATTGTGGTTCCATTGATGCTGATTGTCCTGATTGGTATTGTGGTTGCTGTGGTCTTCAAAATAAGGTAGTTATTAAAGTCTCAATTTAGTAATTTCTGCGCTCCCTCGAAATCGTTTCGTCACCTCCAAATATTAATTCGATCCCCCATATGTTGTTTTGAGGGAACGAAAATACATATCACGGGAAAGAAATTACTTTTAATATTTTAATTGGTTTCTTACAACTAATATTTTAAGGGAAAGACAAAATACTTCGAGTAACGCAAAAATATTTCGAGGGGTCAAATTAATGATCTTTTCAATTAAGAAGCTCTGTAGATCTCAGCATTCGGCTGCAAAGCATGTGATAAACCCTTCTTAATGCGTTAAAGAACCAATCAATGCAATTAATCTTTGCTTAGTGAGAGGTTAATTTTGTATTTGCAATTTTCCGTACCTTTGACAGGCGAAAGAAGAGGCTTAGACATCTCAATGCTGTAAATGGTAGGTCACAATTTACAACTCTGTAAACTTTCATTTTTGTTAAATCAGCATTTTGTGCAGGTTTGTCTGAAAGGATGAGAATATTAGACTTTAATTTAAATTCAGGCCTTTATACATGTATGGCTATTATTTTCTTAATATTACAAAGAAACCCTGCCCATTCTTCTATTCTGTAGTGCTAAGAATAGCTACCCTTAAACTCATTAAAAACGAGAACTACAGGAGTTGCTAAAAAGTTGGAATGTAGTCATGCTCACATCTTAACAATTATATCCTAGTTACTGAAGTTTGGACTTAATTTTGTCGTTGGCAGAGACGAACAATGGAGATGTGTTAAAGCATCTAAACTACTGAAGATTGGTCAAATATTACATAGATTTTAAATAAGTGCTGCACCTCCTCTTCTGTTGACAACTTCAGTAAAGTTTGTTTTCAAATGTTTGTTTTCATTTGTTTTAACAGCGGGAGTGCGAGTAGGTCATGATAAACTTTCTACAGGACTAGAAAATCCTGACGTTGATGTCACCTATGATGTTATTGCTGAAACCATAACCAATGTGCCAATCATTGCACCACCCGCTCTACCAGCCACTACACCAGCCACGGCACCAGCCAATAAACCAGCCACTTCACTGGCCACAGCACCAGCCACTGCACCAGCCAGACCGAAGCCGGTTAAGAAGAAGAAGAAGCAATTTACGGCTCCTTCCCCGATTCCGTTATCAGAGTTGAAAGATTATGTCAGCAAGAAGAAGAAGGAAACGTACAAAGAAGGCAATGGGTTTCTGTTTGACTATGAGGTGAGTTATGATAATAACAAGATGTGAATTTATTTATTCATTGGGTTTATTGCCTTTACCAATACACGCTAATGATGACGATGAGCAAGATGATTGAGAATAAGAGTTTAATTTTTGTATTTATTTTCAATGTTTAGAGTTTGCCCGATTTCGACCGTCATTCATGTGAAAGAGCAAAGGATGACAAAAACAAGGAGAAGAATCGCTATGTAAACGTCATTCCTTGTGAGTTAAAAATGATTATTACTTATGATCAACATTGTTTTCATACATCATTCTGAAATGTTCGCTCTAAAATGAGGTGTTGGCACCCCAAGTGATTTTAGGCACCACATGGAGGAATATTATTCCTCCATGGGCACCATAAACAATCTCCATGCCTCTCTGTCCTCAACTGTTCAAGTTCATGGCCTTACATTTATTGGATTCCTAACTTTTTGTCCACCACAGATGATTTTTCTCGTGTTGTGCTTGAGAAACTACCGGATCAACCAGACTCCGATTATGTAAATGCAAGTTACATAGATGTAAGTTAATCATAATTACTGTTTCTAATCTAAAGAATCGATAATAGACCACTCCAGTTTTACAAAGAACTGAATCAAGTTCGAAAAACTTCCCAATCAGTTCTGTTCCCTGTCCGTCTGTAAAGATAAGTTGATGGACCGCTGGAGTAGAAGAGAACTCCAACCAATTATGGCGCAACAACTTATTAATTAGTAAAGAGTATTTGAAGGCCCCACAATCCACACAATTACGGTGCTTATGGCGAACGAGAGTGAAAATTAGACAAAGACCAAATCGATAAGCCACAAGCTGGGTTAAACAATGACACAGTAAATAAAGCAAAACTTCCCCAAAAGAGTGTTAAAAAAAACAGTACAAAAATCTCTATAAAATTCGTTCAACCAGCCCAGAAAAGGACTGTTTTAAATGCAAATGATGTAACCACTGTCGTTACTTCCTTCTTCTCATTTCAGGGTTTCAATGAACCGAACAAATATATAGCCAGCCAAGGTAAAACAAGTTAATAAACAAACTTATGCAACTGTTCTTAGAGGTCAGAACACTAAAAAGTTAAAGGAACTAGGCCTACAAACAATTTGTAAAAATGTTTCCATCGTGTCAGAGCAGCTTAGCACAAGAGTCTGTCGTCAGAGTGTGGGTTTAAGCCTCAGTCGTGGCAAAAGTTGCCTAAGATGAAATTATTAATTTTGAGAAGGCAAATACTATACTTTAGGACACTTTATGGGGTAAATTTCTTCATTTGGTATAAAATATGAATCGGCAGCTCACTGAATATCTCGTTATTATTTTATGAATCACAATTTCAGGTCCAAATAAGGCTTCAGTTTGTGATATGTGGAGGATGATATGGCAGGAGAATACCACTAAGATTGTCATGCTCACCAACCTACAAGAAGGAGTCAAGGTAATTTAAGATGCATTGCTGCTGGGACAATGAGCTCACATAATTGTTTTACACCAAAAGTAGATTGACACCCTGTCTTTATCTGCAAGAATAAATAAATAAATATCACGTGCCTCAAAGTGTGACGTCAGATGTTCAGGCTACACCAAAAGCAGCCGTCATCCAATGGTCTGCCTCATTTTACCTCAGCGAGCGAGGGCGCTATGTTAAGTCAAATGCAAAGGGTGCCTGATAAAGGGGGATACTAAATTTTATCTCGGAGCAGTCGGCGAAGCCCACCTTGCTCATGTTTTTTGCCAGATGGTTTTTATTGGTTTGCTCTTTTCTTTTTTAATCTTTCAGGAAAAATGTGAGAAATATTGGCCAGACAAAACAGCACAGTACGGCGATTATGTTGTCACTTTGAAAAAAGAGGAAACACACGCAGACTACATCGTCCGACACTTCATAATGACTCTGAAATTAGAGGTATGGTAATGAATTACAACCTTTGCAAATTGCCCCTGCTGACAGTTAATTTGGGTTTGATCTTGCATTTTCTATACACTGTGGATGATGTCTTAATTTAAGTATTCTTAAAATTAAAGTCCTACCTTCACAACACTTTAGGATGAATGGACCAAACAAGTTCGTCAGTATCACTTCACAACATGGCCCGATACCGCCTTGCCTGATGATCCAATCAAAGTGGTGAACTTTGTCAAAATGGTAAAGTCCAGCTACAACCAAAAGAATGATGGTCCAATGGTCGTTCATTGCAGGTTGGTACTTTTGTGATTGCACATTACTTAAAGACACTGGATACTATTGGTAATTGTCAACGACCAGTCTTCTCACTTTTATACCTCAACATATGCATAAAATAGCAAACCTGTGTAAATTTGAGCTCAATTGGTCGTCGAAGTTGCGAGATAATAATGAAAGAAAAACTCCCTTATCACATGAAGTTGTGTGCTTTCAGATGCTTGATTTCGAGACCTCAAATTCTAAATCTGAGGTCTCGAAATCAAACTCGTGGAAAACTACTTCTTTCTCGAAAACTATGGCACTTCAGAGGGAGCTGTTTCTCACAATGTTTATACCACCAACCTCTCCCCATTACTCGTCACCAAGAAAGGTTTTATGCTAATAATTATTTTGAGTAATTACCAATAGTGTCCACTGCCTTTAAGACAAACAGAAAAAGTAAAACCGGTCAGACTCACAGTGTTTCAGATATCTGTAATAGTTTAGGCGCAATCATTGGAAAATCAAGAGCACTTTTGTGAGACAGGCTATGCTGAAACCATTGGAGCCGTGTTTTTCTTTTAAACAAAAATTTGGACTGGAGAGAGAGGGAAGGGCGTTGAATGAGTGGTAGGGGGATTTATTTCTGTCTGTTGGATGTTGGTTATCAAGCAGTTGGTTATAGCGCCTGGAAATAAGTTAAGCAAGAAAACAGGGGTGTATTTGAACAGAGGCTAAGACTCATCTAAATGTTAATTCACACAATGGTCATGCCTGTAGTTATTCATGTTTTTTGTAGCACTGGAATCGGTCGCACTGGTGTGTTTGTGGTTTTGGACGCCATGTTGGACCAGGCAAAAGCAGAAGATCGAGTCGATATCTGGAACTTTGCTTGCGGCATGAGAGACAAACGGATGAAGATGATTCAATCACCGGTAAATTAGATACATTAATTTATCTGAGGTCATTTTTTGTTCTGTCTAGTGTTTTCCCGTTTTGTCCAATGTTTTCTTGTTTAGTGCCCAAAACCATAAATGAAACAATCACATTGGAGAAAGGCTTATCAGAGTAGATGCTGCCCAAATTGTTTACAAAAAGTAAATTAGAACATCAATTTATCTGAGGCCATTTGAACAAGTTCTGTCTAGTGTTTTCCCGTTTTGTCCAATGTGTTCTCGAATAGTGCCAGAAACCAGAAATGAAACAATCACATTGGAGAAAGGCTTATCAATGTAGATGCTGCCCAAATGTTAACAAAAAGTAAACAATAATTTTGTAGAGATTGACAAATGACGTTTGCATAATTATAGTTAAGCTTTCACAAACATCACTTTTGTTAGGCTTTTAGTGCTTGATATCAACGTGAAAGTTGTAAACTTTTGTATCACAATGTGCTAAAACCGATTTTCTTATTCAGGAGGTGTTTAAAACTAGATCTCTTAACATCTAGACCACCGTAGGTTTGGTGGATTTACACAAAAATGGTCTTGGCCATAGTGCCTCTTCAAAAGTATCTATTAAATTTAAATATTTTTCAAGGAAAAGGCCCTTCGTAAAACGATTTTTTTGTATTAATCAAAACAGGCCCAATATGAGTTTATCTTTGAAGTCCTGATTGAGACGTTCCTTTGTGGTGACACCAGTTTTAAACCGAAACAGATTACCCCCAAGCTGACTGCTTTGAAGAAAGTCACAAAGGGCAGTAGGAAGACAGGACTGCAACTAGAGTTTGAGGTGACAGCTCTTTTTATCAATTTTGTTTCATTTCATTATGTTTGTATTTCTAAATTGAGGAGTCTGGAAATTTATATTCCAACATTTCATTAAAAGTGTTTCGTCATGCATAAAAAATGTTATGTCTTGGTTCCATACCTTATACTGTATGTAGGAAGCACTGGCAAAGTCTCCTTATTAAATGCAATTTTAAACATCTCCCTGCTTAATTTTGTACAAAATCTCCCCGATTACGAGATGCAAATGATGTCATCTCTGACGTAGTCCTGAGGTAAGTGGAATAAACATTCAATATTCACCTAATCATACTATTTTCAAATCATTCTTACTGTCTTTAAACAGACCCTGAATTTGGTCACCAATATTCCGGACCCTGTCAAATTTAAAGGAGGTCGGCAACCAGAAAACGTTGAGAAGAACAGATTTCCAGACAAACTACCAGGTGAGGTTTTATTCAGTTTATAAATAACCTCTCATGACAAAGCTGTTGTATGTTTCTTTGCAAACTAATTTTTTCTACCAAATTAAAGCTATAGTTATTCTGCGATCACTTTGAAATAAATGCATTCAGTCAATGAAGTCAACTTTATTTATATTCTTTGAACTAATGCTGTTACTCTACCCGAGGGTGTTGGGGTAAGTTCTTCAACCACACAGTTGCTAATTTAAAGCTTGGTTGAACCAGCTCAAAGCATGCTCTGTTTAGGACATCCTTGTTGGATCAAACAGTGAAATTAATGTCACCAACATTTTATTTTTCAAGCTGATCAGTTCCGACCTCACTTGATGACATCAGGACAACATGGATCCAACAACTACATCAATGCCTGCTTTCTTAATGTAAGTCATCATACTTCAGTGATTTGTTGAGTTCCTTTTGATAAACCAAACCATCACAGAAATATTTCCATCTAATAGCTCACTGATTCTAAAGTTCATACCAGTACCAATCCCCCAGAGAAATATTTCCATCTGAAAACTCACTGTTTCTAAAGTTCATACTACTAGCAACCCTCAAAAGAAATATTTGCATCTGAATTTAAAATTCACTAGTACCTATTTCAAATGCAGAAAAACAAAATAATTTATTTAAGTTTTTTAGGTTCTGTTTTGCAACTCCTTGGGAAAAAAAAGACACACTTTACGTAAAACCTCACTGGACCCAAATTACCTCGGCCGTCACGGATCAACTTTCTGAATTTACAGAGTCCTAGCTCCAAAGGAAAGTACATTGCTACCCAAATGCCCTTACCCCACACCATCAGTGACATGTGGAGAATGGTCTATGACTACAAGTCAACTTGTATCGTCATGTTGAACACAGTAAACAAAAAAGACCCGGTAAGTAGAACATTTATTGTTGCTTGGAAAATCAATTTCGAAAATCGACTTAATTTGATATGAAATAATTATTGTTCTTTTCAAAACTGTTTTTATTGTATTTGTAATTTTTTATTTTTCAATTTATTTGAAACGAAGTTAAGCCATTAATTATTGTTTACTAAAGCTAAAAGTACACATAAATTGTGTTATTATCTGCTAAAAGTGATTTGTTCATTAGATTGATTAAATTCAGAAATTATCAATATCTCTACCAATTTATCTTCCCCACAGACATGTGTTGAGTATTGGCCAGAGAGAGACTCTGCATCATGTGGCAATCTGACAGTCACTCTACAGTCAACTGATAAAGTGGGACCAAACATCATTATACGCTACCTAGCCCTGGATGATGATCAGGTACAATGCTAGAATTAATCATTGAAACTAGGGTTGTCTAAGTAGGTCACTGTGGCTGTGACTTTGGCTGTGGCTAATGGTGTTACTTCCCTGGTAGATATACAGAGTACCAGGCCCAGAATTCATATGATTTGATTTCTTGTAAAAACATTCGATTTAAAGCAAACTACTAAAGAGGACGACACAAATTCATTATGTCTGAGGGGGTAAAAGCCTCTGTTGCAGTTCGTCTTGATTATGGTGTCCCTTCAAAACTTTCCAACAGTTTTAAGAATGTCCATTGTGAAGTGTATAATGTATAATGTCCCTATCTTGAAAATAAAGGACAGTTCACTTCAAGCCTTTACCTGTTTGAAAGGCAGAAACGTTTAACTCATTGACACTATTCCAGGTTGCATAATACATCAATGGTGCCTTGACGTCAATGCCATACTTGGGGCATACCTACAATGTCATTACAAAATCAAACAACAAGTTTTGTTTGCACTGATTGACTTTCCAATCCCAGAAGTTGTAAGTTTTTGTTTCATACTTGTCATTGATACACAGGAATCCCGTCTGATTTGTCACCTTCAACTACTCAACTGGCCCGTTGGTGGCGTACCATCGTCACCAAAATCCATCGTAGAGTTGGTGACAGCCGTTAAAGAGTGGCAACTCCAGCATAAAGACGACCGAATTATAATTCAGTGCATGTAGGATCTTTGGTCATTTCCTTCTGCTAGTTTTCAATAAAAACACAATCCAATAAAACTCTGAAAAATAAATGTTGTAACTTTAAGCTGGCTCATTGTTTTGAATGAAAAGAACAGAGTTTACGTTTTGCGGTTTGTGACAGTAACTTGATAACTTTTCAACTATTTTCAACGTATTTCAGTGAAGATCCAGATATAAATATAAAAAAAGAGAAGAAACATCTCTAAGATTTGCTGTAAGAATATGATAGGATGGTAGAATTGTTTGTGTTTGAAACAGAAGAAATCCCAAAACTTTTACTGTGTACACGACAACTCAAATGATTTTGTGGTTTTTTGTTTGACAGTGACGGTGAGGGCGCTAGTGGAACATTCTGTGCTCTCCTTAACGTCATAGAGAAACTGAATATTGACAATGTGGTGGATGTCTTCCAAGAAGTCAAGAAACTCAGAGTCTCATGTCATAGATTGGTGCAGTCACAGGTAAGCTGAGTTTGATATATCAAGGGTTGATACTGCTGTTATCATGCCGTGCGTTTCAGTAATGTTTAGTCTAAGTAAAGGCATGTAAAGTCTTCATCAAAAAGTGTGCATTTTGTAAAACCTGAATGAAATGATTCTTCATTCAGAGGACTTGAAAATTAAGTTACAAATGAAAAACCAAATATTGCATTTTGTATTATCGTTTTATTTTGTTCAGGAGCAGTACGAGTTGATATACGAGGCCATACGGATGCATCTGGGCGCTGCCGTCGTGTATGCAAACATTTAGACCCCCCCCCCCCCGCCCATCAACTTGTGGAAGCCGTTACCAAAACGACCAGTCAAGTAAAGATAGAAAGTGGTCTACTTTATAAGACGGTCAAACTAACTTTTATTGTTGTTATTTAAGGGTGGTAATTGTTTCGACCGATTTTGTTTGAGGTTTTTTTTTTCGTGCTGATGGGCAAGCGGACTCACTCGATTGACAGACAAGTTCTTTCTGGTCAAGAGGATGTTACACAAATAGTTCTGAAATGTTGCAAATTTACTTCATCCGAATTTCCCCCATTATTGTTAAGCCCACAGATTGGAAAATGTATACAAATGTTGCACTTTTCCTTTAAAATTTCTTTTAAATTAATAAATTTATTACTGTTTTATGACCGAGTCACATGTGTTATTTATGCTGCAGAAATCGGGGGAAAAATCATAAAGTGAACGGGTTTTCATTTTAAAACATGTGCCCGAATTGTATGACTCTTTTACAGGTTGGTTTTATAATTGTGGTTACAAAATGTGAATCAATTAGTACGTACAAATCAAAGGTTTAGATAGGACATCGAAGAGTCCGACCATAGTTTTTGGAAGGAAATATACTAATTATTAAACTTATAAATAGGTCATGCAATACTCAGACATTATTCAAACAATTTGTGAACTTAGGCTTTTAGAAGGAAACTAACTACACCCATTTTATAGGGTTTGAAGTTCGAACTCAGCAATATTAGATAATTCT
Organism: Asterias amurensis; assembly: GCF_032118995.1. NCBI lineage: Eukaryota > Metazoa > Echinodermata > Asteroidea > Forcipulatida > Asteriidae > Asterias > Asterias amurensis. The sequence goes on from NC_092660.1 coordinate 1,784,955, forward strand.
AAAAGTATACTTTGTTCATTTCCTGCTTTTATCCCCATTGAGAACCAATACCGCAGACAATGTAAAATGAAAGTTATGCGGTTCGTGTCGATCCTTGAGCAGCTATATTATTTTATAGTAGTCATGTCTATTTTATTTAGTACTTCTTATTATTAAAGTAGGTTATAATGCCAATAATGTATAATACTACAAATACAATTTGATAAGATCAACTGTAAGCCAAGAATACTTGAAAGAAAATTGTATAAACAGAATCTGAAATAACGTTAAGTTTACTTTATTTTATTACACTCAGACATAATTACATTTACTTTTTGTTTAAATAGTCGGAACTTTTCAGAAGGAGTATAAAAACGTACGTATTATTAGTTTATGGTAATGTAACTTAATAAAATGCAGATGGACTTTCAGGAATGCTGTAGTAGACCTAACAATATTATTTGCAAAGAGTCCGAACCTTTTGATGGATCGATCTATCAGTTGTTTAAGCAGTGCCATATTGCTTAATGCCAACCTTAGCCAAATTGCATGAAGCCAACAGCAGAAAATACTGCTAAGAACATTTTAAACAAAATATTGAAAGTCTCCCAGTGTCTTGAAAAGAAATTAAATATATTTGTTCGAACAATTAAAGATTTATTTGTTATTTTCAAAAGCCTCAAATTCGAGAACTCAGCTGAGGTCTCTCTTATTCAATTCAAATATTTTAGTGAGAAATTACTTTTTTTTTCTCAAAAAATATGTTAGTTCATAGGGGGCCGTTTTCTCACCATGTTTTATACTATCAACAGCTCTCTATTACTCATTACCAAGTAGGTTTTTATGCTCATAATTATTTTGAGTAATTACCAATAGTGTCCAGTGCCTTTAACCATTTAATTCTTATCTTATATAAATGTGGATAATTAAAACTTCTAATGTGAAAATTTAATATCTTACAGGTGGTAGAATGTTTTATTTATCGTGGAAATTTTGAGCCGTTATGAAGAATACTCCGCTATTGGAACAAGAAGCTATTCTGACAGTAACATTTCTCAAATTCAAATTTTGGGGGATACAATGTGAAATATTTCCACACAACCATATGGAGTGATAGTAATGTTTACATTTTTATGAATTTGTTTCAACAAAACCTCAACAAAATGGAGTAGTTGGTATGACACAGACACTGCTCTATTATTGCAAGGGTCGTGGGTTCCAATCCCACCCAAATAATATGCCTGTGATTTTTTTCACAGAACTTGTGTAAGTACAGAGTATACAGTGCTTAAAGACACTGGTGTATATGGGTAAAAACCAAAAATGAATATGAAAATACAAATTATATACAATTAAAGATACGGACATAAAATCAAGGAAACAAGATAAGTATTCAACAAAAGGATTGTAAGAACAATCTGAGCAGCTGACCGAGAGTATCAAGATTATCACATTCAAGAAACTGGTTACCAAACAAAAGTGTCTTGACACTTTCACATAATTGTTTTATACCAAAGTTGACAGTCTGCGTATGTCAGAGTTTAATTTCTGTCTGAAAGAAGGATAAATAATGCGGTTAATCAGAAAAAAACATGTTTTCAAGCCACATTTCAAAAAACTCGTACATATAAAAAACTGTGAACAATGTAAACATATAGACGCCTACTGCTACGTTGCAATAATTCAAGAAATGATTTTTGAATAACTTGGTGTATCTCAACAAATGCATAAAACAATAAACCTGTGAAAATTTGAGCTCACCAAGTGAGACTACTGGTCTTTGACAATATTACCAAAGTTGTCCAGTGTCTTTAAAAAGCCTTATTGATTAAACTTTAAAGACACTGGACACTATTGGTAATTGTCTCAGACCAATCTTTTCACTTGGTGTATCTCAACATGATAATGCATAAAAAACAAACCTGTGAAAATTTGAACCCAATTGGTTGTCAAAGTTAGTAGAAATAATGGTAGAAAAAAACACCCTTTGCGCACAAGTTGTGTGCTCCCAGATGCCTTCAATTCGAGACCTCAGCCGAGGTCTCGAATTCAATTAAAATATTATACATCTTTTCTCCAAAACTATGTTACTTCAGGGGAAGCAGTTTCTCACAATGTTTTTCATTATCAACAGCTCTCCATTGCTCACTACCAAGTAAGTTTTTATGCTTACAATTATTTTGATTAATTACCAATAGTGTCCAGTGCCTTTAAATGAGCTAAGGGCCTTTTCCAAACCTCGTCATGGGCTCTGGCTGCGGCTTGCCAGCTCTGTTTGAGTTAGCTCAAGCCTGAAGCCAAAGCCGGAGCTCAAGCCGAGGTTTAGAAAAGGCCCTTAGCTTTGAATGACACCGTACAGTCAATAGGGCGCCCTCATGGTCCAGCTGAGTTCACTTGAATAGTTCGCCTTGTGTGCAGAATCATCTGGCTAGACTCGACGCAGTCCTCCTTCAGCTGGTTGCACAGTCCAAAAAGCTCTTCAGCATCTGCATCAAAGTGTCGCAAAAACTGTGGGAGAGAATTTTTAATTTTTGATTACAAACAAACTATTGTTATGAATTTGTTAAGGGCTCCTAGGCACTGGCCAGGTTTGGCAATAGTTTAAGACCAGTGTTTTCACTTGGTGTTGTCAAACATTTTGCATAAAAATAACAATAATCTGCAACAATTTGGGCTCAGTTGGTCATCAAAGCAAAAACACCCATGCTGCACAAATTTTGATTGCTTACAGATTTCTGAGAAAGCAGAAGGCCTCTGAGAAAGCAAAAGGCCTGAAGTCTTTCTCAGATTCAAATATTTTAGTGAGAAGTAGAAACTACCTCTTTCGCAAAAACTTTTACTTCAGAGGGAGTTATTTCTCATGTTGTATACTTTCACAAGCTCTCAATTGCTCGTATAACCATTAAATTTGTTTTATGCTCGTATATATTTTGCTTATATAGACCATGTGAGCTATGTTTACAATAAGTGCGACCTTGTACATTCTTTGGCTAGTCTGGCAGGCAAGATACCCTGGGGTGGATTTCACAACTTAGGACTAGTCCTAAGCAATGCTAAGAGATAGGACCAGTCCTAAGTTAGGATGAGTTACTGGTCCTAACTTAGGACCAGTCCTATCTCTTAGCATTGCTTAGGCCTAGTCCTAAGTTAGGACTACCTTTGTGAAATCCACCCCTGGTCATATGGGAAAGTTTAAGTTTTGTGTCATAATTTCCACATAAATCCAAGAGTTATGAAAGTAAAGCTGGAAAAGTTTTGAGATGTGCCCCCTTTCATCATATCAAAAATTGATAAAAATTGGACAGTGCAATCTCCATAAAATATAAGATTTTATGTTTTCTTCCGTTAGGCTGTGTATAAATCTTGCCTGCAGGAAGTCCAGGGGTGGAGTTCACAAAGGTAGTCCTAACTTAGGACTAGTCCTAGGCAATGCTAAGAGATAGGACCAGTCCTAAGTTAGGATGAGTTACTGGTCCTAACTTAGTCCTATCTCTTAGCATTGCTTAGGACTAGTCTTAAGTTAGGACTACCTTTGTGAAATCCACCCCTGGCTTGGTGGCTCTTTTGTAAACATTTCAGTCTAACAACCCAGATTACACAAATCCTTCAACTGCTGCATGCAGGCACACAACACTTTTGACAAATGTTACAGAGCAGTGATTTTTTTTGCTGTGGATCTTCTTCGTTCAAAAAACAAAGCTCCAGTCTTAATGAAGACTCCACATATTGGATGGCTGGTTTTTTTTATTGAAGAATGAAAACTAAACTAAGAATGAATGTGCATTCAAAGTTTGAAGATTTCAACCTTCAATGGTGATTGATTTGGGATCCCCTTCATCTCTTACCAAAACTTGGAGATAAATTTCAAAGAAAATGTTTAAGGGACACGTTGCCTTGGATTGGGCGAGTGCCGAGTTGGTCGTTTCATAACAAACAGGTTTCAAACGCTTATCAACGACCAACTTGAACATATCCAAAGCAACGTGTCCCTTAACAAATCTTTTCAAAGTTTCTTACCATGCGGTCTGTTGTTGACTTGTTGATGTTTCCTTCACCATGCCTGTTGCAACAACTCCAGCTGTAGGCTACTCACCACCGCACACAAGACTCGACTGAAAAGAAGAGAAAACAAAACTAGGGGTGAGAGTCATTGCCACCAAAAAGGCCTGAAACTGGGTTACAAATTCTAAGGTTTGTTTGAAATGATGGCATTTCCACCTTTTGGTAAACCACTGAGTTATAGATTTAGAGGAGCTTTTTGAACAGTGTCCGCAGCACTAGAGAGTTAGATCAAACAGCAGGATTTCTTTATGATGGAAAAAATACTGTCTGGTTTTCTTCACTAGGCCAACATAAAAAGTCTGAATTCAAATAAAAGACTGAACATCTCATCCCTGACAAGCTCTTGACCAATTAATGGTTACTCTGCATTGATAGTTCTAAGACGAGCTGAATATTGTTTCAAGAATGGGCCATTGTTCTTATTTGCAGGAACACACATGATACTTTTAACTCTTATAATTTATTTTGATGATGGCTTACTCGCTGGTAGATTGATTGCAAGTCATGGGTTTAATGACTCGCAAATGGTAAACAAACACAAAAGACTATATTCTAATCCAACATTATTGAGGTTCTTTTCGAGATGTTCAAAAATTCGTGTATATTTCTCGAAGCTTTTTTGTTCAAATTAACTGGAAAGTTCCTTTGTTTGTTTGTTTGAATGATCTTTCCATCAAGGAAACTCGGCAAACTCCCACAAAGGGATATAAACACCAAGCTGGCAACAACCAATCTCTCTCATACGAACATTGGTTTAATGTCTATATGATTATGAGTTGGTAGGATTCGAACCCACAACCTCGTGATTGCAAGTCCTGCAGTCTAACCACTTGACCACGGTGACCAGAGAGACTATCATGCAGTGGTCAAATCGAGTCAAGTTACCATAAGATTACCTTGATACCAAAACTGTCACCAGCTACTTGTTCCAGAGTTGTCAGCAATGCGCACATTAACCTCTCGCAACATTCTCTTCAGAAGAATGGACACTGTGAAAAACAAAAACAGATTAAAGCCGGTGGACACTACTGGTAATTGTCAAAGTATAGTCTTTTCACTTGGTGTGTCTCAACATATGCATCAAATAACAAACCTGTGAAAATTTGAGTGCGATCGGTCGTCGGAGATGCGAGATAACTATGAAAGAAAAAAACACCTTTGTCACACGAAGTTGTGTGCTTTCAGATGCTTGATTTCGAGACCTCAAGTTCTAAACTTGAGGTCTCGAAATCAAATTCTTGGAAAATTACTTCTTTCTCCAAAACTACGTCACTTCAGAGGGAGCCGTTTCTCACAATGTTTTATACTATCAACCTCTCCCCATTACTCTTTACCAAGTAAGGTTTATGCCAATAATTATTTTGAGTAATTACCAATAGTGTCCACTGCCTTTAAATAGCCTGTGGAGTGAAAGTTAGGAGCTGTGGAGGAAAAGTTAGTGGCTGTGGAGGGAATTGTTAGTTTGCTTTTAAACTTACCCAATACTTAACCTTCTGATAAATCAGTTACTTAAAAACTGATTGGTCGTTTGCTCTTCTATTGCCATATGAACTTGCGGGAAGATCACCTTGACTGAAGATGTCGATGTGAAGACTAGCTCGCCATGTTCAGAACAAACAGCATAGCTGGAAGAAAAACATTAAAAACAATGTTAGCGTTTGACACAATAGTAAGCTTAAGTGGGGTTCTGATACCTTACCAAACTGTTCTCGTCGGTGTCCAAGAGATGCTACCATCAAGGCACAATAACTTCTGTAGGAAAAACAAAGTTAAAGCCAGTCGATAAAACGTAAAAAGCTGCAGGTGGAGGGAAAGGTTGTTAGAAGCTGTGGAGATAAAAGGTTGTTAGAAGCTGTGGAGTTAAACGGTTGTTAGAAGCTGTGGAGTTAAACGGTTGTTAGAAGCTGTGGAGTTAAATGGTTGTTAGAAGCTGTGGAGTTAAACAGTTGTTAGAAGCTGTGGAGTTAAACGGTTATTAATCTTTTATACTTATCCTGATACTTAACCTGTTGACCTCTATAGCGACCTCTAACGACCTCTGGTCATCATGCATCAAGGACATCAAATGAAGACTCATCATCGTCTGCCCAAGTTCAGTCTTGAACCTCACATCTTGCCTCTGAACCTGATAGAAGGGTGAAGGGGTTAGTCTTCTATCTAGGCCAACACTATTATAATATCTAGGCCAATGCTATCTTACCACCCATACAAACCTAGGCATCACTGGTGTCCTCTTGCTCATGGCTGGTCACTCTGCATCCTGAATGAGAAGACACTTCTTGATTCTTGCTCCCTTTCTTCTTTCTCTTCTTGCATCTTTTTTGTCTCCTTTTTTTTATTTTTTATTTCCCTACTCGCGTTTTTTGTTAGAGCGCTCGCAAGTGGAATTAGTGGCATGGGGAAATTATTCCCAACTTATAGATTTGCAGTTTTGCAAAACTAAATTATTTCACAAGTTTTCTACTTATAAATACACTATGTTTTAAACATTTTGTTTTTATTGTTTCATTCGAATTTGAAATGTAAGGGACTTGGTGTCATTTTTATGCTAAGTTAAAATTACTACATTCAGAATTTGATGTAATGTTGACATCAGGATTAAATAATAATTTAGTCTGTCTAAATTATTAATTTAATACTCCTCAATCAAACATTGATCATCAAGTGAATGCAGATTAGTGGCTTGGTGTATATTGAACAGGAGTATGATTAATAATGATTTTTTTTTTTGAGATTAATTGGGGTTTTGTGCCCAAAGTGCAAAAGTACACTCGGCAGAAACTTTTTTCAAGGTAAAATTGTGAAATCCAAATGTATTTAATTTTTGTTTATCTACTCTGAAAAATCTAATTTAATCAGAGGGATTACAACATTTAAGTTTCAGTGGTTTGTTGAACTTTTCCTTAATAAATAATATTACACTAGATTAACAAAATCATGACAATTAGGATCCAAACATGACAACTGGCGACTTGAAGTTTCAACACGACAGAAATTTCCTGATGGACTAGTCTTCTAATTAAAAAAAGCATCATTGGCTTCGACCAATATGCACACATGAAACAGCCCAAGACAGTGTGACATCACCTTGAAAAAGCTCTACATGACAGGGACAACATCAACAAGTTTGTAGAGCATCTTGGAGTGGGGGTTGGGATTACAAAAGGGAGGGACTCTGCAAGAGAACGGGTTATATCTTCCTCTACCTTTCGCCGTCTTCTTACTCCTCTCTTGGTCTTGTCTCCATTTAGACAAACTTGGGGTATCCGACCTCCTTTATTTTTTATTTCAATATTCGAATGGCTGTGCCAGCCCCCCCCCCCCCTCCCATTTGTAACATCAATTTTGTTTAGATTGCCAAACCACAAAGAAAAAACGTTTCTTTTAAAAACACACTGGTGTTTCCATTGCCCCCCCCCCAAAAAAAAAAAAAAAAAAAATGTACCCTGTTTTTGGTACTGGTGAAGTGACATAAATAGTAGATGAGGATTCTGGATGAATTGAGTCTGCATGGTCTTTGAGGTTTTATTTGAAAACTGGTCGGTCGGATACAGCAATTTGCCCCTACCTTGGTCCATTGGTGTCCTCTTGCTTCTAGATCCACAGACAACCACACAATCCATAGACAACTGCATCCCTCCTTCTGCTGAATGCGGGAGCTGTTCACCAGCTGGTACCGCCACTCTCAACGCCTCACAAGTCATTGGTTCCCTCGTCTTGGTCCACACCCGGTAGTAAGCAGCAGGTTGTTGTCTTCGGAGCCACTGAAGGACAAAATCAAACAAAATTGAAAGGTAAATATAAAACAATAACATTATTTCCTTCCTCGAAAATTAATATTTTGATCCTTCAAAATACAGTTTCGTTCCCAAAAAACACAGTATTCCTTCAAAAAAATACTGTGTTCCCCGAAATTTTTACTAACCTAGAACATGGGGGAAACAATTTTCCGGTCATCAATGACGTCATATCTAGGACAATGTGGAACTGGAACCAGTTATAAACTCTTTCAGTTTTATCTTTTCAAATGAATTTACAATTATTATTTGATTTAAAGTTTAAAATCAGTACAGCATTGCAATAGGGAGTTATGACCATTTAAGTGTGTCATTGTTTTAGCTCATTCAACTGGAATGATTAATTGATCTTTTCATATGAATCTGTATGTAAGACTAAGAGGCAATATTTGAATTAATTTTCAAGTCAGTACATCATTGCAATAAGGAGTTATGACTATTAAAGCTTTTCATTGTTTAACCTCATTCAACTGGAACCAGTCAACAAACAAATTCTGCAATTCTTCAATTTAGTTCAAAAACATCCAAGTCTAAAGTCGTTTATTAAGGTCACAATGCTCATTACTGTTAACAATCTTCAACATTTCTTTTTATGTTCTGAAATACATTGTAAGTGTAAATAGAGGGCGGTATATAAGATGAGTGGTGTACTCCACTCTGAACATCTTTCTTTTTTCTTTCTTTTTTTCCTTTTTTATGTCAAATGTTCTGTTGAAATGTTCAGTCATTGTCAGGTTGTATGATTAATTCACTTGGGGCTTTCAGGTATTATTTCATGTGAAACTTTAAGGTTTTGCCGAGTGACAACAATGTGACAGGGGATGAAAATTTAACACCTATAAAATCGTGCGTCACCCCGTTGCTAAAACATTGGATTCGAACTGCCTCTACCTACTGGGCAATAATGGTGGTGTATAGTTTGGATATGCTTCTGAATGAATTGCAAGGGTCGTAAATTAGGCTCGAATCCCGCCCGAGTATTTAGGCATAATGCCTGTGATTTTTTTTCCACCGAATTCGGGAAAGTACTGAGTATCAGGGTAAAACTAAAATTGATATGAATGACAACGACTTTAGCTGTTGAATAATAATTATTTAATTATCAGTAGGGCCTACCTGTTTCTTTTATGGGCTCCGTTGTTGTCCACTGCTGCTTCACTGTTGAATCTTTACTTGGAGAAAACAACCCCCAACATAAATGACACAGTTCCAAGTCAGGGTTGTAAAAAGGGTGGGCAATTTCCCTGTAGTTTTCTCAAACATTTCACCAGCAAGTGAAGAAAAGTCGTTTAGAATTGTGAGCTGTGCTCATGCGTCATGCGACATCATTTTTAGCGTTGTTCCGTCGCCGCCCAGTCAGTCGCGTGCTCCAATGTCCACTAGGCATGTGGGATGTCGAGTTGACCGAACGGTCGAGTTGACCGACGGACGAGTTGTCTAAACACTTTTGGCTCGAAAAGTGAATTTTAGTTTAATTTTTCTGCAGCTTTGTGAACCGAAAGACACTTTATTCTGACAAATGAAAGCTCCAGTTGGAGTAGGTTCTTCTTACGACACATTTTGCCCGTTAAGTTCATCAAAAGCGGGAGGTCCGAATCCCGTCGAGGAGTGCGTGTCCAGTCCGTGGTGGTCCCGTCGAAGTCCAGGCGCGGAAAGAAAGCCATGTGGTGTGCAATCACGTGCTTCGAATACTAGCGCCAAGCAGCCTATCATTTACATACAGTGCACAGAAACCCAATAGGTTGCCGTATGCAACTGCAGTGACTTTAAGATGCTCCGCCCATTCTTCCTGTAGTTTGCATATTAAACATTCTTCTTATTATAACCGGTTCTTTCCAGTCTTTTATGCAGTCTGTTGTCGCTATGATAAAATAAAGGAAAGGGCTATTCCAACAGCTTTACCCACGCACTGTATCGTGGTGTTTTTCTATCTGTTTTTAAGCTAAGTCAAGTTTAATCAATAACATAAATTGGTATTTCTAAGGAAATGAGGTAGAGGTAGGCGGCTGATAAGTCTGAAGTTCACAAACAGAAACTTAGACCTCCTTTTACTCCAATTATAAGCGATTTTTAACGACAGTCAGTAACTTGTATATGGGGGACGGAATTAGGTACAGCAGAGGGGGCGGGGAAGAGCTAGGGGCTGCATGGAACACTGGTTTAATTCTTGGTGTAATGTAAATTTACTCGTGTTTTCTAATGTTTTTTATCTAAATTATGTCTTGAGTTTGAGTTTTTGGGGTGGGTAAGGCGGGCGGGAGGTGGGTATATATTTTTATGGTGGGTGGTTTGCTTGATAAAAATGAAGCAGTATTCCCTCCCCCCCCCCCTGTTTTGAAGTAACTTTATTAATTTGTTTTCTAGGGTGCGTTCGATTCCCCGTGTCGAACCCGCGGTGCTCACTCGGGTGAGCCCCCTGACAAAAGCTATGAAAATCGAACGCTCACACTCGCCCTCTCACGTCTGGCAACTCGAGCCAGCCCCAAGTGACCTGTTCCAAAAGCAGGGCAGTGGGAGATACCCGCGTGAGCCCCTGGAATGACATCAAAGCTATTCGAACGTACCGGGGATCGCAACAGCGCCCTCAGAAGTCGAAGAATATATGATACAAACAAGTTGAGTTGATCCTAATTCCTGCGTTCCAGGCAAACTGGGCCCAATATATTGTCAGGAGATATTTGTGTCACTTTTTTTGAAGTGATGTTGACTTTCAATATCTGTGTTATGATTGGTCTGCCCAATGGTAATGACGTAGTTTGTTAGCTAGCGTAAACATCTGACGTTACATCACCTCGAGGTTCGGGAATTACGCCAGATACCACACGCCCCGAGCCTTCACTCTAAACCCCTTCCTAATTTTGACACTGGGTATGTCGTAAGTTTGAGATTTAACCATTGGGAGGATCAAAGGTTACAATTATCGCAACTTTGTTTATGAATGTTTTTTTCAATGGCAGCAATACAAATAAGAAATAAACTTTTTCTACAGTATTTCAGATGAAAATGTTATCGTTTTCTAAAAAATTAGACTGCATTTTGTATATCTAATAGATGTTAAATTTGCATCGGGGATAAAGAATATTAATTTTGGTTTTTACCCATACACCGATGTGTGTTAGCACTGTATACTCAGTACTTTCCCGAGTCCTGTGAAAAAAAAAAAAAAAAAAAGCCTGTGATATTTGCCTGTAACATGCCTGTGATATTTTTTCACAGGACTCGGGAAAGTATACAGTGCTAACACACATCGGTGTATGGGTAAAAACCAAAATTAATATTTTATATATCTGTTCTCTATATATTATCAACACACTGAAAGTGAAACAGGTAGCCTAATGTCTAAAGTCGATTTGATGTTCAAAGTTAAAAGATTACACATGAAACAGGCTTTATAAACCCCAATCCTCAAAACGCATGCTGGAGGTTTTAAAAAGGGCACGAGAAGAGCTCTCTCTCTTTGTGAGCCCCCCCCCCCCCCCCAACACCCCTCAACCTATTGTAAATAAGTTTATGTTATAGTGGGAAATCACAATAAAACAAGTTAACCAACTGCAACAATGTGGGCCGTTGATAAGTTTTTATTATTTTTTAACCAAGTTTCTCTGTACAATAATAACAACTTTTAAATGACTTTCGTCTTATCTTTACTGTCAAAGTACATAATCAAAAACTCGAGTTTCATGTTGAAGGCATAGGACACCCTAAGCAATTATTGTCAAAGAGCAGTACTCTAACTTGGTGTATATTCTCACTTGGTGTATCCCAACATAAGCCTAGAATATCAAACCTGTGAAAATTTAGGACTCAATTGGTCGTGGAAGTTTTAAGAGAATAAATAGGAAGAAAAAACACCCTTGTCGCACACGTTGTGTGCTTTCAGATGCCTTGAATTCGAGACATCAGCTGAGGTCTCTCATTCAATTCAAATATTTTTGGTGAGAAATATTACTCATTTCTCCAGAACTATGTTACTTCAGAGGGACACGTTTCTCACAATGTTTCATACTTTCAACAGCTCTCCATTGCTCATTACAAAGTAAGGTTTTATGCTAACAATTATTTTGAGTAATTACCAACAGTGTCCAGTACCTTTAAGGTGATAGCAAAGCCCAGGTGACAGTGCCATCGTTTATTACACAAATGAAAACTGTTTTACATAATTTCACTCATTAAACTCGTTGGTCCCATGTGTTGTGTAACGCAGGTAAAAGAACCCAGTGCACTTATCGAAAAGAGAAGGGGTTCGCCTCGGTGTTCCTGGCTGTGGCTGCTGTATGCGCAGTAGCACTTGTATACTCGTATAATGTGCTAAATAATTGGGTCTCAGAATTTATCTCTGCAATAACCTATCTTTCTGAAAGTTTGTATATACTCAGCGCCTTGAGCTCTAGAATTGCAAGGGTCGTGGGTTCAAATCCCAACCGAATAATATAATATGCCTGTGATTTCCTATCACAGAATTCTGGAAAGTACTGAGTACACAGTGCCAACACACTATTCTTAATCCCTGATGCAAAATCAACATCTATTAAATTGTTGCGGTATCGCTGCTATTATGATTTGAACTGCCTCTAGCTACCGGGCAATCTCAGTGGTCTATTGGTAAGACACTGCTCTAGAATTACAAAGGTCGTGGGTTCGAATCCCACTCGAGTAATATGCCTGCTGCGCTCGGTTGTAAATCGCCAAGCGCGCCATCTTGTGGTTGATTTATTCATATTTTAGTCAGTGTGGTTAAAGGCAGTGGACACTATTGGTAATTACTCAAAATAATTATTAGCACGAAACCTTACTTGGTAACGAGTAATGGGGAGAGGTTGGTAGTATAAAACATTGTGAGAAACGGCTCCCTCTGAAGTGGAGTAGTTTTCGAGAAAGAAGTAATTTTCCACGAATTGATTTCGAGACCTCAAGTTTAGAACTTGAGGTCTCGAAATCAACCATCATAAACGCACACAACTTCGTGTGACAAGGGTGTTTTTTCTTTCATTATTATATCGCAACTTCGACGACCAATTGAGCTCAAATTTTCACAGGTTTGTTATTTGATGCATATGTTGAGATACACCAAGTGAGAAGACTGGTCTTTGACAATTACCAATAGTGTCCACTGTCTTTGAATCAATCCATAAGAGGACGCGCTCATAACAAAAGCTTTCGTGCCTATAACTTTGTAATGGATAAATGTGAACAAATGTTACTGTTTACAAATCAGTGATCAAGCAGTGTTTGACGTTATTCACATGACTATGTTTAATTGATTGTAGATTTGAAAACAATTATTGTAGCCTCAGTAACTTGTTACGGTTCCAAACTCAAACCAAGGCGGTTTCAAAACTGTAAAATATAACAGGTTATGCAAAGTGGATAGGAAAACAAAATAAAAAACAAACAAAAAAATGCCCAAAGTATTTTCAGTTTTGGTTTCAAACCGGTTTTCATGAAGTGTTTCACTCACACAATTGAAAATATTAACACGGAACAGCGGGTAGCAAAAGGCCATTAAAGGAACATTACAGAACTGGTTTTTGCTAACAAAACAGTTGCTGGCAGTGAAGCACTTTATGTAATCCACCATCGTAAACTGACAAACCTGTAGAAGTTTGAATGTAATCCGCCATCGTAAACTGACAAACCTGTAGAAGTTTGAGATCGATCATCCATCTTGTTCACGAGAAACTAGTGAAAAACTTTTTACACATTTTGGCATGAAATCGACCAAAATAAAGTAAAATCAAAAATGAATTAATTCGTTCCTTGAGCAAAAAGCTCTAAACGGGAAACTATTTTTGTTTAGTTCTCATCAAATATGACATTTCAGACAGAAATATTTCAAGGGATGTTTTCTACTATTATCATCATTAGATCGTGTGGGTTTTATGTAAATCTGTGATCTTAGGGTTAAAAACATTTTGGTAATGTTCCTTTAATGTTTCCTTTTATTACTGACGAGGAAGTGAATGTGGAATAATACTAACTTTGATTGCGTATTCTGATGATGGTGGACGCTTTTATGACGGCAGGTAAATCAAATTCATTTATAATTTCATTTTCGAAAATGTATGAATACTGTCATGAACAGGATCGAATTCAATACAATTGTTATTATTAGTTTTATGGTCAAAGAAGAGAAGCACAAGTCTACATATTTTTTTAATCTGTGCCTAAAATGATTCCATCGTTCACTGAGACTTGTTTTATTTTGCCTTCAAGTTCAGAAGGTGTTTTTCCCACACGGCCATGTATCTCATTCTTACGTACAAGGAAGATGTCATTTGGGGAAAACCAACCAACCACAAGCCAAACTCTATAGCACGCCCAAATAGCAACATTTGAAAAACATATAATTGCTTGCCTATTGGTTTTGCCTTTTCATGATATCCTATACTTATTATAAAGGAAAGTTATAATGAAATGTTGCTTAAGACCTTCTGCAATGCTTGGCTTGATACATCTGATTATACATCCTGGATGGCCTAGTGAAGAAACATTTGAACTTTTTGATGTCAGAATCTATTTCGCTGACCGTATTGCAGTCTTCCACTCTGCGATAAATGTCAGCTCCAACTAACTTAAAGGTGTCACTACAAACTACGATGAATGGACGCGGGATGAAAGACTGTCCGGCTGTGTCTGGATGTACTTTACTTGGCCTTCTGCTGGTCCTTCTAGTTCTAACACATTCTTCACAAGGTAAGACGATTGTTTAAGGCTATTTAGTTTTAAAAAATTTCCCCCTCTGTTGTTGCATGTGTTATTGCTAGTTTTTTCTTGTTTGTTTCTTTTGGGTGTTTGTTTGGGTGTTTATTTGTTTTATTTCGTTATATTTTTTTACTGATAGTTTGAAGTTAATATTTGTTTTGAGTAATTACCAAAACGTGTACCTTCCCTTTAAGCTATTCAAATGTATACACCAAGTGAGAATACTGGTCTTTGACAGTTACCAAATTAAGGTGTTCAGTACCTATATATGAGGCTTTAAAAAATTATTGAGGCTTTTAAAATTATTAATATAAAAAACTGTAAATTTGTACTATAATTCAGTCTTTTGGGCTGCGACAATCAGATGTTTTTAATAATAAACCAGTAGTAATAATACCAACTGTTGCACACAATGAAATGAAATACACGCATCTAGAAAATAGTTATTTTCAATTATTGTTTGCTTTTGTGTGATCATTTTGATACTTAAGTTACACAACAATGCATCCACGGGGTCTACAGTGTTTAAAAAAATCAACAAACAATTATTGTAATTTAATAAATGCTGGTTGCTGTTTACAGATATTTTCTCTTTTTATCGTACTGTTTGCTTTTTGCTTTCTAGCAGCAGTTCCTGATTTCACCTGCTTAAACCAAAGACTTTATGCAACAGCAGGGATTTCACATGCTATTGGTGGCTTCAATAGTGGTAGTGACTATGGAGCACACGTCTCCTTTGAGCGTGTCCTAGATACTGGCAGTGGCAGGAATCTACCAACTGGAGGATATGACAGCGATCTTCCAGCCTCTTCAATCAGTGCCAGACTTTATGACATGCCTGCCTCCATTGGGGCAGACAGATTCGGTGCTTACAACTGTATCTTCAGGTCACAAGACCCCGTAAAGATAACAACAATAGTTTTGCGTGATAACGGTAAGGGACATAATTTAGTACTTTATAATAAGTGAGTTATGATTTTTATCATCACATCTCGTCTGTTGGAAGAGTTTAGATTACTGTTGACCCAACAAACTGATCCAAGAATTTGTGGTGTTTAATTCTCAAAATTACACTATTGTCACGATTAATTCACTTTTTAATCAAACAAACCATTTTGTTTTTACTTGTGTTTTTACAAAAATTCATGGTATTACAAGAAATGATACTCGTTTTGTATTTTTCTATAAATAATAACGGTCTATCAACTGAGCTAGTGATGTATCTCCAGCTTCCTCCACATTGACTACGAGTGCAGGACAGGATGTAACATTGACAATGACACAGTTATAAAACGGTCTATCAACTGAGCTTATTATTGATTGTAGGTGATGTATCTCCAGCCTCATCCACCTTGACTACGAGTGCAGGAGAGGATGTAACATTGACAATGACACAGTTATATAACGGTCCATCAACTGAGCTTAATATTGATTGTAGGTGATGTATCTCCAGCTTCATCCACCTTGACTACGAGTGCTGAAGAGGATGTAACATTGACAATGACACAGTTATATAACGGTCCATCAACTGAGCTTATTATTGATTGTAGGTGATGTATCTCCAGCCTCATCCACCTTGACTACGAGTGCTGGAGAGGATATAACATTGACAATGACACAGTTGTTTAACGGTCCATCAACTGAGCTTAGTATTGATTGTAGGTGATGTATCTCCAGCCTCATCCACCTTGACTACGAGTGCTGGAGAGGATGTAACATTGAAAATGACACAGTTATATAACGGTCCATCAACTGAGCTTATTATTGATTGTAGGTGATGTATCTCCAGCCTCATCCACCTTGACTACGAGTGCTGGAGAGGATGTAACATTGACAATGACACAGTTATATAACGGTCCATCAACTGAGCTTATTATTGATTGTAGGTGATGTATCTCCAGCCTCATCCACCTTGACTACGAGTGCTGGAGAGGACGTAACATTGACAATGACACAGCATTACGGATCAGCCAATGAGCTTCGATGGAGACACAATGGTGATGACGTCACTGCATGGAATGGCCAATCAAGCGTCAGTCTCCTTAATGTCCAACTCCATCATACTGGTATCTATGAATGCTTCATAAATGGCAGGCATCATCTACAGAACCATGCACTCATGAAACTCCTGTTAAGACGTAAGTTGCCAGATTATTCTTTTTTTCTAATAAAAGAGTTTTCTTTTTTTCTGTTATATACACCGTTGACAACAAATCAACCAACTCAAATTGGTTTTGAGATTTGTTTGCCTATCAGTTTGTATCATTGAATTTACTAGACAATTACGTTTTTGATATTTCAATTCAAATCACTTAACATGTATGAAATATTAGGGCCTAATATTGTTGGGATCAAACTCTTTATGGCTATCTATGTCCTAAAATGTTAGTGATGAGGGCAAATCTAGATCCAAATGACACCTGTCTTGTCTTCAAACTTGTCAAACTTTTCAACCTTTTTTTACTTGTCAGACCAGTTTCTTCCACTGCCACAAAATGTAATAATTTCTGGTCACACACTAACACTTCACATCAAATAGAAGTGTCCAAATCTAAATTGATGGCATGACCATGATGTTCATTACCAAGATTGATCTTCGTGTGGGATTTAGTTTCATTGAATTAGTAATAAAGACCTGTTTGATAAATTTCCTTTTCAGAGTGCTCGCCCAATAAATGGGGTCCATCGTGCGATAATGACTGTCCATTCTGCTACAATGGCGGTCAGTGTGACGATAAGACTGGTGATTGCATCTGCGCTCCAGGATTCAGTGGTTTACACTGTGATGAAACATGTAAGTTGAACAGTTTATTTTGGTTGCTAAGTTACAAATTGAGTAATTGTCAATAGATTCATGACCATCGATTATGTTAAGGACAATGGACGAGAAAGTGTAGATTCGTGGATAGAATGTACGAGCTGAGGGTGAGTACAGTGTAGTCACGAATCTACACTTTTTAGCCTATTCTCTGACTTAAACTATTTCCCTCAATCTGGTTGTAGCCAGAACAATTTGAGTGGTGGGCAATAAATCTATTTTTTTTATAGTCCACGAAGGGTGAGCAGGTCAACAAAGTTGTTCATATTTAATTATTTGGCCATCATTGCTGCAGTTCAAATTTCAGGCATGATGCCAGGTTTCCAAACTGCTCATGTCATGGGGGCCTTGCATTAAGTTGATTGGCCTCGACTGTGAAAGATACTCCTTCATTTTAGCTGGGTCAATGCACAGGGGACAATTTTGGTTTATTCAAGGAGAAATCTGTGCTGGGCAAAAATTGTGAGTCCTGGGCCCAATTTCATAGAGCTGCTAAGCACACAAATTTGCTAAGCATAAAATTTCTTCCTAGATAAAAATAGGATTACCAACCAAATTTCCGCGTGGTTTTCAAAATAAGCAAACAACAGCTGAATACCAGTAACAAGAAATATGCAACAAATGGAAATTTTGTTGGTAATCCTGTTTTTATCAAGGAAGAAATTTCATGCTAAGCAAATTTTTGTTGGGCCCTGGGCAGGCCCAACATGGCTACAACACTGATGGACATCATTATAGTCATGCCAGAAGGCATTGTGTGTCCTGAGATGAAGTGGTATAAGTTCTCTCTATGCACCTGACTCTGAAAATGTTTGTTCAAAGGACAGAGGATAGTACTCAGGGTATGAAGAGCTCAATACACACTGGTGTAATGGCAAAAACCAAATAGTATGACCTGAAAATGTTGAAATCATAGGACTGTACGTGTATCTGTATAGAAAAATCTGCCATTTCTATGGATCACTAAAAAACTTCTACTTTTAAGGAACACTATTTTTAGAGGACTAATTTTTATTTCACTGTTAAATATGTTTGCAGTGCGGGGCAAAAACTGGTTTGGTCAGGACAGTCGGCTGCTATGTAGCAGTGGGAATCTAGCTTGCCAGGGACACTTGATGTGTCTTCCGGATCCCTTTGGATGTACATGTGCAGCTAGCTTCACAGGCCAGAAATGTGAAGACGGTAGGTTTTTATCAAACTCATAATGACAATCAAAGATTAACCCTTTTTAATGTAAGTTGAGTTCTTGATAAACTATGATTGAGCATGTAAACAATTAAAGATAATATCAAATACAGAATAAAAGTGCAACAAAAACAAAACAGTGCAAATACATGGCTTTTCACTATCAGTCAAGACTTTAAAAACATATAATCTGTTGACAGTAATTGAAAACTTTGAAGAGAAAAGGCATCAACATTATAGAATGATGTCCTAGTTTAGTTAAGAAATAGTGGCCACTTTGGCAACTTAACCCTCCCCAAAATCTCAAAAGATTTTCTAAAGGAATTTTGTGATTGGAGAGGATTGAAAAACTGTGGGCTAAAATAAATATTGCTCTCACTGGGTTTAGCATACACATCTTATATAAGTAAAAGTCTGAACCTTTTGATGCTGAGTTAACATAGAATGGAGGATCATGAATGATTTAGGAGAGTCTGTAGCCAAAGGCACCATGGTTTAGGGGTTATGACTGGTCTTTCTTTGGATGAAAAAGCAAACATGAAAATTTACAACCATTTAGTCTTTTCAATTTCTGCTATTTCATCCCACTTTTAATTGTAATTTTTTGTTATCTTATACTTCCTGTTCAGCACTTAGAAACCTTGTATTAAGCGCTATATAAATGCTTTATTATTATTTCCTCTTTGAGCAGGCAAGGCCATTTTAATTTTCTTGCAAAAGCACTTTCATTAGGAATTGTTAAAGTTTATGGGAAACTTTCGAAGAGGCACCAATGTCAAAAACAGGGCAACAAGCCAAGGCTATGTGGTATTAATCTAATTCCAGAAATTACAGAAATATTTTCCTTTAAATAAGCAAGAAACAATCTCTCTGATGTTTTATGTTCCTTTTAGGAAAAATAAACCCTCATATTTCATACTTTCAAATGGTTTACTTTAATTGTGTTTTTTTAAGAAGTAGCAATAGTAAACTGGAAGGTGGTTCCATGTTCAAGTAGAAGGAATTAGATTTGGAACAATGAGGGCTAACTTTATTTTCATATGCAAGCCAAAAGACAAACACAGTCAGTCAAAATTATTATATTAACTTGTCAAATGGATTGCCTTATTTTCTTTTACAGATTGCGACGACGGATACTTTGGTGCTGGTTGTAAGCTAAAATGTAACTGTGCGGGTAATGCAGTGTGCGACAAGGGAAATGGCACATGCGGAAGTGGAGTAACTTGTACAACTGGCTTCACAGGAGAAAATTGTCAGAGTAAGGAAGTATAAAACTTATTGTGATACATGTCAGCTTGTTATTTATGTCCAGATTCCTCATTTCAATTTCAAAGGCAGGCAGTTGAATTCACATCTGGTAGTCTGTTGATTTGTGGCTCTGGATGTTTTAAACTCTTCACATTGGTAATCAAAAAACATTTTGTATGCCCATGCCCACTGTTATCTTTTACAACTTTTTGGAGCCTAGAAGTTGTCCCGGGTGTTAACCAATGTCCTATGTAGACAAGTCCAGTAGAAGTCTAGGCATGTAAACACATTGTCTGATATGAAATGTATGTTTATATTTAGCTCTCTTTTGAAAATTGTTGATATTAAACTGAAAATAAAGAAACAAAATTCACAGACCCAATAAATTATCCTTTGCTTTTCAAACATTCATTGATCTATTCTGATAAAAGGAAACAAATTTAACTGTCGACTCTTTCATGCGCCAACCTGTCGCTAGCATCAGTTTTAAATCCTTTCAGAAAAATAGTTGTCAAACAAAAGATAAAGATCACACCACCACACAGTTTTCAGAATTGGAAAGAGGACACTTGAGGGTGCTCTTGTAACCTACTTTTGGGAGGTCGCCATTTTCAACAAACAAATAAACAATTAATGTGCATGAAAGGGTTAAGGAGTGTGTTAATTCTGGATCTGGCAAAAACAAGGTCCTTTGCGTCCAGTATGATGTCAGTGGCATAACGCAGTCAAGAGATAACATATTCAATAAATGTAAAATGTCAGTCTTTTTCAGGAAAAAAAAAACAGAAAAAGGTCAAGAGCTGCTGAAAATGGCGAAAATTTAGACATTTTACCAACAATTCATATCGCCTTGTAAAATGTACTTTCTGTTAAAATCTGTCATTCTACACTATTTTTAAATATAGTTTGTCCTGATGGTCAGTTTGGAGTTAACTGTATGCACAGATGCCATTGTGAAAATAATGCAGTTTGTGACAAAGGCTACGGGAAATGCCCAAATAATGTGATGTGTGCAAACGGCTTTAGAGGTGATAACTGCCAAAGTAAGTATGACAAAAACCTACTTTGTTTCCAGCTGACCATCGGTCCTTTTCCTGTTCCTGTTCCTTACACTTGTTATTGAGACAAACTACATGTATAGTCATGCAGACAGTAATTAGTGACTTGATATAATAAAGTCGACTATAATAAGTTATTGTATTCTCATCCACATCAGTGATCAGCAGAGAATTTGTGATTAACAGCTTGTACACTTTTTGACCACTTTATAAGCATTACGGTGTCAATTATAAGTTACAGAAAAGGAAATTAACTTGGCTAGAGCAGGTTTTAATTGAACCTGAGACCTCCAGATTAACATGACGGTGCTCAACTGACCAATATATAGCCCTGACAGTCTCCCAATTTTGCTAATATTATTTTTATGATAGTTATCATTATTATGAACATTATTATTATTATTATTCAGGCTATTCTACACATGTTCACTTATTGTAAGGGTATTCAAACACTGAAGGTATTGAAAGCACAGTTATTTGGAATTTTTTATTAAACACTTTTAAACACAAATGTGTTCTTTCAGACTCTTGCCCGTATGGTCAGACTGGTCTTCATCCAGACTGTACAGCGTGTTATGGTAAGGTTAGCAAATGACTTGAGCATTAAAAAACATCTTTAATGACTGATTTTTCAAAACATGTTAGCCACAATTAAAATTTTTATATTACGCTTTTCAGTTCCAAATTTTTCCTTAAAGTGAAATATGAAACAAGAAAGAAAGGATTTTAATCTTGTGAATTAATTCTGATAGTATAAACCATGTGTACCAGTGAAATGGCGGCATGTCTTGACCGAGCGGATAAGATCACCAAGCTCAAGCTCTGGTGTGTCTGTTCAGCAGAGTGTGGGTTCAAGTCCCAGTGGTGACATTAATTGTGTCCTTGAACAAGACTTTTAACCATTATTGCTTGGTACAATGTACCTAAAGCCGTAGTACCCATCCACGTACCATCGATGCAGTAAAAGATCCACTAGTACACACTATAATTGCTCCTCTCTTAATGTAAAGGAGTGAACATTTCACTACCTTGTTAGAGTGGTGTCAGTTTCGCTCTTTTGAGAGTGGAAGTCAATCTGTGTCACTCTTTTTGCGTGAAACTGTCGGCACTTGTTATGCTAGGAAATGTTAAGTTAAAATAAAATTCCTATAACATTGTCTTTTAATGAAAGCTGTACTCTGGAGCAACTTTGGGTTACGGAGAGAGTGAACAAGATTTATGGTGGTATTTTCTTTCAGTTCCTGTATCAGTGATCCATGAAGTCAGCTCTGAGCAAGCCCCCAGTAGAAACATTACATGGAAGGCTCCTCAAAACAAGTGTCCTGTTATTGACTATGCGGTACAGTATCAACTGGTTATGAGAGATCTTTGCCAAGAGGAGGCTGGGGAGTTTGAAACTCTACACAACACAACAGAGAGACAGTCTCCTTTCCCACATCGTGATTCTTTACCCAATTCAATATACAAGGTTCGTGTTCTTGCCAGGAATGAGGCAGGACTTGGTGAACCTCAGACTGAGGACTATATGGAGTTGACAACACCAGAGAAAGGTATTCCTGACAGGACAACTATTAAAGTGATGAGAAATGCTACACTGAACTCAGACCGTTTTATGTATACAGTGGTGGTAACGACAATACCAATTATCTTATACCTAAATAATTAATGCTCTTCTTATTTTCTTCTCTAGTAACACTTTTATCTGAGTATGCTGTTCCCAGAAGACTGGTAACATCCCTTGAAGGGTCGTGGGTTCGAATCCCACAGAGTAACACGCCTGTGATATTTTTTTCACAAGGCTCGGGAAAGTACTGAGTATACAGTGCTAACACACATCGGTGTCACACACATCGGTGTATGGGTAAAAAAACAATTAATATGCTTTATCCCCGATGCAACTTTAACATCTCTTATAAGCACAAACTATGTTACAAATGTCACAGAAAGTAATTTTCTAAGACAATTTAGAGGAAACCTACTGCATGCAGAAGGAACATTTCGAAAGCAAGAGTTGCTTTCCCTAAAATATGTTGGTTTCGCAAAGAAAATTAAATCGACGTTTAAAGGTAAATGTGGTTCTCTCTATATAAAAAAGAAATTAAAAAAGTAACCGGACTTTGTAAACTACTCCAAGTAAGATGACATCTAACAGGATTGACAAACATCTGTTCAGTCGTTCTATTAATTTATACTTGAAATCTTTCTGGTAAGGAAGCCAATGATCTTTGAAAATGACATGAACTTTTACCCGTAAGCCTTCAGTGTATAATTTATCATCGAGAGAGAATATGTCGAATACATATTCAGATTACACAACTTTCTATCAACTAACACAGTGATTTTAATACTTTCTATTCATCATCATGACAATTATTAAACAGAAGGATGTAAACGCTAATTTTATGTTTTGTGTTTCAATTATTATTTCAGAGCCAACAGGATCTCCAACAGACTTCACGAGTACTTCAAGAAAGAAATATAGTGTGGCATTCAGCTGGAGTGAGATACCATGTGGTCAAAGAAAAGGTGTTATTACAAAATATAGAGTGAGTCTTTTTGGCAGATTGTTTAGATCAAAACAATGTTTCCAATGTTTCAAATTACTCCATATTTCATTATTTTAAATCTCAATTCATAAATACCTCAGACAGTTTCGCTGTTCCTATTGGCGGAGAGCGCGTTACGTGGGGGTGTCTAAACCTTTGATAATGACCAGTGTTTATAACCGGTTGTGAGCGGATACTCCGTACTAGTCTTGGTGCAAAACGTTTCTTGTTACGGGCGATGCGGGTGATGTCGGTGAAGTGGCCGCGCTGTGTGTGAAAGGAAAACAAGAACGTGTTGCACCAAAACTATACTCGCATGCGAACAAACGGAGCCGGAAACTGTCGGAAATAGAGGCGTCTCATTCATAACAATGCAACACACGGACGTCGTACATGTACATACAGAGCTCAAGCAAAAGAAACAGATAAGGAAACAGATAAGTTTTAGAGAGTTTCTTACTTTATTACGCCTTTTAACCAAAAAGGCATTCATTAATGGGAATAAAAGAGTAATGACTCGTTTTTTTCACGGCCGTTTAAAACTTTGCAGGGTCAATGCGGTGTGATAAGGCCCTCGCTTTCGGCTCGGGCCTTTATCACACGGCAAGACCCTGCCGATTCTAAACGGTCGCTACCCTTTTATTCCCTTATTAAGTTTACTTGAGTGTAGTATGTGAACATTTTCAGTGTCTTTTTGTTTCCCATTTTCAGTGTCTTTTTATTCCCATTTTCAAAACAACGTACAGCTCTCATACAGGGTGCTGGAAAAACCTTATGACACCAACTTTAGTCCAAACAGCTCATTTCAAACGGTTGATATAGAACCACCAGATATGCACAGCAACATCAGTGGTTTAGAACCAACAACAAAATATGATTTCCGACTGAAAGGTTTCAACAGTGCTGGTGTTGGAGAGGATGCAACATTAGAGGCATTTACTGAAGTTGAGACAGGTATTATGACACTAGCATTTAGTAGTTATCACAATTTCGTTGAATTGAATTTATGGAATCTGAAATTTTTACTGTAAACAAAGTTTTGTTTACTTTATACCCAAGTCATTAAAACTAAAACTAGAATTATGTTTTGTATTTGGTACTTCTTGTTTGGGAAACGTCTCAAAAGTCTGACACATTCTCATCACGTAGTTATGATTATACGCCAGCAATCCCTGGACTGCTAGAAAAAAGCCTCATTTGACTTTTGAGTAATCTTCTTCGAACAAAGAATATTCCATGGATAAATTGTTTTTCTTTGACTTTACAGATATTTCTGCTCCGACTCAGCTATCCGAAAAAGATATTTCAGATTTGACTTCTTCCACAGTCACTATAGCTTTGAGTCTTCCATCCTCGTCAAAGTACATTACGTAAGTTACATTATGCAAATGATGTTTAACCTGTATAATTTTAAAACTGCACATCCTTAATGCGCCAACGTTCATCTTTTCTCGTTGATTTTATGTGTTGTGTATAGTGAAGCATCATTTTCGGTTTTTAAAATTGCCTCTGTTTGGTCTTGAACAAAATTGTCAAAGAAAATATCAACATTGTTACTGAAACAATGAAAACTGAAATTTAAATACCTACTCATGATGTTGTTTCTATATTGTTTAGAGGCATACAAGTTGGTGTACAGCGGGTTAAGACAGTCACTAGAAGGGACACCAGTGGATCAAAGTACCAACGATCCACTGAACCAACTCTTGATTATGTAGCTGCAGAATTACCTAAGAAGGATCTCCCTGCAACACTCACTGTGGGTGACGGAGAAACAGAGGGAAACAAACCCCTGGAAAGCAACACTCAGTATGACATCTATCTGGGATCAGTCAGTAGGACTTCTCAATCGGTAAGCCTTGTATTTTACTTCTTGTGTTATTATTTTACCAATGACAAACTGACCCGTTGCAGCAATGCAGCATGTGTATCTACTCTCTGACACGCTTGCCAATAAGAAGAGTGCTGGCTTCAGATTTCTCCTGAAGACAACCAGGCATACTGATCGAAACGTTGAGTCGCTAACGTTAAGTTCTAGGCATTAAAAACGAGTAAACATGCTTTTAAAAATTTTTTTAAAACGCAAGTTTGATAACAGCTTAAAGATGTTGATTTGATTTTTCTCTTCATTTTTCTTAGACTTTTGCCGTTGAGTGGAATGAACCACTCAGAGTTCAAGGTAATTTACTGCTCAAAAACTCCACCTTTAATCGTATTGTAAAACATTTTGCCTTGTTTCAACCGGGGTCTTCAAACTAAAGACAGGAAGGGAACAATAGTCTGGTTCCTTTATACTTTAGTGATGATAAAAGCTATTGATCGTATAGGGTACGATCCACAAATGGGTACATACAACGATGCACATACAGATGCATGTCATTTGATTAGTGTTACTGCTGCATACGTCACTACATAACTTATTATAGGAGTCCAAAATGGATATTTATAGGACGCTTTGTTGTGTACTTTCTTTAAAAATGTAAACGATCTTTGTTTGGCAGTGCCACAAAGTGCAAGCCCACCGATAGCTGCTTTTGTGGTTCCATTGATGCTGATTGTCCTGATTGGTATTGTGGTTGCTGTGGTCTTCAAAATAAGGTAGTTATTAAAGTCTCAATTGAGTAATTTCTGCGCTCCCTCCAAATATTAATTTGATCCCCCATAATGTTGTTTTGAGGGAACGAAAATACATATCACGGGAAAGAAATTACTTTTAATGTTTTAATTGGTTTCTTACAACTAAATTTTAAGGGAAAAAAAAATTACTTCGAGTAACGCAAAAATATTTCGAGGGGTCAAATTAATGATCTTTTCAATTAAGAAGCTCTGTAGATCTCAGCATTCGGCTGCAAAGCATGTGATAAACCCTTCTTAATGCGTCAATGAACCAATCAATGCAATTAATCTTTGCTTAGTGAGAGGTTAATTTTGTATTTGTTGTTTATTTTCCGTACCTTTGACAGGCGAAAGAAGAGGCTTAGACATCTCAACGCTGTAAATGGTAGGTCACAATTAACAACTCTGTAAACTTTCATTTTAGTTAAATCAACATTTTGTGCAGGTTTGTCTGAAAGGATGAGAATATTAGACTTTAATTTAAATTCAGGCCTTTATACATGTATGGCTATTATTTTCTTAATATTACAAAGAAACCCTGCCCATTCTTCTATTCTGTAGTGCTAAGAATGGCTACCCTTAAACTCATTAAAATCGAGAATTACAGGAGTTGCTAAAAAGTTGGAATGTGGTCATGCTCACATCTTAACAATTATATCCTAGTTACTGAAGTTTGGACTTAATTTTGTCGTTGGCAGACACGAAAAATGGAGATGTGTTAAAGCATCTAAACTACTGAAGATTGGTCAAATATTACATAGATTTTAAATAAGTGCTGCACCTCCTCTTCTATTGACAACTTCAGTTAAGTTTGTTTTCAAATGTTTGTTTTCATTTGTTTAAACAGCAGGGGTGCGGATAGGCAATGACAAACTTTCTACAGGACTAGACAATCCTGACGTTGATTTCACCTATGAAGTTATTGCTGAAACCATATCAACCAATGTGCCAATCATTGCACCACCCGCTCTACCAGCCACTACACCAGCCATTGCGCCAGCCAATAAACCAGCCACTTCACTGGCCACAGCACCAGCCACTGCACCAGCCAGACCGAAACAGGTTAAGAAGAAGAAGCAATTTACGGCTCCTTTTCCGATTCCGTTGTCAGAGTTGAAAGATTATGTCAGCAAGAAGAAGAAGGAAACGTACAAAGAAGGCAATGGGTTTCTGTTCGACTATGAGGTGAGTTATGATAATAACAAGATGTGAATTTATTTATTCATTGGGTTCATTGCCTTTACCAATACACGCTAATGACGACGATGAGCAAGATGATTGAGAATAAGAGTTAATTTTTTTTTATTATTTTCAATATTTAGAGTTTGCCCGATTTCGACCGTCATTCATGTGAAAGAGCAAAGGATGACAAAAACAAGGAGAAGAATCGCTATGTAAACGTCATTCCATGTGAGTTAAAAATGATTATTACTTATGATCAACATTGTTTTCATACATCATTCTGAAATGTTCGATCTAAAGTGAGGTGTTGGCACCCCAAGTGAATTTAGGCACCACATGGAGGAATGTTATTCCTCCATGGGCACCATAAACAACCTATCTCCATGCCTCTCTGTCCTCAACTGTTCAAGTTCATGGCCTTACATTTATTGGATTCCTAACTTTTTGTCCACCACAGATGATTTTTCTCGTGTTGTGCTTGAGAAACTACCAGATCAACCAGACTCCGATTATGTAAATGCAAGTTACATAGATGTAAGTTAGTGATAATGATCTGTTTCTAATCTGACTGATCCTTTCAAGTTTATAAAGAATCGATTATAGACCACTCAAGATTTAGAAGAAGCTTCTTGATCAGTAGAGTCCTGTCAGCCAGTAAAGAATTCTTGATAAACCACTTTAAGATTAGAAAGAACTGAGACAAGTTAGGGAAATGCCCTGAGCAGAAGAGGACTCCAACCAATTATGGCGCAACAATTAAATAATTAGTAAAGAGTATTTGAAGGCGCCAAAATCCACCAAATTAAGGTGCTCAAGGAGCACAAGAGTAAATCCTCACACAGTAAAGGATAATTAGACAAAGACCAAATCGATAAGCCACAAGCTGGATTAGACTATGATACAGTAAATAAAGCAAACTTTCCCCGAAAGAGTGTGGTAGAACACAAGAAAAAATCTCTTGAAATTCAAGTAGGATTTGAAACTTTGCATGGTGGAGATAAGATATCTAAGAGTTTGCGGTAACACCATGTAATGATCTCTAAATGAGTTGAGGTGGTTCTGAAAAGAACTGTTGGTTTAACTCGACGTTTCGATCAGTATGCTCTGGGAGGGAGCTCTTGAAATTCATTCCAACCAGCCCAGAAGAAGACTGTATTAAAAAAAACATCTTTGGAAATGCAAACAATGTTTTTGCTTCTTCTCACCATTACAGGGTTTCAATGAACCGAACAAATACATAGCCAGCCAAGGTAAGTCAAGTTAATAAAATAAACAAACTTATGCAACTGTTCTTAGAGGTTTTGAACACTAAAATTTTAAAGGAACTATAGGCCTACAAACAATTTGTAAAAATGTTTCCATCGTGGCCGAGCAGCTTAGCACAAGACTCTGTCGTCAGAGTGTTGGTTTAAAGACACTGAACACTATTGCTAATTGTCAAAGACAAGTCTTCTCACTTGGTGTATCTTAACATATGCATAAAATAACAAACCTGTGAAAATTTTAGCTCGATTGGTCGTTGCACCCTTGTCACACGAAGTTGTGTGCTTTCAGATGCTTGATTTCGAGACCTCAAATTCTAAACTTGAGGTATCGAAATCAAATTCGTGGAAAAGTACTTCTTTCTCGAAAACTATACGTCACTTCAGAGGGAGCCGTTTCTCACAATGTTTTATACCATCAACCTCTCCCCATTACTTGTTACCAAGTAAGGTTTTATGCTAATAACTATTTTGAGTAGTTACAAATAGTGTCCATTGCCTTTAAGCCTCATTCGTGGCAAAAGTTGCCTGAGATGAAATTATTAATTTTGAGAAGGCAAATACTATACTTTAGGACACTTTATGGGGTAAATTTCTTCATTTGGTATAAGATACGGATCAGCAGCTCACCTTCTGAATATCTCATTATTATTTTATGAATCACAATTCCAGGTCCAAATAAGGCTTCAGTTTGTGATATGTGGAGGATGATATGGCAGGAGAATACCACTAAGATTGTCATGCTCACCAACCTACAAGAAGGAGTCAAGGTAATTTAAGATGCATTGCTGCTGGGACAATAAGCTCACACTTATTTTTCACACCAAAAGTAGATTTGTAGTTGGTACCCTGTCTTTATGCAAGTATAAAGACAGTGGTTTCATAGGAGACTATGATTTTAAACGCGCAGTGACGTAAGCTTTCTGTGTTTTGATTGGTCCGAGGTGACGCTTGGCAGCTGCACCTTGTCCATGAAAATTGATGTGGTGAAAGGTGATTATGGCTTCAATCACGAGCCTCAAAAGTGTGACGTCAGATGTCCAGACTAAACCAAAAGCAGCCGTCGTCCGTTGGTCTTGCGAGGGCGCTATGTAAAGTCAAAGGTCAAACGGGTGCCTGATAAAGAGGGACATTAAACGGTATCTCAGTGCAGTCGGTGCTAGAAAGCGCACATTGCTCATTTATTTTAGCCGGGATGATTCTATTTGGTTTGTTCTATTCCTTTTTAATCTTTTAGGAAAAATGTGAGAAATATTGGCCAGACAAAACAGCACAGTACGGCGATTATGTTGTCACTTTGAAAAAAGAGGAAACACACGCAGACTACATTGTCCGAGACTTCATAATTACTCTAAAATTAGAGGTAATGAATTACATAACTTGTTTATCTTAATCCAACACAAACAGACTTTACAAAGTGTATAACTTCATAAAAATAGCGACCCATAAGTTTGAACTATGCCAGGTGCAGAACCGAAATAAACCATTTTACCACGATCCTTTGCAATCACACTCTCCTACTGTCTATATACACTGTGGACGATGCCGTTTGTTTAAGTTATGCTCCAAATTCTACTTTTAAACACTCTATAGGATGAATTGACCAGACAAGTTCGTCAGTATCATTCCACAACATGGCCCGATACCGCCTTGCCTGATGATCCAATCAAAGTGGTGAACTTTGTCAAAATGGTAAAGTCCAGCTACAACCAAAAGAATGTTGGTCCAATGGTCGTTCATTGCAGGTTGGTACTTATGTGATTACATTTTTATTTTTTATTTTTTTTTTTTTTTTTACAGTTGATTAAAGACCACAGGGGAAACTGATAGGGAGGCAACCGTTATAAAGAAATCACTATGGGATTCCGGTTTAGGTCATTCAGAAGAACTTGGATTCCCGGCAGGATAATCTACATAACCAGGATCCCGGACTTGACCGGGAGCCCCAAAAATCCGCTAAATTCTCCTGGAAGATTTTCCATTTAGGATTTCAGCTCAAAACTAAAAAATTACTGTTTCACAAAAAAATGTAATGATTTGAACAAACTTTAGTCGATGTGAATAGAACAACACTTGATTTCTGTCTGTTGGATGTATTTAGTAATCAAGCAGATGGAAATAGAGTTTAGAGAGGTAAATTAAGCAAGAGAACAGGATCGGGTGCAATTGAAATTTAGGCAGAGACTAAAAAGTATGCATCAATATTATAGTTCATGCATGTAGTTTTTTTTTTTTAGCACTGGAATCGGTCGTACTGGTGTGTTTTTGGTTTTGGACGCCATGTTGGACCAGGCAAAGGCAGAAGATCGAGTCGATATCTGGAACTTTGCTTGCGGCATGCGAGACAAACGGATGAAGATGATTCAATCACCGGTAAATTAGATACTTCAATTTATCTCAGGTCATTTGTTCCGTCTAGTTTCTTCTCGTTTTGTCCAATGTTTTCTTGAATTGTAAAATGATTTTTTTTGTATTAATCAAAACAGGCCCAATATGAGTTTATCTTTGATGTCCTGATTGAGACGTTCCTTTGTGGTGACACCAGCATCAAACCGAAACAGATTACCACCAAGCTGACTGCTTTGAAGAAAGTCACAAAGGGCAGTGGGAAGACAGGACTGCAACTAGAGTTTGAGGTGACAATTCATTTTATTAATTTTATCATTTTTATTTCAGGTTGTTTCATTTCATTGTTTTTGAGGAGACTTGAAATGTACCAACATTTCATTAAAAGTGTTCTTCCCTTGAACTGTGTGTGATAAGCACTGGCAAAGTCGCCATATTAAATGCAATTTTAAACATCTCCCTGCTTAATTTTGTACAAAATCTCCCTGATTACGAATGTATGATGTCATCTCTGACGTAGTCATAAGGTACCTGAAATAAGCATTTAATCTTCACCTAATCATACTACATTGTATATTCAAATCATTATTTCTGTCTTTAATAAACAGACCCTGAATTTGGTCACCAATATTCCGGACCCTGACAAATTTAAAGGAGGTCGGCAAACAGAAAACGTTGAGAAGAACCGATTTCCAGACAAACTACCTGGTGAGGTTTTTGTTCAGTTTATAAATGACTTCTCATGACAAAGCTGTTGTATGTTTCTTAGCAAAATAGATTTTTCTACCAAATTAAAGTTGTAATTGTTCAGCGATCATTTTGAAATAAATGCATTCAGCGGGGGTAAGTTCTTCAACCACACAGTTGCTAATTTAAAGCTTGGTTGAACCAGCTCAAAGCATGCTCTATTTAGGACATCCTTGTTGGATCAAACAGTGAAATTAATAACACCAACATTTTATTTTTCAAGCTGATCAGTTCCGACCTCACTTGATGACATCAGGACAACATGGATCCAACAACTACATCAATGCCTGCTTTCTTAATGTAAGTCATCATACTTCAGTGATTTGTTGAGTTCCTTTTGATAAACCAAACCATCACAGAAATATTTCCATCTAATAGCTCACTGATTCTAAAGTTCATACCAGTACCAATACTCCAGAGAAATATTTCCATCTGAAAGCTCACTGATTCTCAGTTCATACCAGTACCAATCCTACAGAGAAATGTTTCCATCTGAAAACTCACTGTTTTTAAAGTTCATACGACTAGCAACCCTCAAAAGAAATACTTGCATCTGAATTTAAAATTCACTAGTACCTATTTCAATTGCCAAAAACAAAATAATTTATTTAAGTTTTGGGGTTCTGTTTTGCAACTCCTTGAAAAAAGGGTGCACTTTACGTAAAACCTCACTGGACCCGAATTACCTCGGCCGTCATGGATCAACAATTTTTCTGGCAACTTTCTTAATTTACAGAGTCCTAGCTCCAAAGGAAAGTACATTGCTACCCAAATGCCCTTACCCCACACCATCAGTGACATGTGGAGAATGGTCTATGACTACAAGTCAACTTGTATCGTCATGTTGAATACAGTAGACAAAAACGATCCGGTAAGTAGAACATGTACCGTTGCTTGGAAAATCAATTTCGAAAATCGAATTTATTTGATATGAAATATTGTACTTTTAAAAACTGTTTTTATTGTATTTGTAATTTTTTATTTTTCAATTAATTTGAAACGAAGTTAAACCATTAATTATTGTTTACTAAAGCTAAAAGTACACATAAATTGTGTTATTATCTAAAAGTAATTTGTTCATTAATTTGATTAAATTTATCAATATCTCTACTAATTTGTCTTCCTCACAGACATGTGTTGAGTATTGGCCAGAGAGAGACTCTGCATCATATGGCAATCTGACAGTCACTCTACAGTCTACTAATAAAGTGGGACCAAACATCATTATACGCTACCTAGCCCTGGCTGATGATCAGGTACAATGCTAGAATTAATCATTGAAACTAGGGTTGTCTAAGTAGGTCACTGTGGCTGTGACTTTGGCTGTAGCTAATGGTGTTACTTCCCTGGCGGATATACAGAGTACCAGGCCCAGAATTCATATGATTTGATTTCTTGTAAAAACATTCGATTTAAAGCAAACTACTAAAGAGGACGGCACAAATTCATTATGTCCGAGGAGGTAAAAGCCTCTGTTGCAGTTCGTCTTGATTATGGTGTCCCTTCAAACCTTTCCAACAGTTTTAAGATTGTCCATTGTGAAGTGTATAATGTATAATGTCCCTATCTTGAAAATAAAGGACAGTTCACTTCAAGCCTTTACCTGTTTGAAAGGCAGAATCGTTTAACTCACTGACACTATTCCAGGTTGCATAATACATCAATGGTGCCTTGACGTCAATGCCTTACTTGGGGCATACCTACAATGTCATTACAAAATCAAACAACAAGTTTTGTTTGCACTGACTGACTTTCCAATTCCAGAAGTTGTAAGTTTTTGTTTCATACTTGTCATTGATACACAGGAATCCCGTCTGATTTGTCACCTTCAACTACTCAACTGGCCCGTTGGTGGCGTACCATCGTCACCAAAATCCATCGTAGAGTTGGTGACAGCCGTTAAAGAGTGGCAACTCCAGCATAAAGACGACCGAATTATAATTCAGTGCATGTATGATGTTTGGTCTTTTACTTCTGCTAGTTTTCAATAAAAACACAATCCAATAAAACTCTGAAAAATAAATGTTGTAACTTTAAGCTGGCTCATTGTTTTGAATGAAAAGAACAGAGTTTACGTTTTGCGGTTTGTGACAGTAACTTGATAATTTTTCAACTATTTTCAACGTATTTCAGTGAAGATCCAGATATAAATATAAAAAAAGAGAAGAAACATCTCTAAGATTTGCTGTAAGAATATGATAGGATGGTAGAATTGTTTGTGTTTGAAACAGAAGAAATCCCAAAACTTTTACTGTGTACACGACAACTCAAATGATTTTGTGGTTTTTTGTTTGACAGTGACGGTGAGGGCGCTAGTGGAACATTCTGTGCTCTCCTTAACGTCATAGAGAAACTGAATATTGACAATGTGGTGGATGTCTTCCAAGAAGTCAAGAAACTCAGAGTCTCATGTCATAGATTGGTGCAGTCACAGGTAAGCTGAGTTTGGTATCTCAAGGGTTGATACTGCTGTTATGCCGTGCGTTTCAGTAATGTTTAGCCTAAGTAAATGCGTGTAAAGTCTTCATCAAAAAGTGCGCACAACATTTCGTAAAACCTGAATGAAATGATTCTTCATTCAGAGGACTTGAAAATTAAGTTACAAATGAAAAACCAAATATTGCATTTGATATTTTCGTTTTATTTCGTTCAGGAGCAGTACGAGTTGATATACGAGGCCATACGGATGCATCTGGGCGCTGCCGTCGTGTATGCAAACATTTAGACCCCCCCCCCCCGCCCATCAACTTGTGGAAGCCGTTACCAAAACGACCAGTCAAGTAAAGATAGAAAGTGGTCTACTTTATAAGATGGTCAAACTAACTTTTATTGTTGTTATTTAAGGGTGGTAATTGTTTCGACCGATTTTGTTTGAGGTTTTTTTTTCCGTGCTGATGGGCAAGCGGACTCGATTGACAGAAAAGTTCGTTCTGGTCAAGAGGATGTTACACAAATAGTTCTGAAATGTTGCAAATTTACTTCAACCGAATTTTCCCCCATTATTGTTAAGCCCACAGATTGGAAAATGTATACAAATGTTGCACTTTTCCTTTAAAATTTCTTTTAAATTAATAAATTTATTACTGTTTTATGACCGAGTCACATGTGTTTTTTTATGCTGCAGAAATCGGGGGAAAATCATAAAGTGAACGGGTTTTCATTTTAAAACATGTGCCTGAATTGTAGGTTTTTACAGGTTGGTTGTATAATTGTGGTTAAAAATGTTAATCAATTAATACGTACAAATCAAAGGTTTAGATGGGACATCGTAGCAAGAGTCCGGCCATAGTTTTTGGAATAAAATATACTAACTTTTAAACTAATAAATAGGTCATTCAATACTCAGACATTATTCAAACAATTTGTGAACTTAGGCTTTAAGAAGGAAACTAACTACACCCATTCTATAGGGTTGGAAGTTCGAACTCAGCAATATTAGATACTTCTAAAAGTATACTTTGTTCATTTCCTGCTTTTATCCCCATTGAGAACCAATACCACAGACAATGTAAAATGAAAGTTATGCGATTCGTGTCGATCCTTGAGCAGCTGTATTATTTTATAGTAGTCATGCCTATTTTATTTAGTACTTCTTATTATTAAAGTAGGTTATAATGCCATCAATGTATAATACTGCAAATACAATTTGATAAGATCAACTGTAAGCCAAGAGTACTTGAAAGAAAATTATATAAACAGAATCTGAAATAACGTTAAGTTTACTTTATTTTATTATACTCAGACATAAATACATTTACTTTTTGTTTATATTGTAGTCAGAACTTTTCAGAAGGAGGTTAAATATGTACGTTTTATTAGTTTATGGTAATGTTACTTAATAAAATGTAGATGGTTTTTCAGGAATGCTGTCATAGACCTAACAATATTATTTACAAAGAGTCCGAACCTTTTGAGAGATCGATCTATCGGTTGTTCAAGCAGTGCCAAATTGCATGAAGCTGATAAGCAGAAAATACTGCTACGAACATTTTAAACAAAATATTGAAAGTCTCCCAGTGTCTTGAAAAGATATTAAATATATTTGTTCGAACAATTAAAGATTAATTTTTTATTTTCAGATGCCTTGAATTCTAGACCTCAGCTAAGGTCTCTTATTCAATTCAAATATTTTAGTGAGAAATTACTCTTTTTTCTCAAACAATATGTTAGTTCACCATGTTTTATACTAACAACAGCTCTCCATTCCTCATTACCAAGTAGGTTTTTATGCTAATAATTATTTTGAGTAATTACCAATAGTGTCCAGTGCCTTTAACCATTTAATTCTTGTCTTATATAAATGTGGATAATTAAAACTAATATGTGAAAATTTAATATCTTACAGGTGGTAGAATGTTTTATTTACTGGGAAATTTTGAGCCGTTATGAAGAATACTCCACTATTGGAATAAGAAGCTATTCCGACAGTAACATTTCTCAAATTCAAATTTTTGGGGATACAATGTGAAATATTTCCACACAACCATATGGAGTGATAGTAATGTTTACATTTTTATAAATTTGTTTCAACAAAACCTCAACAAAATGGAGTAGTTGGTATGACACAGACACTGCTCTATTACTGCAAGGGTCATGGGTTCCAATCCCACCCGAGTAATATGCCTGTGATTTTTCTCACAGAACTCGGGTAAGTACAGAGTATACAGTGCTAACAGACATCAGTGTATATGGGTAAAAACCTAAAATGAATATGAAAATACAAATTATATAGAATTAAAGGTACATGGACACAAATTCAAGGAAACAAGATAACCCTGACACTCATGGACGACCCCAGTATGATGAGCAGCTGACCGAGAGTATCAAGATTATCATATTCAAGAAACTGGTTACCAAACAAAACTGTTTTGACACGATCACAAATTTGTTTTATACCAAAGTTGAGAGTCTGCGTATGTCAGAGTTTAATTTCTGTCTGAAAGAAGGATAAATGATGCGGTTATTCAGAAATACATGTTTTCAAGTCACATTCCAAAAACTAGTACAAATAAGAAAACTGTAAACAATGTAAACATAGAGGCCTACTGCCACGTTGCAATAATTCAAGAAATGATTTTTGAATAACTTGGTGTATCTCAACATGTGCATAAAACAATAACCCTGTGAACATTGGAGCTCACCAAGTGAGAATACTGGTCTTTGACAATATTACCAAAGTTGTCCAGTGTCTTTAAAAAGCCTTATTGATTAAACTTTAAAGACACTGGACACTATTGGTAATTGTCTCAGACCAGTCTTTTCACTTGGTGTATCTCAACATGATTATGCATAAATAACAAACTTGTGAAAATTTGAACTCAATTGGTCGTCAAAGTTGCGAGAAAATAATGGAAGAAGAAAACACCCTTGACGTACAAGTTGTATGCTTTCTTTCAGATGCCTTGAATTGAGACCTCAGCCGAGGTCTCGAATTCAATTAAAATATTATACTTCTTTTCTCCAAAACTATGTTTCTCACAATGTTTTTCATTATCAACAGCTCTCCATTGCTCACTACCAAGTAAGTTTTTATGCTTACAATTATTTTGATTAATTACCAATAGTGTTCAGTGTCTTTAAATGAGCTAAGGGTCTTTTCCAAACCTCGTCATGGGCTCTGGCTGCGGCTTGCCAGCTCTGTTTGAGTTAGCTCAAGCCTGAAGCCAAAGCCGGAGCCCAAGCCGAGGTTTGGAAAAGGCCCTTAGCTTTGAATGACATCGTACAGTCAATAGGGCGCCCTCATGGTCCAGCTGAGTTCACTTGAATAGTTCGCCTTGTGTGCAGAATCATCTGGCTAGACTCGACGCAGTCCTCCTTCAGCTGGTTGCACAGTCCAAAAAGTTCTTCAGCATCTGCATCAAAGTGTCGCAAAAACTGTGGGAGAGAATTTTTAATTTTTGATTACAAACAAACCATTGTTATGAATTTGTTAAGGGCTCCTAGGCACTGGCCAGGTTGGGTAATAGTTTAAAACCAGTGTTTTCACTTGGTGTTGTCAAACATTTTGCATAAAAATAACAATAATCTGCAACAATTTGGGCTCAGTTGGTCATCAAAGCAAAAACACCCATGCTGCACAAATTTTGATTGCTTACAGATTTCTGAGAAAGCAGAAGGCCTCTGAGAAAGCAGAAGGCCTGAAGTCTTTCTCAGATTCAAATATTTTAGTGAGAAGTAGAAACTACCTCTTTCGCAAAAACTTTTACTTCAGAGGGAGTTATTTCTCATGTTGTATACTTTCAAAAGCTCTCAATTGCTTGTATCACCATTAATTTTGTGTTATGCTCGTATACATTTTGATTATAAATAGACCATGTGAGCTATGTTTACAATAAGTGTGGCCTTGTTCATTCTTTGGCTAGTCCTGGCAGGCAAGAAACTGCACTGGTCATATGGGAAAGTTGAAATTTTGTGCCATAATTTCCACACATAAATCCAAGAGTTATAAAAGTAAACCTGGACAAGTTTTGAGATGTGCCCCTTTTTATCATATCAAAAGTTGATGAAAATTGGACAGTGCAGTCTCCATAAAATACAAGATTTTATGTTTCCTTCCATTGGGCTGTGTACCGTGCCTGCAGGAAGCCTATGCTTGGTAGTGGCTCTTTTGTAAACATTTCAGATAAATTATCCTAAGGAATAGTCAAGAGAGACTGTCATCCAACCCAGATCACAAAAATCCTTCATCTGCAAGCATGACGCAGTCAAACAGCACTTCTGACAAATTTTACAGAGCAGTGATTTGTTTAGCCGTTGTTCTTCTTCGTTAAAAAATGAAGCTCCAGTTTTAATGAAGACGCCACATATTGGATGGCTGTTTTTTTTTTAAGAATGAAAACTAAACTAAGAATGAATGTGCATTCAAAGTTTGAAGATTTCAACCTTCAATGGTGATTGATTTGGGGTCCCCTTCATCTCTTACCAAAACTTGGAGATAAATGTCAAAGAAAATGTTAAAGGGACACGTTGCCTTTGATTGGGCGAGTTGGTCGTTTCATAACAAACAGGTTTCAAACGCTTATCAACGACCAACTCAAACAAATCCAAAGCAACGTGTCCCTTAACAAATCTTTTCAAAGTTTCTTACCATGCGGTCTGTTGTTGACTTGTTGATGTTTCCTTCACCATGCCTGTTGCAACAACTCCAGCTGTAGGCTACTCACCACTGCATACAAGACTCGACTGAAAATAAAGAAAACAAAACTAGGGGTGAGAGTCATTGCCATCAAAAAGGCCTGAAACTGGGTTACAAATTCTAAGGTTTGTTTGAAATGACGGCATTTCCACCTTTTGGTAAACCAATGAGTTATAGATTTAGAGGAGCTTTTTGAACAGTGTCCGCAGCACTAGAGAATTAGATCAAACAGCAGGATTTCTTTATAATGGAAAAAATACTGTCTGGTTTTCTTCACTAGGTCAACATAAAAAGTCTGAATTCAAATAAAAGACTGAGAATCTCATCCTAGACCAGCTCTTGACCATTTAATGGTTACTCTGCATTGATAGTTCTAAGACAAGCTGAACATTGTTTCAAGAATGAGCCATTGTTCTTATTTGCAGAAACACACATGATACTTTTAACTCTTATAATTTATTTTGATGATGGCTAACTCGCTGGTAGATTGGTTGTAAGTCATGGGTTTAATGACTCACAAATAGTAAACAAACAAAAAATTGCTGATAATGTAACCATAAAAGTAGACTATGTTCTAATCCAACATTATTGAGGTTCTTTTCAAGATGTTCAAAAATTACTGTATATTTCTCAAAGCTTTTTTGTTCAAATTAACTGGAAAGATCCTTTGTTTGTTTGTTTGTTTGTTTGTTTGTTTGTATGTTTGTTTGTTTGTTTGTTTGTTTGTTTGTTTGTTTGTTTGTATGAATGATCTTTCCATCAAGGAAACTCAGCAAACTCCCACAAAGGGATATAAACACCAATCTGGCAACAACCATTCTCTCTCATACAAACATTGGTTTAATGTCTATGAATTTTGAGTTGCACAAATCAAGAAATTGTGATTTATCAGTAACTAGACGACAATATTTATTCTAGTCATTGTGAAATTGGTTGTTAGCATGGGGATTCGAACCCACAACCTCGTGATTGCAAGTCCTGCAGTCTAACCACTGGACCCCGGTGACGACAATACTTATTCTAGTCATTGTGAAATCAGTGGTTAGCCTGATAGGATTCGAACCCACAACCTCGTGATTACAAGTCCTGCAGTCTAACCACTTGACCACGGTG
The DNA here is from genome assembly GCF_032118995.1 of Asterias amurensis. Classification (NCBI taxonomy): domain Eukaryota; kingdom Metazoa; phylum Echinodermata; class Asteroidea; order Forcipulatida; family Asteriidae; genus Asterias; species Asterias amurensis. The sequence continues at coordinate 1,824,751 of NC_092660.1, forward strand.
ACCAGAAAGACTATCATGCAGTGGTCAAATCAAGTCAAGTTACCTTAAGATTACCTTGATACCAAAACTGTCACCAGCTACTTGTTCCAGAGTTGTCAGCAATGCGCACAATCACCTCTTGCCACATTCTCTTCAGAAGAATGGACTGTGAAAAACAAAAGCAGATTAAATAGCCTGTGGAGTGAAAGTTAGGAGCTGCAGAGGAAAAGTTAGTGGCTGTGGAGGGAATCGTTAGTTTGCTTTTAAACTTACCCAATACTTAACCTTCTGATAAATCAGTTACTTAAAAACTGAATGGTCCTTTGCTCTTGTTCTGTCTTCATTGTCATATGAACTTGCGGGAAGATCACCTTGGCTGAAGATGTGAAGACTAGCTCGCCATGTTCAGAACAAACTGCATAGCTGGAAGAAAATCATTAAAAACAATGTTAGCGTTTGACACAATAGTAAGCTTAAGTGGGGTTCTGATACCTTACCAAACTGTTCTCATCGGTGTCCAAGAGATGCTACCATCAAGGCACAATAACTTCTGTGGGAAAAACAAAAACAAAGTTAAAGCCAGTCGATAAAACGTAAAAAGCTGCAGGTGGAGGGAAAGGTTGTTAGAAGCTGTGGAAATAAAAGGTTGTTAGAAGCTGTGGAGTAAAACGGTTGTTAGAAGCTGTGGAGATAAAAGGTTGTTAGAAGCTGTGGAGTAAAACGGTTGTTAGAAGCTGTGGAGATAAAAGGTTGTTAGAAGCTGTGGAGTAAAACGGTTGTTAGAAGCTGTGGAGATAAATGGTTGTTAGAAGCTGTGGAGTAAAACGGTTGTTAGAAGCTGTGGAGTTAAACGGTTGTTAATCTTTTATACTTATCCTGATACTTAACCTGTTGACCTCTATAGCGACCTCTAACGACCTCTGGTCATCATGCATCAAGGACATCAAATGAAGACTCATCATCGTCTGCCCAAGTTCAGTCTTGAACCTCACATCTTGCCTCTGAACCTCCTAGAAGGGTGAAGGGGTTAGTCTTCTATCTAGGCCAACACTATTATAATATCTAGGCCAATGCTATCTTACCACCCATACAAACCTAGGCATCACTGGTGTCCTCTTGCTCATGGCTGGTCACTCTGCATCCTGAATGAGAAGACACTTCTTGATTCTTGCTCCCTTTCTTCTTTCTCTTCTTGCCTCTTTTTGGTCTCCTTCTTTTTTTTAAATTTCCCTACTCGCGTTTTTTTGTTAGAGCGCTCGCAAGTGGAATTAGTGGCATGGGGAAATTATTCCCAACTTAAATAGATTTTCAGTTTTGCAGAACTAAATTATTTTACAGTTTTCTACTTATAAATACATTATGTTTTAAACATTTTGTTTTTATTGTTTCATTCTAATTTGAAATGTAAGGGACTTGGTGTCATTTTTATACTAAGTTATAATTACTACATTCAGAATTCGATGTAATGTTGACATCAGGATTAAATAATAATTTAGTCTGTCTAAATTATTAATTTAATACTCCTCAATCAAACATTGATCATCAAATGAATGCAGATTCGTGGCTTGGTGTATTCTGAAGAGGAGTATTTATAATACTTTGTTTGTGAGATTAACTTGGGTTTTGTGCCTAAAGTGCAAAAGTACCCTTGGCAGAAATTTTGTTCTAAGGGAAAGTTTACGAATCCAACCGTATTTCATTTTTGTTTATCTACTTTGAAAAACCTGATACCATCATAGGGATTACAAAATTTAAGTTAAAGTGGTGTTTGGAACTTTTCCTTAATAAATAATGAGACGCTAGATTAACAAAATCATGACAATTAGGATCCGAACATGACAACTGGTGACTTGAAGTCTCAACCCGACGGAAATTTCCTGATGGACTAGTCTTCTAATTAAAAAAGCATCATTGGCTTCGACCAATATGCACACAGGAAACAGCCCAAGACAGTGTGACATCACCTTGAAAAAGCTCTACATGACAGGGACAACATCAACAAGTTTGTAGAGCATCTTGGAGTGGGGGTTGGGATTACAAAAGGGAGGGACTCTGCAAGAGAACGGGTTAGATCTTCCTCTACCTTTCGCCGTCTTCTTACTCCTCTCTTGGTCTTGTCTCCATTTAGACAAACTTGGGGTATCCGACCTCCTTTATTTTTTATTTCAATATTCGAATGGCTGTGCCAGCTCCCCCCCCCCCCCTCCCATTTGTAACATCGATTTTGTTTAGATTGCCAAACCACAAAGTAAAACGTTTCTTTTAAAAACACACTGGTGTTTCCATTGCCCCCCCCCCCCAAAAAAAAAAAAAAAATGTACCCTGTTTTTGGTACTGGTGAAGTGACATAAATAGTAGATGAGGATATTGGATGAATTGAGTCTGCATGGTCTTTGAGGTTTTATTTGAAAACTGGTCGGTCGGATACAGCAATTTGCCCCTACCTTGGTCCATTGGTGTCCTCTTGCTTCTAGATCCACAGACAACCACACAATCCATAGACAACTGCATCTCTCCTTCTGCTGAATGCGGGAGCTGTTCACCAGCTGGTACCGCCACTCTCAATGCCTCACAAGTCGTTGGTTCCCTCGTCTTGGTCCACTCCCAGTAATAAGCAGCAGGTTGTTATCTTTGGAGCCACTGAAGGGACAAATCAAACAAAATTGAAAGGTAAATATAAAATATTAAAATTATTTCCTTCCACGAAAAATAATATTTTGATCCTTCAAAATACAGTTTTGTTCGCAAAAACGATGCATTCCTTTGTTCCCTAAATTTTTTTTTAACCTAGAGCAAGGGAAAAAAAAAATTCCGGTCATCAATGCATCATATCTAGGACACTGTGGAACTGGATCCAGTTATTAACTCTTTCAGTTTTATCTTTTCAAATGAATCTACGTAAAAAAAAAATTACTTGATTAAAGTTTAAAATCAGTACAACATTGTAATAATTTGAATTAATTTTCAAGTCATTACATCATTGCAATAAGGAGTTGGGCTACGACTATTAAATGTTTTCATTGTTTAAGCTCATTCAACTGGAACCAGTCAACATTTGGTTTCTCTTAAATAAAAATCTGCAATTCTTCAATTTAGTTTAAAAACATCCAAGTCTAAAGTCGTTTATTAAGGTCACAATGCTCAACACTGTAACAATCTTCAACAAATCTTTTTATGTTCTGAAATACATTGTAAGTGACAATAGAGGGCGGTATACAAGATGAGTGGTGTACTCCACTCTAAACATCTTTCTTTTTTCTTTATTTTTTCCCTTTTTTATGTCAAATGTTCAATGTTGAAATGTTCAGTCATTGTCAGATTGTATGATTAATTCAACAAGGGCTTTAATAATTATTCACTATTCAGGTATTTTTTATGTGAAACTTTCGGGTTTTGCCGAGAGACAACGATGTGACAGGATGAAAATTTTACATAATATTAAATCGTGCGGTACCCCGCTGCTGACTAAAACTTCGAACTGCCTCTGGCTACTGCCGCTGCATATCGGTGGTGTATAGTTTGTATGACAATGCTCTTGAATGAATTGCAAGGGTCGTAAATTGGGCTCGAATCCCGCCCGAGTATTATAAGGCATAATGCCTGTGATTTGTTTTTCTTCTAAAATTTATATGAATGACAACGACTTTAGCTGTTGAATAATAGTTATTTAATTATCAGTAGGGCCTACCTGTTTCTTTTTATGTGCTCCGTTGTTGCCCACTGCTGCTTCAACGTTGAATATTTACTTGGAGAAAACAACCCCCGAATGACATAGTTCTGAGTCAGGGTTGCAAAAAGGGTGGGCAATTTTCTCAAACATTTCACCAGCAAGTTAAGAAAATTCGTCTAGAATTGTGAGCTGTGTTCATGCGACATCATTTTTAGCGTTGTTCCGTCGCCGCCCAGTCAGTCGCGTGCTCCAATGTCCACTAGGCATGTGGGATGTCGAGTTGACCGAACGGTCGAGTTGACCGACGGACGAGTTGTCTAAACACTTTAGGCTCGAAAAGTGAATTTTGTGTTAATTTTTCTGCAGCTTTGTGGACCGATAGATACTTTATTCTGACGAATGAAAGCTCCAGCTGGAGTAGGTTCTACTTATGACAAATTTTGCCCGTTAAGTTCATCAAAAGCGGGAGGTCCGAATCCCGTCGAGGAGCGCGTGTCCAGTCCGTGGTGGTCCCGTCGAAGTCCAGGCGCAGAAAGAAAGCCATGTGGTGTGCAATCACGTGCTTCGAATTATAGCGCCAAAAGCAGCCTAGATTTACATACAGTGCTCAGAAACCCAATAGGTTGCCGTATGCAACTGCAATGACTTTAAGATGCTCCGCCCATTCTTCCTGTAGTTTGCATATTAAACATTCTTCTTATATAACCGGTTCTTTCCAGTATTTTATGCTGTCTGTTGTCGCTATGCTGAAAATGATGGCAAGAGCTATTCCAACAGCTTTACCCAACGCACTATTCTGTTTTAAAGCTTAGTCAAGTTTAATAATAACACTTATTAACAGTGTTTGTGCGCAAAAAGGTGGTGGTAGGCGGCTGAGAAGTCTGAAGTTCACAATTAGAAATCCAGACTCACTTTTTACCCCATTCCAAGCGTGATTTTAAGAGGCAATCAGTGGGAACGAAACTATGAAGCAGAGGGGTGGGGAGAGATAGCTACATGGAACACTGATTCTTATGTCTAAAAGTGTCCGAGATTTTGGGGTGGGTAAGGCGGGCGGGAGGAGGGTATATATATTTAACCTCTTGTTCGGAAGTAATTTTCTCGGCTTTTATGCATTAAATTAATGACAGTGAAATATAGCAAATGAGTACAAATACCTTGTTACTATAATCAATGATAAACTTAACTGGAATAAACTGCTATATGCAACAATGTTTTTCCTTCGAAGCTGAAGCAATTCAATGTTGACAGTGACGATTTTACATTTATTTTATCAATCTGTAATTAACTTTTGACGTGTATGGTTCACTTTCAAAGAAAAGTATGGAATTGAGCGCGCCCGGGTAAAGTAAAGGGCTCAGCGCTCGGTAGGTCACCTTGCCAACTTTAACATTTTCTGAACATGCAATATCTAAGAATGATTTTAATGGATCCGGCCTTACACTTTGGCTGATTTAGGTTTTCTCGGTCAATTTCGTTGACTGAGCAGCCACACACTTCATGCGTTCAAATTAAAGCCATTTTGCCTGTCCCGTTGTTACTGCGTTTCAAATTTAACCCGGTAGCATTCGATTTCGCGCGAGAAAGTAGCCTGGTGGTTAAATTGGCTGCTCATTTGCTGAAATTAACTGTTGTTCATTTGACCGCAAAGTTGTTTTGTAAATTTGCATACCTTGCTCAGCTCACTCCTTGCTGGTCAAAGGGGGCGCTCTTCACTCACCACGGTCCGTCGTCTTGCACTCTTCTTCAGCTTCATGGTACACATTAGGCAACATTTAAATTAAAGGTTTTCGATTAAACTACATTTTAAACGTTAACTTATTGTTCTTATAGGAGCGAAGATATTAAAAGGAAGATACTAGTTTGGAAAATCACTCATAATGCCTTTGGTTATAGAAGCCTCTAACAACAGCTCCCGAGTGTAAACAGCATTTTGAGGATAATTTTACTTAAGTAATGTGGTTTAAGTTTTTATCCCTAAATGTGTTAGCATAGCTGGGAAGCGTTACTGACAGTAACGCCTCTCATATTATTCCAAATACTGATTATTACTGTGTAAGGCACATTCGATCCAGACTTTCGGCAATCTCATCGTGGAACCACTTAATTGAAATTAAATTTTCAAAGGTTAGTTTAGTGCAAAAAATAGTTAACTTTTTTTGCATCGGTCCATTTTATTGGTAAGTTGTTTGCAACAGCTAATTTTATTTTTTCAGGTTAGTTTATTATATTTGTATTTATATAGGATTAAAACAATCATTTGATCTTAAAAAAAAACAAAGGTATAATTTGCCTTTACCGAAAGAACAATTCAGTGTTTCAAAGTTGTTCAGTTGCTTTGATGTAAAGGTTGAAAATTTGAGATAAACCGAAAAGGTACTTCACAGATAAAGATTTACATTAAACTTACACAGTTTGAAGACAATGACAGTCGAAAGATTCCCTTAAAATATTACTTGCTGAGGTGCAGTAGTTTTTGAGAATTTGAGTAAAACAATGTCAGGAAAATCATTTTCGTCTCGGTTTTAGCAGATGGGTTCTCCCATCACAGGCTTTCACTTTCACAGTTATTTAAAGTTTTGTTTTAAGTTTTGCCTGCGCCAACTTTATACTTCATGGGCTCGGCAAGCTTAAACTTTTACTTATTATTGTTTAGTTGATTATTTTGAAAGTGCTACTATTCATGTGTTTATTTTAAAGATCTGACCAGGAATTAATTTTCTTATATAACCTTGGATTTCATGCTTGTGTTTCTACATAAATTGGATTTTAATTAGTTTGTATTTCTTGTTGATTTATTTACACATATTTTAAAGATATTTCGCCCTAAAATGCAACAAGGCTATATGATTATTAATCAAATTTGGCTTGAAAATGCACAAGACCTTATGTTTTTTATCAAATTCTGCCCTAAAATGCAACATGCCTTGCATTTTTATCAAGTGTTGCTCTAATAGGCACAACAAATATTAAGGCTCTTGTCTTGCTTTTTTATATAAAAAATGCTCTAAAATGCACGTAAAAACAAAAAGGCTATAGCCTTGCATTTTTTTTTTTCAAATCATAAGGCTTGCATTGTTATCAAATTTTGCCCCAAATGTACAAAAAAATCACAAGGCTATAGCATCTTTGTCAGAGTTTGGCTAAAATCAGATACAATCACAAGGGGTAAGAATATTGTTGTACACGTAGTCCACTTTTGTTTATATTAATATAATAATGATACAACAAAAAGATTAGGAAATGCTGCTGGTTTTTGGATAAAGCTTTTAAGTTTATTGTATTCAAACAGGACGGAACAGTCTTCTTTGTTTTTATATACATATTTTGTGAAATAGTTATAAAGAAATTAAACAAAAAATAACACATTTTTTGGAAAGAAATTTCATTCAGGCTATTTCCATTCGGTACAATTATTGAGAGAAGTTCAACAGTAAGGCAAATATATTCTTAAAATAGAATTGTTACGGACGGATCGTAAAAAGGCAGAAACCCCACCCAACCTGGTTTTGAAAAAAAGAAACCCCACCCCAGCCTGGTTTTAAAGACAGAAACCCCACCCAAACTTGGTTTCAAAGGCAGAAACCCCACCCAATCTGGTTTCTTGTGCTAAACCATCATCTAAACATTTCTATGGACGATTTTAATTGAACAAAGGATAAATTTCATAAACCTAACCATAATGTTGCATTAAACAAAATATCAGAAATTTGCATGGATTGATCGGACGGAGGTGAAGATTGAAATCCTGCATAATAACAACAACCCCAACCCAACCCTAGTTAAGATCTCACCCCTAACCACCATGCGTGCAATAAAATATAAACTGAAATATTTATTGAGTTTGACTACAAAATAAGTTCATAACCCCTCATCCTAACCAACCCTATTTCTAACCCTCTGATATTAAGTCAGATATTAAGGCATTTTGTGAATTATTGTCATTGAGGTGTAATTATTGCAATTAAGAGTATAAAATCAAACTAGTTAATTAACACATTTATCTAAATAGGAAGACGATAAATACATTATTTTGATTTTTGCATGAAATTTACCCGTTCTAATTATTCCCCAAAATATTAAATAATAATCTTGTAAATATTGTTTTTAAAATGTTTATTAAGAGGCACATATTAATTGATTCAATTCAATAGAAATATTAATGCTACAATGCAATGATGCATAACAAGTTTATGTACAAAATACACTTTTTAATATAATTTATTTACAATGTGTACATCATACCATCAGGGCCCAATCTTATGGCTCTATGGGCAAACCTTTTTTGTTTTCCCTTCATGAAGTAGTGCCTTGTGATTATGAACCGTTTAAAATGAATCACTCATTAAAACAGTTGCAAGAATGAAATCATATTCGCAGTTTTGTATGAATGAAGACGACAGCCTAATTTTGTTTTGTCTCACATATTATTTTTTTTTAGTATTGACCCAATTCACCTGACATCATCATCAGAATAATCTTGGATGCACCATTTTGGTGGTGGTCAATGTCACTGTTTGTTATTCAGTGAAGTGGGCAATTTAGGGAACAAGGCGTTTACATGTAAACCTATTGACCACCAAAATGGTGAGCATGGCACAGTCACCGCGTGTGACGTGCGTGCAAGGGGTCAATACAGACTCTGAAACAACAGTTTGAAAAATTGTGCAGTTTCAAACACAGTTTTTACAAGTGTTAACAAGATAGGTCACTTCATCGGACCAGTGACCGAATGTATTAAAAACCATTTTGTTGAGAAGAAAAATGAAACAAAACAAAATTTGGAGGTGACTTCAGTGGAATGTTTATCGCTCATATGCATCATGCTAAACCACTAAAAATCAAGTGAGTAGGCGGGACTTGTGTGATTCGACTGAAAGGGTTCCATCATGGAAGGAAATCTTACCAGACAGGCATAAAAGTGTAACTACTGAGCCAGAACTGGCGGCAATCTGCCTCCGGAGGGCGGTCTCTGCACAGCCATCTGCTCTGCTTCCATCAGCTGCGTCCGTAGCTTCCGTATCTCGCCACGTTGCATGTCGATGATGCGTACGTTCTCGTCGTGCTTGCCCTCGCGGCTGGAGAGGCTGGCGTTCATGGAGAAGGCCGACTCGGCTTGCTGCTCGAGGTTCTTATTCTTCTTGTTGATTCCGAGGGCCGCCTCGAGATCGTGGACTTGGGTACGGGCGATCTTCAGCTCCCGGCGGAGATCGTTGATTTCTTTGATCAAGGACACATTTTCCTGTGGGAAGGAGATGAAAGATTAAATTTACTTTTGCGACGCAAAAAAATAAAACAAGCCAAGTACCTTGGGGAAGGGTTACAACGATAACAAAATTTAAACTTATAATACAACAAAGAAGGAGAGGTAACCATGATGAACAAAATGTTAAATTATGTTTGGGTTACCTTTACCATAAAAGCAGAGAATTATGTACTTCGCAACACAATTCATAATGGTTTTATCCTGAGAGCTTTTCCATAAGGAAAATAAATGTCATTCGAAGACTTTGACCAATGGTATCATACAATTTCTTTCTTATTACATTAATAACGATAAAAATAATGGAAGATGCGCTAATAATTTTACCTGCATGATCCTGACGTTATCTGCTCTGTGAATCTCAGTGTCCTTGGTGAGTTTCTTACGTAGCGAGGCAACGCTCTGCTCAAGATGTTTACGCTGTCTGCTGTATTCTCGCTGTATGTCAGCATCCACACTGGCAGATTCAACCTATCAATCAATCAATCAATCCATCAATTAATTAATCAATCAATCAATCAATCAATCAATCAAGCAATCAAGCAATCAAGCAATCAGAAGACATTTTTATAGCGCCAAAATCAACAAAAAATATTCAAGACACTCAAGACAGTCACATGAAATTAACTTATAGCAAAACTTTTAAAACAGACGCATCCACCGATAGGGAGTGCCCAAGGCGCCTACAATATTACAATGAAATAATCTACAAATTTATACATGGAAAATGATGATTATATTATTACAATGAGCGAGAAAAAGCCGGAGATATCAAATGGGTTTTAAGCTGAGCTTGAAAGTACTAAAGGAACGAGATGAATGACTATGCAATTTGTAATTACAATTCACTTGATATCATTTCCTACAAGGAAATCCAGGGGAATGAAAAAACCTCCTGCTCTAAATATATAAAATTTGATTCTACAAAATGGCGGATGGTGTTTAGTATTAAAAGCTACTTACTGTATCATCCCACGACCTTTGCAACTCTAGAGCAGTATCTTACCAACTAGACCACCATAAATGGTGACCCAGTCTAGTTGGTAAGATACTGCTCTAAATATATAAAATTTGATTCTACAAAATGGCGGACGGTGTTTAGTATTAACTGCTACTTACTGTATCATCTTGGACGTGTTTAGCATACAACTGTTTGATGCACTCTTTTAGCTTCTTGGGTTCCTGAATGTATGCCACACAGTTGTGAAGATCAGTCTTGAAACGGCGGCAGACTGCCTCTGTGTCTCTGACCTGAAAAGTTCATGAAAGATTGACATTAGGCATTGACCTCATTTTGAGTAATCCCCAGAAGTGTCCAGGGGTCGATTTCACAAAGAGTTAGGACAAGTCTTATCTCGAGTTAGGACCAGTTACTCGTCCTAACTTAGGACTATCCATGTAATTTGAATATCTCCTAGGACTAGTCCTAAGTTAGGACTACTCCTAACTCTTTGTGAAATCGACCCCAGTGCCTCTAAACTACTCTCTACAGTAATACATCTTCAGCTTTATATAGTCTTACAATGAGATATATGTAAACTAAAATACTGTTTCTAAGCCCCCCTCCCCTTCTTTTTTTGTTTTATCTTTATCGACCACCAAGTACAATGGAGAGCTGGAACGATGAGCTGTGGTACCAATCGGGTAACCCAGCGGTGGTTATATTTTTTACTATTGTTAACATACATTGTATACTTTTTCAGTATCTGCCCTTTCTATGGTTCACCTTTTTAAATTTCTATTAAGGCCTGCTCTTTCTCTATTGTACCGTTTAAACCATTTTTAAATTTAGTATTCTCTATTAATTTTTTTTCTTCTTTTCAAAAAGAGGCCACAGGAATTTCCCATGCATGGACAATAAAGTTTTATTGTATTGTATTGTAAGTGTTAAGCATTTAATCATAATAATAAACATAACATAACATGTCAATTGAAATTTATAAGGCGCTATTCCATCAAGATCATAGCGCACTAAAAAGAAATTAACATGGACAAAGGCGAGTCTTAAGGACTTTTTGAAAAGCAGACAGAGTATTAGATTCCCTAATGGCAGTTGGGAGATTGTTCCAAATCACTAGCACAGCCACACTGAAAGCCTTTTGACCTATGACTTTGTTTGCTCGGGGCACATTCAAGCGAGTGATGTCCAGTGTGGACTGAAGAAATCGTAGGAGTGTAATGTGACAGTAAAGTGGTAATGAGGTGTAAGTTTTGTTAAAGCATTTAAAAACAGGTATCAATCATTCACCATTGACTGTTATTAGTGGTTTACTAAAAAAAAAAATTCAAACTTGGCAGCCAGAATTTCGTTTAAAATACATACAGAGCATAAGAAACACCCTCTTATACCTTCTGTCTCTCCATGTGCATTTCTTTCTCCGTTGCCTTCAGCTTCAATCTCAGCTCAGTAATGTTCAATTCCAGCTGAGTATTCTGTTTGTGGAATCTCTCCAGCTCGCTCTCCATCTGTCCACAATCAAGAAAGGAATTATTATTTTAATAATAATAAAAATAGTAATAATTTATTTTTATATAGCACTTTATCACAGCTCGAAGGGCGTCTCAAAGCGCTTCCAACATTATTACCCCTGGTCACTGGGCCTTAAAGATAGTGGACACTATTGGTAATTGTCAAAGACCAGTCTTCTCACTTGGTGTATCTCAACATATGCATGAAATAACAAACCTGTGAAAATTTGAGCTCGATCAGTCGTCGAAGTTGCGAGATAACTATAACAGAAAAAACACCCTTGTCACACGAAGGTGTGTGCTTTCAGATGGTTGATTTCAAGACCTCAAACTCTAAACTTGAGGTCTCGAAATCAAATTCGTGAAAAATTACTTCTTTCTCGAAAACGTCTTTGACAATTACCAAATGCATCCAGTGCCTTTAAATGAGGCATCCATGGGATCTTTACCAGAACTATATAATACAAGTTAAGAAGCATCTAAGATGCTTAGCATACCTCTTGAATCTGCTCTTTCATAGCCTTGATGTCGTTCTCTCTGGGCTCAATCTGCTTCTTCAGTTCCTTGATCTTGTAGTCGAGAACAAACTTAAACTTCTCCAGTTCCTGGTTCTTCTTTTTCAAGTCATAAATTCTCTTTTCCTGTAAGTGAAAAATAAAAACAGTAATAAATAAAATTTGCATTCGTGGACGAACTATATTCGAACTGCCCCTAGCTACCAAGCAATCTCTGTGGTCTAGTTTTGGTAAGACACTGCTCTAGAATTGCAAGGGTTGTGGGTTTGAATCCCACCCGAGTAACATGCCTGTGATATTTTTCACAGGACTCGGGAAAGTACTGAGTATACAGTACTAACACACATTGGTGTACAGTGTACATGAGTAAACCCAAAATTAATAATGAAAAAGTTATCATGTAGATTTTATTATTGCTTTTCTACTTGGCCTCTTGACGCCTTACTTTTTATTTATTTTGTTTGTCGGACGATGAGTTCTCATCAACAAAATTTAATTAATCAAAGTTGTTATGGGTTTGGTATCAGCTCAGAACTTTGTCATCGTGCAGTTTGTATGAAATTCATTTGCATAATTTAAAACTCCTAATAATGGAGTTTTCACTGATCAAGAATGTTTTGTAGGATTTGAAACTTTGCATGGTGGAAATACAACATGGAAAGGTTTGCGGTAACACCATGTAATGACTATTTCTAAACTCATTTAGAGATAGTCATTACATGGTGTTACCGCAAACCTTTCCGTAAAGAAAGCTTTGCTTGGCTGGTTATCTGCTGAATGACTATAGGCAAATTTTTATATAAAAAAAGGTAGCAGAAGAATCTTGCGGTTTACTACTTCATCAAAAATAAAATTACGTCGCCAATTAGAAAGATTGAAGAAGAAAAAAAGATCCTCTTTTTTCTCACCTTATCTTGGATGGTTTCATCTCTTTCTTGGATCTCCTTCTTGAGTCCGTAGATGTCTTTCTCGAGTGACTTGATAACTCCTTGGAGCTTAGTCTGCTCATTCTGTAACTTCTTAATCTCATCTTTGTGATCCTCAATCTCCTTCTGAAGGCTAGTGAACTAAAAGGGATTAATAAAGGATTAAAAGAGATTAATAAAACAATCTAAATAATTATAGTGGTATATAGCACTGATCACATCCATCACTCAGTGAAGCTCATGTTGTGTCAACATTATTACTAGGATTGGGCGACTAGTGAAGTTTACTACTCGACTAGTCCCCCCCCCCTTCAAATAGTTGCAACTTTTTTGTTATTCCCAAGATTCATTGCTGCATATTGTTTGCTGCAGGCGCAATATATAGCAAAATTCATGCTGACAGTATTGAAGGATTGTGTCACTGATGTCTGATTATATTTCTTAAGTAAATTTTGCTGTCATGAATTGTCGTGAGCGACACAATTGGTTTACCAGGCAGGTAGTCACAACTATTTTTGTAGTAGTCAAGTCAACTGTTGCAAAATATATTTGCTGCGAACTTGTGACGCAAAAAATTGATATCGCATTCAAATTTGCAGTATGAACCAGGCCCTAAGCCACCACTACTTGAGTCCATGGCACTTAATCGCTCAATCACAACATGCCATACAACCATCATGTGCAACCAAAATATGGTCAAATTAGGTGAGGGTGAAGCAAATTTTTGCATCACAGAGCTGTTTTCACAGCAAATACTTCTCAAGAGTTGAGAACATAATATACCCAGAAAGTAGATACGCACATGGTGTTAGCGCAAACCTAACATTAATTGATACCTCACCATGCAATGCCTCAAAAATCCCATATAAATAAATGAAATATTCAAGTGAATATCTAACCTTTTTCCTCATGATGCCCGTCTCCCCTTTGAGTCTCATGTTCGCTTCCTTCTCATCTCGGAGTCTCCTCTCGTATTTGTTCTTGATGTCTAGAATCTCCCGATCAGCGTCTTCCTCGATCTGTTTCTTGGTCTCTTCGTACTCTCTCATCTGTTGTCTTGACTCATCATGGGCCTGGAGAATACAAGAAAATAATTGTTAGCATAAAAACTTATAAGGGCGCGATTCAGCCTCTTTTAATGAACCAAGCAAGGCATGCTGTAGGAGTAAGGCATGGTGATGAGATCAAAAAGCATTTGGAAAATAAATTAATCAAATCCTTTCATTTCCAAATTTTGCATGAATACACCACTTTCCCATTGGCACCTATATCAGGGTCATCAGTACAAGCCTTATTTTATAGAGGTTTCTAGATGGCCCTCTGCTCAATATATTTTTTTCCCCTGTCCAAGCCAATAATTTATGACTATTGATAACTGAGTGAAAATTAATATATAAAAAAATAAAATAAATAAAAAACCCAAAACAATCCCTGCCAAAATGCTTGTGCAACCCATTCACAATGATATAATAAACATTCCCTGTCCACTTCCCCTGTGACAATAAACATTTTCTCCACCATCCCTCCACTCAACGTTGATGGGAGCACCGAAGACCCCGCAACGAGAGCCAATATGAAAGAGGGCAGTGGTGCAGGAGGCCCTAATGAGAGTTTTGTTATGGTTTTTGTTGGCGTATTTCCACTGGTAGTGCCTACCTGATCAAGGAGTGTAGTCTTCTCCTGGAGTTTGGTCTCGTAATACTCAGTCAGCTCCTCGAGGGCTTGCTCCTTGGATTCCTCTGTCTCAGCCAGCTGCCTCTCATAGTCTTCTTGCATCTTCTGACTCTTAGACTGGAGCTCTTGGTACTTCTCATACTCTATCATCAACTTCTGGTTGTTTGCCGATTCTGCAAGTGTAAGGTATGGAAAGTAGAATAAAGGCTGCCTATGGCTTTCGTATTATACATAGCATACAGATCATGGCCCAATTTCCACGGCTGAAATTGCGTGGTTTTCCTTACACGCTGTGAACTCATACTCCATGAACTCAAACGGGTCGCAATTTATGGAGTCAAAGTATTGACTCTACAAAATTGCTGACCGTGTTAGTTCGCAAAGTAAAAGAAAAACCACGCAACTTCAAGCCATATTTGTGTGGATTGTTTTATTCTACTTTTAAAACTTGCTTTCTAACCATTAATGGCCCGATCCAAGGCAACATGTCCCTGACATTATACTTATGATTCTATAGATTAAAATGTGTAAATGAAAGGCAGCAATAAAAATGTATGTGAAAATGTGTAAAAAAAAAAAGGGTAAATTATACCAGTACTGTAGTAAGATTTATTTCAAGAAGATTTTGTCAATGACTCACCAAGATCTTGGAGCTCCTTGTTCTGTTTCTCCATCTGCTCAGCGACTTCCTCCTCATGCTTAGCCTCCTCCTTGTCCTTCTCTGTCTTCAGGACCTGATTCTTGGTCTTCAAGGACTCCATCTCCTGGATGAACTTCTCTGTCAGTTCCTTGATCCTCTCGTTGTAGTTCATGTCCTTCAGACGGAGCTGGTACTCGTTCTCCATCTTAAGCTCTTCCACACGCTGCTTCAGCTCAGCCATCACAGTGTTCTGATGAAGTTGGTAAAGAGAAATTGTTAAGTTGGTTGTCTGCTCCCAGAGGTAAAAACAGCTGCTTACTTTATTAAGCGACAATTATTTGATTGAAAGGATGTTCTATCTTTCTTTGAGATTACATGGAAGTTGGCCCTTGAGCTTAGTGAGTTAAGCACAGCTTATCTTTGATTGAAACCAACAATCTACCCATGGCCAAGCTCTGGTGTTTTTGTTCAGCTGTGCTTGGGTCGAGTCCCAGTAGAACACTTGTGTCCCTGAGCAAGACACTTAACTATAGGTGCATTCGTTTAGCTTTCCTGGGTCTACCCCGGTACGTTCGAATAGCTTTGAGGGGTTCAGCCCGCAGTGCCCTGCTTGTGGAGTGGGTCACTTGGGGGTGACCTGAGGTGCATGCCGTCACAACGAGAGGGCGAGTGTGATCGTTCAATTAGCTCTTGTCAGGGGCTTACCCGGGTGAGCACTGCGGGGTAGACCCAGGGAATCTAAACGAACGCACCCTATAATTGCTTCTCTCCACCCAGGTGTAAATGGGTATCAGGCAGAGATTGTTCTTGTGACTTAGATTAGTAGCTCATATTTGTTGCACAGTTTACAGGCTGTACACTCCCCAGGGAGCTGAGATGGTTTAAGGAATGAGTTAAATGGAACAGTGACCAGGGCTGAATTTCATAAAGCTGTTAAGCAAAATAAATTGCCTGACAAAATTCTTTAATAAATAAGTGAGATACCAGTTCCAACAATGTCAATTTTAAGAAAATTTGGCTTGTTAACCAGTTTCTGTTAAGGAAGATTTTTCTGTGCTTAGCAGATTTGTTTGCTTACAGGCTTTTATGAAATAGGAATTGCTTTGAGGAGCCCTTCAAGTGTGTAAAGCAACTCTTATTATTATTATTATCCCTTACCTTTTCCTCCAGATCTGACTTGGTGATGAGGATCTCCTCAGCATAGCCAACCTCCTTGTCCCTCTTAAGGCCACGCCCTTCCTTATCGCTAATCTTCCAGATCATGAGTACAGCATCCTCGGATGTAGTGATGAGGTACTGGTCATCGTAAGTGATTCGCATCTACAAATAAAAAGTAATACAAATAAAATAAAGAATGAAGTTTGCACATCAAAATGTTCACTTCAAACATTTGTCCTCAAAAATGGTGGCATACGAGTGGTTAGTTTTTAAATTAAGATGAAAATTACAAAATAAGGTCAGAGGAAATAGAGAAAAAAAAAAAAAAAAAAAAAAAAGAAGCAAGCAAGAGTTTTGACAGGATTTAAATTCCTACCTTAGTAACAGCTGCTCCATGGCCCATGTGTTCCTGCCATTCCCCAGGTACAGTCAGAGGAAACTTAAGGGAGCGCAGAGTACCAGTGTTGGTACCGGCAAACAGCATACGTCCACTGTGTGACATCACCACCTGGGTCAACGTTGTTTCCTGTGCATCAACATCACGCAAAATCTAGACAGAAAAAAAAACAGACAACGAAGTGTTTCGAAATGTTCTCAGATTCACCCATAACATCCCGATTCCCCTTCAGAAGTGGGCTAAAGTGACAACCACTTCACAGGCAGGCATACCCGTCTTATCTAAGCCCAAACATAATCGGGTGAAGTGACATTAGAGTGAAGAATTGAGGTCACCTAAAGGTACGCCAAGTGAGTAAGTTCATTAGAAGGACACCTAGTTCAACTTTTTGAACTAAGTTTTATTTTTTACAAAACGTACTATGTATCGAGTGTTTTCCCTTTCCTATTAGAAACAAATTCACAAGCATCTTGGATTCAGATCCAAAAACTTAACCATTCTTTAGCTGACCACTAGACCACCACATTTTTCCAGCCTGGCAAGATAATGGAAAAAAAATCCTCAAAGCTCCAAAAGAACTTACCTGTGAGTCTGAAATCTCTTTCAGGGTGCGATCCGAGCCCACAGCAAAAGTGGTCTTGCCGTCCGGCGTGGATGTGACGCATGAATAACTGCAAGACTTGAGGACGCTCTCCCCTTCTCGCTTCCCAGAGTAGGCATTCCACTCGTAGACAGCTCCATCCATACCACAGGAGATGATCTTGCTGTCATCTGCGCTCCAAACAACTGAGCGCACCTGTGCCAAGAGAAAATACTTTCATTTTTAAACATGGTACTAAAATTTTATGATGAGTCAAAATAGTCAACCTTTAGTGCACACTCGAACTTGCTAAAATTTGCCTGTAAAAGTTGCATCGTGTGTTAATTAGAGAAGTATAATTATTCCATTCTGTGCAAGCATCCCCTTTTAGGTTGGTATACTTTAAGGATCTTGGATTTAAGATTACCTTTCCGTTGTGACCCTTCAAGTTGCTGACATTCTCAAATGTTGTCGAGGAGTAAATCTGGATCACGTTTCCATGGACCGCAGCAAAGACATGCCCACCATTGCTGAATGAACACTGTGAATTAAAGACAAAGAATATCAAAATTAAGATTCATATTGAACTGCCTAAAAAAAATGTTTCAATGGGTTTGGTCCGGCTAGAACGTACTGCTTTGGTCAGACAATGTCTATATGTGACCCTAGTTAGTTAATTAGTTTTGTTTGTCTGTGAACATGATGAACATGCTACCAACGGACACGGTCTGTGTGCACACATACATTCATTCAACGCCTGACCGCACCACGTCTAGTCCCTAGTATGATCGAAATACAGCAATTCAGTTTGTAGTATGTCCTTTTCATTTTAAATACATTGCCACTCCATCTAATTGCAGGGTGGGATGGTCGCTCGAAAATTTTGAGCAGGCTCAAAATTCTGGCGCACCATTCCAATCAAACCTTTCCCAGCCCGTCCATGGAGTTTGTAACAGACTGTAAAAAATTGCTACAACGTCCACTCCGTTTGGACACAGTTTAAGCCTGTTCGGCTATACTTTTCAGGACATAGTGAGAAATGAGTTCGGTGTGATGGGGGTTTACGCCTCTCTTAATATTGATGCATAAGTACATCACAACTCTAACCCAAAACGAGGCCATAGGCGCAGCCACTGCAAGTGGTGGCGGACGTGCGCCTATGGCCTTATTTTGGGTAAGAATTATGATGTCATGCATGAATATTAAGAGAGACGTATAAGAAGGAAACTACTCGATCTTTTTACCTCTCTGCAGCCCCTGATAGTGAACTCCTTAAAGGTTCGTATGTCATCAATAAGGAGATTCATCAGACGGAGTTTATCACTGAAGCCAACGAGAACGTAAAGACCTGAAGGATGTAAGGCGATGCTGTACGCCTCCTCCTGGAACTCTTTGTGTAATTCCAAAGCACTGAAGGAAAAAAAAAATAAAGTAAAAATTGTTACAGGGGTATTTTAATATAAATATGTATCGTCGTTGTCCTATAAATCATGGCTGACCCTTTGTGACCCCAATTATAATGGAGTTCCACTTCTGCCTATCCGGTGCAGATCGATATGCAACATTTATTGATAAGCCTTTGAGTTCTTTGATTCCGTCTGTCCAATAAAGTTTTTGACGGCCACGTGAGCAACTACCTTCAACCTCAGGGAGTGAAGTATTGAAGCTTGTACTTCACACTGAAATAGGGAATGTCTCAAAAGCTGGAACAGCGGGAACATAGCTCTAGCTACCGGGCAATCTTGGTGGTCTAGTTGGTAAGACACTGCTCTAGAAATGCAAAGGTCGTGGGTTTGAATACCAATCGCCTGTGATTTTTTCTCACAGAGCTCGGGAAAGTACGGAATAAGTGTAAAACCAAACTTAAAATTCAGATAATAAGATAAGATAAGATAAGAACTTTTTTATCCCACAATGGGGATAATAAAACTGGCCTTGATTCAAACAGTACAAACAAAAACACTAAAAATTGTATAACAATAAACAGACAGTAAAAAAAGACCGTATAAACAGACAGTATACAATACAATATTCTGTGCTTCAACTTTCCTCGATGGATTTCCAAGGTACTAGCTTTGAAAAGTGACAAGCTTCTGTTTTGTAAGACAAAGTAAAACAATACCCTGCAAGATCAAAATTTAATAAAATGATGCACTTGAAATTATTCTTTATACTTACGTTGTCTCGTAGTTCCAGATACGTACAGTCCGGTCGATTGAGCATGTGGCTATGAGAGGTTTTCTAGCGCAGACATCAAGACCAGTTATCATGTTGTAATGGAATGGTTGGGCCAACAGCTCAAAGGTTGCTGAGTCACCTTGCTGTTTAGACCAACAAGAGATTTTATTAACATTATCACATTGTGACAAAAAAGGTCCGAGCCAGATCATTTGCCTTTGTTTTGTAAAGAAATTTGAAACAAGCATGGCCGACAATAACAAACTATTTTCTTGCTTATAAGCAGGCCCCAATTTCACGGCTCTGCTTATACTGCCCAATTCTGCACTTACAATCACCATTCTCTGCTTACGTGCAAGCGCCGAAGTTCTGCACTAGTAAGTGTGGAACGCCAAGTAACGTGGAGTAGGCACGCACATAAGCCAAAATTTCCAGCTAACCCATGAAATAAGCTTGGCGTAAGCACAGAATTCACTGCTTCCGTAAGCGTCAATTATGTGCTTACGGTAAGCAGAGCAATGAAATTGGGCCCTCTTCTATGCAGTTGGGTCTAGATTTGATTGAGAGTTTCATGAGACACGTTATTACCTTGCCAAGATCAGCACTGGATAACGTCATGCAATAGAGCTGGTTGGTGATCGTGCTAGCGACGAGCGTTTCTTCAGAAGGACTGACGGTTAACATCTTAATCTGATGAGCCTCGGCCCGGCTTGGGTCTCCTCCAAGAACATCGTAAGGAATCTGTTGTGAAGAGTGAATGAAGGAATGGAGAACTCACTCTTGTGTCCTTATACACGGGACCAATAGCTTGACCAAGCATCAAGGGCCAGTCACACTGCAGTGTTAACGAAAACAGTAAGGATCACGACCAAAGAGAACGCATTCTATTGGTTGAATTGCTCCGCGCAAAATACGCGCACGCTTATTCAACCAATCGAGGGCGTGCATTGTTAATGTGATCGCTATCGTGTTCATTATCGCTGCAGAGTGACTGGCCCTTTCAGGTTAAGTGTCTTGCTTAATGACACAAGTGTCACGACTGGGACTCGAACCCACACTCTGCTGATGACACACAGTTGTCACGACTGGGACTCAAACCCACACTCTGCTGATGACACACAGGTATCACGACTGGGACTCAAACCCACACTCTTCTGATGACACACAGGTATCACGACTGGGACTCAAACCCACACTCTTCTGACCAGAGCTTGAGACCGGTGGTCTGAACCGCTAGGCAATAACACGCCACAACTAACCTTTATTTCTCTGGTCTTCTTGTAGAAGTCTTTATCTTCTGTCTTCTCATACAGATGTACAATTCCTTTACCACCGGAGCAAGCGAAGCCCTTGGAGTACGCTACGATTGCACCCACAGAGGGTGGGCCTGAACTAGCCGGTTCCCCTTCAGATATGCTACCCATGGCATTCCTGTATAATCGGACAACCAAACACAAAAACACAATCATTAAACAGGTTACCCTGCGTCTTTAACTTAAAGTCTGCCTAAGTTAGTCTATATGTAATGTTAATATTGTATAGATATATTGCACTTTCTTTTGTACTTGTATTTATATTTTGCTTGTACAGCGCCATGAGCGTCATGCCTGACAGACCTGAGCGCTCTATAAGAGACCACTATTATTATTATTAATATTATTATTACTTTAATAATAATAATCATAATCATAATAACAATACTTGAAAGTATTGTTTGAAGCTTTGCATGGTGTGGAGATATAAGAACATTTATAAATAAATAGTAAACTTGTGGGTACAATCATGTGTAAATCTCTTTTGTTTGAGTGTCGACTCTGAGAAGAGCCTGTTTGGTCTCGACGCTTCGAACAGCATACCGCCGGGCAAAACCTTTGTGTTTTGGCAGCCAGCTAGAATGACATATACAGTGTTTTGTCAACAGAGGGCAGTTTGAATGTAACATAGGTCACATCGTCTATAGTTTCTTCCTATTTTTTATTATAATTGTTACCTACCTCTCTGAATCCTTGCTCTGAGCAGACACCATGACGGCCAGCTCATTCTTCAACTCTCCGGCTTCAAACAGAAGAAGTTTAGCATTATCCGTTCCGACGATGACCCTCTCGTCCGACACCCAGGCGTGGGAGAGGAAATTCTGCGGCTCCATCTTCTGGAAAGCAAACTGCTTGAGGTTCCCTTCGCTGTAGCGGTACAACTTAAAGATGCCGTTGCCGACAACGCATACTTGAGTGTTGTCTTGTGGGTTGAATGAGACCTGTTAAAACGCAAACATTATCAGTTTAGCAAGGGAACACACAAAAAAACAAATTTTCTACCGGCATGTTTGGCAATGCTTCAAAATGACGTAACTTTTAAAAAAAAAATTATTTGTTGAGTTTCTTATCTAAAGTGACATGAGAACAATCACATGAAACCAATTTCAAGAAATCTCAATTTAGGTTTACACATAACTTTGTAAGGATTGATGACTAGAGCAAGCTAGTCAAACTGTTGAAACCTGTTAGAAGCTAAAGTAGTAGCCCCGGCCGATTTTCTACCTTCTGTCCCGGTAGTAATTAATAAGCAGGACAGTTCTTTTAAGAACTAAGAAATCTCCTGAATTCCAAAAATGTACGTTGCAATAGTAGAATATAAAGCAAGACAAATTCTCAAAAGAACATAATCTACCCAGCAAGTAGATACACACATGGTGTCCGCAAACCAAATATATATCGATACCTCACCACGCAACATTGCCTTAAATCCCATATAAAATGACATACCTGGTACACGTCATTGTTTGTAGCATTTGTAGTCTTAGTGACGGCCATGACTTTGGACTTCTCCCACGTCCAGTACACCAGAGTCCAGTCTGGTTTCCCGCCCTGCGCAATCAGATACTTGGAGTCGGGAGAAAACGCCATACTGACAATCTCGTTTGACTGGATATCCGTCGAGCTCAGAACCTTTCGTCTCCTCAGGGAGTGAAGGTCGTATATTGTGACGGTGGCCTTCTCCGCTCCTTTCTCAGCCACGGCGACATAACGTCGATTAGGACTCACGCACATGGATGTTGTGCCCAGAGTTTTGTCCGATCCAGGGATGAATTTCTGGGATTTTTGGTCGATGTTGTATAGGATTGTGTTTGCACCGGATGGATAAACAATGGTCTGTTCATCGACGTAGTTGATGTTGCCAGTGATCTCACCTTTGAGACCAAAGACATGTTTCATCTGAGCTATGGCAATCGCCATCTTGACCTGAAGTTAAAAAAAAGAAAAGCATTAGTTAGAAATCATCAAATAGATAGGTGATACAAAGTTACTTAAAATCTTGACATTGTTGTTCCGTTTTTTAACAGCTTATTCTCTTTTTCACTTTTTAAAAAACGTTATAAGTTTTTATAAAGAGTAAATGAGACTGAAGAGTCAGAACTTAATTATACTTTTATTAAGAACTAGGTTTAGAAATAACAAGGTATGATGGTTGAAAATGCAGTTTAAATTGCCCCACATCATTACAAATCTTAATGTAAGAACTTAACAAATATTTTAACTGGACATCACCTTTCAGCATAATTTTATTCAGAACGAGTGTCCCGTTCCTATAAAAAAAACTTAATTAAAATTATCTTAAATTAAAAAGATAATCAAAGAGTTTTTCGGAAAAGGTCCGGTTAAATTGAACTTATTATAGGTAAAACTAGAATGGATTATTATCTGATTTGACCCATGTTTGGGGGTGTGATTGAGGGAAATTTGTGATGAATAAAAAAATAAAAATGAATAATAATAAAGAAATCTATTCTGTTTCTGGGGCCTATTTAGTATTTTTCCTTTCAAAAATGTTAGCTCTTCTTGTTGTCATCAAACATGTCAAGTAAGCCTGACGAATTTTAAAAATTTATACCTTTTACGCAAAGATATTGAAAAATATTGAACAATTTATTAAATAAAGTTACAATGAAAAATACAGTTTGCAAGTGTCGGAAATACATGCTCATAGACCAACACAACGTACAGTTAACCCGATTCGTCGTAATTAAAATTAGACAAAAAACAATGCAAGTTTTTGGGGACCTGAATTCTGAAAATTCACAGACAATATTTTGAACCGATGTTATATTATGAAAAATGAATATCTTACCTTTTATTTCACTTCCGGCCAATGTTCTATTTTGTCTCAGTATCTTTTTATTATGAATTTTTCAATCCGACGATTTGTTGACGATCTTCACAGCCCGGAAATCTTGGTCCCCATATTGATATCGTTGTCATGTCAACATCCACTTGCACGCAGGTCACCGTTCAAATAAACCTCGCCTCCACTATTCTATTCGCACGCGACGTCTGGGAACCAGATTTGGTCCCAGGTCGTACAGTGTTCGACGGCTGTTTCCAGCGGCAGTTTTTTGTAAGTTCGCAATCAAGAAACATGCAGGGGCACCAGTTCACGCTCAACTTTGGGTCACCTGACCCGATCAGGCTGTTCCATTTATTGAACTTACTGCTTATTATAGTGCGGCTTATACACTATAAACATAATAATAATTTGTTTTTTTAAATGATTTATCTCTAATGATTGTTTCTGATTGATCAAAAATATAGATTATATAACCTCTGACATGTTTACAAAAGAGCCACAAAGCCTGGACTTCCTTTAGGCAGTTTGTACACTAGCCAAAACTAAAATAATTGTGCTTATAATAGGCCCAACTCTTATTCTGAAGAAAAAGGAGCACTTCTCAAACATTGCTAAGCTTTTACTCTTTTAAATCTGTTGAGTTTATGTCTAAATTATCACCCATAAGGCTAGTGTAGCACCTTGCCTGCCAGAAAGGCACGGGTCTCTTTTTAAACAAACATTTTTGCACAAAAGCTTTACTATTTTGTTTGGCCTTTTCACTGTTGTGTAAAAAACAAAACGGCAATGTACATGTATACCCAATGGTTTCTGTGTCTAGTGGTAAAAAGAAAGAAAAATGCCACCAGTACAAAAATTGTTGAAACAAAAACCCATATCTCACTTAAAGTAATATTAAAGCTTTTATTATCTTGTATTTACAAAAAATAGAACTACTCAAATGATGTTTGAAAAAGTCGCAATCTAATGAATTTAATTCGGAAAAGATGTAACATTTGCATTTGGGGAGGGGGGATGAGACTTGGGAATAAACCCTTGTCGCGTTAATGCTTCTTAAATTCAAATTTTGGGGGAGAAAAAGAAATATATTTTTCAATAACCAGATTGCTTCGAGGTGAACAGTTTTCTCAGAATGCATTTCCTATCCAAAGCTGCCGTTATGTTTATACAATGTAGCTTTAATAGCAATTTATTTTCAGAGCGTTACCAAACGTATACAGACCCTTTAAGAAGGGATTAGATATGGCACTTTTCTCACTGATAATTTTACTTTAAAAATATTAATTTTATATTCTGTAATTGTTTGCATGCATTGCAGAACACGCACAATCTAGGGCTTTATGTCTCAACCGGGACAAAGCAATAGGGTTAAGTGTCTTGCCTAGGACACAAGCGTCAAGACCAGGACTCGAACCCACACTCTGTTGGTCAGAAACGTCAGAGCTAGAGACCAGTGTGCTTGACCAAAATAAAAATTATAGCAAAAACAGGGCTTTTCGTAACAGAGCTAGAGATCAGTGTGCTTGACCAAAATAAAAATTATAGAGAAAATCTACAGCTAACATATGCAGGTCCATCCTTCACAGAGCTTCCAACATTTGCATATTGCAATCAGGGAGATTTTGTAGAAAAATCAGGGAGATAATTAGAATTACATTTCAACATAAGAGTAAGAAGTTTCCATAATCAGGGGATATTCAAACTTGTTCTTCAGAGCCTGGAAAGATTGGTTTACTTGCAGGGAACTTTCTGCAGAATCAGGGAGAGTTGGCACTTGGCAGCTCTCCCTCCATTCTCCCCTAATCTGCAATTTCGAGCACATCCCCTTTCCCCCTCGCTCTCTCTTTGTCTGTCTGTTTTCCTCAGCAGTCTAAACAGTATGGAGTTGTTCATTTCATAGTAACGAAACGACTTTCAAATTCATCGATACTCACAGGAAGGTTTGTCTTTTCATCGTAGTCCGCCCACTCCTGGAACAAAAGTCACAAAAAAGTTAACGGTAAAGAAAATACGTTGAAGGCTATGGAAAATATAACTTAATTAAAGAACAAAGTAAAATCTTAACTCATGATTATATTGGTTTTTGTTATTTTTAATCGCTGGATATGAACTGTGCTAGTCTTGTTCAT
This sequence comes from Asterias amurensis, assembly GCF_032118995.1. Taxonomy (NCBI): domain Eukaryota; kingdom Metazoa; phylum Echinodermata; class Asteroidea; order Forcipulatida; family Asteriidae; genus Asterias; species Asterias amurensis. The sequence goes on from NC_092660.1 coordinate 1,850,451, forward strand.
AACCAATATCTCACTAACTTTTTCTGTCAGATCAACTTCGAATTGTGTCGTTGAATCTGCTCCTTTCGCCTGAAATCCCACCTGACACAAACAAAAATGAAACAGTCAAGTTAATTAAGAGCAAGTACAGCAATGATTGAAAAATGTTACTATTATCAACATTTGATGCGATAGGTAGGGTCATAAATTGTTAATGTTTTTTTGTCAACAAAAAGTTGATGTATTGACAACAAATATCAAGAAAGATGCAATAAAAGTGTTTCGTCTGAATACAGGGTCTACAGACAGCAACAAAACCTGTCATTGTATTTTCACAAGAACATCCAATCCATCCATGTTAATGCAGGAATAAATTATCAGAGTCAAATGATTTTATTGATTACTATGATCACTGAGGGGCATTTTAGACAAAATAATTTTGCAGAATGCTTTAGTTGAAAAAAATTTGCAGGATGCTTTCTACCATTACCATCTTAGTAACAAGTAAGCTTTGGGATAGAAGTTATAACATTTATTTATTTTTTTAAGGGGGGGGGGGAGCAGGGGGTCATTAGTCCAAAGTAAGATCCTACCAATGCCTGGAATTTCATCTTGAAAGGGCACTTCCATTGGGAAACCTTAAGGCCAATAGAAAAAATTTGAAGGGACACAAAAGCCATGACCAGGGGCAAGGGAGACCATGTCCTTCGTAGCCTGTATGTAATTCCAGGGGTGGATTTCACAAAGAGTTAAGACTAATCTTATCTCGAGTAACTCTTCTTAACTTAGGTCTGTACATACAATTTTAATATCTCCTAGGTAGGACTAGTCCTAACTCTTTGTGAAATCGACCCCAGGCCCTGCCTACCTTAAACAAATTCTTGGACACAGTGAAAAGTTAATTATTCTTAGGTTTATAAGACTGAAATCAAATTACCCTTGGTGAGAAGTCCACCGGTTCCATTCCTCTACATTCAAAACCAATTATCGTCTTGAACTTATTGCTGTCTTCTGCATTATACGCTTTGTATGAATCCTTTAATATATCTTCAGAAAAAAATGGGAGGAAACAATTTCCAAATAAGTATACATTTTAAAGGGAGGCTCATAGATTTGTCACCGTAAGACTGGTTTACAGGCAAAATGACAAAGATACAATAAAAGTCATAATGAGTGCGTACGACTAGTTTCCCTGTGTCGACCCCGCGGTGCTCACTTGGGTGAGCCCCTGACAAGAGCTAATCGAATGATCACTCATCCTCTCGTGGTGACATCATGCACCTCGGGCTAGCCCCAAGTGACCCGTTTCACAAGCAGGGCACTTGGGGCTGACCAGAGTGAGCCCCTGAAATTACATCAAAGCTATTCAAACAGACCGGGGGCAGATCGGGCCGACCCGGGAAGCTAATCAAACCCACCCATAGTGAAAGATTCAGCTATAAACAACACAGCAAGAAACTGAATGTCAAAACTATCCATGCTTATAGCGAGGTGACAGCAGGTACAAACCGCATCACTGGCCTTAGCATTCATGAACAGACACTAAGCCTCAGAAATCTAAGAGACGAGTCAAGCATGAATCGTTTCTGAGATTCAATTGTTTTCATAAACATTTGAATTCCTCACCTTATTGAGACAGTTGCTATGTGACATGATTCGGGGCAAGCTTTTGAGTAGTTACACAATTCTGAATCAGGTTTTGTTCATCTTGAGGTTGCATTGCGAAGGATTGCCCCAAACTATTTGACACAGCAACTTGTCTCTATAGTCTGAGGAATTCAAATGTAAGCGGTACATTGTGACTAAACAAGTCATTGTACCAGACATTATTCAAATCTAACTTGCAAATGGCTTATTCAGTCTCTTTAACATCCCAACTGACCGATGTGATTTTCCCGGCTGCACATTTTGCACTTTGACACCATGCTTGCTGACCCCCGACCTCCTTTAGTTGGTGTACTCTCCTGTGTTAAAAAAAGCAATACACAAGAAAAAAAAGTACATAAATTTTAAGTAGGGGCAATCCATTACCAGAACAACTCCACCCACAAACTCCAGAAAAAGGGGGCAGGAAACAAACAAATGAGTCTCAGTCAAGACATGTGTGTCCTTAAGCAAGACACTATTCCACGATGCTTCGTCCTTCGGATGGGACATAAGGTTGTTGGTCCTGTGTGTTGTGTAACACATGAAAAAGAACCAAGCTCATTATTGTAAAGAGAAGGGGTTCGCCCTGATGTTCCTGGTTTGATTGGCTGCATTTTGCGCCACAGCACCTTGTAAACCATTATGGTGCTATGTTAACGGAGTAGGTCTCATAATTCAAACATAGTTCCACACACCTTGCAGGAAAATACTGAATGTTGAAGCGCCTTGAGTGTCACTGAGTGACGGATATGAGTGCAATCCGAAGGTTGTTGGTTCAAATACCCCTCTGGTCAATATTCTTTGTTCGACCCGAAGAGAAAAAAAATATGTGTACTGAGGACAAAATCTGTTGCACAAAACAAACAGGCATAATACCCAACAAACAGACCAACAAACAGACTATCAGACAAAAACCTACAAAAAAAAAACAATACAAGGTCTTTACTTACAGTGAGTGTTAAATATTGCCATGATTCTGTAACTGTTCCACAGTTTGAACATTTTATCTGAAATAAAAAGAAAACAGCAAACAATACCATTACAAACAGTTATAACATTGAAGAACATGAAAAACGAAACAAAAAAACAAACATGTGATATCCCTAAGAGACTCGTTTTTATGCAAAACAAAGGGGTGTGTGGTGTAATCTTACGCCAAATATGCCAGAAAACACCTAGGCAAACCCCTTTATTTGTGACGAGTGTAACATTGGAGCAATTGAAAAAGAAAAAGAAAAAAAAGCGATATCCCTAAGAGTACGACACCCAATTTTAGCAAGGGTTTGTGCAATCTACAGCCACCGATGCCTGAAAGCACTGAGGCAAACCCATTTTACTAGTGATGAGTGTCACTGCGTTCTTATTTAAATGACTTGCACAACACACTTTTAGAACTTTACATCTCGTCAGAAGGATGAGGCAATAATGGACTTGGTTTCTTGCTTAAAGGCATTGACACTGTTGGTTATTACTCAAAATAACTGTTGGCAAAAAAAAACTTACTTGGTAGCTAGTAATGAGCTAAAACACTGGAGTATAAAATATTGGAGTATAAACGAATGGAGTACAAAACATTATGAGAAATGGCTCTCTCTGAAGTAACATAGTTTTTGAGAAAGAGGTAATTTCTCACCCAAGTATTAAAAGACTTCAGGTCTGAAGCCTTTTTCAGGCATCTGAAAGCACACAAATTTCTACAACAACGATGTTTTTTTCTTTCATAATATCCTCTTGCAACTTTAATTACCAAATGAGTCAAAAATTTCACAGTTTGTTATTTTATGTGTACATTGTATGTTGGGATACACCAAGTGAAAATAATGGCCTGTGGCCATTACCAATTGTGTCCAATGTCTTTAAGAACTTAGGCCTAAGTGTCAAGACCAGTACTCGGTCCCACACTTTGATGACACACTCTGATGATAGGAAACACCAAAGCTATGTGCGCTAGACCTTGTCTACTTGGCTGCGACATGCCACATGCCATTTTGTGTTTTTATAAAAAAGAAAAGGAAAAGAAAAGTATTCCTTGTTCCTTACCTTGACATACCATCGGAAGTCTTCCCCATCTGGTTGTAAATTTGTTACATTCTCAAGATTGGCTTTAATCTGAAGCCCAATTTTCTGAAAAAAAAAATTTGTGTAAAGAACATAATTCATTAATTTTGGTCTACACCCATGTGTTAGCACTGTATACTCAGTATACAGTCTCAGTAAAATTGCTGAGACTGATTGCAAATAATCTCGATGAAGTGATTTGATTGGCTGGAAGTTCAATTAGACTGGAGCCCCAACACATGATGTCATCAAAGTTGGGTAGTTTTGTCAGACTTTATTGCCACATTTATCTGAACCTGTAAGGATTTACAAGTTTCAAATTATTATTTTTATTTGTTCGTTGCTTGTTGCTCATAGAAAACCTTTAAATTTGCAACTATGAAAAGTTTTTTTTTTAAATTTAGCTGCTTGTCAGAAAAATAAAGCCTTACCATTGGGAAGACATGACTGGATTTACCCATACCCATATAACCTCTAACTATGCAGCTGTTTAAGTAGGTAGCTGAACACAAGTTAAAAGTTTTAATTATTTGCGTAATATTTACTCATTGTAACTTCACATAAACAGGCACAAACCAAACCTACCACCATGGTTTTGAGTTTAGGATTCTTCTCACAGTAGCAACATGTATACACAGAGCTGGTTTGATCTGCAGGAAGAAAGCTAGCTGTGAGTAGAACATAGATCTGTAGATAAAAGAGATTCGAAACTATTATACAATTAAATATTAATAATAATGAATGAAAATTTAATATTATTTATAGCACCAGTACCGGGTATCCAAAAATTAAAGGAACACTTTGCCTTGGTTCGGTCGAGTTGGTCCTTGAAAAGCGTGAGTAACCGTTTGATATAAAACGCATATGGGTAGAAAGATGTTGTAAAACCTCGCAATTTCGAGGCAAATTTGTGTGGATCATTGTATTCTACTTTTAAAACATCTTTCCAACCATATATGCATTTTGTAAAAAACGGTTACAAACGCTTTTTATAGACCAACTTGTCCGATCCCAGGCAACGTGTTACACTATCACAACACACCTCTTGCTTGTTGTCGTTCTGTATTCTGGTTGGCTGAAACACGGTCATATGGGGTGAACTATGGTCTAGTGATCGCCACATTTTGCGGGAATAGTGCCCGCCAGGCACTAATCTTTGAAAATAGTGCCTCTAGCAGCGCCCTCTCTTGACTTGAACTAAATAATAGTACAGGCTTTATCAATATGAAATTTCTCGACTCTACCACCAATGGTCTACCCTCCGTCAGGGACTATTTCTACCTCCATGCTCAGTCAGTAGGAGGCAGACCGGACTCCTCAGTGGTACATGATAGAGAAAGGTCTACCACTTCCAGCCCAGACATGCCAGGGCTAGCTAGTCTACCATGCATGATTGACATGATTGATGACCACTGATCTGATGACCATACAGTACACCCATGATAAGACTAGTTTAGAAGTGTGGTCAAAGTGCAAAAAAGGGATGCACACGGACTTGTTGCAGCTCACCTGCTGTGTGCATGGTGAGTGAACGAAATTTGACAGCATAAGGGATGAGGGTCGTGTGCACTGTGTCAGTGTGTAGTGTACGAATTCGTGTGCATGCACAAGCAGTACACGTATCGATTCCTACGTGTGCAGTGAGATAGACACTCACTTCGACGACAACTAACAGTGCAAAGTTTTCCGATGAAAATGCACAGAAGTAAGTATCTTTTATTCAAACCATTGGTATCCGAGTGACTGCTCGTATGAGTGATACAATAATCGAATTAAACTTTATCTTTTAGAGGCATTTTAAAGGATATTTACCTTGTTGTTGCGAGGTTCCAAAAAGACGTGGTGTTGTGCACGTAACGCGCATGCACGTATTACTTACAACAAGTAGGTTGGTGCTCTTATATGAAAGTACAAAGAGTCGTTAAGTTACTTCTAGGTACCAGACATAGGCTGAGGTGGAAATTTGTGGGAAGTAACAAAAAAGTTTTGAAATTTAGCTGTTGTCAGCAAATTAAGCATTTTCATTGAAAAAACGTAAGTGGATTTTGTTCTGAACATTCTGAGGGATAGAAAGTTTGTTATTTTAAAGACTTTATCTGTTGGTACGTGTAAATATAGTGTCACAGGACAGCCCTTGGAGCAGTTATCTGCATTAAATCATAGAGGAAGAATCAACCACACTCAACTAGGACAAAAATATCATTTATAATAAAATATGCTTATTTTTTGTTGTTGGCAAATTTGCTGTATCTGACTGACACGTTATCTTTCTTAATTGAGGGCAAAGAACATCTATACTTCTGGAAAGATTATCAAACTCTGACTATATACATTGAAAAGATGTTTTAAATGGGGGCAGTTGCAAATGGAACTTTTTCTTGGTAATAAATTGAGTTTATAATTGTGAAGTTAACTCTGAATTTTTGTTTTATTTCAGTGCGGATGATGGGTGAAAACCAATTGCTATAAACTGTACCACGGAATTGATGTCACTTCGCTTTCAGAGAGAAATCAGTTTTTGTTTAATTGCAAGTAGTCAACGAAAGAACACATCGATTTCAACAACGAGTTGTCATAATGGAGTTTAGAAAAACTATTTCATGTTGTGAGGCAATGTAGTGTTTGGAAAGTATCGCTGTTATGAAGACGACAGAATTTATCCCACCATCAAAAATGACGATGGACCCGTCCCACAGTAGCAATATGAAGCTACTGCTTCTGCAGTTGACTTGTATGATAGCCGTGTTCCTGATCACCCTAGCCGGGGCTCTCCTTCCCCTTAAAGTGATCAAGACAAATAAGTCGATTCCCCTCAGTCGTCGTTTACGCTCGGAGAGGATTTTGAGTTTCAGTAACTGCTTGGCAGGAGGTGTGTTTCTTGCAACTTGCTTCCTCGGGCTTCTTCCTTCCGCCAGGGAGAAGTTCCAGGAGGTTTTCGAGGCAAGGAACATAACGGTGAAGTATCCACTTTGTGAGGCCGTCGTGATCATGGGATTTTTTCTTATTTTGACATTTGAGCAGCTGGCGTTGTCCATGCAGCAGTACTGGCAGGGCGCGAGAAAGGACAAACCCATTCCCATGATTAATATTGACGCGAGTCTAGAATCTACCAAAGAAGATGGGAAGAAGGTCAAGATCGACACTGATCACGAGGATGAGGAGGAGGATTTAGATTTGTTCAACCGAGACTCAGACAAACAGCCCATGTTAAGCTCGTCCAATCATCACTCCAGTAATGGAGGTCGTTTCAGGGTCAAAAGTCATCACCCCGATGAAGCTGGTGATGCTGAAAATGGACACCTGCATTCCCACGAGGATGGACACAGTCACCTAGGCAACGTAAATAACACCGGGTTGCTACGGTCCCTCATCCTTCTCTTCGCTCTTTCAACACATTCCGTCTTTGAGGGTATGGCTCTTGGTCTACAGGAGGACATCAAGAGTATAGTGTACCTCCTCGTCGCAATGCTCGCCCACGAGAGCCTCGCTGCCTTCGCCCTCGGTGCGAGCCTCATCAAGAACTCCGTCAACACCTACATGTTCATCATTTACGGCGTGGCTTTCGCGGGGATGATTCCGTGCGGGATCGCGCTCGGGCTCTGGATCCGCGCCTCTCCGGGTTTCGGTGCGATCGTCTGCTCAGCCGTCATGCAAGCCCTGGCGGCTGGAATCTTCATTTTCGTCACATTTTTTGAGATATTGAATCATGAGTTTGAGGTGCACAGGGATAGACCTCAGAAGATTGCCTTTGCCGTTTTGGGTTATGTGATTCTAGCTGCTTTGGAAGCTGTTGGATGATGATGTGGGGGGGGGGGGCAGGAGCTCGGCTGATCAGGGCCCAAATTCTTGGCTCTCCTTACTTTTGATTTGATTTAGATTTGATTACAGTAAGCAAAGAGTTGGCATTTGCGGACGCAGAGAATTATGCGCTTGGTCAAGCATATTTCATGGGTTAGCGGGGAATCTTGGCTTGTGCGTGTGCATACTCCATGTTACTAGGCATTCTACGCTTACACAGCTACCGCTGAAATTTGATGCTTGCCGTGCAAGCGGAGAATGGTGACTGAAGCGCAGGATTCGGCGGTAAGCAGAGCCATGAAATTGGGCCCAGGTTTTTGCATTCTCGTACGCCGCTGAAGGCTTCTAATCAATGAGTTTTTATTGCCACTAATTTTTAAAAGTGCTTACCAAATGATAACCTTCTGTTTAAAGAAGAAATATCAAAGTTTGTCTTTAATAATAGTTGAAATTACTCTTTGACACTTCCCCCTCTCAAATTATTTGTATGAACGTCGGATTGCCCAGTAAAGCCCGGTTCATACGAATGCGAATTTGACGTGAATTTGACGTCACACCCTCCTTTTGCAGCGATTATTCTCAAGGGAGTAGAGCAGAGTTGACAGCTGCGAATTGTTCGTTGCGAATTTGTGACGTCAGGATTCGCTTCGCATTCGCATTCGCAGGAAGTATGAACTGGGCTTAACACTGCATAAAATTTCATAAAATTTATGTCTAAATTGTCTGTAAATCTTTTGAACGAAAATAAGTGTTAATAAAGTAAATGAAACAAAAGGTGACAACTAAAATTGAAAATATTGGTTTCTTGAGGGTCAAAGACAGCTCTGGTATTTTTATCAAAATATTTAAAGGTGCAATAAGCAATGGACAAAATTATGCTGAGATTTTTATAAACGAAAAAATAATCTTATTTGTATATTTCAGATGGTTTTTTTTTATGACTGAACAAATAATATTCTTTCTTTTACATTATTTAATTTAAACCGTGTGCCTAATTTTGTACTGTTTAATACTATGAATTTTCAAGCGTAGTTTGAGCCAATTTCTTATACAAAATGTTCTTTTGCATCTTAAAATCTGAATTTGTATACCTGGAATTTCTCATTGCATTTATGATTTTGATACTTTGATAGTTTTAAAATAAAGGTAAAATGTTCTCAAATTTTCTGATAACACAAAATAAACCTCAAAGCGTATCATTTCATTTACTTCATTCTGAGTTAAAATATTTTTATTCAGTTACAACGAAGGTAGAAACAGAGGTAAAGAGAGCAGAGCATTCAGGCCCGATGCTTTTACTAAGGCAACAGGGGCAATTGCCACCATGCATCTAGCCTTGTTGCCCCTTGAAATATTCCAATAGAAATTTATAACTTCCTCCTACGGGTGCCCTTTACAAAGGAGAAGCACCTTGGTGCCCTTGCCCTTTCTTTCAAGAACAAAAAGTCTGATGCTTCACCGAGGCAACAGAAGCAATCGCCTCCATGCCTAATTTCATAAAGCCTGTAAGCACAAAACCCTGCTAAGCACAACAAAGTATTGCTTAACAGAAACAGGTTACCAGCCAAAATTACATTGAAGTTTCGCTGTTGTGACTGGTGCCCGACTCAATTTTTGCTTAGAGAAGAAATTTGTGAAGTTGTATTGTCTGCTTTTTATATAGCTTTATGACATTTGGCACTGGTTATTGCCTTGTTGCCCCTACACAAATTTACAATTTCCTCCTAGAGGTGTCCTTTACAAAGGAGAAGCGCCTTGGTGCCCTTGCACATTCAAGAACAAACCATCAGGCCTGAGCATTACTCATAAAAATTGTTATTTAATATACATGATACTTTTATACATTTTTTATCAGGGTAGGGAAGTATCCCACAGAATTTGCTGAGCTGAACAATTTACTTAGCAAACAGTTATCTTTTAAACCCTCCTACATGTAATGTCTGACCACTCTGTACCATCCGCAACGGTATTAAACTGATAAAGGACTTTAGACACTATCTCAAGTTTTGATCCATGGACAAAAAATACACGGTTCCAATTGGTGTTGACTTCCAAAAAGTTCACAGCAGGGTTTAAATCAGGGCTCAATTTCAATGGCTCTGCTAATCGTTAAAAACACTGGACACTGTTGGTAATTGTCAAAGACCAGTCTTCTCACTTGGTGTGTCTCAACATTATGCATAAATTAACAAACCTTTGAAAATTTGAGCTCAATTGGTCGTCGAATTTACGAGATAATAGTGAAAGAAAAAAACACCCTTGTCACACGAAGCTGTGTGCTTTCAGTTGCTTGATTTTGAGACCTCAAATTCTAAATCTGAGATCTCAAAAACAAATTCGTGGAAAATTACTTCTTTCTCAAAACCTATTTTACTTCAGAGGGAGCCGTTTCTCACAATGTTTTATACAATCACCCTCTCCCCATTACTCATTGCCAAGTAAGGTTTTAATAATTAGTTTGAGTAACCAATAGTGTCTACTGCCTTTAATTTTTATCTACAGGATTCCAAATGTTATCTTGCATACGCGGTGGGCTTGGTCCACTTTCATGGTGAAGCTTAAAGGCAGTGGACACTATTGGTAATTACTCAAAATAATTTATAACGGTAACTCGACCGATCCAAGGCAACGTGTTCCTTTAAGTAGCTCTATGAAATTGGGCCCTGGTGATGAAGACAACACTTGCCTTTCATATTTGAGGCTTAGCTACCCTTAACAAATACAAATATCATGCACGTATCAGTTCTCCTATGCAGTGGTAATTACTTTTTTGAGGGAAAATGGATTAATTTAACAGTGGGCTGAAAAATGCTGGTACTAAAAATAGCATAAGAGGCACTCAACACTTTTGGTAATTACTCAAAATAATTAATAGCATCAAAAACGTACTTGCTAACAAGCAATGAAGAGCTGTTGATACTATAAAACATTGTGAGAAAGTTTTTGAGTTAGAATTCTCATTCAAATAGGCATCTGAAAGCAAACAAATTTGTGCAACAAGGGTGTTTTTTCTTTCATTATTATCTTGAAATTGACCAATTGAGTAAAACTTTCACGGATTAGTTATTTTAAGCATTTGTTGGAATTCACTAAGTGAGAATACTGGTCTTTGACAATTACCAAAGGTGTCCAGCCGTTGATTTCACCAAACTCATCCTAACTTAGGATTAATATTAGGATTTAGGACGAGTTAAGTTCCCTATCTGCAAGCGTATGACGCATTGTACCCATCCTAAGTTTGGACGGGTTACTCCTCCTAACTCGAGATAGTTTCGTGAAATCGGCCGCAGTGCCTTTAAACCCTTATGAAAATACAAGTCAGTAAGTTCCACTTTGTACAAAGAAAGTTACTCCCTTTAAGATTACAAAAAAAGATACATGTATACACAGTATACATTATAAACAATTGTACTGCAGACATGTGTCTGTTAAATTTCTTACATTGTACATGGTATTTTATATACACAGGCCCAAAGTTCACTAGACCAGGGGTGCGTTCCACTTGCGCAAACATATCGCAACCATACACGCAAACATTTTTTATCATTGGAATGATCGGTTGCGCCCTCGTGATGTCAATATGGCAGTGCTGTGTAATGAAGATGGCAACACGGTGTAAGGATTTTTTTGTAACATTGGTTTGTGTTGTATTGAAGGTTCTCATTTGTACATCATGACATCAACTGATTAAGTGGTTATTTCAACTCCACCTGACTGCGTTATTAACCACCGAAAACACACTTTAAGCATGTTTGTGACAAGAAAATAATATCACCTGCGTATCTTGTTGTAGTCAGCCTTTTTAAAATCACCCACCAACACCTTAGAAGTACGTTCCCATATGGTTGCCAACAGTGGCGGTGCACAACTCGTTCATCTCAAAATTTCATAAAATGGTATATTGAGTTTTATTGGTGATAATATGTTCCACATTAAATGGGTAAGATATCTTTGAATTTGTTATGAAAACATTTAAAAAAAATCAGGATGTGTGCTGTTTAATAATAAAAATTTACGGATCAATATAAACTTGTCGCTGTTCATTTGTTTGGTTTGCTTGGTTAATTTTAACAGTCCTCGTCCTGGTACTAGGGTTCGTTAGCATTGAGTTGTGGAAGACAGCCTACTCTCCAATCCTCTGTTGTTCAAGTTCACACTAATAGCTTACAGGCACTGGACACCTTTGGTAATTGTCAAAGACCTAGTATTTGCACTTGGTGTATCCCATTATACACATAAAATAACAAACCTATGAAAAGTTGGACTCAATTGGTCATCGAAGTTGCAAGAGAATAATGAAAGAAAAACCACCCTTGTTGCACAATTCGGTGCTATCAGATACCTAATAAAATACTTCAGGCCTGAAGTCTTTTAATATTTGAATGATAAACTACCTCTTTTTCAAAAACTACGTTACTTAAAACTTTTTATCACAATGTTTTATACTATCAGCAGCTCTTCATTGCTTGTTACCAAGTCAGTTTTTATGCTAATAATTATTTTCAATAATTACCAATAGTGTCCAGTGCCTTTAAAATTTTAAGTTCAAGATCGACATCAGGCGCAGCAGGCCTGGAATGTTGCCTTTGTTTTGGCCTTGGTGCCCCTTCGAAACTTTCCTGTAGACTTTAAGATTTCCCAGTGGAAGTGCCCTTTGCAAAACGAAAATGGCCTTGCCCTCTTGTAGATGAAATTCCAGGCCTGGCGCAGGCTTAACTTCCATCATGCTGGCCTTCCCAAGGGCTCAAATTATGGAGGAAAAAAGTTCTAAGACTGCAGGGCTTGTAGCTTGAAAATATTTACTGGACCAAAATTTCTTTCACAAAACCTGAACCAAATGAGAAAGACTTTTCTACACAGTTACTCATAAAAATACTTATCAAGTTTTTTTTAAAGCGCTTTATTCACCCGAAGGGCGTCTCAAAACGCTTCCAACATTATTACCCCTGGTCCCTGGTCACTGGGCCTTAAATCATTCTTTAAACTATCTGAGCTCCCTGGGGAGTACACAACTTGTGTTAACATGTTTATATGTATACTGTTTATTTGAACGAGCACTAAAGATAACATCTCATTTGTCTTAAGGTATTACTCAACACAATTGTGGCGTGTCATGTCCGAGTGGTTAAGAGCACCGAATTCAAGCTCTGGTGTTTGACCAGCAGAGTGTGGGTTCGAATCCCGGTTGTGACACTTGCTAGGTCAAATTGGGGAGGTAGTGCTTTCTGCTCTACCAGCCAGGCTTCGGACTGATGATACCCAAGCCTACATCCGTATGGACTGTAAAAGGGGCAACCCTGTTTCAGCCCTAGGAGCAGGTGGCAAAAGACTCTGAAAAAAAATGATTGTAGCCCACACCTTGAAGTGGCCTTCAGGCCTTGTGTGTCTGGCGACGTGCATAAACAAAAATTATAACAAAATTGAATAATATTGAATACCCGTAGACTCAAAGTCAGCATTTGAACAGCATTTTTTTTTTTTTTTACAGAGCGAGGTACATTTACGAAACGGCCCACAAGCACGCACTGAAATACTCATCCAATCCAATTAGAACATTCCTACCGTTCGGATGTTTGAGATTTGAGAGACTCTCTTAATAATAATAATAGTGGCTTCTTGTATATATCCATCACTCAGTGATGCTCCTAGTGCTGTAACATACAGTAGGGAGGTTTCTAGGCGACGTCACCACTTAGGGTTTATTTCATGCTCACATATGACGTCTGCGCGTACGTACCTGAAGAGAAAAATGGTAACTTCACGTATGCTTAAAACGTGAGATTCTAACAACACAATTTTCTGACGTTCACGTTCACGTATTTGCTCGCGCAACATGCAGCTAAACCTCAATAGTATTTCCTGCAAGGTATGTGGGACTACAGTTGAATTATGAGACTTATTACTTTATCGCACCATGTAATGGTTTACAAGGTTCTGTGGCGCAATATGCTGCCAATCAGACCAGAAACACATGGGCGAACCCCGTCTCTTTTTGATAAGTGCACTGGGTTCTTTTACATGCGTAGAACATTCCTACAGGGCCATGATTTGTGACACTCTTCCAGCCCAGAAAATCGCAGAGGTCAGCCGATCATCTCTGCCGCCCTCTTGCAACCCGAAAAAAAACAGACGACTTATCTCGCAGAAGATGTCGCTACTCATAGTAGACCAGCCTTATGTCATACATGTAGACAACTGAATCCTTTTCACCGGTGTCCATCTGGATGAATCTATGGTTGACATGCTTAACGAATCTCAGCGTCTCCTTGTCACGGTACACCAATGACAGGGCGTTGCTCTCAGGGCATATGCTGAGAAGCTGCAGAAGAAAAATAAAGATGTGGAAGGAAGGGATGGAGTCAAAATCTTTATGGAAGAAAATAAAGCTCCCTGGGGAGTATACAGCCCTGAGTTGCCATGGCGCTCCAGTGGGTTTTCATTCAAAAAATTGGGGTGTCATGACCGAGCGGATAAGAGCACCGAACTCGAGCTCTGGTGTTTCTGTTCAGCAGAGTGTGGGTTCAAATCCTGGTCGTGACACTTGTGTCCCTGAGCTAGACTCTTTACTATAACGCTTCTCTCCACCCAGGAGTAAATGGGTAGAGACTTGTGGTTGGTTTAGCTTAGTGTGCTACTTATTTGGCGGCACAGGCTGTATACTCCCCAGGGAGCTGAGATGGTTAAAGGAATGAAATGGCCATGTGGTCAGGGTTATAATGTTGAAAGCGCTCTGAGACATGGTTTATAAAGCGCTGTATAAAAACCAAATATTATTATAGGATTTGAATATTAACTGTACTACCACGGAGTCAGTTCTATTATTATTATACACAATATCAACCTCCACCCTCACAGATACCCCTTGGTGAAGAGAAGCATTTATAGTAAAACATCTTGCTTAAGGACACAAGTGTGATGACCGGGACTCGAACCCACACTCTGATGACTTAACCACCAGAACTTGAATTCAATGCTCTTAACCACTCGGCCACAACACCCCACAAGAAAAGATGGCACTTGTGTTCTTTTAAAAAAGAAGTGATAAACTGAAAAACCTCTTTACCTCATCATCCTCTGCCTTCGCAATGTATGTGATGTATCCACCATGATCCATTTGCCAGCCTAGAAGAAAATGGTACAAGAATATTGAAAATCTTTGTCACAGGTTACGTTTTAACAGTAAAGCGCAGCGGACTGAAGTTCATGTGTTTCTGATCAGCAGAGTGTTGGTTCAAGTCCCTGTCGAGACACTTGTATCCCAGAGCATGATGCTTTACCATAATGCTTTGTTCTTCGAATGTACTGGCTAAAAGAACCCACAACACTTATCATAGAAGAGTAGGGCTAAACCTGGTGTTTCTGGTTCACAAAGCAAGCATCCTTGTTTATAGGTTACCTCAGGTTTGCGAGGTACAGTGATCAAGTTCACTTGAAGGCACCATAGGTTTCATTACCAGATATATATAGCGTTCAATTAGCTTCCCTGGGTCGACCCTGCGGTGCTCACTCGGGTGAGCCCCTGACAAGAGCTAATCGAACGATCACTCACCCTCTCATGGTGACATCATGCACCTCAGGCCAGCCCCAAGTGACCCACTCCACACGCAGGGCACTTGGGGCTGACCCAGGTGAGCCCTTGTAACCATGTCAAAGCTATTCAAACTTACCGGGGGCAGACAGGGGGCAACCCAGGGAAGCTAATCAAATGCAACCTAAAACATACTTCTCTTCTTTCATTACATTTTGAAGGGTCAATAAGGGTTTGAGAAAATCCTGAAATCAACTTAAAATCCAGGGAAATAACAAGCCAGTAAACAAGAAAAACCATATCAAAATACCTATAGGGCAGTTGAACTGTATGACAGCATCCAGAGCAAACTCGGACCCTTCTGTGTCGGTGTCGTGCATCAGTGTGTAGCAACCATGTGACCAGCGTCTCACCTCAGCTCGACATCTTGGATTACACACAGGCTTGGGTTCTACAACGACAATTTCAGCTGTGGTAAAGATAATTTCAGATGTGATAAAGACAATTTCAGTTGTGGTAAAGACAATTTCAGTTGTGGTAAAAACAATTTCAGATGTGGTAAAATCAATTTCACTTGTGGTAAAGACAATTTCAGTTGTGGTAAAAACAATTTCAGTTGTGGTAAAGACAATATCACTTGAAATTACCAAAAGTGTCCAGTGCCTTTGGGTAGGAAGAATATCCCGCCTGAATCCTACTCACTTGAGTTACCGGTATCTTCTTCTTGTTCTTGACTTTCCTCCTCTGCTTTCTCATCTTTCTCCTCCACTTTCTTATCACTCCCCTCCTTCCCCGCCTCTGCCTCCTCTGCCCTCTCCCCCTCCTCCTCTTCATCATCATCATCACTGTCATTGTCCGGCGCACTCTCGTGTAACTTCAGCCCGGTAAAGTTAGACATTGTTAGAAACATGTGTTCAGATTGCAGAACCTTCAGGCACTCTTGCACTACCTCGGGTAATGTTGATCTGTCAGCCCTCTCATAATTTCTATAGTTTCAGCAAAACAAAAACAATAATAATTGTATTGTAATATGTTTTATTCCAAACTGGAACATACCCCATAACCATGGGGAGGGTTTACAATATTGTAAAAATAAATTACAGTAAATGAACAAGTCATACGGAAAGGAATTTTAACTGAGAACAAAAAAAACATACATTAGAAAAGCATAATCGCACAGTTTGATTTTCTTTTAAAACAGTAAATAAAAAGACATACTTGGCAACGCAATAGCCTCGTTGGGAGTGTCCATAAAAAACTTAAACCTATCTTTCCTACCAAGAATTTCAAAGCCTTTGTATAGATTAAAAATAAAACACATGAATATAGCACCGAATCATTTGCGAAATTTATCCCAGGCGCTTTACAATTGAACAAGAAAAACTATATCATTTAACAACAAGCAAAGTAAATCATGCAAAATCCAAAAGTTTGATCAAATGTGATCATTATAGAGCAATAAAGGATAAAGTATAAGGATATAAGCAATCAATCACAACAGTAAAAATCATGTAAAATATAATAATTCAGAAAATGTTACCAAAAGACCCACTAAGGAAAAATACTTTAACTGAAATCAGTGTAAAATGATTTGTAGTGCACAAAACATTCAATTCAGTTCAATTCAATTCATTCAATTCTTATTCAATTCAATTCAAAAATGGTTTATTAAAACATGACCCGCAGTTAAAAAACTGAATTGCACATGTCAACATCATAATATGTTAAAAAAATTACATCAAGTAGAAGTAAACAAAGAAAAGGACATCAAATAAGAAATTATTATTATATACATTGGCAAAAATACATTGGTAAAAAAAACCAGTAGGCACAATTATTAAATATACACACATAACTATATTAAAAGGCATTTAACAGCCTAACATACCTTTTATTTGCTGGCCCTCTCCTTTCCCACCTGATGTCGGCGCTTTCTAAAGCCTCACATATCATCTCATACTTTGCCTCCTATAATCAGAATCAAAAAAGATTCAAATAAATAATTGACAAATTGTCACATCACATGAGGTAATTAAACATCAGGGCCAAGTTTCATGGCTCTGCTTACCTCTGCTTACCGCAGAAATCTGCGCTTACAACCACCATTCTCCGCAACTGCCAAATTGCTGCGCTAGCTGTGTAAGCATAGAATGCCCAACATCGTTGAGTACATATGTGCACATCAAAAATTCCCTGCTAATCTGTGAAATACGCTTGATGTAAGCTCGGCATTTCCTGCTTCTGTAAGCCCCGATTATTTTCTTTTGGTAAGCTAAGACATGAAATTGGGACCTGATAGCAACAGTGGCTAAAATTCACATGACGTCAATTAGTAGGGCGTCCTCGCCTAGAGGTCAAAAGGAGGTTGGTCATTGGCTAATCCTGTGCGCAGAGCGTACAAATATTTCCTTTTTGATTGTTTTGTCATCAGTTGTCCATTTGCCTTGAAGATGGCTGCTGAATGACGTCAGTGCATAAAGTCTATTGCCCCAACTGTTGTCAAAGTTGTTCAGAAAGTCTTACTTCAAAAAAAGCAGAAGCGCTCAGAAAACTACACTCACATGGAGCATTCCCCGGGTTCTCCTTCGTGAACGCTAAACTTACCGAAAGAAAGTTCTCCAGTTCGATCTCCGAATCATTGGTGAATCTATCCTGGATTTCTGATTGGTTGAGAACATCCAAATACAGTGGATTGACCCAGTGGTAGATTTCGTCATCCTAGAAGAATTATTGGGCATAAGAAGTTTACATATCAGTTTGAATGTCTGAAACACAGTGATGGGTTTAAGTTGACCCACATACATGACATTTAACCCTTATGTTACACTCGGGCTCCCAGTTTTACCCCCAAAATGCCCTTAACCAGAGGCCCCTGGTACACCCGGTACCTAATGGGTACTGGGAGGTTGTTTCACATTTGGGGAGCAACATAGGTGAAAGCCTGGTTGTGACCAGATGAGAGTGTTCTGATGGTTGAGTGTTCGGTTAGGCGTGTAACGTCGGAAGCTGATTGCAAGCTTGCCAGTGGTAGTTTGTAGAGAGCAGGACAAGATGATAAGTAGCCTGGCGCTATTCCTAGAAGTAACTAAAACTTTGAAAGTAACTCTCTTTGACTGGAAGCCAATGTTACTACTAAAGGTGTCGCGCGGTCATATTTCATAGCACTGCAAATCAGCTTGGCTGCCAAGTTTTTTGATGCGTTGAAGGCATTGGATGTCTTAAGTACTATAAATCAAGCGCAAGATTAGTTCACCTGCTTCAAAGAGACAAGTATATAAAGTTGATGAGCTCGACTTGAGACATTGTGACCATGGGTTTTTTTTCATTGTAGAAATTCAACTGTGCCATCCAGGCAGATCCTGGGCAGCTCGAACAATTTGATCGTGTTATAGGCCGATGGTGTAGAGGTCGTCTATTAGCTGTGATATGATATCACTTACCTCGATTGTATAGTGTGGATGAAGTTCAGGTTTAGGTTCGATGTATGGCGTTGGTCTGTCAATTGGCGAGCCATGGAACCAGCCACTGACCGACAGACGACACTTGTCCTCACACAGCACCTCTGCTACCTGGTCAAATAATGTCAGAAATGTGGTCAGGGGTGGATTTCACAAAGGTAGTCCCTAACTTAGGACTAGTCCTAGACAATACTAAGTTAGGATGAGTTACTGGTCCTAACTTAGGACCAGTCCTATCTCTTAGCATTGCCAAGGACTAGTTCTAAGTTAGGACTACCTTTGTGAAATCCACCCCAGGAAAATGTCAGCCTTAATCCGGTAAGCATAAAGTTGTTGTGCTTAGCTAGTATATGTTGTGCTTATAAGCAGCTCCATGAAATTGGGCCAAGTAAGCAGGGCCATGAAACGCGGGCCCTGCACCCGCACTCCCTTTACTCAGACTCGAATTGTTGTTACAGAAACAGTTTGAAAAAGTGCCACATTCCGAGTCTCACCTGATGAAACGACACCGGGTTTACTTCGAAGAACACAAAGTTATTCCATTTGGGAAAAAGAGACTTTACAACCTTGCTCGGCTGACCATGCTCTGCAAAAATACAAAAACAAAATGTGGTAACAAATTTCCTGAAGCAGTCATGCAATTTGTGTAGACTGATTTGAAGGTTTGCACGGTGGAGGTACAACATTAAATAACAATAAGTTTGGGAAGACTGGTGCGACTAGTGTCAAAGTCATGACTATTGCTTTATTCGAGTCGCGTCTAACATGTTTAAGCAGCTCCATGAAAATGGGTCCAGCAAAAATTCCATGAAGTTCACACTGTTGTGACGAGTGCCCTACTCACTTTTGGCTTAGCACGGTATTTTGCTTAACAGCTTTATGATATTGGGCCCACGCTTTGTCTGAGTGCGCTTACCGTCAACATTGAAGAGGTCCAGCGATCCGCCATCTTGCTCTGTCCAGCTGGGTAGGAGGTAGAAGATAAAAGCGATTCGTCTGCCACCAAGTTCGTCGTCGTGGCAGAGAAGGGCATCTGTAAATCACAATTTCAAAAACCAAATGATAGATAACATTTCACAATTTGTTGAAAAGCACTGGACACCTTTGGAAATTGTCAAAGACCAGTGTTCCAACTTGGTGTGTCCCAACACTCAATTGGTCATAGTATAGTTGCAAGAGCATAATAAAAGAAAAAACATCCTTGTTGTCCAAATCAGATGACTTTAAAAGGCTTCAAGCCTAAATGTTTGAGTGAGAAATTGCCTGTTACTTCAGAGAGAGCCGTTTCTCACAATGTTTTATACAATCATCATTTCTCTATTGCTCGTTAAGTTTTAATGGTAACAATTATTTTAATTACTAATAGTGTCCAGTGCCTTTAATAAACAAATTGTATTCCTAAATGAATGATACACAAGTGGTTTTTGTAAAAAGTTCATTGCTCCAATTATCTAGTTTTGTGCTCAAAAAATTTGATTTAGAAATAGTCCTCTATACTTAGCCCAATTTCATAGAGCTGCTAAGCACAAAAATTTGCTTAGCATGAAATTTCTTCCTTGATAAAAACAGGATTACCGACCAAATTTCCATGAGATTTTCAGGATAAGCAAACAACAGCTGAATACCAGTAACAAGCAATATGCAACAAATGGAAGTTTGGTTGGTAATCCTGTTTTTATCAAGGAAGAAATTTCATGCTAAGCAAATGTTTGTGCTTAGCAATGAGCTATGAAACAGGGCCCTTGTCTTCCTACCTGTGTAGTTGTACTTTGAACAAGTCATATCCACTGTGTCGTTCAGTGCTATACCCGTAACTTCCCTCAGCCAACACAAGAAATCTTCGTACAAAAACTTTCTGAAAGAAATTAACAAAGATTTGTTCATTATCCTCTGGATTAATTTCCACTTTTTCTAACTTCTTTATAAAGTCTTTACAAAAGTTTCCTGAAAAGATTTGTTTAAATAAGTACAAAAATCTACACTTGTGCATCTGACTTTATATTTGTTTCATTTATAAACGTTAACCAAGATTCGCTTTTATTTGCAGCTATACATGTACTAAGAATTATTGTTAAATGTATTTAAAGGTTTACTTTTACTTTTATTAAGGGAATAAAAGGGTAGGGACGAGTTCTTAAACATCTGTTTAAAACAGGCAGGGTCACAGGCAGGCGATAAAGGACCGAGTCGAAGGCGATAAAGGCCCTCGCCTTCAGCCCGGGCCTTTATCCCCTGGCCACACCCCTGCAGGGTCGCCGAAAGACGTAATAAAGTAGGAAACTCTGTAAAAATGGATGGTGCATTTTTATGAGACAGTTTTCGGATATGCTTTTGTGCATGTAGTAATGCATCCTTATATCCATGGGCTAAAATGAGGAGGCGAGATTGTCACCCCTGGGAACGAGGTTGTGGGCTAACCCGCACAAATGCTATCCGAAAACAACCGGTTATAAACAGCTCCAGCTGGTCATTATCAACCAAATATACACCCCTTACGTGACGCGCTCTCCACCAATAGGAATAATGAAACTGTCTGGGATATTTATGAATGAAACTTCAAAATGAATAATAAAAAGAAAAAATACCCAATAATGCCAAGACAAAAAGTATGGTCACAACAGTATTTTTTGTATAGTTCCCTACCTCACTCACCTTAATCCAATGATGTGAGGGGATGAATAATTTTGCAGTGCACCAGACTGTTTGGAAATAAACAAAATACATTAATTATTGACAAGGGGTGATCAATTTCACAGCACCACTCATTTTGCAAAGGGCACTTCCATTGGAAAATCTTAAAGTCAATGGGAAACTTTTGAAGGGGCACCAAGGCCAAAACCAGGGGGCAACGGAAGCTGTGGCCTGCATGTAACTCCAGGCCTGCCACTTTATAAGCCTTTAACTATATAAGTGGGTCTGGATCATAGCAAGAGTTTACATATTTCTGAGCCACCTTAGAGGTACGTACACAAGGTTGTGGGTTCGAATCCCCAGCTAACCGCTGATTTCAAAAAGACTAGATTAAATGTTGTCGTCTAGTTACTGAATCACAATTTGTATGAGAGAGGTTGTTTCCAGCTTGATGTTTATTTTCCCTTGTGGGAGTTTGCCAAGTTCCCTTGAAGATCATCTAAACAAACAAACAAACTCCTAGAACTATGAGGTTCGTTCCGCTACCAAATCCACGTGGAGACGATGAGTACCTCAGATGTAGCCCCTACCTGCTGAAATTTGTAGAGATCATTGGACTTTTCTTTGAAGGGCAACCCGAGAAGATCATCTTTAAGACCCTGTAAAAAATTGGTGTCCGTCACAAAGTTGGGAAGTACACAGCAACTGAAGGGGTCATTGTGTAGTTTAGCTCCACTTTCTGAGAGTACAAACAAGAAAATATTAACAAATAACAAGCGGAAAAACTGAAGACGCACCAGGCTTGCTGTGTCATCTTATCAAGATCATGCTGCTAATTGACTAATCCTACTCCTAGAACTAGGTTCGTTCCGCTATCGTCTCCACCATAGAGACCACTCTAAACAAACCTCATATTCATACTGCTAATTGTAATACATATTATATGGAAATATTAAGTTCATTCTCTTCTGCTCTCACATTTGACTTTGCTACTTCCATTGCATTCAGTACTTTGGCAGTAAGTTTTGTGTGACTATGGATGGGCGTTTTATAAGGCTTCATTTAGCCTTCATTATGCAGAGCCCGAATCTGCAGATAAACAGGTAAACAGGTAATGTCTGTTGGTCCAATCCACTACGTATCTATACCATCACCATGGCCATACGGGGTGGATTGGACCAATTTATGGGACCAAGTATAGTCTAGCTCTAGTACTGCAGTAGACAAAATGAGAGAACAGAGTGGCATCGAGAAAGAGAACATGTGTAACGCGAGACGTAAGGACTAAGGTTTATCTCGAATAGCAAAATATCAAGAGAGGGCGCTGTTGAACCCACACAAAGGTATAGGCCATGTGTGCGAACACATTGCATTGCGGTTCTGAATCGCAATAAACCTTGACCGAACACGCCCAACACTCAACAGATCTATACATATGCATGCACAGACCATGCACAGACCTTCATCTTCCTTTCTTCCGCCCTGGGGTGGAGTGTGGGTGAATGAACCACGTACCATCTACTTCATAAGGCCCCCCCCCCACACACGGGGAGCCTTTTTATAGTTATAGTTTCGTACGTAGCCTCTACTCCTAGAACTATTTCGGTTTCGCCCGGCTAACGTCTCCCGTGTAACAAGACGATAGCGGGACGAAAACGAAATAGTTCTAGCTAGGAGTACATACCCTTTACCCAGCCAGCAGCATAAGGTTTTGCAATTACCCCTGACTGATTTTACTGAATGGCCGCAATGCACTGTGGGATGGGAAAAGGGGCTTTGTAAGCCCCGTCCCAAAAAGTGCCTTTCGGCAATTCAGAAAAATCAGTCAGGCGGTAATTGCAATAAACCCCATCATGCAGAACCCAACCCTACATTTGGGGAGCCTTAAAACAAACTAGGAAGTGCCCCCACACACCAGAGACCCTACATTCCCAGGTCCCTGGACGCACGATCACCCATTTCACTCACCGTGCTCGAAAGCAGCCCGACCCCGGAACGCAGCACCCAAGTTGTCTTTGAAACTCTTCTCTTCGTAGCACGAATTTAGGTCCGCAGGAACCAAATTCGAAGACCCCGTCTTCTTCCTTTTCTTCCCTGATTTCGATGCCTCATGGGTATCTGGATCGTGTCTCTTGTTTTCGCAATTACTTGTCATTTTCGCATGTCACTTTTTTCATTCTTGGTTCCTCGTCGACATTTTCAAACTACGCATCATCTTTTTATGAACATCAACAAATACACGTGCAAATTTGTACGTAACAATTGTCACAGGTACTCATTACTTCCGTGCGAAAACACTGGCTGTGGTAGTCTGGGAACCAACGTTGTTCAGTTGTATTTTTTTTTGTTACATGAAACAGCAGTCGGGTTTGGTCTGCGATATAATTTTTTTTAAATTCATTTGTTTGCAAACCATTTTTACTCCTTCAACTTTCGACCAATCACATTCACATAGATATCAGATTTCAGAACAACAATTGAATATATTATTCTGTACATGCAAATCTACTGGTAATTACCGTTTAGAACAAAAATTCTTTATTTTATAAACCAATCCGCAAGGGAAAATATTTCAAACAAATGAAAGTGTTCAAGAAATTGGCATTAAAAAGTTTCCAATAATCAATGTTGCTTAACTAAATACAAAAAGTAGCCAAGCAGAACCACAATGGTGCTCACCAGAAAAAGCACAAACACTTTTGCTTAGCAAAAAAAGGGTTTACAGCAAGTCATTTTTTTTGCTCAGCAAAAAACTTAGCTATGCTGAATTTTCTCCTGTTGTACCAGTTTTATGAAATTTTGTCCCGACCAAAACAAAATCTGTTACTTTATTTAACAATGACCCTTGCTTTTTGACAAACAATAATGACATTTCTCAAATAAAACAAAATATCTAGAAACTCCCAAGAAAAGAAATAGAGTTTGTTTAACAAAATTTGAGGTTCATACTTTGTATATTGAAGGACAAACTGCCCCCTCCCCCACTTTATTGAATTCTTTTTAAGGGGCAACTTAATTTCCTGCAGAAAAAGGATACTTCCATGTAAAAATCTTTAAAAAAGGGCTTCAAAGATGATCAATTACAAAGAGTACCAAAACAATAACAGGGTTGGGACTGAATAAAGACAATTTGAAAAGAATACATATGGATGACAAAATTGATTAACAGTTAATAAAATACAAGTTTATTTACAGTGTCAATAGTAAAAAGCGACTCAAAAAAGAAAATCTTAAATATAAATTCAGGTTGGTACCAAATTCGTCTACCCCTCATGCTTTCCAGCCTGATAAGTAAAAACAAAAAATCAGTTTAAAAACTGAACTGCGATATTATGTGGAGATCTAAGGACAAATCGAAAAAGGGAAAATACAAGGGCTTCATCAGTTCTAAAGACTGGGGTGCTCTACATGATTTGTTTCTTACAAAGTATCAATGGGGACTGGGGAAGCAGTTAACTATCAGAGACAAAGGAAAGAACATAAACATGCTTCTCAGGGATGCATTTTTGATAAATGTTTGCTCTGTGTACAGTATAGGCGTACTGCAATCTACCTGTAATTGGGTCGCCCTTACTCAAGTTAGTACCAGTCCAAACTATACATTTGCACGATTGTCAAGTTGGGGCAGAACAATAACAAATTGAGTAAAAAGTATAAAATACACTGGGGCAACTCTCAAGAGTCACTGCCCGAGCTTGAGGAGGCATGACGTCTCTTTTTCTTCTTCTTTGTCTTCTTGCTGGATTTCTTGTGTTTCCTTTTATCTCCTCTGCTGGCACTGCGATGGTGAGACTTCTTCTTTGATTTCTTCTTCCTCCGTCGTCGAGATTCGTCATCGGAAGATGAGGAATCGTCACTGTCTGAGGAGAGAGAGGTTTCGCTGTCGGATGAGAGAGGAGACCTGGAACGACTCCGTCTGGTGAGAAGATAATATTAAAAATCATAAAATCACAAATTGTAGAGTGTCATGGCCGAGTGGTAATTAAGAGCATGGATTTCAAGTTCTGTGCCCAATTTCATCAAGCTGTTTAGCAGAAAATACTGCTTGACAAATATCTCTGCTAAGCACAAAATTGAGTGGGGCACCAGTCACAACAGAAAATTACATTGTATACCACACAGGAACATTGATGTCAGATATGCCACAACAATGATTATTGAGATGATTACATCTGGGCCCAATTTCATGGCTCTGCTTACCGTGAGCACAGAATCGGCGCTTACGGAAGCAGGGAATTCTGTGCTTACGGCAAGCGTATTTCACAGGTTAGCGGCAAATTTTGGCTTCTGCACGTGCGTACTCCACATTACTAGGCATTCTATGCTTACAAGGCTAGCACAGAAATTTGGCACTTACACGTTAGCAGGGAATCGTAAGCACAGAATTAGGGGGTAAGCAGAGCCACGAAATTGGGCCCAGGTGAAGTTGGTCAATGCAGCAAAATTGCAGAATAGAAATCTGTTCCAATCTACCGCAGGCATGATACTTTGCTTTTCTAAGAATCGCAAGTATTTTCCTCTTTAACAGGAACGTTTCAAGGGACAACAAGGCAATGGGCAATGGCCAGGGGCTTCGAGGCCTCTGTCAAAAATCAGAAAAATGTTGCTGGTGCCCCTGTTTAATGTGAAAGCGTAAACAAACCAGTTGTTCCAAAAAGACAGTTGCTGGTGGTCGCTCTAAAAATAATGCAAGACTTTGAAACGCAAGGTGGTAGACTTGCCAGGTAAATTTCCATTGTTTATGTAGTACTGAGCATGTGCACACACATTACAGAGAACAATGGATTAACCTGGTAAGTCTGCTGCCACCTAGCATCCCAAAAGTCAAAACTACTTACCTACGACTTCTCTCTTTGCGTTTTTTCTTCTTCTTTCTTTTCTCTGTGCTCCTGTGTTTTGTTGCATCTCTGTCTGACTTTGATGTTGATTCTGTCGATTAAGAAAAAGAAACATCTTTTAAGAGTTGTAGTTTGTTTCAGCCTACACACAGAACCAAATGTCATAAAGCTGTTTAGCAGGAAATGCTGCTCAGCAACTTTTTTTTGCTAAGCAAGAATCAAGTGAGACACCGGTGGCAACATTAATAACCTTATGGAATCTTGGCTGCGCTTAGGAAGATTTTATAAACTTTTTTTTTGCCAACAGTCTTCATGTATCAATCAGAAATAACTTCTGCATGTCGGGGGAAAAACCCCAATTATGGTAAGAGAAAAAAAAATTACGGAGGGCTCGGCACAGAGTTTGTAGTGAGCATAAATGTAACTTGCTTGCTTTATACCTCCATCAGCAAAGAACTTCTATGGCTAAATTTCCCTTCATGAGAAACACAAATTGTGACAACAAATAATGAAGAAAACCAATGGAGGACGATTTGTGAACAAGTGGTATGTACGGCGGAGCGGCCTACTGCCTCGACACCTACATACAAGGGAGAATGAGTTGAACAATAAACCTTTCGGTAGATAAAAAGTACAATGTTACCAAAATGAATTATTTAATGCGTAAAAAAAAGAATGCGCATTGTATCACTTGTCGTACGATAACAAAAAGAAAAGTAACTTTATCAAAGTAACCGTGGTCAAGTGGTTAGCCTGTAGGACTTGCAATCACAAGGTCGTGGGTTCGAATCCCCCAGTTAACCGCTGATTTCACAATGACTAGAATAAATATTGCCCTCTAGTTACTGAATCAAAATTTCTTAATTTGTGTAGTTCATAATCATAGACCAATGTTTGTGTATAAGAGAATATGGTTGTTGCCAGCTTGGTGTTTATATCCCTTTGTGGGAGTTTGCCGAGTTCCATTGATGGGAAGATCATTCAAACAAACAAACAAACAAACAAACAAACCTTGTTTCCGTGGTAACACAGGCATAGCTTCTTCCTCATCGTCACTTCCACTACTTGTACTGCTCACATCCAAAGTTACATCCTTGCCTGGGTCAGCGCGGATGAAGTTCCTACACTGGTAGGTCAGGTGACCACTGTACCCACACTTCCGACATGCTACCCTGGAGTTTTCTTTGTTTATGTTCAGCATTTCTGTCTGTGAAGGAGAAATTTGTAGATGCGGTTAAATCAAATAAGTCTAATGTCTCCTTCCCCATGGAACTCACTCCTCATCAAACTGAGAATGACAAAGGAAACTTCCTTCACCACTTTCAAGAATCAACTCAAAAGCCATCACTTCTTATCAGCTGCTTCTCCTTCTGTTTATTTTGTTGAACTAGTTCCTAGAGGTTTGCTTTGTCAGGGCTCCTGCGCCAGGAGTCACCTGTGACAAACCAGGCCCATAAGTTTCCTATATTATGATTCAATCAGTAAAGTTTTGCTTTTTTGACTACTGCAATGATAATATGAGACTTCACTTAGGACGGTTCATTCTTCCCGTGAAGGCGAATGTGATACAAATTTTGATGCCACAAATTCACATCAAATAATTTGCATCAGTTGAAATGCCCTGAACTCCTGTGAAACATTCGCTGCAAAAACATCCGCATTTGCAGGAAGTATGAACTGGGCTTGAGACCAGGTTACCTAAACTGGGGCGCCGACTCCTTTTAAAAAATTTTAACATCCAGTTCAACAAAGGAGTATAGCGCCCCAGTTAATAGGTCTATTTAGAGGTCGGGTCCATCCCCTATGACTGAAATCACCTCTAACTTCACACCGCTCTTAAAGGCAGTGGACACTATTACTCAAAATAATTATTAGTATTAAACCTTTCTTGGTGACGAGTAATGGGTGGAGAGGTTGATGGTATAACATTGTGAGAAACAGCTCCCTCTGAAGTGCCATAGTTTTTCGAGAAAGAAGTAATTTTTTTTATTTTGATTTCAAGACCTCAGATTTAGAACTGAGGTCTCAAATTCAACAGTCTAAACGCACACAACTTTGTGTGACAAGGGTGTCTTTTTCTTTCATTATTATCTCGCAAGTTTGATGACCAATTGAGCTACACCAACTGTTAAGGCTCGTCTTTGACAATTACTTATAGTTACTGAAACTTGAAAGTAAACTTTCCTTATCTGTGTTTTCATTGGGCCGAGGTGACGTTTCTCAGCTGCACCCACATCACCTCGGACCAATCAAAATGCAGATGCAAAGGCAAAGCTACCCTGTACTGTTCACCGTGTCAGTGTCACTGCACAATTATCCAATATGTCCCCAGTAAGGTTTATCACGATTCAGAACCGCAATACGTTGTGGGAAGGCAGATGGGGAAGCATGCTATGCAATGCATGTTCATTGTTGTCATGCACGAGCCGCACACACATCGCCTATAGTATATATCATTGTATGGGTTCAACAGCGCCCTCTCTTGATATTTTGCTCTATGGCGCTAAACCTTATTGCATCATCGAACTCCTACTAAATACTATAACTACTACATGTATTTCGGTTTCAATAGCCTGACAAAACCGATCTACTATACACTAGGACTCAAGGAGTAAGATCATCGGATGATCGTATCCAATGAATGAAATTACGTACGAGTTCTGGCAAAGACAAAGGTAGGGGGTAGGGGACCAGTTGACTCTCTAATGACAATGTCTGCTACTCTTGTCTAGACGACCATGGTACGCCCGAGTCTTGAGTATGAGGGTGCTTTGTCTATATACATGCTTCCTCCATGGTCTGTATATACCACACTCACTGTGCGTGTGACTGTGAGTGATGTGATTGTGAGTGTGTTTACAAAAGTAACTACAATTCCTACAAAACAATCATTGAGTCAATTGACGCTTGTTTTTTACAAAACAATCATTGACTTGAGTCAATTGACACTTGCTTGTTTTTTTCTCCTGAAATAGTAATACACCCGTAAAACAATATGACACAGTGAATAAATAACTACAAAGTATATACATGTAATATCAACTAGCTTTATGATCAATCATCGTATTAAGAAAGGAAAAGTTTCCGTATGGCGCCACCACTTTTTCATTCGAAATAAAATAATATAGTATCTAATTTACCTGATTGACATATCCCTTTTTGTAAAAATGAGTGAAAAAGTGGTGGCGCCATACGGAAAGTTATCCTTAAGAAATTACGATATAATTGTCAGTTTTAATGAAGAGCATGCCTCACCTACTTCGTCTTTCTCAAACTCGAACTTTCCGCCTGTGGTGTGTGATTTGGTGCCAATTTAGTGCAGGTGTGATGCAGCTGGCACAAAATTAAAAAACAAAAATCGTCAATGACCGTCACTCAGTGTGAGTGGTGTTGGTGCGGCAGGAGATTCTGGCGAACTAAACGCAAACTTCTGATAGCGCCCTCTTTTAAATCGTCCGATCCTCCGCTATCAACCCATGAGACACCGGGGAACTAGGAAAGAATCCCGTGGAACACCAGAATCCCAATTACTCAGTCTAGTTATTTGCAATGTTTTACAGAATTTTTTTCGAAATTAATCGTGAAGTCATATTAGATGTCGTAAATCATTTTTAGTCAAATTTGTTTTAGTTTGGAAGTAAATATTCTGACACAATCGTACCTCCACATTAACCATCAACATATCCTGTGTACCTCATGTTAGTTTTAATTATTATGAAGAGGTTTTTGATGCATTTTGGAACACTTTTTTGTCCAACATTAAATTTCTAAATTTCCGGAGGGGGGGGGGGGGCGTAGTTGAGCTTTGAAAAATCTAACCCATAGCTGGCCTCTGGACTTGGCATCTCTGGAATTGTGTATGGTTGTGTATACTCCCATTGGCTTGTGTATGGTTGTGTAGTTTCCCATTGACTTGTGTATGGTTGTACAGTTTCCCATTGACTGGTGTATGGTTGTGTCAATTCCCATAGACTTGTGTATGGTTGTGAAGTGTCCCATTGACTTGTGTATGGTTGTGTAGTTTCCCATTGACTTGTGTATGGTTGTGTAGTTTCCCATTGACATGTGTATGGTTGTGTATACTCCCATTGGCTTGTGTATGGTTGTGTAGTTTCCCATTGACTGGTGTATGGTTGTGTAGTTTCCCATTGACTGGTGTATGGTTGTGTAGTTTCCCATTGACTTGTGTATGGTTGTGTAGTTTCCCATTGACTTGTGTATGGTTGTGTCGTTTCCCATTGACTTGTGTATGGTTGTGTAGTTTCCTATTGACTTGTGTATGGTTGTATAGTTTCCAATTGACTTTTTTAGTTTGGAAGGAAATAATCTGACACAATCGTATCTCCACATTAACCATCAAAATATTTTGTGTACCTCATGTTAGTTTTAATTATTATTATGAAGAGTTTTTTTATGCATTTTGGAACAGTTTTTTGTCCACAATTAAATTTCTGAAAAAAGGCCTTCTAAAACTGGCAATTTTTATCGGCGGGGGTGTGGAGGGGGGGTTGAGCTTTGAAAAATCTCACGCATAGCTGGCCTCTAGACTTGGCATCTCGGTACAATGTCCCAAACTGTGGCTGTCAAAAGAAGTTTGTCCACAGTCAATTGCCTTGGGGGGGGGGGAGGTGCACAGAATCTCCTCTAACACCCGGCGTCACCCGGGGCAACCCCGGGTGTAAAGCTGGACTATAATTTATAATTAATTGAGGCGCCTATAGTATGCTTTTGGGATATTAGATATAACATCTATGAAGAAGAAAACAACTTCGTTTTTAATCTACAACTAATCTACAACTAACTTTACACTGCAGTGAATACTTTTCAACTGCATAATGTGGGTGGGACACTCAACGTTTTGCGTTGACCGTTATTGACTGTCGTGCACTGTCATTTGAAACCAGCACAAACTCTGATGCTAGCACCAAAATTAGTGTTAACACAGTCGAGTTTTGTACGGAAGCTTCAAGATACACTAAGAAAAATAAAAGAGACAATTGTGACTTGTAATAAGTCTCAATTATTAAAACAATATTAGTCATGGATTATGATAATTTAAGATCCTTAATTATGAAATTAACCATTTTGATTATCTTTTTAATATTATTATTATTGATGTAGATGAATGCATTACCATTAATTTTATTGTCTTTCTCTAAATATCGATGTCCAATTGATGCTTCCGTACACACACTTTTAGTAGAACAACAAACGACAACAGATAACTGAAGAAGGTGAGGATTCATTTCGGTCATTTTGAGTATTGTTATGCCCTAATTATATAGTAATAATATTATTAATATCTCTTCTCACTCACTGTAGATAGAGTGGTCGTGTATAACCATGATTACTTCCCAAATTTTACAACAGAACTGGCTGCTATTTTGTTTTATGAAATTATTTATTGGTAAATCAAATCAATCATTTCCTAATCCCTAATGCTACTCCATGCTTGCTAAAACTAATCATCATCAATCATGATTCATGGTTTATTTTGTTTACGATTTGTATCATTATGTCATGAGATTATTGATTGGTTATTGAGTCATTAAAATTTGCTCTTTAGACATTTTATTCAGACCAAGTCTAATATTATAAAACCTTAATCATTACCCAGCTAACCACTGATAGTGATACACAATGACTAGCAATAGCATAACCATTGTCGTCTGGTTACTGAAACAATTTCTTGACTGTTGCTAGCTTGCTCATGGGAGTTTGCTGAGTTCCGTCCCTTGATGGGGAGATCATCTGAACAAAAAAAATCGCAGTCAAAGGGCTTAATTTGCAAGAACGAAGTGCAAGACAAGAACTCATCAAGGTAAATCTCCTCAGCCAAGTCGACTGTTCCCGCAAACAAAATACATTGAATGATAAGTCTACCTCACGAGGAACAGTTCGACCCTCGGACAGTATTTTCCAAAGTTCGATCTTCAACCCGCTCACTGAAGCGTTACAATCATATAAACAACACCAGGAAATGCCTCCAAAACCCATAAACTTTACTACAGTTTCTTTGACTTTGAATTTCAGAGCTTAAAATTTGATGAAGGGTACAGAAGACGTCAACTTGGAGGTGGCTTGATAAACTTAAGTTTCATCTGTCCAGTTGCAGACCAGCACCACTTCATCTCATTCTCATCAGAAGTTCATAGCGGTAGCCGACCCAGAATTCAAAATGTCGGTCATCCATGGATTGTCTAATGTCTCAAAAGTGTGTTGGACTTCCAGCTTCACAACAATCCAACATCTCTATATCGTCTTTGTAATCATCGTAACATTAGAGTTCCTTCCTTGTTCGGTTGCAAACGTGCTGGACAGTGTCAAGTGCAGAGATCTACAGCTTGGACAGTATCCTTTCCAAGTAGAATTTAATAACTTAATAATAATCATTTCCAGGTTTAATTTCTGCAGTAACTATCTAGGGGAACCAGTTGGGTGGTGATTTCATAGACTTGTGGACAAGTCGTTATAGCCATTGGACGCTTGCGGTAAACAGTAATGTCCAAGGCCCACACTTCGTGTATCACAACTTCTATATGTGAAATTGGTCATCAGAGTTGGAAGAAAATAACGTTTCGCAGTGCCATGACATGTGTTTAAAATAAATCCAGAATTCTCGCTATCGAGAATTGATATTGTTATGATGTTTTCTCAAAAAGTAAAGCATTTCATGGAATAATATTTCAAGAGAAGTTTTTCACCATTACCTTCTGTAAACCCTGTAAGTAATTTGTAAATCTGTGAACTTTTAATTTTTGTTCTGTTCCGAAAGCGTCCAATGGCTTGAACTGCTGGGATCACACCCAAATTACGATACAACCTGAGAAACAGCAGCCAGGCATCGCCTTTTAAAGGGGACGAATACTGTACGTATCCAAATGTTGTAGTCATCTGCTCTTTTTAACCTCTTCCTTAACAAATGAATCAGATATGTGTGTCAAGACCCCGTTATTGATGCTACGATGCAGGCTGCTGTTGGGTGCAGTCCAAACCGCTTAGTCACAGGTACGTATTTAGACTGGTCCCTTATAAGGACAAGTATTGGTTGTCCAGAACCAGCAATATCATTGGATACAACGATACATTTATGTATCGCAGTACACCAGCGATATCGTCAATGGATACAACGATACATTCATGTATTACAGTACTTACATCCATTATTCAATTGTTGCAGACTGTGACAGGGTCCAAAGTGTTTTGTACATCCGAGGGGGGGGGTGGGGGGGAATGGCACTGAGGCCGCCATTTTCCCCTGAGGGTGTAAAATTGTTTTGCTATACCTTAGTTCTACGAATGACCCTACCAAAAGCCAAGGTTTAAAAAATAGCCTAAGAATCCATCAAAGACCAAGAACTAATAATAAACAAGATCATGGCCTCAAAACATATTCCTGCCCAACAGTAAAACATGTGTTTTTAATAATACTTGCTTTGTGCTTTACGTGTTAAACCATTTCTGATTATTTGCAGTGAATTGTATGCCAGTACCAGGGACAGTGTGTGATGGAACTGAGTATAATGGCACCACATCAGCCTTTACAAGAGAAGTCCCATGTAGATACACGTAAGTACCGGTAGTTCTTTCTTTTCTTGAAGAAACATACTCAAACGAAGAACAGAGAAGTCCGAAAAATCTACTCCGCAGTAGTAGAAAATAAGGCAAGACAAGTTCTCAAAAGAACATAATCTACCCAGCAAGTAGATACACACATGGTGTTACCGCAAATTATTATAAAGATGGTCAAACTTTTTTATTGCATTCCATTTTCCTTCTTCTTTATTTCAGGACCGGTTACTACTACAACACCACTCTCTTGCTGTCGATATTTCTTGGAATGTTTGGTCTGGATCGACTGTACCTGGGTTACCCAGCCCTGGCCCTGCTCAAATTCTGCACTGTAGGGCTACTCTTTATCGGCCACTTTCTGGACGTCATTCTCATCGCAATGCAGGTTGGTTTTACTGGGATGTGTTAAGGGCCCTCTAGCAGCAATGATGTTTTTTTTTCTTGTGTAGAAAGCTGTTCATAATTTGGATCCAGTATATCTCCAAGACCTCATAGCCCTATGTTCTTCTACACTTTCATCAGCTACCCGACGCCTTCGCTCTTCTTCAATAGCTCATTTCCACCTTCCCCGGGACCCCGCACCATGACACGCTATGGCGATCGGGCCTTTTCCGGTCATAGCTCCAACACTTTTGAACAAGCTACCAACCCACATTTAAGCAGCTCCTTCATTGGACACTTTTAAATCTCAACTTAAAACCCATCAATTTGGTTATAGCGCTTAGAAACCTTGTTTCTAGTGCTCTATAAACGTTGTATTTATCATTATTTTTGTTTTCCGCACTTATTACAACTGGAGCATTTTCAAAGCAAGACTAAATTATTTTATGTGTTTAATGAGAAAAAGGAAAATACTGTAAGGGCTACTACAAATGCATAAAAATTGCCTATTGATTTATTTTTATGT
Organism: Asterias amurensis; assembly: GCF_032118995.1. Lineage (NCBI taxonomy): Eukaryota > Metazoa > Echinodermata > Asteroidea > Forcipulatida > Asteriidae > Asterias > Asterias amurensis. The sequence goes on from NC_092660.1 coordinate 1,884,867, forward strand.
AAATTTTTCTTTGTAGGTTGTCGGACCAGCAGACGGCTCCGATTACATTTTGGATTACTATGGACCTGCACTACACAAATCCACAATAGATAACTACACGTACTACATGCCCAACACAGACTGAGAACAGAAATGGTGTCATTACTTCAACTGAAATATGAACACATCACTGATAGAATTCTGCAGTTGCTCGGATATTTAGGCCCCCTTGTGTTGAGGATGAGACAGGGAATTCTGCAGTCGCTCGGCTTGTGTATTTAGGCCCACGTGTAATGAGGACGAGACAGGCCTACATGGTTTGCCCTGAAACGTTTTCGAGGACTAGCAAGTGGGATCAGTTAGCCTGCAGGTATTTCACTGGTCTGTATTTTATATTAAGGAGGAATGCATTTTAACACTGAGCTAGCCAGCTGGACCATTTGGAGAGAATTATTTTGACTGCGACTGAGGTGTCATAGCTAGCAGGTGGCCAGCAGACCATTGCTAATGGAGAACCAGAATAAACTATAAATAATAGTAAACTTGCAGGTCCATCCATGGGGACTCTGAAAAGAGTCGGTTTGGTCTTGACAATTCAAACAGTGTACACTGCTCATCTCAGGAAAAAGTCGTCTTACGATGAACACTGGTCGAAGAGGATTTGTGGAAGCGTTTAAGATGCCATTTGTGTTGGCTTGTGTTAACAGAAAGTACTTGGTAACGATACAATAGATGAATTGCAATAAGTCTCATTGACTGCTATCTTTGATGTAAAACAATGGAAAAATGCACGCGTGTATGCGCTACACGCGACTCTCAGTCAATGATAGCTCTTCACGTGTGAGCAATTTATCAAAGAATTGCAATCCATCTATACCCTCCACTCTGAATTCTGGGGCGATATCATAAAAACTTACAATTGATCTTAACTGTTGATCAGTCTTAAAGGCAGTGGACACTATTGATAATTACTCAAAATAATTATTATAATGAAACCTTTCTTGATTACACGTAATGGGAAGAGGTTGGTGAGAAAATGAGAATAGCACCTATATAGTTTTCACATTTGAGCTGTGGAACAAGCACTTTTGAGCTTTTGGAACAAGCACTATAAAAGAGAAGATTAATTTGTACTTTTTGTGTGGGTATTGGGTAATAACACTTCACTACTCAATGGAAAGGTATTTGTATTTATCAGTTTAAATTTAAAACCAATTGCAGTGAGTTGTTATTATCAATAAAACAAAAAACAAGACCTGGTCATGTTGCAAAGCTTCCCTTGAAATAGTTTTGCCTGCAATTTATTTTTTGTATGAAAACGATAAAGTCTTTGGTTATTAATGTTTCTGTTCATTTGTTAGAAAATTTACCCCCGAAGTATAATATTGTTTAAGATTCAATTTTGAGAATAAACTTTTGCAAGTAACATTGAATAATGCCAAAAAGACTACTTGTGTTTTATTCTTGAACAAAATTAAATGGAGTTGTTATTTAAAGGGAGGGTATACTTTTTGGTTATTACTCCAAAAATCAATGGCACAGGAGAGCTTTTAATAGTATTAAACATTGTTAGAAGCACAGCCTTTTTGAGCAATGTAGTTTTAGAGAAAGATAATAAGTTTTTACCCCAAACTTTGAATCTGATGTCATACTCCCAAGCATCTGAAAGCACACCATTCTGTACAACCAGTGTGTTTTTTCTGTCATTATTTATATTCCTGCAACTTCGATGACCAACTTTAGCCAAAATGTTCACAGGTTTGTTACTTTTATGCATACAATGATGGGAAACACAAAGTGAGGATACTATAGTCTTTGACAATTTTTTAAAACAAACAGATATATTTATAACATAATTTCCATCCTTCCATTATTGAGAATGGGGGTGTGCCGCTCAAAATAAAAGTAGGCAAAGTCCTATTTTTAATTAGTAGCGTTTTCATTCACAGAGCGCTTATTTTTATTTATTTATTTATTTTTTTATTTGGGGGGGGGGGGGCGGGGCGCGAGCGCATAATCGAAGACCAAACAATATCTAAGAACACTAGGTGGCGCTGTTTGAATTTTGCGGTGGCGTCTGATCGGCAAACTTCAGTCACTTTCGACTGCTTCGATTCTTTGGAATTTGACATATTTGACCGCCTTAAGAGGATTAAATCAATGTTTGTCAACGTCCACACGCAAGAGGAAACATATATCTAAAATACTGATTATTCAGAATGGTCATCGCGGTGGACAAAGTACGTAAACTGTGAATGGTTCGTGAGTACCTAATTTGTTTACATTAACTAACGGTGCATAGCGAAATTACGACGATATTGTGTTGCCTTGTGTTGCATCAAATTCGTGATAAACTCGGAGTTGCTTTCAAATGTTATTTTTGCTGGGCGCACCAAATTAAAGGAATTTTTAGTTGCTGAGTTATTAAAGTGTGAGGGCGAATCTCTGTCCCAACACTTGTGTCCTTAGACAGTCTAATATTATATAAGAAAGATACTTTAATTAATTAATTTAAAATATTTGCAAAATTTGTATCAACAAGGGCGGCTTCCACAGTCAGGGGCTGGCGTTATTGACAAAAGGGTTTTGATTTGATACCTTTTGTAGATAGATCAAGTTTTTGGCCATGACATGAATCCCTTGTCGCTATGAAATGAAGGTGTATAGTTCCAGCTTCATTAGTCGTCATCAAACTAGACATCAGTGTTTGAGAAAAGTGAAAATAATCACACAGCGATATTTATTAAGGAAAAATTTTACGACCTCGCCACCAACTTCCGGCCTGTTTTTTTTTAGTGGTTTTGGAGTTAATTAACGGCGGATAAATTGGTGGCGACGACCGGAAGATTATCCTTTATTAAATTATTGTTTTCAGGAGTGTTGGTGTTGCGTAAACTTACCAGTACTGATAAATGAATCCCCTGATACCCTGATAAATACGTTACAAGCGTATGCTAAAACAACTCTTGTGACATTCTTCACTCAAATCTCAAAATCTACACCACCTCGACAAGTAATTATTTAAGGGAATCTTTCTTCCGTTATCTTCAAACTGTTACAAGAAGTTTAATGTAATTCTGTAGACATTGCGATTTGTGTCCTAGGACGAGTACAAAAGTACTCAAACCCTATAAATGAACGGGCATGGACATGATGAAAAAGAGAAGTAGAAATTAATAGGATTTGTTATTTCCATTTCAGATTTATCTTTAAGTACGATGACAAACCCATAAGAAAGTCGGCACGATGTCTTGTTTCTGCATCCGTCTGCAGAAGGATATCGTGAAGACGTTGGATTTCCGTCACTGCAGCCTCTCCTTCATCCCTCCGGAGGTGTACGAGTACGATGAAACACTGGAAGAGTTATGTCTGGACTCCAATAACATCAAGGAATTACCCAGGGTAATAATAATAATAATAATAATAATAAATGGCACTCTAGCCTATATTGTAGCGCTTCACACAAAGGTCCCAAAATGCTTTACAAATAAAGAAAAGTTATGATCAAAACATGTGAGTTGTCAGCAGATATTTGAAGCTGTTCTCGTTTTGGAGCAGTTCTGATGTTGCAGTCAGGCTAGTTTGAAAGCCAGTAAACTCAAGACAGTGTTTTCAAAAACCTAACTGTGTAATATTTGTACGTCTAATGGCAAGATCTGTTTTTGTTGCAGTCGCTCTTCCACTGTCAATTCCTTCGGAAACTCAGTGTGTGTGACAACGATCTCAATTCCGTCCCGAATGCTGTTGCCAGCCTCGTCAACTTGGAACAACTAGACATCAGTAAAAATGGTAACATCATCCACATCTTCACCAAAGTGTACAAAGAGAGCCTGTCTTAAAAACCTGTCTACCTATCAACACTGACAGTTCAAGTGGCTCTCGTAACCCACTGTAGCTACTCTTAATTGGGCAAAACACTCTTGTCACACGAAGTTGTGTGCATTTAGATGGTTGATTTCGAGACCTCAAATTCTAAATCTGAGGTCTTGAAATCAAATTTGTGAAAAATTACTTCTTTCTCGAAAACTGTGTCACTTCAGAGGGAGCCGTTTCTCACAATGTTTTATACCTTCAACCTCTCCCCAATACTCATCACCAAGTAAGGTTTTTAACTATTATTTTGAGTAACTACCAATAGTGTCCACTGCCTTTAAGAACTGATTTATAAATGATACTGATTTCTTTTCCAGGTATTGTGGAGCTACCAGACAGTATCAAATGCTGCAAGAATCTTAGCCTGGTGGAGATCAGTGTCAATCCTCTGGGAAAGTAAGATCATTATTCCTAAGCTGTGTCCCTAGTCCCTAGTCTGTCCCTTTAAAACCAATTTGAAATGGTTCTGATCATAGAGTTATATATAAGAACTAGACGGCGCACTGGCGATGCTTCTTGCACAAACGCGACGGGACCGCAAGGAGACATGCGCACCATTCTGTACGCGCGTTGAATATGAAGTACACGTTGGAATTTTTGTTTATTGAATGCTGACGCGATGCCGTTTTGTCAACTTACAAAATGGCCGCACAAACGCACGCTGTTCGATGCCTGCTTCGTCAACTTACAAAATAGCTGCCTGCATGCATGGCGGGGTGCGTATATAGGCCAGTGCGCCCTCTAGTTCTTATAATATAACTCTATGGTTTTGATAATCTGAGTTATGCAGAGGGGGAAAAAAAACCAACACTTTAAACCAGGCTCAGTATCAGGATCAATGTTTCTCATCTTCTTAGGGTTTGCTAATGTACTCGATATGTTTTCATTTGTATTTGGGCCATGATTCCTAACTCGGTTTGTGAATGGTCTAATCCTCTTGTGGTGTATTTTGCTATCTTAGTTGCATGGTTTTTTGTTTTCTTCTTATAAACCTAAGCTTAGACTCCAAGTTTGCACACTGAGAATATCATTGAAAGAACACAAAACCAGGATAGGCAGAGTGAAACTCCATCATAACCAGGGTCACAAAGGGCCAGCCACGACGACGACGACGACGACGACGACGACGACGACAACACTGGTTCAAAATTTATAACAATGCTAAAGCCAGAGTCCCAAGCCTAGGTTTTAGAAAAAGGCCCAAACAGTTCAGTGTTCTCTATTTGGGTTTCCCATTCATAGATGGTTTGAATATTTCCTTTCAGGCTTCCAGAGGGATTCACCCAACTGGTCAATCTGACCCAGCTGTACCTCAACGACACACTCCTTGACTACCTCCCGGCAAACTTTGGCCGTCTTGTCAAACTCACCGTCTTGGAACTTAGAGAGAACAGACTCAAAGCGTTACCACGGTAATTAATCAAAACATTATAATAATAATAGTGGCTTCTTATATAGCACGCATATCCGTCACTCAGTGACACTCCTGGCACTGTAACATTTATTATTTCCTGTAAGGTATGTGGGACTACATTTGAGTTATGAGACCTACTCCTTTCACATAGCACCATGTAATGGTTTATAGGGTGCTGTCGCGCAATATGCTGCCAATCAAACCAGGAACACTGGGGCGAACCCTTCTCTTTTCAATAAGTGCACCAGTGCCAAGTTTCAGGGCTCTGCTTACTGTAAACAAAGAATTGGCACTTACGGAAGCAGGTAATTCCGCGCTTCTGCCAAAGGTTAGCAGGTGTTCGTGCGCATTCCACATTACTTGGCTTTCCTCGCTTACACAGCTAGCACAGAAATTTGGCACTTGCACAGTGAGTGGAGAATGGTGATCGCAAGCACAGGATTCGGCGGTAAGCAGAGCCATGAACATTGGGCCTAGCAAGAGAATAGATTTCTGTGTGAATGATCAGCAACCTTTGAGCCAATTTGGATGCAATGGAAATTCAATTATCATTGTTACGAAAATTTACAAAAATTGTGACAATTCTTTGGTGGATTTTTAACTTTGTTTTCTTCTTTTTACCAATTACAAGGTCTATGTCAAGATTGACAGAGCTAGAGAGACTGGATCTTGGCATGAATTCATTCAGACAAGTAGTAAGTATACAGGGAACCAGACCAAACCATGGGGGCTAACTACAATTGAATGTTAAAAGTTAGTTTTAAATACATTGTCACTGCCAGGGTTGTAGCTAGACCAATTTTAGTGGTTCGGCCTTAAATGAATTCTGTTTGGAAGTCAACCAAGGGCAACAGATCAACAAAATAATCATAATTCACTATAGGCCATCAATAGACCAATGCGACGAAACAAAATTGGTTGCGCTCTCTATTGAAAACATTAACAATTGCGGTGTCTTTTTGTGCATATCTATGCACTGAAGACACCGCAGCAAATTGCGCTTGGTGCTCAACACTTGCGCGCCCTTTGCACGCCCGGATCAATCTATTGCTGCAGTGCAAGCTTCAGGCATGATGCCATGTTTTTAAACTGTTCATGGCCCCATGCATCAAGTTGAATGGCCTCTTGATTGTGTTCTTTCTCTGTGACATTTGATACTCCTTATCATTAGCCCAGATCAATGCATAGTGGACAGTATTTTTAAATCTGTGCTGGGCAGCACATTTCGTTTTGCTCAGAGTGCTGGGCAAAAACTGTGAGGCCTTGGTAGGGTCACCCAGCACTGCTAACCGTTACAAGGCTGGTAACTGGTCGCACAAAGTTTACAGTTCTTTTCCCTAATTAGTTTTTTTGTCTATGTTGTTTTAGCCTGAAGTGATTGGTTTCTTCACAAAGCTGACCGAGTTATGGGTCGACTCCAATAAGATTACTTCCATACCATCGGTAAGTGACGATCATTTTGTAATTATCGGCGTCGTGTGACCTCATGCAGGCTCTCCCACTGAGGTTTTCCTCCTGCATCTAAAACAACATTTCCTTCGTCTCTATCTTTATTTGGGGGTGCCAGTCAGAAGCCATACAACAATTAACTGCCAGGGATCACACCCAAGTTAGGATACAACCTGGGAAGCGGCAGCCAGGGGACCACCTTAATGGGATGCGACTTAAAATAAATAAAGAAAAACAGTTAATAAAAAAAAAATTATGTGTGAAAATTTTGCTTTCAGAGCATAGGAAACCTGAGAGAGCTCGTTTATCTAGACGCTTCCTGTAACCGCATCGAAACCCTCCCCTCAGAGATACAAGGGCTAGAGAGTCTGACGGATCTTCATCTCTCCAAGAACTACCTTCAAGAGCTTCCTGACACCGTTGGTAAGTGGGACTCGAGCCTCAGACTAACAAGAACCCAGAATGTGTGGGGAGTAAAAACGGATCTTCTGTGCCAGAAAAAAAAAATAGCCTGTAAGCTCGGTTTATACTTCTTGCGATTGAGAATGGGAAATGGATTTCTAGTCACAAATTCGCAATAAATTACTCACAACAGTTCAACTCCTGTGAAACATTTGCTGCGAAAACACACACGTTATGTCTCACTAAAATTGTTCAGTGACTAATTTAGCAAAACTTTGCCCAACTGTGTTAGGTCAGTTGTGAAAGATTTATTGTGTTAGTGGTGCACAACTTGCGCAGTGGATATTGCGCAAGCTGACTTACGCAGATGCGCAGAGTTTTGTGGTGTACACACAAACAATACGGAGGAGCTATACAGCATTTTTTTGCGCAGTGCCTCTTTAGTGTGTGATCTGTTGCTACTACAAAATCTAGATGAAATAATACTTGTTGAGTAGCCTGCAAGATATTACAAGATTACACAATCAGATTCAAGATAATTTGGTATTCACAGAGCCTCTTTGGTGCGAGAAATGACGCTTTGAAAAATGCAAGATAGAATTCTGTTTGATCGTGACACAACGCTACCAAGAGAATCAATGTTTTTAGCGCAATTTGTTGAATTAGTCTGGTTTTCTGTTCATCAGGTCAATTAAGCAACCTACAGAGTCTAAAGCTTGACTGCAATCAGCTTTCCTTCCTCCCCTACTCCATCGGTGGACTAGTCTCGCTAGAGGAGCTTATATTGACCTCAAATGACCTCGAGGAACTCCCGCCCAGTATTGGACTTCTGAGAAAGCTCTCCCACCTCAACTTGGACCAGAACATGCTCCTGGAGCTCCCTGCAGAAGTAAGTCTAACTGTTCTTTTGTGGTATTTTTTTGGCCTGGCTGTTTTCTTTATTTGTATTAAGCGATAGGAACTTAGAAATGTGGTTTATTACTAGGAAATAAATTTTTGAAGACCTTTGGAAGTATTTCTCTAACACAATTTTTACATCCCTTTCCCAGCTCGGAAGCTGCAGCTCCATAAGTCTCCTCTCTCTTCAAAGTAACTTCCTGTTGGTGCTACCAGACGAGATCGGTCACATCAGCAATCTGTGCGTCTTCAATCTTAGTAACAACCAGCTGAGATATCTTCCATACAGTACGACCAAACTTAAGAAACTCAAAGCTATGTGGCTCTCAGAGAATCAGGTGAGTCGTTACAAACCAATCAATCAATCAATCAATCAATAGCAATCAATAGTTTTTTATAATTTTTCTCTGTTGACGTTTGATTTATTTTTCCCCTCAGGGCAAGCCATTGATTCCTCTCCAATCAGAAATGAAAGAAGACCTCGGCAAGAGGGTCTTAACCTGTTTCCTGTTTCCGCAGCAGCACAGAGAACCTGGGGATGGTGAGTAACTCTTGAAGAAACGATAGTGTGTGTCGTGGTCGAGTGGTTAAGAGCATGGAATTCAAGTTCTGGTGGCTAAGTCATGAGGGTGTAGGTACCAATCCCGGTCATGACACTTGTGTCCTTGAGCACGACACTTAACTCTATTGCTTCTCTTCACACAGGGGTAAATCGGTACCTGTGAGGACAGAGATGGTTCTAGTGATTGATTTAGCTACATACTTGGCAGTACAGGCTGTATACTCCCAAGGGAGCAGAGATGGTTTAAGGGATGAAATATATTGCCCAATGACCAGAGTAATAAAAGTTGAAGTGCCATAAGCGTCTCTGCGTGACCGTCCCAAGCACTATATAAGAAGCCGGTATTATCATAGATAACTAGTATTTCTGTTTGAATTGATGACATTTGCCCTGTGACTGACACTTGACCTATGATGTCAGGTTTAATGTACATCCTCTTCCTTGTTTTTTATCTTAAGATGTTTATCTGAGTGACGGCGATAGTTTCCATGCATCAGTGTGGGATGACCAGCGTCTTAACTCCAGGCAGATTGCATTCGATGTGTCCGAGTCAGACTCTGAGGTAAGTTGCCTCATGCAGACTTTATGTAGATAGACAAAGACCTAGTCTGGTCTCATGTCCTTATTCGCAAAGATAAAGACAGGTACTGGATTATTTTTCAGTTACTTTTTAACTTCACTCTGGTTTTCAAGATTCATTGCAGCAATTTTTGAAATTGTGCTGACGCATATGGCTTATTTCTCAAAACATTGGTTATTGTCTTTTTCATTTTTAGCACAATATGAAGCGAGCTCCGACGCCTTACCCCAAAGAGGGAATCAAGAGGAAGGTCCGGCTCCCACCCACACCGAGCCCTTCCCAGGGTCGGCAGAGTAGATCGACAAGCAAGCGTGACATTCTCCCTAACTATCCATCAGTTGATGTGTCTGTAAGTAGACTTGATTGTTTGTTTGTTGGTTTGTTTGTTTATTTGATTGTATGTTTTTTATTTTTTTATTTTGTTTTTTTTAGATGATCTTCCCTACAAGGGAACTCGGTAAACTTCCAAGGGGGGGGGGACACAAAATCACCAAGCTCGCAACAGGCGATGTCTCTCATGCATACATTGGTTTAACGTCTTTGGAAACTTTTGAAGGGGCACCAAGGCCAAGACCAGGGCAACTGGGGCCATGGTCTCCGTGAAATTCCAGGCCTTGTGAGACTTAATTCATATGTAGGCCGCAAATTGGCTCCAATAACCTGGTCACAATATACATTGTGGCTCTGTGACATTGTAGCGCTGTGACATTGTGAAGTAAAATTGTGACACTGATATTATTAATGGTTTATTTATTTCATCAATATTTATAAAAAGACACTAGCAGTAAAAAAAAAAAAATGAGTTGTGGTCAAATAAATGTACACTTTGGCAGTTTGATATTATGACACTGTGACACTGTGACATTGTGACACTGTGACATTGTGACATGTAACACTCTAATTGTCAAAGGAAATCTTTGTCAAGGGTACATAGAGTATGGTGTTGTCATTTGATGTGGATTTGTGTTTTCTTGTTTCAGACACGTCAGGGTCGCCAGGGAGGCCCTCGTGAGGCTAAACCTCGCCGTTCTAGATCCCCCGGTTCACCCATTGCCGACAGCCTTCATTTGTTCCAGGCAGATAAGGTGACTTTACATAACAATAATAATAGTAACTAGTTCTTATATAGCTTGTTGTACAGTAACCATATCAATGAGGTTTACATTGGTGTCCTGGTCATTGGGCCAATAACAATCCATGTAATCTTTCTCAGCTCCCTGGGGAGTATAGCCCTGAGTTGCCAGAGCCCTTCAAAGGCTTTTCATACACAATGTCAACCTTAACCCTCACAGGTATCCATTTATACCCCTGGGTGAAGAGAAGCAATTGTAGTGAAGTTTGTTGCTCAAGGCGCAAGTGCCACAACCGTGGATTCGAACCTACACTCCGATGATTGTACCACCAGAACTTGAATTCAATACTTTGATTCCACTTGAAATGACACCTCCCATACATACATACACTGGGTTTTTTAAGATGAACATAACTTTGTAATGCTTAGCTACTTTTTGTGCTTAAGTGGCTCTTTTAAATTGCCGCAAGGTGTTGTTTGTGCAGTTGTCTGTTCAGTGGATGAAGAATTATTTTGTTACTGTTTTTAGGAGTTGATGGCAAAGGATAAAGCTCGACTGAGGGGAAGTATTTCTTCTGTCAGTCGTCAAGATAACGACTCTGAGTCCATTGCATCATCGACGAGAGAAAGAGTCGTTGGACGTCGAGAAATGAGGGTAGGTTGTCGCTGCAGTAATGCGTAGTTTTCAATTTATTGGAACAAACTGTCTTGAAGGTTTTTGATACCTTTTTGCGTTTACCTGTTAAGTTTTGGCTTCATTAGTCAAGTTTTTTTAGAAAAAAAGTGGAAAAAAAAGTAAATAAAATAATAGGACTGGTAAATCTGTTGTACATTCTAAAATAATTTTCATCTCCTCCAGAGATGAAAATTGTTTTGGTGTCACTGTTTTCAAAAACTACAGCACCTCAACAAGTAATATTTTAAGGGAACCTTCTTATCATCACTATTTTCAAACAGTGTAAGTTTAATGTAAATCTGTGGACATTGTGTTTTGCTTGGTACAAGAAGTACCCAAACCCTTTAATGGTAAAATTGTTCTCTCACTATATTTGATTTTCTCTTTCCTAGGCTCAGACGGATAGAGCAGCCATGAGCGATAGTGAGGCTTTCATTCGGAGCCCCGTTTGGAGCCACACTGGCGGAATTGACCAAAATAAACAACCGGGCACTCCGCAGAACTACAACGCCAGACCTTCTCGCAGTGGTGGTAAAAGCCATAGTCGTGGCTATGAGTCTGATCGGGTCGACGGGTCCAGGACTCCTCTGATGTCTTCACGGCGGCCACAGGTCCAGGGTGAACACGCCAGGACCCCACAGAGTAGCAAGGCAAACTACAGCCGTGGTTACGAGTCTGATCAAATTGACGGGTCCCGGACTCCTCTGATGTCGGCACGGCGGCCACAGGTGCAGAGTGAACACGCAAGGACACCCAAGGCGAATTACAGTCGCGGTTACGAGTCAGAATGTATTGAGAGCTACCACTCTCCTCTGGAGGAATATGTCCGAAGACAGACAACGAACAGATCAGAAACAAATCGGAACTCCAATGTGAGTGTGGATGGGCACCAGTCTGCACCCCGCCCTGTATCCCACAGGCGGAATTCAGGCTACAGTACTGACCCGGAGCGCAGGTCCAGGGCGCCGGCCGAGAGTCGAGAATCCAGAATGGCAGAGGTGAAGCAGAAGAGAGATCAGATGCTACCGCCTCCGTACCACAGAGTGAGACAACTACGATCGGGACAAGAGGGGTCTTCACAACCCAACACTCCTCACAGAGGCAATCGAAGAAGCCAACCTCAAAATGTGAAGGACTACGGGTGGATTGATGGACAACTTCCATCTACCCCAGAGGACCAAGTAATGGATACCTCTAGACATCATGGCGGAGAGCTGCCTGGAACCAGAGATGGCGATAGAAGCAATCAACCCAAGGAGTCCAATCCGCATAATCCATCGAGGAGAACTCCTCAAGGTAAAACAATGCCAAGAGCAAGCTACCCATCTGCCTTTTCAGATACAGAGGTGACTTCCAGTCGAAGGCGCAGCAAGTTGCACAATCAAGAACGATCGGAGAGAGCCCCCGCTGCTAGTAACAAACCACAGATTGAAAGAACTTTGCAAAGCGATAGTGAGAGGGTATCCCCAGTCTTCAATCAAAACGGACCCGATTCGGAGAACCCCCCAAGATGGGACAGAACTTTCCTCGTCAACAGAAGAAGGACGCCACCTGTTTCTGAAGACGGTCAACGTATGGACGGTGGAGACTACCAACCAAGACAAGGCGGACAGACTGACGGGGGAAGGGCGTCTCCATATACCACCAAGGAGAACTCTGACGCACGTAGTAATGCCAGGCAACCTAGCTTCAGGCATCAGGACTCACAACAACAGAGCGCTCCAAGACAAGGCGACACAGTTTCAGTCGAGGATGCCACTCGACACAATCCAAAAACAACAGACTCACAAATCTACGCTAACTCAAACACCAACAGTGACTACCTGAACTCTCTCAACGACCGACGCCATACGGCTGCACATTCGGACAACTTTCCCAAAAATCTGAACCCACGAGAGAGTCGAAGTCTCCCAAGAGATGTTGGAAGTTACCAAGAGCATCCAAAAGAAGCATTCAAATCCGACATCGGCATTCATCAAAGGTCCTCAGAAGAGGTTGGAAATAGAAGAAGCTCACCCGATGAAACCGTTAGTGAGCGTCACCCTCATTTTAGGGTGAGTGGTTCTTTACTCAATTGAGAAGTCCTTGAGTATGTTTTCCTTAAATAATAATAATACTTATCAGTTGTTTACATACAGCCTGTGCTGCCAAGTATTAAACGCACTGAGCTAAATCAACTAAAAAAACCATCTCTGCCCTCACAGGTACCGATTTACCCCTAGGTGAAGAGAAGCATTTAGGGTTAAGTGTCGTGCTCAATGACACAATTTACGACAAAACTTAAATACGATGCTCACAACCAATCAGCCATGACACCTCGTTGAAGTCCTTGAGTCCGTTTCCCTTTACAGAACTTGTATATTTTGCTGCAAATTTAATGACGAAATACTCAAGTCTTAATTAAATTGAATGTGATTTGATTATTGTCGACTTATTTTTATTATTTGTTTTGCTCTAATAGAGAGGTGACAAGAAGAAGCGACTGCATGGTGGAGCTCCAGACTATGCTGCCTCAGAACCAGAACTCAGACAGGCGTTCCAAAACGCCAAGCCAACCGAACCCGTTCCTGATCAAGTCAACTTCAGACCACCACCTCCAGAGACCAGAACCTTGCCATTTGACAACAGAAGGTCATCGAGCCAGGTCTTACAAAACGGAGCACGAGATTTCGGCAGGTTCCCTGTAGGTTTGCCCTCATCAACGCCAAGTGTAGAGAGTGGTTCCAGATCACAAAGCCCGTTTGATTCCAGACCGCAGACTCCAAGCGACGTACAGCGAAGAAGCCGACCGAACTCCCCGACGAATCTTCCACGATCTCGTCCTCATTCTGACCACGAATCTTACCATCCCGTCAACAGACAGAAAGACTTTAGAGCTTCTAATTCCTTCAGACCTACAAAAACTAGCGATAGACAATATGACAGTGATTACGGATACCTGAGGGGCTCCAGCATGCCGAGATCTACTGCCACTCCAGGGAATCCTTACCCTACCCCTCACGGCATAAGACCCAGAGAAAGCCTCAACGGGCCCCTCACCCCGATTGTACCTGACACCATGAACCAGGACAGACGGAGAATCCTGTCCTCTGAGTCTGACCAGACACACTCCCTAGGTCCATCCGGTCACTCGTCCAAAGTGCCCTGGCCGGACCTCTGGCCTCAAGACTCCTCAGGATACGCCAGCGACCAGAACGAACCAGGATGGAAAAGAGGTGAGAATGAAATAATTTGTGAGCAGTAGTAGGTTTATGTCCATTCGAGGATGCTGCGACCAGAGATGAGGTTGGTACCCACTATCACCCTCACTAAGTGTGGATGGATTTGACGTTATTATTATTTGTCTTCCAGGTTCCTGCAGCACTCCAACATCTTCCGTCTTCCAGGGTCCCTCAGCTCCGACGTCCTGGAAACCTGGGTCTGAAATGACTCCTGATACTAGATCAAGACACCCCTCTTCTGAACACCATCAACAGGGCTTGACAAACAAACAGGTACCTTGTTTTGTTTATTAATAACTATAATATTATTAATAGTGGCTTCATATAGCACTCATATCTGTCACTCATTGATGCTTTAACATATAGTACATTGTGTATTTTTCTGCTAGGATGTGAGACTGCATTTAAATTATGAGACCTACTCCTTTTACATAGCATCATGTAATGGTTTACAATGTGAGGTGGCGCAATATGCTGCCAATCAAACCAGAAACATCGGGGCGAACCCCACCGGGGGGGGGGGGGGGGGGGGAACCCCACCGGGGCAAAACACACAGGATCAACGGCTTAGCGTCCCATCCAAAGGACGAAGCCTAATGATTAAGTGTCTTGCTTATTACGTTTGTGTGTGTAATAAAGAGAATATGGCCAAGATTGATACAATAGATACATTGTTGAAGAAAAAGTAGCATAAAAACCTAAACGGTTGTATCTTTTCCTTTGATTCCTTTTATTTCAGCTGAAAGTAGTGATTTTCAAGAACCCTGGTCTTGGTTTCAGCATCACTGGAGGCACAGAGGCCCACGGTAACCCCTTCTCTCCTCACGATCCGGTCAGTCATTTTCTTCTTCTTACAGTTAAACAATTTTCCCAGAGTTTCCTCATTTTTGTTTTCCTCAGACTTTTTAAACAAGACAAGAATCAAAGTGAGAAAATATTTCCACATAGTTTAACTCATAACAGACCATTAATTTCTGTATAATCATCACAAAACGCCCAGACATCATTAGATTGGTCATGGTCACGGACAAAGCCTTCACAACTGCTGGCCCGAAACTGTGCAACAGTTTACCATCTCGCATCAGAACACTGGACACTGTTCCATCATTCAAAAACCACTTACAAACCAACCTGTTTCCAGTTACTCTTTAATTGTATTTGTTTTTTATTGCCTCTTGTTGCTGAGCACCATGATCTAGATGGAATGACGCTATACAAATCTGGTTATTATTATTAATATTATTATTATTTATATTATTATTATTATTATTATTATTATTATTATTATTATTATTATTATTTTTACTATTATTATTATTTATCTAATCAATTTTGTTTTCAGTAAGAATTTCAAGAAGAAAAAAACATGATACAGTAAGACCATTTTGATTGTTTAAAAAATATTTGTTGCAAATATGTGACGCCAACATTTGTATTGCAATCACAGAAAGTATGAACCAGTCTTTATTCTATTGTTTTGTTTCCGGTCCCACAGGGAGTCTTTGTGACCAAGATTCAACCGGGAGGTCCAGCCGATGGCGTCCTAAAACCCGGAGACAAAATCTTAGAGGTGAACAATCGCAGCTACGAGAACATCAGCCATGAAGATGCCGTCAAGCTGCTACGAAAGAGCAACCCCGTATCCATGGTGATAAACAGACGGTTTAACCACTCCTGATTGGACAGAGTTAACTCAAATTTGAATACCTTGAACTAAGTGTCCACGATTTTCCGTTTTTTTTTACACCATTCTGTTTTGTAATTTGAAAGAGATAAAAACCTTAGGAGAAAGTGAAACCTGGAGAGCTCAGATTCATTCTCGACGCAAAGTTGGGTTTGGAATAACGCGATGTGCCAGAACAGCATGTTCGTGTGGCACACGGTTTTAAAACCTCTGCAGAGAGTTTAAAGACACTGGACACTATTGGTAATTGTCAAAGACTAGTCTTCTCACTTTGTGTATCTCAACATATGCATAAAATAACAAACCTGTGAAAATTTGAGCTCAATTGGTCGTCAAAGTTGCGAGATAATAATGAAAGAAAAAAACACCCTTGTCACACAAAGCTGTGCGCTTTCAGATGCTTGATTTTGAGACTTCAAATTCTAAATCTGAGGTCTCAAAATAAAATTTGTGGAAAATTATTTCTTTCTCAAAAACTACGTTACTTCAGAGGGAGCCGTTTCTCACAATGTTTTATACTATCAACCTCTCCCCATTACTTGTTACCAAGTAAGGTTTTATGCTAATAATAATTTTGAGTAATTACCAATAGTGTCCACTGAATTTAAACCAAAATTGGAACATCTTGAAACTTTGGAACAAGTATCCATGTTAAAAGTTTAATGTTTTTGTTTACACCATTCTATTTATAATTTGATAAAAGAAAAAACCTTGACAGCAAGTTTCACCGTGAAAGTTAAGATTTCATTCTCAATACAAAGTTCGGTGTGGAAAAAATGTGACGTGCCAGTACACAAGTTAGAACACCTTGAAAATATTGCAACAAGTATCTAACATTTTTAAAATTTTTGTTGGTTTATACTATTCTGTTGGTTATTTAAAAAAAAGAAAAACCTTGAGAGAAAAGTACACCTTGAAAGTTGAGGTTTCAGTCTCACATTGTATTCACTTTGAAAAGTTTTATTTAAAAGAAAATTAAAAATCCATCCAGTCAAATGACTAAAGCGGTACATCCCAAAAAGTCTTCCCTGCAAACATTTCAACTTTGTTATTATTGTTATATATTATATTAACTGCAGGAATGTCCTTTTATATCGAGCAAAAAAATATTTTTTATATTTATGAAGGCTGCCCAAATACCTTTGATACTTTCTATAACAAAATTAGCACACAATTTAAATCACAATGCAGCAGAAACGTTTTCATATTTTGATATAAAGTTTATACCAATGCCCCCCTCCCCTCCAAAAAAAAGAAAAAAAAGGTAAATAAAAATTCAATAGATAATATTTTTTTTTTTAAGTAAATGAGTAAACAAATAAAATGAAAATAAAAACAAGTTAAAAATAAAACTAAATAAAAAATAATTAATCAAAAAAGTATAAACTATTTTGTGATGCTTCAAGCACTTCCTGAAATATTTAAACTGTATTAGAACCGTAGAGCTATATTTATATTGACTAGGGCGCTAACTTGTTCTGCGTTTTGAAGCCACCCTGGGCGCAGACATGTTTGATGTGTTGCGTGACTACGGAACAATTTTAATTTTAAGAGAACACACATTGCCGTGTGCGCTTACGTACACGACTGCCCATTCGCGTACGTCCGCGTGCTACGAAAACTGTAACTTCAACTTGATTTACAAACTAAAAACTGTATACACGCTGTTTAAACATGACGCACATGATGCTCGCAGTTTGTACGCTGATCAGCAGATTGTGCGTTCACATTTGCTGCATTTTTGGTTGGATGACACCTAGAAAAGAACACACACTATCATGCAAATAGCCGTACAATTGCCGTATAAAATTTCAAGCTTTTGTATTGGTTTGTACATAAACATGGATGCGCCCACACGGCTTCAAAACCTTAGTGTGTGTGTAACGGGCTGTTAGCGCTCTAGTCAATATATATAGCTCTATGATTAGAACTGAAAACATGATGTCTGGAATGACACAAAGGCCACAACCTACGTTGCCCTGGTCTTGGCCTTTTTGCCCATTGAAAAGTTTACTAAGGACATTAAAGACCTGGACACTATTGGTAATTGTCAAAGTTCAGTCTTCTCACTTGTTGTATCTCAACACATGCATAAAATAACAAACCTGTGAAAATTTGAGCCAATTGGTCGTCGAAGTTGCCAGATAATAATGAAAGAAAAAACACCCTTGTCACACGAAGTCGTATGCTTTCAGACGCTTGATTTCAAGGCCTCAAAATCTAATTCCGAGGTCTTGAAATCAAATTTGTGGAAAACTACTTCGTTCTTGAAAACTACGTTACTTCAGAGGAAGCCGTTTCTCACAGTGTTTTATACTATCAACAGCTCCCCATTACTCGTTATCAAATAAGGTATTTTGCTAAAAATTATTTTGAGTAATAACCAATAGTGTCCACTGCCTTTAACTTTCAGTTTTGCCAGGAAGTGCCTGTGTTTAGCATGGAGTGTCACGATGAAACATTTATAAGAAATGGCTGCTTAAGATTGGACCAATCGCATGAATTTATTGAAATATTTAGTTCTTTCATTTTGTGTATTGTCAAAGACGTTATAATTATTATCAGGGACTTACCCCTTTAGTTAAAAACTTGTTATTTATTGAGACTAAATTGTAGGTATTTATAAATTGTTTGGCGCTAAATATTCAGAGGTTATGTACAGTGGGGGAAAAGGTTATTTGTTTAAGTTTGGTTTAATATTTTCGACCCATGGAGTGTGTTTTGGCGACCCCAACCAAAGCAAAGACCAACCGAGTCCACAAGTCGGTCATTGGTCTGAACAACATCGTCACCGCGCTCAACCGAACACGTGAAAACGCTCAACCGATGACCAATGTTTTTGGTTGGGGTCGCCAAAACGCACTCATGGTTAAGGGGCTGCTATAGACTGTAGAGAATAACCCCTTTGTTGCTATGAAAGCGACCATATTGTAGGGCAGGCCGTAAGCGCGTCTAAACGCGTACATCAGTGAAGCGCGCTGCGTTCCCAGTTTGATTTGTATGGCACACCTACGCACACGCTCACAGACGCCATATTGTAGAGCAGGTATTTGAGTGTTTACGTCATATTCGATATGGTCTATTAGGCAATTTGCGAGTTGGTACCGTACCATGCCATTTTCAGTCATAAGGAAATTATGCTCAATTAGAATTCACCAGACTAAATCCAGTGGTGCTATGTCACATGGTTTGATAACATTATTCAGCATTAGTCCACCAAAAGAATGAAGCAGAGATATTAAATTTTTTATTTGATAGTGGTTTGTTAAGTGTGGGCTAAATGTGGTGCTTTTCTTCCTGATGCCCTTTGTGATTCTTTGTTTGCCCCTGAGCTATGCACAATTGTTCAAAAAAAGTATGGAAATATTTTGAGTTTCGTTTTCATTCTGTTTGTGCGTTGGCATTTTGTTTTGCTACATTATAGAAAGTGCAAAAAGGTGTATCGCTGGTGCATTACTAAACTGATACCAAATTGTATAAAAACCAGTAGTAGTTTAATGCCGTATGTTTTTCAAATAATTTGCCATGAATCTGTACGAGATAGTGGTTTGGCTGGTCTTAAGGAAAATGGTTTTGCGCTTAGCTTAATTTTTTTGCATAAGCAGCTCTATGAAATTAGCTGGGCCCAAAGCGGCTGAAGTAAACTTGTTTGCATATACAAATGCTGTGCGTAGCAAAAATTTGCAGGATACCAGTCAGAAATGGTTAATGTGACATGGTTTTCCTGGCTGGTAACCCCATTGTGCAAGCACATTTTACTGTGCTTAGCGTCTCATTGTGAAAGATGTTAAATTTGCATCGGGATAGAATATTCACTTTGGTTTTACCCATGTACACCGATGTGTGTTAGCACTGTATACTCAGTCACTGTCAGTACTTTCCCGAGTTCTGTGAACAAAATCACAGGCGTATTACTCGGGTAGGATTCAAACCACTCATTGTGCTTAAAGACACAGGACACTATTGGTAGGTGTCTAAGACCAGTCTTCTCACTTGGTGTATCTCAACATATGCATAAAATAACAAACCTGTGAAAATGCGAGATAATAATGAAAGAAAAAACACCCTTGTCACGCAAAGTTGTGAGTTTCAGATGCTTGAATTCGAGACCTCAGTCTCAAATTCAATTCAAATGTTTTAGTGAGAAATTACTTCTTTCTCAAAAACTATGTTACTTCAGATTTTGCATGTATGTATATTATAGTTTTATACTATCAACAGCTCTCCATAGACCTTATGCACATGACGTCATTTCAGTACGGCGCCCCCGCATTGAGGTCAAAAGGAGGTTGTTCATTGGCCAATCTACATGCATTTCGATTGTTTCGTCACCGTTTGACCTCAAAGATGGCGGCTGGATAACGTCAATGCATAAGGTCTATTGCTCGTTACCAAATTTTTAGGCTTTCAATTATTTTGAGTTATTGCCAATAGTGTATAGTGCCGTTAAGCAGCTCTATGAAAATAGCCCCTGTAATTAGCAGCCAGTACTACTGTAATAACATAGTACATGTATACAGTGCTCGACACAAGTATTGGTTTGGAGTGACAACATTGTAACGACTTCTTTCAAGCCATATTGGCTAACAAAATTCATTTTTTTCTGTAGATTAAAGTACTACATTTGCTAGGTAGATATTTATAAAGAGAAACAAACCTATATTCTTTCATGTATAGATAAACATCATACTTTCATACCATTTGTAGCTTTTGTATTAAATGATTACGGTCAAATGTTTGTACAAAAATAAAACCATTTTCTTTTTGGAGTTACTAAAGAGGAAGTTTCACAATGAGAATTTTGTTAGTCATTTGTGAGTCGTTGCCGACAAAAGGGTCTAAAACCAGGATCCATATTGTTTATTAATAATAATAAGTGTGCTGCCTGTTTGTTTTTTGTCTACTAAATATGAATCTCCTGACAGTCTCCTGACGATGACTAGAGCAAGCTTTTCATTAGTGCCCTGGTCATTTGGCCAATAATCTTTATCAGCTCCCTAAAGGAGTATACAGCCACAATATCAACCTCTACCCTCGCAGGTACCCATTTATACCCCTGGGTGAAGAGAAGCAATACAGTAAATGATCTTGCTCAAGTACACAAGTGTCATGACCGGGATTCGAACAAACACTCAGATGACTTGACGACCAGAACTTGAATTCGACGCTCTTAACCACTCGGCAACGGCACCCTAAACATGACATGACACCCTAAGAAAATCACAGTCGCCTGTTTTCACCAGCCAGACAGACAAAAAGAACGTCTAAATTCAGACAAAAAGTGTGAAATTTATCATCCCTGCTTTTGTGTTTTATTGTACCTGTGAAAAATAAATATAGTTTCATGTTTGTATATATAATAAAACTATACAATGACAAAGAGGAAGCAGAACAAAAACACAAAGAAAGGGAATTATTTATTTATCATAAAGTTTATTTACAGTTTTACTAATAACGTAAACACACATGTACATGTATAACTTGTCAAAATATCTTCCCCCGATAGGCAAACATTTCCTGTAAAAGGCAAGGTACAACGTTGGTAAAAACCTGAAATTAATAAATGACCGAGTACCGGTTAAGACTGAAAAGCTCAATTATAAATGAATCACAAAATGGTTATCAAAGGCAAAGTATACCTTGGGTTTTGGGGAACCGTTCGGTTGTTTCAATCTTATATAGGGTGCGTTCGTTTAGCTTCCCTGGGTCGACCCCGGTCTGCCCCCGGTGCGTTCGGATAGCTTTGACGTCGATCCAGGGGATCACCCGGGTCACTTGGGGGCTGGCCCCAGGTGCATGATGTCACTACGAGAGCGGTGAGTGGTCGATCGTTTAGCTCTTGTCAGGGGCTCACCCGAGTGAGTACCGCGGGGTATACCCAGGGAAGCTAAACGAACGCACCCACTAATGTAGATGTATACGATAAAACTAACAAGTAAAAATTTGGTTGTGTTTTTGAGTTGTCGCTGAAAATCCTGAGCGAATTCATGCAGGGAAAAAAAATCCTGCTAGGAATACACAATCTGAGAAGCGCTACTGCTGTAACAATTCTCAAATTAAAATTTTGAAAACTGAAACTCTTTACCTTTTTCAATGCTTTAAAAGTCTATTCGTCCTAAAAAAGTCGGCAAAGAAAAAGTTGGATTTTAATTTTCACAATTCCATAGAGCATTGAAAATATTCCATCAAAATACATTGTTGTACCTTTCCTTTTTATATTTCAAAATTTGTCTAGCTGTTCCTGTTAAACATGTACAAAAATTATTAATCATAATACTATGGTCAAATGGTTAGATTGCATGACTTGCAGTCGCAAGGTCGTGGGTTCGAATCTGACCAAACTAACGGCTGATTTCACAATGACTAGAATTTAAGTATTTTTGTCACCGGGGTCCAGTGGTTAGACTGCAAGACTTGCAATCCTACTAGGGTTCGAATCCTACTTGGCTAACCGCTGATTGCACAATGACTAGAATAAGTATTGTCGTCACTATAGCCTTCGTGAAAACGAAACCCTTTTTTATAAAAACAGAATTTTAAAACGCCTTTACCTTTAGGAATAAAAGTATTTATAACATACGATTTGACCGACACAGTAAAATGAAATGTTTTAAATAATATCATGACTTAAAAAGCTGGTAATTCAATACAAATAACTCTTACATGCCAGAACATAAACAATTCCTATTTTTCAATGAGGTCATCGCAGCTAGCGCACACAACTGCAGCTGAATTCGCTGTATTTGGACACGGCCTTAGTAGATTGGGGGGCAGGAGAGTAAAGACCCTCTACAGGTCAAAATGAGTAGCAAGACAGATAATGCACCACTCTATAGACGGTATTGAATAACCCCTTTGTTGCTATGAAAGTCGCCATCTTGTAGAGCAAACCGTATGCACGTCTGAACTCTTACATCAATGAAGCACGCAGCATTCCCGATTTGATTTCTACGGCACATGCATCCACAAACAGGCATAACCACGCACAGACGCCATGTTATAGGGCAGATATTTGAATGGTGACATCATATTCAATACGATCTATTGGTATGCACTTGAGCATCGTAAAGCCAAGTCCTATGTCTGGCGGATTGGGGCTATGGCTACTGTTGGATTGCTGCGTCATCATGCGTTGAAATATGCAACGTATTTAGCCTTAGCCACAGTCACAGCTGTAGCCAGTGATTGGGATACAGCCAGAGACAATGAGTTATATTTGGAGCCAGCAGCCAATTTCACGAAACTTTATGTCTTATGGCGCAACTTACGCCATAAATGTTGCGCAAGTGGACTTACGCAGTTGCGTGAAATCGGCTGCTGGTCAAGGATTATTGTGTGCCAAAGTTTGTTGGTCAACATGCTAAAAATTAAACATTATGTCTGCAGAGTGTTGTTTACAGATAAAGACTTGCAGCAAATACAATGTCCCTCTTGATCTTCACAATACCTAGAAGGAAAAAAAAACGGAAAAAACTTTAAGAAAATTGTAAATCTCGGAAAAAGTGATACTAGTATGAAATTTTGCACACAGTCAGAGTAAGACATGAGAAAGATATTTCATTAGGCAAAAAAGGGGTTTTGCTTAAAGACACTGGACACTACTGGTTATTCTCAAAGACCAGTCTTTTCACTTAGCATATCTCAACATATGGATAAAATGACAAACCTGTGAAAATTTGAGCTCAATTGCGAGCAAAAATCCGCTTTCAGATGCTTGATTTCGAGACCTCAAAATCTAATTCTAAGGTCTGTAAATCAAATTTGTGGAAAATTACTTCTTTCTCGAAAACTACGTTACTTCTGAGGGAGCCGTTTCTCACAATATTTTATACTACCAACCTCTCCCCATTACTTGTTACAAAGGAAGGTTTCATGCTAATAATTTGTTTGAGTAATTACCAACAGTGTTAACTGCCTTTAAGAATATTTAGGTATTTCATTGGGCAAAAAGGGTTTTTGTTAAACATATTTAATGGAATCACTAACCTCCGGCAAACTTGTTTTCCAATTCCGTGTTTCCTATTGCTTTGGCTGCGTGGCACATTTCTCTCATCAGCTCCTCTAGTCTCCTCATGCAGCGGATTATACTTCCTGTCCAATCACAACAACATAAAACCAACAGTATTAGTACAGTGCACGAATCAGGTAACGTCTTGAAAGAAGACTATATTTTTAATATTAGGCCTGGTCTGTTATCTATCCTATATTTAAATGTGATGTAATTCCACTGTCAATCAATGTTCACTTTTCAAAATTAACTGATTTGAGTTTTTTTTGAGAGTTTATGTTTGTACAAAAAAATAATGGGACTTAAGAATAAGAATTAACTATAACTAGTGAACTTGTGGGTACAACCATGTGTAATTATCTTCAAGCAGGCTTAATATTGGTTGGTGGATCCATAGCAACATGGAGTGTATCACACCCATATCACACCCTGCGTATCGTGTGTTCGAACTACGCATATTGCGCTTTTATAAGCTTTATGAAAACGTACAGCTTATGAGAAGTTTTATTCAAAAGTGGCGATCTGTGTCAAATTCTGATCATTGCATGCATTGCTTGAAGGTAAATTTGTTATCACACAAGCACTTGTGACAATACCTAAAAATATAGTGCATCTGCGTCCAATATCCGGCGCTATACTTTCCGTATTCCAATCGCACTTGTGTGATAACCTGTAATATCTTTTGGGAGGAATATTGGCTGTAAAAAAAACGCTGTTGGTTTGGGTGTGACACTTCTTATAGTATAGTCTGCTAGTTTCATGAGGACACTGTTTGAAACATCAAGACCAAACTAAATTCCATTCCTGCAAACACCCATTCCAAAAGAGCTTTCACCTGGTTGAACCGAACTAACTACTTCTCTTTCATTCTAAACAACTTTACTTGATCTAACTTAATTGAATTTATAAAACCCTTTAGCACTATTTCAAAGCACTGTACTGTATAAAAAAATAAAAAATAAAAATAAAAACATTACAATACAGAATAAAACCATGAGCAGAAATAGTAATGTGGTGTTCACATATTTTCAATTGAAAAAATTTCAAGTCACATACATAATAACATTAATAATAAAAATAAAAATCATTTATGAAGCAACCTTATGCAAGGCCTGAAAGTGCTTCACAAAAATATACAAAACAGCAACTACATCTATAGAAAACACTCATGAAACATTTACAATTAGCAGACAAGCAATACAATATTAAAAGAGAGTTGATAAAATCACAATAACGATGTTCATAAAAATATATTACTCTTAATATTACTGTTACTTGTTCAGCAAAACAAAGTAAGAAATGTCATACATCAAAAACAGTCAAGATGAACAATAAATTGTACATTAAATGACAAAACATGGAATAAATATAAAGAGACACAGTAGGTAAGAATGAGATGGGGGAAGAGATGGGGTTGAGGACGAGGAATGTTTAGAAGGGGAGAGAAAACAGTTTACATTGCTCTGACTGGTACCCCACACACTTCTCGCTTAGCAAACATATTTACCAGCTCTATGAAATTGGGCCATGGGTCCAATTCATAAAGCATGTAAGCATAAAAACACGCTAAGCACAGAAATATATTGCTCAGCAGAAATAGGTTATCAAAACAGTTTACATTGATGCAACTGGCACCCCACTCAATTCTCGTCCAGCAAAAATATATACTCAGCAAAAATTATCTGCTAAACAGCTTTATGAAATTGGCTCTGGTTTGGATCCTACCTTCAAACACGTCGGTCATCTTGCAGATCTCAGCAAACGTTGAGCCGTTCGCCCAAGCAAAGACGACGTCCATCATTTGAGGTTTGAAGGACTCTACGTAATCCTCTTCCTCTACTTGTAGCTTTGCCTCGACACTCACCTTGGCGATCCTACGAGCAGAATCCTGACAAGAGTAAAAAAAAAGACAAAGAGAAATTGACGAGAGAAGTGACAAAACCGTCGCCCTCTGAATTGGCAGTGGACACTATTGGTTACTCAAAATAATTATTAGCATAAAACCTTTCTTGGTCACAAGTAATGGAGAGAGGTTGATGGTCTAAAACATTGTGAGAAACGGTTCCCTCTGAAGTGCCATAGTTTTCGAGAAAGAAGTAATTTTCCACAAATTTGATTTCGAAACCTCAGATTTAGAAATTGAGGTCTCGAAATCAACCATCTAAATGCACACAACTTCGTGTGACAGGGGTGTTGTGACCTCCGGGTCAAGTTACAAAAAGAAAAAATGTAACTCGCAAAAACAGCTGAACAAAAAAATACACAAATCAAATTTGAAATCAAAACCATTTTAGTACAATCTCTCCTTACCTGCATCTGTCTGAGAGGACCCGACAGCTGCTCCGATAGCCTGGGTGTGTTCTTAGATTTCTCCTCGAATACAAAACAGCTAAGTAGTGCAACGATTTGCTCTGGTTTCAGGCTATTAAAGACGCCGTTGAAGATGAGTTCGGTGAGTAACAACTCGTCCCCGCTATGAAGGAAGACACGAAAGTCAAATTCAAGATTGGTTTGGGCAAGCTTTTTACTTATTGGTATATTTCTAAAAACATTGAAATTCAAGACAGTGACTGAACCAAGTTAGTTACAAGTAGGGCAGAAGTTTTAATGGAATTAAATGTATCCTAAACCATGGTATTATTATTAGTATTAATATTTATTCGGCATTAAAACACATACAAAATACAAACAGTAACAAAACAAAAGCCAGGGACATATGCCCGGAGTTAAAAAAGGTTACCAAAAAACTTGTTTCTCTCCTACATTGCTGAGATGTAAGCTATTAAAGTTGAGATATAGGCCAAAATAGAATGTAAATGGTGGCCAGTCAGTGTTGCAGCCATGGTGACACGCCTGCCCAGGACTCACAATTTTGATAAAGGAGTACCAAATGTCACAGAGAAAGAACACACTTAAAAGGCCAGGTTAAATAACAGATTGCACTTCAGCAATAATGGCACCATAACTAAACATGAGTAATGTTGTTGATCTGCTCGCCCTTGGTGGCGTTAACAAAAATTGATTTATTTTTAATTGATTTATTGTACACCCAGTCTTATGCACCTGCTAATCTCACAAGCAACTCGTCCTTTCATCTCGATGACATCTGCCACTGTAGCATACCCCAGTCTCCTTATAACTCTCTTTCGACACTTCAACTCCTCCAGCTGGATAACTGTCTTAGCACGTTTCAGTTCTCGCTTAGCAGCCTTCACTTCTGAAGCAATCTGTGAAGAATAACAAGACCACGACCATTAGGGCAGTTTGTCTTTCAAGGGGCCGTAAAGCCGTTGGTCCCATGTGTTGTGTAACGCACTTAAAAGAACCCAGTGCAATAATATTGAAAAGAGAAGCCGGTTTGCCCCGGTAATGCTAGTTTGATTGGCTGCATATTGTGCCACATCACCTTGTAAACCATTACATGGAACTATGTAAAAGGAGTAGATCTCATATTTAAAACGTGGTCCCACAATTCTTCCAGAAAAATACTGTACCTAAGCCCCCTTGAGCGTCACTGAGTGCTGGATATGTGCGCTATATAAGAGGCCACTATTATTATTATTATTTTTATTAGAGCAGCGGCACATTAAAGAATTCAGGTACTTTTTCAAAATGTCCACAGATTTACATTTACCTTACATGGTTTAAGATAATGACAGTACAAAGCTTCCCTAAAAATATTACTTACTGAGGTGCTTACTGAAGTGCTGTAGTTTTTTGAGAATTGAGTAAAACAAGTCACAAAATAATTTTCGTCTCAGTGAGACGAAAATTGTTTTAGCATGTAAAAACCCATTAACCAGTTATGATTTTTTCCCTCAAAACTTGACAACTAATGAGGCTGAAACTTCATCAGGTAACATACAGTACATACATCTTTATACACAGTGAGGGGATGGGATACATGTCATTGCCCAAAACTTGTTTATTTTAAGTAGGATTTGAAACTTTGCATGGTGGAAAAACGATATAGAAAGGTTTGCGGTAACACCATGTAATGACTATCTCTAATGAGTTGGGGTGGTTCTGAAAAGAACCGTTGGTTTCAACTTCTCCAGAAGACGATCAGAGCATACTGATCGAAACGTCGAGTTGAAACCAACGGTTCTTATAGAACCACCCCAAATCATTAGAGATAGTCATTACATGGTGTTACCGCAAACCTTTCTATATTGTTTATCGTACAAAACTAAGCTAATACCTTTGCTTTCTCTTCATATAGGCCGTACAAACGAGACAGTTCAGGACTCTTATGCAACGGATGGCTGTACATTCTCTCCTCGAAGGCTTCAACTTTCTGCAAAGAAATGTCAATCGGTAGAAGAGAAATTACTCAATGTTGAGATAACCAGGCTCAAGAGTTTTAAGGATAGCTCGGGGTTTGCTCTCTTAACAGTATTAGTCAAAGTGTCTGGTAGAGCTGACAAGTAATTCAAAGTGTCCACATTTTGTTTTTCTCAACAGCATTTGTGATGAGATCAAGCAATACAATTTGTTTGTCATTTTTTTTTTATTTTTTTTTTTTTGGGGGGGGAGCATCATCTATGCTTTATTGCTTTAAAGGGAAGGTACACGTTTGGTAATAACTCAAAACAAAGATTAACTTAAAAACTGACTTGGTAACGAGCGTTGGAGAGCTGTTGATAGTATAAACATTGTGAAAAACAGCTTCATCTGAAGTTACATAGTTTTTGAGAAAGAGGTAATTTCTCACTCAGATATTAAAAGACCTAAGGCCTGAATAACTTTTATTAGGCATCTGAAAGCACACAAAATTGTGCAACAAGGGTCTACGGGCAACGCCTACCCTACCTCAACGACCCTCTTTAAGGATTCATCCTTGATGCCCATGTCTTCAGTTGGATCCAGCAACGGAAGACTGTCTGGAAATCTTCTCTGTACCTCCTGAGAAATAACAAAGTCATAAGGAATTAATTGATTGAAATAATTTATTTACTCAAGGCGCTGAGTATATACATTTATAAAAAAAGATGAATTCTGAGAACTAAGTATGTAGCACCTTGTAAGGGTTTACAAGGTGCTACTGCGCATTCAGCAGCCACAGCCAGTATTCAAACATGTCCCTATGCGCTGTGGAGAAATTACAAACATCGAAATACAAATACAAGATACGCAATGTACTGGGTATCAAACAAAAATGCATGAATTAAAAACGTTAAACAAGTGCGTCTTTGAAGCAACCTTAACCTTATTAATGGAATCAATATATTTCAAATATTTCGAACGAATGCGCAATAAGGTTGAGGCAGTGTGAGTGAAGCTGCGTTCACCCTAAGACTTGGTCAAAACTGGTTGAATAACAAACAATTTTTTCTTACTAGAACGAAGATTTCTAGATGCTAAATCATCATCACTGCCAGAGGCCGAATTATAAGTACACTTTTTACGGATAAAATGATGTCCAAAAAAGTGTACATAAAACATAAAATACACATCAAAAATACATTGTATAGAAAAAAAATACATTCATCAAAAATAGATGCATTGCTACAAATACAAAATGTGAAACAGAAATTAATAATACAGGTATGATAGTATCTATCGATCAAAAGATCTTCAATCAAAAGTAATATCTCGCAGAAACAGTAAACAAATATTGAATAAAACATTACTCAACAGTACAAGAACAATGTGAATTTCAAAATAACAACACATATATGAAAATTCCCGGTCGTGATGGAAAAAATGAGTCTTGAATGGAAATTTAAAAAAAGCCCAAATATGCACTTCAAGACTTCCTGTTGAACACACAAACGTTTTAAATGCGTCTCTAATAGTGATAGAGACAAACAAATCTGGCAAAATACATACATTGTATCACATTAAAGGCAGTGGACACTATTGGTAATTACTCAAATAATTGTTAGCATAAAACCTCACTTGGTATTAACAAGCAACGGGGAGAGGCTGAAGCGACGTAGTTTTCGAGAAAGAAGTAATTTTCTACAAATTTGATTTCGAGACCTCAAGTTAAGATTTTAAGGTCCCGAAATCAAGCACCTAAAAGCACACAACTTCGTGTGACAAGGGTGTTTTTTCTTTCTTTCATTATTATCTCCCAATTTCAATGACCGATTGAGTTCAAATTTTCACAGGTTTGTTATTTTATGCATATGTTGAGATACACCAAGTGAGAACACTGGTCTTTGACAATTACCAACAGTGTCCAGTGTCTTTAACCTTGTTTGGCTATACTTATTCAGAATGTAGTGCGAACGAGTTCAGTGTGATGGGGGCTTCAGCAATGTTTCTACTTAAACCATTCTCCCCTAGTACCCTATCTTATAACTTACCTGTATCGATTTGCCGACACTCTGTCTGTTATCTATCGGACGGAGATCTTTGGGTAAGTACAACCTGACACTACTCAGATGTGTGATTAAGTTCAACAGAACAGGAACAACCTTTTAGATAAAGCAGACAGCAATTTCTTTTACAATACCTTTACATAATATAGTCGGCACAAAAGTAGTTAATGGCATGGCGTTTCTTACACTAGCAGAGTCTTTCTCAAAGGCTAAATGACAACACAACAAACATGAACAGGTAACTAAGTAGTGAAGTGGAAACACATGAATAGAGAGAGTGACAGTCAGAAAGCACACAGAAAAAGCAAGGGTAAACAATGAATTGACCCCTTGCACGCACGTCACACGCGGCGACTGTGCCACGCTCACCATTTTGGTTGGCAATAGGTTTACGTGTTAACGGCGCACTTCACTGAATAACGCACAGTGACACTGCCCACCAACATGGCGCATGCAAGATTATTCTGATGACGTCAGGTGATTTGGGTCAATAGGGACACAACAAGGAGGGTAAGTTTTTTGCAACAGCTAATTCTATTTCCTCGTAATATCTTCATCTCAGAACTATGAGGTCACTAAATAATGGTAATTTCATATTTGCAATGATCAAAAGGTCATTTAATTAAAGAATGCATACAAAGTTGAAAAAAAAACCCAGATCAAATCAGCAAATGAATGTTGACTTAGAAAAATGAATGTTCCTTTTTGCTTACCAGAATGAAGTTACCAGCCAAAGTACCATGTCAAATGCACCATCTTTGACTGGTATCCTGCTAATTTGTGCTCAGGACAAAACTGGTAAGCAACAATGCCTGCTTGGGCAGCTCGTTGAAGTTAGGCCCCGAGGTCATGATGTGGCAGCGCCTTGAGTGCCACTGAGTGACAGACCAGAGCGCTATAATAATCATTATTACAAATCTGATAAACTCACAGCCATTTCTCCCTTCTCTCCTTCCTTGGGTGGTTTGGCCGAATCCGTCACGGAATTCTTGACACTCTCCTTGGAGCAATTTAAGAGAATCTCAGCGATGTAGACCAGAGAGTCATCTTTTGGGCTACTCATCTTCTGATTTGCCTTCTTCCGGAAGTTGATGACGACACCCCACCCAAAATCATCATCTTCGTTCTTCACCTGCATTTTAATAAAGAATAATAGTAATAATAATGCTAATAATAATAATTGTTTATAATGTAGCTCTTTACACACCCGAAATGCGTCACAAAGCGCTTCCAACATTATTACCCTTGATCATTGGGCCATTTATTTTATTCCTTAAGCCATCTCAGCTCCCTGGGGAGTATACAGCCTGTGCAAAATAAATATGTGCTACTCGACTAAATCAATCACAAGAACCATCTCTGCCCTCACAGGTACCCATTTACCCCTAGGTGGAGAGAAGCAATTATAGTTAAGTGTCTTGCTCAGGGACACAAGTGTCACGAGTGGGACTGGAACTCACACTCTGCTGAACAGAAACAACAGAGCTTGAGTTCGGTGCTCTTATCTGCTCGGCCAAGACATCCATAAAACAAACATGTTGATCAATCTGATTGTTGTTATAAATGATAAATAAAAATTCACAACATTTATAAGGCGTTTAATATGGTTGTTTCTGAGTGCACACTTAGCATTTTCATGCAAGGTATGTGTGGCTACGTTTGAATTATGAGACCTACTCTATTTAGATAGCACCATGTACTTGTTTACAAGGTGCTGTAGTGCAATATGCAGCCAATCAAACCAGTAACACCGGGCGAACCCCTTCTCTTTTCGATAAGTGCACTGGGTTCATTTACATGCATAACACAACACTTGGGACCAAGGGCTTTACGTCTTATCCGAAAGATGAAGCATCATGGTTAAGTGTCTTGCTCAAGGACACAGGTGTCATGACTAGGATTCCAACCCTCATTCTGCTGAGCAGACACACCAGAGTTTGAGTCTGGTGCTCTTAACCACAAGGCCACGACAAGGGTATTGATTGGCTGTTAACAGTGACATCACCTATACATGAATATTCAATACATGCACAAGTGCCATGAAAGGGTAACGATTGGCTATAAACAGTGACATCAACTATACACGAATATTCAATACCTGCACAAGTGTCATGAAAGGGTAACGATTGGCTGTTAACAGTGACATCAACTATACATGAATATTCAATACATGCACAAGTGTCATGAAAGGGTAACGATTGGCTGTTAACAGTGACATCAACTATACACGAATATTCAATACCTGCACAAGTGTCATGAAAGGGTAACGATTGGCTGTTAACAGTGACATCACCTATACATGAATATTCAATACCTGCACAAGTGTTATGAAAGGGTAACGATTGGCTATTAACAGTGACATCAACTATACACGAATATTCATTACCTGCACAAGTGTAATGAAAGGGCAATGAGTGGTTGTTAACAGTGACGTCAACAGTGACATCACATACATGAATATTCATGATCTGCAAAAGTGTAATGAAGATCAACGATTGGCTGTTAACAGTGACATCACTTATACATGAATATTCATTACCTGCACAAGTCTACCAGGTTGTAGAAACGGCAAGCAATACTTGGGTTTGGTGATGAATGATTGAATCTCTCGGCCAAGTTTGTTGAGCTGTTGTCTGATCTTGTAATATGCCTCCACGCTCTCCTCCTGCGGTATGTCCATCTTGTTGTACTCATCCTCCAGTCTTTTTAACTCTGCAAGTCGGGAATCAAGATTTCAAATTAAGACTCAAGACTCAACGACTAAGGGAGTAAAAGTGCAGCGACGAGTTCTTCCACGGCCGTTTAAAACAGGCAAAGTCGTTGCCGTGTGGGGCAACGACCCTGCAAGGTTTTAAATGGCTGTTAAAGAACGAGTCACTACTCTTTTATTCCCATTCATAAATGCCTTTTTGGTTAAAAGGCGTAATAAAGTAAGAAACTCTGTCAAACTTATCCGTTTCAGACCTGCTTGAGCTCTGTATGTACATGTACGACGTCCGTGTGTTGCATTGTTATGACTGAGAAGCCTTTTTCCGACAGTCTTGGTGCAACTCATTCTTGTTTTCCTTTCACAGCGAGGCCAGATCACTGACTGCGCCCCCATCGCCCGTAACAAGAAACGTCTTGCACCAAGACTAGCGCAGAGTATCTGCTCACAACCGGTTATAAACACGGGTCATTATCAAAGGTTTAAACACCCCCACGTGATGTGCTCTCCACCAATAGGAATAGCGAAACTGTCTTAGGTATTTATGAACAGAGAATTAAGATTCAAAACTAAAAAATAAGATAGCCTTAAAGGTACTGGACACCTTTTGGTAAATGTCAAAGACAGGTCTTTTCACTTGATGTGTCTCAAGATGCATAAAATAACAAACCTGTGAAAATTTGAATTCAATACACCGATCCATTAAGCCAGGCCCAATTATCATTGACCAATCACAACCGCGAAATCTGATCACCATTTGAACCGTTAGGTGATCTTTGCACTAATGGTGATTGGGTTTCGCGGCTGTGATTGGTCAACTGGTAAGGAGGCGGGGCGTAACGGATCGGTCTATTATATGTCGAAGTTGAAGAGAATAATGAAAGAATGAGGTCAGACATGAGTTGGTACTCACTGTCAAAAAGCTCTGGTATGACGGCGTAGTTCTGGAATTGGTAGAATGACTTCTCCAGCATGTACTCTGGGTTGATGCCTTCAACCCTGAGGAGGTTCAGCACCATGTTGTAGGTCAGATGGAATGCACTGTTTAATGGATCTGGAAGACCCTGAAAGAAAAGATTCAGACAAAGAAATTACAATTTAAAAACTTCAATTTTAAAGGGTTGCGATACCCTTTGTAGATCAAGTTTTAGGCCATGACATGAATCCCTACTCACTGTCAATGAAGATGTATGTAATATAATTTACCTGTAGAAGATTCAGCTTTATTAGTCGTCAAGTATTTGAGAAAAAGTGAAAATCACACAGCAATGTTTTCAGGAAATAATGCTAAAATAATTTTCGTCTCCTGGAAAAAAATATTTTTGTGAAGTTGTTTTACTCATTTCTCAAAAACAACAGCACCTCAGCAAGTAATATTAAATGAAGCCTTCTACCTTCATTATCTTCATACCGTGCAAGTTTGATGTAAATCTGTGGACATTTGCGTTTTGTGTCGTACAAAAAGTACCCACACCCCTTCATGAACAAACAAAAATATTTTGAGAAAAGTTGAAATGGAATCTTGGTCGTACCTGAAGGATGGTCTTGCCTACTCCAGGACTCATCTTTTCATCTATCATTAAGATGACAATGCCTTTGTCGTCCAGGCCACGCCTACCGGCACGCCCACTCATCTGGATGTACTCACCGGACGAGAGCTGTAGATTATTATTATTATTATTTATTTATTTTTGTACATTTTTTTTCATTTACTATTAAAACAAAATCAAAGGTTACGGCCAGAGGCCAAATTTTATTTTAATTACAATAGTAGAAACAGTATGTTAACAAAATAAATTAAATGCACACAAGCAATGAAAGACCTACTCCAAAATGAAGGAACACCAAGAAATTACAATACTTATTATTATACACAAAAAGACATTCAAAATAGATAAAACAGAAATTACAACAATAAAAGAATGGAAAGCAAGTGCATGACAATGGACCATACAAAAGTAAGTATAAAAAAATTAAAAAAGGGAAAAAAGAGTTTAGGCTCTTAGAGTGAGGTACATACAGGATAGCGCTTTTACCATATCTATCAGAGTGACACAGAGTGAGATTTGTGATTTTTTTTTTAACCAATTACTAAAGCCGTTTGAAGAGGGGTTAAGCACTGCTTGAAAACACAAATAATGAGTGAACCTACCCATCTGAATCCTTTGCCGTCAAACTTGCGAGCGTTTGTAAAGACGACCGTTCTAGCCGGCATGTTGAGTCCCATGGCAAACGTCTCGGTAGCAAACAGCGCCTTGATCAGACCCTCACCGAATAGAATCTCGATAGTCTCCTTCAAGATGGGTAGGAGACCGGAATGATGGATGCCGATACCTCGCTTCAGCAGAGGCAGAACATTTTCAACCTGAAAAATAAATATTAATATTATTAAATCCAAAAGTTCCAAGAACTTGCCAAGAAACTTGTTCTCTGCTGACCAAGAGGGTTTTCCAGACCATCCGGTTTTCCTCCCTCGGGATAAATCATTTACTTTTACTTTCGATCTTGGCCATGCTCCGTGGTCATAATGGGTTGATGTGGCTGGCAGCCAAAAACGCCCTTGCATGCCAGCTTCTCGAACACGCTGTAGTCGCGTCCTTTCGCAATTCAGCTCTTAGCTGCGAGTAAGGATGATTAGCCCCCCAAATTATTATTATTATCTGTGCCACAATTTCTACGATGCCCAGCCCTTGTGACGCAGTGCTGCCTTGAAGACCCGATGGCCGCAAACAAGAAGGCAATAAGATTCGCACAATCCTGGCCAAACATATTTGTGGGAGTGTCGTGGCCGAGCGGTTAAGAGCACCGAATTCAAACTCTGGTGTTTCTGATCAGCAGAGTGTGGGTTCGAATCCCCAGCCGTGACACTTGTGTCCTTAAGCAAGACACATAACCATTGCTTCGTCCTTCGGATGGGACATAAAGCCGTTGGTCCCATGTGTTGTGTAAACACATATAAAAGAACCCAGTGCACTTATCGAAAAGAGAAGGGGTTCGCCCCGGTGTTCCTGGCTGGATTGGCAGCATATTGCGCCACAGCACCTTGTAAGCCATGACATGGTGCTTAAGGATTAGGTCTTATATCTCAAAAATCAATCAACCTACCTGTGGTAATTTCTTGTCCTCGTCCGACAGGCAGTCGATGGCATTATTGAAGACCTCCGTGACCAGTTTCTTCTCTTCCTGTGTGTTATTGAAGTCTAGCTTGGACATCTGCATAGCGTACGCCTCGCATTCCTTCTTACTGAAGCTGAAGACGATGACGGGCTGGAACATGCGTTCCATGATCATCTTAACTATCTTAAAGATGTTGGAGGGACCTGAGGGAGAAATTTGAATTGGCAGACGACCAGGTGTTATTCAAACTTCTACATTGACCAATCGGATTTGATACAGAGCCAACCTGCAACCAATCAAACAGTTGTAAATGGCGTGGCCAACCAGAGTACGCTATCGTGCAATAGCCTTCAACGAAACTTGAAAACTTTCTCACAACTATAAAAACACAAATTTAAATTTAAAAAAATTGACCTGGCAAATCTAAGATGGCAGATTGGGAAAATAAATATGAAGAGGTCACTGTTCTACCTTTTGTTCCTCCTTTCCGTCCTTTGTTCATTGCATCTCCCTTGGCCGCATCACCAGCGTCTCTCAAGACAGACATCGCTGAGTTGAAGTTATCTTGCCGAAATTCTCCCTGAACACGAAAAAGAACATGAGATACAATAAATAATAAATAATAATAGTGGCATCTTATAGAGCGCTCAGGTTCATCAGGCACGGTGCTCATGGCGCTGTACAAGTAAAATATAAATACAAATACAAAAGAAAGTACAACATTAGTGCTGGGCGAATAGTGAAATTTTGTTATTCGGATACCGCTGGCCAACTATCCGAAATTAACCGGATATTCGAATAGCTTTTTAGCCGCTAGAGGGCGCTGTTCGTTTGTGAATGAGATCTTATGGGCGGATTGATATTAGTTTTAGACAGTGTCACTCGGTTCATTCATAAAAAGATGGCGATTTGCTTTTTGTTTTGATCGTGATTGACTCTACGTGAAGGAAAACTTTTGTAATCTTTGAACAAATTACGTGTGAAATGTCATTGTTTTAACTCTTCACGGAGGTGAGCATAGTTAAATACTTAATTTATGCTGTTTTATGCTGTCTTTTAATAGAAGTCTCATAAGAATTCAGACAAAACATTCATATCAGTTGTCGCCCGACGTCCGCGGATATTCGGATATTAAAGAATATCCGGTTACTCGGTTGTAATTACAGAATTATCCGGTTTGTAAATAGGTATTCGCGCCCTATGCGGATATCCGGTTAAGAAAAAAAAGGCATTCGCGGTTACGGATAGGAAAAACCTATTCGCCATTAACCGGATATTCAAATAATTCGCCCAGGCCTATACAACATATCTATACAACATTAACATTATATTGACTAACTTGGGCATAGATACAGGGCAATCAGTTTAAATGAAACAGAACTACAAAGAGAACAGATGAGTTTTGAGTAATTGTTTGAAAGATCTAGCGGATGAAGCTTGGCGAAGAAGAAGAGGAAGATTGTTCAAGAGTGTGGGAAAAGCTGTGGTCACCCCAAGAGTGTTGCAATTGGGAAACCTGAAGAAGCAATGAGTGTGATGATCTTGGATCGAGTTCTGCAAGTTGATTGGTGAGAAGCCATGGACTGCGTGATTAATGATTACTCGTTATTTACCTATTTCTGTGACATCACTCTATTCATGAAAATGTGGATTATTGTTATGAATCTACACTCAACAAATGAATCTACACCTACTTGATAGATTCATTACGAATCTACACGTCACTGTAGATTCATTATGAATCTACCATTAACTGTATATTTGTTATGAATGTACACTTCACTATAGTTTCATTTCAAATCTACAAGTTCAACTCTACAAGTTCAACTTGAAAATGACTTTCCTTCCAATTTGAAAGATAACATGATGTGCAAAAAAAAACCACAACAGAAAACAGAAACATGTTATGTTTCAATTTACAAAAAACTATTTCCAGTAAAAATTTCACTTTAGTAACACAATGGTAAACTGAGCAAACTGACATTGTACTTGATAATGTTGCAAGCACTATAAAGTATGATTTTGTATAAGAAGATCGTACTACAAGTGATTGATGACTAGTAGTTTAGAATTGACTACGAATAAGTAGGGCATAAGTAATCCTACGAGTCCACACTTATTATTGAGAAATATAATGCATTGACACTGTAACATTATCAATGGGGGAAAGTAGTTGGAATCAGAGAATATAATAAAAAGTGTAGATTCGTGGATACAATGTACGAGTCGAACGAATCTACACTTTCTCATCCATTCTCCTTAACTGAATTTGGTTCAAACCTTTTCATCAACGACTAGGTGGAGACCATCACCGCCAGAAGGAAAGATGTAATGCTGCAAGGGTACCGGTCTGTACTCTGTGTAGACGACATGGCATGGCTACCAGGGGAGAACAAATAATAGTTAATTTTTGTAAGGAATAAAACTGACTATCTAAGTCCAGTAATTTTAGTGTCGGGCCTGCAAACTTTTGACCTGACAAGTCCAACGGCCTTGCATTTTTAAATTTAATAACAGAAACAACTTATATTCAAATGATGACTTTGGGTCTGATAAAGTACACTTAAAGCCACTGGACACCTTTGGTAAATGTCAAAGACCAGACTTCTTAATTGGTGTGAAAATTTTAACTCAACTGGTCGTCAAAGTTGCGAGAGAATAATGGAAGAATAAAATACCCTTGTCGCACAAGTTGTATGCTTTCAGATGCTTGAATTTGAGACCTCAGCCAAGGTCTTGAATTCAATTTAAAACAAATTGTGAGAAGTTATTTTTTCTCGAAAACTACGTTACTTCAAAGGGAGTCCTTTCTCACAATGTTTTATACTATCGACAGCTCTCCATTGCTTGTTACCAAGTAAGTTTTTATGCTAACAATTATTTCGAGTAATTACCAATAGTGTCCAGTGCCTTTAATATAATCACAAAACATGTCAGTTTGGCTGGTAACCTTATTCTCGTAAGCAAAATTTTGTTTTGCTTAGCAACTTGCTGTGCTTAAGCAGCTCTTTGAGATTGGGCCCTACTGTGTGTACTGACCTGTTTATGAAGATGACATATCCACTCAGCAAATTGCCTGGCATTGGGTATTGTAGCGGAAAGGAAAACATAGTGAACGTTGTCGGGGAGAAGTATAATAGTCTCTTCCCATACCACTCCTCTGTCTGTAAAAAAAGATACAAGCAAAAAAAAAGGTTTAAACAAATTATATTTGAATTTTACCCAGTCAGTTTTTCCTGTGGTTTATATTGATATCTGAAACAAAAAGTCGCATCCCCTTAAGGTGATCCCCTGACTACCACTTCCCAGGTTGTATCGTAATTTGGGCGTGATCCCTGGCTACACGTCAGTTAACGGTTGTATGGCTTCTGACTGGCACCCCCGAACAAAGATATTGACAAAATAGGGACACTGCCAAAATGGGGGTTAATAGCTCAGTTGGTAGAGCACCGGGACATTAATCCGGAGATCGTTGGTTCGAATCCCACTCTAGTCAATTCTTTGTTCAACCCCAAAAATCTATATTATTATTTTATAACAATTAACGTTACTGTCTTGTAATGAGTCGGTAACAATTTCAAACCACCTTTTACAAAAGGGCCTTAGAGATGTTTGCGGTAACATTATGTAAATATTTCTTTTTTTAGTTTGGTTGGTTCTGAAAAGAACCGGTGGTTAACGGAGTTCTTTTCAGAACCAACACTACTCGAAGAGAGATATTCACATGGTGTTACCGCAAACCCCTTAGTTATACTTCCACCATGCAAAGTTTCAAATCCTACTTATAACATATCGGAGAAAGTTCCCCCCTGCGAGTACAAAAGAGAGACAAACGGATGTCAGTTGTAACCTGCGCCCTAAGGGACCCTGGTTTATTCTACTCACTTTTGTCTCTCATGTAGTGTATTTCATCAAACACAACCCAAGCCACCTCCCTCATGATCTCTGAGCCTCGATACAACATACTCCTCAGAATCTAAAAGGCAAAGTTTCAAACAATAAGGTCAGTATTGCAACATAGCAGAAGTAGTAGTCCCGGCGGGTTTTCCGGCCTAGGTAGTAGTTAAAAAGCAGGACAGTTATTTTCAGAGCTGAGAAGTATCCTGAATTCTGACTCCGCGGTAGTACAATTAAAAGCAAGACAAGCTCTCAAAAGAACATTTAATATGCCTGGCAAGATACTCACATGGTGTTACCGCGAACCCAAATTATGTTGATACCTCACCATGCTTTGTCTATAACGACCTCCTAGTTCTGCTAATTTTCTACTGCCACTGAGTAGGTTGGGGTAACAAGGGGAATTTCAACCACTGCTTAGTGGACCGAGGGACTTCTCAAAATGGTTGTCAGTTTAGTGTCTACTTTTAGTTTGAAAACATTTTAAAATGAGTTGGTATTCAGAAACAACTGGCGCACTGACCTCTGTTGTCATGATGAGACAGCTAGCAGTGGGGTTTATTGTCACGTCTCCCGTCATCAAGCCGACATCTTGAAACTCCTCGTACAACTCACGATACTTCTGGTTACTCAGAGCTTTGATCGGTGTGGTGTAGATGACTCTCTGTTTATCTCGCAAAGACATCGCAATAGCGTATCTGTATAATAATAACAATAACTTGATGTGCCAAATTACATTTGGTTGATAATGGTTGAGAAAGTGTAGATTCAAGGATAGAATGTACGAGCCGAAGGCAAGTACATTGTAGTCACAAATCTACACTTTAGAGTCTATTTTCTGACTTAAACTATTTCCCCAAAACTTTGTACCTTGTCAAACGACGTTTGGTCACATTTATAATAGTTTGAACAATTTACAAGCATATTTTGATAGTGCTTGCAACATCACCGAGTACCATGTTTTGATCAGTTTACAATTAGGTTTTCGGAAATTGAAGTGTTTTGCACTGTTATCTTTCAATTTGGAAAGACAGTTATTTAAAATTGAGCTATCACTTTAGCTTGTAATGAGTGTACAGTTAAGTGTAGATTCGTAACGATTCCAAAGTTAAGTGTAGATTCACGAAACTAATCTACACTTTTATTCATCGAGCGCCATCACAGAAAAAGTTTGACTAAGAAGAATCTATTTTGATGGATTCAAAAGTATATTGTGATAGTGCTTTACAGCGTACCATGTTTTGATCAATTTACAATTATGTTTTCAGCTGTGTTTTGCACTGTTATCTTTTAGTTTGGAAAGACAGTCATTTAAAGTTGAAATGTATCGAATCTACAGTTAAGTATAGATTTGTTTAGACTCCATAGTTAAGTGTAGATTCATGAAAATAATCCACATTTTTATCAAAAGAGTGAAGTTACAGAAATAGTTTAACAAAGGAGAATATATTTTGATGGATTCAAGAGTACTCACTCTGCCACGACGGTTTTTCCCGCCGATGTATGAGCTGAGACGAGGACCGACTGTTGGTTCTCCAGACATTTTAAGGCTTCTCGTTGAAAAGGATCCAGGATAAATGGATACTCCTAAACAAAAATCAAATGCAAGAGGCTCGAAACAAATACAAACAAGTTATTTTAGTATATACTCAAAAAATGATGTTTAAGTTTGATTGTGAAAGACATGAGTGTAAGAGTCTTCTTGAGATCCAGATTAATATCCAGTTCACACAGCACTACGACCTTGCGAAGATCATACCAATCACCGTGTTGATCTCAAGAAGTTTTCAAGTCGGGTAATGATCGCCGCAAAATCAAGCAATTTTGCAAATTGAAGACTCCGCCCAACTTTATTGCTACGACTTTTCCCCGCTCTTTGTTGGCTACGACCCGGCTACGCTCAAAATAAGTGTGGGGAGAGCGTGCAGCTTCCTGACCTGGGAGATCCCAACCCATCCAAACCACGCTCATGGAGATCCTCCAACGTTTGGCCCACAAATACGCCCAAATTGGTCCAACGTTTGGCCCACAAATACGCATGTTACATGGCTCGACAGGCCGGGTTACATGAAAAGTGATGTACACCGGTGTACATCACCTTGATCGTTCCCAGCGTTGATCGATTTCCAGCGCTGTGTACGAAACAACCGCGGGTTCGAGGGAATTGTTTCTTGTTCGTCTGCTTATTAAACAATGAATAAACCATCGTAATAATTTTTGAAGATGACAACAGAACTTTGAGAAGAGGAATAATAATGTTACCAAGGTATAACAAAACAATTGTTGCACGCTGTGATTGGGGTCCCTGGGTGTTGTAAACCCTCGAGGGAAAATGGCACCCTCGGCTTCGCCTCGGGTGCCATTTTCCCCCTCATGTGTACAAAACGCCATGGACCCCGTCATAGCGTGCAACAATTGTAAACTGAATTCCTACCTTAGCAGCCTTGTTTCCTGTTGGTTTGAGCGGGATGTATTCCTCATCGTGTGGTATGGCAACCTCATGATTGCATCCGTCAGGGGATTCCACAGTCATACTACGGACTTGGGGTAAGATCTCCGCCAGACTAGAAGGTTAGATAATAATAAAATAATGATGATAATAACCAGTTTTTATATCGCGCTTTTCGCACCCAAAGGGCGTCTCAAAGCGCTTCCAATATTACTACCCCTGGTCAATGGGCCTTTTAATTCATTCCTTAAACCATGTCAGCTCCCTAGGGAGTATACAATGGCAGCAAAAATATTTAATAATAATAATTATAGTATTAGTGGCTTCTTATATAGCACTCATATTCGTCATTCAGTGACACTCGTGACGCTTTAACTTTCAGTATTTTCCTGCAAGGTATCTGGGACTTCGTTTTACATTAGTGCCCTGGTCATTGGGCCAATAACATTCCTTCAATTTTTCTCAGCTCCCTTGGGAGTATACAACCTGGACAACTGTAGCGCTCCAAAGGCTTTTTTTTACCTCTACCCTCGCAGGTACTAATTTATACCCCTGGATGAAGAGAAGCAATTATAGTTAAGTGTCTCACTCAAGGACACAAGTGTCACGACCGGGACCCGAACCCACACTCTGATAACTTAACCACCAGAACTTGAATTTGATGCTGTAAACCACGCGACAATGACACCCTATGAATATTCGCACATCATTGATATGAAAACCACAAATTTAACGAAAGCCGTTGTGAGAGTGGACTTGTTTCTGGACTCACTTGAGTTCATCAGCTGTTAGAGCCAGCTTGGGCTTCTTCCCTGTGGAATAGTCGGGTACTTCATGATCTTCTGACTGGGGGCGTTTCCTTTCTTGATCTCCGACCGAACTAAAGAGAAAATAAAATAATTGTTAATAAATTGTTTGAAGCTTTGCATGGTGTGGATAAAAAGAAACTATAAATAAATAGGTAACTTGCGGATACAACTATGTGTAAATTACAGAGATAGTTACAGTAATTATCTCTTATGTGCGAGTGTTGGCTCTCAGAAGAGCCGGTGTGCAGGATTCTCCACATGCGGTTTTGTCCGGGCATCAAAATAGTATTTGTTGACGATGTTTTTTAATTTCACTCAACAAAAAGGAAATGCAAGCATTATGAATGTATATTGAGTAGGTTGGGGAAAGCTTAAGGTGTACAGTACACAGGAAACTTCAGTTCTGGCTGGCTAACGGTCATAAAACTTTCACCCATCAACGCTGATTTGAAAAACGTATAGCGTTAAAAAGGCCCTAAATATATGAGACCCCTATAAAAATATACTAAGGCTCACAGGGGAGCCTTATAGTTTCTTTAAGTATCTTCGCACACGCATGTCACTGAATAAGTGAGAGACTACCTAAACATGCTAAAATACTGAAATTTA
Source organism: Asterias amurensis (assembly GCF_032118995.1). Taxonomy (NCBI): domain Eukaryota; kingdom Metazoa; phylum Echinodermata; class Asteroidea; order Forcipulatida; family Asteriidae; genus Asterias; species Asterias amurensis. The sequence goes on from NC_092660.1 coordinate 1,928,601, forward strand.
TTGAACACATAGTCATACAATTCAGAAAACTTTTCCGTATCCTGCCACCATTTTTTTCACCTTTTTTTATACTAAACTTCAAGTAAGTTAGACTTAGCAACAATTTATTTCATAACAAATGCAAAAGTGGTGGCAGGATACGGCAACTTTTCGAAAGGTTTCCCTATTCAACAATAATAACATCGAGTTTTTAAAACAATTTTAATTTCTCATTAAATAGATGCTACACAATTTGCAATACAATTGAGTTACGTACAACAAGTCAGCACAAATACACAACGAAAACGAACACAATTTGGAGCATTAATTACAACAGATCAAATCAAACCTTGATTCTCGTCCATCAGAAGACTCTTGTGTGTGCCCCTTCTGCTTTTTCGACTTTTTATCGTCAGCATTATCGTCGAAAACTGAGAAAAGATCACCTCCAAATGCGCCTGCCATCGTGAAAACTTCAACAGAACACACGTGTGTGTGCAATTTCTCATATATGCGCATAGTCTTGGCCCAGGATGTCAGTGATTGCTACAGCGCGCCCTTTTACAACAATTAGCACAGTACACTGTCCATGATAAATCACTGACGTCTTGGGCCAAGACTAACTAGCGCAATGGTGAAAAACAAAATCCCCTACAATTATTTTTCCGCAGTTTCGAAAATGTTCCGTTCCTCCTTTTTCGAAACCACGGCCTCGGCTTTGAATTCGGTTTCAGGCTCCATCCTCGTCTGAAGCCCTGATCTGAGCGCGTATCAAAACAAGCTAGCTAGCCTGAGCTCAGCATACACTTATTGGCAGTGGGTTTTGGTCGTAATATTTTCCTCATAAATCCATTATTTTTTCGTGAAATAATTGCAAACTGTAAAAACGCAGAACCAATCTTCGCGGCCGCCGAATATGCATACCGAAAAACGCGCCAAGTTTGACATGCGAGTGCGGCCGGGTAACTTGCATCAATGAGGCCTTTTAAAAAATTACTTTTACACATTTGCTGTATTCACAGACATAAAGAACCCTTTATGTCTGTGGTAGACTCCTTTATAAGCACACACATTTTCTCACCGATAAATAGATTCATAAAACTGGGTCAGTTGCTGGGTAAGCAACCCCCCCCCCCCACGATCTGTCCCCTTTCTTTAATGTCTTAAAACCTCTTGCAAAAGGAACTTACAACTTATAATAGGCAAAATGACACAGAATAACATCAAAATGCCAACTACCTTGAACTAAGTAATGATGAGAACTTTTGGTCTAGAGGGAAAGAACAAAAAGTAGGCATTTGATTTTTCTCAGTGGTTGCTTAGGGTTGGGCAGGGCGTCGAATCACTGACCTGATCTTTAAAGTAGGATTTTAAACTTTGCATGGTGGAAGTATAACTAAGAGAGATTTGGGATAAAACCATGTGAATATCTCTTGAGAAGTTCTGGTTCTGATGAAAACAAATAACGACTCCTACTTCATAAAGTCATGCCATTTTGGCAACATCACTTTTTGTTGTACACGAAAATTAATTTGTTGAAGTTTGTAGCATTTGAAGACAAAAATTCAACGACCAAATAAATTTAAAACACATGGGCTTTATTTTGTGGCACCAAAATTTATCACAAAATAGTTCATTTTAAAAACAAATATTGTCACACAAAGTGCATTATGAAGGCAGTACAAAAATAGAGGGAATTAAAATTAAAATATTATACAAAAATATCAACTAGTCCAATAGGCATACTCTTGAATACTTCTGCTCATCAAATTAAATGGCCTCTGACAAGGTGCAACGACTTTTTAAAATGTTAGATAAGACAAACAATAACCAAAGAAACAACAATAAAATCAGTGTACAAAAAATATATTCAGACTTTCGAAATGTGGCGTCGTTGAATGCTTTTGGATTTTGAGAAAAAAGTGCACTTGGGTGGTATCAAACACAGTGGCATTTTACACCATTTTTAACGTGAGGTAAAAGACTCATGGTTTGTTTCCCCACTTCCATGAGGACCCTATTAATTAGAAAATGAGTGCATCACAAAAATGAATTTTGTCACACACCAATACTGAATATTTCTACTATAAATAACCACATGGCAAGGGGCTATAATAAAACCAAACATAATACTGAAATATACAACACAAACAAACGCACCAACTATCCATGGAGTGGGGTCGATTGTTTGTTTGTGTTTGTTTGTTTGTTTGTTTGTTTGTTTGTTTGTTTGTTTTTTCCTTTAAATCACCAATGCTGAAAATTTCTACTATAAATAAACCCTATGGCAAGGGGCCATAATAAAACCAAACCTAATGCTGAAACATACAACACAACCAAACACACCAACACCCTGGGTGTGGGGTTTTTTCTTTGTTTGTTTGTTCCTTTAAATGTTGAACTGAATTTGACCTTGAAGCCTCTCCTTATAAAAGTATATTTCATCCGTCACACATTTCACCAATGCTGAAAATTTCTACTATAAATAAACCCTATGGCAAGGGGCCATAATAAAACCAAACCTAATGCTGAAACATACAACACAACTAAACACACCAACACCCTGGGTGTGGGGTAGTTTCTTTGTTTGTTTGTTCCTTTAAATGTTGAACTGAATTTGACCTTGAAGCCTCTCCTTAAAGTATATTTCATCCGTCACACATTTCACTAATGCTGAAAACTTCTACTTTAAATAAACCACATGGCAAGGGGCTATAATAAAACCAAACCTAATGCTGAAACATACAACATAAATTAACACACCAAGACCCTGGGTGTGGGGTTGTTTCTTTGTTTGTTTGTTTTTTCTTGACTTGTTGCAATAATGTCAACATGCCAGGTTTAAGGTGGAGTGGGTTGCATGGCAAAGAAGGCAGGCGGCATACAAACGTTAATCGATTTAAATTTGCACCAGGGACAAATAATTTTCTATTTTGGTTTTACCCTTACACTGATGTGTTTTAGCACTGTATACTTTTCCCGAGTTCTGTGAAAACAAAATCACTGGCATATTACTCGAGAGGGATTCAAACGCCACGAGCTTGCAGTTCTAGAGCAGTGTCTTACCAACTAGACCACTGAGATTGCCTGGAAGCAAGAGGCAGTTGGAGTCCTGTTTAAACGATTAAAGGTATTCTAGGCTCTACTAAATAAATGGGCATTTTTTTAAAATTCAGTAAGGGTTAGCAAGGTTTGTTTTAAAACGCAATATAAATCATAAATTTTGTAGAATTTCATAGTGTATGTGTTTTAGTGGCAAAAAGAACTACACACATTTGCTTGTTGTACATGTAAGTGACAAGAAAATAGTGTTCTCATGTAAAGCAGGAAACACAATAAAATAAAACTCTCTCATTCATAGAAGTATCTCAAGACTTTATGCAGTGTTGTCACGAAGCCTTGGCGACTAGTGCGACTAGTGTCAAAGTCGTGGCTACTGATTGCTCAGTCGAGTCGCGACTACCAGTATTCAACTACTGGATTAATCATGCTGCCACGACTACTACAAAAAAAAAAAGTTACAACTTCCTGTTTGGTGAACCAATTGTGTCCCTCAAAACTATTCACAACAAATAATTTATTTATGAAACAAAATCAGACATCAGTGACACAATCCTTCAATCTTTGGTTATTAAAAATTAGTCACGACTAGTGTCAAAGTCTCAACTGTTTGAGGCACGACTAGTAATTGCACTAGTTGTCCAGGCTTAATTCTCACTTGTCCCAGGGAATCAATCCTTTGTGTGATGGTCTTGACGTTGTTCCTCTACGGAGCTGAGTCTGGGTATCGCTCGGACGAGACTCATGAAGAGCATGGAACTTCCAGGCTGCTGCTATGGCAGATATCTGAGAAAATAAGAGTTACTCAAATGAGTTAGTGTTTGATTTGACAGTGAGTCATACCTAACTATTACTTCTGAAGCAACAGGGTCTGCTTTGATGGCCACAGCTTTCGTACTAAAGACCAGGGTGGATTTCACAAAGAGTAAAGGCACCCGGTCACACAGGCCCCGAGAACGAAAACAAGACGAGAACGAAAACAAGAACGACAAAAATGCGCACCCTCGATTGGTTGAATGAGTGTGGGGGTATTCTGCGTGGAGTATTTCAACCAATCGAGGGCATGCGTTTTATCGTTTTCGTTTTCGTTCTCGTTATCAGGCCTGTGTGAGTGGGCTTTAAGGACTAGTCTTATCTCGAGTAAAGACAAGTTACTCTTCCTAACTTAGGAAGTCTTTGTGAAATCGACCCCAGGTCATACAAAAACTAGAGGATGAAGCTCCTCAACTACATCAACGTGATCGGTTGAGATACTGAGTCTCAAATTGATGAGGGATAAACACCTTTGGTGTTACTTATGAAAGTATCTCGGTTGCGACCGCTAAGTGAATGCATGAGAGTAAGCAAAAGTGTAATGTATGACGCAGATGCGAGAGTCATTGCTGACAAAAAAAGTTTGAAAATTGTAAGAGGTATGTGGATATGATGGCATTTTCACCTTTAGCCCCTGGAGGTGGAGACCTCAAAAAGAGAAGGGGTTCTCCCCGGTGATCCTTGTCTGATTGGCATCATATTGCCCCAGCGTACCTTGTAAACCATTACACGGTGATCTAAAGGAATCGGTCTCACACTTCAAAAGGTCACACCACATACCTTGCAGGAAATCAAACTGGGCACCTTCAAGGCAGTGGACACTATTGTTAATTACTCAAAATAATTGTTAGCATTAAACCTTACTTGGTAACAAGCAATGGAGAGCTGCTGATAGTATAAAACATTGTGGGAATTGGTCCCTCTGAAGTAATGTAGTTTTTGAGAAAGAAGTAATTTTCCACTTTTAAGTGCTTAAAAGTACTTCAATTTGATTTTGAGACCTAAGAATTAGATTTTGAGGTCCCGAAATCAAGAATCTGAAAGCACACAACTTTGTGTGACGGGTAGTTTTTTCTTCCATTATTCTCTCGCAGCTTTGTCGACCAATTGAGTTCAAATTTTTGCAGGTTTGCAATTTTATGCATATGTTGAAACACACCAAGTGAGAAGACTGGTCTTTGACAATTATCAATGGTGTCTAGTGCCTTTAAACAGAAGGACCGGACGAGGTAGAGAAACTTACAGGAATAGTTTGCTGCATCTCGTTCTCCTTTTCTAGTTTCTCCAGTTCCTCTGGGCCAAGGAGCGCCAGACGGACGTGCCTCACAACCGACTGGATGACCTTATGGACTGGTTGACACGTAACACTCTGCTCACAGAAACAAAAAAAGCTAAAATCAAGGAACAAGCAAAATTAACGAAAAGATTTCTATTAAGAAATAACTGACCAAAGGCCAAGTCACACTGCAGCGATAACAAAAATGATCACGAGGCAAGGAGAACGCATTCTATTGGTTGAAATGCTCCATGCAGAATACGCCCCCTGCTCATTCAACCAATCGAGGGCGTGCATTGTTAACATTCTCGTTATCGAGGCTTGTGTGACAGGGCCTTTAGAGGTCGTTCAGACACAGTACTTAAGTTGTTTTTTTAGCAGTTTTAACTCATTTCGGTTTTAACTCATTTCGGTTGTAACTTTGTGTCTAAACGCATTTAAAACTTTAACAAATCAACTTAAAACCGTTTTAGTTCAATCAGTCGGCGAAGGTGGTTAAACGATAAATAATTTCAGTTTTATCTTTTAGCACGGTGTGTGGACAGAATAAAAACAACTGTTCCGGTTGAAATTTAATCTATGAGAGGGCATGGCTACTTTCCTTTCTTTTTTTGCAAAAGAGCCCCAGTTCCCTGCTCTACAGCTAATAATCTAGTCTTTGTGCAAGACAATATTACTCACTATCACTCAACTATCGCGATCCCCCGCTCCACTTCTCCGTGCCGCACACATTACTATCGAACATTAGCGGGTGCTGTTGAAAAACTTCCAGATCACCCCACCAAACCACACCCCAAAACATCTCAGGATCGCGGCTTACAGAAACGCCCTCTTTCGATGAAATAATGCGACGTGTGTAGCGTTGAGTGTATGTGCATGTACATTACACAGGGCTTAGGAATTACCATAGATGTTTTACCAACAAAACAAGAACGTCTTGCACCAAGACTACTAATAATCTTTAAGACTTACCGCGTTGACAACCGCCCACTCCTTCACGGCCGTCAGAATATCAGTTTCATCAGCAGTCAGCTTGGAGCTATGAAGAATACAGCGCACAGCCTCTGGTGATAGTTGTTGAAACCCACTGGTTTTCATCACAATCTGTCATAAAAAAAAGACACTTTTTAAGGAGGCATAAATATTTTGTTTAGGGGTGCACATGGTTCTCTTGGGGGGGGGGAACTTCTGGTAACTAAAGGTCCCATGAAATGGAATTCTTTCCAGTTAAACTATAATTATGCAAATAATAACTTAAAATAGATGGAAGCTCCCCCGAGTTCTTTCCACTTTTAATAATCTTCTTATTGTAGCCCTATACCAAGAGTGTTTTTTAAAGCCTTATTTTGGGCAAACTTGCACAAAAATCGTGTTAAAAATGGTGGTAGCTTACTGACCTGAGTCTGTTTTTCAATGAAGGCCAGAGCCTTAACTTGGAGGTCTTCCTGCCCGTAAGTAACAGCAGCCTGCATAGCCTCACAGCATGAGTTGACTGAGAGACTCTCTGCGAGGTAGCCGACACACACTCTACGAAGCTCATCCAGACCATACTCTATTGCACAGGCTAGGACATCATATACCTTGACAGATAAAAGGTGGGAGAAGATGGCGACAGTTGAAATAATAATTTTAACTACCGACCCACTAGAGTAGGCCATGGCCTTTGTTGCCCCTGGTCTTTTTTAACTTGGCGCCCCTTCAAAATTTTCCCCTTGACTTGACCAAAATGAAAATGACCTTCTCCTTTGAAAGATGAAATTCCATGCCTGTAGTAGTGTTAATGATATGCTTCAGGACCTGAATTGAGAGCTCTGCAAGACAGATGAGCGAAAGCTTGCCTCATAATGATTCCTTCAACGGGACCCACCAAATAACCCCATCAAACTTAAGTCACCATCTTCTGAAAAACAAGAGGCCGCTTTCACCTTAGACCACTACCATGGGAGTCCGCTATGATAGCAGTTTTCAGGGTGATAGCGGTTCCTGGTTGATAGCACGCTCTATTGGTGACTCAATTGGCAATAAAAATTAGCCGCAGGAGTATAGTTAGCTAATAAATAGCAGGAGCATCTTGAACTAAGACTAGAACAATCCCATCCCCTGGTTTCCCAAGCTCACAACAAGGACCTACGTTCTTAGTGTTCAGTGAAACGCAGTTAGTATAGATGAACTCTAGAACGACCAAGAATATATCAGGATCGACATCGGACATGACGTACGGTGAATCCTCTCTATTGTTGAGATCTGCAAACATCGCTCTGAAGACCTCGCAGCGAGAGGCAAGAATGCAACGATGAGCTCGGATCTGCTTCCTGGAATCTCCAACGATGAACTTGATATCACTGTGTGTAAGGAGGTCAATGGAAAAGAATGTTTTTCATTGTATGTCATTTGATTCTTAAACAATTTCCCTTTATTAAAGCCATTGGACCCTTTCGGTTCAGAAATAAAATTAAAAGTTCACAGATTTACAAATAACTTACAGGGTTTACAGAAGGCAATGGTGAAAGACTTCTCTTGAAATATTATTCCATGAAATGCTTTACTTTTTGAGAAAACAGCAAAACAATATAAATTCTCGTTGACGAGAATTACGGATTTATTTTAAACACATGTCATGACACGGCGAAACGTGCGGAAACAAGGGTGGGTTTTTCCGTTGTTTTCTCCCGACTCCGATGACCGATTGAGCCTAAATTTTCACAGATTTGTTATTTGATATAGAAGTTGTGGTACACAAAGTGTGGGCCTTGGACAACACTGTTTACCGAAAGGGTCCAATGGCTTTAAGGTAAAATTATATCCTCTGGAAAATTGCCAGAAGGTTTGACAAAATGTACGGCCAACAGAGAGGCACAGGCACTTTCATGGAACTATCTTAAGTTTAAAAAATCATGGGGAAAAAGGGTATTTTGGGGTAGGATGCATGGACACTCTCAGAGACCTCGTGGATGAAATTTAATCATATTAAAACAAAGTATTTTTTAGGTTTTTCTCACAATGTTTTATACCACCAACCTCTCCCCATTACTTGTCACCAAGAAAGGTTTTATGATAATAATTATTTTGAGTAATTACCGATAGTGTCCACTGCCTTTAACTTATTTTGTAATTTAATTATATAGTTTTGAAATTTGATAGTGATTGTGTATTCTTGTATTTTGGCCAGTGGATGTCAAGTTTCTATGTTTTTTAACGTGTCGTGGGCAATAAATAAATCTATTCTATCTATTCTATTCTATCATCATATTCATTAGTTGCGATAACGTAACCCTCCTGCTACGCCGTCGGCAGGAGGGTTACGTTATCACAACTACATATTCATAGTCATACAAAGATTATAAATATAGTTTATATATAGGCCCTAATTATGATTATAATATTATTATAAACAAGATTTGAACTCGAAAACTTATCCTACCTGAAATCTTTACTGTTCACCAACCGCTTCATTTCTTTGGCAAATGGTGCTGCATCCCCTTTCAGATATCGCTCTTTAGCCATCATTGATAACGAAACACTGATGAAAGATCAGTCTTAAAACTTGTTTAAAAGGGGAAAACAAGTTTTTGTCTCTTCTTAACTTGTGAAAAACGGGGTCGCGAAGTTAGTTTTGTGTATCGTTGCTACGGCAGTCTGGTCTCTTGATACAACAGTGGATAAATTGTGATCGTGAAGCCGGGGTACCGAAAATTGAGCTTTATTTCTTTATTTGCGCCCTCTTGTGTTAGTAGATTGCACCATTTAACTGTCGGTACCCCCCCCCCCACCACACCCCACAAACAGTTACAATGGATAATATTACGTCAGTGTTCGCGACATTGTAAAGGCACCAACGTTCGAGTAAAATCTTGTAAGAAAACCGGAAGCTGAAAGAGAAGTTGGAAAATAAAATTCTGGAGACGATGAGTCACACAATACTAATTTATTTCAGATTGATATAAATAGACATGTAGTTACAGCTGATATTCAGAAATAATCATTACAAGGAAATGTCACCAACATTGTGCTTGTACAACAACAAATGCGCCTTGAATGATGTTTAAGTTTATACTAGATTCTTATAACATTAGGAACTTGTAATTCGAGATAGGTAGTGAACTTTTCGACATTGTTGTCTGAGCGAAATTTGACAGGCATTACTGACCATTTCGGCACAAAGTCCTTTTTCTTTGTGACAAAAATCATCCCACAGTTTCTCAGAAAGTTTGGCTACAATTTTCTACCTCAGTCTGGAAACATTTGATTTTTTCAACAATGGTGTTTTTGCTTTCATTATGACTAATATTGAATCCAGTTTTTCACAGCCGAGATTTGTTATTCTATGCACAAGTTAGAATAGTCTTTTACAATTTACCAAAGGTGTCAAGTGCATTTTAATAGGCTAACAGTGCCATCTTATAGACAGGGTGTACTAACCACGGAGGGAGCCCTCGATGATTTGACGTATTAAAACTAATAAAAATGGAAAAATACTTTAAAAATGCATTAAAAGTAGTTAAGACCACGTTAGTCCAAACTTAGACAGTCCCGGCCTGTCTTTCCTCTTATGTACAACAACACGAATAAACAATGGTCATTATTATGCAAAGAAGGGATTGGACCATTTCTTCAATCCAGGGGACGATTTCACAAAGAGTTAGGACTGGTCCTAACTTAGGACTAGTCCTTAAGATATATAGATTGCATGGAGTGTCCTAAGTTAGGACGAGTACCTGGTCTTAACTCGAGATAAGACTAGTCCTAACTCTTTGTGAAATCCACCCTAGACTCCTCGGGGTGGTTTCATCTATATGGCCCTTTCGAAACCACGGCCTCGACTCCGGGCAGGCTCCATTTTCTCGTCTGAAGCCCTGAGCGCCCACGCAAAGCACGCGCAAAAGTGTCAAAACAACCGCGGGGCCAAGCTAGCCTGAGCCGAATCTGGAGCCGAAGCCGTGGTTTCGTAAAGGGTCTATGTCTGTAAACGTTTCATATAACTCCAGATGTAGGTGCTTCATGGTGTACAATGGCTATGTCATCCAAGAACGCTGAGTTGTTTATGGCAGGTATTCCATTCTGAAAGAAAATTGTACCGTCAGGATTTAGAGTTAGTATTAGGCTAGGGGTGAAGAGTGTCAAACAACTCGTCCATCGTTGACTTGTCTTGGCCATCCGTACACCGAGCTGTCTCACTGTTCAGTTGTCCGAACCGTCGACCGAACGGTCAAGTTGTCCGACGGACGAGTTGTAATAAACTCTGGATTTTATAACCACAACCATGATTGATGATTCTAAGCCAAAACTTATAGGCTATAGTGTCAATAATGTGTTTTCGGATTTCAATGCGTAGAGATTCCCAAAGCAATATGCGAAGATCAAGCAACCAAATAACATTGAACAAACCTGTGACATGCGCGACGTTGACACCGATTCAATGTTCTTGAAATGGCGAACACGTGGTAGCACAAAGGTAGATGGGTAGTTCCTCATGAACTGCTCTTCTTCAGCGGACAGCATGGAGTCTTTGGAGGAGGAGACCAGTTGCAAGTTGGTGTGAGTCTTGGGCAAGTTCTCTCGGAATGTGTTTAGAATTGCAAGTGACTGTTGGCAAAATTTTAAACAAACAAAAATTGTTAATGGTCCCAATCGTTGCCCCAGAGAATTCAGAGTTGCTGACTCGAGTCATGTGACTTGAACTCGAGTCGGCCGGCTCGATTGATCCTTTTAACTTGTGACTTAACTTGACTTGTAACTTTTAGCATCGACTTGGTTGACAAAAATGACTTGCTGACACTCGTGCTCGCGTCTCGAGTGACTCCTTCCAGTCGCTTAGGATCGCGGCTCTACGAAGTTGTCAAAGTCACGAAGGCCATGACAAAAATGATACAGAGCAAACGACCTTGTGTTTCGTGGTAAGAAGAAAATAACGGAACTCTAGATGTGCCTATCCAACTTGCTGAGATCCTGACCTTGTTAATGTTACCCCTCCCCTCCCCAGGGTATGGTAATGGGGTTTGTTCCAGTTTCGGAATAAAATACAAGACAATACAATACAATCAATATCTCCGGAGCCGACACCATTTTTGCATGTGTGCGTGTTTGTGCCAGCTATCATACTAGACCTCAAGCCAGATGGCACCTTCCATCTCCTCCTTTAAAAAATACTAAAGGTTCATTTACCAGGTATAATGCGAATGATGTACCAAGTGCGAAACCCGCAAAGATGTCTGTCCAATGGTGCCGATATGAGGCAGCCCGTGAAAAGCCCCAAAGCACGGCACCACTCAGCAGCGCCAAGCACAACAGAGGGACGGGAAGCCGTGCATTTCGGAACTGCACCTGCGTCGAAAGGTAAATCTGCAAAGCAGAGACAGAGAAGTGTTTCATGTATTTAAGTTAATCTTATTATTATGACATATATATTATTTCTTGTAATGAAACCAAGGGTGCCTCATAAGTGAACTTCATCAAAAAGTAGCATGCAAGCCTGGAAAACCCGAAAACAAGGGACAAGGGTGCTTGCTAGGTGAACCAAAACACTGAGAGTCGTGCGGAGCGCGTAACACGCGTGCACTTTCCATTGTGTAGATAGTTCCACCCCTCCCCATTTTATCAGTAAATAAGACGTTGAGGTTTTCGTAAGTACACGCGTGCACTTTCCATTGTGTAGATAGTTCCACCCCTCCCCATTTTATCAGTAAATAAGACGTTGAGGTTTTCTCTGTGCTTTCTGCAAACTCACCGTGGCAAAGACAGATGAATATGCACCGAGAGACGCGTGGATGGACGGTAGAGATCGCCTGTGTGGAGACGGTGACAAGATAAATAAATATTTATATAAGAAAATCACTTGATAACAATGGGACAATTTGGAACGCTAGGTTGCAGCAGACTTAGCCTACCATGTAAATTTTCATTGTTTAAGTTTAATGTATAAAATCTGTGGACAGTGTGTTTTGTGTCCTACACTGAAAAAGTACCCAAACCATTCGAACCCGAAATCCAAAAGACAATGAATTTGTTCTACCTGGCTTGTTTGATGAACTCCCAGTCATCCTTCAGACAGGTATACTCCGTGACAAACCTGGTATCAGCTTGCCCGTAAATTGGGCTGCAGGCATCGGGATCGCATGCAGCAAAGAAATATGGCGTCATCTGACCCGTCAGACTCTGTATGACGTCAGTGACTACCCACGTGGCAAACGCGCCAAATGAAAATACGCCTGAGGAAAGAAAAGTGGAATTATAATTCGTCTGCTCAGAACTATAGATGGATTGTAAAAAACGTCATTGGCTGCCACCTTGATGAATGTGTGTATGAGCGAAGAGCTATAGGGAGGCCCTTATAAGCCACATACGCGAGCAAATACGTGAACGTGAACGTCAGTTTATCACGTTTCTAGAATACGTGAAGTGACCATTTTTCACGTGCAGACGTAATACGTGAGCATGAAATAAACCCAAAGTGGTGACGTCACCTAGAAATAATACAATTTTTGACGTTCACGTTCACGTGTTTGTTCGCGTACCCGTGCAGCTAATCCTCGCTATTGGCTGAGAGACGTAACGCGCGTGCACATTGTTTTTATATCAAAGATGGCGGTCAATGACGATTATTGCAATGTCATTAGTGTAAACCGTAAGGTGTCCAGTGCCTTTCAGCATGAAATAATGGGCACGTTCTTTATAATTAACTTACCGACGAAGCGAAGTGCTCGTCTCAAGGGTGTATGTAGACTCAGACTACAGCTACGGACAAGCTTGTTAGATTCTCTGATGTCGTCACACCTACACAAGGCCAGCATGCTCTCTCCTAACAGGATCTAGGATTAGATTATAACGAACTATACATCAATGCAAAAACAAATTGCTGATGATGGCTTCACGTAAGGCATTACAGTCTTTCTCAAAGGCTAAGGACAAGCTACATTAAAGGCACTGGCCAACTTTGGTAGTTGTCAAAGACCAGTATGTTGACGTGGTGTAACCCAACAAATGCATCAAATAACAAACCTTTCAAAATTTGGGCTCAATTGGTTATTGTATTTGCAAGAGAATAATGAGAGAAGAAACACTCTTGTTGCATTACTTTGTGTGCTTTCAGATGCATGATAAAAAGGCTTCAGCCGAAGTATTTTATTGTTTGAGTGAGAAACTACCCCTTTCTAAAAAATACTTTACTTCAGAGGGAGCTGTTTCTCACAATGTTTTATACTATCAACAGCTCAGGCCATTAATAATTCATTAACCGAAGCTGCTTCTTAACTGCTGTTGGCTTTTACGAAAATGACTTCCCCAATTTCAGCAAATGATCTCGGTGGTCTAGTTGGCAAGACACTGCTCTAGAATTCTACCGAGTCTATCACCGACACTGACAACGACTTACGTGAGATTACACTTTCCCCCGGAGAAATTAGTCACAGTTGAGAAAACATGAAAAGATGCTCTTGGTATAAATGTCTCCCACGCCTCGTGCACCCAAATACATTTTTCTGTGCCGGAGTATGTACAATTGCAAAGGTCGTTGGTTCGAATCCCACCCGAGCATGTGATTTGTTTTCACAGTACTCGGGAAAGCTGAGTCGGTGAAAGGGTAAAACCAAAGTTAATGTTCATTACGTCTGTTGACTAAATGCTAATGCGACGGAGCACTCATTTTTTTCTATGATGAAAGTGGCGGGGGATAATTATTTACCAAAATGACAGGGCCGGTGAAGCAGATGACATAAAGCCCCCTCTCTGGAACTAGTCTGTCATCAATGTATGGTTTCATGAACTGTTGATCGTTGCACCAGAATCCCCTGACTGCCGGCTCTGCAATGATATAGTCCGTGAACTCCAGGAAAAACCACAGGACAGCCATACCGGCTAGGAGAACGTAATCCACCCCCAGGAAGCAGGGCACAAGCCATGAGTTCTTGGAGACAAGTCGACCTCTCTTGTCTTGGAAGGGTTCAGTCGTGCTGCACCAACGATGGTCATCATCCGCCATCTTTGTTGCCTTGCATGGAGATCGGAATATGGTAATTATTTAGTGGCCAGAGGTGTAATATGAACTTCAAATAAATAAAGAAAGAAAGAAAGAAAGAAAGAAAGAAAGAAAGAAAGAAAGAAAGAAAGAAAGAAAGAAAGAAAGAAAGAAAGAAAGAAAGAAAGAAAGAAAGAAAGAAAGAAAGAAAGAAAGAAAGAAAGAAAGAAAGAAAGAAACAAACAAACAAACAAACACCCCAACACCCCCCCCCCAAAAAAAAAAAACCCAAAAAACTCCAGCCAATTACTAAATCACAAATTAATGAAAGTTCCAGCCAATTTAAAGGTCAGAAACGAAAGTTTTACACTAAAATAAGTAATTTATTGTAGAACTTGCGTCTCTGACTTTTGGTGCATTGCAAAGAAGACGCTGTAAATAATATGCCTTTGTGTGAAAAGTCCCCTATTGGGTCACTTACTTTGAGAATATTGTAACTTGTGTTTTACAGGGAGAAAGGAGTAATTTAAGTTTTACATTTTAATAGCAGGCTCGCAGCAAAGTATGATATCAAAATAATATGTCGTAGGCTCTACACATTGACAATGGGCCAAAGTTCATAGCAAAGTGGCATGTCACAAGCACCATCTTGCACTGCTAAGTTTTGCTTAAAGACACTGGACACTAGACCAGTCTTCTCACTTGGTGTATCTCAACATAATATGCATAAAATAAAAAAACTGTGAACATCTGAGCTCAATCGGTCGTCGAAAATGCGAGATAATAATTAAAGAAAAAATACCCCTGTCACACAAAGTTGTGTGCTTTCATCATATGCTTGATTTCGAGACCTCAAATTCTAAATCTGAGGTCTCGAAATCAAATTCACGGAAAATTACTTCTTTCTCGACAACTACGTCACTTCAGAGGGAGCCGTTTCTCACAATGTTTTATACTATCAACCTCTCCCCATTACTCGTTACCAAGTAAGGTTTTATGCTAATAATATTCTATTTTGAGTAATTACAATGTGTTCACTGCCTTTAACAACAAAGTGTGTGGCAAAATTGCTTGCATTTAGTTATATGAAGTTTTGCCAAGGAGAAAGGTCACATTACGAAACAAGAACTTGCATATATAGAGCAATTCCCATTCCCTTGTAAAAATGTACTTAATCAAAATATGAATGCTATTATCAGTCATCTTCGCCGCAAGACAACCCTGAGTTTAACAATCCCATGTACTTTGAGAAACTCCCTTCATAAACTGAAGTCACTATATAACGAGATACTAACACGATAGGGAACATCCCATGGGTATTTCACGGTCGCATCTTGTACGGGCATAATGATGCATTGATCTCATCGGCTATGGGTAGTGAACAACAGAAGTTTAAAGGCACTGGACACCTTCGGTGATTGTCAAAGACAGTATTCTCACTTGGTGTATCCCATCATTATGCATAGGCCTAAAATAACAAATCTATGAACATTTGGACTCAATTGGTCATCGAAGTTGCAAGAGAACGTTGAAAGAAAAAACACCGTTGTCGCGGAAATGTGTGCTTTCAGATGCATAATAATCAAAGGCTTCAGGCCTGAAGTTTTTTTTAAATATTTGAGTGAGAAATTACCACTCTCTCAAAAACCACGTTACTTTAGAGGGAGCCATTTCTGACAATGTTTATATACTAGCAAAGGTTCACCACTGCACATAACCAAGTAGGTTTTTATGCTAACAATTATTTGGAATGAATTATCAATAGTGTCCAGTGCCTTTAACAGCCGTGGCCTTGAGAAAATAATTGTACGATACAATCCCCATGTGTTTTTTGTTGCAGATGACATTTTCATTCTACACGAAATATGTATAGCTATAGAATAATAATAAAGACCCTTTGTAATCATTAGAGGTTTGATGTTGAATCTGACAAAATAGTCGCAAACAGTGAGTGCTCATGTTTTGTGAAATTACAGACCATTAATTACAACAAATTTGGGGCTAAAACCATTATTGTGCGAGCCAAGAAAAACAAATAGTGAAAAACCATGTACAAATTGTACTTAGATTTGGCATTGAACTACCGAAATCAGCAGTTACGTTTGTTTATAACCTACAGTTTTCTAGAATAATATGGCTTCATTTTGAGTGAAATTGTTTTAGTTAAAACCCATGCAAAATTACTAAGCTTTCAGTCTAAAATTAAACAATTATGTTTGTTGTCCATAGCAATCATTTATAATACTAATTAGGCAAAATTTCACAATGATTACGTCTGTCGATTACAATATTTTTAGAACCACAATTTATACATTTTAAGTCCATTGTCACCCATCATAGACACAACCCCTGATTCATAGCAACACAATACGCATTGAATATTAATAAATAAATAAATAAATAAATAAATAAATAAATAAATAAATAAATAAATAAATAAATAAATAAATAATAAATAAATAATAGACTACTTACCAAGTTTAAATCACACCGAATGTATTTTCTGCTTTTGGATTACAGCCGCATGAGAGTTGTATTCTTGTATCAGCAAAAACGCATGGCATATCTCTTTTCCATCAACCCCTCATCCAAAATATGATGTTCCATCCCACAACGTTTATAGCAATGACTGCGTAATACAGGCGTAGTAATTGCAGATAGACAATAGCACGTTCAATTGTAATAGAAAGATAAATGAGTAGCCATCACTGCTCACGCTGACAGATTTATTCTTTCATGATAATTAATGAACAGGTGTGCGAATGCTACAATTATGCGGGCGGCACAAAATATAAAGAAGAACCTTCGATGTGATGGTTTGTGTAGAATGACGCTCGCAAAATTTTAATTTATTCCGTTGTCCTGGTGATATTATGTACTGGTGCATCTTTGAAATATTTTTTTTATTATGGTGTTTTGTATTTGCAGTTGTCTTTTCGCCCCTGGAAAGGGGAAGGACCAAAGGAAATTACAACAAATAAATATTGAAATCTACAATCTACCTTTCTAGTTTTACAAATGTTACTAGAACAGACCATAATATACTGTGATTTTTAGGCCAATTGTTTATCTATGGTCACAGTTGAAGACACATGCTGTAAAAATTATATTAAAAAATACAAATAGTATAGATCCTCCTTTAAAATAAACCTCGCCAGTGTGGGATAATGTGACTGTTATCTTATCCTATTTTGCCTTTTTCCTATATTTTTTTATTATTTTTTTTATTAATTAAATTGCGGTTTAATTGTTTATTGGTATTATGTGTATTTTAACGCCGTGGCATATTTAGTGGTTTTCCATCGGTCAGCTGGTACAAAGATGCAATAAAAGTTAAACAGTACAAATTTATATAAAAACTGCTAAGAATGTAAACTTATAATATTCATAAAAAAAAAAACCCAGCACTAAAGAAATTGTCATAGATTGTCATTGGAGGGTTCATCGTCAATGGTGGGCAAAAGATCCATTTTTACCTAAGAATTATGGGTGGATTTAAAAATCTTCAAAAGGAAAAACGAAAACTAAAGAAACCCATTACCTAGTCTTGACCCAAGCTTATGGTGCCTGATATTGGATGTACTACGCGCAGTAGTTGTAAATCGCCAAAGCGCGCCCGCCACGGTATGACTTAGTTAACTGGCGAGCTTGAAATCTAGATTTCAAGCTCGCCAGTTAAAATTCAATATTGTTATCAAGCACCATGTTCTTAGGCCAATACTACCCATTATCCTTACCCTTTTTAAATCTTCAAAAGGAAAAAGGACAAACGAACCTTTTTACCCTTTACCGTTTTAAAAATCTTCAAAAGGAAAAAGGAAAAACGAACCCTTTACCCTTTACCGTTTTAAAAATCTTCAAAAGGAAAAAGAAAAAAAGAACCTTTTACCCTTTACCGTTTTAAAAATCATTAAAACGAAAAAGAAAAAACGAACCTTTTACCCTTTACCTTTTTAAAAATCTTCAAACGGAAAAAGAAAAAAAGAACCTTTTACCCTTTACCGTTTAAAAAATCTTCAAAAGGAAAAAGAAAAAACGAACCTTTTACCCTTTACCGTTTTAAAAATCTCCAAAAGGAAAAAGAAAAAACGAACCTTTTACCCTTTACCGTTTTAAAAATCTTCAAAAGGAAAAAGAAAAAACGAACCTTTTACCTTTTACCGTTTTAAAAATCTTCAAAAGGAAAAAGAAAAAAACGAACCTTTTACTCTTAACCGTTTTAAAAATCTTCAAAAGGAAGAAGAAAAAACGAACTTTTTACCCTTTACCAGTTTTAAAATCTTCAAAAGGAAAAAGAAAAAACGAACCTTTTACCCTTTACCGTTTTAAAAATCTCCAAAAGGAAAAAGAAAAAACGAACCTTTTACCTTTTACCGTTTTAAAAATCTTCAAAAGGAAAAAGAAAAAACGAACCTTTTACCCTTTACCGTTTTAAAAATCTTCAAAAGGAAAAAGAAAAAACGAACCTTTAACCCTTTACCGTTTCAAAAATCTTCAAAACGAAAAAGAAAAAACGAACCTTTTACCCTTTACCGTTTTAAAAATCTTCAAAACGAAAAAGAAAAAACGAACCTTTTACCCTTTACCGTTTTAAAAATCTTCAAAAGGAAAAAGAAAAAACGAACCTTTTTTACCTTTTACCGTTTTAAAAATCTTCAGAAGGAAAAAGAAAAAACGAACCTTTTGCCCTTTACCGTTTTAAAAATCTTTAAAAGGAAAAAGAAAAAACGAACCTTTTACCCTTTACCTTTTTAAAAATCTTCAAAAGGAAAAAGAAAAAACGAACCTTTTACCCTTTACCGTTTAAAAAATCTTCAAAAGGAAAAAGAAAAAACGAACCTTTTACCCTTTACCGTTTTAAAAATCTTCAAAAGGAAAAAGAAAAAACGAACCTTTTACCCTTTACCGTTTTAAAAATCTTCAAAAGGAAAAAGAAAAAACGAACCTTTTACCATTTACCGTTTAAAAAATCTTCAAAACGAAAAAGAAAAAACAAACCTTTTACCCTTTACCGTTTTAAAAATCTTCAAAAGGAAAAAGAAAAAACGAACCTTTAACCCTTTACCGTTTTAAAAATCTTCAAAACGAAAAAGAAAAAACGAACCTTTTACCCTTTACCAGTTTTAAAATCTTCAAAAGGAAAAAGGGAAAACGAACCCTTTACCCTTAACAATTTTTAAAATCTTCAAAAGGAAAAAGGAAAAACGAACCTTTTACCCTTTACCTTTTTAACCATCTTTAAAAGGTTTAAGACAAAACGAACCTATTACCCTTTACCATTTGTTAATCTTCAAAAGGAAAAAGGGAAAAACGAATGGGCGTACCCTTCCGTTCATAAAATACGTGAATGAAAAACGAAAATTAAGCCCTTTACCCTCTACCGTTTTCTTAGCCCTTTGCGTTTTTGTAATAACAAAAAGACGAGCAACTCAAATCCATTGCTAACTTTTTTTGCAAAAAAAAAAAAAGGAAAAAGGAAAAACGAAACCTTTTACCAGTTTTCTGTTTTCGTCTGAAGCGTGTAAATTCACCCAGAGTGCATTTCAATGCATGACACGTCCGGTCAATCGCAGGTAAGGGTCACGGGTCATGTACGTTCTTGACACTGACCGTGCACTGAAGTGCCATGTTGTACGACCCTGTTTCTACCTTCATGGTACGACTGAATGAGAACCGACAAACAAGTTGCAGAATCTTTGAAAGTGTACCCGTGAACTACCCAATGAAAGGTGCCCTAGCCTATATACTCTTGTGTGGAGCTCACAGAAAATGCAGACAAATTGGACAATGGACCGGGTCACTTGAAGTTTAGCGTCTCCACCGCCCCCATTGTCCACCCTCCTTGCTTGTTGTGCAACTAAAAAACTATGTGAAATTGGTATTGACAGGTAGCCTCTTTTGGAATGGTCACCGTATCCCAGGTAATAGTCTTCTTCTACCTCCATGGTTATCTTAAAGTCAAAGAATTACTAAATACTATTATGTTAGAGACACTGGACACTATTTTTTATATATTGGTAATTGTCAAAGACCAGTTTCCTCACTTGGTGTACCTCAACATAATAACAAACCTGTGGAAACTTAATAAGCTCAATAATTGGTCGTCGAAGTTGCGAGATAATAAAATAAAATAAAACACCCTTGTCGCACCATAGAGTAAGGATGGTCACACAAGTTTTCGAGACCTAAAAATGTAAATCTGAGGTCTCAAAACCAAATTCTACTTCTTTCTCAAAAACTACGTGAGAGAGAGCCGTTTCTCACAACCCCGAATGTTTTTACTCTCCTGACTACTCATAATCAAGCCAAGTAAAGTAAGGGTTTTTTGCTTATAATTATTTTGAGTAATAAAATTGCCTTGAAGTAAAGTAGGATTTGCACGGAAGAAATACGATCTATTGTTTTTGCAGTAATACTATGTGGGTTGGGGTGTTTCTAAAAAAAGAACCCTTGGTTTCAAGTTATGCTCTGATCGTCGACAATCAGCCAGTAGAATGCTAGACTCTAATTTCTGCATAAAGCCTGGTTCATACTTCCTGCGAATGCAAATGGGATACGAATGTTGACGTCACAAATTCGCAACGAATAATTCGCAGCAGTTCAACTCTGCTAAATTCACGTGCGAATATCGCTGGAAAGTATGAACTGGGCTTTTTTGCTAACCTTCTTATTATACTTTCATTATGAAGAATCATGTGAAGAGGATGTAGAAGAATGCCTTCTTATAGCTTTAAAAACACTATGAAAAAGAAGCACTCAGCTGGGTACTTGTTGACTCCCAGATTGCTCTAAAGCCATTCGACACTTTCGGAACAGAACAAAAAAAATAAAAGTTAAGAGATTTACAAATAACTTGCAGGGTTTACAGAAGGTAATGGTGAAAGACGTCTTTTGAAATATTATTCCATGAAACATTGCTTGTGAAATGCTTTACTTTTTGAGAAAACATAAAAACAATTCAAATTCTCGATATCGATAATTACAGATTTATTTTAAAAAACACATGTAATGACACGGCGAAACGTGCGGAAACAAGGTTGGGTTTTCCTGTTATTTTCTCCCGACTCCGATGACCAATTGAGCTTAAATTTTCACAGGTTTGTTATTTTATATATAAGTTGTGATACACGAAGTGTGGACCTTGAACAAACCTGTTTACCGAAAGTGTCCAATGGCTTTAATTGATGCTGTTCATGTAATCATGGTGCAAGTAAACTTAAGTGCCCGAAATGCATCTTGGCATGTCTGCATCTTGGCAAATAGTTGACCTTTTGGTGCGTGTTTAATTGTTAAAACACAAACTCCTCCAGGAAAAAAAACCTGACAAATCATTGATGGGGGCCAGGGGGACAGAAGTTTTCAGAGCTCAGTTTTTTAATTATGGTTTTCTGTTCCCTCTTCATGGATGGATGAGGGAATTCGTTGTGGAGGAGTGCAGTTTCATTGCCTTACCAGGGAGCTGAGATGGTTTAAGGAGTGAATTAAGGCCCAGTGACCAGGGGTAATAATGTGAAGCGCTTTGGGACGCCCTCCGGGTGTGAAAAGCGCTATATAAAAACGGGTTATTATTATTATTATTATTATTATTGCCTTATTGTTTTTAAGCATTGTGGTCACCCTCTAAAAAAATAAATCAGTATCAAGTTATCCTGGATTTCACTGTAAACATCAAATAACACTATTGGCCATGGGATTCTAATGTCATTGTTATTTTATGACCGTGTATACTTTGTCTGTTTTTAAAACAATATAAAAAATATTAGTGCTTGTTTCATTTCCTTAGGTAGAGGCATACCAAGCAGACTGACGCACACAACAGAGCATGACAGCAGAGCATTTCCCACCCCCACATTAGCAGTAGATTGGTTATCTACGAGACCTGCCTTGGTTCAACCCTCACTGCTTGCTTAAACTTTGGACAAGACCCATTCTCAACAGAAGAGGAAATGAATGGCTGTCATTTTGAGTTGCATAGAGGACTCCCTGACATGCGCCATTTGGTGAATCTTGCAGTCCATCAAGATTGTGATGCCCCTGTAGGATGGTTTACAAAGACTAAATAGACATCACTCGTCGATATGTAGCATAGCAAAGCAACTGTAGTTGAGTACTTCCGATTGAAACCTGGTGAAGACGTCTGGCGAGGACACCCTCTTATCACTCTACCAGTGGTGCTCTACCAAGACCTCAAGACAGTAGGCATCGTCTACACAGCATGATGGACTACTGAAGACTTCTGTCCAAGGAGGAATGGACGGAGAATGGTGGAAACGGCAGAAGCAGAACTGACAATTTTAGCTACGACAATTTTAGCTACGAGATAACTGCTACACACAAAGCAACTGTTCGATGTCTCAGGAGATTCTGTAACATCTGTGTTTTTTGTGTGTAGAGCTGTAAGCTGTATTATTGTCAATTTCTTATTAATTAAACATATCTAAAATGTTTTCACCATGATTCATAACAATTACATGTAAACCATAGAAGGTATTGCATATATAATTTGTTATACTCTGTAACAAATTGTGAAGTTTGATTGGTCGAGAACCAATCACATGATGTGATAGAAAAATGCATGTACCATGGCTGCACAGTGCGTAGGGTATCATGAGTTCTGGTGTACATTATACCTTGATCGAGAGAATAGTGAAGAATTGTTTCTTATTTGAACAACTGTTCGTCCGTTTTTTAAAATAATGTTCGAAGATGACAAAAGAACTTTGAGAAGAGGAATATTAAATGTGACCACGGTATAACAAAACAATTGTTGCACGCTGTGACTGACAGGAACCATGGGCTTCGCTTTGGGTGCCATTCTGCCCCTTGGGTTTACAAAACGCCATGGACTTGTCACAACGTGCAAGAACTGTATAAAGGTTTACATATCAGTCATGTTTTGTGCTTATGGTTTATTTGAACAAACAAAACTTAAAAACCATGGTTTTGAACCAATGTTGAAGTATTTTAAAACATGGTCTATAAACCAAAAACAAATAAAGCACTAGACAACATGGTTCATATATCATGGTTTATAACCTTTGAAGTTTAAGCATTTCAAACTTTGTTTACTTCTATATGTTAGAAACCATGGTGAAAACTTTGTCGAAACTTCAACCAAAAAAACTTGAAAAACATTACTGAAACGGTTTAAAAGTTGAAGTAACTGTCCAAACACTTTCCAAGAAAAGCACCGACTGAGTCTAGTCTTCTGTGAACATCTTATGATTTTTTTTATTCCAGTTGCAACAAAACCACTTTTTTGAACAAACAATTGCAGATTAAAATCATAACAAATAAAGAATCTTCACTGTTGAAGAAAGATTGATATGTAAAGTAAATTAAATTTTTCTTTACTAAATGGGTTGTGTTGTCACAGTCACTTCACATGACTGCTAGCTGCTTATATGGGCCTGCCACTGCGCTCAACCTATTTTTTTCGGCCACAGTGAGGTGTTATTATTGTCTGAAATTGACTGAAATTCTGTGTACTGAATCTGTTCGATATGACCATGATGACAAACCCCTTTCAAGGAAAACTTTTTTTGTCAAAAGCATAAAGGGTCATTACAAAACAATATGTCCTTGAAAGTTTCTAGGGCTGGATTTCACTAAGCAATAAAATCCATCGTAAGACAAATTTTCAGTATCACCATAGTGATTTGCATTGTGACATCACACTGTACCAAGCAACTACGACCGATTTGCAGTAACGATCAATTTTAGCTCTTAGTGAAATCGGCCCTAGGTCATATAGAAACACACAATCCCTACCGCCATTTCATCAAGACCACAGTGGTTTGTGATGAAACAGAGAAACAAATAAACGAAGACACAAAATGCAAGTTAAACCAAACAGCAATACAATCATCTAATTAGATCAAATAAAAGCTGCCCCTTATTTACATTATATTTATTTACAGGAAATTATGTTCTGATAATGTTCACTTTTGTAACACAACTTTATAACAATTAACAATTGTGAACTAAAATACAAAAACGGTGAAAATTGAGTAACACAATCAAGACAATTGTTAGTTGTCTCCTTCATTAAGTGAAGTTTTTAGAAGTGGTTCCCCTGGTAATTACTAAGCTGTATGGCCCACTCAGATTTAAAGACACTGGACTTGTTCGGTAATTTTTAAAGACCAGTCTTCTCACTTGGTGTATCTCAACACATGCACAACACAAAATTTGAACTCAAGAAAATACACCCTTGGCATTTTGTGTGCTTTCAGATGCTTGAATTCGAGACCTCAGCTGAGGTCTTGAATTAAGTTGGTATTTTTTAGTGGGAAATAAATTCTTTCTCAAAAACTATGTTACTTTAGAGGGAGCTGTTTCTCACAATGTTTTATACTATCAAGAGCTCTCCGTTGCCCGAAACCAAGTAAGTTTTTATGCTAACAACTATTTGGAGTAAAAAACTGCGTCACTTCAGAGGGAGCTGTTTCTCACAATGTTTTATACCATCAACCTCTCCCCATTACTAGTTACCAAGTGAGGTTTATGCTAATAATTATTTTGAGTAATTACCAATAGTGTCCACTGTCTTTAAATGAACATTACAGAATTGTTTTGTTTAGTAATTAACAGCAGTGTCCAGTGCCTTTAAGTAAAGATTAAGACTATATGGGTGCACTCGGCAATTCTTACTTGAGCTAATAATATGTGTATTAGTCATGTGCTGCCCTGTAAAAACATTTCTGCCTTAGATTTTCTGAATACAAATCTTCAAGAGATGCAAGCTTGGACTGAAATAAACCAAAAAGGGGGCAACATACCTCAAATTAATTTTATTTGTTTCAGTGGCAGTGTTTTCCCTGAGCGAGTGAGGTGATGTTTTGAAAAACAATTATATCAAAAGTTTCAGTACAACATTTATTCAGCAAGTACTATGATTATACACATGTATGATTGGAGATCCAACCATAAGAAAACTGTTTGTTGTCATACTTTGTTACTTCCCAGCTTTTGTAACTACTACATGTATTTTAAACCTTAAAGGCACTGGACACTGTGGTAACTGCAGTCGTTTTCACAAAGAGTTAGGACTCGTCTTATCTCGAGTTAGGACGAGTAACTCATCCTAACTTAAAATTAATCTTAGGGTCTGCATGCTACAGTGCAGGGTTGAGACTCGTCCTAAGTCCTAAGATTAGTCTTAAGTTAGGAAGAGTTTTGTGAAATCGACGGCAGGTCTTTGACAATTACCAAAAGTGTCTCGTGCCTTTAACCTCTAAAATGTACATTTTTAATACAACACAACAGTATTTTTGTTCCTAGTCTTTAAAGACACTGGACACCATGGGTAATTGTCAAAGATCAGTCTTCTCACTTGGTGTATCTCAACATATGCATAAAATAACAAACCTGTGAAAATTTGAGTTCAATCGGTCGTCTAATTTTGGGGATAATAATGAAAGAAGACAAAACACCCTTGTCACACGAAGTTGTGTACTTTCAGATGCTTGATTTCGAGACCTCAAAATAATTGTAAATCTGAGGTCTCGAAATCAAAAGTTGTGTGCGTTCAGATGCTTTATTTCAAGACCTCAAAATAATTGTAAATCTGAGGTCTCGAAATCAAATAAGTGGAAAATTACTTCTTTTTAAAAAACTACATTACTTCAGAGGGAGCCGTTTCTCACAATGTTTTATACTATCAACCTCTTCCATTACTCGTTGTCAAGTAAGGTTTTTTGCTAATAATTATTTTGAGTACTTACTAATGGTGTCCACTGCCTTTAACTTGGTTTGACACCTGATGGAATACTGTTGGGAATTTGAAAGAGGTACATACACTCAAGGCCAACTTCACCTAAACATTTCTGTCGCAAATGCTCACACAGGTTTGTTATTGTTATGCATATGTTGTTTCGCTTCCCACTATACTACTATGATATTTGTTATCGCTTCTATTGCCTCGTCCAATCCAGAAGCCTGGAAGCTATCTCGCTCCCCTGTCGCTGACCTGCATTTCGGGCAGTGGCTGCTTGATAAATACCAGTGAACCAAGCATTCTTGGCACGCAAGGAGAGACTTGCAGCAAGTCGCAAACATGGGCTTCTTCATTGGACCTGTGTAAAAGAACGTTGGGTTAGAAAATAGTTAGCAAAATAAAATTGAACATACTTGCTAATAATGAGAAGGCACTGATGGTACAATGAAGATGGTACTGTGTATCATAAGATTCCAGAAGAAAAAAATAGTCTGGTTTCTTTTTGTACAATGGAAAAAAGTATTCCTTGCTGTTTAGGAATGTATGCAGCATGACCAAGATGGTAGCAGCATAATACAGGTCTATCCCTGACAAGTGCAAAACAAGGGGAGTTTTTTGTACACAATAAATATTGGGGCATACCCCTTGATGCCCATCTCTAGATATGTGCCAGCTGAGATTTAATATCTTGATGTACAGCAACAGGACTGAAAAGATATAACCACTTTGAGTGCGCTTACCAACCTTTGCATATGACGCAAGAAAAAGAGTCCCTCAGTGCCCTTTCCTCTCTTCTTGTTAATTTGACGAGAAGATCCTTGGAGGTGGCCTTTGCAATGTTGGTTAGGCTCTCTTCAATTGACTTGGTTTTCTCAAAAAGGGTGTCCATCTTGTCATTTTGCTCATCAAAAGCATCAATCAGGTCTTTGGCCGTTTCTCTGCGTCTGAAAATACAAAACAACACAAAATGTGATTCCAATTTGCAATCTCTCATTGCCTGTGACAGGCACATTGGAAACGTAAAGTTTTTTTAAACTTATGAAATTGCTATGGAAATTTTCAAAATTGTCCAGACTTCTAATTGTACACACAAGGGGCTGCTATGTAAGCTTATAACACGAACAGAATTTCACAGCAGCTTTGAAAATGTACCCCCAAAAACCAAATCAAGACCCTGACCTTTGCTAGGAAACACTGGTCACCTCAAAATATGTACCAATTTGTCCAAACACTCGTTTAGAACACAACACCCAAATGTTAGTGGATGTGACATTTAAACACGAAAATCAGCACAAAAAAAGCTGTGGTGTGTGTTGCATATTTGCCTGAGGTTACACTGCAGACTTGCTCATAGAGTTTAAAACATTGTGTGAAACAGCTCCCTCTGAGGTAATGCAGTTTTTGAGAAAGAAGAAATTTTTCACTGAAGTGTTTGAATTGAATTTGAGACCTCAGCTTATTAGAGCACCAGAAAGCACAAAACTTGTGCGACGGGGGTGTTTTTACTTCCATTATTCTCATGTAACTTCAACGACCAATTGCATTCAAATTTTCAAATTGTATGCATATGTTGAGATACACCAAGTGACAAGACTGGTCTTGGACAATAACCAAAGGTGTCCAGGGGTGGATTTCACAAAGAGTTAAGACTAGTCTTATCTCGAGTTATGACCAATTACTCGTCCTAACTAAGGACTATCCATGCAATTTGGTTATCTCCTATGACTAGTTAAAAGTTAGGACTAGTCCTAACTCTTTGTGAAATTGCCCCCAGTGCCTTTGGATGAAGTTTTCCTTAATCATGGCTCAAGTAAGCATCAACTACACTCAATGGATTTGGGATGTACACACTTCATGCCAACTTAAATTTTTGAATAGTTAACAAGAAAATGTGGTTTGAGTCCCACCCCCTTTTCAGTCATGTGTACAAAACAAAGGTTTCTTTCGCACACTTGTAAGGTACCAAGCACATGCACACTGGGTGTGCAAAAGCAGTCGCGAATATACTATAATATCTATTTAACAAAATTATCACCTGTACTTGTTTTTTCTGCCTGTGCTGCGTTCACTCATGAAGTCCCTGTGGGCAGATGCCGTCATGCATAATATCTTCCTGGTTGGGGTTTTCCAGAAGTCTGATCCTGTGGTAAAATAACAATAATGATTGCAAAATACAATCAACGTTGTAGATTAGAATATGTACACATGCACATTTACTGAAACCTTTCTTTAAAAGGCTTATGAAATAAGATATTCTATGTAATTACAAGAATCTGTGTTCATTCTTACACAAGAACCTTTTTATGCCCAAATTTGGGTTCGTTGACACATTTTTTCAGAATTGTGTGTCTTCATGACTTCAAAGTGGAACATTGATGAGCTAATGTGATGTCATCCAAGGTCGCAATTGCAGCATCATATACTTGGTTTGTGCCAAAAACAAATACAGAATTTTCCTTCTCTTCAAATAGAAACCCCTCCAACACCTGTTTGTTGTCTCATTAATGAGTGTTTAGACTTTTCAGTGACCACTGTTTTCTCACTTGGGCAATAGGATCTTGGTTTTGTACGTCTGTTGTGCACCTTTGTTCCTGTCATGTGTTCACACTACTGCGCCCTCAAAAGCCCTGTTTAAGATTTTTAGTCATTTTGGAAAATCTTATTATTGGTACATTAAAATCTTAGTTTTGGACAAAAAGAAAGAAATCCCTTTGAAAGATCTGTACTACAACCAAATAAATAATTTGATTTGACTTTTTATTTTAGGGCCTAGGAGTACACTATTTTTATTTACACCTTTTGTATTGGAATTTGTTTCAATATGCATTTGTGTAAAGAAGTATTAGCACCAACCTTGAGTTCCCGGTCCATCTTGTATTTCATTTCCCTTACTGTCTATGACGATGATGGGCTGCTGTGAGTCAAGTTGTTCCTGTAGCTTGTCACTCACACTGTTTACATTGGCCTCTTGATTAGTGAGGCGCAAGTAGACAGTGTGTAGCGGCATCAGTAAGGAGCCCTGTGGTTCCACAAGCTGGACACTTCTGTGTGTTTAATTGTATTAAACTGTAGATTTTGAATTTGATCGGGGATAAAGAATATTATTATGTTTTTATGTTACACATACACCCATGTGTGTTAGTACTGTATACTCAGTACTGTCCCGAGGTCCGTTAAAAAATTCAAAGGCATTTTAAAACTCGGGTGGGATTTGAACTCATGACACTGCTCTATAGACAAGGGTTGTGGGTTTGTATCCAGCCCGAGTAATAATGCCTGTGAATTTTAGTTTGTACTTTGTGTACTGTCCTGAGTATACAGTGCTAACACACAGCGGGGTAGGCATGGGTTAACGAACCAAACTAACTTAAACATTTATTAAATTGGTAAAGAGAAAAAGACTGGCATTTGGTTTAATAAAAAAATATTGTTGTACAACTCAAACAAGATGTGACCTGGTTTGTTCTGTTGGGGGGGGGGGGGTAGTCTTGGCCCAAGACTATGGTGCTTGATTTTGGATAGTGTACTACTATGTGCCCGCGACGGTATGATTTAGTTAGCTGGACGGCTTGAAATCTAGACTACACTCTGCACATAGTTGAAAAATGCGAAACAAAACCATTTTCACAACCGCCAAGCAGCCTAAATGCAAATAACCAACCAAAATTAAACCAAACTTACATGTGCCTATTTCAAATGGCATGTAACCAGAAACAACATATTTTTGTAAAGGGCCTTGTTGGACAGCCCTTAACCCCGAATGTAGTTTTTAGACCAAGTCAATCCTTAAAGAAAAAGGGGGTGTTGCCAAAAATGGCATAGCTACAAGTTAACTTAAAGCGACCTTGCTGTGCTGCGCCTTGAACACCCAGCAGGGTGGATACGTGCGCATTACAAGTCTTATTATTATTATTATTATTATTATTATTATGATAGTGGTGTGTCTATTCACGTTCACATATTATATGCAAAGTGATAGCACCACTCCAAGTGTCGTGTCTTTGTCTAACAATGTAACATAGATTTAATATTTGAGTTTGGGTCAAAACTGTGTAGTTTTTTTCTGATTGACAAAGGGCGTAATTCAAATGTTTACCTTGCAAACGTTTTAGACTGTGCCCTTCTATATGATGGGGGAGTGTTGGCCGATGACGGTGGGCCACTAGCACCAACAGGGGCCCCTCTTGAAGTCGAACCAAGTTGACTCGCTGGAGCTGATGGAATTTGGTCATGTTGGACCGCTGAAGAGGTGTCGCCATTAACCTCATAGTGGGCCTTGTCCAAAAGCAAATGGGCGGAGTATCTCCCACTATCCTCCTCTGCAAAAATCGCCGTGTTTGTGTCATCGGACAAAAACATGGATCCTTGTGTGACCTGATAATTTAAAAATAGGTACAAAATTATAGTCTTTGCACTTTCCTTTCATTTTTAATGAATTTTCACAAAGGTATTAACTGTAAGTGTATTTTGATTAAAAGTCACCCTTTTTCAACTTGAGCTTGTCCATAACACTTCTCAATCTAATGGGGCAAAGAAACAGGTGCCTACCCAGATTCGGGGAGGGGAGGGGCCTTAAAAGTTTCTTTTGTTTTAGTTATTGTTTAATTTATTTATTCAATTGTTTACTTATTTGTGGAAAAGGTGACTAAATAAAGATACAGACCTAACTAACCCAGAAAGTTCCACACCATGGATAACTGAATAAAAATCTAAAATCTTAATTAGTGAACTCTGCTTTGGGAAAATTTGGAAAAACAGAAGCCTAGGAATGGGACAGCTTTTAATTGTATATACAGTGGGTGTAGCAAAGTAATTTAGATTTAAAAGAATTACTTGTTTAATTTTTTATGGAGAACTTTAACCAAAATAATGAAATAGAGCAGAGCTAAGGTTTTATACTTTTAAAAATACAAAGGTCAGCATAGTCAGTGGATGTAAAAATTACAAGAAATATTATAGGATGGAACAAAATGGCCTAAATGGGGGTCATAAAATTTTCACAGGCAATCAAAAAGGCAACCAACTCCATTTTAAAAGGAGACACATGGACCATGTCGAAAGCACAAAATACACGTTTCTAACGACATCTCATTATGCTCAAGGAAGTAAGAATGTAATGTTAATTAGTATTTTCTTCTTTTTCCTGGAGATTGCCAGCAGCTGGTTCTTTCGTGTCGTGCGCCAGCAACTATCACCTCGTGTGACATGGCCTTTTTAAACAATGAAGCTTCCAAACTTTTGTAAACACTATTACTAACAAAAGGCTGGATACGCACCTGAAAAATACGACTGATTTTCGAAATTGTCATGTCCTCCTGTCTTACGGACAGTCGCTTACTTCCTCTGAAGAGGATGTACGTCTCCATCTCAAAAAACATGTCAAAATGTAGGACTACACAAAAGTAAAACGAGTAAATACACAGCAGTTGGCAAACTTTTTAACGTATGTACGCAAAAGTTTACACGAGAGAAAGCGCGGCTATTGTACACTCCTTTCCCGTCATGCATCGGGAGAAAACTTTTTATCCGGAAACAGCCGAAGTTTGTTCGTGAGCTCGGCTGCACTCAGTTATTACTGCGTGCTGCAATAGGACGAAACGAACCCTTTACCTTTTACCAAGTTTAATCTTCAAAAGGAAAAAACGATGAACGAACCCATTACCCTTTCTTAAAAAAAAAAAATCCAAATGAAAAAGGAAAGACGACCTGTTACCCTTTACTTGTTTTTAGTTTTTAAAAGGAAAAAACAAAAAACGGACCCATTACCCTATACCGTCTTAAATATCTTCAAAAGGAAAAAGAAAAAACGAACCTTTAACCCTTTACCGTTTTTTAATTTTTAAAGGAAAACAAAACAAAACACAAACCCATTACCCTTTATCCTTCTCAAAATCTTCAAAAGGAAAAAGAAAAAACGAACCTTTTACCTTTAACCGTTTTAAAAATCTTCAAAAGGAAAAAGAAAAAACGAACCTTTTACCCTGTACCATTTTTAAAATCTTCAAAAGGAAAAAGGAAAAACGAACCTTTTACCCTTTACCGTTTAAAAAATCTTCAAAAGGAAAAAGAAAAAACGAACCTTTTACCCTTTAACCGTTTTAAAAATCTTCAAAAGGAAAAAGGAAAAACGAACCTTTAACCCTTTACCGTTTTAAAAATCTTCAAAAGAAAAAAGAAAAAACGAACCTTTAACCCTTTACCGTTTTAAAAATCTTCAAAAGGAAAAAGAAAAAACGAACCTTAAACCCTTTACCGTTTTAAAAGTCTTCAAAAGGAAAAAGGAAAAACGAACCTTTAACCCTTTACCGTTTTAAAACCCTTCAAAACGAAAAAGAAAAAACGAACCTTTAACCCTTTAACCGTTTTAAAAATCTTCAAAAGGAAAAAGAAAAAACGAACCTTTTACCCTTTACCGTTTTAAAAATCTTCAAAAGAAAAAAGAAAAACCGAACCTTTAACCCTTTACCGTTTTAAAAATCTTCAAAAGGAAAAAGGAAAAACGAACCTTTAACCCTTTACCGTTTTAAAAATCTTCAAAAGGAAAAAGGCAAAACGAACCTATTACCCTTTACCATTTGTTAATCTTCAAAAGGAAAAAGAAAAAACGAACCTTTTACCCTTTACCGTTTTAAAAAATCTTCAAAAGAAAAAAGAAAAAACGAACCTTTAACCCTTTACCGTTTTAAAAATCTTCAAAAGGAAAAAGAAAAAACGAACCTTTAACCCTTTACCGTTTTAAAAATCTTCAAAAGGAAATAGAAAAAACGATCCTTTTACCCTTTACCGTTTTAAAAATCTTCAAAAGGAACAAGGAAAAACGAACCCTTTACCCTTTACCGTTTTAAAAATCTTCAAAAGGAAAAAGAAAAAACGAACCTTTAACCTTTTACCATTTTAAAAATCTTCGAAAGGAAAAAGAAAAAACGAACCTTTTACCCTTTACCGTTTTAAAAAATCTTCAAAAGGAACAAGAAAAAACGAACCTTTTACCCTTTAACTGTTTTAAAAATCTTCAAAAGGAAAAAGGAAAAACGAACCTTTAACCCTTTACCGTTTTAAAAATCTTCAAAAGAAAAAAGAAAAAACGAACCTTTAACCCTTTACCGTTTTAAAAATCTTCAAAAGGAAAAAGAAAAAACGAACCTTTTACCCTTTAACCGTTTTAAAAATCTTCAAAAGGAAAAAGGAAAAACGAACCTTTAACCCTTTACCGTTTTAAAAATCTTCAAAAGGAAAAAGAAAAAACGAACCTTTAACCCTTTACCGTTTTAAAAATCTTCAAAAGGAAAAAGAAAAAACGAACCTTTTACCCTTTAACCATTTTAAAAATCATTAAAACGAAAAAGAAAAAACGAACCTTTTACCCTTTACCTTTTTAAAAATCTTCAAAAGAAAAAAGAAAAAAACGAACCTTTAACCCTTTACCGTTTTAAAAATCTTCAA
Organism: Asterias amurensis; assembly: GCF_032118995.1. Classification (NCBI taxonomy): domain Eukaryota; kingdom Metazoa; phylum Echinodermata; class Asteroidea; order Forcipulatida; family Asteriidae; genus Asterias; species Asterias amurensis. Next base: position 1,961,841 of record NC_092660.1, read on the forward strand.
AAGAAAAAAGAAAAAACGAACCTTTAACCCTTTACCGTTTTAAAAATCTTCAAAAGGAAAAAGAAAAAACGAACCTTTTACCCTTTACCTTTTTAAAAATCTTCAAAAGGAAAGAGAAAAAACGAACCTTTTACCCTTTACCGTTTTAAAAATCTTCAAAAGAAAAAAGAAAAAACGAACCTTTAACCCTTTACCGTTTTAAAAATCTTCAAAAGAAAAAAGAAAAAACGAACCTTTAACCCTTTACCGTTTTAAAAAATCTTCAAAAGGAAAAAGAAAAAACGAACCTTTTACCCTTTACCTTTTTAAAAATCTTCAAAAGGAAAGAGAAAAAACGAACCTTTTACCCTTTACCATTTTAAAAATCTTCAAAAGGAAAAAGGAAAAACGAACCTTTTACCCTTTACCTTTTTTACCATCTTTAAAAGGTTAAAGACAAAACGAACCTATTACCCTTTACCATTTGTTAATCTTCAAAAGGAAAAAGGGAAAAACGAATGGGCGTACCCTTCCGTTCATAAAATACGTGAATGAAAAACGAAAATTAAGCCCTTTACCCTCTACCGTTTTCTTAGCCCTTTGCGTTTTTGTAATAACAAAAAGACGAGCAACTCAAATCCATTGCTAACTTTTTTTGCAAAAAAAAAAAAAGGAAAAAGGAAAAACGAAACCTTTTACCAGTTTTCTGTTTTCGTTTGAAGCGTGTAAATTCACCCAGAGTGCATTTCAATGCATAACACGTCCGGTCAATCGCAGATAAAGGTCACACGGGTCATGTACGTTCTTGACACTGACCGTGCACTGACGTGTGTGACAGCATGGAAACACAGTCAGTGTCGGATTTGAGAGTGAACTTAAACTTTTCAGGCATGTAATTTTGTGCAAAGGGTTTCCAGTGTCTACTTCGGCAACTTCACAGACAAAATGGTGAGTTTCCCCCTTGCCCACCCACCCCAAGCAGCCTCAAGCGAGGTGCCCTTCATGCACCGACCAAATCATGGAGGAAGACATTTCCTCAATGACCAGATCTACGGTCAAGACACCAACCACTCCCTCACCGTTACACGACATTAATCAACATGTTCCCCTTTTGTCATTATGTAACTCCCCATCCCATAGCCCGGGGCCCGAAGCTGACCAAATCATCACCGAAGCCCTGTTGGGAATGATCATTATTATGTAAATAACTTTCCTTTGGCAGTTATCCAACCGTTAATATTAACATAACAATAGACGATCATTGTTGTATATTTGGCCACAGGTGGTGTTCATGTCATGGCATTTCCAGATTGCGAAGTCTGGTACTAGGGTGTGGTGGTTTAAACCTAAACCTGATAATGCTTATAGATTCAGGACATAGTATTTCCTGGTCAGTGATTTCGGTGACTCTATTCTGCTGACCAACGTCCCACAATTGCTCATAAGAAGTTGACCAGAAGTTCATGCCATCTTGGGCATCATAAATTGGTAAGTATCTTCATCATCATCTTCATGCTTAAATTTAATCTCAGGACTGGGCTAGAAAATCAGGGGACAATCTGCTTGCTGGACTGGGTATTGATCCATTCTTTGTTGTTTATGGCTCTTTTGTTTTCCACGGTTGTATTAATCCTAAAGGTTACAATTCAAACAGATTGTTATTTTTCAGTGATTTGGATTGTTATTTTTGTCACATGAAAGCAGATGGGATGTGAAAACTGTGTTTGTCCTAGACCTGTGCTGTGTATAAAAAACTGGATAACTTTCCGTATGGCACCACCACTTTTTCACTCATTTTTACAAAAAGGGATATCTCATTGAGGTAAATTAGGTACTATATTATTTCATATCAAATGAAAAAGTGGTGGCACCATACGGAAACTTTTCCAAAAAAACTGGCTCGGCCACTTACAAGTTTGGTGGTGAGGATGTGCAGGCTATAGTAGTGGTGTTTTGCCTCGCTAGCCTTCCACCTCCAACCCATGTTCGAATCCCACCGGGGGCACTATGTGGATTGAGTTTTTAGTCCCTACTTGACTGTGTGGAATGATTATTCTCTGGAATTTCCCGCCACATCTAAAACTGAAACTACTTCATTGTCGTCTCCACTGGTATATTTGCTGATAACAGGCTTTGACTAAAATTATCATAGATATAAAGATAGAACTTGTATCTTTTGCCAAAAAGTTCCCATCTCTCTTGAAAAAATCTTGCCCTTTCAAGCCCCAGGCCTGATACTTCACGGAGGCAATTGCTGGACATTGCCTTGGTGCCCTTGAAATGCTCCAGTAAAAGTGTAAAATTCCCTCATAGGGTGCCCTTTTACCAAGGAGAAAATGTCTTGCCCTTTCAAAAATGGAGCATACAGGCCTGGAGCCCTATGTTGGCAGTCCCTTTCATGAGCTCTTTGTTTTGGGGTGCCAAATAAATAGGTGCTATAAAGGGTCTTTAATGTAACCTTTAAGGATAAAATATAAATAAGAGCCGATTTGGTCCCAACGTTTCAGCAGTATTATTTATGTTCATCTTCAGTAGATAAGTTCTAACTTGTCTAATGTGATTGTGCATAATATATTTTTTGACAAATATTTTTATTTTTCATTACAGATAAAGGAGGCAATTTGGGAGTGGAATCTTGAAACACATTAGTCTCCTGGCCGCCAAGTATACCCCCCCCCCCCAAGATCCACTATGAAGACACGTTACCTAACAGTGGTCAACAACGCCCTTATACCATGCTTTTTCTTCGTCGACTGTCTTCTACTAGCAGGCATTGTTGCCCTATGGTACTTCATGGTATTCTGGAATGGGGATGCATTCTTCACCAACAGTCGCTACATTCTCTGCTCTGATGTTCCTTTCTACAGTTTTCCAATCCTCGAGTCTAGAATACCAGATATAGTTGTTTATGTTCTGTGTTTTGTAATGCCTCCAGTTGTGGTAAGTACATACAGTATAGGCCTACCTAGTTATTAAGAGGGTTTTCTGTTAACACCACGTGAATGTTTCTTTTGTTCTGGAAAAAAACGATGGTAAACGACTCAACGTTTCGCTTAGTATGCTCTGATCGTCTTCATGCTCTGATCATCTTAAGCAGCATCGAGCGACAGAGTCCAGCATTCTCCTGAAGACGATCTGAGCATACTGATCGAAATGTTGAGTTTTTAACTATCAGTTCTTTTCAGAACTAACACTACTCAGAAGAGCTATTCACATGGTGCTACTGCAAATCTCTCTTGGATATACTTCCAAAGTTTCAAATCCTACTTATCTAAGTTACTATTATAATAGATGTTAAATTTGCATCAGGGACAAAGAATATTAATTTTGGTTTAAAAAACAAAAAAACAAAAAAATTAATATTCTTTATCCCCGATGCAAATTTTATATTATATCGTTGCCGCAACCGCTGCCAAAACATAGGATTCGAACTGCCTCTAGCTACCGGGCAACCTCGGTAGTCTAGTTGGTAAGACACTGCTCTAGAATTGCAAGGGTCGTGGGTTCGGATCTCACCCGAGTAACAAGCCTGTGATATTTTTTTCACAGGACTCTGGAAAGTACTGAGTATACAGTGCTAACACACATCGATGTATGGGTAAAAAAAAAAAAAAAAAAAATTAATAAGTTACTATTACCAAAATTTAATCGGTATGCTCATCTTCGTCGTATAATTTTATCTCCTTTGATTTTATTGTGTTTTTTTTTCTCTTACTATCTCAAATGTTTATTAATACCGAATTGTAAATTTCCTTTATGATGACATTTTGTTTGAAAGGTTTTTATCTTGTGAACCTTTGTAATATTTTGATGTGCTATTTTTCTGTATTTAAATGTGACTATGAATTTGTTTTGTGTTTGCTCCTTTGATTTTGACAAAGGAGTTGGAACTTAATTTTGTGTTTATTACAAAGTGGTATTGTTATTAATCGGAAAACATAAGACCGCCCGACTTGTTTGGTCTGCTGGAGTTTTCTGGCCCAATGCTTATATCACTGGCATATAGGCCAAGTGCAAACTGTTCCAAACAAAAGTGTTCAATTTGAAATGTGCCTTTTGTTAATCCTTGTAATTTGCCTGGAACCGTTTGCCTTTAAATTGCATGAATTGGCTAATATGTTTTAATTGAAAAGTTTAATTCTTAATGTTTAATTATCTTTTTTATCAATATCAACCCTTGTATATTGCATATGTTGTTTAAACTTGTTTATCGGTGTGTTTCATATCTTTCAAGGTCCTTAATGGACTTGTGCGATGTATGTTCTGTATGTATTTTTACTCTATTGTGTTTGGGTTTTTTTTATGAACACTCACTAACACAAGTTAGTGTTTACTTGACTGTGCCCCCAATTCTTAACTTCTTGTATCACTTTGTTGCTTTTGTATTTATTTTGATTGAAGAATTTGGAAATTAATGTTGTTGAATTGAATTGAATTATTTGTGCATTGTTGATTCATCAGAATTAACAAATCAAGTAAGAATTTTCTTTATTTTAAATTTTGTCCAGATTTTGTTTGGTGAAGCTGCACTGGCCGTGTTCCAGCTACAGGGACATGAAAATCCAGTTTTTGAGAAGACGGTTGAAGCATTTGATATTCGGTTTCATCCCATTGTCAGAAGAACTCTGAGATATATTGGTAAGTATATTGAAAAGCACTGCAGACACTTTTGGTAAATGTCAAGAGAATAATGAAAGAAAAAAACACCCTTGTTGCACAAATTTGTGTGCTTTCGGATGCCTATAACAAAGGCTTCAGGTCTGAGGTCATGTAATATGAGAAATGAACTTTCTCAAAACTTATTATCTCGCAACTTTTCACAGGTTTGTCATTATGCATATGTTGAGATACACCAATCAAGAAGACTGGTCTATGATAATTACTGAAGGTGTACAGGTCCTTTAAAGCCATTGGACACTTTTGGTAAACAGTATCGTCCAAGGCCCGCACTTCGTGTATCACAACTTATATATAAAATAACAAACCTGTAAAAATTTAGGCTCAATCGGTCATCGGAGTCGGGAGAAAAACACGGGAAAACCCAGCCTTGCAAATGGTTAGATAGATAATTTAAAAGTAGAATGTAATGATCCACACAAACATCCCTCAAAATTGCAGAGTTTTCTTTTTATGTCGCGAAGAAACACGGTCAGCCAAATTTTGACTCCATAAAATGGTCGACTGTGTTAGTTCGCAACGTAAAAGGAAAACCGTGCAATTTCGAGTGATACTTGTGTGGATCATTATATTCTACATTTAAAATATCTTTCTAACCATATGCATTTCATAACAAATTGTTTCAATTGCTTTTCAAAGACCAACTCGTCCGACCAAAGGCAACATTTCCTTTTAGCAGCTCTATGAAGTAACTTCTAACTCGATAGTTTTTAAAGTACCTCAACTACAATTGTATAATAATAAAAAAGAATTAGGCAATCAAAAAGTGAAAAATTACCCCATCATTTGAAATTTGTTTTGAACAGGACTTTTTGCGCTTGGTGGTTTTCTGACATGGATTCTTGTGAGGACTACACAACTTTTCCTCGGTTACCCAACTCCGTATTTCTTCAGTATGTGTGTACTGCCCTCAACGTCATGCACTGGTATAAGTCTAGTTACGCAACTACCAGAGTGTCCCGCAGACACCAACAATTTGGCCAGGTTGGTTATCATTTTGGGGAAAGTAATCAAGAAGTTTTTTATGACCCCACCCCAACTTTCATTGGTCATAACCCTTGCTTTTTCGGTGTGCTTTATTGGCTTTCTTTACACTTGACTGTTTCTATCACCAGTATACTGACATTTCAATTGATGGAAGTTTGCATGAGGAAAAAGATTATTAATTGCTTTTACAATGTTCTAAGTCCCTGTTGAAAACTCATTCGTTTAAAGCTGCTTTTTTGTAATTTGCTTATTTGTTAATTGAATCTTTCTCTTATTGTTTATTTTCTTTTAGGCGCTTCTCAAATTCCTTCTTCTTCTTCTTATTATTTTTATGTGTGTTAGCACTGGATACTCAGTACTTTCTTTAGCTCTGTGAAAAAAATCACAGGCATATTACTCGGATGGGATTCGAACCCATGACCTTTTACAATCCTCGGGAAAGTACCGAGTAAATAGTGCTGACACACATCGGTGTATTGACCCATTTCACCTGAGGTCATTATCAGAATAATCTTGGATGTGCCATTTTGGTGGTCAATGTCATTATTCATTGAAGTGCGCATTTTTAGGTGACGCGGCGTTTACACGTAAACCTATTGACCACCAACATGGTGAGCGTGGCATCAGTCGCGGCGTGTGACCCACGTGCAAGGGGTCACTAGGGGTAAAACCAAAATGAATACCAGTATACCTGTTTATGTTTGTTGTGTTGTCATTTATGCAACAGCCTTCGAGCAAGACCCTCTGCTGTAGGGATAAAATGTCAGGCCATAAACTATTGTTATCCTTAATCAATATTTTGAATTTGTTTTATCTAGTTGTTTTCTTCAATAATGTAGTAATTTGTTTTGGTAGATTGCATTAACTGAATTTTATTTTTAACCGGCAATTTACCATAGGTTTTAAAACATATTTAAATACAGTAAACTAAAACTCTTTGTTCAACCCCAAAAATCATTTATAAAAAATTTACCCAGTCAGTTTCCCTTGTGGTTTATATTGATAAACTAAAACTAGTTAAAATCTGTAGAAATGTTGATGGGCTAGTAATTCATTTTGGTAGGTTGCAGTAACTAAGTTTTATTTTTTAACCAGTAATTAACAATAGGTTTAATATTTAAATACAGTAACATAAAACTAGTTAAAAACAGTTACATAAAACTAGTTAAAAACTGTAGAAATGTTGATGTACTAATAATAAGTAGAATTACTTATTTTGTGTAGGCCTATCTTGTCTTTAATGAAAGTTTCTTTAGGTAAATATAACCCCCCTAACCAATTTTGTTGTTGTAATCCTCACTCAATTGAAAATATCTAGAAACACTAACTCTAAGTGATTTATATTTGTTTATACAGGCAATCGTTCCCATCATTGTTTGCTGCTTTGAGTTCTTACTCAGCCGTCTACACAGGAGTAAGTTGTTTATTTTATTTATATCTTAACTTGGTTTTGGTTTAAGCAGGGTAGCCCTATCAGTTTCCAATGAGCTGCTCTCTCTGGGGCCCAGGGGTCGTTTTCACAGAGATAGCCCTTGCTGGGACCTAACTGAGGACTTATAGTCCTAACTTAGGACTTAGTCCCAGGAGTTGGTAAAAACTTCAGCCTAGTCCTAAGTAACGAGGAGTAAATCATCCAAACTCAAGATATAAGGCTAGTCAAAAATAGCCCTTAGGACTTAGTTCTAACTTAGGACTAGTCCTTGGAGTTCAGGCTAGTCCTAAATAAGGATGAGTAAATTATCCAAACTCAAGATAAGACTAGCACACCTTTGGTAGTTGTCAAAAGACCAATATTCTCACTTGGTGTATCCAGAAACACATGCATAAAATACTGAATCTGTGTAAAGTTGGACTCAATTGGTCATCGAAGTTGCAAGAGAATAATGAAGGAAAAAACACCCTTGTTTTATAAATTTGTGTGCTTTGAGATGCCTTTAAAAAGCTTCAGTCCTGAAGTCTTTTATTATTTTGGTGAGAACTTACCTCTTTCTCAAAAACTATGTTACTTCTGAGGGAGCTGTTCTCACAATGTTTTATACTAACAGCTCTCCATTGCTCGTTACCAAGTAAGTTTTTATGCTAACAATTATTTGGCGAATTAATCACCAATAGTGTCATTTGTAACCCCAAATCTCTGTCTTATTCTTCTAGATCTACATCACCAGTGTGTTCGTCATCAAATCATCTAAGACCCTCAAGCCACTGATCTTCCTGGCGTGCGTTTCGTTATCCTACTTGATGGGTCTGGAACGTCTTGCGTTTCATAAGAACAGTTGGTCGGACGTCATTGCTGGATGGTTGCTGGGTGGACTTATAGCTGCCTACTTGGTAAGAATTGGAGGGTAGTAAATACTTAACAGAGTAAAAATTGGAGTAGAATTTAGAATTGATATAGTGTTGAGATGAAATAGATTTGAGTTGAATTTATGAGTGATTGGGAGTAGAATTTTAATTGAATTCATAAGTGATTTGGAGTAGAGTTATTTGGAATTGAATAGCGTTGAGATGAAGTAGAATTTGAGTAGAGATCATAAGTGATTTGGAGCAGATTTACTTGAGTTCGATGCTCTTATCCGCTCGACCATAAAACCCCATAAAGAAGGATATTTAGTTTGGTGTTGGTGATTTTTGGTGTAGTTCGAGATGAAAATACAGCGGGTGCTGATAACAAGTAACAGTGTTTTTTTATTCTTCACTCAGTGTTTTGGTGTCTTGAATTCCTTCCACGGGCACGTCTTTAATCTCCTTCCACGTTTTACTGATCCACCTCGTCAGAAACAGTCACAAAGCTCAAAGAGTCGTGACAGACCGATGTACATCGATAGAAATATGGAGGTAGGTGCAAGCCAAAAAGTTTTTAGACTTCTCCTGAACTAAAAAACTTGATGACAAGTCGTTGGTCAATGTCTATTTGTCTGCAAGCACTATTACGCGCCATCCACTCCAAAACACACATCCTGCCATTTATGCAACTAGTCACAGTGCGATTAAACATTCATGCAACAGTCGTAGGTAGCGCGTAACAAGGTCCGTCAGCAACTGATACATATTGGGATCAAGCATGTGTGTACCGTCCCCGCAACTACGGAACGATACATAGGGCGGCGGGCAGCAAATAAGACCGTACTTTAATGACCATCTTAATTTACAAACAACCAATTGTGTCATGTCTTTTGTTGGTCTGTACTTTTGTTTGCATGTCTATCTGTTTTTTCTGTTTCTTCGTCTGTCTGGCTGTTTTTTACAAGCCTCTGCTCATCAAAAACGGCCCCATACTCTGTTTATTACATTTAATTTACTCCCAGTTTTTATATTGTACTCTGCGTATTGTGAGTGTCGACGTCCATTCCGCAAACGGTCAGTGCAAAAATTACATCATTGACCTGACCTCATTGACTTAATGAGGCTGGAAGATAAGTTTGTTGAAGGCCTCGTTGGATATAGGACACAGAAGCGCTATATTTTTCTGTATTCCACTCGCGCTTGTGTGATAACTTATATTATGTTTACTTTTACTTAATGATACTTTTGCTTTACTCCGTTATACATGTAATTGTTGATATTTTGTATGGAAGTATGACAAAAAATGTGTATTTGAATTTGAATTTGAATTCCAAGACTACTTTTTAACGAGCTCTGACACATATAACCTAGATTCTCACAACTTTCATCTGATTTCCGCTTGTTTTCCATAAGAATTTTTGATCATTAGTGTAAAAAATCACTCCTGTTTCCTTATCACTTTCTAGATTATTTGTAAACCTTTTCTTCATTTCTACATTTCTTGTTTTAATATATTTGTTTCATGATCATCTCTTCTCGTTTTTGTCAGAACACTTATTCAGGTAACATTTTAACATCCCCACTTCCTTTTCCATCGGCATTTTTCCTGCTTTTAACCCTTCTGCTTTAAAGCCTCTCTGATCTATTTTTATTTTATTTTTGCAAATAGAATTACAAGTAAGTGGATTAGGATTAACCTTATGCATTCAGATGGTTTGGCAAGGCTCCAGAAAATATATGGCATCCAAAGTGGCCGATTTGATTATTGTTGAAGGGTGTCGACGTTCAAGAGGGATGTCCAAAAGAAACCCAGACACCCCTCTTGCCCTCTGGTGCTTCCAAGTTGGGGAGGGGCTCTATACCAACATTGCTTTGGGAATGGGAGACTTTTGGGACGCTTGGTGGCAGCAGACTTACCAGGTAAAATCCATTGTTCTCGGTCATGTGCGCATGCTCAGAAGTACGTAAACAATGGATATTTACCTGGTAAGTCTGCTGCCACCTAGCATTCCAAAGTCTCCCATTGGAGCTGTGGAATTTATCTTAAGAGGGAATTTTAAAGAAGGGCTCCAGTGTTAACGGCAGGTTTGAGACACCCCTCTTACCCAGTGGTGCAACCAAGTGGGCGAGGGGGGGGGGGGGTTGCTTTATAACAACATTACTTTGGAAATTGGAGCTGTGGACCTGATCTTAAGAGGGAATTTTAAAGAAGGGCTCCAGTGTTAATGGCAGGTTTGAGACACCCCTCTTACCCAGTGGTGCATCCAAGTTGTGGGGGGGTGGGGGGCTTTATAACGACATTACTTTGAAAATTGGAGCTGTGGACTTGATCTTAAGAGGGAATTTTAAAGAAGGGCTCCAGTGTTAACGGCAGGTTTGAGACACCCCTCTTACCCAGTGGTGCAACCAAGTGGGGGAGGGGGGGGGTTGCTTTATAACAACGTTGCTTTGGAAATTGGAGCTGTAGACTTGATCTTAAGAGGGAATTTTAAAGAAGGGCTCCAGTGTTAACGGCAGGTTTGAGACACCCCTCTTACCCAGTATGTCTCCTGCAGCCAGAGTCCCAAAAGTCCCCCATTCCTAATTGGTATCAAGGTTCAAGGAGGTGCTGCATGGGGGCCATTTGGGTTTTCTTCTTGCTCATTTTCCCTCAAGAATCTGGGAGGCTTTGCATGATAGTATAAACTTTTCAAAAATGGGTGTTTGGGGATTGCTCTTTTAAAATGATTGCCTCTGGGTTTCTTTCCTGGCCAGCATAATATTTACCTAAAGTACAAGTATTTAAATTCTAGAATATTCCTGTTGAACAATCAACATCCCGTCTCTGTATTTTTACTTCTAATAATTAGCAGTTTCTATTTTTTAATCCATAATTAATCCCTTCCTTCATCCGTCCGACTAACACATTAATAAGTCGTCCTGTTGGTGCCAAAACGTCATATCTCGGCGCGTACTTGTTTTGTGTGTACATCCAACCTATATAAACGAGATGCAACATTTTGACAAAATAAACTTGCGCGTTAACAGAAGTGCTATTTTAAGAGATACAACATTTTTACAAATTAAACTTGCACGTAACAGAAGTGCCATTTTAAAAAATACAACATTTTGAACAAACGAACTTGTGCTTACATGTAACACTTTAAGAGATACAACATTTTTGACAAATTCAATTTGCGCTTAAAGAAGTGCTATTTTAGGAGATACAACAGTTTTTGCACCAACACAAGGATAATTGTTCTTTCCTTTTTCTTTTTCTCATACTAAAACACACTCTGAAGCCGTCCGGATTCCTTACGCACAGCGAAGCCAATCACGGGGATTCTACACGTACGACGGCGTACGCGGTCGGATAGCACGCAAAGTAGGCGGTGCCGAACGCGCCGTTATCCGACCCGTACCGAGCTCACAGAGTGAAGATCCTCCATGGGGAACGAACTACTTTTGATGTAAATTAACACTTCACTGGCTATGTTTTGATCCAATCAGGGCCCAATTTGCATGGCTCTGCTTACGATCACCATTCTCCGCGTTATGGGCAAGCGCTGAATATCTGCTCTAGCTGTTTAAGCGTAAAATGCCTAGTAACGTGAAGTACGCAAGCGCACAAGCCGAAATTCCCTGCTAACCCGTGAAACACGCTTGACGGAAGCACAGAATTCCCTGCTTCTGCAAGCGCCGATTCTTTGCTTACATTAAGCGGAGCCATGAAATTAGGCCCTGCTTAAGGAATTTCCTTTAGAACACACAAACACTATTATAGCACATTACTTCAGGAAAACCTGTAGATGAACAAGAAGTTAGTTTCTTTCTTTTTACTCTCATTAATTGCAGTATGAGAGAGAAAACATGACAAAACGTATCACATTAAAGAGAATATGAGGTGCTTATGGATTATTCTTCCTGCTTGGACATATAATGCCCCAGAGTTTCGGCGATATCTCAACAAACATGACCACCTTTTGGAATGAAAGTTTTTCAGGCTAATTTTATACATTTATACAGGATTAAAACAATTTAACAATTCCAAAAACCAAAGGTTTACAATACCTTTAAATACATTCCAAAAACCAAAGGGTTACAATGCCTTTAAATACATTCCAAAAACCAAAGGGTTACAATGCCTTTAAATACATTACTTGTGTAGGTTGACACCTGTTACTATCAAATCCTGCATAAATGGTCCTTGAACTCATTGTTGATGTTGCAATAATCTCATCTGAATACAACCCAAGCACCTGCTCACAATCCTCACACCTTTCCAATGAGGCAATTAAATTGATTGCTTCTTAGTGTGCGATGCTACTCTAAGGCCTTTTCGAAACCACGGCTTTGGGGCTCCGCGACTGTTTTTACAGTTTGAGCGTGCTTTGTGTATTAGTGCTCAGGGCTTCAGACGGCCTGAAGCCGAATCCAAAGCCGAAGCCGTGGTTTCGAAAAGGGCCTTTAAAGACAGTGGACACTATTGGTAATTGTCAAAGACCAGTCTTCTCACTTGGTGTATCTCAACATATGCATAAAATAACAAACTTGTGAAAATTTGAGCTCAATTGGTTGACGAAGTTGCAAGAGAATAATGGAAGAAAAAATGCCCTTTTTGCACAAGTTGTGTGCTTTTAGATGCTTGATTTGGAGACTTCAAAATAAAATTCTGAAGTCTCAAAATCAAATTCAAACATTTAGTGAGAAATTCCTTCTTTCTCAAAAACTATGTTACTTCAGAGGGGGCTGTTTCTCACAATGTTTTATACTAACAACAGCTCTCCATTGCTCATTACCAAGTAGGGTTTTATGCTAATAATTATTTAGTGTAATTACCAATATTGTCCATGCAGTTCCTTAAAAGTCACAATCACCAACTCTTAACAAATTATCCGGCTAGGAAACGGTGGACTGTGGCTAGTCTAGTCTAGTTAAATTCATAGACAACGTTAGTTTTTCTGCCACTTCGATTCTTTCTGAACATTTGTCACTGGTTTGATAAGCAGGACATATTATGTGTTGGAACTCTCTACCACTTACTCTTAAATCTTGTCTTATTACACCACAAAAAACAAATCTCTTCTCAAAACTTATCTTATGTCACTGGTTTTCAATGACTAATTTGTTTGTTTCTGTTTTCTTTCGTTTTGTTATTCGGTTTTACTGCGCCTTGAACACCCAGCAGGGTGGATATGTGCACATCACAAGTCTTTACCATAATCATTTGTATTATTGCTTTCTCAAAAGAATTTAGGTTATCTTATAGTTTCTTTCTCAGTAGAAGGCATTGTATCAACTAAATGATCAAATAATTATTTAATCAGTTTTAGTAATAACAATAATAAATCATACTTATATAACGCTTCACCCAAAGTCTCTACTCTTTTGGTAGAGTGTTGGTAGGTATTACTTTGGCATTAACCTATCTTTCTGAAAGTTCGTATATGAAATTTTGGTAGATATGTATATATATAAGACTTTGATATTATTATTATTGTTGGGAAAACAACAGTATTGATAAAGTAATTATTTCTGCAATTCTTCATTTTTTTCAGAGTCGACGTTGATAGGGGAGAGCGGAGCGCTGGTTTGAGGTCTGAAGCGGAAATTAAAAATGGTCTATCTTGTGACAACATTGGATAAAGCATACAAAGTTATCACTGTGGAAAACTATTTATAGGAAACAAGAATGCAGAGATACCTTTATCGTGGAACAATTTATCCCAATGTGGTTAGAGGGAATAAATGGTTAGCTGGTGACATTTGACCTTTTTATGTTTAAATCTCAGACCTGTGACTAAGTAACCCCACCATATTTGTTGGAAGTGATTGTATGTACATAGTTAGGAAAGGCTTGGCAATCCACACACAAATTAATGAAATTTTGTTTATGTACACTGTAAATTTTGGTACCTGGGCCGAATTTCATTTATCGCAGAATTCTGTGTCAACGATCACCATTCTTTGCTTACATGGCAAGATAAAGTTCTGCGCTAGCTGTGTAAGCGAATTAAGAATGCCAAGTATTCACATGGAGAGTGCACGCGCACAAGCAAACAATTCCCTGCTTACCCATGAAATACGCTTGACTCCTTGCTTCCGTAAGTGCCGATACGTTGTTTTTGGTTAGCAGAGCCATGAAATCAGGCTCAGATGGGGCAAATATTCTAGAAGCATGTAAAGATGATTTATTTTCCCCTCCTTTATTAGATTTGTAAAACTTTTTTATAACTTAAAAAACTAATTATAGCAGTGCATTGTATTGAAAACCTTTTTTAAAACTCAAATTTATTGTAAAATGTTTTGTTTTTAATTATATCTAAGTAGTTTGACTATATTAACAAAAAGCACCATGGCTCTCAAAAGCTTTGAAGTTTCCAACTTCCAAAAGTTGAAAAGATTTTTGGAATCCGTTTTTACGATGGTTAACCTTGGGCTAGCCTGAACATCTGACGTCACACTTCGAGGATCGTGAATAACGCCAGAGACCAGCCTCGAAACCGGCGTGTACTTTCACCTTTGACCTTCATTCATTTCACATAGAGATACGCAGTCAAATTCTATTGCGGACAGGACAGCAGTGTACTGTTTGGGCATGGAAAGCTCACGTCACTTCACATATCCAATGATATCATTGTATCCAATGGAATCACTGGATCTGAGAGCAGGGACCTGTCTTTATCCTTGCGGATAAAGACAGGAGCCCATGCAGTCTAACCTTGGGCTCAATTTCAGACAGCTGCTTAACAGGTAGTTTTATGCTTGCTGTAAGCACAGGAAAAACAAACTAATGTTCTGACGCTTACTAAAAGTAAATGAACAACATAACACTGCCAGAGCTGCCATTATGTTCATCTCATTCTCAGGGAGATTTTGTACAACAATCAGGAATATATATTTTGAATTACACTCGACATAAAAGAGAAAAATGTTTCTTCAATTCGAGGAGATTTTCATATTAAATCACGACTAAGAAAGATTGGGACTATTTTCAGGGAACTTTCTGCAGAACCAAGAAGAGTTGGGAGCTGTACAATGCATGGTGAACATGAGAAATGGCCGCTTAATTTTTCTGTGAAATACTCTTGAGCTTAAGCAAAATTTTCTGCTAAAGTAAACAGAAGAATGTCACTGGTGAGCAGCTGTATGGAAATGGACCCTGACATGCATTCAGGTATTATTCACAGTAAAGATGCAATTTATTTTTAAATTATTGTATAACCTTTTACCAAGTCATATGTTTGTTTCAAATAATAGTGTGTAAAATAAAAGACTAACAGATTTAATTCAACACTTGTACTTTTATTTTGGAGTGTGATTATTGAAAGTGAGAGTTTGTGGTGACACCATGTGTAACTACAGTACTTTGCCGTGTAGATTTGTTCTTTGAAAACTTGTCTTGCTATTTGTTCTACAGCCGCGGAGAAGATTTAGGAACTTGGGAGTCTATCTTAGTAATTGTCTGGTGTCACGGTCTCAGATGTCCGGTGGACTAAACGTTCCGGATGATGTCACAGGGCATTTTGGCACTAGCCAAGCTTTCCGGATGATGTAGCTGGGCATTTCAGCATGCTGTCGTTGATCTCCCGTGCTCTGCATGCTGCCGCTGCAAATAAGTCTCTGATACCTATTTTAGTATTTTTGTTCTTTTCTGATTCTTTTCTGTTCAGACGCATTCTGTTGGCACATCTTGTATTTAGAAGTGGATTGATGGTTTATACTCGATTATGTGATTGCTTTTTTTCACAATACTGTTGTGAACTTGTTCACCGCTCGATTTACTTGTAGACGCCGACTTTCTTTCGCTTGCTGTGCGCAGGTATGGCATGACCTAATACTACCGTATTTGGTAGTCCGGAGCTTTTAGAAGACCGGATATTGGAGACCAACGACACTGGTACTAGTGGACTCCTCATGATTAACTTCATTGTCGCAGAAAGTATTTTTATTTAGACTCAAATGTTTGATTAGCCTGCTCAAGTCATCGTTAATAGTCTGTATCGAGTAGACGTGACACTTGTGTCCTTAAGCAAGACACTAAATTATTGCTGCGTCATTCGGATGGGACGTAAAGCCTTTGGTCCCATGTGTTGTGTAACGCACGTAAAAAAAACAAGTGCACTTATCAAAAAGAGAAGGGGTTCGCCCCGGTGTTCCTGGCTGTGGCTGCTGAATGCGAGCGTAACACCTTGTAAAACCGTTATACATAATTGGGTCTCGTAATTCATAACTTCAATAACCCATCTTTCTGTTTAATGTATACATTAAGAGATTTGCCCTGGTGTTCCTGGCTGTGGCTTCTGAATGCAAAACCTTGTAAAACCGTTACATGTATACATACATAATTGGGTCTCATAATTCATAACTTCAATAACCCATCTTTCTGTTTAATGTATACATATATACTTAGCGCCTCGAATACCTTGTTTGGTAGATATGTGCGCTATATAAGACTTCGATATTATTTTTTATGAAGTGTGCACAGTCGACTCTTGTCAAGATGAGCACGGAAGTTTCAAGCTTCCAATCATGGTGGTTGATACAAGTTTTGTTGCTCAAATGAAAACACCATGTGTGTGTGTTGTAATTTTATTTGTGTTTTGTAAACACCAAATAATTTTTTTTTTTTTTTTTTGGGGGGGGGGGGGAGAACGAGAGAGGGCTGCTCGAGTTTATTCTCAATACACTGCGGAACGAAACTCCCAGTGATGCTTTTGAGGGCAAATCAAAACTCTGTTTTTTGTCAATGTTGATATCCTCTACAGAGGAAAAAAATATCACAATAACTAGAAAGAACTTCACATATTATAAAGTATTTTATTATATTAATACAATGTTCGCCTTTCATGACCTAACACAAAATATCCATATACATACTTGTACATGTACACAATTAATAGCAACCAATTTAAATTACATTTATGATTATTTGATACATTATTTGCAACATTTTATGATGACATTACTAAGTGGAACAATCTGGGGAATTTGGAAGGGGGGGGAGGGGCTTTAACTTCTCACTCAAAACCCTTGCACACCAACATTAAAATTAGGGACAACAAACTTGGAATTGTTATGTTGATGCAATTGTAACATCTGTTGTGCATTACCGGTAAAACAATATACCCCTTGCATTATGATGTCACACTTTAAAAAAGCACCCTTAATGAGGCAAAAGAAGCCAGAGTATTTACTCTGGGTGCGTAAAAACGTGCGTGTGACCTCTGCGTACTAGTAAGACTGTGTGTAAATTTACATGGCTACATGTACACTCGGACTACTGGTTGCCAGGATTTGAATTACATTAGGGCCATAGAAATCAAATACCGAATCTGTCAGTAAATCAAAAGAACAAACAAACTTATGAAGATGTTAGTTGAGTTCACAGACGCAACTAAATGAGTTTTACCAAGCTATGCATAGTATGTGATTTACATATGTGACTAATTGATACAGTAGGTTCATAGATGTAACTACATGTATGAGTTTAACCAAGCTTTGCATGTATGTGACTCAGTGATACATGTATGTGACTCAGTGATACATCTATGTGACTCGGTGATACATGTATGTGACTCAGTGATACATGTATGTGACTCAGTGATACATGTATGTGACTCAGTGATACATGTATGTGACTCAGTGATACATGTATGTGACTCAGTGATACATGTATGTGACTCAGTGATACATGTATGTGACTCAGTGATACATCTATGTGACCTACTGGAGCATGTGATTCACTGATACATGTGTGACTCATTGATTCATGTGTGTGACTCATTGTTACATCTATGTGACTCACAAGTACATGTACATGTTTGTGACTCACTGATACATGGATGTATTCACAAATATTTAGAGTGTGCCAGTGGTTTGATTTGCATACAAATTGAAAACTTGATCCTATACTATAAAATCATACTTTTATTCTGAACATTTCTGATATTAACTACATGTGTGAAAGGATTATTCAAACTCAACTTGTTAATTAACCTCAATTTTTTAAGACTTTATTACAAAAACATGCAATAAAGAGCGCCATCTATTTTTATAGAATGATTACATCTGTTATGTTAAGAGTACTGTACAAAACCTAATGGTACTTGGTATGGCTTCACAAAGACCTTAGATTCTACTCAACAGTGTGATGTCGCAATACAAATCAGTTTGGTGATATTGACAACTCATCTTTTAAAAGATCAATCTTAGCTCTTAGTAAAATCTTCCCCTTACCCAATTTCACTAAGCACTAAGATTCATCTTCAGATGAGTTGTCAGTATGACCGTAGTGATATATACTGTGACATCACATTTCGCTTAGTGATTAAGATTGATTCACAGTTAAGATAAATCTTGGCTCTTCGTAACATTTTAGGGTATAATTTGCTATTGGAAAGACTGGACATGATTGATTCACAAATAATTCAAGAGGGGCACCAGGGTTGCTTCACTTTGTGAGGCGTATTAGCCATGTGTTACTGTGCAGTGTGCATTTTAGGCACCACGCACATGGACTGGTGAGACCCGCTCCATGTCTTTACATGCAAGTTTTGCTTCCTAAAATGGCAGACCATGTGATGGGCAGACAGTCACTGCATGTAATGTCAGTGCAAGAGGTTT
Organism: Asterias amurensis; assembly: GCF_032118995.1. Classification (NCBI taxonomy): domain Eukaryota; kingdom Metazoa; phylum Echinodermata; class Asteroidea; order Forcipulatida; family Asteriidae; genus Asterias; species Asterias amurensis. The sequence continues at coordinate 1,980,372 of NC_092660.1, forward strand.
ATGTAATGGTAACCAGTTGAACATTCACTGTTCGATACACAAACTTGGTTCATGGCGGCTGGTTGCCAAAAGCCTGGTTCATAATTCCTGCGAATGTGAATGCGAACTGATTTTTGACTTTGTACATGAGGGTATATACATGTATACATTAATTCTCATAATATCAAAATAATAGCAACATGAATAATATCGAGACAGATTCTGTTCCCAATAAAACAACTTCTATTATTAGAAGCTTTCCGTATAAATCATGTGTAGGTTCGTTGGTTTTGGCGGGAAAAGGTTGAGGGAAGTACAGCATTGGGATCAGTCAGCGGTTACAAGTGGCTTATACCAAAATGCCAAGAGCAACCGCAAACACGCGCAAACAAGATTTGACCTACAAAGTAAAGGTCATGTCGGGATATGATATTTCCGATGAAGGATATTAATAGACCGTATTGAATAACCCCTTGGTTGCTATGAAAGTCGCCATCTTGTAGGGCATCGCCATTTTGTAGGGCAAACCCAATGTGCGTCTTATTGCATACATCAATAAAGCACGCAGCGTTCCTGGTTAGGTTTCTATGGCACACATGCGCACACGCACATGCTCACAGACGCCATGTTGTAGGGCAGGTTTTTGAATGGTGACGTCATACTCGATACGGTCTAATGTAGTATCCAAATTTCTATACACAAAACTAAATTTTCATTTTTCTTTCTGTTTCATGTAACTTCTGTGTGATTATACAGATATGAATGGTCTCGACAAAGTGTACAGTTTGTACGCTTGCAAAAATGTTGATAAATGTGAACGACCCCTAGCTCACATCGGTGTCCCTAGCATACATCCGTGTTTGTGTAAAACTACTATCATAGCTATGAAATTTGTATTATTAATTGACCGATTTAGCCCTTTTTGCGGACCATAAATGACAGGGAAATATTTTTAATACAGTTTGTACCTTTACTCTGAATCTAAACAATGTTACAAATTTTATACACATTTCCTACAACTCTCCGTCAATAACAATCAGAGATTACAATTGAAATTAATACTTGATGATACTTTTATCTGTTTCGCTCTAATAATTAAAATGTCCACATTATTAAACAGATTTACAGGATGCAACAACTCCTCTAGCAAACCCTAATTTCAATTGACAGCGGACTGCACATTTATTGCTAAAACAGGTAACAGAAACGCTAAAAATATTTTGTCAACAATTATTCCTAGCTCCAATATAAATTTTGTAAATTTTGTTATTTTTGTGTTTACTTTGAACCAAAACCCTTTAAAAAAAACAGTTACAGAAATCATTTAACACAATAGGCTTGGAATGTTTTCTGTCATGAAGCAAGAAATACCAGAAAGAAGTGGACTTTTAAAAACTGTTCAACACCCTTAAGTCCACTACAAGAAGTAAAACGAAAATGACGAACAAAATTAGAAGAAATTGTTGAAAATGTTCAAAGAAAACTTACAACATAGGTTGGGAAGCGTTGAGTTGGGGTTAAAGTTTGGTTTGTTTCTTCTCACTTGCTTGCAAATCTGAAGCTATTACACTGAAAGGAAAAAATAAAAGAGGAATTTTAAAATTAGAACCCCAACACTGAGGATATTCCCGACATGTGATGCAGTGTCGTGGCCAAGCGGTTAAGAGCAATGGACTCAAGCTCTGGTGTTTGATCAGCTGAGTGTGTGTATTTGAGTCACAGTCATAACACCTGTGTCCTTAAGCAAGACACTTAGCCATGATGCTTCGTCCTTCGGATGGGACATAAAGTCTTTGGTCCCACAGGTGGTGTAACACTTGTAAAAACAATTCAGTGCACTTATCGGAAAGAGAAGGGGTTCGACCTGGTGTTCCTGGTTTGATTGGCAGCATATTGTGCCACATCACCTTGTCAACCATTACATGGTGCTATGTAAAAGGAGTAGGTCTCATATTTCAAACATAGTCCCCCACACCTTGCAGGAAAATACTGAATGTTGAAATGCCTTGAGAGCGAGTGATGGATATAAGCGATATATAAGAAGCCACAATTATTATTACCCCGAATGGTTACTCTTCCTTAACCCATTTAGAGCAAAGTGTCGTCCACTTACCTGCAATATCCCTATGATGACGCCAAATAGTCCAATGGCGCTACCAAAAATCTCGATAATGAGAACCTTGACAAAGAGGCTTCCGTCCTGGGCGTCGGCGAGGGCAGCACCACTCCCAACAATCCCCACGCACATGCCGCAGAAGAGATTGGAGAAACCGACAGTCAGGCCAGCTCCGAACATGGCGTAACCTGAAGCGCAAGAACCGATATTAAACACTTAACAAGATCTGAACATTTGGACAATGACATATCATGTGATATAACCATGACTGCTTCGTAAAGTTGGGGAGGTAGTGCTTTCGGCTTTCTTCTGATGGATGACACCCAAGCCTACATCCAGATGGACTGTAAAGGGGGTAACCCTGTATTAGCCCCAGGAGTGGGTGGCAACGACCCCTGGAAAAAATACTTGATTTGTAGCCCACACTTTGAAGTGGCCTTCAGGCCCCGTGTGTCTGGCGAATTGCATACAATTTCATTTTTTGTAAATCATGCCATTGCCAAGTACAGAGCAGTTGAAAGTCATCAGAACGCTTGGTTCAAATTCCAGCTTGTCTGACCATGATGCTTACATTATATGTCCGTCTCCCCTTAGTGTATAGCCCTCCCGCTTTAGTATATAGGCCCCCTTGGTATATATGGCTGCCCCCTTGTATTATGCCTCCCTTAGTATACAGCAGCCCCTCCCCCTTAAAACTTACTTGGTAACGAGCAATAAAGAGCTGTTGTTAGTATAAAACATTGTGCGAACTGGCTCCCTCTGAAATTTTGAGACAGTAATTTTTTACTGAAATATGTGAACTGAATTTGAGACCTTAGCTGAGGTCTCAAATTAAAGCATCTCAAAGCACACAACTTGTGCTACATGGGTGTTTTTTCTTCGAAAATTCTCTCGCAACTTCAACGACCAATTGAGTTCAAATTTTCACAGGTTTGTTATTTTATACATAAATAAATTAATGCATAAATGTTGAAATACACCATTCCAAGTGAGAAGACTGGTCTTTGACAATTACCAAAGGTGTCCAGAGCTTTTAAGTTTTACAGGCCTCCCTTGGTATAGATGGCCGCCCCCTTGTCATACGCCTACCCTTAGTATACTCTCCTGTCATCCAACTTCATGACGATTGGGTGAGGGTGGTTACGAAGAACTCTTTCGTGCCAGTCTTACCATTCAATCCAGTGCATTTATCAGACTAAAGCAGGTGCTGCATTCTTCTTACCTGCTAAATAGTTCTTGCGTAACAACTCCTTGGATATAGAGTTCTCATCGTACTCTTCAAGTAGATTGGAAATAACGATGGCTAGAATAATCCCGTAGATGGCCACCGCCTCGCAGAAAATGATACTACAAAGTAAACAAACGAAATCCATATTCATTTTAGTTTTTACCCATATACACCGATGTCTGTTAGCACTGTATACTCGGTACTTACCTGAGTTCTGTGAAGAAAAAAAATCACAGGCATATTACTCGGGTGGGATGGGAACCCACGACCTTTGCAATTCCAGGGGTCGATTTCACAAAGAGTTAAGACTAGTCTTATCTCGAGTTAGGAAGAGTTACTCGTCCTAACTTAGGACTAGCTATACGTTTTTGATATCTCCTAGGACTAGCCCTAAGTTAGGACTAGTCCTAACTCTTTGTGAAATCCACCCCAAGGCAGAGTCATACCAACTAGACCACCGAGATTGCCTGGTGGCTAGAGGCAGTGCAGACCTTATGTTTTAACAGTAGCTACTCCAGAGTAATCCGGAGATACATTTATAAAAATTGAATATGATCTGCACTTGACACTCATTGTTTCACAGTATCCATGTCATCGTATAACAAAGAGAGATTGGTTGGTTATGAAAGCATACCTGATAAGATTTTTTGTCCTGATCCGTGGAGCTTTGACGCCCCCTCCAACGATACTTGTACCTGTGGTGAAGATTCCCCTAAAAAAGAAATATGGGAAAAATATTAAAAACTCATCATATTCCAACGTTGGGGCTCAAAATTCAAAATTGTGCGTTTTCATTCACGCGTTCAAGCAATTGACTGTGGTCAACTATTTGGAAACCAGCCATACTTTTTTCCATACCATGGTCCTGATAGCCTGTTCCATGCTAACATGTGTAAAGCGCAGAAGGGAACCAATTTACCATCGCAAAAAGGCGGAGGGCAATGGAAGTGTTGAATACCGTAGTACGTTTGGTAATTACTCAAAACAAATATTAGCTTAAAAACTGGCTTGGTAACAAGCAATGGGGGAGCTTTTGATAGTATAAAGCATTGTGAGAAACAACTCCCTCTGAAGTAAGATAGTTTTTGAGAAAGAGGTAATTTCTCACTACTTTTATTCCTATCTGAAAGCACACAAATTAGTCCAACAAGGGTGTTTTTTCTTTCATCATTTTCTCGCAACTTCGGAGACCAACTGAGCCCAAATTTTCACAGGCTTGTTATTTTATGCTTATGATGGGACACACCAAGTGAGAACACTGGTCTTTGACAATTACCAAATGTGTACAGTGCCTGTAAAGCTGTCATCCTCAGGAATAACTTGTACTAATTGGGTAAATCCTACTTACCATGCTGCTCCGACTACTGAGAGTGAAATAGAGAAAGCTATACCAAGATTGGCCCACATGAATGGCTTGACTGACGTTAGAAACCTGTAGAAGATTCAGAAATCAAAGTATTAAAACTACTAATACTGCAGTAACCACTTTAATCCTGGGCTTCATTGAATTTAAAAGAAAAATGCACAAGAGCTTGTATAGCTTTTACTGGACCAGAATTGTTTTTGCAGGACCATAATCAAATGAGAAAACAAATTCTGAACTATATGGAAAGGTTTGCGGTAACACCATGTAATGACTATCTCTAATTGAGTTGGGGTGGTTCTGAAAAGAACCGTTGGTTTCAACTCGACGCTTCGATCAGTATGCTCTGATCGTCTTCTGGAGAGGCCAGATTTTCTTTCTCATCGAAACATCCTTTCTCCAGAAGATGATCAGAGCATACTGATCGAAACGTCAAGTTGGAACCAACGGTTCTTTTCAGAACCAACCAAACTCATTTCCACCATGCAAAGTTTCAAATCCTACTTAAATTCTGAACTGTTTTTATTAGAACAAGCACTGACAGAATATCTAACTTATTTGTCTTAAGGTCATGTTAACAATGATGATTGTACTTGACTCACCATCCAAAGTCAAGTCTGTAGATTTGGCCTGTCAGAAGATACGCAAAAACTGTAAATAAAAAAAAGATTATTTAAGTTAGCTTGTACATACAATATCTCCTGACTCTTAGCTAAATTTTACAACATGTACATCATCATTTATTTGTTGCTGACCTACTACAGTACTACAGGGGTCGAAATTGCCACAAGCCCGCTAGCCTGGATTTACAGCCGGGCTACTGATTTTTCCAGTTTGATAGCCCGACAGGCTAGTGGAAAAATAATGCAAAAATCATCATCACAAACAATAATGAACTGTGCTATGGTGTATTGTAAAGTTTGTGCCGTGACTCGAGACATAATGTCTTTTTTCGGGCTACCAAAATCTCATCAGGGCTACTAAAAAGTCTTGGTTACTGGCCCTGCTGACTACCATGAAAATACACTTAATTTCGACAGTAACTTGTGGAAATGGACTACATGTCATACAAGAATTTCCAATGCCAGCATAATACAGTTTATATCAATGAGTGTTTACACTTCCTGTTTGGTTTCAACTGTGATCAAAATCTGTCCTTTCTTTATTTGAGTCACTTGCTAATATTGTATCCAGAGCCTTTTGAAATGATTTCCTGTTGATTTTAAAGGCACTGGCCATTTTTGGTAATTGTCAAAGACAAGTGTTCTCACTTGGTTTATCCCAACACACTTATTTTGTTTGTCCCAATTGTAATTTATTTAGTTCCTAATGTTTGCTTAAATATTTCTTGACAATGATGTACTTTTATTTGTTGTAAAGACTGAGTCTCTGCCTGTCAGTACGAATGTACCAAGTAGTGATTAATGGGTACTCAGATCTTCTCCTAAAAAATTAGAGTGATACATCATTATTATACCAACCGAATAAATCCAAAATATTAGTTTGCTGACGCTTTCACTTAGGACGTAATTGATTGTCAAAGTTTCAGCCAAAAAGACTTCGTGAAATAAATAGTACATTCCCTTGTAATGCAAAAATGTGCGTCAAGTTCATCCCAACAAAAGTAAAACATTTGTTAAACCTCCAGTTAGGCATGTTATCAGAAGTAAGAAAAATGGGCGCACCACATGATGGAAAGAATCTTAATACAATCAAGTGTCAGATAATGTTTTATATTATTATCAAGCAAGGAAGTCAAAGTAGTAAATCTTGAAGTTATATTTATCGCAATTTGTGGGATGTGGAAAGTATCAATCAGAAATAAAAGATCCCATTTTTTAACAAGAAACTAGTTAACCATGTGAATGAAGATTGTTTCTTTAAAATTAAATGTACTTTTTTCTACAAATTTTAACATTTTTACACACTCAAATTTTCACTCAGCCACCGGCCATCATGCCTTCCAAAATATGTCCTTGTTATTAGTCAGTTGGTTGTCAATCAAATGAGATATCCCTTTTTGTAAAAAAGAGGGATAACTTTCCGTATGGCGCCACCACCTTTTCACTCATTTTTACAAAAATGGATATCTCATTGAGGTAAATTAGATACAGTATTATTTAATGTCGAATAAAAAAGTGGTGCGCCATACGGAAACTTTTCCAAAATGAGTGAAAAAGTGTTGGTGCCATACAGGTTATTCCTAAAATAGCTGCGATTATCATCATCCATGTAGTAATAGTAAAATATCAACGGCACACAGTGAAATTGTGCATGTTTTCACTTTACAGACCAGTCAAGATGATTGATTGATGGTCAAGACTCAAGTCGTTTCCATTTTGATTTTTTGAGTGAATGGAATTATAATTAGTGAAATAGTTGAATCATAATTAAAAATAAAAGACCTCCATATCAATTAATGACAAGGTAATACAAATTATAATGGGAATGTGAGATTGTCACTGGTACAATAATGAAAGGTCGTATAAGATTATTAATGAGCAATGGTACAACATTCACAATTAATTAGAGTACCACTGGTGACTGATAAATTATTTTATCCATCAATTTCTCAATCGTGTGAGAGTGGTGTCACTGTATTGAAATAACATGAAAACTATCGCCGATAACACTCACATAAACATTTGTGAATTTAAACGATCTTACTTACATATTCCGATGAAAATTAAAGCCAATAGAAGCGTGACGGTATAGCTGTAGTAACCCATCGTGTCTCTTATAGTTTAACCTAGTCCTAATACTCGAAAACTGTGAAAATAAGGTCACTACATACTCCCCGAATTGCATAAAATACAACGAATGATGAATTTAGTAATCAGACTGGTACCGAAAGTAAATGTTTTAGTCATTTCCTGCCCGTGTAAACTCATGAGGGCATAGTTATGTAGTCTAGGAGCCAGGTTGTAGAACCCGTGATGTGACGTCACGGTGTGTAGTCTTTCATTTCACGCGTCCGTTTTCTGTTAAATATTTAGAACAATTTAATTTGTCATGGTAACTTGAAAATGTATCATTATCGTTGAATAATAACATTAAAATATTATTTTTTAAAAATGTTTGACAACAAGTTGGCAATAAAAGCTATGGCAAATAGGACTAAATAACGATTTCGTTAGTGTAAAGAACAACCCACTACTGCAACGTGCACGTAATGAAGACTAGCAACGTTCATAAAAGAGGAGGGGGGAGGGGCGCTGGGATAAACTGATTGTTGTTTAAAGCATGGAGGAAGAATGTTTAAAGGTACTGGACACTATTGGTAATTACTCAAAATAATTGTTAGCATAAAAACTTACTTGGTAACGAGCAATGGACAGCTGTTGACATTATAAATAGTGCGAGAAACGGCTCCCTCTGAAGTAACATCGTTTTTTTTGAGAAAGAGGTAATATTATCACCAACTAAAATATTTTAATTGAATTCGAGACCTCAGCCGAGGTCTCAAATTCAAGCATCTGAAAGCAAGCAACTTGTGCGCCAAGGGTGTTTTTTCTTCCATTGTTCTCTCGCAGCTTCAAAGACCAATTGAGTTTGAGTTTTCACGGGCTTGTTATTTTATGCATTTAGATAGGTGTCAAGTGCCTTTAAAGACCCTTGATCCTTCAGCACCTTGAGGGTGATTCTTTCTGCTATTGTTTTTGCGCTTTATAAATTTCTTCTTATTATTATCCTAGGTTCGATTCGATCCGAAGAATAAATTCGCGAAAAGTTATAAATATTCCATTAAAATTATTGAACAAAATATATCTTGTAATAATAAGTGGTTAATTATATTTGTTTAATTTATTTATATTGCAATGGGTTACATCATGGTTACTCTAGCATTCATGTAGGGTTCTTGGAACATGATCAGGTAGTTGTCTTTCAATTATAGTCCGAAATGTATCCCCACTTACTCGAAGCAAATCATAAATTGAGAGAGAAAAGAGGCCTATGAACTTCAACTTGTTAAATATGGGGCAAATAAATAATATGCAAAATAAATACAGCACATAAAAGCAAACTAACCCAAAAAGATGTTTTCTTACAAAATGTCTTTTATTGCAACCATTTCTATAGCATTGTTGGTCATTTGTACAAGACAACACAAATACAATTGTGTCTGAAAAACATAAGAATACAACTACCTGAAAGTGCCCTATTTATGTTGTTGTTAAATACAATTGTGCAATAAGCTTATACTTTTGTGGGTAAACTAAAAGACAGCACCTACACATGAGGTTTACATTGATGAAAGAAATACTTATTTTAATGAGAAGTCTTATATAATAACAGTGTCTTATAATTGAAGAATTGTGAGAAGGTACCAAGTGTCCAAAGTCACTTTGTACTTTGCAAAAGGTATGAAGTGTACAGGCAATGTGGCTAGCCACGAAGTGTTCTGACACCGTATGATCACCGATTCCCATAAAAACCACACAGTCGAACATCAGGTGTTTTTGACTCATGTTTCAACTTGTCCAACATACATTATAAGCAACCTACTACAACTAGTACAATGTCAAGAAAACAAGCCATTACTTGTTAGATACATATCTGTAATGCAGTCATAATCTAATCTTGTTCTTTTTCAGCTCTCAGCTCGTGTATACGTGTGTATCTAGTTTGTCTGGCAATAAGGGAATGGAACAAAAGTAACATTAGTAGGATTTGAAACTTTGCATGGTGGAAATACGATATAGAAAGGTTTGCGGTAACACCATGCAGCATCAGAGTCCAGCTTTCTCCAGAAGACGATCAGAGCATACTGATCGAAACGTCGAGTTGAAACCAACGGTTCTTTTCAAAACCACCCCAACTCATTAGAGATAGTCATTACATGGTGTTACCGCAAACTCTTCTATAAAAGCAACATTGTTTGCTTCACTTCTTCCTACATAAATATTTGTCCAAAGGCAAAACAAAAAAATCAGACAAAAAAAAGTAGGAAGAACATTATCATGCTCGTAAAATTTCAATCCCAAATACACCATGGTCATAGCAGCCACACTCTTACTCAACTTCTTTTAAATTATTTACAACTACGACGAAAACAAAATGGAATGTTTAATGTTAAAAATAAACTTTGTACAATTTTTTATGTAGAAAAATACACTTTAAATCCAACTAAATTTACAGAGAGATTTTTGGTTATAGTTATGTTCTCTATTTATAAATGTAAAGAAAATATTTTACAGACCTACAGACCTCAAAACCCACACAGAACAATGTTTAAATACCTCTAACATTTTTACACATGACATTTATGTGGATACGGATTCAACCAATTTACTAAGAAACTTAAGAAATTAGTTTTATAGGCACTGGACACCTTTGGTAATTGTCAAAGACCAGTATCCTCACCTGGTTTATCCCAACATATGCATAAAATGAAAAACCTGTGAAAATTTTGTCTCACTTGGTCATCAAAGAAAAAACACCTTTGATGCACAATTTTGTGTGCTTTCATATGCTAAAAATAGGTTTCTAAGGCTTTTATTATTTGACTGAGAAATTTCCTCTCAAAAACTGTGTTACTTCAGAGGGAGTAGTTTCTCACAAAGTTTTATAATCGCAACAGCTCCCCATTGCTTGTACCGAGTAAGTTTTTCTGCTCACAATTATTTTGAGTAGTTATCAATAGTGTCCAGTACCTTTAAGGCTAAAGAAAACCTCTGGAGAAAGGACTGTATTTATATGTACAATGGAAGGTCCCTACAAAATAATGTGTAAAATTTTTAATATTTTGTTAATCATGGCACTGGTATAGAATCATAACTGACGACAGTTATTAACTACAAATTGAATTTAAAAACAAAACTTTAACAAGATAACAGTGCTCAAACTCCCCCAAACTGCCCCCCCCCAAAAAAAATAAATAAATAAATAAATTATAATTAATAAATGAAATTCAATAAAGAGCATCATACAAAATTCCTATTAATAAAAAAAGAGTCAATTATTAATGTACAATTGGTTACATTTATAGCTTTGGGTGAGTGCTTTGTCCTTCAATATATAATTTACTTCAGAAGACTCAAAAGTGTTTAAAAATAATAACAAACTTCAAAATTTGCATTTAAATTTGTAAAAAAGGAATTTATAATAAAAAATGGTTTATTATAAATTAACATAAAGGCTTAATATAACTCTAACAAAATGACACACACATAATCCACAGGCACATCTTGGAGTCAGAGCTGCTTAACCAGTTAAAGCAGCTAAGCACAACAACATTATGCTTACCAGAATAAGGTCACCAGCCAAACTATAATGTTACATGTACAATTTGTGACTGGTTTCCTGCTCATTTCTGCTTAGCAGAAATTTGCCTTCAAAAGCAGCTCTCTGAAATTGGGCCCGCTATTAGAAATAATACTCTGATCTACTTAAAATACTGCCTTATTGCTCTTACAACTGCAAAGCTGCAGTCCTGTTAAGTTGTTATAGTTACTGTATCATGGCCTCTGTCGCCCCTGGTATTGGCCTTGGTGCCCCTTCAAAAGTTTCCCATAAACTATAAGATTGTCCAATGCAAGTGCAATTTGTAACATGTCTGTATGTAAATATCAAAATGCATTATTAGAGACTGCACTGTTCATCTATGATCAGACAAACCCTAAACAAATGGGGACATATTCAGTGTTTTAATCGAGCGGCCATGAACTTCCCAAGCAGTTCCCTCTCAAAAGTTCATCCTCATTTCGACAAAACCAAGTACCATCACAAATAGTCTTCTTTCAAGGTATTGCATTGTGCTTTCATGAATTGTCCAAGGAAAAGCGAGGGTAAAGGCGTGATATTTGTTTGCTGATCTACAAAACCAAGTACCATCAATAGTAGTCTTCTTTCAAGGAAAAGCTAGTTGGCGAGAAGTGTGACACTCATTGGCTGACCTACAAAACCAAGTACCATCATAGACTTCTTTCAAGGGACTTTTATCGTGTTCTCATGAATTGTTCAAGGAAAGGCTAGGGTAAAGGCGTGGGACATTTGTTGGCTGATTGTACAAAACCAAGTACCATCATTAGTAGTCTTCTTTCAAGGTACTACATCGTGCTCTCATGAATTGTTCAAGGAAAGGATTGGGCAGAGGCGTGACATTCATTGGCTGATTGGCGTCAACAGTTCAAATCCTCAGCGCTACAAACCTGAGTACTCTTACTGGTAGTCTTCTTTCAAGGCACTGCATCGTGCTCTCATGAATTGTTCAAGGAAAGGCTTGGGCAGAGGCGTGACATTCATTGGCTGATCGGCGTCAACAGTTCAAATCCTCAGCGCTACAAACCTGAGTACTCTTACTGGTAGTCTTCTTTCAACGCACTACATCGTGCTCTCATGAATTGTCCAAGGAAAGGCTAGGGCAGAGGCGTGACATTCATTGACTGATCGGCGTCAACAGCTCAAATCCTCAGCGCTACAAAACTGAGTACTCTTACTGGTAGTCTCCTTTCAAGGCACTACATCGTGCTCTCATGAATTGTCCAAGGTTAAGCTAGGGTAAAGGCGTGACATCCGTTGGCTGATCGGCGTCATGACCGTGGGACTACTGGAGCTATTCCATGTGCTCATCCTCAGGCTGGATGGTCTCAGCTGGACAGGCCTGAAAGGAATAAGGAAAATGATTTGTTATAAAAATTGATGATCACAAAATATTTACGGAAAAGTCATTATGAAGAATCAAGTCCAAACTTCAACTTTATTTGTTATTATTACAACTGACTCATGAAACTCAATGTTAAAATGACAACAGCTAGCTGACCTTTGCGCTGAACCATCACCCATGGCAACAGTGGGTGCAGTTTGACCTTTGGCCTCTGCAGCAAACTGATAGACAATGAGTAGACAGTCTCGACAGAGCTGGACGATACGACGGCTGCAACTCATCTCCGTACTGGAGATCACGTCGGAGCTCTTGCTGAAGATCATCTCCCAGGAATTTCTGTGTAGAGAAGAATACAAACAATTACAACACCTCAGACAGAAAATGCTATTCCTATTGGTGGAGAGCGCGTCATGTGGGGGTGTTTAAACCGTTGATAATGACCAGTGTTTATAACCAGTTGATAATTTACCTCGACTTTGTCTCGGTAAAACTATCAAGAACCAGGCCTCGTTGGGTTTGAACCACTATTTGAAAACCACCTCACCACACATTGATTCCCTTATTTAACCACTTCACACAGAACAGATTCCTAACAAATGTTTGTGCCCATCCGTTACATTATTTTTCAGAACATTGTGGAGTGTCCAGAGTGCGTGTCGCTTAGCGGTTAAGAGTACCGGACTCAAACTCTGGTGTTTCTGATTAGCAGTGTGTGCATGGTGTGGGTTCAAGTCCCAGTCGTGACACCCGAGTCCTTAAGCAAGATACTTAACCATGATGCTTTGTCTTTCGGATCCAGGACGTAAAGCCATTGGTCCTATGTGTTGTGTAACGCACGTAAAAGAACCCAGTGCACTTATTGAAAAGAGAAGGGGCTCGCCTGGTGTTCCTGGTTTGATTGGCTGCATATTGCGCCACAGCACCTTAAAAACCATTACATGGTGCTAAGTTCAAGTAGCTGGGGTCTCATAAGTGAAACGTAGTCCCACATCTTGCAGAAAAATACTGAATGTGCACTTAGAAACAACCGTATAAAGCGCCTAATAAATGTTGTGTATTACTGTTATTATTTAGGTACAAAGTATAGCAGTATAGGTGAATCATACAAATGCAAAAGCAAAGTGAAGTTTATCACCTTAGTGCCCATACATTGTGTAGTGCTTGTCTGCAACCCTTTGGGCTTAGTAAAAAACTAAATAGATTATCCAGGACAATTATTTTGCCAAACTTACCCTGTACTTGAGAAGCAGTTCCACAAACCCTGACCATGACTCCATAGAAGTCTGTTGAAGACTCTCGTGAAGATCCGATACAACCTGAGATTATCAACGTCGTTGGATCGCCATGTCCGCTGCAAGAGAGCCCTGACATTAGACCTGACAATGTCGATGACTTTACGTCTCTTGATGGAGTCCAACTTCACCAGCCAGTAGGATGCTATCCGAGGCTTGTGGAACTTCCAGTTTTCATGTATCTAAATAAAAAAAAGGGATGAAGACATTTGTTTGAACCCCTTGCAATGATGGCGTGTCATGGCAAATTGGTAAAAAGCACCAGACTAAGGATCTGGGTTTCTAATCAGCAGAGTGTGGGTTCGAGTCCCAGTCCTGACACCTGTGTGTCCTTTAGCAAGACACTTAAGCACGATGATTCGTCCTTTAAGTGGATTTGGCAAGAGGGCCACTCTAAAGCAGCCTAGTTGCCATGGGCAGCACGTCGTATCAATAACCTCTTGTTACTAACCCCTCAAAGGGGTAACACTGAAGCTCAATGCTGGTTGGCTAAAAAAAACTGACTGCTTAGCGTGCAGGCTTGTCCAAAACATTCGGATGCTTGCATGGCGCTTGTCGGGCACCAAGTAAGAAAATGTAAAAATGAACGACTTTTGACGCGATTTCAAATAAATCATGTTTTATGTGGTCACCCTAAACTGCATACAGTTAGACGTATCACAAGATCAGAAAAGAATGAGACGGGACCAGTTGCTCAATGTCTTGATGCGTCTTTTGACAGTGCGTTCCTGCGTAGCCTCTTACACAGAGTGGATCAACCACAGAACTAATTCAAATATCCAATGTATTTTGATATTTCCAAGTCACACTTTGTAGGGGGCTACAATCAAGCAAGGCATTCTCGAAAAGCAAGAAAAATGGCACGGCGAGAAAGATTCAAACATTTGAGTCATTAAAAGTCCCTTGAAAATCTGAAACGAGTCAGCTTGATGAAAATGAATAGGTGAGACGCGTTCCACAGCGAATGAGGTTGACACTTACGCAAGATTTCTGCTAATTTATAAGACCCTGCAGCCCTACCTGTGATAAGACCCATTCTGCCTCTTCATCCGTCTTCCCAGGGAATTTGATTCTCATGTCGTTCAAAGCGTTGAATGTCCTCTTCATTGTCTCTTCCTCTCTCTCTTTAGCCGCAGCGGTTGCCAACGCATCATCCTTAAAAAAGAAAAAAAAATTAAAGTTTACCAAGTTAGTTTACTTTTGTGGTTCCTACTTGAATATACACCCACCCAATGCTTTTCTGTGTTTAGCAAGTTTTTGTGCTTACAGGCTTTATGAAATAGGAACCTGAAATGATGCATGCAAGGCTTACCTTGGTGTGACAGGTATTTTTCTTCAGATGCGCCACACATCTGGAACTCTCTACCACTTAATCTAAGATCTTGTCTTTGTACTACAAAATTTGAATCTCTGCTCATATCTGATCTTACGATTTTGTTTTTTTTGTCTGTTTTGTTTTGTTTTTGGTATTACTGCGCCTTGAACACACTGAAGGGTAAACATGTGTACCGTACAAGTTTTTCTTATAGTAATTATTTATTATTATAAGATGTACCATGGCTTGATTGAGGCTCATTCCGGACAGCTTCCTTCCAATAGATGACATCGGTCTGGTCAGAGACCGTGACCTGACGCCAGCGGTCGTTGCTCCTCCTCCCTTCACTGCCGACTGCGGTCGCGACTTGGGTCCCTTAGCTGATTGAGGGCGCTGTTTAAGCATCGGTGTAGCCTGCATGGCGCGGGTGAGCGAGCGCGAGGGCCTCGGGAGATGGTTGTTCATGGTGGAGTTGTTACTGCTGATGGATTCTTGAGTGGAGTCCGGGAGAGAGAGCTCGCAAGACATGCTCTCGTCGTACTCTTCGTCTTCGTCTTCCGGGACTTGATCGGAGATGCTTGGCATGCAAGAAAGTGGCTGTAGCGACAGGAAAACAGATTGGAATGATTAAAAAGAAAATTGATATCTTACGCTGATGATCTTTTTGATAAGTGCACTGGGTTCTTGTACCTGCGTTATACAACACACAGGACCAACAGCTTTACGTCCCATCCAAAGGACGAAGCATTGCGGTTAAGTGTCTTGCTTTAGGACATATGTGTCACGACTGGGACCCGAACCAACACTTTGCTGATCAAAAACACCAGAGCTTGAGTCCGGTGCTCTTTACTGCTAGGTGATATACGCCACATGTGGCTACAGTCTGCCCTTGGTTTTGGAGTCAAACCGCATCTTAAGGGTAGTGAGCGTCTAATTGCGCAAGCATCGCCTTAAAAGTGCACTCCACGAGGACTCCCAAATTCAAGCAAGAGTTATCATGTGATGGGTCAAATCAACATCAATTTTCTTTTAATGAAACTTGGTCCATGCAATTTTTTGATTTTGAATGAAATCATTCGTCAAATCTACATGCTTAGTTACCTTTGGTCCTCTAGCTGCCATTCCCTGGTGCCCTGCCGACGTATCAAACTGCTGTAACATATCAAGAATATCTTCCTCCTATAATTAACAACAACAACTTTGTATGAGAATCTGGCTACTTGAGTCACATTCACTGATTTTGTCACACTTCGAGGCTCATGAATGACGCCAAAGAGTGGCCGAGAGGTTGTGTTAACATTCTGACGTCAGAGGCTGGTTCCAAATGGTCGACCAAAGTAGTCAACCAAAGAGCCTTTTTGAGGTATGGTGAACACAATACTATGACAATATTTGGTGAGGGTAATTTTGTCTTTATACACCCAAACCAAACAGTGCACTCCTATAGTGTCCATCGCCATACTTCAAAAAGGCTAATGGTCAACCATCCTGGGTTTGAGTTAAATGGTCAACCTTTAGTCAACCATGGTGCACACTGAAACTCGCTGCTTC
This sequence comes from Asterias amurensis, assembly GCF_032118995.1. Taxonomy (NCBI): domain Eukaryota; kingdom Metazoa; phylum Echinodermata; class Asteroidea; order Forcipulatida; family Asteriidae; genus Asterias; species Asterias amurensis. The sequence goes on from NC_092660.1 coordinate 1,996,822, forward strand.
TCTCCACCCAGGGGTAAATGGTTACCTGTGATGGCAGAGATGGTTTTTGTGATTGGTTTAGCCGAGTAGCGCATATAAATTGCACACAGGATGTATACTCCCCGGGGAGCTGAGATGGTTTGAGGAAAGATTTAAGGCCCAGAGACCAGGGGTAATAATGTCATTAACACTTTGAGAAACCCCTCGGGCGTGAAAAGCGCTATATAGAAACAGGTTATTATTATTATTATTAGTCTCTACTCACCCTTAGACTATTGTTATAGGCCTGAGAAGCATCTCTCTGAAGAGCAGCCGCCCTCCCTGACAGGAACAACTGGAAGGCATCGGTCAGTAGAGTGTAATATCCGTCCTGACTCATCTTATCTTGAGGAGGATAGATCCTACGGAAGGAACCCATGTTACGATTCTCGTAGTCCTCCCTCGCATTGTCTCGCCGAACCTGGACTAGTTTTTCTTTGAGTTCCTGTTTCCGCTTCTCGATGGCTGCCTTCTGTTTCTCATTGTCCTAAAAACAAAAAAGGTTTTGTTTTTTTTGTTTAAATAATACTCTTTTGTCCCAGATGCAATTAGTGCATCTCTTAAATATTTCATTTGATCACTCGCTGATAAAATACATTATTCAACGGACACCCACAACCGTTGCCACCGTGAGTAGTTTTGCCATGTTGGGTAGGCTTGTCAAACCCTGTCCCGTTGGTCTTTTTGTGACCTTGCACATATTTTCCCCGGGCTTTTCTGGACAGGGCACCCTTCTTCAACCAATCAAATGCAGTTTCGTAAAACAACAGTGTCGACCTGCTACATTTGTGCAAACCTCACTTCGATTCAGCTTCCTACCAAGTCAACACTATTCAATTATTCTTCTTACCGGGAGCTCAACGGATGATCTCTTTGCGGGTCTAAGGAGACGTTTCTGTGCCTCGGCTTTCTGAGCTGCTAATCCTTTCCTCTTATCGGACTGCTTCATGTTCAAGAGTTTGAACGTATCCGTCAGGACACCATGCTTTATATCAAAGTCGATTTTCTCATCTGTGCCAAAACTTGGAGCTCGATTAATCTGAAAATGCAACAATCAATCAATCAATCAATCAATCGTTTATAAGGCGCCAATCCAACAGTAGTTGCTCATAGCGCGAGACAGTAGGCTATTTCAAAGAAAGAAAACGAAATTTAAGCAAGGTTTTGAAATTGGCTAATGAAGTAGATTGCCTGGTGCTGCGATAAAAAAGGCACGATCCCTTGAATGCGAAAAATTAAAGTTTGGGAACAGGGAGCCGAGACGTTTTAAGGAATGAAATAAATGAACCAGTGACCAGGGGTAATAATGTCAGAAGCACTTTCAAGACGCCCTCCATGTGTGTAAAGCGCTTTATAAAAAACGATTAATATGATCATAATGATTATGTCCATAAAGGCCTATGGATGAGCTAATGATTTGTATATACCTCTATAAGCCATGGTTTGAGTTTTCGATCCAGCATGATATCAAATCCCAAGATCTCAAAGCAGCAACTGTCGCTCCCTGACGACTGACCGGGACGACACATCCGATAAGAATGAAGTACATGAGGCTCCGCTACAATCATCGTCTTAATAATTACATCCTGTGCAATTTAATTCAAAGTTGAATCTTTAAGTATATTCAATTTATTCGATGGTTACTCACAACCAGTGTGGTGCCACCTTTTTGTCATGTTTGACGGGCTTTTCAAATCATGTCCAGTTGGTCTGCTTGTGACCTCAATATTTCTCAGGTAGATTCCCAAGTCGTTTCATTCAATACAGGATTTGAACTGCCTCTAGCCACCGGGCTAGCTTGGTGGTCTGGCGGCAAGACATCCGTCTGCTGACCATTGCAAAAGTTCATAGATTTGAATCCCATCTGAGTGATATGCCTGTGGATTTTATTCTTACAGGACTCAAGAACTGAACTATTATACAGTTTCTTACTACACATCTATTCGATCCTTAGATTATTTGAGTTTGGGTTAAAGTGGGTAGCCCATAGTTCTCAGTTTTATCTAGTTTAATCAATTGGTCCATTTTTACCAATAACATAAGGGTAGCTTAAAGGCCCGCTCACACAGGCCCTGATAACGAGAACGGACACGAGAAAGATAAAAATGCACGCCCTCGCTTGGTTGAATGAGCGTGGGTGTATTCTGCTTGGCACAATTCAACCAATCAAAGGCGTGCATTTTTATCGTTCTTGTTTTCTTTCTCATTTTCGGGACCTGTGTGACCGGGCCTTTCGGGTGACTACTCACAGCGATCTTTTTCCACATGAGCGTGACATCGTAGTCGTTCTTTCTCAGGTAGTCGTTCAGAAACTTGATGGAGCGTTTACTTCCTGTGTTGACGTCAGCGCTCCTCTCAAAGTTACCGCTTTTCTTGTTGATGGAGTAATTAGTCAGGTGCATGTACAGCTGATCCTGATGGCAGTGAGAAATGAAGTGGTGGAAGGATATGAATACGGGGTACCGATTTTATAGTGCCGCTTATTGTGAGGACATTTTTGTGCTTAATATCGTTGCTAAAGGAGTGTAATTTATAGCAAAGGGAGACTTTGGAACGCTAGGCGGCAGCAGACTTACCAGGTAAATTTCCATTGTTTGTTGTTCTAAGCACGCGCACATAACCAAGACTAATGAATTTACCTGGTAAGTATGTCGCAACATAGCGTCCCAAAAGTCCCCTGTTAAGACATTTTGGTGGTGCAAGTGCACCAGTGTTGTATTTCTTGTACTCTTGTTTGAGTAGCACTCCAGTACAGTTTTGAAAACACTCGTTTCTCAAAGTCACCTGCCAGCTTTCTCCCTTAACAGTGGTCTGCTAGCCAAATGCTACTTTTAAGAACTTGTTTGGTGTGACCCAGCCTTTACACAAGGACTTCGAAAAATGTACATTTGTAGGTATCGGAGGTGAAGTGTTTCTAACAGAATGCTTTTTCTTACCACATTGCTATCATTAGGGTTGCAATATTTCTCTGTGCTCATTCGTACCAGTCCGTCGTTGAATAGAAATATCCGAAGTGGATCACATGAAGTGATGAGAACATACACCCTCAGATCAAACTTATACCCCTCCAAGAGGAATGGTTTATCCAAATACTCTTGCACTATGGTGAGTTCAGTGGGTGGGATGCGCTCTCCATTCCGATAGAGGGAGATCCTGAAATGAGAAAAGGGTGAGGGGATTTCCAAGTTGTTATAATTAAAACACTTTGGCCACAAAACAAGCACATGTATGCAAAGAGACATATGCAAAGAGTATGCATATCGTAATGAGTGTGACATAGTTCCATGTCAAAGCTACGCCGACTTCACATGAGGAGTTGCATTGAGCCAACTTTTCTCTGATGACTTACACAAAGTTTAATTTTTTGGGCTTTTGTGTTTGTTCCTCAATGACATTGAGCTTTAATGGCCGACACTAAAATCACTGGCCCCAATGGCTACGTGGAAATTTACGCCCTGTTAAGTATCCTACCCATTGCCCATGGAGCCATTCGATGGCTTGACGATAAACGTCCGATGTTTCTTGCGTTTCTTGAGATCCAAAAAGTAATTCTGGAAGGTGTTGTACTCAGATGGGAAGATCCAAGTCTTTGGAACGAAGTTGTACTCCTCAGGATGGGCCCGGACCATTCTAATGAAACAATCAAACAAATATTTTATAAAGCTCGTGGCCTGTTTTACTAACATTTAGCCTTCATATTAACTCTAATAATAACTCTTATATAGCGCATTTCACAATAACTGTATCAATGCGCTTTACATTAGTGCCCTGGTCATAGGGCCAATAACATCCCTTTCAATGTTTCTCAGCTCCCTTGGGAGTATACTACATGAATAAACCGTGTTTCCTCAAAAAGATCAACTTTTTCTGACCATTAGTGTGGACAGACACATAATGTGTAACAAATCAAGCTATTTTGGGTATCAGCAAACAGTGCAGTTGCACTTAACCGAGTTCAACTTGTCACCATGATTGACTATCATAGTGTCTCACCACAAAGGGATTTTTGGATAAAAATTCATACAATCAATCATGGATTGAGGGTTTTCGTGGACTTTGGACTTGGAGCATTGACGTGGGAATATTAGTCTAACATAAATGTCATGTTCATAAAAACCCTGTGTAAACATGCTTCAGAATATCATTAAGACTAAATTTCACCAATAAAGCTCTTCAGGTTTCCCTGTTCAAATTTCTACAGAATACTGAATGGGAGGCCTTTAACTATTACACCATTTAACAACATGTGAGCTACTTAAGGCTGCAAACATCAAGTCCTAGTTTCATAGCTGCTTTTAAAGCAAAAGATTTTGCTTATTAAAATTGTCTGCTAAGCAGATATGAGCAGGATATCAAATTTCACCGCGGAGTGAGTTCTGAATTTGTCTCCAACTTACTTTGACATATTCCTTGCAAGAGAATCTTTCCTGCATATTTCACCCATACCAGGAAAGTGGTTGACCCTCTGGTACGATTTGAGTTCGGAAATTTTCTCTGATGGGGGCGCTGTGTCACTCCAGTACAAAAAGCTGAAACAAACAAAATTAAATTTATGAGAAGAAATAAAACATCATAAAAATGAATTATTACTGCAACCCAACCAGGGAATTTCATCTTTGAGTTGAGGGGACACTTCCAAAAGGTACCAGGCCTGATACTTCACGGAGGCAACAGAGGCGATTGCCTCCGTTGCCCCTTGCCATTGCCTTGGTGCCCTTGAAATGCTCCAGTAGTAATTTACAATTTCATCATAGGGTGCCCTTTGCCAATGAGAAAATGCCTTGGTGCCCTTGCCCGTTCAAAAACGAAGCATACAGGCCTTATGTACAATGTATTTTCATTTTGAATATTCTCATGTCTATGGGAAACTTTTGAAGGGGCATCAAGGCAAAGACCAGGGCAACATGACATGGTCTCTGTAAAGGGCCTTTTTATGAGGGAAAACAAAAAATTCCTATAGAAACTTTACAAACGATACCATGGCAAAAGCATTTTCCACAGTGCAACATGACATGGTCTCTGTAAAGGGCCTTTTTATGAGGGAAAACAAAAAATTCCTATAGAAACTTTACAAACGATACCATGGCAAAAGCATTTTCCACAGTGCACCAACGGCAATTGGCTTGTGAACTATGGATTATTTGCGAAAAATTATTATAAATTATTAATCTTACCAGTTTGGATCATCTTCCTTTGTTGAATGTACTCCATATTTCTGAGCAACCATACGTACTAAAAATAGAAAACAAAAAACGATAAGACAGTAACATTAAAATAATTATTTTAACTAAAACAGAAAAACTGTGCAGGAAGACTGCTATGGCAGGGCTGTGGTAACATGTGTAATTAATAAGGATGAAAGTGTTCATTGATCAGTCAGGCAGGATCGATTCCAAATTTACAAAATATACTCTGCAGTCTACAGTGTCGAAGCCGTGAGGCCATGAAATGGAAACCGGCGCAGTAAGCACAAAAATGGCCATTAACGGCACTGGACACTATTAGTAACTACTCAAAGTAATTGTAAGCATAAAAACTTACTTGGTAACGAGCAATGGAGAGCTGTACATTGTGAGAAACGGCTCCCTCTGAAGTAACGTAGTTTTTGAGAAAGAAGTAATTTCTCAGTTAAATGTTTGAATTGATTTCGACACCTCACGCGTGAGGTCTCAAAATCAAACATGAAAGCAAACTACTTCATGTGACAAGGGTGTTTTTCCTCCTATTGTTATCTCGCAATTTCAACAACCAATTAAGTTTAAATTTTCACAGGTTTGTTTTGTACATGTTAAAATACACCAAGTGAGAAGGCTGGCCTTTGACAATTACCAAAGGTGTCCAGTGCCTTTAAGCATTGCTATAAAATTGAGCACTGTAGATAAAACACTACACGGTGGCATGGTTGGCGTGTGCGTAAAGCGCTCGCCTCTCACCAAGGTGACCCCGGTTCGATTCCCGGTCGGGGCCATATGTGAGTTGAGTTGTGCGTTGGTTCTCTGCTGTGCCACAAGGGTTTTCCAGACTATCCGGTTTTCCTCCCTCAGGAAAAAATCAAACACTTTCGATCTTGGCTGTGCTCCGTGGTCATAATGCGTTGATGTGGCTGGCAGCTGAATGCGCCCTTGCATGCCTGCTTCTCGAACATGTTGTAGCCGCATCCTTCGCAATTCAGCTCTTAGCTGCGAGTAAGGACGATTAGCCCCCCCCCCCCAAATTATTATTATTATTACAAAAAACTAGCCATTATAAAAGGTGACTCACCAACTTCATATTTTGTTGGCAAGACATTGATTCCTACAGGTGTTCTTTTCTTCTTCTTCTTGGGTTGAACCAACGTCTTAAGTCTCTCCTCATCCTCCTCCTGTCCACCTCCATCTGATGATGCCTTCTTGGCAGATGAGGAGCCACTCATTTTCCTTCAGAAAAAAACAACACAGTAAAAAGGTTTTGTAACTAGACACTCTCAAAGTATTTTTTTTGTTAGCATAAAAACTTACTTGGTAACAAGCAACGATGTCTTTTTGAAGTACGGTGCCGTGGACACAAAAGTTTGGGTATATTTTATACCAAATATACAATCTTGTCAATAATTTAGTTGAAATTCCTCTTCACGATTTTCCACAACATTCCACTCGACCCTCCAGAAAACACAATCTTCAATTCCATCAAATTCGGCATTCAACCAAAATCTACGACAGCAGTTTTTTTTCCGGCCATCATCAAGGACTGGAATGCCTTACTCAACTCATTAGATATCTTCAAAGACACTCCCACTGAGCACTTCAAAAATTAAGCCATCCCATCCACACAATGCGCAAAGCTGGTGTGATGTGTCTATAGAATTTTGTTTTGCCGGCTCAACTTTACAGATACAGATACCCAAACCAAATAGTCTCATAGTGCTGTGTCCACCATACACGTGTCTCAAAATGGCTTATGGAGAGCTGAGAGGTGTTAGCGCAATTGATACCTCACCATGCAATGCCTCAAATCCCATGTTTTATAAACACATTAAATAAACAAATGAATAAATAGGACACCAAATCAAACTCACCTTTTTTAAAGCTTCCCCTGTTGTAGTAATATCCAAACACAGAGCTGTGAGTTCAGAACTGGCGTAGTACCCATATTCACTAGATACCAGAGTTATAAGGTTCCATTCACAAATACCTTAAATCTAGGTCCCTTTTCACTGTTCACTGTGACTGATCACTATCGACCCATCGGAATTTCTGCTCATTCAAAAAAATAATTCCATGTTTTGGCATCTGTACAGTCGTTGCTCTAGTCAATAGCAGTTAGTTCTCTTGATTGGCCAATTTATCGCTTAGCAACCCTTTAACTACTCAGTGGTTTCCAGGGATGGCTGTAGACTTAAGCTGCACAGTGAGTGCTTTGGCGGAAGGTCGGTAAATCGTGAGGGTTTATTATCACTGTAAATATACTTTATAGCCGTAGGAGAATGGCAGCGCAAACGGTTTTCTGTGGAGCATCCGTCGAAGAGGTAGCTAAATGTTTTCTGCTCACTGTTTGGCTGGGTTGGATCTTGAGCCTTTTATATCCATGGTCTGGCAATAACGATCTATCCACAGTATGTCATCATGGCCCTGCAACATGAATAAGTCAATGAAAAAAAAATTGGCGTAAAACATCAACCTGAACAAAAAATTATTGCAATTGCTTCAAAAGCGTAATAAATACTTGGTGTGGCTATATTGACTTTAAAGCACCAAATGCGAAGCATTTCTTGTGATAAATAGTTCACATTAAAGCCTTTGGACCCTTTCGGTACAGAAAAAAAATTGTGAAGATCACAGATTCACATACAGGTCTAATAATGACGATAGTTGAAAACGTCCCTTGTAATATTTCTGTCTGAAATGTAATATTTGATGAGAAATAAATAATTTAACTTCCCAATTGGAGTTTATCTTTTGTTTAACAAAATTACAAACTATATAAACGCCAAAGAATATTTAGTTTCGAACAAATAATCTTAAAACATTTCCGCTACAAAATACAACAAGCAACCAACTGATTTTACTTGATATTTGAAAATAAGATTAGATAATTAAAACTATATTACTGTTGGGCGGTATATTTATTGTTTACTTGGAAGTTGGTTGGAAAAACAAACAATTTTTTAAAATACAAAATTTTAAATAATGCTTTTTAAAACACATAGCAAATTGAAGTGGTCGTTATGACTACAAAAACTGGTGACTACAAAAATGCAATCAAAACTTAAAACAATTTGTAAAGATTCCCAGTTACTGGGCGACTGGGTCTACCTCTCTCATCTCACACAGACACAGGTCAGAGCAGAGCAGAGTCAATGTTAATTGTTATGTTCCTGCCTTATCTTACTGTCAAAGTGTCAACAATAACATTTGACTTTGTTTTTTGGGGGTGAGATCGTGATATGAATACTAGTACGACTATAGTATCAGACTATGAGTATTGAGTAAATTTTGTAATCCTGCACAACGTGACTACCTCCATGTTTGTAAAGACTACAACAAATCTGAGTCCTGCCCCAATCTTCAAAATAGTACCCAACAAAACGCAACAGCACACAAAATAATATAAAAACTTGTAAAGCATGTAAAGCAAACTTACTCAACTGTCAACAAATCAAGTTTATTTTTTTATGACGATCTAGAAAAGCTAAGTTCCCAGCAGGAAGTTTGTCCCTCACACAATTTTCAGTCAACTTCCCGATCCATAGATAATCAACAGTCACGCCAACAGGGGAAAAAAGAGACGACATTGGAATGTAAATACACGAACAATGGCTGATAATTCCCTTCCGCTTCGGAGCACAAACTCAAAACCCGGTTGATCAAGCACCGGTAAAAAATATATATCACGTGACTTCCCCATAGCTACAAAACAGGTGATTTTCGGTTTATAGTTACTAGACTGGTGCCTTACTTTTCAAGGGTAGCGTATACACCACCGTGGCAAGAAGGTAGGGCACCGACCCTGTCTGACGTGCGCTATCGATTTGTGGTTTGTGGAACTCATTTGTTCAGGGTCACATCTATTTCCAAACACTTCAATATTGACATAATTTTAACAACAGTTGAACAATAGTGTATTGCAAACTTAAAGGCAATAGCTAGGGTATTTCTAGTAGGCTTGAGCACAGCCAAATTTGAACATTATTTTGATGTTTTTTGTTAGAATAACAGCTTTTTTTGTTGGTGTCGTCTTTAAAAACAAATTCTATGGATAGTATAGTCCTTCGATGATGAGTGACTAGGTTATAAAAATAATTCCGTAAAATGTTTTTAACTCACAAACAGTCGCAAACATCTTCAGCTGCAGGCTTGCTGATTAATATTACCCCCCCCCCCCCCCCCCCCCCCCGTCCCCTTCCTGGGGCCGGCCTTGAGCTTTAAAAGGGTCCCAGCGCAGCCCCATCAATCTTCAACAAACCATTAGGTTGTTTAGAAAGTCATGTTAGTATTAAAAATTAAAATAGTTGCTTCATGTAGGTAGCAATAGAGTCAGTTATTTGAAAGTTGAAAAAAACCTAAAAATCAATTCTGAACCTAGGGCGAAAAGGAATAGCGCCCTCTATCTGTCATCGATCTTGCTTGCGTTTCGATTTATTATTTTTGTGTCCACCGCAAAGTTGAGAGAGCGCCCTCTGTTGGCCTACACTCTCCAAAAAAAGAGAGATAAGTCTCACCTCGAACTTAGCGACGGAAAGAAGAACTCAATAAAAGGCCCCCTCCCCAAGCCCCATCTATGGAAACTGATCACAAATCTAAGCTTTGTGACTATTTCAATCATTTAATGTTGAATCAAGTTAACGACCAATCAATAGATTAAAGAAAGTAGCCTATACCAGAACAGAACCGATTTTTAATCTTGTTGTTCTATTATCCTTTATTTTCTTATTACTTATTTGCTAAACAAGTGGTAACTGTTGGCATTGAACAGGGAATTTTGTTAAATTTAAACAATTAATTCGAATGGAAACATCGCTTTGAGTCGTTTTTGTTTCTTTTAACTTTATATTTGTCATTTCTTTTAACAAACACATCACACGTACACAAACAACCTGTAAAATTTCATACAGTGCCCAAGTTTATAGAGCCGGTTTAAGCTAAAAAAAAAACAGACTTAAACAAAGTTATGCTTAGCAGAAGAGTAATCAGCCATGCTGCGAATAGGCCTACCACTTTTGTGACTGTCATCCTGCTAATTTTTGAAGTGTTAAGCAATAGTTTCTACCATAAGAAATTGGACCCCGGTATCAAAGTGTGTGGAATTGTGTGTTTTGAAGTTACAGCAATCAATGAGCTAGGCCTATTTGTCACTATGAAATATCATTATTGTTATAATTGCATCTCTGGTAACTTTTATTTAGTTCCACACTTATTTTCGATCATCAAATAACTTTCGACAAACTAAAATTGATTTTTTGGTAACGAACTGAATTTACTTGTTCCACCGCAAATTTTATTATGTTCGATTACTTGAAAAGGTTATAATAAAACGCAACAAAGTATCAGAAACTTTTTCCATGGGCCCGCCCCTTATTTTTTTACCCCTGTCCAGCCAGCCAGCCACCGACGTGAAAAGTGTGCACCACAAAAACACCAAGAAAACATTACCTGGTACTCGGCACACTAGCTTGACATTAAGTCTAAATAAACGGTCACCAACACACACTCACGGACGACAGGTAGTTTGAAGATATTTTGGGCACTGGTACCAAAAGTCGCCGTGTGTGTAAAGTATGGAGGCTGGCGGTAGACAGTGGTGTTTCTTTTAAGAGAAAAACAACAACATTACCGTGACTTTATTTTAAACTTTGGATTCGTTTATGGTACCCGGGATGGAACACATACTGTGAATATCTGGTGACGACGAAGGGAGGTAAGTTTTGGTTGTCAAAAGTTTTCTTGACTGGACGTTCGTGTGGTGGTCGTCCGTTGTGTGGGTCGTAGTTTACCTTGGAAACTCTATTGCATTGGGATTTGCCGTGTAACGTGTAGTTGTAATGACATGTATTCTTATCTTTGAGTACAGTGTATGGAGTGCCAGACCAATAACATTTTTTAGATGGTGTTTTTAATGCTGTAGGCCTACTACTACATATATGACCATGGGAGTTGTTATGAAAACTGTAGGCCTATAACTTAAAACTACGTAGGCCTATTTGTGGCAAAGTTTGCCAGGCAGAGCAGAGTTAATAGGCCTTTGAATATGCCAAAAATTTATCACTAGCAGACACTTGACAAAAAGTTTCGGAAAAGTTTCCGTATGGCGCCACCACTTTTTCATTCGATATGAAATAATATAGTATCTTATTTACCTCAATGAGAAATCCCTTTTTGTAAAAATGAGTGAAAAAGTGGTGGCGCCGTACGGAAATTTATCCAAAGTTTCTGGCAATGAATTTCATAATTAAGTTACTGGTGGACCTTGTGATGCACCTTGGCAGTGGCATTGACAATTGTGTGTCCTTCTCTTCAGCGGTGACTCATCCAATTTACTTACTTACTTACTTTCTTACTTACGATTGATGGAAGCATTTATAGGCTTACGCTTTTGAGACCATATCCTATCATATTTTTCTTCCAGTAGCCATCAAGCTCTATCTTAAACTTGGACACTGCTGTGGTAGATTGTTCCAATCCCATTCTATATATGTGATTTTTTTGGGAGAAGAAGTTTTGACTGCACCCAATGTTCTTGCTTAATGGAATGGCCCCTTGTACTGGTATTTCTGTCTGTCTTGAAGAATTTCATGCTGTCAACTTTTATAGCCCCATGACCACCTTGAAGGTTTCTATAAATTTGTATTGTCCTCAGAATATGACCAATGCATACACCAAGGGTAAACTGCATTGTAAAATGTAACATCAAGACAAGAACCTTTTCCGTTGTGTAATCAAATTCTCAATTCTCTGACTGTGTTGTTGGAGACTAGATCGGAGGGTATAATTGCAGAAACGTTAACTGTCATCTTTTTTTCCCAGGCATTTTATCAATCAGTTTGTACAGTCTGTGCACACGTTTCTTTTAAGACATCCCATGCTCCATTGTGGAACAGCCTGCATTGCAATGGAAAATATTGAGGGCACACTTGTATCATGTGACTGCTAGTGGTAGGCCTATTTTTGAACAAGTTTGCTTTCCTTATTTGGAATGGTGTACCAAATTGTTACATTCTTGAGGTTCAAGTCAAGGAGACATGCGCACGCCATTCTGTATGCGGGTTGAATAAGACACACACGTTGGAGATGTGTTTATTGAACGCTACGCGATGCTGTTTTTTCAACTTACTAAATGGCTGCACAAACACACGCTAAGCAATGCCCGTTTGTTCAACTTAGAAAATGGCCGACTGCGTGCATGCCGGGTCGTGTACATATGCCAGTGCACCCTCTAGTTCTTATAAAAAACTCTATGGCAATTACAGGGTTCCCACGGTTGATAGAGGAACCGACTATAAGAACACGTATACCATGGTCTCTTGTCATCCAGGGGTCAGTTTCACAAAGAGGACTAGTCCTAGAAGACATTAAAAACGCATGGCAAGTCCTAAGTTAGGACGAGTACATGTAACTCGTCCTAACTGGAGATAAGACTAGTCTTACTCTTTGTGAAATCCACCCCTGAGCAATTAAATCTCGAACATCAGACCCAAGAACTATGAAAAAATAAAATAATGATTTCCCTTGAGGGTGGGATCAGGCGAAGAGTTTCAACAAAACCAAATGTTCATGCACGAAATGGCTGTTAATGGTTGGAGAAAAGATAAAGTGTGATGTGTGGTGTAGCGTTAAATAAGATTATCATTACGCCTTTCATTAAAAGGAGTTCATGAGCAGAATTTAACCCCTGTCGGTGAAAATTTGTAAAATGTGCAAAGCTGTTATTTTTGTAAGGGATTTGTACTTTTATACAATTTTTTAGTCAGATCGGTTGAGTTTCTTTTTCTAGCATGCAAGCTTTCTAAAGCGGAATATTGCGTGTCTCAAAGCGGCGAGTTATTAAGAAAGTTTTCCAACCATGATGTAAAGGGGGAGTTTTTAAACTCCACCCCTTCGACTTAACGGATGGTTCGCTAGGCGCGCTCACTTTCATGCAGCAGTGACTGTGAAGTTTTGAACAAAACCTGTTTATATCAAACTAATTATTCGTTCCTTGGCTGAAGAAGTCATCTGTGACTGCCAAGTCCAGGATCAGTGGTCATGCCAGACAAAAGACACAGTCTCAATTGTTGGGGCATACAAATTAATTTATAGAAAAAAACTGTGGAATAAGCTTAATGGTAAAACGAAAGTATTTGAAACAACTTTTCATTTAAAATAGGTCTGAATGCTTACCCGTAAAAGTTTTTCCCCTGGTTTCAATAAAACCAACACCTGCTTAAAAATATTGAAAACAAGAAACGGATGTAAAAACCTAAACTTTTTCTGCGCAGTAGCGAAAATAAGTTTATAGAAAAGAGTCGTTGAAAGCAGAGATGGTAAAATGAAAGTAATCAATGACAACATCAATTTGTTACATCAATTTGAACTGAAATGCTACCCTTGAAAAGTTTTATCCCAGTTTCAAGAAAACTAACACCTGCCTCAAAAACAAAACACACAAAACACCGAAAGAAAACCCCCAACTTTTCCTGCGCAATAGTGAAAATAAATTAAAAGAAAAGAGTCGTTGAAAAGCTGAGGTGGTAAAAAGAAAGTAATCATTGGAAATAGCGATTTATTTAACAGAAAAGTTTTATCCCATGAACCGAGGTTTCAAGAAAACCAACCCCTGCCTAAAAAAACCCTCAAAAGACCGTAAGAAAGACCCAAACTTTTCCAGCGCAGAAGTTGCCAAGCATATTATTACATTAGAATGATCAGAAATAATTAGCTCAGATGTCACTCTTGCTGTGTCAGTGTAGATCAAAAGGCCTTTCAAACAGCTTTTATTCCACTTACTGCATGTTTTCCTCAATCCTACAATCTAGACTAGTCTGATTGTTGCCGGGGTGAACGTGCATTTAAGGAATAAAGAAACCCATAGACAAGTTGGGGAAGTTTATAGACACGAAAACAGAGTGTGTACGTCACAGACCATTTTCAATATTGGTGCCTCTGTTATAAATACACCAAATTGTTGAGTCCAGGGAAAAGTTTTAAAAGCCCACAGGCTTTTGGGCGGGAAAGCACAAGTAAAGCATGCCACATGCCAATACACTATGACAAAATAAGAGTGAATTCAAAGCCGAGGTCAATGTCATTAGGTGTGACCAAACTAACTGGAGACACCTAACTGTAGGTATACTTTTAAAGGGATTGTACAAAGAGATTATACAATGTATTGTAGTGCCTATGACATCAAGCATTTTCTTTGGAGGAACTAACTACCTTTACAAAACATGTTGACAGGGTTGTGGAAGCTGATCAAGCACGAAAACTTACTTTTAAGGAAACCGGTTACCAGTGGTTTGGACTTGTTCCCTTCAACGTTTTGCTTTGGTTTCGTTTAGCTTTGGTTTCGTTTTGCAGGCCATTATTTTGTAGCTTATGGTAGCGCTTGACGAAGGCGTGAGACCTCCATGACAAGTTTTCACTTTTTAAGTGATTGATAGACAATTTTTTTATTTTTGAGAGAAATATCATGTAGGCCTACCTGTACAAGTTTTTACTGCATTAATGTAAAGTTTGCTAGGGTTTGTTTTTGCACAAAGGTGAAATTTCTGCGTTTCATGCAAAGTGGTCTCAAATACCTACATCAAGCTAGGCTGATAGGTGGCGTGTCGTGTCCAAACAGTCAAGCACAGTGGACTCAAGCTCCTGGTGTAATCTGATTTACAGCAGAGTGTGGGTTCGAGTCCCTGTCTTGACACATGGGTCCTTTGCAAGACACTTCACTATTATTGTTTCGTCCTTGGAATGGGTAGATATTAGTAACCAATATTATGATTTTTATTGTTACGGAAGTAGTAAAAAGTGAACGTGAACATTAGAAAATGTTGTTGTAAAAATCTCACGTTTTAAGCAAACGTGCAGTTCCCATTTTTAACGTCAAGTACGAATGTGCAGACGTCATATGTCATGAAATAAGCCCAAAGTGGTGACGTCACCTAGAAACAACAAAATTTTCTGATGTTCACGTTCTTGCTTGTGTTTGGTGCAAATAAACCTCCCGAATCTTATCTTACTAGGCTCTAGCAGGGTTGGTAAAGGGTAAATTTCTCTCCACACTGTAACTGCACCTTTAAACGACAGATGTACTATATTACTTGGCAGGTTCCATACTGTTGTCATTGGATACAGAGCTAAGCAGCATGCAGTTGACATGAATAGCTTCCTGCTTGCATACCAATCCTTCATCCAAGCTAATTCTATTCTTGTCTTGGGCAGGGTGAGGCAGGAATCAGATCTGATGTGTGCACTTGCGCTTGAAAAGAACCAAAATTAAGTTGGGGTTTAGTTACAATTTTATGCATGCCCTTCTTGTGTTTCTATATAAAAAAATCACTTACAGTGAAAACAAAACAATTTTTAATAAAAAACATTCCTGGTTGAGGAAATCTTTTAGAATACAGTGATCCTGGTGCATTCAAATGTTTCACACTCATCAGGAAGTCCAGGGAATGATTTCGTCAAGCCAATTTTGCTAAGCAAAGTATAGTGACTATGTTTTTGTGCATACTGGATGCGTACAATGAGGCAGCCCGTGGTGAGTTTTAAGTAGCAAAGTTCTGATTTTGCAACACTAGATTGTTTATCAGTCAGGTCCGACTTGCACTTGAGTTACATAGCCACTTTTGCCGCTGGTATTGGCTTGGTGCCCCTTCAAACTTTTCCCTTAGACTATAAGATTTACTGGTGGAAGTTCCCTTTGCAAAATGAAAATGGCTTTGCCCTCTCAATGAGGAAATTCCTTGCAAGCATCATTGCAATCACTGTATCTGCGGTAAAAAAGGAACTCTACAATGAGGCCTTCTGTATTGTGGATACATAGTGAACAGTTGACATGAAAAATATGTTGATTTTAAATTCAAACTGAGAATAAATATTTGAAACATTTGTAATTTTACAATTTAGCCTACATTGTGAATGATAGATTTGTCGGACTTCTGATGTTTGTTTTAATGAGAAACTTATCTGTTAAAAGATAATATTAATCAAATTTAAGCAAATTTATCAAAGGCGCTCCTCTATGCCAAGCCGTTGATAATGACATTTATTAAACTACACGTATGTTACTCAATTCAATTTATCACATTGCTCGGCAACTTGTAATAATCTCTTAGCGGAACCCTTTGTTGCTATTTCTGATTGCATATGTTGTAAACAAACACGGATACAAAATACAAACAAACACTGGAGATGGCATTATCTGTCTGTTTTGAATCACCATTTCAGCATCTGTTCCCTCGGTGCGGGAAATCTGAACGCGGATCTTTCTTGTTGTTCATACCTGACCCACCAGATAAACCATGATTACCCCTAATTTATACTCCAAAGTTAAAGGCGCTGGACACTATTTGTATTTACTCAAAATAATTATAGCATACAAACTTACTTGGTACAAACCCAGACCTGTATGCTTCATTTCTGAAAGGGCAAGGGCACCAAGGCATTTTCTCCTCAGTAAAAGGCACCCTATGAGGAAACTGTAAATTTCTTCTGGAGCATCAAGGGCACCAAGGCAATAACCAGGGGGCATGGAGTCAATCGCATTCATTGCCTCTGAGAATTATCTGGGGTGACTACCTATGGAGAGCTGTTGGTAGTATAAAATATTGTGAGAAACGGCTCCCTCTGAAATGCTTCAGGCCTGTTCGTCTTTTAATATTTGTTTAGTGAAAGCACACAAATTTGTCCAACTAGGGTTTTTTTTTTTTCATTATTTTCTTGCAACTTCGATCACCAATTGAGTCCAAATTTTCTCAGATTTTTTATATTATGCATGTTGGGATACACCAAGTTAGAACTGGTGGTCTTTGACAATTACCAAAGGTGTTCAGTGCCTTTAATGTCTGGGCACGCACCTGTGACACTGATCGTGTCAAAAGTCAATGCTCGCGCCCGATTCCCGCACTCAGAACAAAGTTCCAAACAAACCAATAATCAGTATGATTTATCATACATTGAGTGGCTTAATTCATGTGTGAGCGTCCTGTATCCGTGATGTAAGTGCCATTTATGTGGACCTTTGGAACCATTCTGTAGTGAAGAAAGCACCGGCGGAAAATTAAAAGACCCTTTAAGCAAATATTATTGGGTTTCAAAGGGTTTACTTATTGCTTGGACGAGGAAAACTACTGAAGGGTCAGGGAGCATGTTTTCAGAATTAGAGTTGTTGTTTTCAATATAAGTTTTTCCCCCGGATTTTGTGACCCGTAAATTTGAGCCACCAATGAGGGCGGGTCACTAGAAATGGGAATATATCTTTGAAGCAGTACGTTTGAGAACAGTAAGTGTCATTGATTCAAGCTGAAGAAACCACACTTTGGTAAACATGACCGTCACTTTACCCTTACGATTCTTGGGAATAGGTCTACCACAAAAAGAATAAAGAACAGTCTCGCTTACATCTCTTGGTATTCCTTTCTTCGCACTACTCTTTCTAAGCTATCGATCGAGAATCAACTTTCTTGAGTGAAATGTTTTTGTATGTTTAATTAGTGAGTAATTGCTTTGAACTTTAGAGCCATTTTGTGGGATATAGTATTTAGAGGATTGAGACTTAATTGTCTTAGCGTTCTTTCGCTGTTGACAAACTTCCAGATCCCCAAACCACGCCATACTTGCTGGCAGGATTGCGGCTAACAAAATTGCCCTATATCGGTAGAACAGTTGCAATGTGTGTAGCATTGAGCAATACATGTAGGGCAGGCCTGATACTTCACAGAGTCACCAAAGGCGATTGCCTACATGCCCCGTGGTCATTGCCTTGGTGCCCTTGAAATGCTACAATAGAAATTTACAATTTTCTCATTGGGTGCCCTACAGGAAAAATGCCATGGTGCCCTTGCCCTTTCAGAATCCAAAGCAATAGGTCTAGTAGGGTCTATGCTATCAGTAATAGCATATATTACCATACATGTTTTACCAACTCACAAGAACATCTTGAACCAAGACTAGTGCTGCCCCTGATCGATTTCCGTGCGGTACAATGCAATCGTAGGAGACTACACCAGTTTGTAGACTGAGTCATTGTTTGCCAATGTTGTGTATTGACTAAGATAATAATGACCAACTACAAGAATTCCATCTATTACATAACTTACCCCTAATCAAGGGCAAAGCCTTTGTGTCATTCCTTGTTCTGTGGTAGACTGGTTATCGGATAACCTTGGGTTTGTTTTAGTGTTTCCCTGAAAAGGTGACTAAGGACTACATGTATTTCAGGATTGCTTCATACTTTCCGGCCTACACAACAGGTTACCTTGTTTTTCTGTCAAGTTACTTGGAAAAGTAAACATATTAAAGCGCTAGTTGTTGTAAATTCTCTCACCAAAAATGTTGTTCCCACCTTGAATGTAAAAAGTGAGGGTTGCCTTCATCCAACCATGGAGCTATACTCTATGATCCAACCATGATCCCACATGTCCAGCGACACTTTGAATACATTTGTAGGTTACTCTTTTTGTTGTTTGTTCTGTCAAGTTACCTGGAAAAGTAAACATTAAGGCAGCGCTGGCAGTAAATTTTCTTACCAACAATTTTGTTCCGGCCTTGAATTTAAAGGCACTGGATATTTGAAATTAGATAAAAATAAAATTGTTAGCATAAAAACCGATTTTGTAACAAGCAATGGAGAGCTGTTGATAGTATAAAACACTGTGAGAAACGGCTTCATCTGGAGTAACAACTAATATAGTTTTTAAGAAAGAGGTAATTTCTCACTCAAATATTAAAAGACTTTAGGTCTGAAGCCTTTTTTAGGCATCTGAAAGCACACAAATTTGTGCAACAAGGGTGTTTATTTTCTTTCATTATTCTTTCTCTTACAAATTTTCACATAAATTTGATATTTTATGCATTGTTAGGATCATACACCAAGTGAGAATACTGGTCTTTGACAATTCCAAAGGTGTCCAGTGCCTTTAAATAGTTGTGTTGCGAGAAAACATCGAGGTCTTGTAAACTGTGGTGTCTTCATCATGCAGACACTGAAAATGAACTCAGGTAAACTGTTGTTTATTCCATTAACCTGAATTCCCAGTATGGTATCACAGTCTTTGTTGTTAAAAGGTTAAAAATGATGGAACAGGGATCCTGTTTTGGGGGGGATCTTTTGGGAAAGTTGTCTAGGTTTGTTTTTAAGTGAATGCTCTGTTTTTTAAGTACACTTACTTGCACGAAGATTAAGAGGAAAAAACTGTGTGTTTTCTTAAAAATTTGGCATGCATGGAGCGTAGTTTATGTTGGAGTAATTTGTGTTTTTGGAACTATGGTTGGTAAAGTATGTTTGTTCTTCGTATTCAGAATTTGTTTTCAAACAAAACAGGAAATTCTTGGTCTCTCTATGGTAAACGTTTTTGTTGGGGCACCAAGGCAAATACCAGGGCAACAGAGGCTGTGGCCTTTGTGAAACTCCAGGCCTGATTAAAGTAAAAGAAAAAACAGTTTTTAAGATGATTCATTTTTGAAAGTTCTCGTTACAATACAATTTCCCGACGTCACTTTTTAGTGTGGTTTGTGTTTTGTTTGCTTATTATTTGTTTCCTGTGCATGCCTATGCCTTTACTTAAAAAGAAAAAAAACCTCCCCAGTTGTGAAAACTTTCTATCCCATCAAGTTGACCCATAACTAAATAGTTCACACAAGAGATTAATACCTGCTGCATATAACTGTGGCATAGTGAGCCATGCTTGACTCTAGTTTATAATGCCTTCAGGGCACCCTAGGCTGGTCCCATTGTTGCTAGACTTAGCGTCTTGTTCAACTCCCCCCCTTTTGTCCACAGTATGCCAGGCTGTTATTGAAACCTGTGGTTTTGGCAAGGCAGGATTAATGAAAGTGTTGTCATAGTGACTGTCAACAGCATTTGGCAGGCTGTCTGCTGAGCGTGTTAATAGCATTAGCTCCAGAGTTGAAGGATGGATGTTGCTCTTGGAATTAGGGGAAAAGAAAGTTCAAACTAATTCAATAGCAATGTCAATTTTTCCACATC
The DNA here is from genome assembly GCF_032118995.1 of Asterias amurensis. Lineage (NCBI taxonomy): Eukaryota > Metazoa > Echinodermata > Asteroidea > Forcipulatida > Asteriidae > Asterias > Asterias amurensis. Next base: position 2,016,994 of record NC_092660.1, read on the forward strand.
TTAAATCAATTTATCTCCTGAATTGTCTAGGTGCACTTTTTCAGTGTAAAGTAGATCAAAACAAATAAAACAAAACAACAACACAAATACACACACACACATCGTGATTTATCAGAATTTTTTCTGATTTAATTATTGTTTTGGGTGGACAGTTATTAAAAGAACATTACAGAATTAACGCGAAATTAGATTATTTATTTCTCATAAAATATGAAATTTGAGAGAGAAATATTTCAAGGGATGTTTTCTACTATCTTCATCATTAGATCGTGTAAGTTTTATGTAAACCTGTGATCTTCACGATTTTTGCTTCTTACCAACTCTGTAACGTTCCTTTAAAGACTGGAACATTACCACCAAAGACATCATATCCATCACTGACTATAATACCTTTAAAGGCAGTGGACACTATTGGTAATTACTCAAAATAATTTTTAGCATAAAAACTTACTTGGTAACGTGTAATGGGGAGAGGTTGATAGTATAAAACATTGTGAGAATCGGCTCCCTCTGAAGTAACGTAGTTTTCGAGAAAGAAGTAATTTTCCACGAATTTGATTTTGAGACCTCAGATTTAGAACTTGAGGTCTCGAAATCAAGCATTAGAAAGCACACAACTTCGTGTGACAGGGTGTTTTTTCTTTCATCATTATCTCGCAACTTCAATGACCGATTGAGCTGAAATTTTCACAGGTTTGTTATTTTATGCATGTTAAGATACAGCAAGTGAGAAGACTGGTCTTTGACAATCACCAATAGTGTCCATTGTCTTTAAAGGAGCCGTCACAACCCATCTCTAAAGCGACTTAAAACTACATCACAACAAAAGTGACAGAACGCTGATTAAAACTGTGTAGGACGAATCGCGTAGACCCTCACAAGTGATACAAATGTTCGAGAGAGCCCTCACGCCGTAAAAAATAGGGCGCATTTAGAAGGGTTAACATCTTGAGTAGATTACGCGCCAGTGCTGGCAGCCTGTATAGAAAACGAGAATGAAACATTAAGGACAATCAAGGTTGTGGATTCACCTAGCATGGAGAGGGGGATTAATTCCGCTTGGCTGCAGAAACGCTCTCAACAGAAGAAAAATACAAATGGTGTTTTTTTTTTCCTATGAGGCACTGTTCTGTTGTTTGAGACTTTGATACCAAGGTGCGGGATCACACCATACAAAATGCCTTGAACTTCTATGTAAGGCCAAGTAAAATAAATAACATGTTTGCTCGTACATTTTTGGGCGGTGCACTGATTTTTTTAAATATATTTTATTTATGAAAACAGTCTTCCCTTAATCCTTTGCTCCTCTTTTTGCTATAAATGGATACGTTTTTTTATATACTTGTTTATGTCTCTGACGAAGGTCCAGTTTGGATCGAAAGCTAAGGCCATCTACTCTACTTGTACTATTTAATATTGTATATATTATAAACAAAGCCTATAAATCAGTAAATCCACTCAAAAATAAAGTAAAAATGCAATATTGTGTATAAAACATTGCTACAAACTAGGGCTACCTGTTTCAGATAATTTGCAAATATAGCGCTCCATTATTTTCCAACCTTGGTTGGCAAGAACCCGGGCTGTGACATTGCTCTAGAAAGGTCTATAATGTAATGGCGGCCATCTTGGACATTGTGGTCATCGTGGATGAGAAGCCTTTGCGAATGTGGCTTGTCTGGGTTTTTTGTTTTTATTCTATCTTTGTGCAGTGTACATGTATATTGTGCTATTTTGTATCTGCCTGTTGTAACTTTTGATGTTTGTGGTGCTTTTTAGAATTTTTTTTGTGCAATGCAATTTCTTCTTTTTGGAGATCATTTAAGTTTTCTTATGTCTTATGTCTTCCTATGTGATGGTGTAGAGAAAGGGTGCAAATCTGTGATACAACATCACAAATAAATGAGTAGACTTGAAAGTAGTAAGTTTGTTTTGGGGGCAACACAAAGAGATAATTGGATTTGTTTGATTGAGATCGAGTTAAGTATTGCAAACTGCTTACCAGCTGAGTGGACCCTATGGTATATATATAAAAAAAAGCTAATGGCCTGACATTTTGAAGCTTGCCAATGCTAGTGAGTCTTTCTCAAAGGCTTTTTTAGATTTAGCCTTCGAGAAAGACCCTGCTAGGGTTGAAACATCAATCCACTAACTATGGTTGTGTTCGTTTAGCTTCCCTGGGTCGACCCCGGTCTGCCCCGGTACGTTCGAATAGCTTTGACGGGGCTCACCCGGGTCAGCCCCCAGTGCCCTGCTTGTGGAGTGGGTAACTTGGGGGTGATCCGATGTGCATGGCGTTACCACGAGAGGGCGAGTGTGATCGTTTGATTAGCTCTTGTCAGGGGCTCGCCCGAGTGAGCACTGCGGGGTCGACCAAGGGAAGCTAAACGAACGCACTCTATTTTGATTTGTTCGATTGTGAAGTTGCAGGCCCAATGTTACTGGGCTTGGGGCAGACAACTCAGTAGGTATTTCAAACCTTTCTTTCAATGGTTGGCTATAATTATGGAAAAGAAGGGCGATAAATTTATTAACGAAGGCGGCAAAATCAGGGATGGGATGTCTTTGTTTTTACTCCCCCCTTGTTTAAAGATCAAATTCTTAAAGAAATGAAGATATAATCATATAATTAATACTGCCCCAGATTGCAGAGTAGGGCTTTTAAAACCTAAGATAAATGTTAATATTGGGTTTCATGCTCGCAAGTTTTCAAGCCTGCATGCTTTGCCCTCAGAGTTCAGCGTCACTCATCCCTGCAAAATTAAATAGACAGTTAGAGATCCTAGTGTACACTCGCAATGGTCAATAAAAGAGGGGCATATATATCATGTACTGACCAATCAGGACACTTGTTATGTACTACACCACTGCCCTTGGATTTATAATTATATACAAAGTTTGTATCAAAAGTTCGATGACAGAAAGAGAATCAGTAAACTTTTCAATTGACGTCATAGGATGGTTTGGCGGTGTCAACTATCGCGAGAAAAAAAGGAAGCCAAAATACTTTCAATAGCATCAATATTCATATAATACAGAATTATTTACCTTGCCCAGGGCTTTTAAGGGGTCACTTAGTGGGTCTATTTTTCTCTTGCAATTCACAGGTTCAGGGTTGGCCTATTTACTTTTAAAAAGGATAATCGACTTCAGGAAACACAAAGTATATCAAGGTTTTTCTCCCTTTTCAGTCTGGTCTCCATTCGACCTGTGTGGGGACAAGTTGTACTGTAGGGTAAGGGGCTAAATCAATGATGCCATGTCTGTGTACGTTGTCGCATTGATCGCTGAACCTTTTGTAATGAGTAGAGTATGTCCCTCTTCAATTTCCTGCCTTTCCAAATTCAGACCTCTTGGATATATACTGGTACCGTGTCTCTTTTAATAGGTTTTTGATTTTTTTCCGGATGAGATTTGCTGTGTGGACAAGTCGACAAGATTACGGTAGCTAGACTGGAGAAGCTTGCCTGTCGTTTTCGCCTGATTGATTTGCGCTGCTCTCGGTTAAAAAAAGTGCACCAATTGATGCGGACAAAGTATTACACGTGTTTCCTGCTGATGTAGAAAGTTTGTGAAAGAGTTTACAGGCAGCGTTTGGAATCTCGCTGAAACTGCTCGATGGATGGCCGTTCATCCATGATTCTCTCATCGTTGGTTCTTGGATCAATGCGGTTTACTCAAGGAGTAGCGAGACTGAAGTTAACGAGAAGGCAGTATCTGGCGCTAGCGTGTACTGTACACAGTTAAAATGCATCTAAAGAGCACAGTCTTATAAAGCAGTTTCCCAAAGACCTTTGAGATTGGTCTGAGATTGTTAATTGGATAGATATTAAACTGAAGAACCCATAGATTTTGAGAAGTTTGGTAGGAATGATCAGAAATCCTCGGTAATTGACCATTGTTTACAGAGTTCTAAGTTTGTGCAAGTTTTCTGAAGAAAAAAGTTGGGTTGAACTGTAAAAAGCGTCCCCCGAAAAGGCTCCCAATGTTAACCCTAAGCTGTAAGCAACCCTAACCCATTATTATAACAAATACAAAAATAAAATAGAAAAAAAGTTGATGGTCTGACGTTTTAAACCTAGCAGTCTTTCTTGAAGGCTAAAGAGAAAGACTCTGCAAGGGTCGAAGCGTCAGGCCATCAACTATTTTTTTGCATCTATACCATAAGTCCTTTTTAATTGATAACAGTTTGCAGCAGCCAAATCTAGTTTTGATTTTAAAAAGGAAGAACGGTATGTTGATTTTTGATAAATTTCTTTTTTGTTATTCAGAGTAAAAGACTTCAAGATGAATGGCTCGTCACCTATGGATGGCTACAGCAGTGACGGCCAACTCAACAGTGGCGTCAACACGCCAGTTAATACCATGATGCTGAACAATCGTTCCATACCGCCCATCCGTGTGCTGAGCGGCACGCCTTGCCCGCCATCCAACGCCAACACCCCGGTGCCTACCAACCACACCAATGGTATTATTAAGCAAGAGGTCATCAGGAGCGAGGAGGGCGGGGTAGGCCAGGGGGTCCAGTTGCCCACACTGTCCAGTTACGGCCAGGCATTGACCAATGGAAAGACCCCTGAGAAATTGCTTGCCAATGGGATCGGTCACGACGGTATCAAATCGGAGCAGGAGTTTGCTGTTGGATTTCCTGCATCGGAGTATATGGCAACGGTGGAGTATTCCAAAAATAGAGGTATGTGGAATGACTTATCAAAAACCTGAAGGAGTTATAATGTGTTGTTAAACAGTGTGCACAATACAAGTGTAATTCACATGAGGGTTTTTGCACAATTTTCTTGTACTGTAACTCCGATGATCCAATAAGCTTAACAGGAGGGTATGCCTATACCTTTGGTAATTTCCAAATGAATCACTGTAAAATCTTACCTAAAAAGCACCTGCAGCTAACGATAATGTATAAGATTTTGAGAAGCAATTTTCTCCTGAGGCGTGTGGTTTTACAGAAAAAGATTCAAAAGATTTTCAATATGACAGTTGTGTATTTCAGATACAGCTTGTTTTTCCTACGTGGACATAACCGCTACAAATTTCCGCTGAAATCTCTAAAACGCTACTACCTTTTGAACTGTTAGCATGCTATAACGAGAACAACGCAAGTGCTAGAAAAATTCCTATCTTGGTTCCAGTTCTGTATGCTTAGGAAATGTAAACTCTTTTACAATCATGAAATACTTCTGAAATGTGTTTCTATTCAGTCCCTGGTTTCGAAGTCTCCTCTTAACAATTCTAATAATTTGCCTCGGGGCGAGAAGTTTACCCAAAATGCTGATTAATTATTCCTTGCTCTGTCTCCAACTGATCCCAGACACCATTAGCAGCTTTTCAGGATCGTTAAGTTTGTTTTAGGTTGACTAAAGGCGAAAGTGCCAAAAAGTTCTGTGCTTGTGCCTAGTGAAAGGGTGTAATGGCACATGACAGGCGGTGTCGGCTTTGATATTGTGACCCTCATAGAAAATGGATGACAGGGTTTTTGTTCAATGCAGTTCAGTCACAGATAACATAGTCTCCACTGGTGTTAGGGATAACAGGCTTTCTGACTAGAGTTGAATACCTTTGGTAATTGTTAAAGACCAGTAATCTCACTTGGTGTATCCCAACCATAAAATAATAAAAAATCTGTGGAAATTTTGACTCAATTGGTCCTGGAAGTTGCAAGAAAATAATGAAAGAAGAAAAAAAAACCTGTGTTGTATAAATTTGTGTGCTTTTAGATGCCTCAAAAGTCATAATAGGAACTATTTTCATCATAGAAAAAAATAAATAGAATTAGCTGTTGCAAACTGCTTACCAACCAAAAGGACCCATGCTAAATGCAAAAAAACAGTTAAAGGCCAGACTTTTTGACCCAAACAGAGTATTTCTCTAGGTCTGAAATCTTTTTATCTTCAGCTTAGCAGTTCCCACTCTTGACCAAGTTGACTTTTATTGTGGATTTATTTTTGTCAATGGTTGTTGGTTCCGCCCTCCTTTATTGTCTGTTTTAAAAGTATTAAAAACTACAAATTGGTGTGGTAAAAGTAAAGTGTGGATATTTATTTGAGTTAAAAAAAGAAAAAGGGTTTCTTTCGGACTTGCTGCAAGTCATACTCGATGTACTCTTTTTATCTTCTGCAGTTCTCACTATTTGACTTTCATTGTGGATTTGTTTTTAACAATGGTTGTTGATACCGCCCTCTTGTATTGTCCGTCTACAGTATTGAAGTGCCTACAAATTGGTTTGGTAAAAGTAAAGTGTGAAAGTAATTTGAGTTAAAAAAAAAAGTTTTTTCGGACCTGCTGGAAGTCATACTCGATGTACTCTTTTTATCTCCTGCAGTTCTCACTATTTGACTTTCATTGTGGATTTGTTTTTATCTATGGTTGTTGATACCGACCTCTTGTATTGTCCGTCTACAGTATTGAAGTGCCTACAAATTGGTTTGGTAAAAGTAAAGTGTGAAAGTAATTTGAGTTAAAAAAAAAAGTTTTTTCGGACCTGCTGGAAGTCATACTCGATGTACTCTTTTTATCTCCTGCAGTTCTCACTATTTGACTTTCATTGTGGATTTGTTTTTATCAATGGTTGTTGATTCCGCCCTCCTGTATTGTCCGTCTACAGTACTAAAGTGCCTACAAATTGGCATGATTTTAATGAATAGCAGGAGCCGTCCGCCTGGCTAGATATGTTTTCTCTTTGGAGGGTGATTACACTTTGACTTTATTCTCCAACTAACCTTGACTTCAGGTTTGTTTGAATATCTAGGGATTAGATGCGGCAGCCTCTTTGTTTGTGATTTTAAATGCAGAACGTGACCCCGTTTTTAGTACCTTTCATTGTGTTTTAATTTTCTGATTTTCTCTGTCGACAATTGAATGAAGAGTCATGGCTCTCTGCCTATAATTTGAGGGGTATTCTTTTTTAATGGACCCTTTGAAGTGATCTACCATGTCATTTTGGTTGCTAAGGGCAGTCAAGTTGGTTCAGTGATTTCTCGCCTGCCTTGTCACTTCTGGAGATTTCCTGTTCTTACCATGGTTCATACATTTTTTTAAATGAAACTTGCTTTCAGATTAAACTATTTGTCATAACCTCAGCAAATTATATTTGTAAGTTTTCTACCACCATTTTCTTTAAACCGTGTAAGTTTAATGTAAATCTGTGAACATTTGTGTTTTGTGTCGTACAAAAAGTACCCAAACCCTTTAAGACATGAGGTAAGGTTTCCTGTCCCACCCCATTTGAAGACCCGAGGCTTCAAGAGTACTAACTGTACTAAAAATGTAGAATGAACTGCGTAGTGCGTAGATTAAGAAAACGTGATGCTATGCCAGCAATGGGAGGGGTGAACACCTTAGCATTAAGGAGGGTAGACCAAAAAATGTGAGGATTTCCACCCTGTAACGGATACGCTGCACTGTCTGCACTTAAAGATTGGCGGTAATTGTCACATCGGTGAACCCCACAACAATAGCAGCTGTTGACCGAAATGGTTTATGACAAATATTTCAATCTGAAAGGAATTTTTATATTTTCAAAAATAATATATGAACAATGACAAGTACCTCTAACTCGAATTTGAGTACAAAGCCCTCTTGAGTACTTGTATTGTTGCTGCTCAAGACTGAGAATGAGCATAAGAAAGTTATAAAACTAATGTTTCTGAATGGTTCCTGTACACTTTCACATTTGAATTTAATTGTATTTGTGTAGATGATTTTGCCTATAAATCAGCATTATGTTTAGAAAAAAACAATCTATAAGCCTACTTTTAACACACACAAAAATTGGCTTCTTCCATTTTGAATGAATGACTCAAGAAAGTATGTTATCTACAAGCAAATATTTTTGGGGATACAGCGTCCGACGTCATTGTCTCATTGTTGGAAAGGGCTGACTTGCTGGTGGGGCAGAGGTGGTTTCTTGACCCACCGAGGCAATTGAGAGAGAGAGTCCCAACTGAGGCCCCTGGGACTTGCAAAGCACCTGGAGTGCGAAGTGTTGGTTTGCACCACGGGGGAACTGAGGAAGAAAAATGATAAGAAAAATATCAGGAAACGATCTACGAAATGTTTTTTTTTAAGTGACAAGAATTTATATGTACATGTTGCTGTTTTTCAGCACAATGGAGGCTGGAATTTAACTGATTTCTTTTGGTAAACTATAGTTTGATACTTAAAGACAGTGGACACTATTGGTAATTGTCACAGATTAGTCTTCACAGTTAATGTATCTCAACATATGCATAAAATAACAAATCTGTGAAAAATTTGAACTCAATTGGTCATCAAAGTTGTGAGATAATAATGAAACAAAAAACACCCTTGTCACACGAAGTTGTGTGCTTTCAGATGCTTGATTTCGAGACCTCAAATTCTAAACTTGAGGTCTCGAAATCAACTTCGTGGAAAATTACTTCTTTCTCAAAAACTACGTCACTTCAGAGGGAGCTGTTTCTCACAATGTTTTATACTATCAACCTCTCCCCATTACTCGTAATCAAGTAAGGTTTTATGATAATAGTTATTTTGAGTGATTACCAATGGTAGTGTCCATTGCCTTTAAAGTCGGGCTTCAAAACCACAGACGGCCTAATCAATAATGTGTGGACAATGTTACCAATGTTGTCACATCCTCTATGATCAAAAGTTATCTTTGCAGAAATAGTCCCCCTCACCTTTGCCTTGAAATCTAGCAGAAGTCTGCCCTAAATATTTGTTCGATAGACGGATGGAATTCGGATGTGATTAACAAGGTTAAAAATGATCCCAATTCCAAACTTCTGCCTTATGACCCTCAGGAATGTGAACAACGATCAGAAGAAAAAATATGCATGAGTTGCAATCAACTGTTTGACCAGTTATTTTCAGAAGTCACACAAACCCTGTAGGCATTTCACAAACTTATTTTAAAGCAAACAACAGGAAATCACATTCATAATTTTGTCAAATTATTAACAGCTGGTATTGAGTACAAATCACTGCCAATTACCTACTGCCAATTATCTGTGTTATGTTTTTGTGTTGAAAAACACGAGTCTGGGCAAACATTGCCCGTCTTGACCAGAAACACAAAATTTTCAATTCTCAGTCTCAAGGAAGCATTGTTATTATTATTATTTATTTGGCATTTAAAACACATACAAACCACACACATTAAAAGAGAGTTGGTACAAAATTAAAGTAAACCAGAGGCATATGCCCAGAATTAAACTGCGGCCCAAAGGCCTTCAATACCAATACCTCTAGCTACACACATATGGAAATATGTAAGAAAGATATATATGTTAAATATTCTATGAAAGACAATTCACAAAAAAGCTTAGTTGAGAAAATTTAATTTCTAAAGGTGGTAGAATTTTTGAGATGTCATAGAAAATCTGGAGATGGCCTTGTAGGAAGAATATCCAGAATTGAAAAACACAATCTGAGGAATGTTTCATGCAGAGAGCATTTCCCATCTTGTCTCGAGTTGAACTTTTAACCACCGGTTCTTTTCAGAACCACCACTACTCAGTAGAGAGGGTATCGTGTACATAGTGTCTCCTGCAAACTTGACTAGATTGTATTCCCACTTCGAAAGTTGCAAACCATTACTTTTATAAGACCTTTGTCATCATAAGATCTGCCGCCTTGCCAACGGATTGAGATACATTTCAGTTCATGTTCTCCAAATTGCCTCAAACTCTTGTCGAGGAATTCCATGGCATGTAATCGCTATATTTGGGGGTCTGTTTATTATTTTAAGTCGGTGTTCTAATGTTGCACACAAATATGTATTTGGGACAAACCAAGTGTCAGGGGGCATAGATTCCCAGTGAGAAATGAGGGAATATGCATTCTCTTTTATCTCTATTACATAGAGTTGGTAAAGGGTTGGGATCTTTGTTATACAACCTCTTTCCCATCGTAGGTTTGTAGCCAGCCTCTGTCTTTTCTACAGGTATTTTTGTGGTAATTGTGCCACCAGTGTGCATGCCTGTATGCTTCATTTTTGAAAGTTCAAGGGCACCAAGGCATGTTCTCTTTGATAAAGGGCGCCCTATGAAAATTGTAAATTTCTACGGGAGCATTTCAAGGGCACCAACACATTGACCAGACGGCATGGGGGCAACCGCCATTACTGCCTCCCTGAAATGTCAGGCTTGAGTGTGTCCGACCTGGTTCCTCATATCAGGTGAAAACCAAACTTTCTGCTTCTTCTCATTCATTCACTTGTGCTTTGCTGAGATGTAGAACCAAACAATCATTCCAAAAGCTTTATTCCACAGTACTATTATTGCATATCTTTGGATCGCTTTGCCTGGTTCATGTTTCCCCTCTATCCTACAATGTAGACTATTTTAAGAGTAATATCAGCTCCCAGCGGTTGGGGCTCAAGTCGTGCTCTAGTCAATTTGTCTTTGTTCATCCCAAAATTATTTAAATTTACTGAGTCGGTTTCCTTTGAGGTTGATTATTTATTTGAAATAAGTGGCACCCCCCTAAAGACAGTGGACACTATTGGTAATTGTCAAAGACCAGTCATCTCACTTGGTGTATCTCAGCATATGCATAAAATAACAAACTTGTGAAAATTTGAGCTTGATTGGTCGTGGGAGTTGCGAGATAACTATGAAAGAAAAAAACACCCTTGTCACACAAAGTTGTGTGCTTTTAGATGCTTGATTTCGAAACCTCAAATTCTAAACTTGAGATCTCAAAATCAAATTTGTGGAAAATTACTTCTTTCTCAAAAACTATGTCACTTCAGAGGGAGCCGTTTCTCACAGTGACTTATACTATCAACCTCTCCACATTAGTCGTTACCAAGTGAGGTTTTATGCTAATAACTATTTTGAGTAATAACCCGTAGTGTCCACTGCCTTTAAAGGCAGTGGACTCTATTGGTACACTAGTGGACACTATTGGTAAATAATTATTAGAACCTTACTTGGTGACGAGTAATGGGGAGAGGTTGATTGTATAAAATATTGTGATGTGAGACAAGGGTGTGTTTTCTTTCGATATTATCTCGCAGCTTCGAAAACCAAATGAACTCAAATTTCCACAGGTTTGTTGTTTTATGCATGTTGTAATACACCAAGTTGAGAAGACTGGTCTTTAACAATTACCAATAGTGTGCAGTGTCTTTAAGGTGATTACTCTCCTGTCGCTTCCCAGTTGTATCATAAACTTGGTTGTGAACCCTGGCAAGTTACAGGCTGAATGAAACGCTCCACAAACACAGATATTGACAAAATCATCGTGAGACAAAGACCAATAGTAGGAGGGTTAAATTAATATGGATTTTTGTGTGTGATATTGTGGAATTTTCATAACTGATGGACCTTGTTGTTCATTAATTGTATGAAGGCCTCACAGAATTAACGACCTCCCTTCCAAGCTTCAATGCAAAGAAGATTATGTACTGACGTAATGTGTAGCTTGCATTCATGCAAATTACTAGCAATCTTTAAAGTAAAAAAACCCACAAATTTCTTCATTCCACTCCTAATGAGCAATTTTTTTTTACAAATCAAGGTTTTTGTGATAACTGTTCGTCATTACAGCCTTCTCTAAAATTGCTTCCGAATTTAACAAGGAGTGGAATGAAAGCATACATACGAAACTACTGCGCATGTAATCAGTTGTTTGACTGTCCAGTTTTTTGTTTGATGACCATAAAAGTAATTAAGTAGTGCGTGGCTCGGCATATTTGCTGATGACAGTCGAGGGTGGTGTCAAGTTATTAATTGGGGGAGACAGAAGTGAGTATTTTGTAAAAGATCATGGATGCACGATGACTTCAATTCGTAAGTAGATTTTATTTCGATGATTATAAAGTCTGTAACCTGTTAAATCCGCCACTGGATACCTTTGGAAATTGTCAGAGCCCAGTGTATCCCAACATATGCATAAAATAACAAATCTGTGTTCAAATTTTGACTTAATTGGTCATCCAAGTTGCTAGAAAATAATGAAAGAAAAATACACCCTTGTTGCATAAATTTGTGTGCCTTTAGATGCCAACAAAAGGCTTCTGGCCTGAAGTCTTTTAATATATTAGTGAGAAACTACCTCTTTCTCAAAAAGTACATTACTTCAGAGGGAGCCGTTTCTCATGATGTTATTTACTATCAACAGCTCCCTATTACCTATACCAGGGAAGGTTTTATGCTGACAACTATTTTGAGTAATCACCAATAGTGTCCACTGCCTTTAAATAGAGAGACAGAGAGAGAGGGGGAGAGCATTTTCCTCCCGGCGTGAATATTAAGGTATGCACTCTTGGTTTTAGAAACAGCTAGTCTCCACCCCTTGCAAATTGACCCAGATTTGTACCGTTACCTGGCTGGTCTTTAGTGGGTGTAGTTTTTATGTCCTTAATTTGCTGTAAATGGAACGTAGTATAACAGTGGATTAACGTCTTTGTAAGACTTGGTTGATATTAGCTCTATTTAGATGTCAGAGACGATTTTCATCAGGAGGATTTAGTTTTTGATTATCAGAGAAATAAATCAATAAACACTTTGAAGCGTGAACTTGAGCAGCTCGGCTGCTCTCTGCCTTTTCTAAAGCTTGAAAGCCCCAACAAATTTGAACGTTTATTTGTAACACCGAGCTTTTCTTCTGCCTTACCGCCATTTCACTAAAGCTCAACGCTTTGTCAACATTTATTTACGATTAGTACTTGTACTATTTTGTTTGTGACAGTTGAATGTCCTTTTTTTTTTTTTTTACCTTTGGAGGTGTTGTGTTCCATTACCCAGCAATTACCAAACTTATAGAACACTTGACCCAAATGCGTTGTTGCTAAAACACTTCGTTCCGCACAGATTGCGAAGATATGACTGAGGTGGGTATTTTACGGTGTGAGGCACGTTTCCAATTATTTGTCAAGAAAAACACACACCGGCTTTTTTTCTATTTGAAAAGGTGTTATATTTTTTTCTTCCACGAAGGGCCTGTTTAATGCTATTGTCTTGCCGCTTGATTAGTTCACAATGTTGGAGGTGCTTTGAAGTGAATGAGGGTGTAATAGCCACCAATTGGCTTCCATGGCTTACTTGATGTATGGCACGTATCCCTCTTTGATCTATTGTTGGGAACGAGCCGGTGGAATTATGCAATCAGGCGACGAGGACTTAAGAACTGATCCTGGATCGGTATTTGGATGTGTGTGGATTTCACCTTAAAAGACACGGCACAGGATTGCTAAGCTTAATAAACCGTTATTGATTGGCATCAATCGGAAAATGAAAGATCACTGAAAAACAAAAAAGTTCAATCCTCAAGAGAAATATTCCTGTAACAGCATGATATTGTTCCTACTTCAATCTGATTTCGCCTTAAAAGACACAACACAGGATTGCTAAACATAAGAAATCATTACTGATTAGGTTCGTTAAGGAAATTATAAGATCGCTTAATAAAAAAAAAGTTCATTCCTGTGACAGGCCTGCACTATATTCTTCCTACTTCAATCTGATTTCACCTTAAAGACACGGCACAGGATTGCTAATCTTAATAAATCAATATTGATTAGCTTCAATCGGAAAATGAAAGATCGCTGAATAACAAAAAAGTACAAACCTCTGGAGACATAGGTAAATCTGTAGCCATGTTTTCTTTTCTACTCCAAACAGTAACAATCCCACTTCCACTCTAAAATTGTTTTGTTTGGTTCTGTTGGACCGAGGTGTGCTTTACCTGGGATCATCAGGCAGGCATGAAATTCTTCCTTCTTAAGTCTGATTTCCGCTTCTTTGCCCTCAGAAAAATCTACAAAATTTTGATTAGATAGCCTGAAAAGTGTATTAAAGCCTGCTGTGTACATACATGTATGTCGGAATGTTCCTACTTTGATTCCAATTGTTTGTTGAGTGGGCGTTGTGTTATCGTATGGTGGCGGATTTTGAGCGAGGGAGTTTAAGAGTGGGCCTTTGGCACCAACCTCAGAGCTTGATGCACCAGATAAGTTTTTCAACTTTAAGGACCCTTGATTTGTCAATAATACTCTTATACTTGATACCTTTTCTCTTCATAATCAATTATTTAATCAATCAATCAATCAATCAGAAAACATTTATTTAGCGTCAAAATCTAAAACAAAAATTCAAAGGCGCTATGGACAGTTATATTAAATTAATCTTTCACTTGTTGAAAAAAATAAATAAAAATGAAAAGTCAAAATGAGGTGACGACTGCCTTTTTGGCAATTTGTGCGAATTCATGCGGGTTCACATAAAGTATTTGTTGAAATGGTGTTTCGGATTGCATATGATTGTATTGTACTCGATATTGAATTTACGATATATTGATATTAATATTTTAATATCTGAATTCTTTGGTCCTAACTTTCATTTTCATATGTATGTTATAGTTCAACTTCCTAGGATCCCTCCTTCCGTCACCGAAAAAAAGCGCAAGCCAAAATTCTCAAATAATTTCTCATTATGTGTACTCATGGTGCAATACAGACATAACTTTCCCAAATAGCTTGTTGTGTTTGGGTGTCCTTTCTCTGTGGTTAAGGGTAGCAGGATGTAGGTATCAAAAGGAACAATAAGGGATCTTCTAAATCAAGTTAGCCCTTGGGTCTATTGGGGTGAAATCAAGCGTGCACAATTGATATTATAAGGTGTAAACAAGGTGAATAGTAGAGAGTGAATTGAGTGAAGTCACTGGGCTGCTGGTTGTAATCTCCAATGGTGAATAGACACACCTGTGATTTTGGCTGTCAACTCCGCCATTTATCAGCCTAGTTTTTCTCTTTGGTTGAGTTCAGCTCATATATCGGTCAGTGATAGGTGTTTTTCTGTAAACAAAAGGTTAGGAAGACTGCAGGCATGATATTTTTCCTACTTAAAGGCAGTGGACACTATTGGTAGTTACTCAAAATAACTTTTTAAGCATTAAAACTTACTTAGTGACGAGTAATGGGGAGAGGTTGATAGTACAAAGCATTGTGAGAAATGGCTGCCTCAAGTAAGGTAGTTTTCGAGAAAGAAGTAATTTTCCATGAATTTGGTCTCCAGAACTCAGAAGGAGATTTTGAGGTCTCTAAATCAAGCATCTGATAGCACACAACTTCGTATGACAAGGGTGTTTTTTCTTTCATTATTATCTTGCAACTTCGACAACCAAATGAGCTCAAATTGTTTGTTATTTTGTGCACATGTTGAGATACACCAAGTGAGAAGACTGGTGATCAGCCAAAGATTGCTTACTACAAATAGCCGCTTCCCACATTTCATTCAGCTTGCCGAAAGTTTCACTCAGCTGTTTTGCAAAATAAGCATGTGTAGAAAATAAGCATGTGATGATTTGTTCCGTTCATCTGCCTTTTCCATCTATTTACCTTTATGTATTTCTTAAAGATGCACTGACCGAACGCAGAATCATTATGATTGTCGTATCATCACGCCAGTCGCCGGGCATTGACCACAAGCCCAAACAAAATAAAGCACAAAGAAAAAAACGGCCAATGAGCGTAAAGCCCCGCTAAGCCCGACAACACAACCATTGATTAATCAATTGAAGACCCCGCACCTCAATGCCGAAACCACAATGGAACCTTCAACGACACGCACAAGAATAAAAAACATCTACAATGAAAAACTTTACCTGAGACCATTCAGGGAAGTTGTTTTCGTTGAGAGAAGGGAGGAGGAGGAGGGAAAAAATGTATCACTACAGACGCTAAAGAAGTGAGGGAATGTTGGTGGTAGACGTCAGAGTAATTGTTTAGGATTTGCCGCAGATGTTACTCAGAATTGCCGTGCAAGAAACCATTTCCTCTTTAGGCAGCAAGATGTCTGTATGAACAGCTGAAATGTTCCTGGTAGAATGATATCTTTTTCTTCTTCTTCGTTTTTCAACATGTTTGGATGTTATTAATTGGTACGCCTCGTCGCTTAGATTGATAGGCGGGCAATGGAAAATGTCACGGGCGGAGCTGATATTTCTAACTTCCTTTTTGATGAGGAAAGTTGAGAAAGGCGATGCGAAGGGAGATGACTGACGTGGAGACATAAAACAAAACACCACTAACAAAATGTGAAATTCTTCATTGATCAAAGCTTTCGCCTCTCTCTCCAAGACTTCAAAGGCGATTTGTTTACGATCAATAAGAGCAGGTTTTGTGGGGGGGGGGGGGGGTTCTGAGTGTCTGGAGGGATAAAGAGATAATTTGTAACATGATGAGAGGTATGGTTGACTGTCATGGGCGATTGGTTTTAAGCGCATCCGATGAATCAGACTTAAGCGCTGGTGTTTCTGATCAGCACGGTTTGAGTCCCGGTGTTGTTACTTTAGCAAGACACTTACAATCATTGCTTCGTTCTTCGGAGGGGATGTTTGTCCCCATTTGCTGGTGTTTCTGTTTGTAATGGGTTTGAGTCCCGGTCTTGTAACAAAGCAAGATACTTAACCATCATTGCTTTGTAACTTCAGAAGGGACACAAAGCTGTTCGTCCCCGTCACTAAGTTCTTGTCAGGGCAAGGCATTTTTTTATTTTTATTTAATTTTATAAATAAGGGGCACCTCTATCAGTGAAACAGCAATTTGCTCTGGAGTGTTTGGGTGTGTCTTACACATAGAAGAATTTTAGAAAGTAATTTTTCTCAACAATTTAAGTACCAGCATTAAAGAAGGCTTTCCGTTCAGTAGTTATTTGTTATTTTTATTTTCATTTAGTCAGTCATGTATCATACCTTTAACATTGACATTTTTAAGGATGGCAGCATTCCTATGTACAATGGGTAATTGAGGGAACATGTTTTATGACCAAACGTAATAAACTGTGAATAAACCGTAATTCCCTATGTGACAACAATTATCCATCAATTATGTTTTTTTTCCCCAGTTCTCTTTTTGAAAAACCCCATATATCACGGTTGTGCATTTCCATGTATTGTGTCCCTTTGTATCCGTCACACACACATAGCTATTATCGCAGAGCACAATAGCAGCTACGTACAGCACATGCCATTGTCACTATGTGATTATTTAGGTTATTTGGTCAACACTTTCCCAGAGTTAGAGAAAATAATAGGTATTTACCGGTTGGCAAGGAAAATATTTCGGTTTGTCATGGAGACTCGATTCCATAACAAAGAAGGGGATTTCCCTCTTTGATAAAATATCTTACTTAATCTCAGGTGCAAAGCCTATTATGTATTTGTTTGTGCAGTAAAACGTGATTTGTTTGTGCAGTAAAACCATGTTTTCACTGCATTTTACCATTCTACTTTCTTGTTTCTGAATTGAAAAGAAAAACCACAAATCTTTTGAACGTTAATCTTCCAGTATTAAGGAACGAATGAATACCAGAACCTTGGATACAAAAACCAAACTGGTTTGGTTCGTAGCTTTGTCTGAGCTATCATGTCCAAAGATCATCATGGTGTCTGTGACTAAAGTGGTCATTTCTTTACTGGTGACACCATTGAGACACTGATGGCTATTTGTGTAACTTCTTGGTGACACCACAGTGACACATTGTCACCTTCTATATCTGGTTTTCAGTCATCCAAGATTCCAGATGATTCCAGTAACTGCATGCAGCTTCTTTTCCAGATGGTTAATTTATTTCTACCTGCATGGTGTATTCAAGGAATGACAGGTGGTTTTACTGTTGGAAACAACTCTTCATGGAATAGTGTAAATCCTGTGGATTTAAGAAGGTTGTGTGGAAACTATCAGTATAAAATCAAAGTCTTATATAGCGCTTGTATCTACCTACAATGTACTCAATGCGCTTAATATACATTTTACAGATAGATAGGTTACTGAAGTGATGAATGCTGAGACCCAATTTTGTATCACCTTCTAAGAGTTTACAGGGTGCTACTGCGCATTCAGCAGCCACAGCCAGGAACATAAGGGCCAACCCCTTCTCTTTTTGAAAAATGCACTGTGTTCATGTGCAATACACAACACACGGGACCACTGGCTTAATGTCCCAAGGATGAAGCAATGGTTAAGTGTTTTGCTCAAGTACACGACTGGGACTCGAACCAACACTCTGCTGATCAGAAACACCAGAGTTTGAACTCGGTGCTATTAATGGATCAACCATGACACTTCTACAAATAGTAGGTGTGGCTTAAATAATATGTAAGTACATAGCATCTACATTTTTGGGCGAGATTTGGTAAAACAAACCTCATAGTCCATGATTTATCTACAATCCAGATAAACTTAGCAGGCATGGCTGTGTTATCATAGTTGTACTGCTATACTGTTTAAATCTTGTGACAGAAAACACTGAAGAGCCAGAAAGAAGGAGTGTGAGACCCGTGCACTGATACCAAACATACAAAATAGGCAAAGTAACCGGCAAATTCAAAGTTGATCTTTTATACCAGTTTGGCTGCTCGCCAAGCGGATTCATTTGAACTTTGAATTTTTATGTAGCAACGAGGGATTATAAATAATAGGCAGGGTTTCAGGATATAGATTGTTTTTGGGACTGCCCCTAGTGCTCCCCTTTTAGCTCTATGGACCCTTGTGTGCATACCTGAAGTCTTTTTTAAACTAACGCGCTGTCACAAAGACTTAGTGTGATACTGACCATTTTTTCTGTGTTGTAATACTTGAAATAAGTGATAAGAGCTCTATGTATTATTGTATATACTTGTAGGGCTTTTTGTTAGAATGTTAGATGGTGAGAGGCAGACCAATTCATGCGTTCGGGTCAGGAAGTTCACAGCAGGCTTTGTGCAGAGGCAAGTTGCTTCTGGTTTGTGATTCTTGAAGTAAACGCAAGGACCTTGTACACGATAGAGACATATTAAACACCTACTGTAACTTTCACACTATAAGCAGCCTGGAATATAAGCCGCAGCAACAGAAAATATTGGAATTTCTCTTCAGCGGTCAAATAAGCTGCCTTGTATACGAGTTGCATCAGAAATTGCCAGATATCGGGACATTGCTTGGCAAAAGACAGCTAAGGATATAGAGCAATGGAGAATTGGTGAAGAGGCTTTTCTCACTGCAGTGGAGTGAAATAGCCTAGAATAGAAAGAAGACATGGAGACAGTAAGCAAAACAGGCACTGGACACTGGTGGTAATTACCAAAAATAATTGTTAGCATAAAAACTTACTTGATGACAAGCAGAGCTGTTGATAGTGTAAAACAGTGTGAGAAACATCTCCCTCTGAAGTAACATAAATTTTCAGAAAGAGACAATTTCACTCAAATATTAAAATACTTCAAGCCTGAAGCTTTTAAAGCCATTGGACCCTTTCGGTAAACAGTATTGTCCAAGGCCCACACTTCATGTACCACAACTTCTATATCAAATAACAAACCTGTGAAAATTTGGGCTTAATCAGTCATCGGAGTCGGGAGAAAATAACGGGAAAACCCACCCTTGTATCCGCGCGTTTCGCCGTGTCATGACATAATGTTTAAAATATATCCGTGATTCTCGTTAACGAGAATTGATATTGTTTTACTGTTTTCTCAAAAAGTAAAGCATTTCATGGAATAATATTTCAAGAGAAGTCTTTCACCATTACCTTCTGTAAACCCTTTAAGTTATTTGTAAATCTGTGAACTTTTTTTTTTTTTCTGTACCGAAAGGGTCCAACGGCTTCAAAGGCATTTGAAAACAAGTTATTTTTCTTTCATTATTGTCTTGCAACTTTGATGTCAAATTGAGTTCAAATTTTCACAGGCTTTTTATTTTATGCGTATGGGATACACCAAGCGAGAATAGCTGGTCTTTGACAATTACAAAAGGTGTTCAGTGCCACAGCTCAGACTGTCCTTTCTCTATGCTCAAACCAGGGTGAGAAGAATGTTTTTTCCCCTGTCTAACAAGCCAGCTGGTAGACTACTAGACCAAAATTGACCATAGATGACAAATCCAAACCTGGTCACAAATTACCATGACATGTAATGTTGATTCTGAGTAGCAGGTTGCTACAGGTGGTGAGTGGATTAGAGAAGCACACATCTGTTAAACAGGTTCATCTGTGCTCTCTGATGAGGACCCTCTTGATCTATATTCCATTCCACCAACATGTGGTTCTAATTGGCCCTGTCAGGAAAGGGGCTTTGATTCACATTCTGAACATTTTAGAGGTACATTGGGAGTTTTCACATTATCAATCTCTGATCCCTGCTGATGCTCTACGATGCTCTGATCCATGCAGAAAGTTACTTGGTTCTTCTATTGGGAATTCGCATTCTGAAACAGGGCACTGGGCACTATTTATGGGCCCAATTTCATGGCTCTGCTTACCATAACCTAAGAATCAACGCTTACAGAGACAGAAGCAGGGAATTCCACACTTTCGTCAAGCTTATTTCACAGGTTAGCAGGGACTTTTTGCTCGTGCGCATGCATACTCCACATAGGCATTCTTCTCTCACATAGCTAGCTTAGAAAATAGGCTCTTTTTTTGTAAGCGGAGGATGGTGATCGTAAGCAAATTAGGCGGTTAAGCAGAGCCCAGCCTCTAGTTTAGACATGCTGAAAATAGCCTTTACCTAGATGGTTTTGATCTGTGTGCTCATACTGATGTAAAGAGACGGTCTGAAAGTTATTGGATAACCAATCCCAATATTGATTTCTTCAGCTCGCTAATTGTCACACTGTATTGTAGGTCTGTACCGATATACACAACTTTTGCCTCATTATTGAATATTCTTCGGCAATCGATGGACTGTTTCATTCTTCTTCTTCCTTGAAACTGCAACCATCTCATACTTTTGATTCTGTTGGACTGAAGACTACACTGTGTCTACTCCTATAAATGTGTGGTCTACAAAATTTCACAAAACTGTCTACTCCCTAAACCTGTGCAACAATTGCATGCTTTCCACAAACTTTAGCATGTTTTTCACGAGTAGTGCAACAGTACCACAAAGTTCTACTGTGAAGTTCCATGCATGGATGTGTTGCGTATGATTACTGTAGGAATTGAATTGGCATGCTATATTACACAGAACTAATCTCAGAGCAATCTGGGGGTTTGAAATTTGTTTGTCTCCGATCACGATGAGATTGAACCAGCAGATAGAACACCCTAGTTCCTTCGTGCATATATACATACAACATTCATCTTCAGCCCCTTTCACACAAGAGCTATTTAGCAAGGGTCTCTTGCTAAATTATAGTATAGTTTTAACATTTTACAAAATGTATCTCATGTGAAAGGACAAAGTTTTTGGCACTCTCCAGGGTCCCTTGGGAAAACCTTGCCAAACTAAAGTATTGCTACATTTTACAACCATGCTAAAATTAAGCAAGGACCCTGGTTAAATTGCTGTCATATGAACAGGGCTAGTGAGCAATCTGAGATGTTTGGATTCTTTTTTTCTTTAAAGTGTCCTGTTTGTTTGCCAGAGGTCATGGTTCACCATAGATCAAGCCTCTGTAGATGTACGTTGTACACATTGTACCTAGTTTTTTCAGAGGCCAAGGAACAAGTGTATGTGGAACCATTGTCTTCAAATTTCCACAGTCCACTGTGCTACTTCTTGGAAGTGGAATTTATGTTTTTTGTATCCTGCACACATGTTGTCATAATTCAGAAACATCAAAAACCTGTCTTGAAAAAATAAAAATAAAACAATAAGCACTTTGAGACATTCATAGATAAATATCTATAAATAACATTTATGTATTATTATTACGACAGGCTTTGATTTCACGAAGGCCCCCAGAGGCCATGACCTTTGGTGCCCTTTTCTTGGCCTTGGTGCCCCTTGAAAATCGCCTTGCCCTTTGATGAAAATTCCATGATGATGAAATTCCAGGCCTGAATGATGTCCTCTTGCAATAACCAGCCATTTCAACTCTAACAAGTTAGGACTTGCAAGTTATACTGTGTTAAAGACACTCGACACACTATTGGTAATTGTCAAAGACAAGTCTTCTCACTTGGTGTATCTCAACATATGCAGCATTAAATAACAAATCTGTCCAAATTTGAGCTCAATTGGTCGTCGAAGTTGCGAGATAACTAAGAAAGAAAAAACACCCTTGTCACACAATATTGTAGGCTTTCTTATGCTTGATTTTGAGACCTCAAAATCTAATTCTGAGCTCTCGAAATCAAATTCGTTGAAAAATTTTTCTTTCTTAAAAACTACGTCACTTCAAAGGGAACCGTTCCGCACAAAGTTTTATACTAATAATGTAATAATTATTTTTGAGTAATTACCAATAGTGTCCGCTGCCTTTAAAAGTAAATCATAAACATCACTCGAGATGAAGATACTGTAATTGATTCATCCTTGATACTTGGGCTTCCAATTTGTTGTCATTGTAATTAATTTTAAGTAAAAAGTAAATGACTTTTTCTCTCATCGCACTCCGATTCCTGGATTTACTCATTGACCTGCAAAATCCATCTGTCTATTCAAGGTATCTTTTTTTGTTTGGCATAAAATGTTTTTTTTTTTTTTCAGTTTCGATTGAAGCAAGACTGGAAGTAAAACAAAATAATGGGCTCATTTTGATTGGCAAGCGCTGGCGTTTGACAAATCTGAGCGCTGGCCCGTCCCTTAAATTTCCCTACCAGTAAAACAAACTCAAGCAAAGGCCTGATCTATGATCAATACTCCACAATATCAAATTTCCTCCATCAGGAAAAATCAAAGAGTGGCATTTTTTTCTCTCGTCTTCTTCCGAGGATTGTTCGGCTGGACCATTCCCCCTCGTCAAGAAGCTTCTCGTAGTACGGCCAATAAATCCATGAAGTGTGACCTTCACAACCATTTGCAGTGTAGCTTTTTCCGCCAGACTTAAGCGGGGAAACGGGGTGTACTCATCGTGTTATTGATATATGGCGCTGCTCCACGCATCCCTCATTAGCTTTAAGAATCCTGAAATCACCTGTCCCTGTCTTGTCAATCATAGAAGCGGTGTTCTCAGTTTTGAGTCGTCGTTATCCAATGAATGAGCGGCTATACCGTCATCGGTTTGATTTCCGAGTGTTCTGATGCACAGGTTCCAAAAATGATATTGCGATGTTTGTGTTTGTCTGGCCGCGGATTTCATCGGGGTTGGTTAGAAACAGTCCTGGCTGCTCAGTTCAAGTTTAGATTATCTGCTTTTTGAAAGTATTGAAGAACTTTTTGTGCATTTGTATCGGATCGTGTAGTGTACTCTAAGGTAAGCCAGTTTTTTTGTCATTCAGGTATGGGGATGGGGGTCTCTATCGCTCTGTAAGGGAGAGACAGACTTGTATTTGTCAGACTTGATTTTGATTTCAGGATTTTTCTGTGGACCTCCCTGCTCCTTCAGTTTTTTCTGTGGTGGGTGAACTCTACCACTTTGTAGAGTATCAAGTTTTGTAAAGTAAACAAAAGCCTATAAAGGCTTGTGATTTGTAATCCCCCCCCCCCACTAATTTTAGGATTTTTTTAATGATCGCAGATTTTCTTGGAAGAAGTGAAATGGCAATCACAGTGGAGAAAGACTGGGCGCTTGTTTTGACTAGACATTCAGATGTTTTTAAAAAATCGTATTGTAGATACACACCAAGATTGTTCCGTTTCAATTCCAGTATTTTTCAGTAATCTCATGCAATCTCACCCATAAGTGTAGAAGAAGTGAAGTTTGTAGTGTTTTTCAGGAGCCTGGAGGGATGAGAAATTTCAGATTTTCTTTAGATTTCATACTTTTTTTAAATGTCTGAAGAAAAGAAACCCCATGTAGCTCTTATTTCTTTTGGTGAAATCATGCCCTTTGGAGTCTTTAATACCAACAAACTCTTGATTTTCAGGTCAATCAGTGCCTTAAAATCCCAGCTGAAATCTTTGCCAGGGCATAGCAGTTCAGGCCTGTATTGCTTCATTTTTCTACCTCCATGGATTTTGAAAGGGTAAGGGAGCGTCTCAAAAGTCGGGCACGTTCCTAGCACAAAAGAACGTTCCTGCGGGCATTTGGATCGCGGGCATATGCCCGCAGGATCGCAACATCATGACAAAGTATACGCGGAGCATTCCAAAAGACCGGTCCTGTGGAACGGACAAAAGCGGCGGGGATACTCTTGCGATCCAAAAAGAACGTTCCTACCGTTCCGACTTTTGAGACGCTCCCTAAGGGCACTAAGATATTTTCGCAAAACATTGAGTTGTCAACAACTTGTTCTTTTCAGAACCAACACTACTCAAAAGAGATTTATACCTAGTGCTACTGCAAACCCAAGTATACTCCCAAGTTTCAAATCCTAAGTATGGACAATATTGGTAATTACTCAAAATAATTGTAATAGCATAAATTTGTTCTTGGTAACGAGTAATGGAGAGCTGTTTATAGTATACAACATTGTGAGAAACGGCTCCCGCTGAATTAATCTAGTTTTTGAGAAAGAAGTCATTTCTACCTAAGATATTTGAATTTGAATTTGAGAGCTGAGGTCTTGAATTCAAGCATCTGAAAGCACACAACTTGTGCAACAAGAGTGTTTTTTCTTCCATTATTCTCTCGCAACTTCAACAACCAATTGAGTTCAAAGTTTCACAGGTTTGTTATTTTATGAATATGTTGAGATAAACCAGTGAGAAGAACTGGTCTTTGACAATTACCAAAGGTGTCCAGTGCCTTTAAGGCAAGATCGAATATTAAGAAAAAGTGTAAGAAACACCGCCACACCACGGAAAGGTGCCTCTATTTTTTTTGTCAAGATTTCTCCTCCATGTGTATTAGACCAAGACAGGCCAAGTCTCCTTTTCCCTGAACTTTATTGCCATCATCAGGTTCTGTTGTTGTATTTAATCATAGATCTCATACTCAAATTACAACTAAATTGACAGGCAGTGACCCTTGACTGTACGGCAGAGTTCATCTGTCTTGGGTTTGAACAATCTCAGGCCATGCAGTCTAGCTGTGTTTTTCTGATAACAATGGAAATCTTGAGTTGTTCCAGTCATGTTCCAACAGAAGAAAATTTAGTTCCAGGTCAACGCAGTCTTTTGATTACTTGATATGAGGGAATTTTTTTTTACTGTCCTTAAAGGCAGTGGACACTATTGGTAATTACTCAAAATAATTATTAGCATAAAACTTCACTTGGTAATGAGTAATGGGGAGAGGTTGATGGTATGAAACACTGTGAGAAACGGCTCCCTCTGAATTAATCTAGTTTTTGAGAAAGAAGTCATTTCTACCTAAGATATTGATTGCGAAACCTCAAGTTTAGAAATCAAGCATCTGAAAGCACGCAACTTCGTGTGACAAGGGTGTTTTTTCTTTTATTATTATCTCACAACTTCGACTACCGATTAAGCTCAAATTTTCATAGGTTGGTTATTTTATGTGTATGTTGAGATACACTAAGTGTGAAGACTGGTCTTTGACAATTACCAATAGTGTACACTCTTTGTATTTGTCAAAGACCAGTATTCTCACTTGGTGTATCCCAACTTGGGTTTGAATGATCCCAGTCAAGCTCTAGTTATGATAATGATGCAAATCTTTAGTTGTTCAAGTGGTCTTCGAGCAGAAGAAATTTAGTTCCAGGTCAATGCAGTCTTTTGATTATTTGTTATGAGGGAATTTGCTTACAGGATTTGGGGTTCTTTTTGTACGACTCAAAACACAAAAATCCACAGATGTACAAAAAACTTACACGGTTTAAAGATAATGATGGTAGAAAGCTTCCCTTAAAAATATTACTTACTGAGGTGCTGTTGTTTTTGAGAAATAATAATAATAATAATAGACCGTTTTTATATAGCGCTTTTCACGCCGGAGGGCATCTCAAAGCGCTTCCGACAATATTACCCCTGGTCACCGGGCCTTAAATCATTCTTTAAACCATCTCAGCTCCCTGGGGAGTATACAGCTTGTGTGACAAATACATGCGCTACTCGGCTAAACCAATCACAAGAACCACCTCTGCCCTCACAGGTCCCCATTTACCCCTGGGTGGAGAGAAGCAATTATAGTTAAGTGTCTTGCTCAGGGACACAAGTGTCACGACCGGGATTCGAACTCACACTCTGCTGAACAGAAGCATCAGAGCTTGAGTTCGGTGCTCTTATCCACTCGGCCACGACACCCCACTCAGCCACGAGTAAAACAATTTCATCAAACAATTTCATCAAAATAATTTCCGTTTCAGGTTCACAACAGATTTATGCAACTCCCCTAAAAACATTGCTCTGTGATTTGCACTTCTGAAAAACTTGACGACTAATGAAGCTGAAACTTACACTCTCTTAATGTAAAAGAGTAAAAAAGCACTCTTTGAAGAGCCATATGAAGGACAACTCTTTTTCAAGTGGTCTTCCACTCTTTTAGATTGAAGTTTGCATCTTTTTGAGTGATTTTTTCACTAAGTCCGGGAGTGAAACCCTTCTAAAAGAGTGAAATAACCACCACAGTTTTTGAAGAGCCATATGAGGGACAGCTCGAAATGTAAAGAGTGATGTTTTTCACTCTTATACATTTAGAGAGTACATGTAATTTATAATACAAACATCTTCATTCACAGTGAGTAAGAATTCTTGTCATGGCCAAAAAACTTGATCAATATAAGGTATCCAAAGCTTTTGAGACGTTGAGTCACATTTTTTTGGTGTTTATGGGATGAAGGCTCGGAAAGCCTAGAACTTTGTAATACACAGGGGTCATGTGTAGTGAAGTCGGGTAGTGGTAAACTGGCGACCACTGTGTACCACTGTGTAATAGGATCTCAAGAAGGAGAGCAGAGCGCCAGTGAAACCATGGTGTGCCAGGACGATCTTTCTTTATGAGTCAACTCCATTTTCTAAGAATTTAGAAATATGTACGGAGAGTGATGAGGAGGAGGTTTTGACATTGAAAAGTGAATAAGTAATTGTTTCTTTGGTTGGGGGGGGGGGTACTTGTGCCTTGTTTGAGTTTGGAAGGTTCTGAGAAGGGCGTTGTTGTGAGGAAACGGCTCAGACTTTGTTTATTGTTTTTTAGTGAATAAGGAAGAGGAACGATTTTTAGGAAACACCTCCTGAGAGTTGCAGGAGAAATTTGTTGACTGTTAATGTTAGTCTCAAAATTGTGACGAGTAAAGTTGTTTATATAGGACGGAAGAATTTTCAGAGGGTTTCCAGTGTGCTGGTTCTTACAGTGGCTATTGTGTTGATTGGTAGTGCAACGTTGGGTTTTGGTGTTTTTTAGTGACAGATTTGTTCACGCACTGCAGGAGATTTGCCCAGACATGTTTGGTAAGTGAAAAACACCTTTCTACATTGACATAAAGTGTAGAATTGAAAATACCGTGGTCAAGGTTATTGCCAGGATTAAATAAAAAATCATGGGGCATTCCGAACAAATTTTTAAAAAGGTTTTGCCTTAAGTAAAGCTGAGTTGAAACGCTGTCCTCCGATTGTTTCCTACTTGGTGTTAATCATTGGTTTTAAAAGCCCTAAGATGAATTCTTGAGCATTCCTGACGGTTTTTGTGAATTTGGTCTCAAGTCCCCCGCCTAATAAAAGAAACCCCACACCTGAAATCATGTTGTTAGCATATCGACTCTAATTCTCTCGTATTGGCCCAATACTCTAGCATGTGCATGTTGAGAAACCCCTACAGTACTTGTAATTTGCACAGTTATATTGTACCTTCTTGTTTGCTCAGTTCAGTTGTATCAGTATTGACTCATAGGATTACCATTTGGCATATAACTGTACACCAAGCTGTTATCTCTGAAGAATGGAGACTTGTATACTGATCATTATTCCCATGGATACACAACCATGCTTGAGAGAAACCTAAAGCCCTTTTCACACGACAGCAGTTTAGCAGGGGTTCCTTGCTTTGGTCATGCTTGTGAAATTGTACAAGTTGCACTTCATGTGAAACAGCTATGATTGAATCCTTGTGTAGATTACTGGCATGAAGAATCTTTACTCACTGTGAATAGAGATGTATAATGTAGTATAATTTACCTGTAGAAATTGCTTAATTTTTAAGCATGGTTGGAAAATTGTACAAGTTGCACTCTGTGTGAAACAGCAATGTTTGGACTGTCTTGTGAAAGATCAAGTTGTGGGGCATGACATGTATCTTTACTCACTATGAATGAAGATGTATACTACAATTTACCTGTAGAAGTTTCAGCTTCATTAGTTTTCAAGTTTTTGAGGAAAAAAAAAAAAGGAGAAAATCACAGAGCAACGTTTTTAGGGGAGTCGTTTAAATCCATTGTAGATTCTAAAATAGTTTCTGTGAAGTTGTTTTACTCATCTCTCAAAAACTCCAGCTTAATTGTTACTTTCTTGAGTCAATAATACGTATCAATTTTTCGAATTAAATCCGCCAAGATTCGTCTTCATCACTTTTAAAGTTCTAGAGTCTGTACAATTATAGACTTTATTTTGTTTCCTAATTGAATACAACTGTTTGAAGTGTTAGCACCCAATGTCCAGAAATCAATTCTGGGTATTAGGCAAGATGTTTGCCCAGTTGCCCACTAATCCCGCTCACACAGTGGACTAGATCAGGTAGCCTTAGGGGTGTGTCTGGGCTATTGTGGGCTGGGTTAAGTTCTCCTTTATGGGGCTGTGATAAATAATGGGTCACATTGTTCCAGCTCACTCCTTTATGGATGCTTCCAACAACAGACCATACAGAAAATCAATGGTGTGCATGCAACAACTCGGGCTGCATGAGAGATTGTGTTGCTAGTGATTTGTAGTTCTCTTGTTGTAAATAAATGGTTGTCATTCAATACCTTTAACTATTCATTGTTACACGTGTTCTTTTACATTCAATGAGCTCAAGAATGCTGAAACGACTTTCTGTACAGGAATCCTGTGAGTGCATATAACTTGTTCGGCGCTGTTTTGTTTGTAGCTTGTTTGACCATGGAGGAAGGACTCAACAAATTTCTATATGGTTTTCTATTCCTTCCCCTTCATGGTTTGACATGTAAAATAGTCTCAGTTAAACTGTTATAAAGTATGAGTTTTGAGGCATTGCCTGGTTAGCTTCATACACAGGCTTGGAATTTCATCTTTGAGAGGGCAAGGCCATTTTCATTTTGAATAGGGCACT
Source organism: Asterias amurensis (assembly GCF_032118995.1). Taxonomy (NCBI): domain Eukaryota; kingdom Metazoa; phylum Echinodermata; class Asteroidea; order Forcipulatida; family Asteriidae; genus Asterias; species Asterias amurensis. The sequence continues at coordinate 2,045,981 of NC_092660.1, forward strand.
TCCATTGGAAAGTCTTTTAGTCTATGGTAAACTTGAAGGGGCACCTGAATGCCACCTCTGTGAAACTCCAGGTCTGCAAACAACTCGGAGCAGTTCTCCTTTACAGAAGAACTAATCTGAGCAATGCCGTCTCTACTCAAACCTCCGAATCCCTATAAAAGAGACCAGCATCTCAAACTCTCTTCAGTCTCCTGAAGATGAGTTGAGCCAACTAGTAGAAACATCGAGACCAATAATTAAGAATGTGCTCCTGTTTGTGTTAACAACATACAACTCTGAGCCCTCCAACTACAGTACTCCTTTCAGAAGACCCAATCTGAGCAGTGCTGACTTTTCACTGAAACTTATGAATCACTATATAAAGAGACCAGGGGTTGATTTCACAAAGAGTTGGGACTAGTCCTAACTGCTATGAGATATTAAAAACTTAAGTCTAGTTCTAATTTAGGTCGAGGTAACTCGTCCTAACTCGAGATAGGTCTCTTAACTCTTTGTGAAATCCACCCAAGCATCTCAAAAACCATTCAGTCTCTACTCTCTAGTCGACTACAAATTAGACCAGGCTTTGGTCGAAACATTGAAACAAAAGGTCACACTATGTGGTAGTGAAGTGATTAACAAGAAGTCCCCTCGATCTTCTTAATGAAAGTAGTAGTCCCACAGATTTTCTATCTCCCTAGGTAGGACAGCTCTTTTCAGAACTAAGTAGTCTCACAAATTTTGAAAAATATCTTCCACAGCAACTGAATAAATAGTAAGACAAGTTCCCTAAGAAAACATCTACTTGGCAAAGTAGGTATAAATACACCTTGGCCCAATTTCATGGCTCAGCTTACCGTAAGCACATAATATCGACGCTAACGGCTTCTGCACATGCGTACTCCGCGTTACTAGGAACCTATGCTTACAAGGCTAGAGCAGATATTCGGGGCTTGCACATAAGCGGGGAATCGTGATCAAAAGCGCAGAATTCGGCGGTAAGCAGAGCCATGAAATTGGGCCTTGGTATTACTGCAAATTCAAAAATGTACATGTCACACAGTACTTTCATTTCCTGAATAAATAAAGGTTTCCTGTTTTTTTGTACTTTTTAAAGCTATTGCATTCATACACATGACAGCTTAATCCATTCAATGTTTAGGCAAGAGTTACGTTTTTGTTGTTGATTTTTTTGAATTTGTTTGTAATTCAGGGTGCGTTTTTTTGCCTTTAATAAAAACGTTTTTTTCTGCTTTGTTGCTAGGTCTAGTGAATCCAGTTTTTACCGTTTTAATTTATTTTGGTTTGTATGAAATATCACTTATAAAATTGAACTTGTCATTGGGACGTATTTACCCTCGGAAATGTTCTGGTTGAAGTGACACGACACAATGCTTAATTTTAGTCGACCCTGGAGGTTCTGAGTTTGGTCTGAACAGGTTTGAAATGAAAGCCTTGCCCCCTTACCCTTCTTACACACACAACAAAACAGAAAAAACACAAGAGAAAGGAAGAAAAAGTAAATAATCTGAACGATGTACGTCTGAAAGCTGAACAGCGTGGGATAAACGTGGGAGCTGAACATTTAAACATTAAAAAAAAATGTCAAGTAGTTAACCACAAGGGAAAACTTTTTCATAAGTTTGAAGAACTTTTGGTTTTAAAGGAACCCGTTGCCTTGGATCGGTCGAGTTGGTCTTTGAAAACTTCCTGTAACCGTTTGTTATAAAATCGATATGTTAGAAAGATGTTGTAAAAGTAGAATACAATGATCTACACAAATATGCCTCGAAATTGCGTGGTTTTCGTTTTACCGCGTCGACAAACATGGTCGGCCATTTATGGGAGTCAAAACTTTGACTCCCAAAAATGGCCGATCGTGATAGTTCGCGACGTAAAATGAAAACCATGCAATTTTGAGTGATACTTGTGTGGATCACTATATTCTACTTTTAAAACATCTTTCTAACCATATGCATTTCATATCAAACGGTTTTAAATGCTTTTCATAGACCAACTCGTCCGATCAAGGCAACGTGTTCTTTTAACCAAGAATAATTGACTGTAGCAGAACTTGAATATGCGACCTCCGGATAAGTATGCAGGCCTGAGTGCTTCGGTCTTAAGAGGGCAAGGGCCGCACCGAGGCATTTTCTCCTTGGTAAAGTGCACCCTATGAGGAGATTTTTTTTATACTTGAACATTTCAAGGGCACCAAGGCATAGACTATTTATACTGGAGCATTTCAAGGGCACCAAGGCAATGACCATGGGGCATGGAGGTAATTGCCTTTGCTGCCTCTGTTCAGGCCTGAACTATGTGCTCTACCAACTGAGCAATCTAGCCCTAAGGCCTAATGTTGTTAGGTCTCCATATTTTGTCGGTGCCAGTCGGAAGCCTTTTCTTTGTTCAACTCCAACTTATTTTTGTAACAATGAATGAAAACAGGCTTTCGCAAAATTTTATCCCAGTGACAAAGAAAGAAAGAAAGAAAGAAAAAAAAAAACCCCAGAATGGGGTTAATTGTAGGGCATTTCGACATACATGTAAGACATCTGATCCAATGGCTTCCACACAAACAAGGAACTCCCTTGGTCTTAATTCCACCCGTTTAAGTCTTTTATTATTCACACTCGGCTAACATGATACCTCCGATCCTTGTTGTGGGCATATGTTGCGTGCGAGTTCTTGAAAAATAAGCGGCGATGAAGTTACAAGAGTACAAGCTTGGGACAAGGAACACTAATTAAAGTCTCTCAAAGTTTCGCCTCCTCCTCTCCTTCTATTTATAGTCGAGCCAAGGACATCCTGGTGGAAAAATAGACCGCACGATCACGCCACCTTTTGTTTTCTCCGTACGTGGGTCCCTGTGTGAAAAGAGGCAAGTCTGAAACGGGAGAAGGTTGTTTGGTTTCGAGGGAGATCGAAAAAGCTATCATGTAATCAAGTACAATGTAGTTTGACGTCAAAAGACATTCATGCTTGGTTTTTATCCACAATTTTGAAGGAAAAAAAGTGCTTACAAAACTTAATCACTTATTTGACAGATATCTTGACATGAAGACTATAAGGTGAAGTATGTGGGAAATGAAAAAGGCTGTTGACAAAAAAGGAAAACAAAAAAAAGTCTGAAAGATACTCAGGGGCCGATTTCAAAGATGGTAAGAACTGTAGGAGTCCCAGGACTATTTAGAAGTTAAGGCTTAGGGCTAGTCCTTAAAACTTAAGGCTAGTCCCAAGTAACTCGTCCCAACTCGAGGTAAGACTTAGGCTGTGTCCGAATTGTCTTCTAAAGCTACGGCTACGGCTGTTGCTAAGGGTGTTGCTAAGGCCGTCCTAAGCTTCAACGCATGATGACATGGATATCTAACTGTAGCCCTAGCTGTAGTCGCCAATTCGGACATGGCCTGAGTCTTAACTCTTTGTGAAATACACCCCCCAACCACATAGTATCACCCAACTGAAAGTTTCATTTAATTGCAAATATTAATTTACAGAAATTGCTTCAATCTCAGATTTCAATCTCGTATTTCGTAGAAATTTTTTTTCACCCAAAGGAAAGCTTGTGGTAATGGAACTTTGATAATGCTGAATGGGTCCACGGTTTTTTAGTGCCCTGCTGTTGGCTGACGGCCAGGGAGGGGAGCAAAAAAGTTGAATGTTATTACTCCATATTTGCCTTGAGCTAAAAGTTGGCAGTTGAAATAGTCATAGATGTTTTGAAGTATTAATATATCTAAATGTCCCCTGCTGTTTTCCATCAAAGTCTCCAATCCCATCTTAACATGATACTCCATCCATCAAGAGCCCATTCCATTGCACCATCTTGACCACATCTGTAGTTTCTCAAGGAGGCGAGACTTTCTTCCTCCGTGAAGTATGTCACCCCAGGAGCGACCGTTTTTTTTTATCGGACGTCTTCAGGCATCTTCCCCACTGCCATTGGATCATCCTCCCCACTTCACTTGTTTACCACTGCGGTTCCTTTCTACATCCAGATAAAAGGATTTACCCTAATCCTCTGACAGGTTTACCTAATGCTCATACCTTGATCCCCCCTCACTTGAAGAGGCGGGTTGTTTCTCATCTCAACCCGCCTGACCCGAAAGAACGCCTGTATAGCGACAGCTTCAAGTAGCTCTGAATTGTCTCGCTGCAGCTGCTGCTGAGTTGTCTCCTGTTGTCTTGGGTTTTATTAGTCGCAGATTCATTCCCATTCATCTGGATAATGGAGTAGTCTTAATTCCATTGTGATAGTGCCCTCTCTCAATTGCTCTTTTGAAGGTGCGGGAAAGGCTTGAATCGCAGATTTATTTTATTTATCATGTAACCACTACTTGTATAAAGGCACAAGAGGGCGCCACAGGATTGAATTAATCTTATGGTTTGTCCTTACCCAGCGACTTCGGCTAGGGCTACGGTGAAAGTGCCCTCTCTTAATTGCTCTTTTTGAAGGTGCGGGGAAAAGTTGAATGGCAGATTTGTTTTGTTCATCAAGTAAATAAAGTATTTGTACTCAGAGTAGGAGCTATTCGCACGATGTATCAAGTCACAAGAGGGCGCCACAGAATGTAAATGAATCTTATTCCTTGTCCGAACGAATTGACTTTTGCTTGGGCTATGGCCGTTTGCTTAAGAATGCGCCAATGGTCGCCAACACTAATGTTGAACATCTGAAGAAGCGTGTGCGATTGAACGTGCAACGCACAAGTTTCAGCCAATGAAAAGTTTTCCTTGGATCTCATTGAAGGTGCTGTTTGGGCTTATTTTTAGCAATCCGGATGTAGCGACTGCCGAAGACATGGCTATGGCTGGCTTACTGCAAACTGCTGTCCTCTATCTTCACAGTTCAGACATAAAAAAAACTTTATTGATCTCCAAAAGAAGAAATTGCATTGCTCTTACAAGTTAAAAAAACCCCACCAAATATAAATATGTAACAACAGGCAGATACAAAAATAGCACAAGATACAACGCACAAGGATTTAAGAATAAAAAACATACCCCGACAGGCCATGTATATACAACAATATAAAAATATAGTGAATAATTTATGTTAAAAATATGCAAAACATTGTGAACCAGCACTTATCTTTTATACAAAGCGTTAAAAAACGTAATACCCATGGGGACAAAAGATTGAAGATGACGGTTAGAGCGAGCAGTCAGCAGTCTCACCCTACCACTGCTTGGAATAATATGATCAGCATTTGCTGAAATCATTCAATGTGTTAATTAATTCCAGGAAAATAATTGTCGTAAAGTAGTTGATTTGAAGAATATTAGGTACATTAATAAAGCTCCCTTACTCTAAACAAAACTTCAGAAAATGTACGCTGACAAATTTCTTTGGTATAATTTTCTTTCTTTAAGTTATTTGCTTATGTTCTGTTTTGTGTAAACTGCGAAAAACTGTTCTTCGAATGAATGAAATTAGTTCAGCATGTTAGACATTAAAATTAACAACAGGGAATGAATTGGATGTAATAAACATTTCTGTTTTCTTGCAAACTATTGTTTTACAAAACAAATTATACCAATTCACTCCGCAGTAATGAAGTTAACATTAAACGAGAAGTCTCCTCGATCCACTAAAGCTAAAATAGTAATTCCCAGCCAATTTTCTACCTTCCGCCCAGGTAGCAGTCCAGGTAGCAGTTAAAAAGCAGGACAGTTCTTCTCAGAACTGAGAAGTCTCTCGAATTTCAAAAAATCTAGAGTATAAAGAAAGATCATAATCTACATAGCAAGTAGATGAACACATGGTGTTACTGCAAACCAAATACATAAATGATGTATTTTTTGGCATTCAGTTTACTTGAAGTTGATTGTTTTCCTCTGTAGATATGGTAAGCAACGCAGGTCGCCATGGTGGCACTGGAGGAGGAGGAAACATGTCTATGCCTTGCCCCACAACTGGAAGCGTACGCCGAGTCCGTCTTCAAAGCAGTAACTCCGTGCCGCACTCCAGTTCTCCGACCCTCAGCGATATCTCAAATATCCGTTTCACTCCGCGTAATCCGTCCATTATCTCCTCGGTGAGCCAAGCACCGCAGAACCAACCGCCAAGCGATCGCCAGATGTTCTTGGAACCCAGCACCGTCATGCCTATCAAGCAGGAGTGGTCAAACAGTAGCCGAATACTGCCCTCGTTGACACCACACAGCCAGGGACCAGGATCGCAGGCGGGCAGCGATGTTGGGGATCACTCTTTACCCCCTCCCAGTTCGTCCTTGTCCCACTATGCCAGCAGCTTTAACTCACTCTCGCCCTTCCCTGTGGAATACTCGCCGTCCGGGTCCAGCTTCGCAAGTCCGCGCCACTCGGCGCGCTCTTCGCGCTCACGTAAGCGAGCCCTGTCCCTCTCTCCTCTCTCATCAGACGATTTTAACTCAATGATCAGGACAAGTCCGACGTCCTTAGTTGCGTATATAATCGGTTCTCGTGGCTCGTCGGCTTCAATATCGCCCTCGCCTGGCTTGCTCGCAGGCGATTACGGACATTTGTCAGCTCGTAATAGTAGCAGCCCGATGTCCCAATCCTCATCTGGGAACCATCCCTCGTATCATATTCCGAGAGCAAACACAGGGGACGTGTCTCCGCCCCCTTATCACCCGCCTAAATCAAACATTGGGTACTCGTACAATAATGGTAGCATGGGCCCACCACAGATGGAACCTATGGAACAATCCTCAATGTACACTATGCCTCAGATGGAAGGGCAGCTGGTGGTCCAGCCTCGTAACGAGGTCATCCAACAGGAATTCCAGAACTACAACCCCAACGCATATACGCAAAGCCACCACCACCAGCAGTATAAGCAGGAGCCCATAGACTCGTACCCTGACACAGAGAGCACGTACTCGCAAAGTACTACCTTCTCCCAGCAGTCGTCGTACCCTCAAACCTCATCTAACCCTCCCTATTCGCAGCATACCTCCCAGCCTGTCAGTTATTCCGAGACGGCTACTTTCTCCCCGCCTCACCAACCCAATGGGTATCAAATCCCTTCCGCGTACCACTCACCAGGTACTCCTTACCAGCAGCAGCAGCAGCAGCAGCAGCAAGCCAACATGCAGCAATCTCAATCAGCGATGACTGGCCACACTCTTCCGTCTCACCTGCCCCCGCCGCCGTCTTACTCTCAGCATTTCGAATCGCAGCAGTCGCCGACGGGAATGACGTCCCAGGTCAACTCCCCCGGGTCGATTGCAAGCACGGCCAAGTCCAGCCTGGAAATGGACAGTGAGAGGGTTCACATTTGCCGCTGGATCGACTGTAGCTCCGTCTTCGAGGATCAAGAGGATATGGTCAGACACATTGAGAAGGTTCACATTGATCAGAGGAAAGGGGAAGATTTCACCTGTTTCTGGCAAGCATGCACGAGACGCTACAAACCGTTCAACGCTCGCTATAAACTCCTTATTCATATGAGGGTGCATTCAGGAGAGAAACCCAACAAGTGTACGGTAAGTTCAAAAAAATTAAAACTAACAACAACCCCGGTTATATCAGTTAATTTTTGTAATTGTACATATTTCTTTCCTTTGTATTCTTTTATAATTTGGGGTTGAACAAAGACAAATTTACTATAGACGTATTTACATATTGAATTTGACGTCACGCGGCTCAAATATCTGACCTACAAGATGGCGTCTGTGCGTGTGCGTGTGTGTGTGCGTGCATGTGCCATCAAACCAGGAATGTTGCGTGCTGCATGCTTCGATGATGTACGCGTTTGGACGCGCATACGGTTTGCCCTACAAGATGGCGACTTTTTCATAGCAAAAAGGGGTTATTCAATACTGTCTATAGAACTTGAATCTGTAACCTCCGGATTGAGGTGCCGGCGCTCTACCAACTGAGCTATCTAGCTCGGGCTTGATACGTAACAGAGGCAAAGAAGGCAGTTGCCTCCATCCCTGGTCATTCCCTTGGTGCCCTTGAAATGCTCCAGTAGAAGTTTACAATTTTCTCATAGGATGCCCTTTACCAAGGAAAAAAAAAAGCTTGTTTGCCCTTGCCCTTTCAAAATCGAAGCATACTGGCCTGGGAGCTCCATATGTTGGCGGTCTCTTATTTTGTCAATAGCTTTGTTCGGGGTGCCAGTCAGAATCCATTGAACCTGTAGCTGCCCATATAAGGAGGACACCAAGGTTTACCATTTCAGTTACCGCTGTGTTTTTTTTACCTGGTATTCTTTTGTAACAAGTTCCAATACCCAGGTTTAGAAAAAGCTATCGTAGTTTCATTCTCGGTGAAAACTTCCCAAAGATTGTTACTTGGTATTATTTTGTAACAAGTTCAAATGCCCAGGCTTGAAAAATGCTATCGTAGTTTCATGCACGATTGAAAACTTTTCAAAGATTCTTCCATCGCTCTTCGCCCTCCCCCTCCCCCCCCCCCACCCCCATCATAGTTTCATGCTCGGTTGAAAACTTCCCCAAGATTGTTCCATCGCTTCCCCCTCCCCCCACCGCATGATAATGTAGTAGCAAAACATACAACATTCCTGAACAAAATATTCACCTTGAAAACTCCCATTGAAATTCCCAAGATCACCTTGTAACTATTTGGAGAGCATTTTTATGGCAGCCTTCATGTTCTTATTGCATTAGCTGGAGATACAGCATGGATTTGATTAATGGTTTGGGCCAGACCCGCTTGACATGGGCTGAACTTTAAAGGGTTTTGATACCTTTAGTAGATCAGGTTTTTGGCCATGAAATGAATCCCTACTCACTGTGAGTGAAAATGTACACACTTTAATGTAGTGTTATTACCTGTAATAGAAGTTTCAGCTTCATTAGTCATCAAGTTTCTGAGAAAACAAAAGTGAAAACACAGAGCAATGTTTTCAGGAGAGTCGCGTAAATCTGTTGTACAAGCTAAAATAATTTTCGTCGCACTGAGACGAAAATTATTTTTGTGAAATTGTTCTACTCATTTCTAAAAAACTACAGCACCAAAGCAAGTACTTTTTCAAGGGAAGCTTTCTTCTTTCATTATCGTTAAAAATGGTGTAAGTTTAATGTAAATCTGTGATGTTTTTGTTTTGTGTCGTACAAAAAGTACCCAAACCCTTTAAACCAAGATGACTTCGGCAAGAGGTTAAATGTTTTGTTTTGGGTATGTTTGAGCTGCAAACTGACGATATTAAACAAATAGTGATAGATCTAGCGCAATCAAGGAAAGGGAAAAAAAACATAACAGAAACAAATTGCTGGTGGAAACTTGTATGTAAATATAAAGGGTTAGTCTTGTTTGTGTGATGTTTGACGATGAAGTAAAGTTGACAGCGCTCAGATGTCAACAGAAGTTTGTTTTAGAGAGATGAAATACGTTTGACAGGTTAAGATGAAGTCAAGTTGACAGTGCACGGGTGTGTAGGCTTATAACAAAACCAGTTTCTGTTTAAAAGAACTTGGCCATGCTCGGGTAGAGCGATGCATACTTGTTCTGGCAGCAGTTTGCACTTTGTGGCCTTTCTGCTAAAGTCTTGTCTGAGGTGAATTTGGCGGTCTCACTCACAAAGCCATTTATCAGAAATGTTCACATCTGTCCAATTTTGTATTTCAATTTTGTTCCAATTTGGTTGCCTGGAGGTGTTTCGCCTATGTTGTGTATGTGGTACTGAGAGAGGTGTGGATGCTAAAATTTTGCCCAAGTCTTTATGTTACTCCTGGGATGGATTTCACAAAGAGTTAAGATTAGTTTTATCTCGAGTTAGGATAAGTTACTTGTTTTAACTTAGGACTAGCCATGCGTTTTTAGTATCTTCTAGGACTATTCCTAAGTTAGAACTGGTCCTAACTCTTTGTGAAACTCTTTGTAGTCACTTCAACTAATATGTGTAGACTGAGTGCCACATTCTCACCTGGGACAATTACAGGTGTTCAAAGCTTGCTTTTAAAACTCATCCTGTACCCTTAGTCACTTGGCATGTGTGTAAATACCTATCTGTCATTCCAATGGGTCGTAAAACATGTAGCCACAACCCAAACCTAAAGAAATGATGGTGTAGTGTGAATGATCTGAAAGATATGATTGGGGTCTTGGATTTATGTTGGGACCATGGTTAGAGACATTTGACATGTTTGAGTGCTGGTGTGAATTTTCTAGTTCCAGCCTTATTTGAACATTTGGTATCAGGCACATGACAGAGTTTGACCTTGGAGTCCCTCTTAAAGGCAGTGGACACTATTGGTAATTACTCAAAACAATTGTTAGCATAAAAACTCACTTGGTAACAGGCAATGGAGAGCTGTTCATAGTATAAAACATTGTGAGAAATGGCTCCCTCTGAGTGCTGTTATTTTCCGCAAACTTTATTTGGAGACCTCAGAATTAGATTTTGAGGTCCCGAAATCAAGCATCTGAAAGCACACAAATTCGTGTGACAAAAAGGGTGTTTTTCCTTCCATTATGATCTCGCAACTTTGATGACCAATCAAGTCCAAATGTTCACAGATTTGTTATTTTGTGCATGTTGGGATACACCAAGTGAGAATACTGGTATTTGACAATATTATCAAAAGTGTTCAGTGCCTTTTAATATTGCAGAGTTTTTCTGACTGTTCCATGTTGCATTGTCATGATCAGTACACAGCAGGTTTGTGTGTATGTGAGGCCTCTAGGCTTGTTGGTACCATTAGCAACGATAGATTCCTCAGTTTGACACAATGGGTGAGGTCATACACAGGTCAGAGATCAAACACCTTGGCTTCTTCTTGGGTAAAAAAACCCCAAAAACATGTTTAGCGTCTGTCCTTTTGAAAAAAGGAAGGAGGAGACAGCCGGCTGGGCCTTTTTTCAAGATTAAGCCTGGGCTACCAGTAAAATTGATTACTCGTCTAATTGCGCCTCAAAAAGTTGCGACTTCGACACTAGCGTGACTAGATTTTTTAATTCCTAAGATGCATTGCGGTATATTGTTTGCCGCAGGCGCATTGTAGTCAAATGTGTGCTGAAAGGATTGAATGATTGAATCACTGATGTCTGATTGTGTTTTGTACATGTACGTACATTATGTTGTTAGGAAAAGTCGTGAGCACAAGCAGGAAGTCGCAACTAATTTTGTAGTAGTCGTTGCTGCACAATTAACCGAGTAGTTGAAAAACCGTAGTCATGACTCGACTTAGCAGTCAATAGTCGCGACTTCAACACGGCTTCTAAAAAAGGCGGCTTCTGAAAAGGCGGGGATGCTAAACATGTTTTTATTTTTATTTGGCCTTAGATGGTCCAAGCAGAGTAAGACAATACCTTCTTTTGGGAATCAGTTCCTGAGAATGTTTGGTTTTTGTTTTCTTGTCAGAGTTTAGTTACAAGCAGCTCAAGGAACATAATGCCATGCAGATATTAATTGAGTTGTTTGTTCTAGCGAGGATTGGAACCTTGAATATGCCGAAAATTGTACATGAGCCTTGCAACAAGTCCCTTTTTGTTCATTGATCAGTTCTGCCATCGAAAATTTTATGAATAAGGCCTATCTAGTCTGTCAAGGGAATCAAATTCAAAATCATTTATCTTGCCTGGAATTTGGAAAGCTATGATCGATAGGGCTCCTCACTGTCTCAAAGAAATTCTCTTTGTGCTCAATGTGGTCTTATTTGTTTCTTAGCTACGTAATTTGTTATCTTTACTAAAACTCTTTATTATAATTTTTTTGTATCATGTGCTATGAATAACTTAAGTCTTAGATAGATGTCGCTTTACAAGTTTTAATTATTATTGTTATTATTATTATCTTGTAGTAAACCACAAACTGACTGGTACCTCAACCAACAATATTGACAAAAGAGGGAGATTGTAAACTTTAGGGGTAGTAGCTCAATTGATAGAGGGCATGCACGTTGTAGGATGTGTGTTGTCAGAAATCAGAACGCAGGATAAGGTCAACTCGATGAAGGAAACAAACTCTATGAAGAATCCCCAACAAAACAGAAGTTGAGTTTTTCTGTACACAATGGGGAGCAGAAGTGATCTGATGTGTGGTGACAGGGATTCTGACTGTGGTATGCAGTGGTTTACCACTAGAGGCAATTGGCTTACTCCATGGGTTGAGTCACCCATTCTCTGGCTTTAAGGCACTGGCAGACACTGTTGGTAATTACTCAAAATAGTTGTTAGCATACAAACTTTTTGGGTAACAAGCAATGGTGTTTATAGTATAAAACATTGTGAGAAACAGCTCCTTCTACCTCCATGCTCTGAAGTAACATAGTTCTAGAGAAATAGTTAACTTCTCACTCGAATATTACAGGAACACGTTGCCTTGGATCGGTTGAGTTGGTCTGTGAAAATCGTTTGTAACCTTTTGTTATAAAATGTTTATGGGTAGAAAGATGTTTTGTAAAAGAAGAATACAATGATCCACAAAAACATGCCTCGAAATTGCTTGGCTTTCCTTTTACTTCGTCGATTAATACGGTCGGCCATTTATGGGAGTCAAATTTTTGACTCCCATTAATGGCCGACCGTGTTAGTTCGCAAAGTAAAGGGAAAACCACACAATTTCGAGGCACATTTGTGTGGATCATTGTATTCTACTTTTACAACACCTTTCCAACCATATGCATTTTATAACAAACAGAAACAAACGCTTTTTATAGACCAACTCGTCCTATCCAAGGCAACGATTTCCTTTAAGACTTCAGGACTGAAGCCTTTTATTAGCTACTAGTGAAAGTTAGCACACAAACTTGTGCAACAAGGGTGTTTTTTCCCTTTCATTGTCTTCTTGCAACTTTGATGACGGATTGAGTCAAAACTTTCACAGATTTGTTACTTAATACATGTATAGGCATTCACCAAGTGAGAATACTGGTCTTTGACGAACTTGTCCAGTGCCTTTAAAGGCAGTGGACACTATTGGTAATTGTCAAAGACTAGCCTTCTCACTTGGTGTATCTCAACATATGCATAAAATAACAAACATGTAAAAATTTGAGCTCAATCGGTCATCGAAGTTGCGAGATAAAAATGAATGAAAAATAACCCTTGTCACACGAAGTTGTGTGCATTTAGATGGTTGATTTCGAGACCTCAAGTTCTAAACATGAGGTCTCGAAATCAAATTCGTGGAAAATTACTTCTTTCTCGAAAACTATGGCACTTCAGAGGGAGCCGTTTCTCACAATGTTTTATTCCATCAACCTCTCCCCATTACTTGTTACCAAGCAAGTTTTTATGCCAATAATTATTTTGAGTATTTACCAATAGTGTCCAGTGCCTTTAAGAATGACTGTCATGGTTCAGTCAGTACAGATAGGAGGATCCCTGGTGCAGGGCCTGAAATTGTATCTTGCCTAAGGGGGTTAGGGTAGAATTTAGAGTCTAGCTCAGTGTTGTTTTTTGGAAGGATTTCGAACCATTATATTAGTGACTTTTGTATCCCTTCACAATGGGTCAGGTTACAGTGACTTCATACATGTAATTCTCAGTGTCTATCTGTTGGGATGGGAAATTTCAGACTTTTTTATCCGATTTCAGACCAATACCTGGTGGAAAAGTTCTGCGAAACTTAAATCCTGCTGTGTGATCTACTTCTTTAGAGCTGAGAATATGGTTCCAGGAGCTCATAGAAATCTATTACTCCAGAGATATAAGAAAACATGAGAGGTACAATTATTATAACATAGGCCTACCCCCTAAAATGTGGATCTTGGATTGAGGCCTTTTTATCAGCAATGACTTTAGACTTGTGGACAAGTTGTTAACAACATAATATGTCAATTGAAATTTATAAGGTGCTATTCCATCAATATCATAGCGCACTAGAGAGAAATTAACATGGAAAAAGGTGAGTCTTTAAGACTTTACTTAATAGAAATAGAGTAACAGGTTCCCTTATGACAATAGGGAGATTGTTTCGAATCATTGGCCCAGCTGCACTGGCTCCGGGAACATCATTCAATCAAGTGATGTCAAGTGTGGACCGAAGAAATGGTGGAGGAGTGTAATGTGACAGTAAAGTGAAAACATAAGGAGGAGTAGGGTTTAGTGTTAAATTGTTGGTGTGGTATTACGGATTTCAGGCACCTGTACACAGGACTGCTGGCTCCAATAGGCTGTATCTTGCTGCAGTTTCGGTCAGCTGCACAATCCTCCACCCTCACACTGCCCCGAAAAATTTATCTGAGACGCATGTTGTACAGACCAGCTGTCACTGCTGACCTTTGACCCAGAGTTTATTGACCTGGGGTCACCGCATCCACTGGGACCTCTCAGTTCACACCAGAGTCTGTTTACAATCAGCGAGAGCACAGAGGAATAAAACAATAACAACAACAGCCTTAGCAACCATTCAACCTTTTGAAAAACTGCTGACTGTAAACTCTATATTTGGCATTTTTAAGACACTAAGTCAGCGGAAAGTTTTGATTGTTTACAAATCGCCCCAAAAAATAGTCGTTTACTCTCATGTTTATGCTAGTAAATAATTCCAGGGTTTGCCTTTGACTTTTTTCTAGTGACTTTAAACAGCAGAACCAGTGGCTTGTATTGTAAGTTGATGTTTCTCTAGTCCGCTATGATTTTCCCTTTAACCTTGATTTTTCTTTTATTTTAGTTGCAAACTGCATTTTACTGAACACACACAAATTTGTACGCTATGTTCTTGAAACACATTTGTACTTGGAAAGTGCACGTTTTGCAAACTTTGCTGCTAACCAGCACAACATACAAAGAGTAGGAGCGTTAACTACAGGGGATCTAGGCTAGAATAGTGGACACTATTAGTAATTTATTTAAAATAAAACCTTACTTGGTAACTAGTAATGGGGAGAGGGTGATGGTATAAAACATTGTTAGAAACGGCTCCCTCTGAAGTGACGTAGTTTTCGCGAAAGAAGTAATTTCCACGAATTTGATTTTGAGACCTCAAGTTTAGAATTTGAGGTCTCGAAATCAAGCATCTGAAAGCACACAACTTCGTGTGACAAGGCCGTTTTTTCTTTCATTACTATCTCGCAACTTCGACGACCGATTGAGCTCAAATTTCCACAGGTTGGTATATGGTAATTGTATGTATATGTTGAGATACACCAAGTGAGAAGACTGGTCTTTGACAATTACCAATAGTGTCCACTGTCTTTAAGCTGACAGTGTCCTTCACCTGCAACCACATTGAATTATAGGTAACTAGGTACATGATACAACCATAGAGCAAGGACAATCCTTGCTCTATGATATAACCAATCAATATATTACAAAAGTCTTCTCTCGTTAAAGACACTGGACACTATTGGCAATTACTCAAAATAGTTGTTAGCATAAAAACTTACTTGATAACGAGCTATGTAGAGCCGTTGACAGTAGAAAACATTGTGAGTGAGAAACGACTCCCTCTAACGTAATTAATTTTTGAGAAAGAAGTTAATTCTCACTAACATATTTGAATTGAATTTGAGATCTCGGCTTAGATCTCAAAATTAAGCATTAGGCCTAGTAAGCACAAACCTTATGTTGGTAATTACTCAAACTAATTGCTATACAAAAAAACTTGAGTTTCCATAGCCAACCTCCATTCCAGATGGTGTCATGTGGCGTGGATTTTCTCTTCTAGTTTCAACAACAATTGCTGAAAGCAAGGAAAAGCCATTGAAAATTCCTGAGCTGGGGGAACAGTAGTCTAAAATATCTTTATTTTAGGCGTAACTCTGTTCTTCAGTGCATGGATAGGGCATAGTCTCTCAATATTCAAAACCTACAATTTGGGATTGGTTGGTGGGTCCAAACAAATTCAGATATTTTTGTAAGCAGTGGACACTATTGGTATTTACTCAAAATAATTATTAGCATAAAACCTTTCTTGGTGACGAGTAATGGGGAGAGGTTGATGGTATAAAACATTGTGAGAAAAGGCTCCCTCTGAAGTGCCATAGTTTTCGAGAAAGAAGCAATTTTCCACGAATTTGATTTTGAGACCTCAGATTTAGAACTTGAGGTCTCAAAATCAACCATCGAAATGCACACAACTTCGTGTGACAAGGGTGTTTTTTCTTTCATTATTATCTTGCAACTTCGATGACCGATTGAGCTCAAATTTTCACAGGTTAGTTATTTTATGCATATGTTGAGATACACCAAGTGAGAAGGCTAGTCTTTGACAGTTACCAATAGTGTCCACTGCCTTTAACCACAGCATATCTGGAGGAACCTGATCCAACTATGGGTTGCATTTTTTAGGGTATTGTGAAGTGACAAATTGGCCAGAAAATGATTTGCATTGGCTTTTAACCACCAATATAAATAACCCACAAGTCACAGGTTGTGGGTGGAGATTACCCTGGCCAGACACAAATACCCCAGAATGCTAGCATTCCTACATACCACCATGGAACCCAGTGCCTGACCTAGTGGAGGGACTTTGTATATCCCATCACCTTGTTTACAAGAAGACAGACCTTGGAAATTTCAGGGCATTTTTCCTAGCTACTATGCACTATACTATGCACTTGTTGATTCTGAAGTCTTAAAGGCAGTGGACACTATTGGTAATTACTCCAAATAATTATAAGCATAAAACCTTTCTTGGTAACGAGTAATGGGGAGAGGCTGATGGTGAAAAACATTGTGAGAAACAGCTTCCTCTGAAGTAACATAGTTTTCAAGAAAAAAGTAATTTTCCACAAATTTGATTTCGAGACCTCGGATTTAGAATTTGAGGTCTCGAAATCAACCATCTAAACGCTCACAACTAGGTGTGACAAGGGTGTTTTTTCTTTCATGATTATCTCGCAACTTCGATTGAGCTCAAATTTTCACATGTTTGTAAATCCGTCTCATTAAGAAACTTAACTTTGTGACATTGTTTTACTTATTTAAAAAAAAAACCTACAACACCTCAGCTAGTAATATTTTAGGGGAAGCTTTCTACCATCATTATCTTTAAACTGTGTAAGTTTTAAAGACAGTGGACACCTTTGGTAATTGTCAAAGACCAGTCTTCTCACTTGGTGTATCTCAACATATGCACAAAATAACAAACTTGTGAAAATTTTAACTCAATTGGTCCTCGAAAGTTGCAAGATAATAACGGAAGAAAAATCACCCAGGTTGTTACACGAAGTTTGGCTTTCAGATGCTTGATTTGGGGACCTCAAAATCTAATTCTGAGGTCTGGAAATGAAATTCAAATATATTACTGGAAAATTACTTCTTTCTCTAAAAACTACGTTACTGGCACTTCAGAGGGAGCTGTTTCTCACAATGTTTTATACTATCAACAGCTGTCCATTGCTAATTCCCAAGTAAGTTTTTAATGCTAACAATTATTTTGAGTAATTACAAATAGTATCCAGTGCCTGTAATGTAAATCTGTGGATGTTTGTGTTTTGTGTCGAATAAAAGGTCCCCCAAACCCTTCAAGTTTGAGTATACTGGTTATACACAGCTACCTGTTGATTTTATTTACGAGTGTGGTTACACTGACTGCTCCACCTACTTTACCCACAATGTAAACTTTGTATGAAAGGTACACCCTCCAGTCTCAACCACACGTTCACTATTTCTGACATCATGTCCGCCAACCCAATATAAACAACGTCTTACATATGCCATGTACAATATGGGATATATAAAAACCAAACAAAACTCAAAATCAAAAATGAAAACAAACAACCTTCAAAAAATCCAAGGGGAGGCATAGTGTTAGCCCATGGAGGGAATCCTACCTCCATGGTTAGCCAGAGCAGTGTTTGGATGTCTTTTGGAAACCCTGTCAAAGTTAAAATTTTGACACCCTTTTTTACCAAGTAAGTTTTTATGCTAACAGTTATTTTGAGTATTTATCAATAGTGTCCAGTACCTTTAATACATGTAGGTCTTTAAACTTTCTATGTGACACCTTATTCTAGATTTGTTAAGTCAACAATGTCTCCAATATCCAGACCTACATATTAATTTTTGTTATTGACTGTCTGTGGCTAAGAAAGTTATGTCTACATCTCGTGATTTTCCAGATAATCTGAACAACGGATTCCCCTTTCAAAACAGCTGCCGAGTAATGCTTAGCCTTGCTCAAGGCAGTCGAATTATTCACTCCGAAAAAAGACCGCCGCTGTATAAAAACCCACCCGTATTCACTGTGCGTAAAACCCACCCGTATTCACTGTGCGTAACATCGCACGACACGATGCCCCCGTACACTATCCGCATGCGGAGGCCGTCAGGCCGACAGCCTTGTAGGATCTGTGTTGAAGCCACTGACCTAATTACTATAATAAGCGAAGAGTTCCCACGGTCAGCTCATTACCATAATGCCCGCGAAAGACGAGACATGTTTACCTCACACACCACCACCACGGACGTATGATAGGGTCCAAAGGTCGTGATAAGGGAAGTGCGTGATTGGACGACAAAATGAATAATTCATTTGCCTCACATCCTGTGTTGTCTGATAGGTCTGACGAACGATATACATATTCATGAGCTGCATACTAGCATATCCTAGAGCCCCCCCAATTTCGTCCACTATTGGAATTTTTTCAATACAACACATTAAAACGGGAAGATACAGACCCGACAAGGCTGTCGGCCTGACGGCCTCCGCATGCGGTTAGTGGTGTACGAGTGCGATGACTTGTGTGAACAGTGTTCGTGCGATGTGACAGTGTGTATACGGGTGGGTCATTCGGTGTGATCGCACACACCATGCACAGGGTATACGGCGGGTGGGTTTACAGCTGCGTCTTTTCGGAGCGAATAATGCGACTGCCTTGAGCAAGGCTAAGTAACGCTGTGATTTGTACAAGGGTTCTCACCCATCAGTTGTGACGTTTTTTGGGTACCTTGAGATATTGTTAAAGGCACTGTAGACACTATTGGTAAATACTCAAAAACAATTGCTAGGATAAAAACTGACTTGGTAACGAGAGCTGTTGATTAAAGACACTGGACACTACTGGTAACTGTCAAAGACCAGTCTTCTCACTTGGTGTATCCCAACATATATGCATAAAATAACAAACCTGTGAAAATTTGAGCTTGATTGGTCGTCGGAGTTACGAGATAACAATGAAAGAAAAAACACCCCTGTCACACAAAGTTGTGTGCTTCAGATGCTTGATTTAGAGACCTCAAATTCTAAATCTGAGGTCTCGAAATCAAATTACTTCTTTCTCAAAAACTACTCCACTTCAGAGAGAGCCGTTTCTTACAATGTTTTATACTACCAACCTCTCCCCATTGCTCGTTACCAAGTAAGGTTTTATGCTAATAATTATTTTGACTAATTACCAATAGTGTCCACTGCCTTTAAAACTATTGTGAGAAACGGCTCCTCTAAAGTAACATAATTTTTGAGAAAGAGCTTATTTCCAACTCAAATATTATTATAGAACTTCAGACCTAAAGCTTTTTATAAGGCATCTAAAATCTAAATTTGTGCAACAAGGGTATTTTTTCGTTCATTATGCTCTTGCAACTCTGATGACCAATTTAGCCAACTTTTTCACAGATTTTGTTACTCTATGCATGTTGGGATACACCAATGACAAGTGAGAATACTGGTCTTTGAACAACCAAGGTTGTCCAGTGCCTTCAGACAAACAGGACTGCTCAAACTTCTTCCCAAGTGTTCCAGTAGGCTAGGCTAGTTCAGTGTTAAAAAGCAACTCTGTTTAACTCAATAATACCAAAGGTGTCCAGTGCCTATAAGCAACTTCAAGTATTTCTTGCTTAGCATTTAAGTATTTCTTTAAGCATAATATTCATCGTGCCCTTGGCTGTTTGCCAAGACGCATGCCTCGTCTTTTTGGTGTTCCCAAGTTACTTGTACTACTTGTTACATTGAAGCCTCTGAGACATCTCGGAACATGACCTCGGTGACCCGCATACAAAGGCTGGAACCTGCTCTCTCATTTAGGGTCAACTGGGGTCATCTTGTATCCTCCATTGTCAGGACGACCTTTGACATATTGTTACAAACGATTTCCACATGGCAGGGAGATTAGTGCAGCGAAGTTGGAATAGAGCTGTAAAGTTGGATTCCGTTGTTGATGATTCATGAAAGCTGAGGCTGCTATCTGATAGACATTCGATAGATAGATAATACATTTATTTCAATGCTGCCATTGTTAAAGGAACATTACAGAATTGGTTCTTGCTAACAAAACAGCTGCTGACAGTGTAAATACTTTATGTAATCCACCATTACATAAACTGACAGCCATCTGGGTCTCGAGAAAATAGTGAAAACAAGATTACACATTGTGCATGACATCAATTCAAAAAAATATATGAATAAAACACTCACTGAGCTAAAAACTCCAAATGGGTTGTTATTTTGATATATTTCTCTCTCATCAAATATGACATTTCAGACAGAAATATTTCAAGGGATGTTTTCTACTATCATCATTAGACTGTTATGTAAATCTGTGATCTAAGACAAGTTTTTTTTCTTACCAATTCTGTAATGGTCCTTTAAATACATATAAATAAGTCATGCCAAACTGAGGAACACACAAGTATACACATTAAGGTGAACCAGGAAAGTCGTAAAAATAATAAAAAAATTAATTACACAAAGGCTGTATAAATAATAAACAAAAAACAGGACAATGTTTAGGCCCAGGATGAAGCAAAAGCTTTTGTACCCGTACCTACAGATAACAAACAAACACATCAACAGACTATGGAAACAACTGACTAACATATAAACTTGTTGATAGATAGCTTAGTTGGTAGAGCACCGGCGCATTCATGCGGAAGTTGCAGGTTCAAGTTCGGCTCTAGTCAGATTTGTCTTTGTTCAACCCCAAAAATTTACCCAGTCAGTTTCCCTTGTGGTTTATTAGTAGGTCTTTTTACATTTTTAACAGTACATCTTCATGGCTGTTCATGATCATTAATATTTTTTAGCCAATACTATCACAATATTATTTACAAAACTGCCGCTGAGTATGTATTACATATGTATAGTCTCATTATTTTTGTGCAATTTTATGTTTTTATTTGACACATTTTTTATTTCTTTAACTAATTAGTGTTAGACATTCCTATTTTTGTAACGTCATAAAAATATGTATTCCTTGAAAGATTCCTGAGTGGCTTTTTTTCCAAAACAGGATCTATGATTCCAATTACCACCGTCTTAATTAGTTGTTTGACCTTGTTTGTTTTTCCGCAGTTTGAGGGATGCAACAAAGCCTTCTCCCGTCTTGAGAATCTTAAGATACATCTTCGCTCGCATACTGGCGAGAAGCCTTACATATGTACTCATCCCGGCTGCACCAAGGCATTCAGTAACTCATCAGACCGAGCCAAACATCAGAGGACACATTTGGATACGGTTAGTTTGTTTCTTGCGTCTTTGCCTGTTTCTGAATAGACCCTTCTCATGAAATATGTAAATTGCACATAGCGCGTGCGCACTAACGTTTTGGTTGGCAAAATGAGGGATTATCGCGCTGTTTTGTACACGGCTAATGGGTGCGTGACGCAGACGAGATTGCGCGTCTGCTTAGTGCACAACTCTATGGCGTTTGCCAACCAACAGGGTCTGTACGCATGCGTGAATGTAATTAGCATATTTCATGGGAAGGGTCCATTAGCAGCTGATGGGTGGGTATTGTTGGGATTCTAATAAGCTGCCCTTAGCCACAGTCGCCAGTTCCGAAACAAGTCATAGGCCTGTATTGAAACCACAGCTTCATCTCCAGATTCGGCTCAGGCTAGCTTGGTCCCTTCGGTTGTTTTGACAATAGCATGTGCTTTGCGTACATGATCAGGACTTCAGACGAGAGAACGGAGTCGAGCTTGATCCTTTCTCTCTTCGTCAACATTGTCCCTCAATCATGCTACCATATTGGTCATGTTCCTTGTCTCCACTACTTGTAATGAATGCTTATTGTTCATTGTACGAGGAGGAACCAGACTATTTATCATTTCAGCCTCATTTTCGTTAAAATGATTTTGATAAGAAAAAAAACAAAACCAAGATGGCTGTAGCATGATAACATTCGTCGTGCCCCTTGTCTCCACTACTCTAGTATTCATTGTACAAAGAGGAACCAGACTTCTTCTCCTTCCAACTTCGGTCTGGTTACATTGACTTTGATAAGAGAGAAATCCTTATAAAAAGAGCTCATGCACATGACGCCGCTGAAGTGGGGTGCATCTTTAATTTCAAGGTCATTTTGGTTGCTCATTAGCCATGATCACTACACGTGTACTGCACTACACGTGAACATCCTTGCACGTGCACTGCTAAGCACGTGGACTGTACTATTTGGACTGTGTTTTTCATTGTTATAAGGTCCTTAGATTTCTGAAGTAATATAGTTTTTGAGTAATGTCTCACTCAAATATTTGAATTGAATTCGAGCATCTGAAAGCACAAAGGGTGTTTTTTTTATTCCGTCATTCTCTCGTAATTTCGAAGACCAACTGATTTTATATTTTCACAGGTTTGTTATTTTATGAATATGTTGAGATACAGCAAGTGAGAAGACTGGTCTTTGACAATTACCAGTTTGACCTGAAACTTGTTAACTATGTTAAAACATCAAAAGTGTGTACAAAAACTACTTCTTTAAAATGTTTTTGTTTTGAACATATTTTTTATAGTGCATAATGCATGATCTATGTATCTCATAAAACAATGAAATGAACAAACCTAAAATATATAAAGCAAATGTTACAAAAATAACGATTAAAAAAAATGAGTCTATATATAACGTCCCTCATAAAAATCTGAAAAAATTCAGCTCCGCGAAACATGAAGAGATCATATTCTTTTGGGCTTGAATATAAAATAATAATTTTTATGAAACCACGCCTTCATTTTAAAAGAATGCGATCATGCACGCGCTCCTCCTCCGCGCTCCTTACAAATAAAATAAAAAATTCAAAACCCTAGAGTCACTCGTTGAATCTCGGAGTTGGCAGTGACAACATTCAAAGTGCATATTTTTAGTATGTTTTTTTTCTCCCCTCAAAAACCTGCGATTGTTGCTTTGAAAAAAGCCACTTAAATACTGCAAGTGGGCAGCGGCAACGCAAGGGTGGTATACAAGTCTGAGAAACAAGGGACTGTCCATACTTGCCAATATTTGAGAATCTTGATTCAATGTGACTACTAATCCTTGCATCAGCCTTGGATTTTACTACCAATCCTCAAGGAATTTCAAAATCCACATACTCTTCTAGAAAAAAAAACCCAGAAAGATTTGTTCTGGTTTGATATTTTTTTATGGCCGAGTGTTAGTTTCTAAAATGGGACTGGAATAATCTTCAATTTCCACTCCAGTTATTAATAGTAGTCCTATGGGTGCATTTTCTTTAATAACTTTAGTATTCCCAAGTGAATGTGAATTCCTGTGAATGTTGAAACAGTAGGGTTGTTATGAGACGGGATACCAGACCTTGTTGGCGTCTTTGCCATGGTTACCTTCAATGGTCAGGGGTTGTTTTTCTTCTTTTTTCCTTCACCCCTTCAAACTATGGCTGCAAAGTTCGTCTATTTTTTTGTCCAGAAATGAAGTTTGAGGTTGAAGGTTGATGCACTTTAATGGTTTCATTTGAAGGTTTACTTCACTTTTTCCCAGTTCAGATCTTTTTTTTAGTATTCATATCTTTAGAAAACAATGGATTGATGTTTGGGTTTCCATTGTTCCTCCTACATCTAAAACTTCCTTCCTTGTCTTCTTTCCATGGGGTTCTTGGCTTGGCTAGTACATAAATGAAGCTTGCCTTTCTCATGGTCCTTGGCTTCACAACCAGAATTAAAAAATGAATAAATTGGATGTTGTCCCTTTTTTATTATTTATTATTGTTTTGTATATTCCCACCCCTGTTATTTCCTTAACTCTTCTCATTTTCCCCTTCCCCACTCTAGTTCACCCCACCCCCATGTTTCATTCCTCAAAGTTTCTGCAACTGGGATTCCACCCAGTTCTGGAGAGTGGTTGGAAGTTTTTGCCCCCTCCCATGCCCGCCCCTCTTTCAAATACACAGTGGCTTTGCAGGTTTCGTTTTTGGGAGGGCAAGGGCACCAAGGTGTTATCTCCTAAAGGGCACACTATGAGGGAAATTGTAAATTTCTACGAGAGCATTTTAAGGGCACCAAGGCAATGACAGGGGGCACAGAGGCAACCAATTTGGTTGCCTCCATGGATATGAAGTATCAGGCCTGTATTGTCATCCTGGTGTATTTCACTCTCCTCATGCCCCTTCCCCGCTGTAGTTTGCCCCTTAAAGTTTTCACTCCTTGGAGTTTCTGCAAATGGGACTCCAACACTTCTTGAGAGTAGTTGGAATTTGTTTGACTCTCCCCTTTTCGTCGGACCTCTAACCAACCTCAAACATCACCTCTCATTCTGAACAGATGAAAAACCCATTAACTGTTTTTCTATAAGTTTTTTCCTCCAGTTTCTTGAAAAAAATGTGTCCATGATTTCACTCTGTCATCGTAGAATTACCAGAAGCACGCAAGCCCCAGGTTTACATACCTATATAAAACCCAATACTAAGTTACTCCAGTGCAGCTACCACTGTCTGGGGTCTAGTGATCCATGCACCAGACCCCTGCCAAATCTGGACCCCATCTCATTATTTTTGTAAAGCCAATAGCACATGGCACTGCTGTCAACGCAATGATTACATTTCAAGTGCTATGCGAACATAGTTGGTCCGCTGGGGAAGGTTATGAAGGGGGATGCTGTACTATCGGGAACTCAAATGCAGGCGAACTTGTGAGGATAAAATAAATAGGGGGAAAAAAAAGCAGAGGAGGAACAAAATAGCCAAAGGGCGAAATCATCATTAGGATAGTAATGTTGACAATTTGTCAGGTAGCACTGGGATTTTGCAGATAATCTGTTTGTGGTTATCTGGGTTTATCAAGTTGTTTCTTGGGACTGCAGGACTCTGAGATTGAGACAGGTGGTTTGGACTGATGAGATAGTTGTGCTGACTCGATGCTGACTTTAGCCCCTTTCACATTGGAGACATTTAGCAAGGATCCCTTGCTAAATTGTAGCATGGTTGTAACATAATTTAAAAAACGTACCTCATGTGAAAGGAACTTTTTTTTCTACTGTCCAAGATCTCTTGCAAAATCTTATCAAACATTGCTACATTTTACAACCATGCTAAAATTAAACAAGGGACCCCAGTTAAATTGCTGTTGTGTGGATAAGTGTGAATAGACTTTGTGGACCTTAGACAAGTCATTAAAAGCACTGGGGTCGATTTCACAAAGAGTAACATTTAGGACTAGTCCTAACTTAGGACTAGTCATACGTTCCTAGGAGATATTAAAAACTTGAGGCTAGTCCTAAGTTAGGATGAGTAACTCGTCCTAACTCAAGATACAACAAGTCTTTACTCTTTGAGGAATCCACCCCTGGATACCTTTGGTAATTGTCAAAGACCAGTCTTCTCACTTTGTGTATCCCAACATATGCAAAAAATAACAAATCTCAAAAAATTTGGACTCAAATGGTCATTGGAGTCGTAAGAGAATAATGAAAAAAAAAACACCCTTGTTGTAGAGATTTGTGTGCTGAATAAAAAGGCTTCAGGCCTGAAGTCTGTTAATATTTTAGTGAGAAATAAACTCTTTCTTAAAAAATATTTTTCTTCAGAGGGAGCCCTTTCTCCAAATGTTTTATACTATTTAAAACTCTCCATTGCTGGTTTACCAAAGAAGTTGTTGAATGCAACAATTACTTTGAGTAATTTGTCAATAGTGTCCAGTACCCTTTAAGCCTTGTATCAATTTTAGTTCCTATAACCAAAGTGTGACATTATAAGTGTGAAGTCACTATGGCCAATTTGACAAGTCATCTTCAGATGAATCTTATGCTTTGTGGAAGATGGAGGCTAGGACATTTATCGTGAAAAGAAAGGCCTTGCCCCGACGTTTCCTTGATCACCCACCTTCCCTGAGCATGCTTGTCAATCTATAATAAAGTCAAATACGTACATGGACAAGAGACAAGGCAAAATACAAGACTTGCAAAGTTTCTATGAAACTTAGTAATAGCATTTACAGAAGAATTCAAAGCCCCTCGGTCGTTATTCATCTACATCAAAATACCTTTCCAGACATGTGACAGGTGTGCAGCACCTACTAAAATCCAGCCACTTCTTTCCCTAAACCCTCAACATTCTCAGAAGTAGAAAAAAAAGGGGGGGGGGGACAAAGTGAAAAAAAAAACCAAAAAAACAAAAAAACAAGTACAGGAATAAAAATTCCACAGCTGTATTTCCTCAGATTCTTTTACAAGTAACATGACTTCCTGTTATTCCCGAACACCATTTCAGCCCCTCCCCCCTCTCTCCATCCAGTGTTTCATGTAACAGATGGTGAAGATATACTCAACAAACCCCTAATGTGCCAAAAAGGAATAAATATAGAAAGGTTTCTTGAACCTGTGAGGAGTCAGGGTTAGAACCTTTTGCTCTTGACCTCGGCATTCCTGGAGTCTATGTTTCAGCCATTATAAGTCTGTCTCCGGTCTCGATTCCACTTGGAATCTGACAGCAGGTTTGCGAGGAGGACAAAAACACAAGCTCCAGCCGGGGCTCTCAAAGAGAACCAGATTTTATCGGGGGATAACAAGCGAACAAATTTCATTCACTTAAAGGCACTGGACACTATTGGTATTAACTCAAAATAATTGTTAGTATAAAAAACTTATGTGCTAAGCCACCCTGGTCTCAGAGCCAATTTTTAAAATTCTTTGTGACAAAATTTGTCAATTATTTGTTGAAGTTTTGATCAGGCCTGGTTTTGATATTATGTAACCGGGTTACATTTATCATTATTATTATTAACTCTTTATTTTATTTGAACAAGAAAACACTCAAATTTACAAAGTTTTTAGAAAGTTAAAAAAGATTAAAAATAAACGGGTTTAAATCTGTAGGGCCCTACACAAACACAAAAGCAATTTTAAGAAAATATAAATTATGCATTTATAAAAACTGCATCAAATTCTGAATTTTTAGATACAGTAGCAGTGATGTTAAACTGTGGAAACAAATCATCACATTCTCTTGTCCAAACAACCCATAAACATTTCGTCACATTTTGTTACACAAAGTTTATGATCTAATTTTGTTTTTTCACTGTCTGTGAACGTGTTAATATCGTGGGGTTGAACCCCGATTGAAATCGGAGTCGTGATCGTGCTTCATGGCTGATTGCACAGCGGGTGTCGCGGCCGAGCGTGGTGCACAGGCGAAGTGCCTGGGTAGAAACTCCCTGACTCAGACGGTAACAAGGTCGCCGGGTTACGCAGATTAAGGCATTGTTGGTTAAATAAGTCAACAAGTCGGCTTTTTTTTTCTTCTGTGGGTTTCCATATTTTGTTAGATAAAGCAATTATTTCCGAGTGAAGTCACTGTCTGTGTAGTCATGTTTAGTCAACAAAGAGCCTCCACTTTCATTTTCCACCGTAGCAGTTCACGACAGAAAAAAAATTTCCTTTCAGCATTTTGAGTTTTCTGCGACTCGCCTATAATTTCCGAATGAAGTCACTGCTTCTGTAGTCATATTTAGTCAACAAAATCCAACCCATTTTTGTTTTGCACCGTATCAGTCATTGCTTGTCCAGGGCGTAAAGAAAATTTCCTCCCAGCATTTTGTACGCTTGAGTTTCTGTGAATCTCTCTCTCTTAAAGACACTGGACACTATTGGTAATTGTCAAAGACCAGTCTTCTCACTTGGTGTATCTCAACATGTGCATAAAATAATAAACCTGTGAAAGGTTTAGCTCAATCGGTCCTCAAAGTTGCGAGATAATAATGAAAGAAAAAAACACCCTTGTCACACGAAGTTGCATGCTTTCAGATGCTTGATTTCGAGACCTCAAATTCTAAATCTGAGGTCCCGAAATCAAACTTGTGGAAAATTACTTCATTCTCGAAAACTACATTACTTCAGAGGGAGTCGTTTCTAACAATGTTTTATACCATCCATTTCTCCCCATTACTCGTTACCAAGAAATGTTTTATGCTAATAATTTGTTGAGTAATTACCGAAAGTGTCCACTGCCTTCTACTTTAGCTTATAGGATCGTTATTAACTTCACTACTGCAGAGTGAGTTCTCAATTTGGTCTCATTGTTTCGACTAGCTTGCTCAAGTCATCGTCAGGAGACGAATGATGTCACTTTCCTTGACCCACTTTCCTTAATTTTTTAATTATTTTTTTTGGTCTTTTTTGTCTGATTTTAGAAACCTTATGCGTGTCAAATACCAGGGTGCACGAAGAGATACACAGATCCCAGCTCGCTACGGAAGCATGTCAAAGCCCACACGGCAAAAGACCAACAAGCTAGAAAGAAGGTTAGTCTAAAGATTTTGACTTGTTTGTTGGTGTCAACAGTTACTTTTATTTACCATTCTTTTTCCCACAGCAGTATATTTTTCATCAGTGTGTATGTGAAACTCCTGCAGACCAGCCCTACTTTAAAAAAGTGTTTTTTATATTGATTAATCTACGTATTTGTGATATTCTTGCTAGCGTTTTTCTTGTCTTCAATTTTTTTCAGTCTTTCACTCTTTGTTAAAAGTGATTTCTATGTTGATTATGTTTCTTTGTGATTTGTTTCCCTAATTGTATGTAGGATTTGAAACTGTGCATGGTTGAAGTTTAGCTGAGAAAGGCTTGCGGTAACACCGCAAACCCCTCTCAGCAAACTGTAAATTTTTAGTCATTCGGAGTAACTGGAATGATTGTTCCCGCACCCTTTTCTTGTCACAATTTTTTTTTTTACAACTGCATCATATCTCTTCAATGAATTTTGGTTATACATTTATTGTTTTCTATCTTCATAATATATTTATATTTTGTAACGATCTTGTTTGTTTCTTTCATTATTGTATTTTCCATTTTAAGACATGCATAATTTTGACATTTTTTGGTTCTCCTTAGAATTTTTACAACTTCGTCTTTCATCTTTTATAGTCTTGTATGAAACTTTCATTGTGGAATCACCCTTTTCAAATATGTTTTGGATTTTATAATATATTTGTGTATACATATAATGTAACATTCTTGCATATATTTGCTCTCTTTGTAATTTCTTTGTCCATTTTCAACAGAGTTATGTGAATTAATTTTTCTGTGCCTAACTATTCTCCTGCGTAGATTTCAAATATCTGTAGATTTCAAATAATCTTGTAAATATTTGCGTTGACATATCCCCTTTCGATTATGTTTTCTGTTCATATAATGTCTTAAAAATTGTGTAAGGAATGTTTCTCGGCCCACCCTTTCTCATGTTTATTTCTGCTTTTGTTCTGCTTATTTTGTTTTTACATGTATAATGTTCTTTGTTTTTGGTGCTGTTGCCCTGGTATACTAGTCTTTACCAGGACACCAGCACCATGCGCTTAGAAATGTAGTATTAAAGGCAGTGGACACTATTGGTAATTACTCAAAATATTTATTAGCATAAAACCTTACTTGGTAACGAGTAATGGGGAGATGTTGATAGTGTAAAACACTGTGAGAAACGGCTCCCTCTGAAGTAACGTAATTTTCGAGAAAGAAGTAATTTCCCACAAATTTGATTTCGAGACCTCAGAATTAGATGAGGTCTCGAAGTCAACTTGCATCCGAAAGCACACAACTTTGTGTGACACGGTTGTTTTTTCTTTCATTATTATCTCGCAACTTTAACAACCAGTTGAGCTCAAATTTTCACAGGTTTATTATTTTATGTATATGTTGAGATACACCAAGTGAGAAGACTGGTCTTTGACAATTACCAATAGTGTCCACTGTCTTTAAGCGCGGTATAAATTTGTATTAATATTGTTCTCTTGTGTACATTTGACAAATATAGTCTTGTGTATAAGTTCACTTATGACTTACTTAACGCCTTCTTCTGTTTTTATAATATTCTGTCTGTCCATTTTCAGTCCTGTGGGTAAAAAGTGGGTTCCCCCAAACTATTCTATTTTCTGGATTTTTACAACTGTATCTTTTGTATTTTTACAACTGTATCTTTCGTATGTAGATGTTTCCCCTTTAAAATATGTTTTTTTGAATGTTTTTATAATGTATTTATAGTCCTCAATTTTCCCCCCATTTTTTTTACATTTTAATTTTTGTTAACGATAGGCCATTTAATGAGGGTGACCCATCCAGCACACCTTGCCATTTGGGGCCCTCATACTATTTAGACAAAATACACCCAAGATAAAATAATACAAATAGTGACAAGACTTGGCAGAATTAGGCCTGTAAAAAGGTAAAAATATTACTTAAAATAAACAGAAGGCCTAGTACAAAATATATTTTTAGTCTTGTGTAGTTACTTGATTTGTGCTGTTGTATTCCACAGCAAAAATCCTTCCTCTTATTATAAAGAAAATAAACATTAGGCCTAGTACGAAAAATATATTTTTAGTCCTGATTAGTTACTAGGTTTATGCTGTGGTATTATTATATATTTGGTTTGTGGTTATGTGTATCTACTTGCCTGGTAGAGTTTGTTCTTTAGAGAACTGTCTTGCTATATATTATCTTATCGTGGAGTAGATTTTTCACATTTTTAGGGAGCCTTCTCAGTTCTGAAAAGAACTGTCCTGCTTTTTAGCTACTACCTGGGCAAACTCTACCTGGCAAGTAGATACACACTTGGTGTTACAGCAACCCAAATATATATTGATACCTCACCATGAAATTCCTCTAATCTGATATTCTTATTCTTATTATTCTTCTAGTTGCGGACACGAGATGAATTTGGTCATCCACAAGACATCCTAACGGATTGTCTGACGATCCAGCCACTTCATCACCCAATCTCTCTTGCCGATAGTCCCATGGAGCTCAGTGACAGTGGGCTAGGGAGGTCGCCTCATTCATCCATGCCTGGCACCTCATCAGACATGTACCCTGGTAAGATAATGGGTGAGGGTATATTGGGAAGGGTTGGGGAGGGGGGTTCGGGATTAGTTGTAGATAGTCCCATAGAGCTTAGCGCAGTGGGCTAGGGAGGTCGCCTCATTCATCCATGCCTGGTACCTCATCAGACATGTACCCTGGTAAGATAATGGGCGAGGGTATATTGGGAAGGGTTGGGGAGGGGGGTTCGGGATTAGTTGTGGATAGTCCCATGGAGCTTAGCACAGTGGGCTAGGGAGGTCGCCTCATTCATCCATGCCTGGTACCTCATCAGACATGTACCCTGGTAAGATAATGGGTGAGGGTATATTGAGAAGGGTTGGGTTGGGAAGGGGAGTTGTACCCGCAATTTCACAAGTTTTGTAACTTCTTACCTTTTTTTAAGATTGCCCCCTCTTGTCAAAGAGCCTTCCACTTCATTGCATCCTCATTATGAAACGACTTACCTCTTCATATTCGTCAAGCTGACTCTCATCAGATTTTCAAGGGACTTTTACAGACTCATTTGTTTGAATCTTTCTTTTGCAACAATTGCTTTTAGTATATTTTTTGATTGATTTATGTTTTGTGTTGCTCATAGAGGCTCCTGCTTTATGCGCCATATAAATGGCTTGTATTATTATTATTATTAATGTCTATAAGACATCTTATCAAGTAGTCTCCATCTTAGTTACGTTACTGTATCTGTTGTCATTCTCTAGGTATGTTCTCCAGTGCTCAGTCGAGTCGTAGTGGGACGGCAACGGGGGCGTCCAGCTACAGCAATCATCCATCCCCAGTTCACAGCATGGGAAGTCCTCATAACACGACATCACACTCCGTTGGGAACTTGGACGACAGTAGAGAAAGGTTAGTTGGACTATTAGTGAGAGAGTACCTGTGAGAGCTGAGATGGTTCTTGTGATTGATTTAGCTTTGGGGGCATAGTTGGTTGGCTTGTGCGTAAAGCACACTCGCCTCTCACCAAGGTGACCCCGGTTCGATACCTGGCCAGGGCCATATGTGAGTTGAGTTGTGCGTTTGGTCTCTGCTGTGCCACAAGGGTTTTTCAGACCTTCCAGTTTTCCTCCTTCGGGAAAAATGTCCATTGTCTTTAACACTCCTTTCCGTACGACTTCTTCACTAGTTGTTGTTTAATATTATACTGTTGTTACCCTCCCCCAAGTAATGGGTCTGTTCCAGTTTTGTAATAAAATAATATACAATACAATACATTTGTTATTATTATTATGAATGTCTGTATTTCTATCCTCTCCACAGGGTTGTGGTTTACCCTCATCCTCCGATGAGTACACTGAGTCCAACGAGGCGGACCTTCCCACCTTCTCTACTCCCAAGAAGGATACCCCAAGGGCTGAGTTCCATCCCCCTCAAGCCACGACCTCCTACTTCATCCCCAAGTAAGTAACCTTCTCTCATCTACTTCCTGATAAGCTCATTCTTTGCCCAATAAATCCATCAGGCCTGTAATTTCATCTTTGAAAGGGCAAGGCCATTTACATTTTACAAATGGCACTTGCATTTTAAAATCCTAAAGTCACAAGAAACTTTTGCAGGGGCTCGAAGGCCAAGACCAGGGGCATTGGAGGCAAAAGCCCTCATGGCATCCGTGTAATTCCAGGCGTGATGCATGTGTCTGCATTGCGATTTAAACTGTATGCTTTGGGAAGTGCATTGTGCTTAGCTTAATTTAGTATACTATTTGTGTTTGCCCATCCACGGATATTAGTGTAAAGCACTTAATGCAGATGAATGTCACCAACCATCAACTGACTTCTAGGGGTGTGAACAGTAGTTGTGTCAATACATTTAAGTAAAAAAGTTGCATGTGCGTTCCATCGGCTGCCTTGTGTTGCCTTTGGTCATTTGAGTTACTTCTGGTAGCTTCTGGTTGTCTTTGGTTGCCTTTGGTTGCCCTTTGTTGCCTTTGGCTGCCTTGGGTTGCCCTTGCTGCCTTTGGTTGCCCTTGGCATTTTTTGGTTGCCTTCAGTTGCCTTCAGTTGCCTTTTGTTGCCTTTGGTTGCTTACTATAACCTTTTGTTGCCTTTGGTTGTCTTCTTTTGCTTTTGGTTGCCCTTGGTTTCCTTTGGTAGCTCCTGTTTGCCTTTGGTTATCTTTGGTTGCCCTTGGTTGCCTCTGTGTCCTTTGGTTGCAGTTGGGGTGTATGGTTGGTCACCCAAAACGTTGGGGGGGGGGGGGTGGTAGGTAAGGTAGGCTTGTAAGACAACCTGCTGCACCACTCTCTTTAAATAGTCTACTAAGAGGATATGATTTATATCCAAACGGTGTATAAATAACTCTGTTGATGTCAGTGAAGGCAAGGGGTAATAAAAGAACCTGTCTGTTGTAATATGTGACAGGTGCCTCCGATATGATTGATAGGCCTTCCTAGACCATTGGATGGTGTTCTCAACTGACATAACTGTAACCTAATACTATAGACTGTTCCAGCTCAACAGGGGCGTAAGATGATGCGCCCGCTATAAATAACAACAGGGCACATACTTCAAACAAGTTGTTGTCATGGTTACAACCCTACCCACGTCATCAAACGGTGCAGCAACAATAGTGTGTATGATATTACGGGGTCGGGACGGGGTCGCGGCCTCTGACCTCATTACTTTTATAAACAAAAGCAGCTTTATTTGACCAAGTGATGTGATTTAGTATCAGGATTAGCTTTGTTAACACTGAGGGCCAGGTTTCATGGAATGGTGGTACGTGATGCTTGTTTTTTTTACCTTATCGTGATTTATCAAGATGAGAAGGGGGGGGGGGAGAAGCTAAAAAAACACCTGAGTCCTCAATTTGTATTAATTCCTTTTACACTGGAATCAGTTCAGGGCCAAATTTCTTACAGCCATTGAGCAGAAAATACTGCTTAGCAAGTCTCTGTGCTCAGCAAGAAATGAGACGGGCATATTGTCAGTGCCAAGGTCATATGTGTGTTGTAGACCGAGCCCATCAAGAATGACCAGTAGACACTTCTCAACTGTGTTTTCTTTTACTCAAATCAAACAAATCAAAACTGTAACCCACCTTCCAAGAAAACATTTCAAGGAAGAGTTTCATCCTGAAAAAAAGGTGAGAAGCCTGAAGAAAAAAAACACAGATAAGGTCGAAGAAAGACACCTTGCAAAGAATTATATCCTGCATGTACGTCAGACCTTAAACAACAAGTTTAATCAAATCCCCCGCCCACTTAAAAAAAAGACATACAAAACACAAGGTTCGAACTTAATTGCAAACCTGGCCTGAATATTTTCTTTCTTAATAAGAATAATATTCAATGCTGGTATTTTTATAAATTAAGAAAACATCTTCTAGAGCAAGTTTGCCATTAGGACTGTTTTCATAAGCCTCCTTGGTACCACGGCACTAGTAATTATGGCTTCAGACGCCATTAGTAAAAAGTTTACAAGAAAGCACATTGCATACACACAAACCCTACAGAAACTGAGACCACTGAAGGTTGTGTTTACTTGAAGGAATGAAATTATTTGCCTGTTAAGAATTGTCTACTGGTCAATCTTGACAGGTTCGGTCTGGTCTACAACTCCAGCGACCCTTCAGGGCTTGTTCCGTCTTGTATCGATCCATTACAGCAATGATTGGAGTTGACACGCTGTGATTTGGATTTGTTGGTAAAAGTGAGACTTAAGTCCGAGGGAGGGTGGAGGCGTCTTCAAGGGAGCAATCAAATGTGACCATGACTGAGTTTCAGATCCAGGGTCAAGCAAAGGGGCCTGGGGTCGATTTGTACAAAGAGTTAAGACAATAGTCTTATCTCGAGTTTGGACAAGTTACTCTCCCTGACTTGGGACTAGCCTTTAGTTTTTTCAAACTCCTGAAGAGTC
The DNA here is from genome assembly GCF_032118995.1 of Asterias amurensis. Lineage (NCBI taxonomy): Eukaryota > Metazoa > Echinodermata > Asteroidea > Forcipulatida > Asteriidae > Asterias > Asterias amurensis. Next base: position 2,080,689 of record NC_092660.1, read on the forward strand.
CTCGGACTAGTCCTTAGTTAGGAATATCTGTGTGAAATCGACCCCAGGGGTGGATTTCACAAAGAGTTAAGACTGGTCTTATCTCGAGTTATTAGGACGAGTTAGTCGTCCTGACTTGGGACCTGTTTTTGTTAACTAGTTTTTGACTAGTCTAAAGTTTGTATTACTTCTAAACAGTCCTATTATTAGTCCTTAGTTAGGACTATCTTTTGAAATCGATCCCAGGGGTGGATTTCACAAAGAGTTAAGACTAGTCATATCTCGATTTAGGATGAGTTACTCATCCTTACTTCGGACTAGCCTTAAGTTTTTATTACTCCCTAAAGAGTCCTATTACTAGTCCTAAGTTAGGACGAGTCCTAGGACTCGTCCTAAGTCAGGACTATCTTTGTATAAATCAACTTCACAAAGATAGGAGTTATTTAAAACTTAAGGCTAGTCCTAAGTTAGGGCAAGTAACTCGTCTTAACTCCAGATAAGCCTTAGTCTGAACTCTTTGTCAAAATACACTTTTGGTCTTGGTTTGTCGGCTTCAACGCTACATGTGAAGTGTGGACCTGAGAACAAAAGATGTCCACATTGTGTGGGGACTTGAAACACTGTATGGACTAGCACATGTCCACACAGTGTGTTTTTACAGTGTTGAAGAATATAATTTTTCTATTGTGTTGGTTTTGTTTAACTGTACCTACATTGAGTATGTAGGCCTAACTGTTGGACTAGCTTAACAGTTGGTTTAGTAAAAAAAAAAAAATTAAAAAAAAAAACCACACATTTTGTTTAAAAGTTTAAAGCCATTGGACCCTTTCGGTAAACAGTGTTGTCCAAGGCCCACACTTTGTGTACCACAATTTCTACATCAAATAACAAACCTGTGAAAGTTAAGGCTCAATCGGTCATCGGAGTTGGGAGAAAACAACGGAAAAACCCACCCTCGTTTCCGTGCGTTTGACCGTGTCATGACATGTGTTTAAAATAAATCCGTAATTCTCGTTAACGAGAATTTATATTGTTTTGCTGTTTTCTCAAAAAGTAAAGCATTTCATGGAATAATATTTCAAGAGAAGTCTTTCACCATTGCCTTCTGTAAACCCTGTAAGTTATTTGTAAATCTGTGAACTTTTTTTTTTTTTTTTATGAACCGAAAGGGTCCAATGGCTTTAAGTAAGCAAACTGCAAAACCCTCAAGCAAACCACTTCAAGAATCAAACTTATTTGCGGGAGGAAAAAAAAAAAAAATAAAAATAAAAAAATAACAAAAAGTCACTTCCTGCATTCTGCACTGAAGTCTCACTTAACCTATCCGTCAAAGTTGACGGCGTCAACTTGTTTTGCCGAAATTGTTTAAGAAATGCTCCAATCTGTACTGGCTGGCAAAAAAAGAAATAAATAGATATCTGACAGGCATTGTATAGCTTGATTGATGTTTCGCATATAATGTTACATATAAGGAGAAATAAAAAAAAACATATTTTGAGCGTAGGCGGGTAGACAGAGATGTTTGTCTGATCAGGCTGGATAATTCACAAAATCCGTGGTCAATGAACCGCTACCTCTCTGAAGCATCAGTTCTGATTGTTGAACTTTTCTCTTGCCTGGATTGTGAGATTGTTCCACAGGTACATCCTAGCTCACCGTGTTGGACTGTTATGGCTTGTTTTTTTATCATCGACCTTATCATATATATTTTGGTTTGCGTTAACACCATGTGTGTGTCTGTCTGCCAGGTAGATTTTGTTCTTTTGTTCTTTTCACGCTGCTTCTTTATGTCTATAAATGCTCCCAGGGTCTTGCTCCAAATTATTTTTCTCATCTCTTGTCCTCTTATACCCCTGGCAGAGAAGGTCTGTGCTCCTCCTATGATAAATCCCTTCTATGTGAGCATAGGCCTTCTCGATCTGCCGGCTTTTCAAAGTACGAGCAAGTCGTGCCACTTTGATTGAAAAGTTCTCCCACTTATACAAATTACATGCTATTCCAACCTACTTCATTTCATTCCTAAAATTTGTGGAATTACTATGATTCAAGACAGAGCTTACCAAATGATGACTTTGTCCATCAGATGTCATTGAAAATGGCAAACAATTGGAAATCTCTGTACTGGAGTAGATATGGGAAAGGATTTTGCCTTTTTGTGACAAAAGCATGGAATGCAGCACTCTGTTCATGTATGTCATGTGAAAGATATTTGGGTGTAAAGCCATCACTGACTTGTCCTTTGGAAATAGAAAGCCATTTTCACAATTTTTTCCCCCCAAAAATAAGACTGCCTTTGCTTGTTCTTCCGTCTGCTACTGTCCTCTTCCTCTGGAATTGAAAAACAATTTGTTGTTGTCTTGATTCTGGCTGGCTTTCTAGCTCAAATTCATCGAACATTTGTTGGAGTGCTGATTTTCCTCGGAACGTGCTAGGATTTAACCTTACCAGGTCCGTTAAGTATGTTGAGTTCACAGAGAAGTTCAACCTAAGCTCACAGTGTTATGGGGAGCTGACCCAGTCGGTATTGTTAAGCTATCAATTCACCCCACCAATCTGTAGTATGTTTCCAGTCCCCTCAGGCATATTCTCAGAAATATTTGTGGCCTTGGATGTTTGTTTCATATTTTGGGGAGGGGGGGGGGGGGGGGGCTTTTCTGAAACCTTTGTTTAGGAAGGTATTGTGATCAACATGTTAGTTTGGTTAGAGGTGCAGGGATAGCAGAAGCTAGAATTATTCTTTAATGTAAAGGTCCCTTGGAGGAATACTATAACACTGTTTTAAAGTTCCTACCTGCCCTTTTTCTACCGCCTTGCCCTCATCTACCTGTCAAGACCTTGTTGACTTTGTCTGCCCCCTCTCTCTTCTCTACCTTCTTGCCCTTATCTACCCCTTCTCTATCCTTTGCCCTTCTCTATCCCTTGCCCTTATCTACATCTTGCCTTTATCTACCTGTTGCTCTTCAAGACCTTTTGCCCTTGTCTACCCTCGTGCCCTTGTCTATCCCCTTTGCCCTCGTCTACCCCTTGCCCTAGTCTACCCCATTGCCTAAATCTATCCCTTTGCCCTTGTCTTGCCCCTTGTCTCCACTCGCCTTTTGCCCATGTCTACCCCTTGCCTTTGTCAACCCCATTGCCCTAATCCAACCCCTAGCCCCTTGCATCCACTTGCCTTTTTCTCATGTCTACCCCTTGCCCATCTTCTTGCCCTAATCACCCATAGCCCTTACTTGGTAACGAGCGATGGTAACCAGTCTTTAAAAAGGGGAGGGGCAACCAAAGCGCGAGGGGGCATGGGCATGAATATTTATGCCATCACAACTTTGCCGTGCACTGATACATGCAATACAGACCTTGCTCCTACAAGTACACATACAGCAAAAAGGTCGTTTCTGAAACTTTCGTTAAACCTAGAATTTAATTCAACTCAACTCAACATTTTGACTGTGGCAATTGAGAAGCCAAAAGCCCTGTACATTGTTGGCTTGCAATTTGCATAGAATGATTTCATGTCCAAGTCATTCCTGAAATGTAATCTTTCCTCTCGAGTGGTAGAAATATTTGTTCTGGGTTACAAAAGCCCCCGGGCTGTACTCGGTGAATAAAAAAACAACCCCACAACCTATAAGTCAGAGCTGTAAAAGTATACCAGTAACCGAACTCACAAGCGCAGGTTTTGAAATAGCTTAAAGGTGAAAAGTTATAATCAATTAGTCATTTTTGTCCCAGAGTTTTAATTATGTTTCAATAATAATTAACACAATTTTATGTAAAACTATTTTTTTGTTAAAAATTGTGTATGAATAATTTTATAGTTTAAAACAAAACATTTGATTTCAGAAAAAGCTATTCTTCATTTGCTGTGTTCTTGTTTGGTTAACTGGGAGACTTGCACACAGTGTATTTAGAAGGTTTTTTTTTTTTAAATTTTTTTTTATATAGAATTTTCAGTTTGGGCTGGAGGATTTTCTGTTTCTACTAAAAAACATTCAAATAGACAATAAGTTAAATAAAACAGATACCGAATGTATTGCATTTGCAAATTGTCAATTCTTTTCAATGTAGCATTTACAAACAAAAATGAAAATGAAAATGAAAACAAACAAACTTACTAAATTTCTGAACAAATTCACTCAGCTAATTAATTAATTGGGCTGTTCCATTTCACAAGGCTTTTTGCCACATGAAATGGAATAGTCCACATTTTACCTCAAGAATATCTTCTTCAACACTGACTCAAAGTTAACATCCAATATTTGTACACTGCAGTTTTTTCCCCTGAGGGTTATTTTAATCAGTTTCGCTGCAGAAAAAAATAGTTGGTGTATATATGAAGGTTGAAAATGTTTCCCAATTAAGTTTTTTAAAAACCCCATCATGTTAATGAGAGCTGACATGAACATGGAATATATGACTTGTAGTTTGTGACCTTAAGGATAGGCTACCTGTGCCATCGTAAGACTGAGAAAACAACATTTTCATTTTTTCCCTTCTTTTTCAAAGATAACTTGTTTTTCTTTGTTTGTGTTCTCTGATGTTTGATTTTCAAATTGTACTCTCTCTTTCGTCCATAAGTTGCATCTCCTGAACTCAGGAATTAAATCCCTAAAAGAAGATGCTCCTCTCTAGAACAGTTCAAGTCTTTTTTGAAGACTTTTTATGTGTGAAATAAGTTATATTTTTCATTGTTTGCATGTTGTGGTTCCTTCTGTATTTAATTTTGCACTATATAAAAACTATTTATATTTGTTTTAAAAAACCTTGCGTCAAAACCAATGATCCACACAAATATGCATTGAAATTGCATGGTTTTCCTTATAAATACCCCATGAACTAACACTGCATTCCATTTTGTGGAGTCAAGTTTTTGGCGCCATAAAATGGTCGACTGTGTTAGTTCGCAAAGTAAAATGAAAACCACGCAACCTCGAGGCATGTTTGTGTGGATCATTATATTCTAAGTAGGATTTGAAACTTTGCATGGTGGGAATACGATGTAGAAGGGTTTGCGGTAACACCATGTAAAGAATATCTCTAATGAGTTGGGGTGGTTTTAAAAAGAACGGTTGGTTTCAACTCAACGTTTCGATCAGTACGCCCACCCCCAACTCATTAGAGATAGTCATGATATGGTGTTACCGCAAACCCTTCTATATCATTATATTCTTCTTTTAAAACATCTTTCTAACCGTATGCATTTGATAACAAACAGTTTGAAAACGTTTTTCGTGGATCAACCCCCCCCCCCCCCCCATTTCAAGGCAAGGTGTCCCTTTAAGTACTTTAGAAATTCTAAAATAAACGCTGGCAAAGTTTCCATTCCTGGTAGTTTCTGCTGTTTGTGTGCAATTTCAAAGAATCATGACTGATATCGAAACAGGTGCATAATTAAGCTCCCAAGTACAGTTGGTTTATCCCAGTATTTGTCTTGGGAGCTTTGTGTGTAATGTGTGCAAACAATATCATATGTAATCCTATTGTGGGTTAACCTTTACTTAAACCTTGTGGAACAAGTGTACTGTTGTGATTAGTAGATGTTCAGTGTTTATATTTTGTCTTAAAGATCGTGGACACTATTGGTATTTACTCAAAATAATTATTATCATAAAACCTTTCTTGATTACGAGTAATGGGGAGAGGTTGATAGTATAAAACATCGCGAGAAACGGCTCCCTCTGAAGTGGAGTGGTTTTCGAGAAAGAAGTAATTTTCCACAAATTTGATTTCGAGACCTCAGATTTAGAACTTGAGGTCTCAAAATCAAGCATTTGAAAGCACACAACTTCGTATGACAAGGGTGTTTTTTCTTTCATTATTATCTCGCATCTTCGACGGGCGATTGAGCTCAAATTTCAACAGGTTTTTTATTTTATGCATATGTTGAGATACACCAAGTGAGAAGACTTGAACTGTTGAATTGAATTGAGCTGAATTGAATTGAAAGTGTTGATCCCGTTAAAAAAGAGCTTTTTTCTTGTTTCTGAGTTGTATCTGAATTCAGAGTTTTTCAGTAGAAAAAGTAGCTGTTATTTTGTTTTGTTAATTTTTTTGAAAAAGTATTGCTCTTTGATCTACTTCTCTTCTTTATTTTGGCGTTTTGAACATGAGATGCTCAGCCTTTTTTTTTTAATATTTTTTTTATCAGTTTTTATATATATAATTTTTTTGATCAGAGCGTACTGATCAAAAACTTTGAGTCTTTAACCACCGGTCTTTTTCATAACCAACATGAGAATATAAAATAAGCTCACATGTGCTTATAATAATAGACCAAAACAGCCACTGTGAACGTTTTCTGAAAGTAGTAAAGATTGAATTTGGGGACGTCACTGGTAAAAAAAGTGTAATATTCACTGGAATTTGGGTTAACTAGAATCAACACACACATGACACCCTCCTTGCTACCTTGGAATTGTTTATTTGGAGCGTTCTTTTCTGGAATTTCAACTTGAGCGCAATCGGCAGAATTATATAAAACATGAAACGGGTCGGCCAAACACATTTCTCTGTCTCTGAATCAACACACTTGGGAAGTCTCTGTTGCCTTGGGGGCCTGGTATCGGCCTCACATCAACCTGTCATAGCGGGTGATTGGCATGGCATCTTGGGGTGCCGGACTACTGTGGATTTTTGAAAATTTACATATATAAGAACCCAGTATACAGTGCATAACACACATCAATGGTAAGAACACAAATTATACCCTACAAGTAGTTTGACTGGTTAAAATTTTGCAATTTTGTTTCAGTTCTGGGGGTTTCTGTAGGCGAGAAAAAGATACTGCTATGTATTTTCAGGTCTTTTCATTCTCATGCAGTCGCAATTGTGGCAAATTTTATAACTTACAGCTTTCTTTGTTTCTTTGTTCAGATAACACCACCCCAAGAATACAAATCCAGCTCCCCGCCAAACCACCCCCTCTGACAGCCCCTTCCCCCGCCCTTACCCTCCCCTCCCAGTCCATGTCAGCCTCCGTCCCACCGTCCGCCGCCCAGACAGAGGCGCAGCTCCGCCGGGCGATGCCCCCTCCCATCAGCCAGCAGAGACTTCTACAGGGGCGTCCCAGTCTGACGTTCCAGACCCTTCAGCCTATGCCCAGGCCTTCCACCAACAACAACAACTACAAGCAGCTGAGACAGATACAGAGTCCGAGGGGGCTGTACCCAATACCGACCTTCGAGGAGACGCTGTCACCAACGATGGCCCAGTACGAGGCGATAGAAAGAGTACTGTCGGCGCACTCCAGCTCTGAGCGAGGTTTGTCATCGTTAAATGTTTAAACTTTTTTTCTTATTAAATTGACTAGACTGGGACTCGAACTTGCAGCCTCCGGAAAAAGTGCCAGCGCTCTACCTTACTGAGCCCTATAACTCGGTTCATACATCCTGCGAATGTGAGTGCAATACATACTTTGACGTCGCGTCTGTTTTCGCTGCGAATGTTTCACCAGGAGTTGAGCACAAGTCAATTGTTACGAATTATTCTATGCGAATTTGTGGCATCAACATTTGTAAAGCATCCGCACAAGGTTTGTGAGTGACATTGTCACAGTGAGGAGGGATAGTCAGTGACTAATAAAGTTTCCTGAAATTTGTATTATTTACAGGATATGAGGTTTTATGACATATTTCAAAATGTCATCGGATGGTAGGTACAACCATGTTATTTCTACATCTATTGCTTTCATGGAAGTGCTGCATTGATTGCCATTGTTGCTTATACTGCATTTTTTAACGTGCCCTTTGACATTTTACGCTTGGGTTGTTGTTAACTTGTAGATTAAGTGGGTGGCTTGCCTTTAATCCTTTTTTTAACTTCATTTCTTGACATTCCCTCATGGTGTCAGTGTGTCTGTTTTTATGTGAAAGGGCAATACATGATAAAGAACCAAGTAAAAGTTCATGTACCAATGTCAGGCTTGGAATGAAACTCAGGCCACATCTGATGACACATCTTTAGATGTATCTGTAAAATATTGGCCTTATGGTGCCCCTTTGAATGTTTCCCATAGACTTTTAAGACTTATGAGACTTTTGACGTTTGCAAAATGAGAATTGCCCTTTAATTCTTCAAGATGAGAATGGCCTTGCCTTCTCTCCAAGATGAGAATGGCCTTCTCCAAGATGAGAATGGCCTTGCCCTCTCTCCAAGATGAGATTGGCCTTGCCCTCTCTCCAAGATGAGATTGGCCTTGCCCTCTCTCCAAGATGAGATTGGCCTTGCCCTCTCTCCAAGATGAGAATGGCCCTCCCTCCAAGATGAGAATGGCCCTCTCTCCAAGATGAGAATGGCCTTCTCTCCAAGATGAGAATGGCCTTGTCCTCTCTCCAAGATGAGAATGGCCTTGCCCTCTCTCCAAGATGAGAATGGCCTTGCCGTCTCTCCAAGATGAGAATGGCATTGGCCCTCTCTCCAATATGAGAATGGCCTTGCCCTCTCCCAAAGATGAGAATGGCCTTGCCCTCTCCCCAAGATGAGAATGGCCTTGCCCTCTCTCCAAGATGAGAACGGTCTCGCTCTCTCTCCAAGATGAAATTCCGGGTCTTGCACGTTATGTCTGCTGCCGCCAGCGTCTCAAAAGTCTCCCATAAGCCTTTTTGAGGTATGGCGGACGTGATAGGAAAGTACTGTTTGGTTTAGGTGCATACAGACAAATTTACCCAAACCTAATAGTGTTGAAGCATTGTGTCCGCCATATCTCAAAAAGTTCTATTGGCATATGAGCTCATCTTCACTCCTTTTAAATCCACACCTCTCTATTTTTACACATGCCAATTTGGACTATTCCCTGAAGAGTCATAGTGGCTGTGGTTTTGGCGACAGTCTATTAATTTTGCAAAGAGCCAAAAACAGGTACCAGTGTTTTTGTTGCACGTAAATATTTTTTTTTATTTAAAAAAGGGCCCAAAATGTTCTGAGAGAAAATTTGTGGTCTTACTTAGGGCATGGTCATCATGGTGCCTGTTGCTGACATTGTTGTTGTTGTTGTCGTTGTTGTCATTGTTGTTGTTGTTGTTGTTGTTGTTGTTGTTGTTGTTGTTGTTGTTGCTGCAGGCCTGATGCTTCACGGAGGCAACTGAGGCGATTGCCTTCGTTGCTCCCTGGTCATTGCCTTGGTGGCCTTGAAATGCTTTCAGTAGAAATTTACAATTCCCCCAGAGGGTGCCCTTAAATACCAATGAGGAAATGCCTTGGTGCCCTCGCCCTTTCCAAAAAGAAACACACATGCCTGCTGTTGTTGTTGTTGTTGTTGTTGTTGCTGTTGTTGCTGTTGTTGTTGTTGTTGTTGCTGTTGTTGCTGTTGCTGTTGTTGCTGTTGTCGTCGTTGTTGTTGTTGTTGTTGTTGTTGTTATGGTGTTATTTTTTGAGTGGATATCCTATTTGTTCATTGTTTTTACAACAGTGGTTATCTGGTAACAAATCTCACATCAAGTCTGCCTAAGCATTCTTATAATAATGCAAAGAATCTCATACGACTGCGGGTATTGAGTGGGCATTTCATTTCATTTTCAAACTTGAGACTTGGCTTTTGCTTTTGCTTCATTCTTGGGTTTTTTATTAATTATATTGCGAGCTTATTTTGAGGCACTGGACACCTTTGGTAATTGTCAAAGACAAGTCTTCTTACTTGTTGTATCCCAACATCTGCATGAAATAACAAAATTATGTGACAATTTTGACTCAACTGGTCATCAAAGTTGCAAGAGAATAATGAAAGATGTTCTCACTTGGAGTATTCCAACAAATGCATAAAATAACAAATTATGTGAAAATTTTACTCAATTGGTCATCAAAGTTGCAAGAGAATAATGAAAGAAAAAACACCCTTGTTACACAAACTGTGTGTGCTTTCAGATGCCATAAATCTTGTAAAGTTTGAGTGAGAAATTACCTCTTTTTAAAAAACTACATTACTTCAGAGGGAGTCGTTTCTCACAATGTTTTGTACTATCAACAGCTCTCCATTGCTTGTTACTAAGTAAGTTTTTATGCTGACAATTATCTCAAGTAATTACCAATAGTGTCCACTGCCTTTAAAAAAGATTCTCGAATGAGTTCGTTCAATTTAGCTTGCCCAACTCATCCAGGTCAATGACGGAACCTGGGCGTGGAGGAGCTAATCGGACCTACAGGGGTCACACGTGGGTCAACAGTGGAAAGGTAGTCAAATGCACTGAGGTCACAGACCTAGGTCAACCAGGGAATCCACTCACTGGGTTGAAACTTAGGCCGTGTCCGAAACGGTGACTTCAGCTGGAGCTATGGTTAGATTAGCGCATATTTCACAGAAAGACGCGCGCGATCTAGCCGCAGCTCTAGCCTAAGTTGCATTTTGGACACAACCCTAGGTCGACCTAGCGAAGCTAGTCAAACATGCCCAGAGTCTCCTGGTCAATGTGTATAGAATCTTAATTTTGGCTTTTACCCTTACACCGATGTGTGTTAGCACTGTATACTCCGTACTTCCCCAAGTTTGATGAAAAAAATCACAGGCATATTTTTCATAGAATCTTGTTCTTGTTATTCTTTTGTATCTACAGGGAATGCCGGAGACTTGCCAGGCAGTCCGGGAGAGTTCAGCATTTTAAGCGCCACGCATTCCCTCGACGATAATCCAATCTTCCAGATGAACGCCATTGATCGATGCCCGAGCCAACTATCTGCCGTCTATGCTGACGGCCCATCGTAACCCTGCACCATACTCCTCTTTGATTGGTGGATCCACTTGAAACGTCATCACTGATTGTTTGGATTTGGAAGAGTGATGACGATGGATAGAAGAGAGTCTGCTATTGGTCAGGAGAATGGAAAGGAGGCAGCTGATTGGATAGTCTGAGGTTGAATTATACCCGTTTCAGACAGGCGCTCCAAACCAAATTCTGAATTAAGTACATGAAAAAGTTGACGTCTGACAGTTTGGAGCGACTGGACGTGCTAGAAGTCGAAAGATCGACTGTTGCAGTCCTTCCAAACTGCTCTGGAGCGCCTTGGTTTCAGACGTCGATCTTGTCATGAGCCAAGCCAATGTAAATGTTATGTTAGTTAGGAGTGACTGGACGCGCTAGAAGTCAAAAGATCGACTGTTGCAGTCATTTTGAATGACTCTGCAGCACCTTGGTTTCAGACGTCGATCTTGTCATGAGCTGAGCCAATGTAAATGTTATGTTAGTTAGGAGCGACTGGATGCACTAGATTTAGAAAGATCGACTGTTGCAGTCGTTCGGAACGACTCTGGAGCACCTTGGTTTCAGATGTCGATCTTGTCATGAGCTGAGCCAATGTAAATGTTATGTTAGGTTTGCCTGTCTGAAACAAAAGAGTCGACCCTAATCTGTTTGGTTCGCCGCGACTTTGGCGCCCCTGTCTGAAACGGGTGTAAGCTTGCCCTCTTTTGGTGTGGATTGTCTGTGCAGTTGAGTTTTTTTTATCAAGAAGTTGAAAATCAGTGAACATAGTTTGGAAGGAGCTGTGCTGGTTTCAGTCACTGCCTAGCAACCAGCGCCTGTAATCATTTGATGTCGTTGAGGTACTTGCCCAATCATCGAGTAGTAACTTAGAGATTTGCCTGTGATTGGTTGAGATTATATAATGGGTAATAGTAATGTTTTTATCTGATTGGTTGTTATGTATATGATATCGTCATGAATAATTCATTAGCTGAATCTTTTGTTTGGTAATTAACTGATTGTTATGCACAAAGAGAGTTGTATATTTTTCCACACTGATAAGAGTCGACATGTCCAGCCCATATTTTGTATTGTTATTATTATTTTTTTTTTGTGCTTGCAATCATTGTAAAAAAAAATCATCCGTTTGTCATTTTTGTGTGGGAAAGCAAAAAACAAAGAAAAAACAACACTGAAATAGATGTAGTTTGATGGATTTTTCTGAGTTTTATTCAGAGGACTTCCTGTAGCAAAAGCGAGACGAATTTCACCATAACTTTAAGTAGGTCTGAGTGTAGCATTGTTTGTTATGTAAGTGTTACAGCATTATAAAAGAAACAAAGTATTGTGTTAACAGATATTGTACATATTATACAGAATCCTATATTTTATGAGAGGTTTTTTTTTGTGTTTAAATTTCATACAATTTTTTTTTTTTTTACTGACGACACTGGAACTGTACAAAGAAATTAATAACGAATTTCCAATTATTCACTTTTGACAATCTACAAAAAAGGAAACTCAAACAGCATTAATGTTTTGTGTCCGCCCAGAAATGTTTCTAAAGAAGTATTTATAGATAATGTGTAAAGTAGAATTTTTTTACAAAAGATAACTTGGTCTAACAGTTTGTTTTTCCTTAAAGATGCGAGGTCTGATTTTTGCCTGATTTGACCCCAAAATTTAGATTTTAAATTTGTCTATTTTTACAGATTTGAGAAAGTTATAAGCTGTCCATTTAAGGTTTTGCATGAACCACCCCCCCCCCCCAAAACTAAAATTAATTATTGTCAAGTTCCAACATTATCTCAGGTCCATCAGGCACAAACATTGTCCATTGCATTTGTACATTTTTTATTTATTTTGTTTCTTCTCGTTTTTTAACAACTGTTACAATACAAGAACAAAAATAATCATACGATTTGGAGAAAAAGAAAACTTTCTTTCGGTGATAATTAGACCAATCAACTTTAAAGAAGACAAACAAAATGAGAGGACCTTATAAGAGTTATTCATCATGAACAGTTACTCAGATATAAAACAATCTTTCCATTTTGTATTTTATTTTTCGTGAATTGATTCATGAAAAGTTTATTTTCACGTAACTAAGCATTTTTTTTCATTATCTAAGGAATCTTTAGTTCACTAAGGAAGTTTGTTTTAAACCCAACTTAGGAAATGAAATGATCACGTACATGTGCTGATTAAGTTAAGGGAATACATATCCGTCATCATTAATTTAATTGGAATCTTAATTACTCAACAAAAAACCAAAACAGTGATAATATTCCGTCCAGCCTATTTATAAGTCAGAGTTTTGTATCATGTGAAATAAGTTGTACTCTTCAAGAAACTTTGCTGGTGACCAAGAAAAAGTTGACTCGAATCGGGATTTGAACCTGAGACCTTCAGGTTTATTTGCCGGTGCTCCATCTACAATCCCGTCCAAAATGCTTGGGCTACCCATTCGCAGCTTGACTATAAACATTCTCTCCCCCCCTCTCCCTTGCTCAATGTTGATGGGAGCGCAGACCGTGTAATGAGAGCCAACATTGAAAGGGGCTCAATGAGATATGACCGGGGTTGTAGTCGTATTCTGGTGGCTTCCCGATTCTACAAGCCCTATCATGAGTCCGTCCAAATTCAGCAGGTGTTTTTTTCTCCTCCACTGAAGTGTATTATCTTCACAGAATACTGTAAGATACTCTTGAAGAAAAACCTCAAATTTTATTTGGGGAATTTGTTTTATTTTATTTTATTTCTTATGTTTAGAGAAAAGCGTTTGATGCTCGACACATGGCATGGTTCCCCTCCCATTGTGTCTTTATTGTGATCTACCATAATGTGTTAGAGTACACCACAAAAAAAATGGGTAAAAATAATTTTCTTGGTAAAACCAACAAGATATTAATTTTGGTTTTACCAAATGCACCAATGTGTGTTAGCACTGTATACTCAGTACTTTCACAAGCTCTGTGACCCAGGCTGGGATTCAAACCCACGACCTTTGCAATTCTGGAGCAGTGTCTTACCATCGAGATTGCCTGGCAGCCAGAGGCAGTTCGAATCCTGTATTTTTGCAGCGTTTTAACCCAAGAACATAGAATCCCAATTCCGATATCGTTTGTGAAATTATCACACCATGTTGGTGTTGCTACACTATAGATACGGACAGAATAATTTTAAGAATAAGAATAAGTTTTTGCAGAACATTTGAGAAGGGGGGGGGGGGCACCCTCTGCCAATTTCGGCCATGGTATAGAGTAAAGGAGTGATTTTTTTCTGACTTTTTTGCCCAAGTAAAGTGTCCAGCTTTGTTTCCAATGTAATTTTGTTCAATATTACTGTGTATAAAGTGACATAGATATAATGATGATATGCTGCTGGAGTGATGGGGGAGTTGAAATTTACCCTTCTTTTTAAGCAGAAAGTTTAATTTAATGACTTTTTTTTTTTAACTGTTTTTCTTTTACAAGGAACGTTCCTACAACAATGAATAGTACAATCAATAATTTTTTCAGGCTGTCTTTATTCAGTTCTCTCTCTCTCTCTCAATTCAGTCCAATTCTGGGTGGCACAGTTGGCTTGTGCGTGAAACGCTCGCCTCTCACTAATGTGACCCAGGTTCGATACCCGCCAGGGCCATGTGTGAGTTGAGTTGTGCGTTGGTTCTCTGCTGTGCCATGAGGGTTTTTCAGACTATCCGGTTTTTCTCCCTCGGGGAAAAATCAAACACTTTCGATCTTGGCTGTGCTCCGTGGTCATAATGGGCAGCTGAAGGCGCCCTTGCATGCCTGCTTCTCGAACACGCTGTAGCCGCGTCCTTCGCAATTCAGCTCTGCTGCGAGTAAGGATGATTAGCCCCCAAACTATTATTATTATTTGAATCTATAAGGTATTTGCAAGTTGAATTTGAATAAGGTTGGGTTTACCGGTGGCGCAACCAAGAATTGTCTTTGCATGGTGGAAGTAACTAAAGAGAGGTTTGTGATAACACCATGTGATATCTCTCTGTGAGTAGTGTTGGTTCTGAAAAGAACCGGTGGTATAAGAGAAGGTACTCGTTTGGTAATTACTCAAAACAAATATTAACTTAAAAACTGACTATGTAATGAGCATTGGAGAGCTGTTGATAGTATAAAAAACTGGAAGCAATGTAGTTTTTGAGAAAGGGGTAATTTCTCACTAAAATGATAAAAGACTTCTAGCTACGGAGTCTTTTATTCCTATCTGAAAGCACACAAATTCGTCCAACAAGGGTGTTTTTTCTTTCATCATTTTCTCGCATCTTCGATGTCATGACCAATTGAGCCCAAATTTTCACAGGTTTGTTATTTTATGCTTGTGATGGGATACACCAAGTGAGAACAATGGTCTTTGACAATTACCAAACGTGTACAGTGCCTTTGATCAGTATGCACACAGAATCAATGGAGATTTGAACCCTCAACCCGGCCTCTGCCAGTGTGTAGAGTAAAAAAATTAACAAATTATGAATATTTATTCCCAATGCAACTAAGATATCTATCAAACATTTCATATGAGGCTGCTTAAAAATTTTATAAGTCGGATCATATCAATCATGTCACTTCTGTGTAATTTTTTACAAAATAAATATTTAAAGGCCGTCCAATTCATGCCAAGTGATTCATAATACGTTCACTTATTTTCAGGTTTGCTTTTACTTAGTCTGTACTTTTGTGGTTTCTCGTAGCTTGTCCGTGAGGAACAACCTCTGCTACCCCACAAAACACTCCGTCCACACTTTATATATTTATATCTATAACAAAAGCTTGAATTTTTCTTTATAAAGGTATATTTTTTAGAGCCGGGTATTTAACTTATACAAAAATAATATCTTTCAACTTTTTAGTCTGCATGGATTTAGGGAGTAAACCCTTAATACTGACAAGCATTTAAGTTCGTCCCATCTTTAAGGTACTTTATTTCTGAATCATAATAACAGTAATTATAATACTTGTAAAGTGCTTGGCCCAATTTGATAAAGCCTGCATGCACAAAAACTTGCTAAGCGCAACAAACCTTTGCCTAGCACAACAAATTTTGCTTAGCAAAACAAATTTTGCTAAGCAAAAATAGGTTACCAGCCAGAATACCATACGATTGCTATTGCTGCAACTGGTACCAAGTAATTACTTGTTTAGCCAATAAATTTGCTAACGAATTTTCTGCTTAACAGCTTTATGAAGTTGAGTCCTGGTAACTAGTACAGCTGATCATGTAGCCCTTTTGGGAACCACTTCTGGTACCCAGTAATTGCTTACTTAGTCACTAAAGTTACTAAGCAGAATTTTCTGCTGACTTATGAAATTGGGCCCTGGTAAGCTATTCATGTAGCCCAGGCAACCACTTCTAATATCCAATAACGACTTGCTTAGCCAAGAAATTTGCTAAGCAGATTTTTCTGCTTAACAGCTTTATGAAATTGGGTCCACCTGGTATCTAGTAAATCTATTCATGTAGCCCTTTTGGAAACCAGTTCTTCGGGTTCAGTTTTGGCTTCACTTCCATCATCTCCGTTTGAAGCCCAGTACCATAAGCGCACAATTTTACAAACAGAGGCTTAGCCTCAACCATGGTTTCAAGAAGGATCTCACTTTGTAACAGTCCTCTTTAATTTTTAACTTGGTCAACCAAACCCAAAAGCTTTATTTCCAAGGTAGCAATTCACCATGGTGACTGTGGATGTTATTATTTGTAAAATCGGCAGAGAAGCAGCCATCTTTGGTTACGGCTACCTGCCCTTATTGTATTCATTTCTTTGTGATAATGTTAGAGGTGTGACAACTCATTATTTTATTGGAAAGCATTCAGTTTTCCAGACGGTTTTACTTTGTAGGATTTAATGATAATTATTTAAAAAAGGAGAAAAGAGAAAAAAAAAGACTTGTTTATATCATCAAGACATGATGAGGTTGAAATGAACACCAGGAATCAATTTCATGGCGCTGTTTATCTTGGAACTCTGCGCTTGCTGAACATAGAATCACACGAGGGCGCTGTGCGCACAAAATTATTGGTATAAGAAACGCCATGAAATTGGGTTCAGCTGTACAAACAATTGATCATGTCTCTGTTTTTTTCAAAAAACTTGAAATCAATTGTACTTTCTTTTTATCATTCATATTTTCTGTCGCAGAAATCTTAATGATTCTCGCTGAAACAAAAAAAAAGTGTTGGGAACGAAATAGACAGATTTCGGTGCTCTGTTTCACAAGCGTACAACTTCTTGAAACAACCAGAATTTTTGACGAGCATTGAACGGAATCAATGCAAAAAACAAAACGCCTTTTTTGTTTTGCACGACTAGATGTCTCTATGCAATCCAGAGATTTTTAATTTGGCTTTGCGTGGGTCCCGAATTATTGAAATTTTTTGGCTGTGAACTAACTGCTATGGCTTCTTCAATAAGCCATTTGCAAGTTAGATTTGAATGTCTGGTACAATGACTTGATTAGTCACAATGTACCGCTTACGTTTGAATTCATCAGACCATCAGAGTCGGTTGCTATTTCAAATGATTTGGGACAAGCTTTTGTATAGCAACCTCCAGATGAGCAGATCCTGGTACCATTGTGCCATACACATTCATTCAGAATTGTGTAGTGGTGTTCACCATCTTTTATGTAACTATGCAAAAGCTTGCTCTGAATCATGTGACATAGCAACTGTCTTGATAGTCTGAGGATTTCAAATTTAAGAGGTAACTTGTGATCAAGCCTGTCATTGTACCAGACAATATTCCAATCTAACATGCAAATGACTTATTCAAACCAGGCTTTACTTTGGATGTAGCCCGCTTCCTTTCAATATCTGGCATTAACGGTCATACAAAGCGGTCCGGGTACCGCACAACTTTGAAGCAGTACCACGACTTTCATCAATGATTTCACGAGTGGAAAAATACAGGCTGTGTTATGAGTTGTTTTTTATAAATATTACATGACATGTATTCTTATTACTTATTCATATTGTTGTCCAGAAATTGTCAAGTTGATGATGTCAATAAATTGACAAGATATTGTGAGAGATTGTGCGACTTTTTGGTTGATTTTTTTCTCCCTGAATACACAACATCGAGGCTGTGTCCTTAAATGGCTCTGCTTACCGCCGAATCCCACGCTTACGATCACCATTCTCTGCTTACGTGCAAGTGCAAAATTTCTGCGCAGCTGTTGAAGCGAGGAATGCCTAGTAACTATGCACGCGCACAAACCTAAAGCCGTGAAATACGCTTGACGTAAGGGCAGAATTCCCTGCTTCCGTAAGTGCAGATTCTTTGCTTACTAGAATACAAATGATCCCAAGAAATAACACTACAAGATAAGTTTGAACTAGGTTATTAAAATTAATATTTTTTAATTGATTATATCATAATATTTCATTCACAATCAAGTTAAAGTATGCAAGGCACTATTAAGAAAATAAAACAGAAAAAAAAAAATATGAATAAAAAAAGATGCACACTAGGTCAGTCAGTATTGAATACTAAGATATTTCAAAGATGTTTTCATCTAATAAATTGTTGCGGTACCTGCCGTCGATTTCACAAAACTCTCCCTAACTTAGGATTAATCTTTGGACTTAGGACGAGTCCCAAGCCTGCACTGTAGCATGCAGACCTTAAGATTAATCCTATGTTAAGAACGAGTAACTCGAGATAAGATGAGTCCTAACTCTTTGTGAAATCAACCTCTGCTTCTTATTGATAGGATTGGAACTTCCTCTAGCTACCGGGCAAGCTCGGTGGTCTTGTGGTATGATGTCATGGGTTCGAGTCCCACCCTAGTAACATAATTTAGGTCCACAGTGCATAACACACATCAGTGTAGGGTAAAACACAAACAATACACTAAACGATAAAGCTTCAAAAATTAACCTACAACTGAAATAAAGAATACACAAAATAGTTGAAATGATCGGTGATGCCATAAATATTCCTTGGTTATATTTTAAAATAATCAAAACGCAACCCAGAACCAAACAACTTCATTTGAAAATTAGAAGTAAGCGTTAACAAAATACAATTTTTTATACGAGCTGCATTTCGTTTGAATTTGAAACCTGGGTTTGGAAGAAGGGAAGTTTTAAAATTTGTATTGCAAATTTTAAATTCCATTTGCGTCGCAGTTATTTTGGTAGGCAAAAATAAAGTACAGACAAATGACTGAACTTGAGTTTTTCTTGACTGGTCGCTAATGCAGGTTTTTTTCAACGATCTACCATTTTTGTTGCACACTTGTGATGTTTGTTAAACAATGAATACAAAGTATTAAATTATACAAAAACGATAAATTTTATTAATCTTTATGAACAACACTACGTAAACAGCACCTTTGTGAAAATATATTGACAAGTATTACAGTTATGATATTGTCATGATCTGACTCTACATTTAATTTGAATGTATATTCCATGTACTTTTTTTATCCCTGTAATTGATAAGAGTATTTTAATTTGGTATGTTTGAAGCACAGAAATTTGTGCAACAAGGGTGTTTTTGTCTTGCAACTTCGATGACCAATTGAGTAAAGATTTTCACAGAATTGTTATATTTTATGCATATGTTGGGATACACCGAATGATAAGACTGGTCTTCGACAATTACCAAAGGTGTCCAGTGCTTTTAAGAACAGGAATGCGTAAGCAGCATTCTTGTCTCCGATTCACAAAGAGCTACATGTACCCCTTATTCCCGATGATGAGTTTCCCATCTTTTGGGACCCATCAGAATCAACAATGTTTTTAAAATATACAAAAACTAACGGTTTGTGTATTATCATTATAAAAAAATAAAATGGCCACATGCACTAAGTAAACAGTGGTTCGCATAGCTAATAGTTTTTAAACTAAATATTATAAACAATTTGTGCATAAAAACAGAGCCGATAAAAAATACCAAAAAGGAGCAAGCTAGTCATTAGACTGGTTCCCTGTTCTTATAGTATAAGGACAGGTATTGGTTTTACAGAACGGTGTATATCTGAACCACATAACTGTCAATATATTAACGTTGGTTCGAGGCCACTCTCGGGCTTAATAGACCGATCCATTAAGCTTCGCCCCATTGCGTATTGACCAATCACAACACAACGAAGGTCCGACACTAAGGTCCGACATGTGTGCGCGTATGCTTGGCGCGCGCCGCGGCAGAGTTGTGCAGAAAGGCCTTGGAAAGCCCCATGTGTTCTTGCTCACACGTGTGTCGTGGGCGGAGCCTACTGGATCGGTCTATTCACAAGCCTCCTGAGGCAATAGCTAGTCAGTGGCCACCACTAGAGGGCGCTGTCTCAATATAACATAGACTTATTGTGGAATGAGGTGTGGAAGGAGGTGCATGCTGGTCTAGCTAGCGGTCAAGTTTGATTAGAAATGCCAGCCAGATCAATACACTAAGCAGCCGTGTAGCCTGGGATCACACCCGAAGTTTATGAATGCCGGTAAATTAATCCAGAGGTCGTTGGTTCAAGTCCCGTTCCAGTATATTTTGTTTTGTTGAAACCCAACCTACTTCAAATGTATGCAGTCAGCTTCCCTTTTGGTTTATTATTTGATATTCAAGAATAATTTTAAATGACTAGAGTGCTACTCTGAACTACAAAGCAAGTTCACAATTCATTATTATTCATAAAACTTTGGTTTTTCTCAATTTGTTTTTTATAAAAAACTGACTAAAAGTACTGCTAAACACACCACCAGTATTGCATTACCAAATAATCCTCAATCCCACATTATTATTTGTTTTCAATTTAATAAAGAATTATCTATTTTCAATCTATTTCAACAACCAAAGTTCATCTTCTAAAAAGTCATATATGTGTACTCCTATATGCAGTCTTCATTCATAGAAGTTAGGTTTTACTGTGCACATCCTAAAAGCAATTCGCATCGCAATTTGCCGATAGCACCAAAGTTAACGGTATTTCACAGAGTTGGGAAGTATATATGTTTTAATCTTAGTCTGAAAGCTAACTGTTTTTCAAAGTTCAAACAAGATTCTTAATGTCATTGACCACCATCTTTGATGAAACGTGCACGAGTAAAAGGCTACCATTGGCTGAGAGCTGTGCGCAGCACGTACACTCGTGCATTTTGTCCACTGTTAATTATCAAACATGGCGGTCGATGACGGTATGCGCAATCCATCTATTGTTCCAATTAGAAGATAATGCGGCAGTCATAATCTGAAAGTCTTAATCAAAATCCAGCGCGAACATCATGGACTTTCTTGTTTCAGGACAATTGTTGGATTCAAGCCCGATATTTCATAGAGGCAATGAAGGCGACTGCCTCATGCCCCCTGCTGGTCGTTGCCTTGGTGCCCTTAAAATGTTCCAGTAGAAATTTACAATTTCTTCATAGAGTGCCCTTTACCAGGGAGAAAATGCCTTGGTGCCCTTGCCCTTTCAAAAACAAGGCGTACAAGCCTGTGGATTATTTATCTTAATTTAATGACAATGTTACACCATATTTATTTCAGAACGCACACTCATCTAGGAATCTTTTCTGCACGCCTTTTCTGCTCTCTAAACTCACTAAGTGACAGTCCGCTACTAAGCATAAATATTCACTTCAACAAAATAAGGCAAGCCATGAGAAATCTTTGGAATGAAACAAAACGTCTTTTGTTTCGCCAACATTTTCAATTTGGCAGGAAAAATAAATAGTACTGATAAGTTTTACCCCAAGCATAATAAAAAAAACGCTGCTAAATCTGAGAGAATCCTACCATAAATTGAATCTATTTTTCAAGAGCGAACACAATTCTTGTCACAGGCTGCCAGCTCAACACTCATGCTTACCAGCTGTACATAAATCCTGCTTTGTTAGCGGAAGAATTGACTTGTAAACAGGTCCTCTCTGAGTTGTTGCTAGATTCCTCTGCGATGAATCTTTATCTTGAGTGTGGTGTATTTCTCTTTTGTGAGGAGTTTAATGGCGTGACTGTGAGTGGACATGGTCAAGTCTAGGCCATTCACCTGTTAAAAAGGAAAGATCCACAAAATAAGAAAACTTGTTGCGTGCAAAATGAACACCACTCTAACCCCAAAATACATCTTCTCTCTGTAATTGATGCGGTAATGGCTGCTAAAATATCAGATTTAAAATGCCTCTAGCTACCGGCAATCTCAGTTGTCTATAGTTGGTAAGACACTGCTCTAGAATTGCAAACGGCATGGGTTCGAATCTCACCCGAGTGGATTTATGTTTTATATTATCACAAACTTACCTCCAGTATTTTGTCTCCAATAGCTAATCCTGAGAGTTCAGCAGGACTGCCTGGTTTCACGACACTTACAAAAATACCCTGCAAAACGGAAAAAAACAAATGAGTAATCTACGCTTGGGGGCGTATCGTAATGTGCTTGTATCTGCACGCAAATCGTGCGCATCAGTTCAATACGTTAGCTTGAGTGCATGAGGACAGCCCTGCGCTTTCTTGAGAAGAGGGTTTAAATTTCACGGTTGAGTGGTTAAGGGTATCAACTGGTGGTTAAGTCATCAGAGTGTTGGTTCAAATCCGGGTCGTGACCCACCTGTGTCCTTGAGCGAGATGCTTCCACCCAGAGATATAAATGGGTACCTGCGAGGGTAGAGGTTTATAATGTGTTGCGTGTATGAAAAGGCCACTAGCGCCATACAGCAGCTCTGTACTCCCCAGGGAGGTGAGCAAGATCAAAGGAATGTTATTGGCCTAAGGACCAGGGCACTAATGTAAAGTGCATCGAGACGTTGTTGTGAAATGCGCTTTGTAGTTATTATTATTATTTTTCTTACCGCATCTCCTGGTACGAAAGGGTTCTTGGATTTATCCTGATCGATTCCTCCGGCTATACTTAGCCCAAGACCAGCTCCGGGAATCTTCTTTAATGTTATGTCAATCTGAAAATGTCAAGAGACAAAAATGTTATTAGTACTTAAAAATCTTGTAATTCAAAACCTGATGACGTCATCATGATGTCACTGTCCAAGTTTCCTCCTAGAACTACAAGGTTCGTTCTGCTATCGTCTCTAGACAATAGCAGAATGAACCCCATAGTTCTACGAGTATGTTCAAAATCAAGTGCCGTCCTCATGGTCCAAAAGCCAAGTTTTAAGGTTCAATTTGAGTTACTCACACTATACTACGAGTGAGCCAATATTATTGGCGTAATTCTATATATAGCAAAAATTCAAGTAAAATACTATTGAAAGATTTAACTAAAGTGAAAGAATGTTCAAGTATATTTGTCACTTGCCCCCCCGCCCCCCCCCCCCCCAAGTCTCAATTGAAACACTATAAAATATATAGACTAAATAGGTACAAAGAAACATCCCCGTTCCAAGTTTTCCTTTGATTTATTCCCAAAGACTAATTCAAATTTCAACTTGACTCAACAAATAACATAAATCTAAATAAATGACATTGGCAATGAATTTCTGTTGTCACAACAATTTAATATAATTATTAATTGTGGCTAAAAAAGTAAATAATGAAGTCAATAATAACCTTGAGTGGTTTGTCATGTTTGTTTACATTTGAATGACAAGTTGTAACATACAGTTTGGTTTGTTTGTTGATACAAAACCAAAATATTAAACTTTCTGAATACTCGTTTATCAGAAAATTAAAAGATAAATAATAAACAGCGCCCTCTACAGTTGATTGATTTAATCTTAGACGCATCAAAAAAGTTGTGGGCGGTAGAAACGAACAGCAAATCTTCATCTTTAGACACTCATTTGGGGTAGAAAAACACAAAACTTGCTACAGTCATAGACCTGGAATGGTTTTATCGGGTGATCATCTTTAAAATTCAGACAATATCTTTCAAACGTCATAAAAACAACACTTACACACGGTATTCCACCATCGCCCATGGACGCCATGTTGGTAATTGTGTGGCTGTTGAATTTCCAGAGAGGAAAAAAGTAAAACCATAAACATTTTGCACATGCGAGAAAAACTCACATATGGAATTATTACGAGTCATCTTTTAGGAGTGGAATTTTACCGGTAGGAAACAAAACACAATAATAAATTATTATAAGGAAGGGAATTCTTTGAGTTTGTTGCTACATTACACAGTATGTTAGTGTTGGTAAAAAAACTGCAAACAGAAAGAAATGTTAAGTCTGGTTTTCACGTGAATTTATTCCACATCAAATAACATCGTATGCAGGTTAGGTACAATACCAATTTTGTCGCCATATGGCACATCAGCTGGTCCCATATTTTTCTTACATTAAATGCCACGTAGAAATATGTTACCAGTTAAAATACACGAAAGCAAAATAAAACGCAAATTTTACTGAAGAAAGTTACCGGAAGAAGTCACGGCACAAGTCACAAAATCATCACAGCTGCCTTCTGGTTTTTGCTGTATTTTGCCCTCTATCTGAGCAGATGTTACCATTAAAGCACAATGATGATGTGTGTCGGTCGGAATTCTCTATTAAAGGGAAGATTTCAAGTTGGTGGAGGTAAAAAAAATTGTTTTCATTTTTTTTTATCAATCATGATTTTTATTTTTAGCATGTTTTGTATTTAAATTAATCAAAACAAATGATACTCCTGTTTTTGTAAAAATTAAGTGAAAAAGTGGTTGCACTTGCAGGATGCGGAAAGTTCTCAGAATAATAATTAGATACTTATTTATGTGATTGAACAATTTGTGACAGGATCTGGCTGTTCCCAGTTTTTCAATCTAGCTGAAATGCTTTTTAATTTTTAGCTTCAAGTTCAACTCAAATTCAAGATGAAACTCTGGTTAGAGTTAGACTGCAGGATTTGCAAAGTCATGGTTGTGTTATTGGTTCGAATCCATTCAGGCTAACCACTGATTCCTTTCAGGATGACTACACAATAAATCATTGTTTTCTCGGGGGGGGGGGGGGTTGAGCTGTAGTGTTGACCCTAGATAGTGTGGTTGTAAAAATAAAAATGACATTTAACAAGACTATAAAGTATATAAGTATTTAAGTATAATTAGCAAATGTAGCTTAGCCAAATTTTAAGTTTTATTTTAACTCTGACTTCAGTGTCAGTGTAAGAAATAAACACTTTCGGATGAAGACAAAGTTTTTTTTTATCAATGGTTGACTTTGAATTAGGGACATCATTATCTGGCAATAACAATAATCTTTTAATACTTAGATGTATGACAATAAGCAGGAATTGTTGTTTTAGATGAAAAAATAAGTGTCACTTAAAACCCCCCAAATCTAAGAAAGGACAGGGCTTTAAACAACTTTCCTAAAATGAATTCTATGATGAACTCTGAAATGATTTCTAGTCTATAAAACAGCTATTTAAAATTTAAATCTAAGTCAGCCTTAAAATGCTCAGTCGTGTTTAAAGTTAACAAGTAAATATTAGTCTGTTTTTATAGGAAAAGTAGTATCATTGATGCTTATTTCGTAACTTTCTCATTGTATCTCCAGGGCTATCTTCTCTGACGCCACATCCAGAAATCTCTTCATGTTTCTTGTCTTGAATCTGTCCTTTGCTTTTGTGGAGTTATCATACGGAGTATGGACCAACAGGTGGGTACAGGTGTGCATGGTGTGGATTCGCATGGTGTGGATTTTAAAAAGAAAACTAACACTCGGGCCTTTATGTGTTTTAAAGTGCAAGGGCACCAAAACATTTTTCTTTGGTAAAGGGGACCCTATGAAGAAATTGTAAATTTCAAGGGCACCAAGGCAATGACCAGGGGGCATCAGTGAAGTATCAGGCCTGAACACTAGTAAATCATGAATAAACTTCCGGGTACAATCTGTGTATGAAATTCTTTTTGAGAGGAGTGTTGGCTCTAAGAAAAGCTACTTTGGTTTTAATGTTTCAAACAGCATACGTACTCTGGTCCTGAAGACGAGCAGATTATACTATTTGAAATGTCAAGACCGTTCCAGTTCTTTTGGGTGAAGTGCTGGTGTGGTCTCATCATCTCTAACAGTTTACATTTGTACCCTTCTTCTGAATATGACAGGCCTGTAAGCACCAAGGCATTTTCTTCTTGGTAAAGTGTACCCTATGAGGAAATTGTAACTTCCTACTGGGAGCATTTCAAGGGCACCAAGACAATAACCAGCGGGCTTGGGGGCAATTGCCTTTGTTGCCTCCGTGAAGTATCAGGCTTGAGACGAGTACAGTGTTCCAAACAATGACACAACAACATGGCCCAATTTCATAGTGCTGCTTAAGCAGAAAAAAATGCTTAATAGTTTTGTGCTGAGCAGAAATGAGCAGGATACCAGTCACAATGGTCTGTGCGACTTAGTTTGGCTGGTAACCCTATTCTGGTAAGCATTGTGCTTAGCATCTGTTGTGCCTTTATAGCTGCCCATGAAATTGGGCCCAGGTCTGCATAGTGGTCCAACACTTCTCCCAAATGAGTTTTATACAAGTTTTTTTTGCAAGTTTACTGCTTAGTTTTTGCAGCATCAGAGTCCAGCTTTCTCCAGAAGACGATCAGAGCATACTGATCGAAACATCGAGTTGAAAACCAACGGTTCTTTTCAGAACCACCCCCAACTCATTAGAGATAGTCATTACATGGTGTTACCACAAACCTTTCAATATTGCTTAGTTTTTCTTATGTGGGAACAGATTGCTGAACTGGCCAACTTGGGCACCCAAGTCCTTCTGAATCTTTTACCTTTGGCAATTGGAAGGCTAGGATTTGGGACTGTTGCTAGTGTTAGTTGTATGTATTTGACTCTACCCTACATGTATGCTACACTTATTAATAATGTGTGCACTCAGACAGAACAGATGTTTGATGGTCTGTCAGCCATGCAGCAACAATTGAAAAAAGAAAAAAAAAAAACAATTCGAAGTAGAAATGATCTAGAATTTCTTCTGATTAAATTGATGATGTGGAGACGAAAAGGTCTTGTCACTTGAGTTGATGTTGATAGGCAATCTGTGATAAGAAAATTTGATTGCATTTCAGTTTTCTAATTATTTTCTAGGGTATGGTCATAGCCAGTGTTGTAGCAAGACCAACTTTAGTGGTGGGATCCAAATCTAAATTAGTCAACCAAGGAGGAACAGTTTAAGAAAATTATTCATGCTGAAGTGCAATCTGGGGCACAGTGTATTTTGCTCAGAGTACTATGCTAAATTTGATAGTTCTTAGCAGGCTCACCCGGCACCGCACACACCGCACCACCCACCCTGGCTACAACACTGTTCATAGCTAGAAGATTGTCTTTTGTGCTGCCGAATATTACCTTATCGCATACATTGCAGTCGGTTGCCTCTAAGTTACTTGAACAAAATTGCTGTTTTTGACATGGCCTTAAGTAGGGTTGTAGCCAGACCAACTTTAGTGGTGGGCTTTTATCAAATGTTTTCAAATCAAAGTCCACCAAGGGCGAGCGGATCAACAAAATTATTAATGTTTTTGGTGCCATCATTGCTGAATTGCAAGCTTTAAAAGGCATGATGCCAGGTTTCCAAAATGTTTATGTCATGGGGCCACGCAATAAAGTTGTAGGGCATTCTGACTGTGGTTTATCTCTGTGACACTAATGAACGTGATACTCCTTATCATCAGCTGTGTCTCAGATCATCTGTAGAATAAGCCTTCATGCTCAGATCAATGCACAGTGAACAATTGGATTTATTCTAGGGGAAATCTGTTCTGGGCAGCACAGGGTAATTTGCTCAGAGTAATGGAGAAAAATTAGTTCTGGGCAGGCTCGTATATCACTGCCCACCAAAATCGAAGTGAGCGGTTCAAAAATGTTGAAAAACAAAAACATGATTAACTGTGGGCCACCCCTAATAACATGCTTTGCTATTTATTTTTCAGCCTTGGTCTGATTTCGGACTCCTTCCACATGTTCTTCGATTGCACAGCACTACTAGCCGGTCTCACTGCTACCGTCATATCAAAGTGGAGGGCAACACCACAGTTTTCATATGGGTAAAAAAACACTTTCTTTCTCTTTGTAGGGGCCTAGTACAGGGGTGCGTTTCACATGCGCAAATGTTGGGCTCGTTTGCAACAATTTTGAGTGGAACGAGATCTGCACCGCCATCGTTGGCAAACATTGGATTTATTGGAGGTGTTGGTCGGTGGCATTGTACAGGGTTTAATTATGAAATAAGGCCCTGATGACTAGCCTCATTTATCAGTTACGACACAGCTTACAGTAAGGCCCATGTCAATCGGACAGCTGTTTTTCAAATTATGCAAATGTATGATGCAACAATAGAGCTCCATCAAGATCATGCACACATGCTGCCAAAATTGTCTTTGTTTGTTTAAATGCATTAGTGCTCATTATGGACTTTTCCCTCATACAGTGTGTAGGTATACTAAGGTCACATTAGGGTTACATGAGTTAGTCCATTCCATGAATTTTGCTAGATATGTAACACATGCGTACAGACACTATTGGTTTGCAGATAGCGCTGTACACTAGGCAGAATCACAGACGCGTATGCATCAAGCGAACATCAGCTCCATACCAAAATTCCCTTTTTCTTCTGTTTTGCCAACAATTACTAGTGCAATTGCACATTTCATGAACAAATTAATTTCCAAACCATCTAGGGCCTATAACTTCTAAGGGAGTAATTTCTCCAATGAACTTATCATACCAACAGCTGCAGTGCTTCTTTAAATTTTCGGAGTATTAATTTTGGGTTTACCCATACACCGATGTGTGTTAGCACTGTATACTCAGTACTTTCCCGAGACCTGTGAAAAAATATCACAGGCATTACGGGTAGGATTCGAACCCACGACCTTTGCAATTCTAGAGCAGTGTCATACCAACTAGACCACCGAGATTGCCCGGCAGCTAGAGGCAGTTTGAATCCTACGTTTTGGCAGGGGGTACAGCAACGATTAATATTAGATGTTAAATTTGCATCGGGGATAAAGAATATTAGTTTGGGGTTTTACCCATACACTGATGTCTGTTAGCACTGTATACTTTGTACTTTCCAGAGTCCTGTAAAAAAATATCACAGGCATATTACTCGGGTGAGATACGAACCCACTAACCGTATGGATTTCATAACCAGACGGTTTCAAACGCTTTTCATGGACCAAATAGACCGACCCAAGGCAACATGTCCCTTTAAGATTTTCCAATGGAAGTGCCGTTGCAAAATGAAAATGGACTTGCCCTTTTAAAAATGAAACTTCCAGGCCTCTGACTGTGACCCTACCTTTTTCAAACAAAACTGATTTGTGCAGATTTGGATCATTATTGATGAGATTTTGTTTTTGATTGACAGCTATGTGAGGGCGGAGATCCTGGCAGGTTTCATCAACGCTTTATTTTTACTCTTCATCGCATTCTTTATATTCTCCGAGGCAGTTGAGGTGAGACGTTTTTATTTATATTCATTTATATTTATTACTTGATTTACCCACCGACATGTATGCATATACAGTTAACATAAAAGTTTATCGCTTTATCTTATTATGACAAATACATTATTAAATCAAACTTACTTTAATAATGAACAAATGAAATCAGTGTACTTTAATTTAGCTTATTATAAATACACAGATGTGTGTAAAGAACTGTTTACTCAGTACTTTCCCAAGTCCTGTAAAAGAAATGTGTACAGTTTGTATCATTTATATTGTTGTTTTTAAAGGAGCATTACAGAATTGGTTTTTGTGAACTAAACGGTTGCTGGCAGTGTAAGCACTTTATGTAATCCACCATACACATAAACTGACAAACAAAGTTTGAGATCGATCCGCCATCTGGGTTACGAGAGAATAGTAAAAAACCGATTACAAATTTTGCATTGCAACGATGCCAAAATAATAATGAATAAAACAAACATCCAAACGCGAAGTTAGATTATTTATTTCTAATTGAAAATGAAATTTCAGATAGAAATATTTCAAGGGATGTTTTCAACTATCATCATCATCAGTCTGTGTTTGTTTTATGTAAATGTGTGATCTTCGAGATTTTTGTTACCAATTCTGTAACGTTCCTTTAAAGGAACAAGTTGCCTTGGATCGGTCGAGTTGGTCTTTGAAAATTGTTCTGTAATCGTTTGTTGTAAAATGTATATGGTTAGAAAGATATTGTAAAAGTAGAATACAATGATCTACACAAATATGCCTCGAAATTGCGTGGTTTTCTTTTTACCCTGTCGACTAACACGGTCGGCCATTTATGTGAGTCAAAATTTTGACTCCCATAAATGGCTGACCGTGATAGTTTGCGTCGTAAAAGGAAAACCGTGCAGTTTTGAGTGATACTTGTGTGGATCATTATATTCTACTTTTAAAACATCTTTCTAACCATATGAATTTCATAACAAACGGTTTCAAACGCTTTTAATAGACCAACTCGTCCGATCCAAGGCAACGTGTTCCTTTAAGCAATTTTTTTCAAGTGTAATTAATCCAACCGTTTTTACATCAAGGTTGCAAATAAAACTGCAATTCTTCATGTTTATCTTTATGTACAAATTTATTTCTTCTGATTTCTTTTGACAGAGAGCCTTGGAACCCCCTGAAGTGAGACACGAACGATTGTTTGTCGTTTCCGTTCTGGGATTATTTGTTAATTTAGTCGGTATATTTGCCTTCCAACATGGTCATGGACATTCCCATGGAGGTAAGTTAGACATTGCAAATTTACTCGCGATACAAATCACTATGTTGATTTGACAGACATTGGACACTATTGGTAATTGTCAAAGACCAGTCTTCTCACTTGCTATATCTCAACATATGTATTAAATAACAAACCTGTGAAAATTTGAGCTCAATTGGTCGTTGAAGTTGCGAGATGATAATGAAAGAAAAAATACACTTGTCACATGAAGTTGTGTGCGTTTTGACTTCAAATTCTAAGTCTGAGGTCTCAAAATCAAATTCGTGGAAAAAATTACTTCTTTCTCGAAAACTATGTCACTTCAGAGGGAGACATTTCTCACAATGTTTTATACCATCAACTTCTCACCATTACCCGTCACCATTTTGAGTAATTACCGATAGTGTCCACTGCCTTTAACAACTCATCTTCAATACATTGTTTTGGGGTTTTTGGAACGCTCATATACTTGACTTAGAAGTTATCTAAAAACTTACAGAGTAAGTTTGTATGCTAACAATTGTTTTTTTTTTGTAATTACTGTGCACCACAAAACTGAATTGTCCTTGGAGCTCCTCTTTTAAAGGAACACGTTGCCTCGGATCGGACGAGTTGGTCTTTGACAAGCGTTTGTAACCGTTTGTTATAAAATTCATATGATTAGAAAGATATTTCAAAAGTAGAATAAATGATAAGTATCAATCGAAATTGCGTAGTTTCCATTTACCTCATCGACTAACACGGTTGGCCATTTATGGGAGTCAAATTTTTTACTCCCATAAATGGCCAACCGTGTATAGTTCGCATAGTAAAATGAAAACCACGCAATTTCGAGGCAAATTTGTGTGGATCATTGTATTCTACTTTTACAACATCTTTCTAACCATATGCATTTTATAACAAACGGTTACAAACGCTTTTCAAAGACCAACTCGTCCGATCCAAGGCAACGTGTTCCTTTTAGTTCCTGAATTTGACATCATTTGGATTGTTGTAATTTGTGATTTATTTGTTGGTCATCTTCTGGACTTCATAGCTTCGGCTTACGTTTTAATTTTGTACTTTGTTAATGTTTGTATATAGTGCCATGAGGACTTTGATGGATGTGAGGTTTTTATAAGTTTTTATTCTTCTTCTTATAATTATTATCTTATTGTATTTCCCTACAGGTCATGACCATGGTTCATCTAATGGTAGTGCTGGACATGGTCATAGTCATGGGCACGGACATTCGCACGGTCTCGGTAAGTGGGACAGAGTTCTTATATCGACCCCTTGCATGTGTGTAAATGCCGTATTGCATAAAATGCGCACTTCATTGAAGATTGTTCTGATAATGACGTCAGGTGAATTGGGTCAATAGACCATGCAATTAATGTGCGTGTTTGAAAGTGGTTAAGATCACCCGACTTGAGCTCCGGTGTTTCTGATCAGCAGAGTGTGGGTTCGAGTCCCAGTAGTGACACGTGTGTCCTTAAGCAAGACACTTAACCATGATTGCTTCGTCCTTCGGATGGGGGATAAAGCCATTGGTCCCTTGTGTTGTGTAATGCACGTAAAAGAACCCAGTGCACTTATCAAAAAGAAAGGGGTTCGTTCTGGTGTACCTCGTTTGATTGGCAGGATTTCATTGTGCCACATCACCCTGTAAACCATTACATGGTGCTATGTAAAAGGAGAAGGTCTCATACTTCAAACGTAGTCCCCCACACCTTGCAGGAAAATACTGAATGTTAAAGCGCCTTAAGTGTCACTGAATGACGGATATGCGCTACATAAGAAGCCACTGTAGTTTCAACTGGTTGGTCATCTTGAAAATGTTACTAAGAGTTGGGTGGTGTAATGCTGTATTGTGATTGTTTTCCTTACAGGTTTAGAGTACAAAGATGATGATGAACACCAGCACACACCACAAGGCTCTCAAACAGAAATCATGCACGGTAGGTTATTATTGACGACGCCTTGGTCAGATCTCATAGAGAATTTTTTTTCTTCTAGACACCAGCGGTTTATTTCACGAAACTCTTCCTAACTTAGGGTTAATCTTAGGACTTAGGACGGGTTCAGTTCCGTTTCCAAATACGTAGGGGGCATCGAACCCATCCTAAGTTAGGACGGGTTACTCGTCCTAACTCGAGTTAGGATTAATCCAAGAGTTTTGTGAAATAGGCTGCAGGAGTGTCTTTTTGACAGATACGTCACTTACCAAATGCCTATTATTATTATTTCAACGACCTTCTTAGATTGTTTCAGAATCTAACTTTTGAACCATTCATGTTTTTGTCTCTCTAGGCGTGTTTCTACACATTCTAGCAGACACCCTCGGCAGTGTAGGAGTCATTGTCTCTGCAGTATTAATGCATTTCTTTGGATGGTTGATTGTCGACCCAATCTGCTCTATGTTCATTGCTCTACTAATTATGCTCAGGTAAGCCTCGTTAATGCGCCTTTTTTATTTTATATTTAATGAGAAGTTCGCACAAAACACGGAGGCTATGGTCTCTGTTGCTCTGTTGCCCTGGTCTCTGTTGCCCTGGTCTCTGTTGCCCTGGTGTCTGTTGCCCTGGTCTCTGTTGCCCTGGTCTTGTCCTCTTGTCTGTATCCTTTAAAAGGTTTCAACAGGCCAGCTTAGCTTGGGCATGGGCTCTTGCTTAAGCACTGTCTGCCTAGGTTTGAGGTCCTGCACCAAATTGAACATTTTCAAACTTACTGATCAAGCCCTTACTGGAGCCTTAGCTAGAGACTTTAAGATTTCTCAGTGAAGTCCACTTTGAAAAATGCAAACTTGTCATGCCTTCTCAAAGAAGAAATTCCAAGCCTGGCACCTGGCTGCACAATAATCAAGAGAAATAGAAATAGACAGTGTCGTAACTAGCATTTTTTTTTTTTTGGGGGGGGGGGGATGGGACGCCTCCCCCAGAATTCATTATAATAATGCAATTAAATTTATTATCCATATCACCAATAACAGAAAGATTTTAATGTTTGTTAAATTCAAAAGGTCCGATTTGTAACATCCCATAGTGATGCTGTTTTAATTTCTGTTTTGATTTCAGTGTCTTGCCATTATTACGTGATTCCGTTTTTATTCTGATGATGAGAACGCCATATTCTCTTGAGAAGGCGTTACCGGGTTGTTACAGCAGGGTAAGTGATTAGCCCAGGAAGTTCATCCTGCGCCCAGCTAAGGCCCTGTCCAAAATGGCTACTTCAGCTAGAGCTCTGGCTAGGTTGGCGCGTCTGCCTATTTTTCAACACTGACAGACGCGCTGATCTAGCCGTAGCTCAAGCCAAAATCGCCGTTTCGGACGCGGCCTAACAGTGTTCTCTTTTAAAGCCACTGTACACAATTGGTTGTTACTCAAAATATTTATTAGCAGTCAAGAGCTATTGATAGTATAAAACATTGTAAGAAATGGCTCCCTCTGAAGCAACGTAGTTTTTGCGAAAGAGGTAATTTATCTCTCAAATATTAAAAGACTTCAGGCCTGAAGCCTTTTATTGGGCATCTGAAAGCATACAAATGTGTGCAGCAAGGGTGTTTATTTCTTTCATTATTCTCTTGCAACTTCGATGACTAACCAAGTCCAAATTTTCACAGGTTTGTTATACATACGTTGGGATACACCAAGTGAGAACACTGGTCTTTGACAATTTCCAAAGTCGTCCAGTGCTTTTAACAGTGGTCCCCTGATCAAATTGCAGCTTATAACTTGTATTACGTGTATTTCTTGTGCGTGCATTATTGGTTGCATTTTGTATTCTTGTCATTTTACTTATTTTGAAATGGCCAGTTGCATCGTAGTGAAAGGCTTTCGAGTCACATGTATTTAATTAATATTTTTATTCCAGTCATGTGCCATCAACTTATTTATTGTTCCTTTTGTATTTTGTATTGTTGATATGCATGTTGTTTTTTATATTGTTTTTATATTTGACTAGCTACAGTGCAAACCTTGTGATATTGTGTTAATTATTTTTATTGTTCTGTTTTACTCTTATTAATTTTGTTGTTGCTTGTTTTGCTTTTAGTTCATTATACCCTAAATTTATTGCTGTATTTTACCTGGTTGAATTTACACTTCTTCAGTCTTCGTTGCAAAGTCGTGTGTCATTTTGATTGATTAAATAACAAATAATAAATAATAACTTTAATGATTAGTGTTAGGTATTGTAATTGTGTTTATTACCAGATATGCTTATTTGCCTTTATACTCATATTTTACTTAAATTTTATGTGCTTTTAGTAACTGATACTGTTAAGCCCTTTGAGGCATTGCATAAGGCGCTCTATAAATCCATTATTAGGCCTATTATATTATTATTATTTAATAGATGGAAATTTGCACTGGGGATACAGAATATTAATTTTGGTTTTACCTACAGACACCAATGTGTGTTAGCACTGTTTACTTGGTTCTTTCCTGAGTTCTGTGAAAAAAATCACAGAGCTCGGAAAGTGCTGAGATAAAAAATCCTCTAGAGGCATATTACGCGGGTGGGATGCAAACCCACAACCCTTGCAATCTAGAGCAGCGGTTATCAAATAGACCATTAAGATTGCCTGCTAGCTAGAGGAATCCTATATTGAAATATTATGAATATGATTATTTTTATTATTATTATTATCTTCAGGTCACAGCCCTGGAAGGTGTGTATAGTATTCATGAACCACACTTTTGGACTCTGTGCACCGATGTTTACGTCGGTACCCTGAAGTTGGAGGTGTCACCAAACGCAGATGTTAAATACATAACGAGTCAAACGCATAATATCTTTACACAGGTAAGCCATTTGTTGCAGTCCGTTTAAAAAAATGTGAAAACACATTATGAACAAATATGCTTACCCTTCTTAAATATGTCTTTAGAGATTTATTTTTGATAGTAGAACCGACAGATATAACATAAAATAATATTAAATAGATCCACTGTTCCAGTCAGCCATTGGACACTTTCGGAACAGAATTTTTTTTTTAAAGTTCACAAATTTACAATAACTTACTGGGTTTACAGAAGGTAATGGTGAAAGACTTCTCTTGAAATATGGACTCGGAACCATAACTTATTTTCAAGAAGAGGTTATTACATTGTCATCTCTTGAAATGTAGCTTATTGCTCACATCCAACACTTCGCAGAGCTTCAATTCTTACTCATTGTTTCTTTGACTACAGGTTAGCGTCAGGCAGCTCTACGTACAAGTTGATCAAGCAGCTATATAAACATACATCATCGTGTCATGCTCAGGCAGTGGCTTTAAGATGCCAAGGTGCTGTCTTAAGATGTCATCTCATCCTTAAGAAGGTGGATCAGAACAAACTACTGTATGTTAAAGGGTTTGGGTACTTTTTGTATGAAACAAAACACAACGCCCACAGATTTATATTAAACTTACTTACTTGGTTTTTGATGGTAGAAAGCTTCCCTTAAAATATAACTTGCTGTGGTGCTGTAGTTTTGAGAAATGAGTAAAACAAGTCATAAAAATAATTGTCTTATTATGAGACGGATTTTTGCGACACTCCTGAAAACATGGCTCTGTGATCTCCACTTTTTTTCCCCTCAAAATCTTGATAATTCATTAAGGTGAAACTTCTACAGGTAAATTATATTACGTACATCTTCATTCTCAGTGGGTAGGGACTTATATCATGTCCAAAAACTTGATCTACAAAAGGTATCAAAACCCTTTAAGATGCCAAAGTGCTGTCTTAAGATGCCCTCTAATCCTTAAGAACATGTTACATAACGAACTACTGTGTGTCGAGGGCAAGTGGTAGACGGCGATGCGTTTAGGAGGGCAGCAGATTGACAAGTTAATTCCACAGTATACAATTGTTGCACGCTGTGACAGGATCCATGGTGTTTTTGTACACCCAAGGGGGCAAGAGGGCCCCCGAGGCGAACTCATGGATCCCCATCACAGCGTGCAAAAATTGTTTTGATATACCTTGGTAACATTATTATTCCTCTTCTCAAAGTTCTGTTGTCATCATCAAACGTCATATTACGACCGAGTATGCATAGTTAAATAAGCAGACCAACAGTTGTTAAAATAAGAAACAACTCTTCACTTCCCTCGAACCCGCGGCTGTTTCGTACAAAGCGCTTGAAATGGATCAACGGTGGGAACAATCAAGGTAATGTACACCGGTTAACAAAACTCATGTTACCCTTCGTGCTGTGCAGCCATGGTACATGCATCTTTGAATCACGTCACGTGGTTGGTTCTCAACCAATAA
This sequence comes from Asterias amurensis, assembly GCF_032118995.1. Taxonomy (NCBI): domain Eukaryota; kingdom Metazoa; phylum Echinodermata; class Asteroidea; order Forcipulatida; family Asteriidae; genus Asterias; species Asterias amurensis. Next base: position 2,117,167 of record NC_092660.1, read on the forward strand.
AATTTCACAATTAGTTACCGAGGTATAACAATTACGCATGAGCACCGAGTATTTGCAAAGAAGTGTTATTGTTCTTGAGCATGGGGTGATCTCCTAGACCAATTGAGTCTGCTGCCACCAAGAGTCCTAGAAAGTCAATCGCTGCATAAACCGCCTTTTAGTATCCTACGCATTATGTAACCGGTCACAATTTGTGTTAACAACGGATCTCCAATTATCCCGGTATTCTTGTTATGGCTTTACCACAAATTTTTACTGGACCAGAATTTAGATTGACACACTTTGAACAATTCACAAATACTTTATTTTCAAATAAAATTAGACTCTGAAAGTTACTTAAAGTTTAAGGCAGTGGACACTATTGGTAATTACTCAAAATAATTATTAGCATAAAACGTTTCCTGGTGATGAGTAATAGGGAGAGGTTGATGGTATAAAACATTGTGAGAAACGGCACCCTCTGAAGTGCCATAGTTTTCGAGAAAGAAGTAATTTTCCACAAATTTGATTTTGAGACCTCGGATTTAGAACTTGAGGTCTCGAAATCAACCATCTAAACGCACACACCTTCGCGTTACAAGAATGTTTTTTTCTTTCATTCATATCTCGCAAGTTCGATGACCGATTGAGCTCAAATTTTCACAGGTTTGTTATTTTATGCATATGTTGAGACCCACCAACTGTGAAGGCTAGTCTTTGACAATTACCAATAGTGTCCACTGCCTTTAAGTAACAAAACTTAAAGATTTAAAAATATAAGTACAAAGTGTTTTGTGTTTTGAGGACGATGTTCTTTGGTATGCTTATAGGCTGCAAGTCTTGCGCGTATTCTAACATTGGGACCCGTTTTTGTGGACTTGTTTGTTTCCTTAACGATGGGAGCAACGTACACGGGACCAAAGTGTTAAAAAAAATGTTTGAATACACATGATAATTACAAGTTCTTGGATAGCAAATTTACTTTTTTAAAGAGTTTTCTTTTGTGATGGCTTGGAGCTAAATGTTAGAATTTCATGTGTTAATTTCATGTTGTTGTCTTGTATATAAACGGTATACACCATTATTTTCATGTCACAAAGTGCATGCATTATTTATAGACCCTGTCCTTCCAGAGAAAGTGTGACATGTAGCACAACTCATGTCTGATTTAGTAGAATAATTGTAAAAGGTTACATGTAGCTACAGCTTCGGCAACAGTTGCAAATACTGCTATCATAAGTTTACTGGAACCAAAACTAGGGGCTGCTTTGGGATTGATTGCAAAAACTGCAATCATAGGTTTGCTTTTTATTTTATTTTATGTAAGTCGCCAGACACACAAGGCCTGAAGGCCACTTCAAGGTGTGGACTACAATTTTTTTTTTCCAGAGGTCGCTGCCACCTACTCCTAGGGCTTAAACGGGTTACCCCTAACAGTCCATACGGATGTAGGCTTGGGTATCATCAGTCCGAAGCCTGGCTGGTAGAGCAGAAAGCACTACCTCCCCAATTTTACGTTGGAAGTGTCACGACCGGGATTCAAACCCACACTGCTGATCAAACACCAGAGCTTGAATCCGATGCTCTTAACCGCTCGGCCATGACATGCCATGACTTGCTGACACCAAAAGTAGGTGCAGCTTTGGCAACAGTGGCAAAAATTGCTATCATAAGGGGCAACATAGTTTTGAGTTTTGGGCAGAAAGTGATGAGTCTTGGCGTGGATGTTACAAGTAAAGAATTATTTTCTGTTTGTATAAAAACGAAAATCAAAACAAAATTATTGTTCATGCTTTCTCATCTGAAATGGTTCTGGAAGCTTAATGAGGTAGCTTTTTAAAACAACAAAATGTCCTCTAACAAAGTTTATTTGGCAGAGAAACGACCACCATATTTATTTTTCCTTGAAATTTATATTTTACCTACATTTTAAAGTAACATTTTTCAAATCCCGATCCCAAACATGATTTAGTTTTAGTCGATTTAATTCACAACTCTCTTGTTACAATGTGGCTGTCACTTTTAAACGCATGAAGCTGGCAAACCCATGGTATTTGGGTTTGTCTGTCTGTTCTTAATTTGTTTTGTAAAGTTTATGGTGCAGTATATCTACTTATTATTGTACAGCCATAATGCGGCTTAGTCAAAAACACATTGTCTGATGTTAAAAATTACTTCAAGTTGCATCGCCCAATATTTTGCCAAACAACTTTGAAAGTGGTTTATTAAATGTCTACGTCAAAAAGTTACGTGGGTTGGGAGTATACACGTCGCCAGACACACAAGGCCTGAAGGCCACTTCAAGGTGTGGGCTACACTTGTTTTTACAGAGGTCGTTGCCACCTACTCCTAGGGCTGAAACAGGGTTACCCCTTTTACAGTCCATACGGATGTAGGCTTGGGTATCATCAGTCCGAAGCCTGGCCGGTAGAGCAGAAAGCACTACCTCCCCAGTTGCCAGGATTTTTGTTATTACGTGCTTTAGGAAGTTGTGTCCTGTTTGAAATTCAAAGATATAGAGTCTGTATACCTGTAACATGCAACATTATGTTCATTCAAGTTGTTTTGTTGCAACTAGGAAAAAATTTCATCTATTTTTTCAATTCCATCTGACCATAAATTTGGCAAAAAATGGGGCGATGCATCATGGGTTGATTTCACAAAGAGCTAAGATTGATTTAATTGCAAATCAATCTTAGTTGCTAAGTAGAGTGTGATGTCACAATAAAACATCACTCTGGTAATACTGATAATTTTTCTTGCGATGAATTTTATTGCTCTGTGAAATCGACCTCTGTAACGATTATAAATGGATTGAAAGCCATTACAAAAAGTAATAACAAAAGGTGAAATTAATCTTTAATTTTGAAATGACTAATAAATGCTTTGCTTAAAATTACACTGCCACATGAGAACTTATGGTTTCCAGGGTCAATTAAAGGGATACGTTGCCTAGGAATGTTGGATCAGGCAAGTTGAAAAAGCATTTGAAACCGTTTGTTAAGAAATGAATATGGTTAGAAAGATGTTTTAAAAGTAGAATATACAAGTAATGATCCACACAAATATGCCTTGATTATGCATGGTTTTTCTCAACTTTGCGATCTAACAGTCGGCCATATTGTAAATTTGACTCAACAAATGGAGTGCCGTGTTAGTTTTACGGCGTATAATGAAAGCCATGCAATTTCGAGGCATATTTTGTGTGGATCATTATATTCTACTTTTAAAACATCTTTCTAACCATATGCATTTTATAACTTACTGGTTAAACACTTTTCATCCTGTTCATAGACAAACTCGCCCGATCCAAGGCAATGTTTCCCTGTAAGGTATAAAATGTTTTTTGGTCTTAAAATTTGTATTTGTGCTTTTACCCATCCAAGCATCAATGTGTGAGAAGCGCTGTATTAATTCAGTTTGCTGAGTAAGAAATTTACAAAATATTTTTGTTTTTGTAGTTGACCATGTTGACAACAAAAGGGAAATGTCAAACCATTGGTGACTTGCTGATACAAATGACATTACCATATGACAGCAGGATGTTGACCATCCGATCCCCAATATGGAAGTTGTAATTCAAAGCTTGGAATTATTCATGATTCACTGTCGAGGGAGGAAGTAGATTTAAATCTAACCACCTTGCTGTATAAAGTGCTATTGTTGGTGTATTTTAAAGACACTGTATTCTCACGTGGTACATGTACATGTATATCCCATCATAATTATACATAAAATAACAACTCTGTGAATTTTTGTACTCAATTGGTCAAGTTGCAAGAGAATAATGAAAGAAAAAACCGACATCACCTAAGAGGGGGCCGTTTCTCACAATGTTTTATACTATCAACAGCTCTCCATTGCTGGATATCAAATTAGTTTGTGTGCTAGCAATTATTTTGAGTAATTACCAATAGTGTTAAGTGCCCTGAAGGCGCTGGACACTATTGGTGTTCACTCAAACAATTGTTTGCATAAAAATGTCATTTGTATCGAGCAATGAAGAGCTGATAATAGTTAAAAACATTGTGAGAAATGGCTCCTTCTAATGTAAAACAGTTTTTTTGAGAAAGAGGTGATTTCTCATTAAAATATATCAAAGACTTCAGGTCTAAACCCCTTTTTATTCTTCTGAAGGGGAAAAAAAAAAATGTTTGTGCAACAATGGTGTTTTTTCTTTCATTATTCCATTTCGTTGACCAATTTGGTAAAATTGCTCAAAGATTTTTTATTTTATGCATATGTTGGGATACACCAAGTGAGAATACTGGTCTTTGACAACTACCAAACGTGTCAAGTGCCTTTGACACCTTTTAAGCACTTTGAAATTACATTAGTACATTCTTGTACACTTTGTGGGTTTTGTTGGTTGTTTCCCTAAAATGACAAAGATTTATTTTGATGTTTATAAATCAATTAATAAATGTTTTGCATCCCTGCAATGGAGATTGTACTTTCATTCGTTGAAAGATAGAATGTTCCAATCTTCCCTTTGTTAAATGGAACATTTAACCAATGGTGCCAAAACGAAGTTATTTTATTTGAGGGTAGGTTTTGTTTTGTTAATTTTTGTTCGCAACTCTTGCATGATTCCTAAAGAGTTTTCATATTTTCCTGAATGTCTTACTGTGGGTGTGTTCGAATAGCTTCCCCGTGTCGACCCCGGTCTTCCCCCAGTTTCGTTCGAATAGCTTTGACGTCATTCCAGGGGCTCAACCGGGTCAGCCCCAAGTGGCCTGCTTGTGGAACGGGTCACATGGGGGCTGGCCTGATGTGCATGACGTCACCACGAGAGTGGGAGTGTGATCGTTCGATTAGCTCTTGTCAGGGGCTCACTTGGATGTGCACCGTGGGGTCGACATGGGGAAGCTAATCGAACGCACCCTTTGTATGCTTTAAATCATGGATTTAAGATTGTCAAAATAACTGTTCTTATAAATGAGCATTGTGTCCAGTTATATACTGTTTTAAATATGTAGGATTTGAAACTTTGTTTTAAGTTTTCCTGTCTTATTGTACCTCGTCAGCTAATAAATGAAACTTGTATAAAACCCTACTAATAGATCATGTGACCTTTGTTTACAATAAGTGTGACCATGTAAATTTTTGGGCTTTTATACTGGTCTAACCGGAAAGATTGCATTTTGTGTCATAATTTCCACATACATCAAGAGTTATAAAAGTAACAGCTGAACAATTTTTGAGTTGTGCCCCCTTTTATCATATCAAAAACTGATAAAAATTGGACAGGACAATGTCCATAAAATATAAGATTTTAAGTTTTATTTAATTAAGCTGTGTACAAATCTTGCTTGCAGGAAGTCCAGCCATTGCTTTCACCAAACTCTTCCTAACTTAGGATTAATCCTTGGACTTAATGACAAGTTACTCGTCCTAAATCGAGATAGGATTAATCATAGCGTTTCGTGAAATCAGCCGCAGTCTCTTTTGTAATTATGTGATGTCACATTGTCTGCATGCCTTGGACTTATCTGCTGCTGTTTAACTTGCTGAAACTCCAAACCAATTCAAAACACTGGTCAAAACACATTCGTTTAAATGAAGTTTTAATTTATTGTTTTCTTATACCATGTTTACTCCAGCGCATAAGGACCTCTAGACGCTAAACAAGACATGTCTTATATGATAGATATTAATTTTCTGGCTTTTTTATAGCTACATACGTACATGTACAGTATCAAGGAATAGTCCGAAGATTACATCAATGATTGGTGATAATTGCCAACTCTTCCTGATTCTTGATTAAGTTCCCTAAAAATTAACCACTCCGTCCATGTTCTGGTAAACAAATTAAAAAATCTCCCTGAAAGTTATGGAATCTTTTCCTCAAGAAAGTTGAATGAAACTCTAAATATCAAATATCATTCCCTTCTGATTGTTTTACGAAATCTCCCTGACTGCAAGTTCAACATGCAAATGTTGGTGAGCGATACTTTTGGTTATGTGTCTCTCATCATTAGTGAGTGAAGCAAAGTCTCAAAGCCTTTAATCAAATCAATCAATCAATCATAAATAATTTTTAAAGCGCCCAAATCAAAGGTTTGCTTAAAGGTGCTTAGGCACAGAAGAAATAAATAAGTCATTGATGGGCAGCCTCCTGAAACAAGTGGGCTTTCAGAAGTGTCTTGAATGTGTTCCAAGGATGTTGTGTCCCTGATGTGAGTTTATTCCAGAGTTTGGGTCCATATACCGAGAAGGCTCTATCAGCAAAAGTGATGTGACTTGTTCTTGGCACAACAAAGTATGGTGAACAGGAGCTATTTGACCGAAGGAGTCTCCGTTCAGCAAGGAGTCTCTGTTCATGATGTAATGACTCTGAGGGGCTTGTTGGTGTAAGGCTTTGAACATGAGAACGATGACCATGAAGTTAATCCTTTGTTGGATTGGGAGCCAGTGTAGTTTGACGAGTTCTGAGGTGATAAGAGTCAAACTTGCGTCGAGTCTTGCAGCAGTTCGCTGAACGTTATTTAGCCTCCATGTGTGTTTGTGACTAACTCCAATCAGAGGCATTGTACTGTTTCTTTACTCTCAGGTTTCATTGTGGGATCAGTTGGAACAAATAATGTCATGGATAATAAATCTTTAATGTACAGTCATTGAGCTTGGTTGAAGCGTCGCTTGGCGGATTTATCTATCAATTATTTAGTTAGTTCAGAGAAGTAGTACTGTTTCCGAGGTAACAGACAATACATTTTAGCTGGTCCCTTGTGAGCCCTCCACCGATTCCTCCATTCACCTCTTCTCCGCTTCTTCCAACAACCGATCAAAAACTGCCGGTTCTACGGCAACCAGTTTTAACATCTCTAACTCTATTGGATGCATATGGCCTGTGATGATCAATGAGTGAAGCGGTCCACCAAGGTCGACCGTTGCCAGTTGCTGAAGGGTTCCAGCTGCCATTTGTTGTGACTCGGATCCGACGCGTGCGACTCCTACGCAGATGGTGTCTTCACTCAGTGCTGAAATAGTAAACAAAAATCAGTTAATGGCACTGGACACCTTTGGTACTTTACTTTTCAAAGACCAGTATTTTCACGTGTTGTGTATCCCAAATATGCATAAAATACTAAATCTTTCTCACCTAGTTTTTCTTGATTCTCCGATGTTCTTTTCCTCTCAACGATCTTGATGAGTTGGGAAGCTGCTTGACTGACTGTCATGTAACGAGGCGGTTCATAAATCTTCCTTCCTCTGTAAAATTTAAGAAAAACACCGCTTTGTTTCCATTTTACAAAATTCATCCTCAAAGATATCGGTCATTGTTTACCAGCAAAGCCAAAATTTCATAATTTTTGCACTGTTTAAGAACAAGTCCTGCTGTTCATCTTACTCCTGAGGAGTGAGATATTGCAGTCTCAATTTGTTATTATTATTATTTATATCAAGCCAAGTTACCTCATCATGTTCTCAATGGATTGTTCCTTGACCTTAATGTCAAGAAGGCACAGCGTGTGTAAACCCATGCCTCTGTTTCGTTCAATCTTATCGTAGTAGCTGTCAGGGGTCCACGTGTCTGTCCAGAACACAATGGATATTGTCTCACCATAGTTGTACAACTACAAAGGGAAGAAACAATAGAGAGTTTGTAAAGTACAACTTTAAGGCACTGGACACTATGGACCAAATGTATTGAAGTCATCAAGTGGCCATCTTAGTATTTCTCCTTGGTAAAGGGCATCCTATGAGGAATTTTTAAATTTCTACTGGGCACCAAGGCAATGACCAGGGGCATGGAGTCAATTGCCTTGGTTGCCTTCAGGAACTGTCGGGCCTGACTTTTTATTCTGTTGTTAACAAACTTTCTTCAACCACTGCTGTGGCTACCAGCCTTGTGTATAATTAACCAGAACAGCAACAACTCACTAAGTTATAGGAGTTTGCAATATGCAAATAAGTTCCAATGAACACTAACTATGCAAATTTCATTCATACCTGTAGACCGCAGCATCCAACCGCATTCATAACTGATGCACTGTGAATCACTCTAGCCCTGTACTCTACACTATGCAACCAATGAATAGTAATTATGCACATTTCATTCATACCTGTAGACCACAGCAGCCAATCGCATTCATAATTGATGCATTGTGAATCACCCTGTACTCTATCCCTTCTTGTTTTGCCCTCAGGGCTAAATCTGTGTGAGTTGTTGCACTGAATGAAAGAAAAAAGTACAAGTATAAATGAGGTCGGAACATGAGCATTTCTTAGACTTGGGAGCTTACACTTACAGGCCTGCAACTTTATCTAAGAAGGCTAGATCTTTTTTTTTTTGAAGGGTAGTTTCGTTGGATAATCTTAAAATTGTTAAGAAAACTACAGCACCTCAGCAAGTAATATTTTAAGGGAACCTTTCTATCATCATCATTATCGTTTGAATGCACCATAAAACTATGAGGGAGCTAAAGTCTGATTGCCTGTCTATCTTACCCAAACGGATCTCCAACCACGAGGAATGCGATGTCTTCAGTTTTGGCGTCTCTGAAAAGTTCATCCGACTGTTGTTCCACCATATCCCTATCAGCTAAAATCAGATTCCGGCCGTAAAACTCCTCCTGGTCAGATATTAAAGTTGAAAGCTAGGGTCATGGATTAATGGACTTGGAATTGGTCTTTGAGCACCGTGACTCAGACTCAGACCATTGGACTTGGCATGACTTAGCTCTCGAGTACAAAGCTTTTAATTGCAAAGTCAAAATTTCAACTGCTAAGAACAAATGCAACTTAGATTTGTATAGGACTAAATCTTAAGAAGACAGGGACTGGTTTGGACTCGACTACAGCACTGTTATGGATAAATTTTTATCATCATCATGCTGTCTTATTGCTAGCCCCATAAAGGAATCTAGCGCCCCAGTTACTTGGTCTAGGGCAAATCTACTTTCCCTTGCCCGTGCAGTGCCAGCGCCAATGCATTCATATTTTTGTGTCCAATAATGAAGTTGTAGTTGTGATGATTTAACCCTCCATCCTCTAATGGCTGGAGGATGGAGGGTTACGAACTACCAATTCCATGTTGTTCTATGAAACTCACCAGTCATGCCGCTAAACTATACAAATTTGTAAAGACTAAAGAGCCACCCTTCCGGCCTTACTAGAATTTGATCAAATTAAAAACAACACATTTTTTGGGAAAATCAAATTAATTTTGAGAGTGAAAATCAGTCTGGTACGTGTACCAACCTAGTCATGCTAGTTTGTAGTTGTGTAGTTGTCAAGCAGTATTTATGGCTTGATGAAATTGGGTCAACAGTAGACCCAGTAACTGGGGCGCTGTATTCCTCTTTCGAAACTGTTACATTTTCTAAAATGTCAAAATTTCGAAAAAGGAATACAGCGCCCCAGTTACTGGGTCTAATAATAGTCATGATAGTTCTAGGAGTAGCCTACAACATGGAGGTAGAAATAGTACACTGACTAGCCCTGTGATGAAAAAACACCAGAATATTTACTTACCAGACATTCTTTTCCAACTGTGAGAATGGATGTATATGCCTCTAAATACACCCTCTTTGCTCCTCGAACCACCTCTAACCCCTTAACTGTGATATCCTTTGCGTCTCCCAACCCTAAACCTACAAAGTATAGCATTTTGTGTGCGTGATAGGATTGATCACTGATGTATTGTAATATTGTGCTGTAAGTGTAATTGAGTGGTTGTCAATAAAGATCAGGTGGTCTTTACACACGTGCGTGTCATCCACTGTTTGACCTTTAGCCTCGTTCAAACAACGTAATTGTGTACAGGCCGTATTCAACTCAACAGTACATATGTTGTAGTTGAAACTGTTTTTAAAAATATGCATGTTCATGTATTACTGAATTATTTAATCAAATGATAGTTTATTTATAAAGACAAGTTTTCAAAAACGAAAGGAGTATAACAATATTGTGACAGTGCCTGAAGTCTTCAAAAGACTAAAAGGTTCAGGCTTGAGGGCGCCCTCCAATGCATGTTTTTGTCGTCTGCTACGCAAAGGGATAATAATGCTTTGTTTGTTTTTACAATAAAACAAGTAGAAGTCTTTCAATTTGTTACTGTCAAGAGAAAATTATCTATTGATTTAATAAACTTGTACCCTCTGCTAGAGTTGATATGGGTTGTTCAATTGATTGCACATTTCAAACGTCTGAGCTGATCAGTCTTTCATTTTGTTTTTACACAGGCCTACACCTTTCGGCAAATTAGTTTTTTGAGGCCTAGGTCATCCACAATTTTTCTATAGTTAGTAATTAACCCAAGTCACATGGCTCTCAATTTGTCTAGTACATAACTTTTTGCATGGGCTTTAGTGAGATGCATCTTGGGCCCAATTCATAGAGCTGAAAATATTGCTTAAAATGTCGGCTAAGCACAACTATAAGCAGCATACCAATTAAATGTTGGACATGTAAAATGATATTTTAGCTGGTAATGCTATTCTGATAAGCAACAATTTTTCCCAAAGCTTAAGCAGCTCTATTGGGTGGCCCTGTTGAAGACAATGAAATAATAATTATGACATATCCGAGGCATATTTTAATATTTACAGTCATTTACAATTTTATTAGCAAATAAAAAATGAGGTTTAATCAAGAACAGCGATTAAAGCATTAATCAAGGCAGTGCTTACTGGTTAATCGTAATTTACCGACGATGCGTTATACGCCATTGCCGATAAGGTACTTACAAAAATCATTAACATCAGAATTATTTACATCATATAATATAAAATAGTCATTAAAAAAGTTTGTATTAATAATAATTATATTTAAGAACTAGGTGGTAGCCATTAATGTTTGTATATCTTTATGTTATTTTTGTAATGTTTAAGGCAACATCTAGTACTTATTAGTTTGAGTAATCAATATTTTGCAAATCAAAAGACAATCAACTTTGTACAGGCGGTGCTTCATTGTTGTTTTTTCCAGTTAGATTTGTTGTTATTCTTGCAGTTTTATATGCCGAGTCACACTTTTAAAACACGTCAAAAAGTCCGATACTCTATAAAAGTAGAAGCCATTAACTATTCTTTGCATTTTTACCATACACGGCCCAATTTCGTAGAGCAGCCAAGCACACAAATTTGCTTGGCATAAAATGTCTTCCTTGATGAAAAAAAACCCCAGGATTACCAACCAAATTTCCATTTGTTGCATATCGCTTGTTACTGGTATTCAGCTGTTCTTTGCTTATCCTAAAAATAACCTGAAAATTTGGTTGGTAATCCTGTTTTTACCAAGACATTTCATGCTAAGCAAATTATTGTGCTTAGCAGCTCTATGAAATTGGGCACAAGTCATTTTGGTTGATGATAACAGCCAATTATATTTTCTCACCCTACAAAGTATGTACAATATATTATTGATATTACCAAGTAAATAATTTTTTTGTATACCGATCTTCAGGACAAATGAACAGCGTTTCATTGTCACTAATTTGTATAAATTAATCAACAATATTATTATCCTTTTAGTAGAAAAAAACGCACCACTGCGGAAGCGTATTGCCGCCACATGAATAAATAAATGTGCTCCCTCTTATCGTGTACGTAAACGATCGTGTACGTACACAAAATGAGAGAATTTGTTTATTCATGTGGCGCAATACGCTCCCGTACAACACTTTATTACGACCCCCATTTAAAGAACTAGTCCTTTTTTGTATATAAAAAGATCTACTTTAAAAAAAAATTATTTTACAAACCTAATTACCACAATCATTGCACGTTACCCACGTTATCCCTAAACTGCGCCCGATACTATGAACGACCCATGCCTTCTTTTCTTCGAATGGTGGAACATGCTTTTATACAAATGGCGACAGCAGCAGCAACAACAACAACAGCAACAGTACAGCAAGCATATCACCCCAGCTATTACAGCACCCACAATAAGCCAGAAAGTTGTTGTATCTTGTGCAGATGTAGATGCCTCACTCCCGTCACAACATGTGGCTTCCGAACAACACAAGCTGGAGCATGTATTGTTCTGTAAAGTATAACAAGAACAAAAGAAACGATTAGGGCAAGAATGTCAGGTCAATGCATTGAAAGGGGCCAAAGAAGTTTACATGGTTAAGGACTTAACTGTTATACATTTATTTTTTGGATGCAGTAATACCATATGAGTATCTACTATTAGGTGTTTTTTTCTTTTGAGAACTTGCTTGCTTTTTTTCTATTACCTCGTTTCGGAATAGCTTGCTCTAGTCATCGTCAGGAGACTGAACTGTTGTAGGCCTAAATATTGCATCATGTTAAAAAACACTCGATATAGCCAGAGCATAGAATACGTCTGCTTTGGAATGCAAAATATGGTGGGTTCAAATCCCGCCTGTTGACATTATCACATTTGGTGGTGCATTAGACCGTGACATGCGTACATTTCAGTCAAGGGCATTGACACTACACACACGAGGCAACTTTTATAGGCAACGGCGAAGGCAACCAACTGCAGTGCATGCTACGGGAGCATTGGTAGCACATGAGTAGGGAAAACTTCCGTATTCTGCTACCACTTTTCACTAGTTTTTACCAAAATGAATATCTTATTTTGATTAAATTAGATCACTATATTTGATTCCATAACTAAATAAAAAGTGGTTGCAGACTACGGTACTTTTCCCCATGAGTATATCATTTTTAGAACAATGTATTCGGAACGCCAAGAAAAACAATTTGTGAATATTCAAAATGTAAATGACAATTCACCCGGCTAGTTTGAGTCTTTTTGGAGATTGCCAAGAACTGGTTGCCTGTAAAATTGCCTCGTGTGGCATGCGCCGTAGGGAACCTGCGAAAGTTACACGTCGGCCATTGATGGAACACGCACGAATTTTCGGGAGGAGCAGAGCTGAAAACTTTCAGACACTACACTACAAAAAAGGACTGTCTTCGCTAGAATAAGAACCTCGCTGGATATGTGAAACTATCTATAGATAACAGGAGACTTTTCAAGAAACTGTTTGGATATCAAAGGAATGTTTTTGTCGATGGATTTGTGGAAATGCTACACACCTTGATGATGCATTGGTCTGGATTTTCCACCGGACAGCAGTCGAGCGGACAACTGTTAAAAGTTTCAACGGAGTTGTCGCACCGTCCATCCCCACAAAAGCTACGTTCGGACGACCTGCAAATTTGTAAGAAATTTTCTTTTTATTAACTCAATTATTGGAAGGAAAAACTATCCGTATCCTGCCACCACCTTTCCCTCATTTTTTTGACAAACAGGAACATCTCGTTTGAGTAGTATATTATTTCATAACGAATGAAAAAGTGGTGGAAGGATACGCACGACAAAAATGTGACACATTTTCCCGCTTTTTGTTGTTGTGTTGTCAGTGTGTTTATATTTAGTATCGGAGAGGCTCCAAACTCTCAAAATACGTTCACTGTAATATTCTGCTTCCCCCTCCCCCAACTTCAATGAGCAGGTCCTCTGCCTCTGTCTAAAAATGTATCAAATTTTGTTTTAATTGCCGAAAAATGACAGTCGGGCGTGTAAATCTGTTAATGTATTTTATGAATGCGTCTTTGTCACTGTCTACGCGAATGGCGTGAAATTGTTTGTTCTCGGCCGGGCTTCTATAAGTAGCACATTATAACCACCAAACAATGAAACGATTAATAAGGATTAAGGATACTCTCCATTATATTGTCAGAGTTTTAGTCCTATCTTATACTAACTACGGCAATCTACTTTTATTTGGTGCCAGGTCACATGAATTTGACATGAATTTGACAGAGTTAAAATATTTCAAAATGTGCAGCCCGTTAAATCTGTTCCACACCTTTGAAAGAACATCACCATCACTTGGGGAACTTCATTGGCTAAATATTCGAGGACGTGTCCATTTTAAAATTGCTCTTCCAGTTTTTATTTGCTTGAACAAAAGTACTCCTCGATATATTTCCACTTTACTGTCACATCACACTCCCCCACGATTTCTTCAGTCCACACTTTAACATCACCCGCTTGAATGTTCCCCGAGCAAACAAAGTTCCAGTTAAAAAACTGTCAGTGTAGCTGGGCCAATGACGCGGAACAATCCCCCTACTGCCATTAGGGAATCTGTTTCTCTATCTACATTTCGCTCTAAAATCTCACCCGTTCCCAATCTTGTTAGTTGCTTTCAAGTGCGCTATGATATTGACGGAATAACGCCTTATAAACCGTAATTGTTATGTTATTCATAAGTACTATAGGCCATTATGCCCCAACCTACCCGGGTCTGCACGCAGCTTCAAAACATTCTGACCACACCCAACAGTCTTCTGTGCTTAACCAGCCCCATCGCTGGTTACACCTGTCGAGAAAAAGTCATATTTTTTAAATAAAATAAATAAATAAATAATGTTGATTGATAACATGCATTTGGTGGCGATTATACATGTTGACACGACATAATCTTTATCAATTTAACTAACTGTGATTTGGAGGTGAAGCAATGGCACCACGCCCTGGAAGGGGATATGTTTCAGGAAATGAACGATGGGGGCGCTATACGATAATCACTGCATGTATGCGTGATTTGTGATTAGCTTAATCTCACATAAGCACATATCGTAACTGCACATGGCAAGATGTAATGATACTATACTCTCAACTTGCTATACGTAATATTGATTAGTCGCAATATTATGATTTAAAAACATTACATGTAACTCCACTATCTGTAATTACGTTACGTTTCGATCATGCTTACAGTTTTTTTTCAACCAAATTAATATAATTATGGCCTCACAAAGTTTATTTATTAGGGGGTGAAGTTTTCCCTGTAAGTGCCCTTGACATTTCCTGTCAAATTCCCGACCAAATTACCATCTTTCTGGGTTTCCCTTTTCGCTGAATGGTTAAATTTTGCTGTGTATTAACATTTTGTCCGTAATTACGTGATGTTGTATTGCTTATAGTGACCATTTTCCAACCAGATCATGGCTCTATTGCATGGAGGTCTAGCTCCATGCTCTAAGTTAGGCACAGTGTTTGGTTATTAATACTGTATTATTATGGTTGCTGAACCTTTCCTGTATCTCATGACGTTTCCTGGTAGATTCATATTGCCGACTTTACTTACCACTCTTCAGCGTTTCCCTTGTCGGTGCATGTGAACATTTGCTGTTGATTATAGTCTGTTGTGGTGAGGTGAGATGGGTTGCAGTCATAGTTGTGTATGGTCACCTGTAAATTTGATAATGAAAGTATCTTAGTTTCCCCTTTGTAGGCCCAATTTCACATCAAAGGCAACGAAGACCATTGCTTCCATGCCCCTGGTCATTGCCTTGGTGCCCTTAAAATGCTCCAGTAACAGTGGACAGTTTCTTCAAAGTGTGCCCGTACCATGGAGAAAATGCTTTGGTGCATACCTGCATGCCTTATTAAAATGGTTTGATATTGTATGACTCCAAATAAAAGGGGAACCATGTGCCACGAGCCCCATGGATAATTATGTGAACCAGCAACTATTTGTTGACCAAATAACTAGGTGCTGACTTTTAGGGATTGTTGAAAACATTATCAATTGCTCATGTGATTGTTGACTTTCAACATGGCCCAATTTGATAGACAATTTGACAATTAATCTTTATTGAATCCCAAGGGTAAGTCAAATTCGCATACAGTTCAAACATTGAAACATTTTAAATATTTAAAAACATTAAAAACAGAGTGTATTACCTTGGTTTTGGCGTCTATTTTAGCTGTCCCTTCACCAAGCGTTTCACAACACGTGTAGAAGTAGTCTGTATTACTCGTTGCATCGACGAGATTGTAGTTGACGCAATTATTGTCGGAGGACTGGGCGGCCTTCTGTGGCCGATCAGCGGCGTCTTGAATCGGTGGCGAATCCGTCGCCAGACTCACAACACCGAGGAGCAAAACTGTCGCAATGCAGTAAAGGCCACATAATGATGACATGTTTCAAATCTGAGGAAGCTGCCCTCGTTCCTCACATGATGGCTGAGTTTTAGGTGTTCACTGAAGAGAAAAAGAAAGTGTGTTGCTTGCCATAGGTTTGAGAAGGAAGTGTTCAACAGTAGAGCTTCGGTAGGAAATGTGGATCTGTGAGTTGAAGTGATTGTGATCGGGGAAGTTGGATTCCGGCTGAGGAGAAGGCTGTGTTACCCGATGGCCTTGCTCTCTGTTTATAAGGGGAAGCTGTCAGTCCCTCGCTCAGGAAATAAAAGCTGTTTTGCTGATGCCTTCCCCGGTGTATCGCTTCACACACGAAGTTGCTACACGGTTATACCTATTGCGGGTGGGGCCATGATTTGTTAGAACTTGTGTACACAAAATTTGGATGCGGTTAGAGTGTTTAATAATTATTAACAATTAGTACTTGTTGTATGCCTTACAATGACATAGATGATGCAGCTGATTTCATCTGTGTCGTTTAAACTTTTACTGAGGGATCTGTTCGCATTATACACAATTGTGGATGTTTTAACATACAATATTTTCCTGCAAGATGTGACTACGTTTGAATTATGAGACCTAATCCTTTTATAGCACCATGTAATGGTTTACAATGTGCTGACGCAATGTGATGCCATTCAAAATGGACATTATTAGAAAATATTCCTGACGATGACTAGAGCAAGCTAGTCGAACGTTGAGACCAATGAACTTATAGTGAGATGTCCCCTCGATCCACTATTAAATGCTGAACTGGTCATCGAATTCTAAAGAAGTGTCTTACCAAAACTAGAACACTGAGATTTCCCGGTAGCTAGAGGCAGTTGGAATCATTTATTTTAGCAGTGGGTCTGCAACGATTTCCATCTATTCATATTTGTCTGTTGAATCAACAAGTGTCATCCATTCACGTGATGACGGAGGTTAATCCACAAGAGGGCGCGATGTAATGCAATTATGTTTTGGCCATCAGGTAGACTTCAAAGCCACTATCACGGACTTGGAACCAAGTCTGATTTGGTAGAAGTTGTTGTATGGCAACCTCGATTGAGTAAATAATACTCTATCTTGTGAATAGCGTTAAGGATGTTAAGTTCCTGTTCCTGTGCGGTGTGCCCGTCCGTTTAGTAACTTCCTTTTTACCTGATAAGTCAATCTTAAAACTTGGCAGGATGTCAAAAGGCCTTGAACTGATGCTACTGTAGGTTATAAACCAATTAATTTTATGAAATTTACATCAGACGAACCGGGCATCTTATATTTGCATGTTGATTTGCATGACAAGTGAAGTCAGTTGCGACATTGATGCAAAATAGATTTCAATAGAGGGCGGTTTAGATGTAAATCTGGGACAAGTTCGAGCAATGACACTTTTTGTCAACCACTAGCCAATGTTCCATGGTGACCTTTTCGTGCAATACATCCTGTGTACCAGGCAAAATCGCCCAATGTTCGACAATAACCGCCATCTTTGATGACGTCTGAGGGCCCCCCTGAAAGCCGATTAAATTAAAACCATCGAAACAAGTTTATTAGGTGTTCGGCCACCAGCCGAACAACTATTGTTATTGTTCTGTTTTTTTTTTTTTTTTTTTTTTTTAGGTGTTCGGCCACCAGCCGAACAACTATTGTTATTGTTCTGTTTTTTTTTTTTTTTTTTTTTTTTTTTTTTTTTTTTTTTTTTTTTCTGCGTGTTCTTCTCCTCGAACGTTCTCGCGCGATTTTCGCAAAAACTAAAGCTTGTATGAACCTGAAACTTACCATATATATTGATCTTAATGAGTAGACGAAACAGCAACATTTTTGGAATGATGACGTCATTGATGACGTCATTACGTTCAAAAAAACGCTAAAAATTGGAGAGTTCATATCTTGAGAACTACAAATGCCACACACAAGATATTTGGTGCATATAAAAGGTCTTGTAATTAGCTACAAAAGTCGTGCACAACGTGACCTCATGTGACTTTTACTTCCGGTTGAAACAGGAAGTTCAAAATTTCAAAAGTTCATATCTCAAGAACTATATATCATATTCGCAAAATTTGAATATCAGTTTGAAGATCAGTTATCCTGCTCAAACTTTTGCACAAACATAATGCCAGTTGAATTTTGCCTTCTGGTCGTAAAAGCGCGCGTTTGTGTTGACCTCCATTCATTACGCGTAGAAACCAGATAGTATCGCCATTCATGTATGTGAATGCTACTATTGTATTGTGGGTGTGTGGGTGTGTGTGCGTGTAGTTCATGTAGGCCTACATTGTATCCATGCTCTACGACAAAACAGCACTGCGTGGCTGTGGGCATTACGGGTTGTGTATACACATGCAGACTCCGTTGAAGGCGCGCGTAATTCAAATTCCACTACGCTGGGATTCGCCTCATCTTTCTTCGTGCGATTTTGAACAAAATGTTAAACTACTATGAACTTGTTGAACAAAACTAACGCTTGTATGAACTTGAAACTTACCATGAACATAAACCTTAGTGTGCAGACGAAACCAAAACTTTTTTTGGAATGATGACATCATCGATGACGTCATTAAGTTAAATAAACGGTAAATAATTGAAAAATTCATATCTTGAGAACCACAAACGCTACGTACAAGATTCTTTCACTACATGAAACCTCTTGTAATGTTCTACAAATGTTGTACACAACGTGACCTCATTTGACCATTCACCCGAACACCCTGAGTTTGTACACAAACTCTCAATTTCTAGTTTTTTTTTTTTTTCTGCGTGTTCTTCTCCTCGAACGTTCTCGCGCGATTTTCGCAAAAACTAAAGCTTGTATGAACCTGAAACTTACCATATATATTGATCCTAATGAGTAGACGAAACAGCAACATTTTTGAAATGTTGACGTCATTGATGACGTCATTACGTTCAAAAAAACGCTAAAAATTGGAGAGTTCATATCTTGAGAACTACAAATGCCACACACAAGATATTTGGTGCATATAAAAGGTCTTGTAATTAGCTACAAAAGTCGTGCACAACGTGACCTCATGTGACTTTTACTTCCGGTTGAAACAGGAAGTTCAAAATTTCAAAAGTTCATATCTCAAGAACTATATATCATATTCGCAAAATTTGAATATCAGTTTGAAGATCAGTTATCCTGCTCAAACTTTTGCACAAACATAATGCCAGTTGAATTTTGCCTTCTGGTCGTAAAAGCGCGCGTTTGTGTTGACCTCCATTCATTACGCGTAGAAACCAGATAGTATCGCCATTCATGTATGTGAATGCTACTATTGTACTGTGGGTGTGTGGGTGTGTGTGCGTGTAGTTCATGTAGGCCTACATTGTATCCATGCTCTACGACAAAACAGCACTGCGTGGCTGTGGGCATTACGGGTTGTGTATACACATGCAGACTCCGTTGAAGGCGCGCGTAATTCAAATTCCACTACGCTGGGATTCGCCTCATCTTTCTTCGTGCGATTTTGAACAAAATGTTAAACTACTATGAACTTGTTGAACAACACTAACGCTTGTATGAACTTGAAACTTACCATGAACATAAACCTTAGTGTGCAGACGAAACCAAAACTTTTTTTGGAATGATGACATCATCGATGACGTCATTAAGTTAAATAAACGGTAAATAATTGAAAAATTCATATCTTGAGAACCACAAACGCTACGTACAAGATTCTTTCACTACATGAAACCTCTTGTAATGTTCTACAAATGTTGTACACAACGTGACCTCATTTGACCATTCACCCGAACACCCTGAGTTTGTACACAAACTCTCAATTTCTAGTTTATACTGTCTTTATTCATTAAATTACATTTACAATCGCAATATTTAAAAATTTACAAACAAATTAAATACTCTGTTATACTTTTTAGGCCTACGGGAAATAAATTATACAAATTAATAATTACTGTTCAGCAGTAAAAGGCTGGTTTAAAAATTGAGTCATTGTAATTAAATGATTTGTGTACGTTTGGTATTTGGAACCCTTCGAATGTTTCAATTATAAATGTATATAACAATAAATAAAACTTAACCAGGTAAGGGTCGCGTTTTTAAGATATCGCTTACAATTTGGATTGAATAATGTCCACACATGCAGAATAATCCCTAAGACATACATAATCTTAGAAGCGTTACCGCGGTAACGCTGATTTTATTCAAATATTGAGGGAGAAAAGGTGATATATTTTTCCATAACCGCAAGTTAAAATGTTTCTTAAAATGCATTACACATATCCAAATCTGCTGTACTTCTTATCACGTAAGTTTTTTTCTTACATTACTTCTCAGAGTCATTACCGGACGTACACCACCGCTGCTTACTCGCTGACAGTTAGTTTTGCGCATGTGCGAAGTTGTTGACGAGCGCTCTCTTGAGTCAAAATCGTAAACAAAACATAGCCTTTCAACCGTTGAAAACGATCTGGGGTCATCGCGATTTTTGACCAATTAAAAGCCAAGATGGAAAACTAAGTATAGGATAATGCCCGAGGTGCGCGCCATTCGTGGGTAAGAATGGCCCGAGGGCGAAGCCCGAGGGCCATTCGTACCCACGAATGGCGCGTTCACCGAGTGCATTATGCGACTTAACCCACACCTGTGACGTCATGCTATTGTTAAAATCGCTCTATTATTTCGCACGAATGGCGCGATATTGTTTAATTTTTAAGTCAATTGTTTGTATGTATTACGTAAGCTTGTTCACTCCAGTGAACACCACTGGTGGTGTGTGAACAATGGACGAAGACCAACATTTAGGAAATATGCTCGTTCCTTCGATAGTGGCATCATAGATCGGAAGCGAAAGTGGCAGCAGATAAGTGATTTTGTTTCTTGACTTTAAGTAAATTTATACAAGTTAGTGATAAAAACAGACTATCAGATGATGTTGTAGCCGACTTTCTCGGTCTACAAAAAACCCAAAAGGTGAAGTTAAAAGAAGTGACCTACCCGCGTACAAGCCTGTAGTTTCAGATTTGTTTTTAATAAACAAATTTAAGCTACCTTTATGATCAACAATTTCAGTTGAATTCCTGTTATTTTATGATGATATTGAAAAAAGTATCTTTGCAATCTTACATTTTAGGGACTTTACTCACTTACCATGTTTGTGTATGATAAATTAAACATTTTGAATTAATAAAAAACAAAAAACAAAAATACTGGTTAAAATGAAATTGATTTATCTGACTTTAAGACCTGCTCAAATTACTGTTGTAGTTCTATGATTATTTTTTAACATCTCAGCTAAATAATAATTTAATAATGTAGCTGTTCACTTGTGGAAAGTGTTAACGATCATTTTGCAATACATGTGTAGCTCTATTAACCTGTGTTAAAAACCATTAAAAACAAAATAATATATGGTCAATGGCGTCATTGACTTGATTTACTTTGTTCCCTAACTCTTTTATGCACAATGGGTGAATAGATGTACCCATCGCGCCATTCGTGCAAAATAATGGAGCGATTTAACAATAGCATGACGTCACAGGTGTGGGTTAAACATGAATATGCAATGAAGTTAGTTGCGATGGTCGGATTTTGAGTCGAATTGATCCTTCAAAATCTACGTAATGTGAATTTTCTTGTTGAGAAATAGACCTCACACGTAAGAAATATATAACAACTAATGTTTTCCACTCAAAATTGAGAGCAATTCGCTTTGTTTGTATCGATAACAACTAATCGATTTGTACGAGTCGATAACTGATACGCTTCCGTATCAATAATCACTCGGTGTCGATAACTCTTCGAGTGTATGTTGGTCTTTGACGAGTTTTTTAAACTGTGTTCTCTTTTAAAAAATATAATTTCTGTTAAAATTTGTTTGTGTGGTTTAATAAACGTCTATCTAAATTTTTGAGAACTATATGATGTATGATCGAGTGTATTTTTATTTCGAAGATTATAGTGGCCCATTGACTTTCTACTTTAGGCATAATCATATTTTTCAAACAAGCAAAACCTTCTGAAAGAAATAGCAATTACCTGAAATCAATTGAAAGAAATTCAAAAATAGTAAAAGTTTCGAATTTAAAAGTAAGAATTATTATAGAACAATGACTTCCTTTGAATATACCCGAAATTGTTGGGAAAGTATCGAATAATCGCATTAGCCTTTTTGAGAAATGGCGGACACTACAGGAGTGCACTGTTTGGTTTGGGTGTTTACAGAGAATGTTACCCAAACTAAATAGTGTCATAGTGTTGGGTCCACCATCCTTCAAAATTTGCTTACTTACAAGTAACACAATAATTTATAACAAAAAGTTAAATAAAAAAGCAGTAATATAAAGTCTCTGGTAATGCCCGTTCATCAAAGTTAATATTACACTTTCAAATCACACAATAGTTATTCAGAAATCTTTAAGAATACTTTGTAAAGCCGAAGTATTATTTGCATGGAATTGATTTAACCAGTTTACCCGCCGTTTTAGTTAATTATCTTAGTTGAATAAGATTACATACAAAATAATATCAAGAATTACCTTACATTTAAACTATTTAATATTATTCGAATCGCTCTCTTTATTTGAGTGAAATATATGAGGCCATCCTGGACAGTGACGTAACAATTCGAGGCTCATGAATTTCGTCGGAGAGTGGC
The DNA here is from genome assembly GCF_032118995.1 of Asterias amurensis. Lineage (NCBI taxonomy): Eukaryota > Metazoa > Echinodermata > Asteroidea > Forcipulatida > Asteriidae > Asterias > Asterias amurensis. Next base: position 2,139,666 of record NC_092660.1, read on the forward strand.
ATTTAGCCTACGTCAAGATCCTGACGGTCACGTGGCACGAATGTACCGTTGATTTCACATTCATTTCGCAGTCAAAGTGTACGGACACGTATGTATACATTTGGGGAACTTATGGGGAATTCTTGCCCAATTTCGTTGATCTGTTTAAGCACAAAAGTAAGCAAACACAAACAAATAACTGTGCTCACCGCGCAGTTTGAGGTTACCAGCCAAAATACCATATCAAGTAGAATTTTGTGGCTGGTTCCGAGTTCATTTTTGCTTAGCATAAAACTGTTAAGCAACATTTAGATCTGCATCTGTGCATAAACAGCAGTTGTGTGAAATCGGGCCCTGACTCAAAAACGGCGCAACTAAGTTTTTGAGTGATGACGTCAGATGAATTTGGTTAATAATAATAAAAAAATAATAATAATTTAGTCTAATACCCCGAAAAATAAGAATTTAAGAGTTTAAATAAAAGTGGTAATTCATATACATGACCACACACTATAAAAAGTCCCGTAATAAGTTTTAAATTTACTTCATATAACATCATCCGTGACCAAACAAATGAATACATTTGAAAAATAACTCCTTTACCACAATATTTTCATCTTGGAGTCGTTTATCTTTTATAAAAAATACCCTTCTTCGAAAACTTTTGTCACTTGCATAAAATACCATTAATAATTGTAATACAAGTTCGATGTGCATGCCAAACAGGCTATCATTGGCTGAGAGTCGTTTGCAGTGCGTTAACGCGTGCACTTTGCCATTGTTTTACATCAAAGATGGTGGTCAATGACGTCATGTGCAATCCATCTATTATGGCCTAACTAACTGTCCAGTTGTACCCGCCTAATGTGAACTGAGGCCGTACATAACATTTTGCCATAATGACAAACTGGGCCTAATATTGGGTGCGTTCGTTTAGCCCCGGTGCGTTCGAATAGCTTTTGACGTCATTCCAGGGGCTCACCCAGGTCAGCCCCCAGTGCCCTGCTTGTGGAGTGGGTCACTTGGGGGCTGGCCCCAGGTAATCGACGTGAGCGGTGAGTGGTCGTTCGTTTAGCTCTTGTCAGGGGCTCACCCGAGTGAGCTCCGCGGGGTCGACCCAGGGAAGCTAAACGAACGCACCCATTATAGAGCTGCTTAAGCAGACACTATCGCCTGCCGTTGAGCAATAGGTAGGATACCAGTCACAGGTTGCACACGTGACATGGTATTTCGGTTGGTGACCATATTCTTGTGATATTGGACAAGTCCAATTATGAGTTAACATGTTTTGCTGTGAAAGATTGCCTTAAAAGTTCAGTAATGTTTTGGCTTAATTTACGGTGACTCTGTCAAGTAATGGTTCGTTATTTTGGGGGTTCGTGCATGCAGATTATGTGTGGGATGTGACGCTCTAAGCGGATAAATTCATCTTGAGTTAGTTGGTGCTGCCAACATTGTTGTAATGTACTATAATGTACCAGTGTTGTTGACTCGACGAGTTGGTGACTTTGACTCGAGTCAGAATCAAGTCGCCAATTTCACTGACTTCAGACTTGAAAAAAACTTGTGATTACTTGGGGGGGGGGGGTGTCTTGTGACTTTACTTGAATTGAGGGAACATGACTTGAGACTTGACTTGACTTGGGGGGGGGGGGAGGGGGTGACCTGTGACTGGAATTAACTTGAGGGACAATGGCTTGACCTGACTTCTGGGGGAAATGACTTGTCTGCACAAAAATGTATTGCGACCTTACTTTACTTGAGAGTAAATGACTTGTATTGTACACAAGTAATCGATGAATACCGACATTCAACGGAGGAGGTACCTGACTAGTATTTCCCTCACTGCCTCGGTTTCGTTCACATTGCTGTGAACGCAAGATGGCATATTGCAACAAACAAGAACACCAACCAATGTTTTGAACCTCAAACGTAAATTTGTGGCAAATGACTGTCCTTGTCTCAAAAATGACTGTCCTTGTCTCAAAAATGACTGTCTTCTTTGTCTGCCTTCGTTTTACGCGGGACCTTTAAAGTGTTTCTTCTCATCGTTCCTGCGCACGAGTTACCAAAAAACCAAAAAAATGGCGGCTCGATACAATCAACGTCATATGCCGTCATGATGACACCTGCCCGCCGTGGATGTACACGAGCGTTACATGGATAACACCGTCATCGTTGTGTCTTGACGGTCTACCCTAGGTGGATGTTTCTCTTTTCTCTGCACATTCTTGCATCTCTTGAAGCAACACCAACAACAACAGCAACAACAGAAATTGATGAGTAGGAATACTCCTCCGATTACACTGAAAACAATGATCCAAAAGGTATTGAAGAACTCCGCTGAAGAGCTGGCACAGCACGCCGTCTCAGAGCAGCAGGCCGGGGTACACGTGCTGTTTCGCATGAGACATTCTACCGGGTTCTTTTGGGGGCAACAGTCGGACGGACATGAGTCGGTGCTCTCGGTCGAATCACAACGTCCGTCACCGCAAAACCCTTCAGATAGGTACCTAAAGATAGACAAGTTAAATATAATAATAATACATAATAATAGTGGTTTATTATAAAGTGCACAAATCCGTCACTCAGTGAACTAGGTTTGAATTATGCGATACAATCATTTTATAGCACAATGTAATGGTTTACAAGGTGCTGGCGCAATGTCATGCCATTCAAAATGGATATTATTATTTCTGACGATGACAAGAACAAGCTATAGTCGAAACTATGAGACCTTTACACACTCACTCCGCGGTAGTGAAGTTTATAATTAGAAGTCCCTGGATCCACTAAAGCTGAAATGGTCATCGAAACTGCCAGAGAACAATGACAGAAAAAAACACCCTTGTTGCACAATGTGTGCTTTAGTTTTAGATGACCAAAAAGTTTGATGCCTGAAGTCTTTTAACATTTTGGGTGAGAAATTACCTCTTTCTAAAAAACTACGTTTAGTTCAGAGTGAGCCGTTTCTCACAATGTTTTATACTACCAACAGCTATCCATTGCAAACTCATGCAAACTAATTATTGTGAGTAGTTACAAGTGTGTCAATGCCTTCAATAACAAGGATCTCATAGCAGGATTTACTAAAATTTGACCACAACCATGTTTGCACAAAATACCGGGATCTGGACTTTAAGTGACCCTATAACAAATAATAAACCTTTGAAAAAGTAAACTAATATTGGTCATCGGTACACCAGGAGCCGTACCTGGTCATTATGAATTTGCATTTTCTTTGTTTATACCCGTACTTCCTTTAATTGTTTTGTATTTAATACTGTATATCCCTGAAGGATGTTATACTGTTTTGTTCACACGGTTATCACTTCATCTGGTGTACTTCTTCCTTGAAAATAATATTACAACCTTTGTCATCGTTCCAGGCAAATAGTGGAATATATCATAGAAACAACAAAGAGCATTGTCATTCATTGTTTTAGGTACTTGTTTTATGCTTCGTGTAAAAGGAATCCGGATGCATGTTTCAAAGATACCCCGGAACGCGGGCTTCCTTCCTGATGATCGATCAGAAAAGTCGGCCCAAAAGCAGCGCGGAAACTTGTTTAGGATATAAAAATGTATGGGAACACAATTAGGTTTTTTTTTTTTCTTTTTTTTTTTTTGGGGGGGGGTGGGGGGTGGGGCGGGTGGGGGGTGGGGCGGGGGGGGGGGTTGCAGTTTTAAGGTACACTGACACAATGGTTTGCTCTCGCCTTGCACAGTGCTTTGCTGAACGGAACGAGTTCACATAGGCCTATACTCTTCCAAAGGGTCAAAGTGTAAAACTGAATAACGTCACACCGTAAATGACAGTTGCTGTTTACAAAAAAAGCAAGATTTGGTAGGGTCAAGTTCTCTTTTATTGAAATATTTATGCTTCTGAACGGGGGGAAACGGAGGTGTTTTAGACAAACAAGCTTACCCGGGGTCTGTTTCCTCTTTCATGCACACACCAGCAAAGCATGCCGTCCAAGCCCAACAATCCTCGGCGGCTATCCAACCCCATCGGGCGTTACACCTGGTAACAAAATACAAAAACAAATCGTAGAAATAAGCATGCGGCGAATGACTCGAAAAACACAATGGCTTCGCCAAACAACATCTCCCAACAACTCAAGGGGGAACTTAAAACACACTTGTTCACTTATACTTTCATCGGGTTTCATTATGTTTTGTTTATTCTTCATTTTCTACTGTATAATGTTTTCATTTTGTGTAGGCGCCTTGATCGGTTTTCTGGAAAAGTGCGCATTATAAGTTTTTATATTATTATTATTAAAAATATTCAATTAAAAACACAGCATTATAGAAAGCAATGTACCAGCGAACATAATATTTAAGCCTAGGCTTATACGTTCAAAGAGAAGGAGCAGTGGAGTACGATTTGATAAGCTAAGGCTAAATAACTCTGCATGCCTGTTTCCCCCCCCCCCCTTTTTAAGGGGTTGGGGTTCAAATCAGGTTTGAAAAAGATTCACTCTGTCATTGCAGTGATCATAAAGTATGACTCGGCGTTCGAACTGTCAGATACTCCGTCTGTTGCCCAAATACTCGTATTCGAATGCTATAGTCGGCCACGTACTTAACAGGGTTCAAATTCATAAGGCCTGTTACTTGCTAAGCACAGAAAAAGTATTGCTTAACAGAAACAGGTTATCCGTAATAACAATTGTTGTGACTGGCTCACTCAATATTTGCGTATCAAAGAAATTCGTCAAGCGGTATTTTCTGCTTAAGAGTTGTATTGGTCCCAATATTTGATACTCGTTGTAAAAGTTTGATTACCATAATTTTTAATTGTAAAGTGCCTTATCAGAAGTAACAAAACAATTTTTTTGTTGTCAGTAAGTTTAAGGTTCAGCAGTAGGACAAATCATGATCAGGCACAAACACCCCCTCTATGCTTCCGGTGGATCCTGAACCACGCCCGGTCCGTTCCCCAGAAACACCCCATTATGGTTACAGCTTCACCACAGAGACAAAACAAAAAACAAATGTCATTGTCTCATTCTTTTACCACATACTTTAGCCCACCTTATCCACCATGTCTCATTGGCCCTGACCATATTTGTCTTATTCCCTTTACCCACGGAGTCGGAGGCCTTTTGTGGGGGCCAGCGGAGCTCCGTCCCCCACGAGATATGTCAGCATTTTCAGAAAACGAAAGAGTTAGGCGGGTATGAACCCCCTCCCTCACAGCGTACGGTTTGTACGCCTTAATACGCCTTTATAAAGTGTTGTGAACGGCCCTTACATTGTATCAAGTGACTGAATACAGAGCAGTCACCAATATTATTTTATCCAATGTAAAGATTGATTTTATCAACTTTGACCAGACATCTTTAATCTCAAGGGGGGCGGGGGTCCGGAAAACACAACGCATATTGTTAGACAAGTGCCCTCAAGGACATGTGTGTACAGAAAGTATAATGACAGAAGTTAGTCGGTCATTGGTGCAAAGATAGCAATCGGTGGTCAAAACAACAAATGCATTAGACTTGTGGACAAGTCGTTAAAGGTTCTTTAAACTACTGGTAATTACTCAAAATAATTGTTAGCATCAAGACTTACTTGGTAACGAGCAATGGAGTTAATAGTATGAAACATTATGAGAAACCGCTCCCTCTGGTACATAGTTTCCTAATAGTTTTTGAGAAAGAGGTAATTTCTTACTCAAATTATTAAAATACTTAACGAGCTATGGAGAGCTGTTTATGGTATAAACATTGTGAGTTGCTTTATGGTTGGGATACATTAAGTGGGAATACTGGTCTTGACAATATTACGTATTGCACTTTATACGACTTGTCCACAAGTCTACGAATACATATGAGACAAATAACTATACGGCTGTTTGTTTTATCAGTTGGATGTATCTGTTTCACAACTAAATGGTTTTGCTCAGTAGGAGATTCTTTTATTAGGTTGATATTTGTTACAATATTGAAAGTTCTTGATGAGGTTTTGGTCAGGAAGACCGTTCTTGCAAACGGTCGAGGCCAAATCTTTTAGAGCTATACTGCCCCCAAATGAGAACTTGGCATTAATCTTCAATTATTGCTAAACAATAATACAATAATTAGTTGGGGACCATTCAAACGCAGACATTTTATTGTTATCTTTGATGGTCAAAAATTTATAAAATCGCAGGAATGTTTGGTTTATAAGGACCGGCCACAAGCCGATCGATTACCATTGCAAATTTAATAATACCTGCAGTGTACATGTGGTTCTACTTTTGGTTTTACAAATGACACCTAACGTTTCCTTCGATGGAAATCCTCTTTTGTTTAGTTTTAAAGTCACTGGACACGTTTAGTAATTACTCAAACTTTTAACAAGCAACGGAGAGCTGTTGATAGTATAAAACATTGTAAGAAACGACTCCCTCTAGACTGCCCTCAAGAGTAACGTATTTTTTTTAGCTCAAAGCCATTATACCCTTTCGGTACAGGAAAAAAAAAAAGTTCACAGATTTACAAATAATTTACAGGGTTTACAGAAGGTAATGGTGAAAGACTTCTCTTGAAATATTGTTCCATGAAATGCTTTACTTTTCGAGAAAACATTAAAACAATATAAATTCTCGTGAGCGAGAATTACGGATTAATTTTAACTACATGTAATGACACGGCAAAACGCGCGGAAACAAGAATGAGTTTTCCCGGTATTTTCTCCCGACTCCGATGACCGATTGAACCTAAATTCTCACAGGTTTGTTATTTTATATATTATTAGTTGTGATACACGAAGTGTGGGATTTGGACAATACTGTTTACCGAAAGTGTATAATGGCTTTAAAGAAAGAGGTAATTTCTCACTCAATATGAAACTGAGTATGAAAGACCGTCAGGCCTGAAGCCTGTCTGAGGCATACGAAAGCACACAATTGTGCACCACATCAAGGGTGTTTTTCTTTCATTATACTCTTGCAGCTTCGATTACCAACTGAGCCAAAATGTTCACAGGTTTATTGTTTTTCGCATAATGTCAGTGGCATACACCAAATGAGAATACTGTCTTTGACAATTACCAAACGTGTCCAGTGCCTTTAAGCAGTGTGGGTCACTGTGGGTCAATTTTTCTGAGCTCTGGTACACTACATTTGACTATTTGTTTTGTTTTTACTGGCACTATTCTTTGGCCGGATACCAAAAGGCCACTGACGAAACGTTTCCTGTGACGTTACCGCGATCCCAAGCTAAGTTCAATATCAGCTGATTTTGGATTCATCGAACACAAAAATGCCCTCGTTTTTTTGTTAACCAAGTAAAAAATAACTGAAGGCAAATTATTTGCAATTTTTGTTGATGTTCCATTTTCTGTTTTGAAGTGTTTTGCGGATTCTCTGTACTGTCTTAATTTTTAAAGCATAGAGCTTAAAGTCAAAGTAGGTCTATTCATTCGTTTTTTTTTTACTATTCTATTGTTTTAGTCCTACATGGGAAGATTTACAAACTATAACCTAAGAAAATTTCATGTCAAAAGGAGGTAGCGTTTTTAAGAAATTGCCGAAAATCTGGAGCGGTTATGTCCATGCAGGAAGAGTAATCCGTAATTGGAATGCACAATCCGTAAAACGTTTCCCTGATTGAAACGTTTGTTTATAAAAACTGTATTCCTCTGAACGTACTTGTTTCTCAAAATGTCATACGTTATCGACATCTGTAGTGATTCTTACAAGTAAATTTGTGGAAATGATTTTTTTATAGTAATTATCAAAAGGATAGCTTTCTGTAAAGGCACAGGACATAGGGTTATTGGTAATTACTCAAAATAACTGTTAGCATAAAAACTTACTTGGTAACGAGTAACGGACAGCTGTTAATTGTATAAAACATTCTTTCATGTCATAATTTTTCAGGGTTTTGTAAAATCATGAGCATTGTAGACTTGTTTGATTAGTTGATTGTGAATTTGCTTAATTAAGTATAATTGAAACAAATTAATATGTTGAACAAAAATCACAAAACGGGATACCAGTGCAATTACTCAATTACAAAAAAATACATGCTTTGTGCGAAATTGTTTCAAATTTAAAAGCACAGTAGACACCTTTGGTTAATTGTCAAAGACCAGTCTTCTCACCTGGTAATCACAAAAAATGCATAAACTAGCAAATCTGTGAACATTTGGACTCAATTGGTCATCAAAGTTGCAAGAGAATAATGAAAGAAAAAACACCATTGTTGCAGAGATTTTGTGTGCTTTCAGACTACTAACAAAACTTCAGGTCTGAAGCCTTTTATCCGATTCATTGTTTGACTGAGAAATTACCTCTTTCACAAAAACTACGTTTAATACTTCACATGGAGCCGCTTCTCACAATGTTTTATACTATCAACACAGCTCTCCATATTACTCGTTTAAACCAAGTAAGTTATTAAGCTAACAATGACTTATACCAATACTGTCCAATGGGTGCGTTCGTTTAGCTTCCCTGGGTCGACCCCGGTGTGTGGCGGTTTTTTCCCTAGGACGAACGTGAGTAATTATCTGCACACGTTTGTCCTGGAAGAAAAAAAAACCGCCACACACCGGGGTCGACCCGGGGAAGCTAAATGAACGCACCCAGTGTTTCTACCTCCATGCTATAGCTCCATGATATAATGAAGTAGACCTACCCTTGGCTTCGTAACTGTTATGATTCACCGGGGTATGACCGGTATTTTGGTTGCCGTTCTGTTTTTTTTTCCTTTCAAACGTCTGTCTGCTGATACAAACTAAACGAAGTAACTGAAGACCGACCCGTGTGTGACCTAGGGCCGTATCCGAATCGGTGGCTACAGCTACGATTGTCTCTAAGTGTGTTGCTAAGGACGTTCTATACTTCAACGTATGATGACGCAGAAATCAAGCCGTAGCCGTAGCTGTAGCCGCTTATTCGGATACGGACTATAAAGTGGTTACTGCACAGTCCATTCGAAAGGTATGGCCTATATTGTAGGATTTTGTAACCCCCCTCCTGAAAATACCCAGTTTCATTCTGGAAGCTCATGTGTTAAATACTTTAAAGGCACTGGACACTTTTGATGCCAAAGACTAAGTTTCTCACTTGATGTACCCCAACATAAAATAACAAACCTGTGAAAGTTTGGACTAAATTGGCCATCGAATATGCAAGATAAAAATGAAAGGAAAAAACACCCTTATAACACAACTTTGTGTGCTTTCAGATGCCTAATAAAAGGCCCCAGGCCGGAAGTCTTCCAATATTTGAGTGAGAAATTATCTCCTTCTTAAAAACCACATTACTTCAGAGGGAGCCGTTTCTCATAATGTTTTGTACTATCAACAGCTCTCCATCTAAGTAACGGCCAGTAGTCTCCAGTGCCTTTAATGGCGTCAGTGATTTGTTATAGCGTCTTGATCGTAGAGGAACTCATTCATTTAGGAGTATTTTAAGCTGACAGATCGGAAGCGACGCCTATTATAAGAATGTCATATGACAGCTACTGTGCACCACAGCATGTACAGTAAGACAGCAGTGGTTTCAAGTCCTACATGACTGTAATACTACGTACAGCGCTGTTGAGGTTTTTTTTCTTTTCAGTAATTACATCTCCATGGTTTTATATTCACTGATGTAGTGGTTTTGAAAAGTAATTATAGTCTTATTTTGAGTTAGGACGAGTTTAACTCGTCCTAACTTAGGGACTATAACTTTAAGTTTTTAAAAACTTCCACATAGTCCCAGTCCTAGTGTACGTGAAATCGACCATAAAGCACTTATACCTACATGTAATTATGTTTAAGCTTTAAGATCAAGGTCCGGTTTATGGCCGATTTGACTCGAATTATTTAAATTCAAATTTGAAATAGCTATTGTTTTAGACTCAAGAAGGTTAACTTTCATTTAAGAGACTGTAAAACCGAAATAAATTATCTAAGTAAAATGTTTGTCTATTAACAAAAATTGTTTTTTATTTATAATCTTAATCCCCCTCGATCAGAAAAACTGCGGCAAAATTTACAAACTTCAATAGTTCTAATAATTAATCATCTTGACATAAAAAGTTGGCTATCCCTGTCTACTCTACATTCTGAAAACTCATTGACCCAATTTCTGGTTCCCATTATTGGAGCTGATCCATTTTCTGGTCAGGTTAAAAAGGGTAACAAAACTGAAATAAATCAGGCCTGTATTTACGTGGTCTCCATTGCCCCTGGTCTTTGGCCCTGTTGCCCTCTTCAAAGTTTCCCATTGACTTGCAGATTTTCTAATGGAAGGCCCCCTTTGACCCTTTGATAAATAAAAATGGCTTGCCCCTCCATTATATAATCCCTTGCTTGAAAACTAATTTGGATATTGTGACTTGTCCCAATTTCTGGGTCATTTTTGACACAGGGTTCCGGGTCCTACTGACCCGTGGATAGGTCAGGTCCACACGGAACCCAGATCCGGACTAATTCTGACCGGAACTATTTATAGAGTGCGGTTTGAAACTTACATTTCTCTAGCCTTCTTTTGTCCAATTTCACTGTTGCAGTTATACCGCTCCGTCTCATTAAATGTCGCCCATCCAATTCGTTGTGGGTTACAGTCCCAGTTTGCCACCATTTCCTAGGATCAAAAGACAAATATAATAATGCTGTATTATTGCATACCGTAATCAAAGGTTTTTCTACAGGGAATTTCTCACGACAAATAACTTTATAGGCACTGGACACTATTTGTATTAACTCAATATAATTGTTAGCATGAGAGACTTAATTATTGTTAGCATAGAGACTTACTTGGTAACAAACATGCAATGGAGAGATGTTGTAGTATTGTGAGAAACGGCTTCATCTGAAGTAACGTATTTTTCGAGAAAGAGGTAATTTGAATCTGATTAAACACTTTTTTTGGTTGCACCTTCGATGACCAATAATTAAGTCCACATTTTCACAGGTTAGTTATTTTATGCTTATGGTGGGATACACCAAGTGAGAATTCTTGCCTCTGACAGGATTACCAAAAATGTGTCCGGTTAGGCAGTACAATCCCGTCTCAAGTTGCAGTTCATTTTGAAATTAACTATACATTTCCCGTTTTACTGTTTCCAGATTAATCTTAATAAGAAATTGTCTTACTGTTTAATTATGTTCTGCCTTAGAAGTAGATTAGGAAATAGGCGAGTTTAAATAACTTGTCCTGCGTTTTTTTCACTGCAGCTGAGTTGATTTGGAACACTGGGTTACTGTAGCAGTTTCAGCTTTATTTTTTAGTAGTTAAGTTTTGAGAAAAAATAGTGAAAATCACAGAACAAAGTTTGCAGAAGAGACGCGGCGGTTTCGTTCCAAAAAGTTTATAGATTCATCCTGAAAAGCTACACACTAAAATTGTTTTGATATAGGGCTATTATATTGAAAATGCTAACATTTTGGGAAGTTTAAATTATGCCCCTACCTCAGTTGCACTCGGGGGGTTGTCAACCTTCAACTCCCCACAACATGTGTAGAAATAGTTGGTGTACTTGCCGATGGAAAGCCTGAAGTTTGTACACTCCTTAGGCGCCCCTTCCCCGGTCACATCTTGCGACTGTTGGTTGCCTTGCCTCGCTCTCTCCGGCTCTTGGCAGCTGACCACGCATAAAAGTAGCAAAGTTAAACTCGATACGTACAGCAACATGATTATACTTTCTAAAATGGCTTCTTCTTCTTTTTGGAGGGACAAACTTTCGAAAAGTTGTGCGCTGTTACTATGATTGTATAGCAAAGTCTGTCTGACGATGATTCACGTTCTGTGAGTAATATCTGCCCAATGAATATGCTAGATGGTGCGTCGTTCTGAAGCCTATATACAGTAGCAGAGTTGACAAGTACAACTTCCGCTCAATATGTTAATGATGTACCACCTTGACTTAATCTATGGTGATATGCAAATATGGGGAAAAGTTTAGCAGGGAGTTGGCATCCGACTGGATTTTGACATGCCTCCAAAAGGTCTAAACGTGAACAGGAGTGGCCTTACAAAGATTAAGACTTATTTTATCTCGAGTTAGGACGAGTCCCATTCCAGAAAGGGTAAGAACAAAACTCGTCTAAGGGGAAGATCATAGATGTACATAAAACTTACAGTTACACGGTCGATTCATTTTGTTTTTAAATCGATGTCATGCAAAAGGTGTAATCGTTTTTTACTATTTTTCTCGTGACCCAGATGGCCGATCGATCTCAAACTTATAATTTTTTTTTAATGGTTTATGTATATGGTGGATTAAATAAAGTGTTTACACTGCCAGCAACTGTTTTGTTAGTAAAAACAAATTCCAAAATGCTCCTTTACAACTAGTTTTATCTCGAGAGGACGAGTTACTCGTCCTACCTTTACGATTAGCCTTAAGTTTTTAATAACTTCCAAAGAGTCATCATGACTATAGTTGGGACTATCTTTGTGAAGTCGACTCCTTGCCCTATAACTGGAGACACTTGTCACCTTTAAACACAATCAAGAACCTAAAATAAATTCTTGGCGTACCTTTTTCGGTTTATAAAACAGAACATTTTGTGTAATAGGACAAGTCCTATAGTTCGAACTATCTTTGTGAAATCTTGACCCCTGGCCCTTAACTTGAGACAATTTTCACTTTTAACATGCCACAATCAAGAAACTATACAACACATTCTTGGCACACCTTTTTCGGCTTTTCAAACGGAAAATGAAGGAGCACAAAAATTAACGCAGCATTCTTTGAAAAGTTGTAAATGTTTTCCTGCAGGATGGACTATTGACACTCCTGAGAAAATGGATTCATCTTCATCCGGTCCCGCCACCAGAATGTGAACATTCCAGCCTAGTCACCTTCCCTCTCAGCATTACAAAAAATAAACAAATATAAATGTCATCATTCGTCATCGTTTTTCCTTTTTTTCTCCTGTAATGTTTTTGTTGTTGTTCTATTTTGTTTTGCCTATTCATTATTTATTGAATCCCGTAATTGTGATACTAGTTCCCTGGCCGAATAGAGACACAAATTAAATAAAGGGTCTTGATACTTTAAAAAAAAAAAATTATATTCAATTCATTCCATTAAATTTATTAAACAGTTATTTCGGTATTTCCTTCAAAATATTAACAGTGACAGTTTTAAGTAGTAACCATTTTTTTTTAAATTCAGACGGGCAAAACTTAGGACTAGTTGAAACCTTGTATTTTGTACCCTAACCCATTGACAGAATCACAAAGACAAAGACAAACACAAATACACGGGACAATGGATCTTCTGCAGATAAATTTTTGGACATAAATGACATAAAGCCACACTCACTGTGAATGAAGATGTATGTTATAATTAAACTGTAGATATTTCAGCTTAATTATAGTCAAGTTTTTGCGAAAAGAAGAAAAGAAATCACAGAGCAATGTTTTCATGAGAGTCGCGTAAAAAATACGTTGTAATGCTAAAACAATTTTCGTATACGTACACAAACCAATTGTTGATAGCTCACAATGTCGCAAAACATGCATTTGTTTTGGCAAACTGGTTTTAAGACACTTTGGTAATTGTCAAAGACCAGTATTCTCACTTTGAGCAAATCTGTGAAAAATTGGACTCAATTGGTCACTCATTGAAGTTGGAAGAGAATAATGAAAGAAAAAACACCAATGTTGCACACTTATGTGTGCTTTTGTCAGGTTAAGGACTTTTAAGTGAGAAATTACATCTTCCTAAAAATACGTTACTTCAGAGGGCGTCGTTTCTCACAATTTTGTATACTATCAACAGCTCGATTGCTCGTTACCAAGTGAGTTTTCATGCTCACAATTATTTGAGTATCAACAGTGCCCAAATACACGTACACCGTTTAATGATGAAACTGCAAAAAGGTCACACATAGTTTCTGTTCATTCGCACATTCGAGAAAGACGGAGCCGCCAATAATGTGGCCGCCTTTGCGCATGTCGTTGAATATTCATGATTCGCCATAGTAACATTGTAACAAACAAGCACAAGCTTGCATTATGTTTAGGTTTAGCCCGCCTTTCCTGTGCGTAGCGGTGTTATGGAAGTCAAGTTCATAGCAACCGATCCATTCAGCTGAAAGAATGGACGAGCTTCCAAAGTTTTTAAAAGTTGGAGTTAATTAATCAACTGCACTTTATGCAATGATGAACTCTGACTTTTGACAGCACAGACACACTCTTGTGTTTAGTTCTAATAATCCCAGGGGGGGGGGGTATTGCCTGCTGGTTGCATGTCGTTCGATTTGGTCCTCGTGTCATCGAAATCAAGTAAAGTTTCTTTATATTATTCTCGTTTCACCAACTGTGCCTCAATTCATCAACATTATTATCATGAAGCGTGCCTATAGCAGTTGGTATAGATATCTCCATAGTAGGAAAAGGATGTTGTATAATAAGAACTTAGATAATCACTCCTGTTCATGGTTTGTCATGTAAGTTTTTATGCTAATAATTATTTTGAGTATTATCAGTAGTGTCCAGTGCAAATGCCCACACGACGTTCTCAATAACCGCAAACTAAAGTTGCTTAACCGAGCCCAATATGTGGTTAGAGGGTTTTCCCCTAATCTTCCAACACTTCCCTGTTGATGTACAGATATACCACACCCCCTCACAAAATCCTCTAGAAAAGTCCTGAGATAGCAATCACACAGTAGACTTGCGGACAAGTCGTTAAAATGTCTGTCACGGTGATAGTAGCGAGACGGCTCCCCCGTAACTATCACGCAAGACTACTGCTCTCACTACGGTGAGAGCAGTCCTTTTTCTATCGCCGCGACAGACATAAAACGACTTGTCCACAAGTCTACAAGAGGGGCAGGGTACCATCATGCCCCATAAATGAAACTGTTCGTTGGTCCCAAGACGCTCCTTTCGACCACAGCGTATTTGACTAGGTCTGAAAAAACTTAATGCCCAATCCACCAAGTTCTCCTCCATTCTCATCCTGGTTATTATATGTACCTTCGGGGATCGACATCCTATTATGAGTGGGAGTCTATTTCCTCTGACCCTCCTCAAGACTTAATGCCAACCGTCCACCTCGTCTTCAACCTTTTCCCCGCGTCCCTTTAGACATGTCCATGACCCCCCGGCATTTCTAAATACATTATAAAGTCTATGGGTGCACCCTTACTAAATAAGGAGAAAACAGCGTCGAACCTGATTTTAATTGTGTGTATGTCGTCAAAATGTTTTATATTAGACAGACATGAGAGTGTACAAATTGTGTCCATTATTGTGACCTGGGGGTTGTTGACTTCCAACCTGATGTATTTTGGATGACATTGGGCCCTAACAAAATTGCTGTCAGTTTGCTGAGAGGTGTGGGGACATTTTTCAAGATTGATGCTCGTTGGACGTTTGAAAAGAACAAATAATCACACTGGTGTGGGTGGTTTAGCTTGTATTAATTTTTTAGGATTCGAACTGCCTCTAGCTGCCGGCAACCTCGATAGTCTAGTTGGCAAGACACTGCTCTAGAATTGCAAGGGTCGTGGGTTCGAATCCCACCCGAGTAACATGCCTGTGATATTTTTCACAGGACTCGGGAAAGTACTGAGTATACAGTGCTAACACACATCGGTGTATGGGTAAAAACCAAAATTAATATTCTTTATCCCCGATGCAAATTTAACATCTATTATATCGTTGCGGTACCCGCTGCCAAAACATAGGATTCGAACTGCCTCTAGCTGCCGGCAACCTCGGTAGTCTAGTTGGCAAGACACTGCTCTAGAATTGCAAGGGTCGTGGGTTCGAATCCCACCCGAGTAACATGCCTGTGATATTTTTCACAGGACTCGGGAAAGTACTGAGTATACAGTGCTAACACACATCGGTGTATGGGTAAAAACCAAAATTAATATTCTTTATCCCCGATGAAAATTTAACATCTATTATATGGTTTAGCTTGGATGGAAATAATTCGACGGCCCATCCCCAAGGACTCCCCATATTAATTTGAGCCGAGGATTAAAGTTCAAGAGCCAATGAGTATTGTCACTTTCCTGTAAAAAGCTGTGAGACTTTTGAGTATTTTTCGTGTATTGTTAACATTAATTAGCATTTTCACTGTATGCTGTAGGAGTTTATTTTTAGTGAGGTGTGCCCTTATGCCCGCTTACCTGGTAAATCCTTCTCGACCCATATACCGATTCCCATTTTGTTTTAAAGGTCAAATTTCTAGTCCTGGGTTACGTCTGTCTGGCAGACTGTTGCAAGGGAACTTCCTCTTTAAGGTCAACGGTCACGTGTTCCAAAAGGTCATCCGTTTGATCATCGCCGTCTTTAATTAACTCCTGGTCTTGGCTGGTCCCCTGAGGGCACTGTCTGTGACATTTTTGGGTGATCTTTGAAGCTAAGAGATGTCAGGTTTAAAGGCACTGGGAGCCGATTTCACGAAAAGCTAGGATTATTCCTATCTCGAGTTGTAGGCTAAGGGTTCAATGCGTCCTCGCGTCTACAATCGGAACATATCTCGTCCTAACTCCTAAGATGTATCCTAAGTTACTTCAGAGGCTAGCTGTTTCTCACAATTAGCAACTCTCCATTGCTCATTACCAAGGTTTTATGGCAACAACTATTTTGAGTTTACCAATAGTGTCCGGTGCCTTTAACTCTCATGGCTGCTGCCCTTCCTGTCTGTACCCAGTATAGACTGCAGACATATTTTAGTTAATACCTCGTTCAATTTTTAGCAAAAGTTGTTAAACCCTCTAGGTTCTATCGTCACAGGCCCGATCAGCAAGGCCCATGACCCTGTATGACTAATGACGGGCTCGGAATCTCCATTCAGCAAACACTTTCTACTCTTTATAGAGTAGAGTGCACAAACATACTGCCGTTTTAATTAACACATTCATTTTTTTAATTATAATATCTGTTAATTGAGTTTTCGTCAAACTGTATCTCTTGAATGACATCTACTGGAAACGTTAATAGCTTTACAAAAAAAAGTATTGAATCAATAAATAAATCAAAATGGGTAAAATGTAGGTCTACACTAGTAAAGATGCGGCAGTCGCCCTAAAATAATGTATGATACATAGTATGCTCAAGTTTTCGATCTACAGTCGTTGAAATTGAAATAAAGGTTAATAAAAAAAATTATTGTGTTTATCTAGGCCTGCTGAGAAAATACTGCACGGATGTAAGCACTGGGCTCTCAGTTTATTAAAAGCATGTCTGAATAACTTTCCGTATGGCGCCACCACGTTTTCACTCATTTTTACAAAAAGGGATATCTCATTGAGGTAAATTAGATACTATCGAATGAAAGTGCGTGGCGCCATACAGAAACTTTTCCGCATGTCTTTTGATTTTCCAAGCTATTTCAATTTCTTTTAAACACAACAATGCACAAAGTTGCTGAGAAAAGTACAGGTACATTGCGTTGTGTACTGTGCTGCATGCATGATTATTTACACCGCTAGCTAGCTGTGAGGGGTTCTGTACTGTGAGAACTACAAATTGCTGTCTTGAGGTGAGACTATGTTATTAATAAATGCACAAAATTCCCTTTTTGTAAGAATTGTTTTGTTTAAAAAAAAAAGAGAAAAAAAAGCCTGAATTCCATATTATTGTTATAACGCTGTTCCGCACCCCCACCCCCGGGTTGGAGGATACATTATTTCAAAAAGCGTCGCAACGTAGTCTCCTACTCAAGACAGGAATTGGTAGATAGCCGCGGCTGCTTTTTCTAGTTTACTTTGTTGGAAGTAAACGTAAACATATCGATAGAGGGCGTCCTAATACAAAATAATGGCTGTATGTGTCTGACGTGTACGCTGCTTGCTAGCTGCTTGTTTCGAGAATGAAGTAAATGCTGCGAAATGGTTTGAAATAGTCAAAAGAAGCCCACGAATGACAAGATGATTGCCAACTTGATCCTGTTCGGGTAAGTGATGTTTCTGTTGAAAATGTACGATGTATTCTGAACATTGAAAGATCCTCCCATCTAATTCTAATTTTGATTGAAACATGAAGAACACAATCACAAACACAAAATTGAATTCACACCGTCATGACCTGATGACCATCTACTTCTAGACACGATAAGGCTCCCCGTGAGCTCTAGAAGACATGACCATCAATCATACCATTCTTAGTTTTGAAACTTTGTATGGCCATGAAGTATGGTGGAAATGTAATATTATTTATTTGTAAGGTTTGTAGTACCATCAAAACTCCACTATCTATCTATAGAGTCTATCATCAGTATCACTATCAGGAATGCTCAGCTAACGCCATTCTCCATGTTTTCAGGAAACATCTTAGTAGTTTGTTCTTAACACCTCCATCTTTGTACTTTTGTTTGTCGTCTTTTTTGATACAGACATGCAGGGCTTTGATCTTTTTATAAAGGTTAAATTTATAAATGCATTATGATACAAGTAATTGTTTATAATAATGTGTATGTTTTTATGGAAATTAATGTTTTTGATTAAGTGAATGATTGCAGTGTGTGATATCAATGAAATGAGTAGGATTTGAATCTTTGCATGATGGATATATAAATTAATATGGAAAGATTTTCAGTAACACACTATGTGTCCTATTGAGTAGGACGCAACTTAAATTTATTGTAAATTAAAACATGGCTTTTTTTGTATGCAATCTTTTAACAACAATACTCCTTATTTTGCAGGACACTGATGGTAAATGCAGGTGCCGTCCTGAATTTCAATTTGTAAGTCTGTGGATCTGTTTTAAATTTTGTATACAAATATTATGCAAAAAGTAGTTAATGGACTGGCATTGCAACCCATGCAGATAGGATCAAAACGTCAGGCCTTCGAGAAAGACTCTGCTAGGGTCAAAATGTCAGGCCATTAACTATTTTTGGTTGGTAAGCAGTTTGTACCAGCTAAATATTTCTAAAAACATTTTGTTAACATTTGTTGTTTAAAACCAGTGCCCACCTTCTGTGTGACCCATGGCTTACATGAACTAACACTCCTTGTTGAAGTAGCGATGGCATGGTGACATACTCTAACATTTCCATCATTCATCTTAACACTGATCAGCTCCAGCTGAACCATGATACACATCCCAGACCTTTGGTGGCTGTACACAGAATTATGAACTCTTACCCAGTAACAGCATGCGCGTGCGCACTCTCCAGAAATAATATATGGAGGGAGGGCAAGCGTGTGCATTAATTGGGTTACCATTTATAATTTTACGTACACAGTGCTTTTAAATGGAGACAAATTACACTTGGGGATCGACGTGTTGTATTGTGAGTGGGAGACTGTTTCCCCTGACCCTCCACAGAGTTAAAGGAACACGTTGCCTTGGATCGGACGAGTTGGTCAAAACAAAAGCGTTTGTAGCCGTTTTTTATAAAATGCATATGGTTGGAAAGATGTTTTAAAAGTAGAATACAATGATCCACACAAGTTTGCCTCGAAATTGCGTGGTTTTCCTTCTACTGTGCGAACTAACATGGTCAGCCATTTATGGGAGTCAAAATTTTGACCCCCATAAATGGCCGACGTGTTAGTCGACAAGGTAAAAGGAAAACCACGCAATTTCGAGGCATGTTTGTGTGGATCATTGTATTCTACTTTTACAACATCTTTCTACCCATATGCATTTTATAAAAAACGGTTACAAACGCTTTTCAAAGACCAACTCGACCGATCCAAGGCAACGTGTTCCTTTAAGCCCAGTTCATACTTCCTGCGCATGCAAATGTGATGCGTATTTTGACATCATAGCCTTGTTGTCGCTCCCAAGGTTTCGCAGGAGTTGAGCACGTTTCAACTGATGCGAATCATTCATTGCAAAATTGTGATGTCGAAATTTGTATCGCATTCGCAGGAAGCATAAACCGGGCTGGAATGCCAATCGTTCAGCCCTGTCTACAAATGTTTTGAAAGTCTAAGCAGGTGCTTGATACCACAACATTAATTGCACATGTGATAAAAAGTATATGATTTAAATTTTTATTTTTTAACTTACAGTAAGAAAAAGACAAGTGAGACAGAAGGTTTCGGAGAAAAAGACGTTTCGGAACCAACAACAGGTATGTGATGTTTCATAAGCCACTCTAATGTACCATATAGTATAACAAGGCCCTTGTCTGAATAAGCGCCTACAGCTACGGCTACGGCTCGATTTCCGCGTCATCCCGCGTTTATGTATAGAACGTCCTTAGCAATATTTCAAAGCCATACCTGTAGATGGCCTCGTACTAATAATAAGTAGTTCACAGGTTGAATACCTTCTGGATGGCGCCCCCTGAACAAAGTTACTGACAAAATAGGGAGACTGCCAATATTAGGGCTAGATGACACAGTACAGTTGCTAGAGTGTCATCACAATAATCTGCAGTTTGCACTCAGCAAGTAATTTTTTAAGAGAAGCTTTCTACCTTCATTATTTATCACGTCCTTACCCACTCGCGGCTAATAGAAAAGAGAACGACGACTCCGTGGCAGGCATGTCGCGGGGCGTTGTGGGTAGGACGGTGGAGGGCGCTATTGTGTGTGTCTTAGCATTATTGCCTCGCGGCATAGGGAATATGCAAATTAGTAATTTGACTCTATTGGTAAGTGTTCGTTCATAGACCCCATCCTCACTTCTGTGGGGGGGGGGGGGTGGAGTTTGATGCAAATCTGTTGACACTTGTGTTTTTTTTTTGTACAAACAGTACCCAGACTCTTTAAGCAAATCCGCCAACTTGGTACCTGGGATACTTATTTAAATTCTCTGACTAAATTTTATTCTGTTCTTAGTTGGGATGTTAAACCTTTTTTTCCCTTGTTTATTTATCAAAATATTTGGTATTTTTGCAGGTGACCAGATCCGACAGTTCCTCCAGAATTTGAAATTTTTCCGAATCTTCATTGGGCTGTGGAATATCTGCGTCATGTTTATGATGCTTGTGTAAGTTTT
Organism: Asterias amurensis; assembly: GCF_032118995.1. Lineage (NCBI taxonomy): Eukaryota > Metazoa > Echinodermata > Asteroidea > Forcipulatida > Asteriidae > Asterias > Asterias amurensis. Next base: position 2,160,505 of record NC_092660.1, read on the forward strand.
CCTTAATGTATTGATTAAAGTTTATTTGCACTCCTCGGGTGGGATTCAAACCCATTTAATTGAAATCTTGGCTGAATAAACCATAATATGGGGGGGGGGGGGGCTTGATAAACATGCGATCAGGAGAAGATGGGTCTTGAGGGCCTTTTTGAAAGCAGTGAGACTAGTTGTGTTCATAAAGAATTTTGTTCCCTTTTTTCCCCCCGACACTACACTACATTTGTTTCTTTTCTTTATTGCAGATTGTTTGGTTCGTAGCAAGTGACTTGAAAGCAACAGTGGAAGCAAAACATGTATTCCTTCAAGATGGACTTTGAAGATGAAGTCTGAGTTATCAAAGTGCAAGACGGTCATTGTAAATATTAAGGACTACTTCATGGTGTTGCCATCACCTCAGGCTGTGAATCGTGACATCACACGTTTACCAGATGACTCTCTGGATAATTAATTAATTTATATAGTGGCTTCTCGAATAGCGCATATTCGTCACTCAGTGACACTCAAGGCGCTTCAACAGTCAGTATTGTCCTGCAAGGTATGAGGGACTACGTTTGAATTATGAGACCTAGTCCTTTTTACATAGCACCAATGTTTTACAAGGTGTTGTGGGGCAATGTGCTGTCGATTAAACCAGAAACACTGGGGCAGACCCCTTCTCGTTTCAATAAGTGCGCTCAGTTCTTTTACGTGTATTACACAACACACAGGACCTGCGACTTTACATCCCATCCAAAGGACAAAGCAATCATGAAGTGTCTTGCTTAAGGACACAAGTGTCACAACTGGGACTCAAACCAACACTCTGCTGATCAGAAGCATCAAAGCTTGAGACTGGTGCTCATAACCGCTCAACAATGACACGCCAAAGAGCGGTTTGCAGGCACAAAGACAGGGGACCAGTCTTTTGTTTTTGCAGACTACCGAATGTTGAGGAGACACACCAACCTCACTCACAGGGGTGATCATTCTACAGCGCCTGCTCGCTGACAACCCCTGGTATTGGTTCATTCAAGCACGCTAGCATAATAAGCCATTTCAATAAGCCATTTGCGTGTTAGATTTGAATCATGTCTGGTATAACGACTTCCTTAGTCACAATGTACCGCTTACATTTGAATTCCTCAGACTATAGAGACAGTTGCTATGTCACATGATTAGGGTCAAGCTTTTGCTTAGTTACGTAACAGATGGTGAATACCCATACACAATTCTGAATGAATGTGAATGGCACAATGACCAGGGTCTGCTCATCTGGAGGTTGCTACACAAAAGCTTGCCCTGAATCATCTGACATAGCAACTGTCTATATAGTCTGAGGAATTCACATTTAAGTGGTAACTTGTGATCAAGCAAGTCGTTATACCAGACATGATTCAAATCTAACTCGCAATTGGATTATTGAGTATGTCATGTGTGGTCTACCCACTTTGCACATTCTAAATTATGGTAATGTACAAAAAAGAAATCTAGTCAAAGAGCAACTGGTCCCCTCTCATTCTTCTTAGATCTTGTTACGTGTTTAACTGTCTGCAGATTAGGGTAACCGTGTAAAAACAGGATTTGTAAGATTTGTAAAAAACACTTTGCATGACCACAAGCATTTGTTACATATTCAATAAAATCTGCATAATTGCTTGTAGACATTAGTCAATCAAATTTGCATAATTTTTTACATCAGTCAATGCATCTTTTTCTTATATCATTTAATCAAATTTGCATTTTTTGTTTGCATTAATAAATAAAATTTGCATAATTGTTTACATTATTCATCAAAAGTCTCCCATTGTGTTTTCTTGGTGTTCAAGGAGTCTCAGGAATTCCTTAGAACATTTTGTTAAGGTGGGGGTACTTCTGTACAAAAGTAAAACAGGGAGCTCTGACCTACGTCATAACTTTGCAACACGGTGATAACTGAGGGTGAAATATTATAAAGAGTCACTGCGCGCACAAGAGAGAAAGTGTAGAACAAAAATTCTCCGTGTAGCGTATAGTTGATAACTATTATTGCAAATGACTGAGGGCGCAATATTATAAAGAGTCACTGCGCCCACAAGAGAGAAAGTGTAGAACAAAAATTCGCCGTGTAGCGTATAGTTGATAACTATTATTGCAAATGACTGAGGGCGCAATATTATAAAGAGTCACTGCGCCCACAAGAGAGAAAGTGTAGAACAAAAATTCGCCGTGTAGCGTATAGTTGATAACTATTATTGCAAATGACTGAGGGCGCAATATTATGAAACGCCAATGCGGGCTTTTGCTTACATCTTTAAAGATGTATGTATAAAGATGCAAGCAGAAGCTTAGAGGAAGCAACTGCTATTTTTATGATTACGGCCCAATGTGAGAAACAGCTGCCCCCTCTGAAGTTACGCTTTTTTTTGAGAAAGAAGTAATTTTTCATTAAAATATTTGACTTTTACCAGAAACTGTGAGCACACTGTTGATTGAGGAAATTGGTGGTAATGGTTTGACACTCAAAACACACATATTCTAGATAGGGCCCATAATCTCATTATATCCAACTGTTAAGCCAAAAAAAAAATATATATATATAAATATTTGAACTTGATTTTGCGACCTCAGTATTAGATTTTGAAGGCACGAAATCAAGCATCTTAAAGCACACAACTTCGTGTGATGTAACAAAGGTGTTTTTTCTTCGAATACTATTTCGCAACTTTGACGACCAATTGAGTTCAAATTTTCAAAGGTTTGTTAATTTGTGCATATGTGTTGTGATACACCAAGTGAGAAGTCTTCCATGTCTTTAATGGCATAGTTAAACCATTAACTCAACACTGAACCATAATGAAACGTGAGTTAAGATTTAATGCACCACAGTTTGCAACTATTCTACGATAACATAAATCTTTAATTCTCTGAAACATATTTGTACACTGAGTGCCTACTTTAATATGTGTTTCGTGCAATCGAGCTAAACCAATTTGAAAGCAAGTTAGTACATGAAGTTAAAGATATACACAATTTGTATCAGGTGAGCTGACAAAATGTATAACCAGTACATTGTTTATGTTTTATGGGAGGTATTGGCTTGGCTTAGTACGTCCGTCTGTTTGAAGCCGAGTATCGAAAGTCAGAGCCCAGAAGCCGAATATCGAAAGTCAGAGCCGAAGCCGTGATTGCAAAAAGGGTCTTACAATATAACTTAAGACAAAACACTGCCCTCTGGGTATAATTTAAAAAAGGGTAAATACTAAATCTGAGATTACCTATCATCTGAGATGTTGCCTTCACAATTATCGTAAAGTTGTTTTGATAATTGATCTTCACCATTCATTAAAAGACGTTATGACGTCAAAGATCTTGAACTGGCTGTTACTGGTGAATGGAAAGAGGGCAATTATTTCGGGATTGGGGAGGGCAACTAATTTAAAATGCATGTAGGTCTACACATCACCGCAATTTGATACTCATAGCTAATAATCAATAACCAATAATCATATCAATTTCAATTTACTTTGTTGTCGACCCGTCTGTTTCTCCTTCGCTCTGTTTTTGTTTGTTTGTACTTTGTCAGTTGTTGAAATAAAAACAAGAACTATCAATCTGGATATCCTCTTTGTCGGCATCTTCACGAGTGACGTCATTGAGCTGACAGATCTTCTCTTTGCTGCTGCCAAGTCGTACATTGAAGGAGTGGCATCGAGGTTCATCCCGGCACGCTGAGCCACACGCGACCACGCCCTTGATCGGTAACTCCTTGATTACATGACCGGTCAGGCAATGGGATGCGAAGCGGCCGTTGGTGTCTGCTTGCAGGCAGTACAGGCTGACTGGCGGGGTGGTTGGTGCGACGGCAGGGCGCTGACAAACTACATAGCTCGGCCAGGTACAAAATCCACCATTCCAACGACCATTGAAAGAAGGATTCATCAACGCACAATCTTCACCGTTCTGTTTAGTGGGCTCTCCTGGATACCAGTTGAAGAAACTACATGCTTCGCCTCCCTCATCAGGCTGAACCCATTTGCCTTTTGCTTCCCTGTCAGTGCAGCCTACCCAGACGTTGCCACCTTCTACGACTTTATTGACCATGTCCCAGATAAGCTGATGCTCTGTGAGGGACGAAGGGACTGCCACACGGCTGTTCATAGTGGTACAGGTGATGACTGCGTCATCAAAAGTCATTTTCTCCATCACTGACTTGTAGCATGACTCGCCAAATAATACCCACTCCGAGGGGCAGATCAAACCTTCATTGCAGCTCGACACCACGAAGTAAAAGGCAACTGCGACTAGTAAAACTAAGGTCTTCATGGTTGACTGCAAAATGAAATGCAGGAAATATATACACGACTTGCTGCTGCACGTAGATGAGATGGAGTCTTGCGTATTCTGTATAGAAAATTCTGCTTTACGATGATTATCATGCAAGTTTCATGGGCATTTTCCCGTTGTTGATCCGCACTGTAAATTACCGTCTGAAGGCCGTTCTAAAAGCGCTATCCTTTGAAATGTCTTCACATTTGCCGTATTGAGCGGAGGGGGGGGGGGGGGGGGGAGAGAGATCTCCTGTCACACAAGCCTAACAATTGAATCCTTGAGTTTTTAACTAATTACCCGTATTATAGCCGATACGATTACCATTTTTTTTCTTTTCTTACTCAACTTCCTCTTGTTGCTATGGTGATTTTATCAGTGTCCTTTCTCCGTTGGTTCCAATACTCGCAATCGATGACCACTTTAAGCAATTTAAAAAAAAATGACAACAGAGAGCAAAACAGACGCTACGAAGCAGTTGTGATTTGTTGGAGATTTTGAAGGCAGTTGTCAGGGGCGCTATATATATTCAGCCTACATTGTACACAGATAACAAAGTAGTCTTGGTGCAAGACGTTTCTCGTTTCCTTTTCACGCACACCGCGGCCAATTCACCGACAGCGCGCGCGCCGACTCACCTGACTTTAGTTCACTCATCAGCTGGTGAGTCGGTGCGCGCGCTGTCGGTGAATTGGCCGCGGTGTGCGTGAAGAGGAAACGAGAAACGTCTTGCACCAAGACTAATAACAAAGCAGAGGGCAATTGGCCACTTCCTGTTCGTTTTAACCACAATATATGAAATTACACACAAGACATATTTTAAATAGAAGTTATAACAGAGGCATACAAATGAACATTTAAAACAAAAATTAAATTTTATAGTGTCAGTCTTAAAACGAGAAGGGGACAAATTCCCCCTGGCCGGGCGGACAGATTCCTCGCACAATTTTACCACTTCAAATAAAATTGTTTTTTAAAATATTAGCATATTATTATAGCATTTTTAGGGAGGGAAAAGCGATGACGTCAAAATGTTGAAAGGGTGCATGCTTGTTACTTCCAGACGGGACCCAAGTACAATAAAGCTGCTGTAAAGTGTAAGCACACAATTTGCACAGAAAACCTTGCTTAGCAAAAAAACTTTTACTATAGCCGTCTTTCAATGAAGCTGATGCCCCACTCCCACATTTTGCTTTACAACGAATTAGCTAGCTAGTTTTAAAGCCATTGGACACTTTCGGTAAACAGTATTGTCCAAAGGCCCACACTTCGTGTATCACAACTTATATATAAAAATAACAAACCTGTACAAATTTAGGCTCAATCGGTCATCGGAGTCGGGAGAAAATAACGGGAAAACCCACTCTTGTTTTCGCACGTTTCGCCGTGTCATGACATGTGTTTACTATAAATCCGTAAGTCTCGATGTCGAGAATTGATAACTGTTTCAATGTTTTCTCAAAAAGTAAAGCATTTAATTGAATAATATTTCAAGAGAAGTCTTTTACCATTACCTTCTTTAAACCCTGTAAGTTGTTTGTAAATCTGTGAACTTTTTATTTTCTGTTCCGAAAGTGTAATGGCTTTAAAGAATTTTGGCCAGGTAGGCATTTTGGCAATAAAGAAGTGGCACTGCTAGGAGAACTGCCGTCGATTTTACCAAACTTTTCCTGAATAAATTAGGACTGATCTTATAACTTAGAACGAGTTTAAAAGTCCCCTATCCTTAGACGTTGGGACGCATTGAAACCATCCTAGGTTAGGATAAGTTACCCGTCCTAACTCGAGATGGGATTAATCATAGCGTTTTGTGAAATCGTCTGCTGATCCCTCAAAAAGCTCGGACCCTTTGCAATAAAATAGGCCTATTCAGCGTTCATGAGAGTGATACTTTTTTTATGTAAACACAGTATCATTCATCTGCATTGCAGTAAGTTACACTACCACGATTTACTATTTTTTTACAATTTTATATTTTATTTCGAAAGTTCTGACAATTAAAACAAAAAGTATATAGTAATTATTTCTTAGTTTTAACAAATAAAGTTCTAATTTCAACGTTACTTCAGATTCTAATTCAGTATAGATACAGTTTTCTCTGAAATAGTTTGCTTACTTAAATTTATCAAATTGTATATGTAATTGTAGTACTATCAAATGTTGGCACCATATCTTTTAAAGACGTCCTGAATAAAATACGCATGACTACTCTAAAAATACATGTAATTGCAAAAAGATCGAAAAAAATCACGTAACTTTCATTCCAATAAGACTATTTATAAGGCTTGAAACGAAAACTTATGATACATCTCAATCCATTGTATTGCTTCTCGATTGGGATAAAAACATTAAATAAACAAATATACTTTAAGAAGTGTCTAATTCAAACTTACAGCCCTATAAACCATTGTTGGAGATCAGGTCTCGGTCTTGGTTTCGGATTTTGAGGCCTTGACTCCAACACTGCTATAAAATGGGTGTAGTTAGTTTCCTTCAAATTAGTTGCTATTTGGAACCAAAATGTTTGAATAATTTTTGAGGATTGCATGACCTACTTATTAGTTTAAAAATAAGTAATTTGTTTCTTTATAGGGCCTAGATAGTAAAATGAAGAGACACAAAATTCTTTAAAAAAGTTGCTCGGAATGTGTTTACGAGTGGACACTATTGGTATAACTACTTAAAATAATTTAAATAACTTTCCAAGTCTGCTAAACGAAAATGAGGAAACATTCTCTAAAATAAATTGGCAAAAATTCCGTTGTCTAAAATCAATTCTGTTTTTTTTTTGTCAATGTGGTCATCAAACATAATCTTGACATGTTACATAGAGAACATTCTGTCAAACAAATCAATTCCCCAACAGCAAGGGAAAAAAATCAGCTATTAATAAACAAAATCAGTTAAAGTAATACCATCACTTCACAAACAATTAAAACACTTTCCGGCTGCATACAAGACAGTTAAATAAAACAATTAAATTAGGTCGTCTTAAAATAGACCACTTGATATCATTAATATTGGCTGCATCTTTTTTCTAACAGCTTCCATAAGGAACTTGTTGGAAAGGTTTGTCTACATATTTGCATACACGACGTCCGCGCCCAAATACATCCGTATAGCCTCGTATATCAACTCGTACTGCTCCTGGAAAAAAGAAAAAGAAAAAAGGGCTGTACAAAATGTTGTGCACACTTTTTGATGAAGACTTTACATGTGTTTACTTAGTCTTAACAATATATACTGAAAGGTACGGCGTGATAACAGCAATATCAACCATTGAGATATCGAACTCAGCTTACTTGTGACTGCACCAATCTATGACATGAGACTCTGAGTTTCTTGACTTCTTGGAAGACATCCACCACATTATCAATATTCAGTCTCTCTATGACGTTAAGGAGAGCACAGAATGATCCACTAGCGCCCTCACCGTCACTGTCAAACAAAAAAACACAAAATCATTTGAGTTGTCGTGACTCGTGAACACTGTAAACGTTTTGGAGTACCCTGTGTTTCAAACACAAACAATACTAACAATCCTAACATCCTATCATATTCTTACAGCAAATTTTAAAATTGGTTTTTCTGTGTTTATATTTATATATGGATCTTGAACGAAAATCGTAGAAAGTAGTTGAACAAATTCACAGGTTTAACTGTCACAAACCAAAAGTAAACTGTGTACGAGCAAGCTAAAATGTATAAACTTAATTTGCAAAGTTTTGTTGGATTGCGTTTTTATTGAAAACTAGCAGAAGGAAATGACCAAAGATCCTACATGCACTGAATTGTAATTCGGTCGTCTTTGTGCTCGAGTTGCCACTCTTTAACGGCTGTCACCAACTCCACGATGGATCTTGGTGATGATGGTACGCCACGAACGGGCCAGTCCAGAAGTTGAAGGTGACAAATCAGACGGGATTCCTGGGTAGCAATGTCAAGTATGAAACAAAAACTTACAACTTCGGGGATTGGGAAGTCATCAGTCAGTGCAAACAAATACTGTATCCTAATTTTGTAATGCGTTGTAGCCATGCCCCCAAGTAAGTCATTATCGTCTACATAATGCACCATTGATTTATGCAATCTGTGATATAATAGTTTCAGTGAGTTTAATAATTCTGCCTTACGAACAGGCATAGGCTTGTAGTGAACTGTCGGGTTTTTTTTCTGGACACTGATACGACCATAATGACATACACATTGTAAACTTCACAATGGACAATCTTAAAACTGTTGCTAAGTTTTGAAGGGACACCAAAAATAAGACGAATTGCAACAGAGACGTACCCCCTCGGCCTCAGTTTCGGTCTCAAGCAGGCTTCTTTAAATCATTATTTTTGTTCACAATAAATCTAACCATATGGTAATTCTTGGCCGGGTAATCTATGGTACTCCACCAGGGAAGCTTTAACCACTGTAAACCAACACACCTTAGTCCATATCTGAATTAGTGGCTACGACTTGGTAATTACATGAAAATAAAACATAAGATGTCCATTGCCAGCCTCAAGCCATATTTGGATTAGCCTTAAGCGATATTTGAATTGGCCTTAAGCCATATTTGAATTAGCGGCTGCAGCTACGGCTTGATCGTTACCTTAGCATGTACTAACAAATACATGATACCCATAGCAATACCATTAGCTACAGCCAAAGCCGCAGCCATAGTGACCTACTTCGACAGCCTTAGTACTTTCAATGATAAAATGTAGCATTATACCTGATCATCATTGTTAGCCAGGGCTAGGTAGCGTATAATGATGTTTGGTCCAACTCTATCAGTAGACTGTAAAGTGACTGTCAGATTGCCATATGATGCAGAGTCTCTCTCTGGCCAATACTCAACACATGTCTGTGGGGAAGAAAATTAAGTAGAGATATTGATCATGTCTAAACTCATGTTGATGACTTGAAGCAAATGTTAACACCTTTTGTGTACTTTTAAGCTTATGGTGATAAACAAATAATGCCTAACTTTATTTCAAATAAATTGAAAAATATGTAAATTTAAATACAACAACAAAAGTTTTAAAAGTTGATTATTTCATATAAAATAAAGTCGATTTTCGAAATTGATATTTAAAGCAATACATATTCTACTTACCGGGTCTTTTTTGTTTACTGTATTCAACATGACGATACAAGTTGACTTGTAGTCATAGACCATTCTCCACATGTCACTGATGGTGTGGGGTAAGGGCATTTGGGTAGCAATGTACTTTCCTTTGGAGCTAGGACTCTGTGGTATATAGGGTATGTTTGGATGGCAGATTAGTTGTGCTTATTTTGATTTTGGCAATTGGAATAAGTATTGTTGAATTTTAAATTCACATGCAAATATTTCTGTCAAGGATTGGTACTGGTATGAACTTTAGAATCAGTGAGTTTTCAGATGGAAATATTTCTCTGGAGGATTGGTACTGGTATGAACTTTAGAATCAGTGAGCTTTCAGATGGAAATATTTCTCTGGAGGATTGGTACTGGTATGAACTTAAAAATCAGTGAGCTTTCAGATGGAAATATTTCTGTGATGGTTTGGTTTATCAAAAGGAACTCAACAAATCACTGAAGTATGATGACTTACATTAAGAAAGCAGGCATTGATGTAGTTGTTGGATCCATGTTGTCCTGATGTCATCAAGTGAGGTCGGAACTGATCAGCTTGAAAAATAAAATGTTGGTGACATTAATTTCACTGTTTGACCCAACAAGGATGTCCTAAACAGAGCATGCTTTGAGCTTGTTCAACCAAGCTTTAAATTAGCAACTGTGTGGTTGAATAACTTACCCCGCTACTCCCCGATATAGAGACAGTAATTAAAAAAATACAAGCAAAGTTGACATCGTGACTGAAGAGCATTTATATCAAACTAATCTTGGGGTATTTATTGCTTCACATTGGCAGATAGAAAAATGTCAAACAATTCCTTGCTCCTGAGAGGTCATTTATAAACTGATCAATAACCTCACCTGGTAGTTTGTATGGAAATCTGTTTTTGTTAACGTTTTCTGGTTGCCGACCTCCTTTGAATTTCTCAGGGTCCGGAAAATTGGTGACCAAATTCAGATTCTGTATCAAGACAATCAGAATGAATTGAATATAGTATGATTAGGTGAATATTAAATGCTTTTTTTCCATAACCACATGAGTACAGAAATAACAACAATCTTCTCGCAATCAGGGAGATTTTGTAAAACAATCATCAGCATTGAGATATTTAAAACCACACTTAACATGGCGACTTGGCCAGTTACTATATTTCAGCACGTATTTTGTGTGTGATAGGCTCCTACCCCATCCCCATTGCAAAGTGCTTGTCACATACAGTATGGGTAAATCAAAGAACATACATTATGTATGGCTAACGATTGTTATGAAACATTGGTGCATATCCAGTGTCCTGAATTTAGTAATGAAAAAGTAACGAAATGAAACAGAATTTATAAAATGATAAAATGAATAAAATGAATTGTCACCTCAAACTCTAGTTGCAGTCCTGTCTTTCCACTGCCCTTTGTGACTTGCTTCAAAGCAGCCAGCTTGGTGGTAATCTGTTTTGGTTTAATTCTGGTGTCACCACAAAGTAACGTCTCAATCAGGACATCAAAGATAAACTCATATTGTGCCTGTTTGGATTGAGAAAAAAAGTTTCGTTTTGCAAAGGGCATTTCCATTGCAAACTATTTAACTCTAATTGGAAACTTGAGAATTAGGCACCATGGCCAGGCCCATTTTGTGTAAATCCACCCAACCTACGGTGGTCTAGATGTTAAGGTATCTTGTTTTAAAGTGGACACTATTGGTAATTGTCAAAGACCAGTCTTCACAGTTGGTGTATCTCAACATATGCATAAATTAACAAACCTGTGAAAATTTGAGCTCAATCGGTCATCAAAGTTGGGAGATAATAATGAAAGAAGAAAACACCCTAGTCACACGAAGTTGTTTAGATGGTTGATTTCGAGACCTCAAGTTCTAAACTTGAGGTCTCGAAATCAAATTCGTGGAAAATTACTTCTATCTCGAAAACTACTCCACTTCAGAGGGAGCCGTTTCTCACAATGTTTTATACTGCCAACCTCTCCCCATTACTCTTTACCAAGTGATGTTTAATGCTAATAATTATTTTGAGTAATTACCAATAGTGTCCACTGCCTTTAAACAGCTAACAGCCGAACACGATAATGATGAGGGTAACATGCATACGTCATTTGTCATTGTGTACCAAAGTGTTGTTTACTTTTTGTAAACATTTGGGCAGCATCTTCATATAGATAAGCCTTTCTCCAATGTGATTGTTTCATTTCTGGTTTCGGGCACAATTCAGGAAACATTGGACAAAACAGGAAAACACTAGACAGAACTTTTACAAATGGCCTCAGATATATTGATGTTCTAATTAACTTTTTGTAAACATTTTGGGCAGCATCTTAACTAGACGGAGCAAATGACCTGAGACAAATTGAAGTATCTAATTTACCGGTGATTGAATCATCTTCATCCGTTTGTCTCTCATGCCGCAAGCAAAGTTCCAGATATCGACTCGATCTTCTGCTTTTGCCTGGTCCAACATGGCGTCCAAAACCAAAAACACTCCAGTACGACCGATTCCAGTGCTACAAAAAACATGAATAACTACAGGCATGAACATTGCGTGAGTTAAATTTTGACACATCATTTTTTAGCTGCACATTTTTTCTTGCGTTATGTATCTCTAAGCGCTCACTCAAACTGCTTGATTACTAAATACATCAAATAGACAGATATCAAGTGTTGTTCAGTTTACATTGACTTAAGTTTGTTCAAAATCGTAACATTTTGTTGTGAAACATAAAGTTTTAGTTTACGACTGATCATCGCGGGAAAATCTTCCGGGTTAATGTGGCGTTAAATATTCACAAAAGTACCAACCTGCAATGAACGACCATTGGACCAGCATTCTTTGGGGTGTAGCCGGCCTTCACGGTTTGGACAAAGTTTACCACTTTGATTGGATCATCAGGCAAGGCCGTATCAGGCCATGTTGTGAAATGATACTGACGAACTTGTCTGGTCCATTCATCCTATAGAGTGTTTAAAAGTAGAATTTTGAGCATAACTTAAATTAAAGGCATCATCCACAGTGTATTAGACAGTATAGCAGAGTGGGATTGCAAAGGATCAGGGTATACTGTCAGTTTTGTGTCTGCATCTTATGCGTCGCTATTTATGAGCTAAAACAATTTGTAAAGTCTTTTTGTGTTGGATTCAAGATAAGAAAAAGTATGTAATTCATTACCTCTAATTTCAGAGTAATTATGAAGTCTCTGACAATGTAGTCTGCGTGTGTTTCCTCTTTTTTCAAAGTGACAACATAATCGCCGTACTGTGCTGTTTTGTCTGGCCAATATTTCTCACATTTTTCCTGAAAGGATAGAAAGGAATAGAACAAACCAAATAGAATCATCCATGTTAAAATAAATAAGCAAGGGACACTGTACAGCCCCGACTGCACTGATATACACATTAGTGCCCCTCTTGTCAGGCTCTCACTGGGTGCGTTCGTTTAGCTTCCCTGTGTCATCCCCTGTGTGTGGCGGTTTTTTTTTCTAGGACGAACGTGGGTAATTATCTGCACACGTTCGTCCTGGAAAAAAAAAACACGTTACACACCGGGGTCGACCCAGGGGAGCTAAACGAACGCACCCATTGTATTTGACTTTACATAGCGTCCTCGCTCGCCGAGGCAAAATAAGTAGAGCTTTGGATGACAGCTGCTTTTGATGTGTGAGCTTATTGTCCCAGCATCAATGCAGCTTGATTTACCTTGACTCCTTCTTGTAGGTTGGTGAGCATGACAATCTTAGTGGTATTCTCCTGCCATATCATCCTCCACATATCACAAACTGAAGCCTTATTTGGACCTGAAATTGTAATTTACTAAAGTAATAATGAAATGTTCAGACAGTGAGCTGCTGATCCGTTCTTTATACCAAATGAAGAAATTCATCCAAAGAGAGTCTTAGAGTAACTGCACACTCGAAATTATTATCTTCATCTCGGACAACTTACTTCCAAGTTTGTTTAATATTTACCAGAGTGTTTTAGTTTTACGACACTTACGACTAAGTATTCCATCCGAGGGATTACTCAACTACTTTGGTGTTACTCAAAGACCAAAGAGCCACGACTGGGACTTATACCCACACTTAAGACACCAGAGTCTTGTGCTTTTAAACTGCTCGACCACGATGGAAACATTTTAAGCCATTTTTAACAGTTCCTTTAACTCTTTTGTTACTCACAGCCACAGCTCTAAGAAAAGTTGCAGAAGTTAGTTCATTAACTAGACTTACCTTGGCTGGCTATGTATTTGTTTGGTTCATTGAAACCCTGTAATGGTGAACAGGAAGGAAAAACAGCGGTTACATTGTATCTGCATTTCAAAACACGTCTTTCAAAACATGTCTTTTTATAACAGCTTGTTTCCGGGAGGGGCTGGTTAGACTAAATTTAAAGAGAATGTTTTCCTTTTTTTACCACTCTGTCGGAGAAATATTGATTTATTTGCTGTTTCAGTGTTTAAACATAATTGCGCCATAATTTGTCCTTTCCTCTCAGTTGTCGCAGCTCTTTCTAAAACTTGAAGTGGTCTAACGTCGATTCTTTACAAACTCAGGGAACTGTCTGCTCAGAAAGTCTTTCAAACTTAATTCAGTTTTCCTCAACAAACTGAAGTGTACTAATATTTATTCTTAAGAAGCTTATACATGAATCACTCAGAACTGAAACAAATCATAGCGACTAACTTACATCTATGTAACTTGCATTTACATAATCCGAGTCTGGTTCATCCGGTAGTTTCTCAAGCACAACACGAGAAAAGTCATCTGTGGTAATAACAATACAGAAGTCTTATATAGCGCTCGTATCTACCAAACAAGGTACTCAAGGCGCTGAGTACAATACAAACTTTCAGAAAGATAGGTTATTGCAGTGATGAATTTTGAGATCCAATTATGTAGCACCTTATAAGGGTTTACAAGGTGCTACGGCGCATACAGCAGCCACAGCCAGGAACACCTGGGTGAACCCCCTTCTCTTTTCGAAAAGGGCACTGGTTTCTTTTACATGCGTTACACAACACGTGGGACCAACGGCTTTACATCCCATCCGAAGGACGAAGCAATGGTAGACAACAAGTTCGGAAATAAAGGGAAGAAAACATCAAAAAGGGTACACCACTGCATTGAGAGATCAGATTAATATATGAAGAAAATGTTGAAAACGAACAACAATCATATTTTACTCACAAGGAATGACGTTAATGTAGCGATTCTTTTCCTTGTTTCTGTTGTCCTTTGCTCTTTCACACGAATGAACGTCGAAATAGGGCAGATTCTAAAATATTAAACAATAAACACAAACAACTTAACACAGTTGAAGGAGCGTGTTATTGTTTATCACTATGGAGAGGCAATAGAACTTAATACTAATGACTTCTCGGTTTGTTTACCATCTTACTGAAGAATGGACAAATTTGTAATAAATTTTTATTATGACTGTAGGAAATGCGGTCAACGTTACAGCACTTTATCAATTCTACAAAAGACATTGACTTGGTATAGGGGTCTATTGGAGCCACATAGACCCACTTATATTTAGCAGTTAAAACATAAATAAGCTTATTATTACCATGCTTGCTCAGCATAATCATTGACGTGTCTTGGTTAAAGACACTGGACACTATTGGTAATTGGACACTATAGTCTTCTCACTTGGTGTACCTGAACACCATTGTCACCAGACATTGTGTGCTTTCAGATGCTTGATTTCGAGACCTCAAATTCTAAATCTGAGGTCTCGAAATCAAATTCGTGGAAAATTGGTTTTTCTCAAAACCTACGTCACTTCAGAGGGAGCCATTTTATCACAATGTTTTATACTATTAACAGCTCCCATTTACTCGTTGCCAACTAAGGTTTTCGCCAATTGTTATTTTGAGTAGTTACCAATAGTATCCACTGTTTTGAAGGCAACCACGTGCAATGGACTCATGTGATAATAACAGGTGTTTTGAGGGATCTACTTGGTGTAAAAAGCGCATAATAAATTCACATTATTTGTAATTATTACAGAACCATCATTATCATAACTCACCTCATAGTCAAACAGAAACCCATTGCCTTCTTTGTACGTTTCCTTCTTCTTCTTGCTGACATAATCTTTCAAATCTGACAACGGAATCGGGAAAGGAGCCGTAAATTGCTTCTTCTTCTTCTTAACATGCTTCGGTCTGGCTGGTGCAGCGGATGGTGCAATGATAGGTACGTTGGCTGATATGGTGTCAGCAACAACATCATAGGTGACATCAACGTCAGGATTTTCTAGTCCTGTAGAAAGTTTGTCATTGCCTACTCGCACTCCTGCTGTTAAAACAAATGAAAACAAACATTTGAAAACAAACGGTACTGAAGTTGTCGACAGAAAAGGAGGTGCAAAACTTATTTATAATGAATATAAGATTTGATCTTCCTAGTTGATGTGCTTTAATACATACACATTGTTCGTGTCTGCGAAGGACAAAATTAAGTCAAAAACTCGAGTAAACAGTTTGTTTACATTTTGCCAGTACGCAGCATCGAAATAATACTTCGTTCCCCCCATTTTATTTTATGAGGGAATGCAAAAATATCTTAACTTTGAGGGATCGAAAAAGCATGTCGATGGACCAAAATAATTCCGAGAGAACAAATTCATTTCGAGGCAACAAAATAACGCTTTGACAAAACTAAACAGTATTTTGAGATAACGAAATTATATTTAATTACGTTTTTACACTTTAGTTTCAGAGAAAGGTGTTACCTTCCAAATATCAAAACTGTCAAATCCCAAATGATTTAAAACTTGTTATAATGATTTTGACAAAGATCACTTGTTGTCGTTGTTTGTTATAAAGAGCAGCATTGTCATCTATCCATCTGACTCGTCACAGTTTTTTACAGAAACTGTTGGGTTCAACATCACATTAAAAAGATTATTTGAAAAAGGGCCATAAAGTCAAGTTTTGGGGAAAATAAGTATACTTGGAGAACTGTACATTTTGTATACATTTGAAATTAACTTTCACAAAATCAAACTTTGTGATAGACAAACATGGGATGACAGCCAGTGCTTATACAAAAAAGGTCCAAAACTAGGATCCAATTGTTGAGATGTGAAAATGACGACATTCCAACTTAAAGCAACTCCTGGAATTCTCGATTTTTAAGTCGAGAATTCCAGGAGTTGCCTAAAACTCATTACGAGTTTTAGGGGAACCGTCATCAGCACCATACAGGGCAGATGAACGGGCAGGGTTTAGGGTGAATATGTAGAAAATAACAGCCATACATTTTGTCAAGGCAGATATATAAAGACCTGAATTCAAATTAAAGTTTGATTTCTCATCCTCTCAGACAAAACTACACAATACTTTTTGCTTAAATGAGAGTTTACACAGATGTAAATTGTGATCTACCATTTACAGCGTTGAGATGTCTAAGCCTCTTCTTCCACCTGTCAAAGGTACGGAAAATAAACAACACAAACCTAAATTAACCTATCATTATAAGAAAAGATTATTTGCATTTATTAGTTCATTAACGCATTAAAAAGGGCTTGTCACATGCGTCACAGCCAAAAGCTGAGGTCTACGGAGCTCTTTCGAAAAGATAAATAATTTTGACCCCTCGAAGTTATAAGTATTCCTTTCCCTCGACAACATTATTTCGTTTCATAAAAATGTTATTTTGTTGCCCTGAGATCATGTTTCCCCCTCGAAATATTAATTATAGGAAACCAAATATAACTTGATACCTTACCATGCAATGCCTCAATTCCTATATCCTGTTTATTCTGATGTTTTTTTAAATATCAATTCTTTCCCCTAATTTTTTGTTTTGAGAGAATTTCACTAAATTGAGAGTTTAATAACTACCTTATTATGAAGACCACAGCAGCTATAGAACTAATTAGGACAATCAACACCAATGGAACCACAATAGCAGCTACCGGTGGGCTTGGGCTTGCAGTTTGTGGCACTGCACGTTTCGGTACTGCAAACATATTGTTTTGAAAGATACATATGTTTTGTTTTTATTCAGTTGATGTAAAAGCTAACGAGAAAAGAGAAAAATAAACCAAACAAATCTTACGTTGTAAGTTTTGAAAGATATACCTTTTTGTTTTATTCTGCTGATGTTAGAAGCTAACATCTTCAAAATGAAGAAAAATAATAAATATGTTTAATGTGTTTAATACTGTCAAATTTATGACAATGAGCAAATAGCCAAGTTCAAATCAAAAGCTGACCGGTCAGTTTGTGAGTTTTCAAATCTAGACCAAACTTTTAATTTTGTTTCCACATTTTGTACATAAAATGCTCATGGAGTCACCTTGTTTTTGTTAGAAGCTGTTTGAATGGAACATGCCAGCTTTCCTCATGGAGGGATTATATACTCTTTGACAGCTTGCACGAACTTAAAGCATTCTATATTTGTTTTACCCCTCCGAAATTTATTTTATCTCGCTATAAATACAAAATAAAATAAAGTGAATGACCGCGTATATAAATTGGAAACAAAACTTGTCTGTCGTGCTGAGTTTGCCTGTTACCTTGCCTCATTTCGGATACACGAGGGTAGTATGTTTTTTTCCCCTGAAATAACCAGACAAGGTGTACAAATCGTCCTATAAAATATATTTGGGACTTTTATGTAAGTTTGGTATAGTCACATAGCAGTACCATCAATCAAATGACTAGGTGGGATGTGTGTTTGCGTTACATAATACCACATGATGTATTAGGTGACCATTGGATAGTACCCTGTAGGAATGATAGCTTTTTTTTCTCAATTTAAAAAAAGAAACATACTATTTTTTTTACAGTCCTGTCTTAGTTAGGCCATGTACGAATTGGCGGCTACAACTAGGGCTACAGCTAGATGTCCGCATCATTATGCATTGTGTAGGAAGCCATTAGCAACACCCTTAGGAACAGCAATAGCCGTAGCTTTAGAAGACAATTCGGACACAGCTGGAGTTAGAAGATTCCGGGTAAAAGACAATTTTTACAATACGATAAATGTGGAGGTATTGAGCAGAAAGTTACCTTTAACTCTGAGCGGCTCACTCCACTTAACGGCATAAGTCTAAGAAAAATGAAGAGAGAAATCAAAACAACACATTTTTTAAGTCACTGGACGCTATTGGTAATTGTCAAAGACCAGTCTTCTCACTCGGGGTATCTCAACATGCATAAAATAACGAACTTGTGAAAATTTGAGCTCAATCGATCGCCGAAGTTGCGAGACAACTGTTGATAACTTCCAACGCATTTTTACATGCTTTTACTATCGAGAGCACTTTTTTAAATAACAGGACCCAATTCACACGACGTTTTGCATCACAATATTAAAGCCATTGGACCCTTTCGGTTCAGAAAAAAAAAAAGTTCACAGATTTACAAATAACTTACAGGGTTTACAGAAGGCAATGGTGAAAGACTTCTCTTGAAATATTATTCCATGAAATGCTTTACTTTTTTTTTTTAAAGGGCAAAACAATATAAATTCTCGTTAACGAGATTTACGGATTTATTTTAAACACATGTCATGACACGGCGAAACGCGCGGAAACAAGGGTGGATTTTTCCGTTGTTTTCTCCCGACTCCGATGACCGATTGAGCCTAAATTTTCACAGGTTTGTTATTTTATATATAAGTTGTGATACACAAAGTGTGGGCCTTGGACAACACTGTTTACCGAAAGGGTCCAATGGCTTTAAGTAGGGTTTGAAACTTTGTATGGTGGAAGTATTACTGAAAGAGGTTTGCGGTAACACCATGTGAAAATAACTTTTGAGTGGTGTTGGTTCTGAAAATAACTGTACGTTTCAATCAGTATGCCCGACCGTGCTGAAGAAAGCAGCATTCTCCTTATTAAGTGTGTTGGGTTGTCATTGTTCAAATAATAACACAAGAGGTAAAAATACAAGTCTTACCGATTGAGAAATCCTACTGACTGATCCAAGGTAGATGTCATACTGAGTGTTGCTTTCCAGGGGTTTGTTTCCCTCTGTTTCTCCGTCACCCACAGTGAATGTTGCAGGGAGATCCTTCTTAGGTAATTCTGCTGCTACATAATCAAGTGTTGGTTCAGTGGATCGTTGGTACCTTGATCCCCTGGTGTCCCTTCTAGTGACTGTCCTATTAACTCGCCATACACCAACTTGCATGCCTCTACACAATACACAACAAATTAATGTTCACGAGTTGGTATTAAAACTTCAGTTTTCATTGTTTAAGTAACAATTGTTACTTAAACAATGAAAACTGAAATTTTATGCTCAAAATTTCTTGGGAAATTTTGTTCATTACCGAACAGAGATGATTCTATTTTAATTGTTAACTTTGTACATATCAGATTGTTTTTATATAGGCTATATGAATACTTCTATTGTTTTTTTGCATCCTTTCCTGTAATTGGCGGCTCGTCCGCTGTTGGTTTGGTCAATAAATATAATATTTTTAAAAACCGATTCACTACACAACGCATGAATCAACGAGAAAAGATGAACGTTGGTGCGTATAATTGTAACTATTATTTAGATATGAATGTTGAATGGGTGGCATACAGTGACGACATTTGCTACGTTTCATAATTTATTCCGGAGTTTTTACCAGTCAGAACGTCATTGAATCGACCTTCGACTTGCGCGAAATTTCTCTTTGGAATGTACTGGCCCAATTTATGTTAATCTATACAATGACATCAGGTGGAAAATTACAAACTTATAGAAAACCTCATTCAAACGTGATACTTGTAATGTTTTCTCACCTCAATCTATTAAATTAAGCGCATCACAAAACTGAAATTGAACTTTAGTGTCCTCTTTAAATGTGAAGTGGTATTTTAAAATCAAAATCACTATCGTGGCTTAGTCAACTTGGACCCCAGACCCCCCCCCCCCCGCCCCAAACGATGATGAAACGTGCACTGTGAAACGTGCGTTTGGCAAAATGGCCCCCATGAAGTTTTTTTGTCTAGAATTTTTCAGGTTAAACATCCTTTGCATAATATCAACTTACGTAATGTACTCCGACGAGGGTGGAAGATTCAAAGCGATAGTGACTGTGGAAGAAGTCAAATTTGAGATATCTTTTTGGGAAAGCTGAGTTGGAGCAGAAAGATCTGTAAAGCAAAAGAAAATGTGTACCTTGGGGGAGGTTCTCTTTCCAAAACAAATCCATAAGAGTGCATTTCAAAATTCAAAAGAGGTTCTGGCAGTCCAATTGCTGACATAATTTTGTCTACAAGCACGTTTTTTCGCGCCTTGAATATGCCCGACCTTTGAAACATTCCCAAACAAGAAGATGCTACAATTAGGCTATGAAGTACCAAATAGAAGACAATAAGTCTAATGTGTTTGTAATTCTAATTTTAGTTTTAATGACTTGGGTTTATTGTAAACGCAACTTTGTATGAAGTAAAAATATAGAACTTTGTAAATTCATTTCAACGAACTTGTAATAGTTAATGAATGCTATGTCCCACAATACCTGTCTGAACTTCAGTAAATGCCTCTAATGTTGCATCCTCTCCAACACCAGCACTGTTGAAACCTTGCAGTCGGAAATCATATTTTGTTGATGGTTCTAAGCCGCTGATGTTGCTGTGCATATCTGATGGTTCTATATCAACCGATTGAAATGAGCCGTTTGGACTAAAGTTGGTGTCATAAGGTTTTTCCAGCACCCTGTATAAGAGCTGCACATTGTGTATAAATGGGAGATAAAAAGACACTGATATTTTTCACAAAGTTTTACACTCAACTTAAATGAGGTTTCAAATAGTGAAATGTGGAATAATTGGAAACATTGGAAAACTTGTTTTGATTTAAATGATCTGCTTAAAGACTCACTCTGTATTTAGTTATCACACCATTTCTTTGACCACATGGTATTTCCCTCCAGCTAAATGCCACACTATGCTTCGTTGTTGAAGTAGTCTTGAAATCTGTTGGAGATCCAGTTGGCTCTAAAATAATAAAATAAAACAGCGAGTTTACTTTTTATATCCGTATGTTTAATAGTAAGGACCTGTCACTCAATATGATGATTATAAAGTATAAGAAGCAAATACTGCAATAAAAGGTTCTAAACCTGAACATTTCTTCATCATCTATGGTTGGTTTCCTTACCAAAGATGTTGCTATCTCGTTTCTAAAACTGTCACACTTTGCCTGTAATTTTTACCTAAAATCCCTCATTTCATCGTTAAAAGGAATTTCTTACAGCATAACATTATAATTCAGACAAATTTTTACTAAGCACCTGGAAGCCAATTTACAAAAATTAAAAGATTTGGTTAAATAAATGCTTTACGAAAACTAGCTCAGATCACTGACTTAAATAGTAACAAATTGTTTAAATTAATAATGTTGAAATGAAGGTATATTTCCACCTTTTGTGAACCCCTGGACTTATAGATTCCAGTATCCTCAGGATTTTTGTTTACTGGAGAAGCAAATCAGAAGAGCATAAATTATTTTTATGAAAGCAAACATCACTTCACCAGGCAGACACAAATAAGTCTGAATCCAGATAAAGTCAGAAAGTTCCCACCCCTAAAGATACTCTCCTACCAGGAACTTACCCTTTTCAGGTGTTGTGTGCTCTATATAAATGTTCTCCTGAAATTCCCCAAGTCCTGCCTCATTCCTGGCAAGAACACGAACCTTGTAGATTGAATTTGCCTCTAAAGATGAATCGGGATGTGGTACAGGAGCCTGTCTCTCTGTTGTGTTGTGTAGAGTTTCAAACTCCCCAGCCTCCTCTTGGCAAAGATCTTTCTTAACCAGTTGATACTGTATCGCATAGTCAATGACAGGACACTTGTTTTGAGGAGCCTTCGTCCATGTAATGGTCCGGCTGGAGTCTTGTGCAGAGCTGACTTCATATATCACTGATACAGGAACTGAAAAAAAATACTCCTTAGATCTGTTGTACTCTCTCTCTTTCCAGAAGTTGTTCCAGAGTACAATTTGACTTTAACTGAACATTTTCTAGCAAGTACCGGCTGCGAAAATTGATCTACCACATAGTACATTATTAGGCCCAAAAGTTGCTTTTCAACAACAACATGATAAATGCACTTTTTGTACAATTTCTAGTAATGTTCATCTTCTTGCATTTTCTGCCAAATAATAAATGTTTCTTTCATTTTGCCCTTGTCAAGTGTCTATCACGGTTGGCCAGCTTTGAGGGTCAGTAACAATCTGATTAAAAAACATGTTAAGTGTGTACTATGGGGTCTTTTATTCCAATATGATACACACGGAACCTACGGCTTTACGTCACATCAAGGTACCTACGGAAGAGTTTTGCTTAAAGACAAAAGCATTAATATCGGGACTCGAATCCACACTCGACCGGAAGCACCAGAGCTTGATTCTAGTGCTCTTAACCAGTCTGCCACGACGTGCCAATATTTCCCTGATACACGTGTGTTTCATATTTGCTTCAGTTTTAGGAAAGGTTTGGAACTGAAAAGCTAGAAATGTAATAGCAAATTTGTTAGTAGGGCCTGTATGTTTTAAAATCACTATTAAACTCGTCTATCTATGGGGATGACAAATGTATAAGGCTACTCCAATCCCTATTTCTAAGTATATAAGTATAAAAAAGTGGATAAATATCATTTTCAGGCTCAAGTGCTAACCTTACCATAACACGCTGTACAGTCTGGAAGCAGACCAATCTGGCCATACGGGCAAGAGTCTGAAAGAAAACATTGGGTTAAAGTAATGAATAAAACACATGACAACAATTAACTGTGCTTTCATTACTTCAGTGTATGAATACCCTTACATTAGATAACATGTGTATGCTACTAGCCTGATGAATAAAACATGTTATTTTTCTGCTTCCCTAGTTGTATTGTAAACTTGGGTGTTATCTTAGGTTATACAGCAGCTAACGGTTGCATGGCTTCTGACGTACCCCTGAAACAAAATGTTGACAAAATAGGGAGACTGCCAACATTAGAGCTATATATATATAGCTATATATATAGCTAAGTTGAGCACCGTCTTGTTAATCCGGGGGACTCGGGTTCAAAACCTGCTCTAGCCAATTTGCTTAGTTCAACCCCAACCCTAGGTCAATTTCTTGTTCTGTAACTTATAATATTGATACCGAAATGCTGATTAAAGGACATATGCTGATATATGGATGGATTCCCTACGTGACGTCACATGCGTTACATAATATAATCATGAGTGAATTTGACAATAGAAGGAACACATAGTTGTCCTTCCTTTAGCAGACCCTGTCCCATAACAATTGTAAGTGACCTAGTTGTGTGGGCGTTCCTGAAGGCTATTATTTTGAAAGAAAATATATCGTCTAAAGATACATAGGAATGTTCCAATTGAATTATTGCATAAAGATGACAAGGTTTCACTTAAAGACAATGGACACTATTGGTAATTGTCAAAGACCAGTCTTCTCACTTGGTGTATCTCAGCATATGCATCAAATAACAAACCTGTGAAAATTTGAGCTCAATTGGTCATCGAAGTTGAGAGATAATAATCAATGAAAAAACACCCTTGTTACACAGAGTCGTATGCTTTGAGATGCTTGATTTTGAGACCTAAAATTCTAAATCTGACCTCTCGAAATCAATATCGTGGAAAATTATTTCTTTCTCGAAAACTTCATTACTTCAGAGGGAGCCACTTCTCACAATGTTTTATACTATAAACAGTTCTCCATTACTCCAGTAAGTTTTTATGCTAAAAATTATTTTGAGTAATTACCAATAGTGTCCACTGCCTTTAAAAGCATCATTACTTTGTATAACAGCAAACCTTTAAGTGGTTACAAAGTATACGAGCCGTCATGCACAAATTCTCTGGTGATCAATGCTGTGGATGAGAACACAATGACTACTAAAGGGACTGGGATTGTGACACACAATACTATATCAAGTCAATACTATAATATGACTGTCTATGTGACTTGTTTATCTCAAAAGTTACCAAAAAACATGTCACTTCCATGATGCATATTTATGTAAGGAATGGTGAAAAGGTCAGCTGGAAAGAAAGTATGTTTTTTTCCACACTTACTTTGGCAGTTTTCACCTCTAAAGCCGTGTGCACACATTCCATTATTTGGGCATGTTCCGTAGCCTTTATCACAAACAGCATCATTTTCACACTGACATATGTGCAGACAATTAACTCCAAACCGACCATCGGGACAAACTATATTTAAAAAAAAAACAGTGTAGAAATACAGGTTTGAAGAGGATGTATATTTTAAATGGCGATCTGATTTATTGGTAAAATTTCTACATTTTCGCCTTTTTCAGCAGCACTATTGTATGGGGTGCGATCTTTATCTTTTGTTTTACAACTATTCTTCTGAAAGGATTTAAAACCGTCGCTAGCGACAGGTCGGCTCACGAAAGAGTTGACAGTTAATTTTGTTTTTTAGCAGAACAGATAAATGAATGTTTGAAAAGCAAAGGATAATTTATTGGGTGTGTGAATTGTTTCTTTGTTTTCAGTTTAATATCAACATTTTTCTAAAGGGGGCTCAATATAAACATACACTTCTAACCAGACAATATTTTTTCAAGCCTAATGTAATTCTCTTGGACAGTGGGCTTTTTACCACCCAGGACAACTTCTAGGCTCCAAAAAGTTGTTAAAGATAACAGTGGGCATGGGCATAAAAAATGTTTTTTGATTACCAATGTGAAGAGTTTAAAACATCCAGAGCCACAAATCACAAATCAACCCACTACCATTTGTAGGTTGAGAATTCTCTGCCTTTGACATGGAAATGGTAAATCTGCAGAAAAAAACCAAGCTCACATGTATCACAATAAGTTGTATACTTCCTTACTCTGACAATTTTCTCCTGTGTAGCCAGTTGCACAATTTACACCGCTTCCGCATTTGCCATGTCCCTTGTCACACACTACATCATTCTCACAATTACATTTTAGCTTACAACCAGCACCAAAGTATCCGTCGTCGCAATCTGTAAGAGACAATCAGGCAATCCGTTTGACAAGTAAATAGAATAATTTTGGCCGACGTGGTTGTCTTTTTGCTTGCGAATGAAAACAAAGTTAGCGCTCATTGTTTTAAATCTAATTCCTAATTCCACTTGGACATGGAACCACCTTCAAGTCTACAAAAAAACAATTAAAGTAAACCACTTGACGGTATATTTATGAGGCTTTATTGTTCATGAAAAGAACAATAATACTCCAGAGAGCTTGTTCCGTGATTATTAAAAGAAAAACATTTAACTTAATATAATCATCTTGCTGTAGAAGCCTGGAACTAAATTAGTGCCACATATACAATTGGCTGTTGCCCTGGTCTTGACATTGGTGCCCCTTCAAAAGTTACCAATAATTTTTAACATTTCCTAATGGTAAGTGCTTTGGCAAGAAAATGAAAATGACCTTGCCCTCTCAAAGAGGAAATTCCGGGCCTGGCAGCCTGAATTTTTGGAAATTTTTCGGAGGGTTAGGGTTAATTGTTTGTCAAAATCGCCAGTATTTCTTAAATAAACTAGGGAATAATTTTATTTTAAGCATATTTTATGCATTTTCTCTTCACACTTTTCAATTACTGTCAAAATAAATTAAAAGCCATGTATTTCCCCCTTTTTCGCGTTTTTACTCTGTATTTGATAATATTTTTAATTGTTTACATACTCGAACACAGCATATCAAGAATTCAACTGACATTAAAAATGGTAACCTCTCCGATTTTCACATCATTAAGTTTAATTAAAACCTACCATCTTCACAATTCCTGCCTGTGAAGCTAGCTGCACATGTACATCCAAAGGGATCTGGAAGACACATCAAGAAGCCCTGGCAAGCTTTAATTGGATCCGAACTGCTACATGTCAGCTGACTGTCCTGACCAAACCAGTTTTTGCCCCGCACTGCGGACACATTTAACCATGAAAACAAATGTTAAATTAAAATGATTCCTCACAAGATAATACTCCTTAAAGTAAGAAATTTCTAAGAAATGGCAGATTTTGTTTATTTAAAGAAAGTCCAATGTTTTAATTGTGTTAGGTCGTACTATTTGGTTTTTGCTATTTCACCAATATTAAGCACTGCATGCCCAGTACTATTCTGTGTTAAAATTAAAACCCAACACAAACAGGCAAATCATTCACGTGGGTTTCAAACCAATGACCTTTGCCATGCTAGAACAGGTGTATTACCACTAGACCACCGAGCTTGCCAAGTAGGCAGATGCAGTTCGAATTCTAAATTTTAGCAGCGAGTACAGTAACAGTTTTAAAGATCTTACAGAGAGTTATTGCTTTCGATGATCCCTCCCTTCTCCAAAGTGGTACTTTTAAACATTTTGCTTTCAAAACCGATGAACATTATTTCTTTTTATTTTGAAATATAAAAATTGTAAACATTTTACTCTTCGAATGACTTTTCAAATTTTTAAACTGAATGGCGCCCTAAATATCAACATAATGAAGTAGTGGAATAAAGCGTGAAACTATTTCATCTTCTATGAGGTCAAATAATACGAACCTTTACATCAGCATTGTATTTGGGGTGTGGTGTGGCATTTTTAGCTTTTTGTTGTATTTTTTTTCCCTTCGTATTTTGCCTTGTAATCATGGATAGAATATTACAGGAATGTCTCAACTTAAATGAATGTCTCAAATTCAACAAATGTTAATTGCCAAACTAAACTGTTCTGGTGGAAAGGTTGGTGTTATTTTACTTCATAGAAGATGACGTAGTCTCACCCTTTATTCCACCATTTCATTAGTTATTATTTAAGACATGAGAGAGAACTTACCACTTTTCATGAAGTAAGACAATGCGTCTGACTTTACTTTTGTCCATGATCCAAACTACAAATTAATGGTTATCTATGGTTAATACGCAATGTGTAAATTCATAACCAAAATAAGTTGATCAACTTACATGTTTCGTCACAGTGTAAACCGCTAAATCCTGGAGCGCAGATGCAATCACCATTCTTGTCGTCACACTGACCGCCATTGTAGCAGAATGGGCAGTCATTATCGCACGATGGACCCCATTTATTGGGAGAGCACTCTGAAAAAGACATTTATCAAACCTATCTTTATTACAATAAATTCGATTCAGTTTCAATCGTACGATAAGATGACTCTTTAAATGGGTAATGAACAACATTGTCATGCCATCAACTTACAGTTGGACATTTTGATGTGAGGTGTGGCAGTGGGAGAAACTTGTCTGACAAGTACAAAAACAACACCAAAGTTTGATAAGTTTGATTATAAGACAGGTATCATTTGGATCTAAATATGGCCCTCATTACTAATAATTGAGGAAATAGATAATAGTTTGTAAAAAAAAATTCAGTGATTTGAATTGAATTGTCAAAAAAGTAGTTGTCTAGTCAATTCAATGAAACAACTGATGGACAAACAAACCTTAAAACTAATTTGGGTAGGTTGATTTATTGTCAAAGCTGTTATGGATTCATCTGTGACCATAACAGAAAAAAGAAACTCTTTTAATAGAAGAAAATAGAAAATAATAATCTGGCCACTAACGTCTTACAAGAAGTTCCATAAGTGCATGGTTCTGTAGATGATGTCTGCCTTCTATGAAGCATTCATAGATACCAGCATGATGGAGTTGGACATTAAGGATACTGATGCTTGATTGGCCATTCCATGCAGTGACGTCATCACCATTGTGTCTCCATCGAAGCTCATTGGTTGATCCGTAATGCTGTGTCATTGCCAATGTTACGTCCTCTCCAGCACTCGTAGTCAAGGTGGATGAGGCTGGAGATACATCACCTACAATCAATAATAAGCTCAGTTGATAGCCCGTTATATAACTGTGTCATTGTCAATGTTCAATATTAAATCCTCTCCAGCACTCGTAGTCAAGATGGTTGAGGCTGGAGATACATCACCTACAATCAATAATAAGCTCAGTTGATGGACCGTTATATAACTGTGTCATTGTCAATGTTACATCCTCTCCAGCACTCGAAGTCAAGGTGGATGAGGCTGGAGATACATCACCTACAATCAATAATAAGCTCAGTTGATAGACCGTTATATAACTGTGTCATTGTCAATGTTACATCCTCTCCAGCACTCGTAGTCAAGGTGGATGAGGCTGGAGATACATCACCTACAATCAATAATAAGCTCAGTTGATGGACCGTTATATAACTGTGTCATTGTCAATGTTACATCCTCTCCAGCACTCGAAGTCAAGGTGGATGAGGCTGGAGATACATCACCTACAATCAATAATAAGCTCAGTTGATAGACCGTTATATAACTGTGTCATTGTCAATGTTACATCCTCTCCAGCACTCGTAGTCAAGGTGGATGAGGCTGGAGATACATCACCTACAATCAATAATAAGCTCAGTTGATAGACCGTTATATAACTGTGTCATTGTCAATGTTACATCCTCTCCAGCACTCGTAGTCAAGGTGGATGAGGCTGGAGATACATCAATTACATCTCCATACATCATTTTCTTGAAACAATTATCAGACAAATGCTTCAACAACTATTCACTAGTATTTTATGTGACCGTATACATACATTGAAAAAAGAATGATTTTTGTTTTTTCGTTAAGGACCCTAGAAAATAGTCCATTAGGCAAGGACCAAGTTTAAACTATTATCATACAAATTAAAGAAGAAAAATAATCCAAATTAGGTCCTTGAGAAAACAACACCCTGTAAATTGTTAATGTCCAATTCTTGAATCAGTTTAACGGGCCAATTGGAATTTTCAATCTCTTGCCACTGACTACATTTTGATGATGTGAAACACAAATGTTTTCATTTTAAATTGGCATGACAACACTTACCGTTTTTCCGCAAAATAATTGTTGTTATCTTTACTGGGTCTTGTGACCTGAAGATACAGTTGTAAGCACCGAATCTATCTGCCCCAATGGAGGCAGGCATGATATAAAGTCTGGCACTGTATGAAACATGATCGCTCTCACTTCCTCCAGTTGGTAGATTACTGCCACTGCCAGTATCTAGGACACGCTCAAAGGAGACGTATGCTCCAGTGTCACTACCACTATTGTAGCCACCCAAAACATGTGAACTTCCTGCTGTTGCATAAAGTCTCGAGTTGTAGCAGGTGAAATCAGGAACTGCTCCTAGAAAGCAAAACGCAAAGAGTACAATCAATGAGAAATATCTTAAAACAGTTGAGAGCATTTGTTTAAAGGGAAGGTACACGTTTG
The DNA here is from genome assembly GCF_032118995.1 of Asterias amurensis. Taxonomy (NCBI): domain Eukaryota; kingdom Metazoa; phylum Echinodermata; class Asteroidea; order Forcipulatida; family Asteriidae; genus Asterias; species Asterias amurensis. The sequence continues at coordinate 2,190,122 of NC_092660.1, forward strand.
GGAATGGTCACAGACCAGTTTTGTCACTTTGTGTATCCCATCAAGCGCATAAAATAACGAGCCTGAGAAAAAAGTTGTGAGAAAAATGATGAAAGAAACAACACCCTTTTTGGATGAATTTGTGTGCTTTCAGATAGGAATAAAAGACTTCTAGCTAGAAGTCTTTTATTATTTTAGTGAGAAAGTACCTCTTTCTCAAAAACTACATTACTTCAGAGGGAGTCGTTTCCCACAATGTTTTATACTACCAACAGCTCTCCAATGCTCGTCACCAAGTCTTTTTTAAGTTAACATTTGTTTTGAGTTATTACCAAACGTGTACCTTCCCTTTAAATACAAAATATTATTTGTTGATTATTTAGACATTGTAATACCTCGTGGATGCATTGCATTATTAAGCAGCAAGATGATAACACAAAAACAAACAATAACTGGAAAAAAAACTATTATGTTTGTATATCATTTATTTTTGTGCACCAGTTGATATGCCTCAATTAAAGGTACTGAACACCTTTGGTAATTGTCAAAGACCAGAACTCCTACTTGGTGTATTGTAATAGTTTCCTCAAAAAATAAACTAGTACAAACGGTGGCTTCAAACATCGAGCCGGTACAGCACAAAAATATGCCCATCACTGGCTGTCACGCGATCCAAACTATCAATGAAGAAAAACCAACAAACGAACAAACACCCCTACAAAAACACAAAGAAACAAACAAGAAAAAACAAGCAACTACACAACAACGGGAGGATTTGGAAAACTCCATTATCATAAAATCGTCTTACCTTGTGAATGATGTGGTAGAACTAGAAGGACCAGCAGAAGGCAAAGTAAAGTACATCCAGACACAGCAGGACAGTCTTTCATCCCGCGTCCATTCATCGTAGTTTGTAGTCAAACCAATAATTAATTTGGAGCTAATTGCCTTTATTGTTTAGTGGCAGACTGCAATCTCTTTTGTCAGCGAAATAAATTCAGACATCAAAAAGTAGATTTTTCTTAACTGTAGATGAATAGTCAGATATATCAAGCATTGCAGAGGGTCCAAAGCAACACTTCATCATAATATAATATTGCCTTTATTGTTAAGTGGCAGACTGCAATCTCTTGTCAGCGAAATAAATTCAGACATCAAAAAGTAGATTTTTCTTAACTGTAGATGAATAGTCAGATATATCAAGCATTGCGTTACCCATACACCGATGTGTGTTTGCACTGTATCTCAGTACTTTCCCATAAGCTTGGTGAATAAAATTCAGAGGCATATTACTCGGATAGGATTCGAACCCACGACCCTAGCAACTCTAGAGTAGTACTTCACTTTAACTATCCCAAGTGTAGATCATAAAAAGGCAAAACCAATAAGCAACATGTGGTCGACTTAATTTGTATTTCCTCAGCCGTGCTATGGAGTTCGGCTTCTTTTGTTTCACACGTGGAAAACTTCCTTGTTTGTAAGAATATGTTGAATGAACCGTGGACAAAACTTGTAGAGGTAAGCCCATCTATACTGAACCTGAATAAAAGTCATGCTCGTGAAAATGAAGTTAGCAATATTGAGTGAAATCTATTCACGGCCATGTCCAATTAATAACTTTGAAAAAGGAAAATCACGTCTTTAAGATGAATTTGACTAACCTGCACCGCAAACGCCTCCGCCATCATCAGAGTATAACGCAAACGAATAATGAGTTTGAACACACATAAACTTATGTTGAATTCAGTTCTATACGCTTACTTCCTTGTTAGATAACGCCGGATTGCTTTATGATCACGTGAAACACATGAAAACACCACAAAATGAATAATGTCTGACAGTTCACCCAAGGTGCTTGCGGAGTTTCTTTTGTATGAAAGGTTAATTTAGGTTACAAAGTCCATTTAACACTCGACTGTACCAAACTCGATGATACTATTAGGCTTGCCCGGCCAATTTCAGCAAAATATCATTGATTTTTTTTAAACATGAATTCACGCATTTTCCCTAATCCTCTCAAACTAGGGTTTCTTAATAATAATTAGCTCTTGATGCATTCAATTTAGTTTTTGTGCACACATGATTTCAGATTCGCTTGTCGTTGTATTTTGTTTGAAGGCTTTAAAAACTACACTTTGGCCATTCTTAAAGACATTGGACACTATGGTAATTGTCAACGACCAGTCTTCTCACTTAAAAATTGAGCTCAATTGATCGTCTAAGTTGCGAGATTTTAAAGAAAAAACACCCCTGTCACACGAAGTTGTGTGCTTTCAGATGCTTGACCTCAAAATCTAATTCTGAGGTCTCGAAATCAAATTCGTGGAAAATAACTTCCTTCTCGAAAACTACGTCACTTCAGAGGGAGCCGTTTCTCACAATGTGTTTTACTATTAATCTCTCACCATTACTCGTTACCAAGTAAGGTTTTATGCTAATCACTACTTTGAGTATTACCAATAGTGTCCACTGCCTTCAAGTTGAATACCTACTACATGTACCTATTTACATCAGCGATAACCCAATCATAATATCTTGCGGTACCCGCTGCCAAAACACAGGATTCGAACTGCCTCTAGCTACCAGGCAACCTCGGTAGTCTAGTTAGTAAGACACTGCTCTAGAATTGCAAGGGTCGTGGGTTCGAATCCCACCCGAGTAACATGCCTGTGATATTTTTTCACAGGACTCGGGATGAGTACTGAGTATACAGTGCTAACACACATCGGTGTATGGGTAAAAACCAAAATTAATATTCTTTATCCCCGATGCAAATTTAACATCTATTACATAATATCTTTCCTTCCGCTGTATTGATTTTAATGAAAGAATCAACCCCCTGCTTGCTCGCGTCGAACTGATGGGTTTCTTTAACCTTATGAAGACGATTAGTAAATACACCTTGTTGTATCAGTTTTAAAAAAACAAATTTAAACCGGTGAGTAGTGGCATACATCGTATGACTTCGATCTGTTATTGCAATATATGTAAACAAGACAAAAAAAATTAATCTGATAGCCTGGCTGAGGCCTTTAGATCACAAAGATGAACAGAAGAGATAAAGCCTACTTCAAAGCCTACTTCAAGAGACGATACATTCGAAAGCTAAACTGAAAGTGCCCTCTTTAGCTCGATGGTTACATTGTTTCAAACGACAAAGGTTTCTATTTTATGAAAGCTAGGATAAGAACTTATTTGTATTCAGTCACTGATGACGTTATAACGGGTACTTTGGTCAGTCGCTCGGGTTTCAATATGATACGTCATGGTTTCAGTGTATGTATCATGAATAAACACAAGAAGTTGACTATAGACCTGAATCATTTGTCAGAATCAAGTATAACCTTTGGTTTAGCCTTGCTCAAGGCAGTCGCAGTATTCGCTCCGAAAAGACGCAGCTGTAAACCCACCCGCCGTATACCCTGTGCATGGTGTGTGCGATCACACCGAATGACCCACCCGTATACACACTGTCACATCGCACGAATACTGTTCACACAAGTCATCGCACTCGTACACCACTAACCGCATGCGGATAGTGTACGGGGGCATCGTGTCGTGCGATGTTACGCACAGTGAATACGGGTGGGTTTTACGCACAGTGAATACGGGTGGGTTTTTATACAGCGGCGGTCTTTTTTCGGAGTGAATAATTCGACTGCCTTGAGCAAGGCTACCTTTGGTTCACAAAGCTGCAGAAAGATTTAAACAAAATTCACTGTTCGAGCCCAGTAAGGTGTTTAGACAACTCGTCTATCGGACAACTCGACCGTTCGGACAACTCGACATACCACATGCCTACATCTATGGTGTTGAGCATGGGGTGGCTGTGCGAGAGAAGTGCGGTGAATTACAGTAGACTGTGAATCAGAGTTTATCAGTGGTTCCAGTTGAATGAGCTAAACAAAAATGAAGCCTTAAATGGTCTTATGTCCTTATTGCAATGATACACTGACTTGAAACTTGAATCAAATATTGATTCTTACATGTACATGTAGATTCATATGAAAAGATAAAACTCCGTATTGCAATTAGTCATTGGTCTATCTGGCGATATGCAGCCATAGCAGCTGTCGCTGTTCTAGTTTTCCACATTGTTGAAGATATTACGTCATTGATGACCGAACAAATATTTGTTTCTCTTGTTCTAGGTTAAAGGAGCATTACAGAATTGGTTTTTGCTGACAAAACAGTTGCTAGCAGTGTAAGCACTTTATATAATCCACCATATACATAAACTGACAAACCTGTAGAAGTTTGAGATCGATCGGCCATCTGGGTCACGAGAGAACAACCGATTAAACATTTTGCATTGCATCGATGCCAAAATAAAAATGAATGAAACGCTCACTGAGCGATAAACTCCAAACGCAATGTTAGATCATTTATTTATCATCAAATAAGGGAAGTTTTCAACTATCATCATAATTAGACCGTGTAAGTTGTATGTAAATCTGTGATCTTAACAATTGTTGTTTCTTACCAATTCTGTAACGTTCGTCTAAACAAAACATTTTTTTAAGGATCGAAATATCCTTTCGAAGAAAGGGTTATTTTAGGGAACGAAACTGATTTTGAAGGATTCAAATGTTATTTTTCAAAGAATGAAATAATTGTAATATTTTTTGTTTACCTTTCAATTTTGTTTGATTCGTCCCTTCAGTGGCTCCGAAGACAACAACCTGCTGCTTACTACCGGGTGTGGACCAAGACGAGGGAACCAACGACTTGTGAGGCATTGAGAGTGGCGGTACCAGCTGGTGAACAGCTCCCGCATTCAGCAGAAGGAGGGATGCAGTTGTCTATGGATTGTGTGGTTGTCTGTGGATCTAGTAGTAGCAAGAGGACACCAATGGACCAAGGTAGGGGCAAATTGCTGTATCCGACCGATCAGTTTGAAATTGAAACTCTTAAAACCATGCAGTTTGACTAGTGTGTGGCTCAATTCTTCCAAAATCCTCATCTCCTGTATGGACTGTAAAAGGGGTAACCCTGTTTCAGCCCTAGGAGTAGGTGGCAACGGCCCCTGAAAAAAAATATTTTTTTTTAGCCCACACCCTGAAGTGGCCTTCATCGTAGCCCACACCTTGAAGTGGCCTTCAGGCCTTGTCTGTCTGGCGACATGTATGAACAGAAAAAAAGAAAAGAAAAAACTTCACCAACGCCAAAAACCGGGTACATTTTTGGGGCACAACGAAAGCGATTGTTTGTTATAAAAAGCAACATTTTACTGTTTTGTTTTTTTTTCAATCTGAAAAACTCAAGATTAAAAATGGGAGTGGGACACAAGCCCTTTAGTATGTTGAAAGAAAAACAAAGGAGGTCGGATACCCCAAGTTTGTCTAAATGGAGACAAGACACAGAGAAGAGTAAGAAGACGGCGAAAGGTAGAGGAAGATATAACCCGTTCTCTTGCAGAGTCCCTCCCTTTCGTAACCCCCCCCCCCCACACACTACAAGATGCTCTACAAACTTGTTGATGTTGTCCCTGACATGGTAGAGCTTTTCAAGGTGATGTCACACTGTCTTGGGATGTTTCCTGTGTGCATATTGGTCGAAGCCAATGATGCTTTTTAATTAGAAGACTAGTCCATCAGGAAATTTCCGTCGGGTTGATACTTCAAGTCACCAGTTGTCATGTTCGGATCCTAATTGTCATGATTTTGTTAATCTAGCGTCATATTATTTATAAAGTTAAAGTTCCACACACCACTTCAACTTAAAATAAATTGTTGTAATTCCTCCGATTATTTTAGTTTTTTTGGGGTAGATAAAAAGAATGACATACGGTTGGATTCCTCAATTTTCCCTTAAAACAACATTTCTGCCGAGTGTACTTTTGCACTTTAGGCAAAAAAAAAACACCTAATCTCACACACAATTCATTCCAAATGCTCCTGTTCAGTATACACCAAGCCACTAATCGTCATTCATTTGATGATCAATGGTTGATTGAGGAGTATTAAATGAAGAATTTAGACAGACTAAATTATTATTATTTTAATCCCGATGTCAACATTACACAAAATTCTTAATGTAGTAACTTTAACTTAGCATCAAAATGACACTAAGTCCCTTACATTTTAAGTTAGAATAAGACAGAAAAAATTAAAATGCATGACCCGAGGTCGTTAGAGGTCGCTAGCGCCAACAGGTTAAAGTATCAAGATACATATAAAAGATTAACAACCGTTTTACTCCACAGCTTCTAACAACTTTTCCCTCAACCTGCAGCTTTAACATTTTATTCGACTGGCTTTAACTTTGTTTTTATTTTTCTTACAGAATGTATTGTGGTAGGCACTGGCAATAATTATGCCTTAATCTACAGGGTAGCGTCTCCTCTACTCGCTAAAATTAATAATGATATTATGGGCTGAGGGAAGTTGGTTCAAAAGAGGGCGCTATAACCGGATGGAGTTCTGTGGCGGACAGAATCTCCTGTCATACCCCCTGTTTATGGCCAAGGTTGTGTAGGATTAGAGGTGGTGCCTAATTAGGAGGTAAGAGAGAATGGCGAAGGTTATCACTCCCTTTTTTAACACTTTTTTTTTCTTTTTTCTATTGCTGATTGTTCTTTAAAAAATCAGTAATTTCGCTTGTTTATATTATCATTAGCCTAATGAAAATAAAAATGTAATATTGTTTTTCGTCACAATAGCCAGGCCTTTGATAAAACTACTACTGGCTCTCCCACCTGTATAAATATACCATAGAGCAAGTTCCTTGCTTTATGATTGTACCAATGGCATGCTGAAACATCATGTCCCTGTACAATTAAATCTCCAATTAGAGTAAATGGGGTTGGGGGTTGGGGTTGGAGATATACATAGTTTAAAAACTGGTGATTATATTTGTTATCCCTTTTGAGGCCAAGGTTGTTTTTAGACGTCCACGGATGCTGTTTCTTAATCAAAACGTTAAAGAGGTATCGTTGTGGCAATTAAAACCCACGGGATTATTTAATTAAACTGAGTTTAAGACAAAATCAATAATACATGTAGAAATCACGAGCGTCAACCGTTGCCTTGACGATAAACTATTGCGTCATCAGAACACTCGGCTCACAGCAAGAGGATTAACAACACTGACATTTAAACGCAAATAGTGATCTCAATGCCTCCCCCCACCCCTGAAAAATAACAACAACAACAACAACTGCAAATACAACAGCAAAACATGTTTTATTTTAAATTTAAATCGACTTGTAATAAAACTTGCGATAAACTAATCTAAACGGCCCTGCCACGTGTTTTGGGACTATCATCCAATGTTTGTTTATTTCTGGCTGTGCCGCCGATAGTCACGAGCTCATCAGGGCCCAATTGCCCTTTGTGAAATGCCTGGTTCTGTTTACCGTAAGCAAAGAATTTCCGCGCTTACGTCAAGTGTATTTCACGTGTTAGAGAATGTTTGCGTGTAACACAGTATAGCGCAGAATTTGGCGCTCGCACAGTAAGCAGAGATTTGTGATCATAAGCGCAGAATTTGGTGGTATATTAAAAGCAGAGCCCTGAAATTGGGCCCAGTCCTTTTCGAACTAAGTTTGCAGCAGGGAAACAAGACGAGATCGTGGCATTTGTTTTTCTATTTTTAATTGTTCGTTCTTTTAGGATGCTCCATCGGCTTCTTGATAAACATATTTTATTCTATAGAGTGCCTTGAGCGTCTTTTTAGGTGGATAACGTCCACATCACTTCTTCGATTTTTCATTGAGTGTGGCGTCCCGCCATTGGCTGCGTTATTTCATGGTTCCCTGCGAAGGCCAACATAAATACAACTCAACGATTACCAGCTAATCGCATGGGGCACTGTCACACAGACTTGTAAGTAACAAATCCGTCATAATATTACGTCACAATTACTTTTTTTTTTTTTTTTTTTTGATTTACAAAAGCCAGCTTTACCTGAACCATGGTTTCTTATTTCATGAACATTTTGTGCTCACACAAAAAGCCACCTCCCAGGTAGCCCCCACCCATTTTGAAATCTAGACTTTTGAGATGAATGTTTTCCAGTGTACAAATTATTAAACATTAGTAAGATTTAATAAACAATATTGCATTCAAACCGAACCCACAATACTATAAAACTTGAAAGTTAAGGTACGTTTGGTAATCACTGTAAAAATTAATGCCATAAAAACTTACTTGCATGGTTTTAAGTACAGCAGCTTTCGATAGTATAAAATAAGCTTTTTTAGAATTAATTCACTTCGAGGTAATGGGGTTATGGACAAATATGCAAGCTTTTCTCACAATGTTGTATACTATCAACAGCTCTCCATTGATCGTTTAATAATCAAGTTTTTATGCTAACTTTTATTTTGAATAATTACCAATAGTGTACAGTGCCTTTAAAGGCAGTGGACACTATTGGTAATTACTCAAAGTAATTATTATCATAAAACCTTACTTGATTACGAGTAATGGGGAGAGGTTGATAGTATGAAACATTGTGAGAAACGGCTCCCTCTGAAGTAATGTAGTTTTCGCGAAAGAAGTAATTTTCCACGAATTTGATTTCGAGACATCAAGTTAGTTTAGAATTTGAGGTCTCGAAATCAAGCATCTGTGAAAGCACACAGCTTCGTGTGACAATTGTGTTTTTTTCTTTCATTATTATCTCGCAACTTCGACGACCGATTGCGCTCAAATTTTCACAGGTTTGTTATTTTATGCATATGTTGAGATACACCAACTTTGAAGACTATAAGCATTGACAGTTACCAATAGTGTCCACTGTCTTTAAAGAAGTCCAGAGCAAACGCAACATTATGTTCTCTCTGTGATGAAATAATTTAATGTTGCTAATTAGCACGCCAAATAGCTTTGATTAATGAAACTAAGGTGCATTTTTAAGCAACTGTTACTGGCAAGCAAGATTCTGAAAACATAGAAACTCCAAATTCTGCCAATCGTTCCTCGCATTTTTTTAAATCCATCCTGTTTTGACAAACCACGCGCGGTAAAAAGTATATCTTTATGATGATCAAAAGCGACACCAACCACCGGTTATTTGCTACATCATTTATCATATTTACACTACACGGCGAATTTTCATGTTACATTTTTTCAATGTGTCGTAACTGGTCTTCCATGTATACAATACTATTCCATCTGTAGCTTCCCTTGACTCTTTATAATAAACACCGTTTAAGTTTGCATTATAGCACGAACCATGCCACCAACCTCCTTTGCATTGCTGTGCGCAGTTTGCCCCGGCTTTGATGTCATTGTCCCTGTCCTTTGTGCTGAACGACAAATCGTTATAATTACCAAAAATACGTAGTTCGTTGGTGTAATCTGACCTACTATCGGTTTGTACATCGCGAAACACCTTAAAGTTCTCTCCGTGGACTCGAAAAACACCATACTCTGACCAAACTTTTTCGCCATTCCAATCTTCTGCTTCAGCTCGAAACTGCCATGTCCCTTCCGACTCTGTCAAGGCGCGTAGGTTATCGTTTCCAAGCCAAAACTCACCCGTCAAGTTGCCAAAACCTGCCCGGTAGTCCGCCCAGTCCCGGTAGAAGTCAACGCTCCCATCAAGGCGCCTTTGAATGACGATCCATCCTCCTCCAGTGGTTGTCATGTCACAGTAGACCCTGAGACCCTCCGGGAACCCACTGGGAAAGATAGTGTAGATACCGCTCTCAAAACCTGCCTCAAGGAGCTCGTTACAAGTACTTCCTACGAACAGGGAGGAGTGAGGGGTGTTCACATCATCGTCATAGTATACCTTGCCATACTTGACGACAAAGTTATCAGGATACTGGTCTTTGGTGGCATTATTCAGCTCACATCGTCGATCTTTCAGACGGTAGTTTACTGATTTACAATCATGTTCAGAGTGACAGTAACTCACACAGAGTACAGCTGAGCTGAACTTCTTCACCAAGAAATCGACAGTCTCGAGAGACCGATGGTTAGCTGCGAAAAATGTACGGTCGAGATGGGCTTGGGAGCCGTTCAGTGAAACCAGACCAAGAAGTAAAGTAAGACAGATTCTAAATTTCAATCGTTCAATGTGGGTGAGAACGTTTGTTATTTTTTCCATGGTTGTGAGATGAGGAATCTAGTGTGTGTTGTTCTCGAGGCGCTCTTCATAAACCAGTGTGGGAAGTATCTGTTGTCGCTGCAAGATGAGTGCCACCGCTGGGCGCCTTAACAGAAATCGACTCGCGTGTGTACAGAGACCTTCAACACGTTTTGACCAATCACAGACGGAGCTCTGATCTACGTCATACATTTGCTACAGTGCACAGCATGTATTTTTGTAACGTTGCTTATTGTGGGTGATGTTTGAAATAAGAAATACTTAATATTAGTCATTCAGACAAACAACTTAACAGAAAATACTTGATGAATAAACTGGACGATTGGCTTTTGCTGAAGTTTATCCAACAATTTAATTGAAAATACGCTATTTGTTCAGAATCGAAAATCAATTCACTTGCTCTATTGTCTTAACACATAGAGGCGTTCTTATTTCAGAGTAAGGCCGCAAAACCAAGATTAACGGTTTTCAATTTGAAACGTAACCCAACCAACCAACCAACATGTGAAATGTGCACACTATTAGCTGTTTTTTATTCAAACACCGAAAGTTGTCATCTTGATTTTCTCCTATTCAAATGAAAGGAATCAAACCGAGGCTGGAAGGAAAAATAGTCTGGTACCTCTTTTTCCAATGAGTGAAATTAGCTGGCGTTACTGTTATCTGGATACTGGGATGATGACCAAGATGCATGGTGACGGCATAAAGGTCTCCCCTTATTAAAACCTGTGACACAATAGGACGTATTACTGTAATCAAGCTTTTCTTCCCGTATAGATTAAACTAATCGCATAGTGAAAATGGCACGGGAAAGCAGAAATGTCATTACAAAACTGATGCTTACGTTCTCTTTTTATTAAGTCAAGGTTATTCAGAAGACCACATTATATTGGTCGTTAAGTTAACAAACAGGTATCGTTCTGGTAATTAAAACCCACGCGATTAACTACTTCTATCAAGATGAATTAAATAGAAACACGAACGTCAGCCGTTGCCTTAGACTTGTTTCCAAGTCTGTAATCGTGGCTTTAGTCTCCGCCATTGGAGATTGCGAGTCGAGCTAGGGTCGTAGTAGCTAATCTGTGGGTGACTTTTTTCTTGGCTGACGCAGAGGAATAACCGCGATTTCAGACTTCAAGTCTTGCCGTTGCGTTAACGACAAACTAATGTATGGCTTGATATGGCCGCTGGTGGTAGCTGCTCACTAGGCTACTTGCCAATTTAACACTCGTTATTTTAAGTGCCGGTGGGATGGGCCATGTTTTTACTCGTGAGTCGTGTCTTGATGATTTTGTTATCTTAGTATTCTCACTTGCCGTTTTGAAGGCACTGCTTATAATCTGGGAGTCAGATGGAGGCACATGGGGTCACTCACAAATTGTAGTGGACAGCACCCCCCCCCCCCCCCCCCGGCTACACTGCTGAACCAAGTACAACTCCCACGAGTAAATTACGTATACATAATAATGGCAGAATAATGGTCTAATGAATATCCACATGTTAGACGCACTCTTTACGTCACTAGTCTAAGGATTAAAAGGTGTTTTGTTTTCTCCCTTTTTGTTGTAGGTAACACATATTTCAGTGACGTAAATGGAGTCGATGAATAAGGGGATACACCATCCACAAAGTTAAAATTTGGGTTGGGTGGGGGGGGGGGGGTAGAGTTGGTTCGTGGGTTTGTCAGTTGGGGGGGGGGGGGTCATGCTTTTAATTTGAATCGGTACGCTGCAGGGGACCTCTATTGGAATTAATTGTTTATCCAGAACAGAACCAATTAAGAGCGCACGCGGCTCGCATACATTATCGTCAAGGTTGTCATGGGAACTGAGTATATTACAATTCTTACTTTCGTTTGTTTTATAGTCTCCTATTGCAGACAGTTGTAATGGGAGACTTTGGAACGCTAGATGGCAGTAGACTTACCAGCTAAATGTCCATTGTCTGAGCATGCGTACATTACCGAGAACAATGAATTTTACCTGGTAAGTCTGCTGCCACCAAGCGTCCCAAAAGTCTCCCATTGTCAATAAAAATTTCATTTTCTTACTACTGTCAAGGAACACGGTCATGGTCAAATCACAGGGCACGGTGTTTGATGAAGTATACTGCATACGAGCAGCAATTTGAACAGTTTAATAAATAGCGAGCAGCCCCTCAGTTACTGTCCAAGTTTATTACTAGCCCGGAACTCGCACTTTAATTTTCTCCCTTGATAGGGGGGGGGGGGAGGCACTTGTTATTGCTTATTACTTTGTCTTTTGCCCAGGCCTACAGTGTTAATCATTGTCGATATTGTTGCCAATAACCTCAACTTATTGTAGTAATAGTGTCTTGAAAAGTGCCATCAATAAGTATTGGGGGAGGGGGCACTTTTTATTGCTTATTACTTTGTCTTTTGCCCAGGCCTATAGTGTTAATCATTGTCGTCGATATTGTGTCAATAACCTCTACTTATTTATTGCTTATTACTTTGTCTTTTGCCCAGGCCTATAGTGTTAATCATTGTCGTCGATATTGTGTCAATAACCTCTACTTATTTATTGCTTATTACTTTGTCTTTTGCCCAGGCCTACAGTGTTAATCATTGTCGATATTGTTGCCAATAACCTCAACTTATTGTAGTAACAGTGTCTTGAAAAGTGCCATCAATAAGTATTGGGGGAGGGGGCACTTTTTATTGCTTATTACTTTGTATTTTGCCCAGGCCTATAGTGTTAATCATTGTCGTCGATATTGTGTCAATAACCTCTACTTATTGCAGTAATAGTGTCTTGAAAAGTGCCAGCAATATTGGCGTCATTATTCACGACTTGGTGCACAAGTGGTTACCTTTATGAGCCACGAATATTGGTCTCAGAATGATGTAATCAGATGTTTTTGCTGTTGACAAATTGTTCACTGGAAGGGTGTGGAACACAATAACAACTAAAGGTACTGGACACCTTTGGAAATTGTCAAAGACCAGTCTTCTCACTTGGTGTATCTCTCTCAACATATGCATAAAATACCAAACCTGTGAAATTTGAACTCAATTAGTCGTTGAAGTTGCGAGAGAAAAAAATCAAAGAAAAAACCCCACCCTTTTATACAAGTTGTGTGCTTTCAGAACTTGAATACGAGACCTCAGCTGATCATGTCTCGAATTCAATTCAAATATTTATTTGAGAAATTACTTCTTTCTCAAAAACTACGTTACTTCAAAGAGAGCCGTTTATCACAATGTTTTATACTATCAACAGCTCTCCAATGCTTGTTACCAAGTAAGTTTTGATGCTGACCATTATTTTGAGTAATTACCAATAGTGTCCAGAACCTTCAACACCATTTTAATTTGAGGTGAGAGACTTGTAATTTTTCCCACTCACGTGCGGATTCAATCTACTGGGAAAATGAGTACATCACAAAACTGCATTTGACATTTTCCTTGCTGTTTTATTATATTGGTATTAAACAATGTTGAACATAAATATCACAATTTACACATATTATTATTTACATGGTGTAAAGATTGTTATAGTAACAAAAGTCCCTTAAAATATGTTCGGCAGAAACGTTGCAGGTTTTGATAAATGATTACCAACTTATTTTGATCCCTCGACTCCGAAATCCTATCCCCTTACTTTGACATGATTGCGTAGTTCCAATCGATATGCTGATGCAATAACTTCTGGTGTAAAACATATGGGATTTGTTTGCTAACTAAACGACATCAATTAGAACGACTATTTGAAATATGGCCGAAAAACTGAAACAGTCTCTTATCTTGCAACGATATTTTACGGAGAAAAACAGCTGGGTTTCAACGTTTTGAAAATAACTAATATTTACACACCCCCCCCCCCAAAAAAAAGGGGGGAGACAAAAACAAGCAAGTGAGAATAAAAAGTTCTAATTAAAGAAAAAGAAAAAATCTGATTTAAAACAGTGATGTTTTTTTTTCATTCCGTATGACTCAGTGACTCAGATGGGAGGTTTAGCTTGTGACTCTTTCATGTGTGCTACCTAATATTTTGCGGTCACACAAAGTGCGAAACCTGTAAAAACTTTACCTCAAAAGTTGGTGGCGTTTTTGAGATAGGACCTACTGCCGACAATCCGGAGCGAATACTTTGGTTTAATAATATAGTTGAGAGCCTAAACCTTAACCGTCAATTCAGACCCGGTCTTTCCCAAAAGTTCAATCCGCACAGACTTGCACTCAGTCAATCAGAGATCGGGTCCTACTTACCGCAAAATTCTGCGCTTGGGCGGTAAAATTAAAAGCACACAATTCTGTATGGGCCGTGAGCGCACAATTCCGCGGTAAGCAGAACCATGACATTGGACCCAGATTAATTTCAAAATGACGGTGCTTTAAAAACACAACTTACTTTAACAATGATGTACAGAGCGTGTTGTACAAGATGCATTAAAGTTACCCTTAGCAGTGGGTCAATAAACATGTATAGTTGGTGTTGTGTAACGTATTGCACTAAAGGCCACACCCACTAAACACAAACTGGCTCTAAGAAGCGCATAGGAATTGCATCGACTCAAGATTAATAAAGTGTAAAATATAAGTGGCTATTAAATTAGCGGGTAAATACTATAGCTTCAATTACCAGTTACAAGTAGCTTCTTTATGATGGTCAGAAGCGACAAGTCAACCAATAAAACCTACATTGACTTTATGGTGTAACCTCGGTTGTTTGCAATAAAGTATTTATCACTTTTTTTATACTACACGGCGAATTTTCGTGCTACATGTTTCAATGCGTAGCGACCATTCTTCCACAACCACAGAATTATTCCACCGAGAGCATCCCAGCCTTCCCTTGGTCCGTCATAATACACACCGTTAAAATGTGCATATTAGCAGTTTCTATACCACCAGCCTCCTTTGTGATATTGTGCACAGTGTGTATTGTCTGAGATGTCATTGTCCCTGTCCCTTGCGCTGAATGGCACATTTATTTTTACGGGGAAAATAAGAAGAGATTCGTTTGTGTACACTGACCTACCGGTTTGTTCATCGCTATAGAGCGTAAAGTTCTCTCCGTGGACTCGAAAAACACCGTATTCTGAAGAAAATTTTTCTCCGACCCAGTCTTCTAAATGTGTGTGTGTGTTATTATTGTCACTTTTATAGCTGCACATGTAACTCAATTATTGTTGATTTTCAGTGGGTGGGGCGGGCGACGTTTTTGCATGGTGCGGTCGTGTCGTAATGGTTATCCTATAATGGATTTCCTTTCCCTTTTGTTAGGGCAGTAAAAAGGTATCTTATTTTTGTCCCTTTTTTAGTGGGTGGGGCGGGCGACGTTTTTGCATGGTGCGGTCGTGTCGTAATGGTTATCCTATAATGGATTTCCTTTCTCTTTTTTTAGGGCAGTAAAAAGGTATCTTATTTTTGTCCCTTTTTTCCCGCTAAAACATGGTAGGGGCATAGGGTTTCGAGTGGTCAGAGGAGAATATTGTTACCAATATTATTCGCAACTTGTTGTAGTAATTATGTGTCTTGAACATGTCCAAGAAGCAAAGTAAGGGTACATAACAGTTGATGCTTATTTGATAACACAAAATTGTGTTAAGGTGGTCATAGGAACTTAATACAGTTTTCTTATTTATGATTTTTTTTTTTTTTTTCATTTGTTTGTATACAGTTGTAGGCAGGCCTGATACTTCACATAAGCAACGAAGGCGATTGCCTCCATGCCCCATGGTCATTGCCTTGGTGCCATTGAAAAGCACCAGCAGAAATTTGTAATTTTCTTAGATCCCTTACCCTTTCAAAAACGAAGCATACAGGCCTGTATAGGTATCCATAATACATCCTTTATATCTTACTGTCAAGGAACACGGTCACGGTCAAATCACAGGGCACGGTGTTTGATTACGTGTGCGCACATATTCGCGATTTGTTTCACGACATTGCATATTATGTGTGCGCACATATTCGCGAATTGTTTCACGACATTGCATACGTGTGCGCACATATTCGCGAATTGTTTCACGACATTGCATACGTGTGCGCACATATATGCGAATTGTTTCACGACATTGCATACGTGTGCGCACACGTTTGCGATATGCGATGTCCCTTCAGGGCCACCATACCTCGGTGATGTCAAAACCATGAATATGCCCTCAGCTTCGCTTCGGGCATAGTCATGGTTTTGACATCACCTTGGGCCTATAATTTTAACTATCCCCCTCATCATAGCAGTCAATAAAAATTATTTCCATACTAACTTTGGTATTTACACCGATGTGCGTATAGCACCAATACAAACATTATTTACCAACTATACGGCGAAAGTTTATGCTACATTTAAAAGTGTGTAGGCGAACCTCGGTTATTTGCAAGAAAATTATTATAAATTTCTGTTACACTACGAGGCGAATTTTCATGTCACACTTTTTCGCTGTGTTAAAATCCATCTTCCACAAGTACAGTACTATTCCACGTCTACCTTTCCAGCCTTCACTTGGTCCGTCAAAATACAAACCGTTTAAATTAGCAACAAAGCAGCTGGTATACCACCAACCTCCATGGTAACTTTGGGCACAGTGTGTACCAACTGAACCGTCGTTGTCTCGGTCCCTGGTGCTGAATGACATACCAGTAGACCATTTATTACAAATTTTGACCGTTTTGTTGGAATACACTGATTGTATACCCGATTGATTTTTGCACCAGAGAGTAAAGTTCTCCCCTTGAACGCGAAAATCACCAACCTCTGACCAAACTTTCTCGCCAGTCCAGTATTCGGCGTCAACTCGGAGCTCCCATGTCCCTTCCGACTCGGTCAAGGCGCGTAGGTTATCGTTTCCAAGCCAAAACTCGCCCGTCAAGTTGCCAAAACCTGCCCGGTAGTCCGCCCAGTCCCGGTAGAAGTCAACGCTCCCATCTAGGCGCCTTTGGATGACGATCCATCCTCCTCCAGTGGTTGTCATGTCACAGTAGACCCTGAGACCCTCCGGGAACCCACTGGGAAAGATAGTGTAGATACCGCTCTCAAAACCTGCCTCAAGGAGCTCGTTACAAGTACTTCCTACGAACAGGGAGGAGTGAGGGGTGTTCACATCATCGTCATAGTATACCTTGCCATACTCGTCGGCAAAGTTATCAGGATACTGGTCTTTGGTGGCATTATTTAGCTCACATCGTTGATCTTTCAGACGGTAGTTTACTGATTTGCAATCATGTTCAGAGTGACAGTAACTCACACAGAGTACAGCTGAGCTGAAATTCTTTACTGAGAAATCGACATTCTCGAGGGACCGATGGTTAGCTGCGAAAAATGTACGGTCGAGATGGGCTTGGGAGCCGTTCAGTGAAACCAGTCCAAGAAGTAAAGTAAGACAGATTTTAAATTTCAATCTTTCAAGATGAATGAGAACGTTTGTTATTTTCTCCATGCTTGGGAGATGATGAATCTAGTATGTGTTATTCTCGAGGCGCTCATCAAAACCAGTGTCGAAATAGTTCGTTGGCGCCGCAAGATGAGTGCCGCCGTCGGGCGACTATTAGCAATTGACTCACGTGTGTAAACACCTTCAACACGTTTTGACCAATCGCAGACGGAGCTTTGATCTACGTCGTATTAACTCTGCATTAACTACGCTGCAGTTAAAACAGAGCAAGTTCGGGCTCGAACGGTGGGTGGTGTTAACTAGCTAGTCCAACTGGATCGATCTAGCCAATAACCAACTCGCTTGGTCACACAAGGTAGGGCCTAAAACATCTTCATTATAGTCTTGCGTTGTGTAGACTTGGGTCTGGATACGTGCAAGCCTGCAGGGTCGTCGTAAGAGGCGTCTGTGTCTAATTTAGCAGGCATATGAACGCGCAGTGGGTTTATTTATGTGTTGTGACAACCAACGAAGGTTAGTGTACAAAAGAAAGAAGATTGCTTTTTGGTCGACAGAATACTAATTTAAAATGCACACCGATGAGCTGGTTAAAGTTTAAACACCAAAAGTAAATGGTTAATGCTTGGGTTTTCGTGCACGTTCAAAAAATTATACTTTGTTTCGGTCTGCCTTGGTGATGTTTGTACGCTTGTTATTTTCTTCACTTTGACAATTAATGAAACTCACTAAAGTAAAATGTTGATTTTTAGTGGGTGGGGGCGTGGCGACGTTTTTTAGTGGTAAGTTCGTGTCGTGATGATTATCTAATATCTTTCCTTTCCCGTTTGTTACGGCACTTCAAAAGTATCTTGATTTTTTTCGGTATTGGTGGGCGCATGGGGTCATGAAAAAAAAGTGTTGCGGCATAGTCTCCCCCATACCCCACCGGCTTCACCGCTGAACCCAGTAGTACCCATTGAGAGCAAAGTACCAACCTCAAGACCGGTGGGGCCGCTAGTCAATAGTATTTGTCACTCGCTTCGACTGCAATGGGGGGCGCTGTTTGGGCTACTGACGCCAAATGCGAGCTGAAATACTTTAGGTAATAATGGTAAACACGACATGCATGTAAGTTTTCCTCTATGTAATTTGATGAAATTTGATTGGGAATATCAGGCCCCCTTCTTCGATTTTTTAACTATCGTTTTTTCTTGCCGTTGGCGGCGTCATGCACGATTCCAGTAAAGAGCCATAGAAGATTCCCAAATGCCGGTGTCACAGGGAATTATGTCCCCTACATAATTATGTCCCCGCACATAGAGTGCGCTATCAGAAGAAGTTTGTACATAGTTTGCCATATCGGGGGAAAGAATCTCCTGCCAGACCGGTTATACACTCCACCAAAGCCACACCACTTATTGGAAAAGATACAATAACTTACAAAAACAGCAGCAAAGCGACTCCCATTGAGATTAACTATAAATTAAACACAATCATACACAGCATTTTATCCTCATTCCATTGCATTTTACATCATTTCAAAGGGTAACCTCAGAAAATGTATTCGATTAGTTTTAAAGTCATTTCTAAAAATCATTGTTTCTCCTTGTTTTTTCCTTCTTTATTTAAGGTAGTTATTATTTGGTGACAACTGTGTAGTTTTCCTCAATGTAATTTGATGGGGAGGACCAGCTGCTTTCTTCCATTTTTGAACTATTGTTTTCCCACCGTTGACGTTCGCATTCTTGTAAGTGGCGTCACGACACATTTTTAACCATGACATCGTCGATTTTTCCGAACTGTTTTTTTTCTGGGTCGTGAAAGCTGATTTATATGAAAAATGCAATAATTGATTTTTATTCATAATTATTGAGCTGGTTTTGTTTTTTAAGTCAAACAGTCTTCCAATATAATATTTGAGAGAACCATCTAAATGCCTGTTCGGAAAAAAAATTGTGAAGAACTAAAATGTTATGATCAAAAGATAGCAATAATAATAATAACCAAATTAAATTTGTGTTAGTTTTTTTATTTGTCACATTGAACCTACTTTAAAGGCAGTGGACACTATTGGTAATTACTCAAAATAATTGTTAGCATAAAACCTTATTTGGTAACGAGTTATGGGGAGCTGTGTTGATAGTATAAAACACTGTGAGAAATGGCTCCCTCTGAAGTAACATAGTTTTCGAGAAAGAAGTAATTTTCCACGATTTTGACTTCGAGACCTCAGATTTAGGACTTGAGGTCTCGAAATCAAGCATCTGAAAGCACACAACTTCGTGCGACAAGGGTGTTTTTCTTTCATTATTATCTCGCATCTTCAACGACCAATTGAGCTCAAATTTCCACAGGTTTTTTTATTTTATGCATATGTTGAGATACACGTAGTGAGAAGACTGATCTTTGACAATTACCAATAGTGTCCACTGTCTTTAATTGCAGGCTACAATAGCAAAAAATGTGTAAAACTACCAACTGACTCACTATCTTTTCATGGTGATGACACAATATTTAAGACCCTGTCACACCTTGACGTTGGTCAGCGTATGCCGACGTATGCAAATTTCCCTACCAACGTTAGCATACGTTCAACTATCGATTGATTTTTCAATTTTGAGCGTATACAAAGCGTATTCATAACGAGTTGGACGTAAATGCATACCGTATTAGTAACTTACATAAAATATTTCCATAACGAATGCTTAGCGTTTTGCGCCGGCGTTCACAACTCATGTCCTACGATTGTCTAACCATAGCGCGCGCGGCAGCATATTGCCATCGATCACATAGTAGCCTATTAAGAGGGTGCGCCTCTCAGTCTCAACGATTTAAAAATAAACTGCACCTGACATCGTACTGTTACCACACTCGCACGGACCATTTTATACATTGCACATACGACAGCTCTGCAAACGAGCAACAGTACTGGCAGGAACAACTTATTTGTTAACGAGCAACGAAGAGCTGTTGGTAGTAAAAACAATGTTTATTGAATTGTTTCCATGTTTATAATGTTGAGATGTTGTGATGTAATTCAACTAACCACCCATGCATTATACACAAGTTTTTAAGAAGCCCATGAAGGCCTAAATTCTACGACTCTGTTTTTCTGTGAAGAATTCACAGAGTGGCAACAATTCTCGAATAAGTGGGTAGCTTCTATAAATGACTTCAGAAAACATTTTGTCCAATGTTACCGGTGTGGCAGGAATTTCCCCCTGATACCCTGTCCCCCACACGGAACCTATAGACCTTTTCGCAAATACCGGGGCGCGCGCGTAAAGCTGGGAATTAGGTGCATTGTGGTCTAGCTGGTATCCAAATTTGATCCATATATATCCCACAATGCACCTCATTCAACAGTCTGCGCTTGCGCATTGGTATTTGCGATAAGGTATATAGACCTTTTCGCAAATACTGGGGCATGGGGCGCGCGCGTAAAGCTTGGAATTAGATGCATTGTGTTCTAGCTGGTAGCAAAACTTGATTCATATCTATCCCACAATGCACCTCACTCAACAGTCTGCGCTTGCGCATTGGTATTTGCGATAAGGTCTATGTACAAACTACTATAGCGCCCTCTTTTGAAACATCCCTCCTGCAGCCCATCTTTAATTTCCCATATCCGTGACAGTCCGGCGGACAGATTTTCACTGGGACACCGGCAGGCAAAATGCTATAAAGCTACGGTCAAAACGTGTCACTGTTTCGTCTCTTTTCACTTCGGTTGCTTTATATCGATCAAACAAACAGACTGGAGCTCCTTCCAAATCGTTCGTTCCCATGTTTGTGTTTATCTTTCATCATTTAGAGAAGTCGCTTCAGAGCCAGTTACGATATAATATTGTTTGCTCTGTATTATTCAATTGCGCGGAAAAAATAGATCTTTAAGCCAGGTGGCTTTCCATTTATTATGCACAACAAAAATTGTCAATTATTCAATCTACACGACGAATTTTCATGCTACATTTTTTCATTGTGTTTGAAAAACTACTGCTCGCATATAGTGTTATTCCTTCTATAGCTCCCACCTTTTCTTCGTCGTAATACACACCGTTTAAATTAGCATTATAGCAGCGGCTATACCACCAACCTCCTTTGCGTTCTTGGGCACAGTGTCCACTGGGTTTGATGTCATTGTCCCTATCCCTCGTGCTGAATAACATACCATCATAAGAGGAAAATATTATCAGGGGAGATCCGTTGGTGAACGCCGATATGCTACCGGTTGGAGCATCGCGAAAGACCTCAAAGTTTTCTCCATGGACTCGAAAAACACCATACTCTGACCAAAGTTTTCCACCGTCCCAGTCTTCTAGTTCGGCGCGGAACTGCCATGTCCCTTCCGACTCGGTCAAGGCGCGTAGGTTATCGTTTCCCAGCCAAAACTCACCCGTCAAGTTGCCAAAACCTGCCCGGTAGTCCGCCCAATCCCGGTAGAAGTCAACGCTCCCATCTAGGCGCCTTTGAATGACGATCCATCCTCCTCCAGTGGTTGTCATGTCACAGTAGACCCTGAGACCCTCCGGGAACCCACTGGGAAAGATAGTGTATATACCGCTCTCAAAACCTGCCTCAAGGAGCTCGTTACAAGTACTTCCTACGAACAGGGAGGAGTAAGGGGTGTTCACATCATCGTCATAGTATACCTTGCCATACTCGTCGGCAAAGTTATCAGGATACTGGTCTTTGGTGGCATTATTCAGCTCACATCGTCGATCTTTCAGACGGTAGTTTACTGATTTGCATTCATGTTCAGAGTGACAGTTACTCACACAGAGCACAGCTGAGCTGAACTTCTTCACTAAGAAACTGACATTCTCGAGAGCCCGATGGTTAGCTGCGAAAAATGTACGGTCGAGATGGGCTTGGGAGCCGTTGAGTGAAACCAGTCCAAGAAGTAAAGTAAGACAGATTTTAAATTTCGATTTATTAATGTGGGTGAGAGCGTTCGTTATTTTCTCCATGCTTGGGAGATGAGATATCTAGTGTGTGTTGTTCTCGAGGCGCTCACCTATTAGACCGATAGATACGCACACGCATGTCGGACCTTAAGTGTCGGACCTTGGTTGCGTTTTGGTTGGTCAATACGCAACGGGGCGGAGCTTAATGGATCGGTCTATCAACCAATGTGGAAAGTATCCATTGTCACTGCAAGATGAGTGAACAGGAGAACAACTCAAGACGCACGTTTTTACCAATCACAGACGGAGCTCTGATGTACGTCGTAATTTAGCCATTACATGACGGTGAAGGATTATGTTGATTAAATCGATCTTTAACAGGAAATTAGCTACTGCTGTTTGTGATTCCGAACGTTGGTCTCATCTTTAAGTTCCTTGAGCATCATAACCAAAATCAATAACACCTTTCCTGAAAAGCTACAACTTGCGTCCTTGTGTGTGACTGTTTTAATTAAATGGGACAAAATGGACAAACCTCGATTTAAAGAAAATAATTTCCCTTTGTAGGTGGAGGGAGTGTAAACCCCCGCAGTCGTTAGATTTATTGAGCGTTTCTTAAAAACACTGGACACTATTGCTAATTGTCAAAGACAATACAATATTGTCATCTCACTTGGTGTATCTCAACATATGCATAAAATAACAACTGAGAAAATTTGAGCTCCATTGGTCATCGAAGTTGCGAGCAAATATTGGAAGAAAAAACACCCTTGTCACACGAAGTTGTGTGCTTTTAGATGCTTGACTTCGAGACCTCAAATTCTAAAACTGAGGTCTCGAAATCAAATTCGATGAAAATTACTTCTATCTCTCGAAAACTATAATTACTTCAGAGGAAGCCGTTTCTCATGATGTTTTATACTATTTACCTCTCACCATAACTCGTTTCCAAGTAAGGTTTTATGCTTATACTCATTTTGACTAATTACCAATAGTGCCCGATTTGTAATTGTCAAAGACCAGTCTTCTCACTTGGTGTATCTCAAAACATATGCATACAAGAACAAACCTGTGAAAATTTGAGCGCAATTGGTCGTCGGAGTTGGGAGAAAATGATAAAAGAAAAAACGCCCTTGTTGGACCAATTTGTATGCTTTCAGATTGGAATAAAAGACTTCTAGCTAGAAGTCTTTTATTATTTTAGTGAGAAATTACCTCTATTTCAAAATCTATGCCACTTAAGAGGGAGCCGTTTCTCACAATGTTTTATACTATCAACAGATTTCCAATGCTCGTTACTAAGTCAGTTTTTAAGTTAATATTTGTTTTGAGTAATTACCAAACGTGTACCTTCCCTTTAAAGGGTCGTTTTGATTAATTCATACAATTTTGCATAATACTGACTCAAACATCGACTCACCAGAAACACGAATGTCAACCGCTTGCCGGGCCCGATAGTTCGTTTTTTGAAAAGAAGGGTAGCCGTGTTTTTTCCTTGGTAAGAATGTCCCATCTTTATAGTGGGGCATTTCAATGAGCACCAAGGCAATGTCAAGGGGCAACGTATAGTCGATTGTCTATGTGAAGTATTGGGTTTGCGCTACATGCAATGCATAATCACCGTGGTTCTGATATTAAAGTTGTACTTATTGTGTACGTACATGATGAATCAAAACCTATTTTGTACGTACATAAACTCATCGTGTACTTTACATAACTTTGTGTACGTACATATAACGTACACGTGTACGTTTGTCGTGTACGTACACAAGATAGACGCGTAATTGTTATTGGCAATACGCTTCCTATGAATGCTTTTCCTAATCTGATTGGTGGTGGTTAATTAATTAGTTCTGCATGCGTCTGATAAGTTGCTTCCAATTAGACGGGCGAGAGAGCTATTTTTATTGAGAATTGTTACTGTCGAAAAACACAACTGAATACCAACCACCCTCGTGTGCTAATACCTAAATTTTGAACCACCGCTAGTGACCGGAAAGTAACAAAAAATGAAAAAATATGCCATGATGTTTCAGTGAAACACCACAAATGGTAGATGAAAATGTGTGTATTCACAATTCTTGTCTCCAATGGTTCAACTTTACACGAAGGCAACGGTGCAGAGCGGCGGTACCGCACGTTCTGTACAAAGAAATCTAATCCCGCTCGTTAATCGGCCGTCCAGCTGGAGGTCTCCTATCTTTTTCCACTGGTTAGACGGGGCATTGTCAGGGTATTCTTTTGTTACTCTGCGGTTTTGCAGTTCGTTCGAGCTCCTTCTATTCCTTCCTCCATGACCACCTTCTTCTCGTCTATTAGAGGCACCGGACACATTAGTTGTATTATTTACTCAAAATATTTGTTAGCATAAAAACTTACCTGGTAACGAGCAATGATGAGCTGTTGTTGTAAAAAACATTGTGAGAAACGGCTCCCTCTGAACTAACGTAGTTTTGAAAAAGCAGTGGTTTTTCACTTTGAACCGCAGTTGGTCGTCGAACTTGCGAGAGAATAGTGGAAGAAAAAACACCCTTGTCACACAAGTTGTGGGCTTTCAGATGCTTGAATTCGAGACCTCATGCTGTGCTGAGGTCTCAAATTCAATTTAAATATTTTAGTGCATGAGACATTACTTCTTTCTCAAAATAATACAAGTTACTTTTCAGAGGAAGCCATACTCACAACTCTACCAACATCTCTACATTGCTCGTTTCCAAATGAGTTTTCTTATGCTCACAACTATTTTGAGTGATTATCAAAGGTATCCGGTACCTTTAAAGTCCTTGATCACGTCCAGTTATTTTGTAGGTCACAACTGGCGTCTTTGACCATTCAATCGATACGTGCCAGTATCACACAATATTAAATTATGTGGACATATTTTCCTATGCATGCTGCCGATTTCATAGGCATGCTGCCAATATAAATTCTAGCTAAATATTCTAACCTTCTCTGCTGTCATGGAAACGGAAAATAACACATCAACATCAACTGATCTTCTGTGTATTCGACTAAAAAGTGAGCCATGTTAAAGTGGACCCTGCAATATTTAACTGTGGCTAAACAAAGGCAGTGAACACTGTATTGGTAATTACTCAAAGCAACAATTTAAAGGAATATTACAGAATTGGTTGTTGCTAACAAGGCAGTTGCAGAAATTTTATGTTATCCATCATATACATGAACTGAAAAACCTGTAGAAGTTTGAGATAGATCGGCAATCTGGGTCGCGAGAAAATAGTGAAAACCGACAAGTTTTGCATTGCATCGATGCCTCCAAAAATTGAGCGATAAATTCCAAACGAGAAATTAGATTACTTAGTTCTCATCAAATAACGATATTTCAGACAGAAATATTTCGAGGGATGTTTTATTACTATCATCGTCATTAGACCATGTAAGTTATATATGTAAATCTGTGATCTTCACGATTTTTGCTTCTACTTGTCAAACGCTAGCCTTCTCACTTGGTGTATCTCAACATATGCATAAAATAACAAACCTGTGAACATTTTAGCACAATCGGTCGAGATAAAAGAAGGAAAAAAAAAACACCATTTTCACACGAAGTTGTGTGCTTTCAGATGCTTGGTTTTGAGACCTCAAATTCTAAATCTGAGGTCTCTAAATCAAATTCGTGGAAAATTACTTCTTTCTCGAAAACTACGTCACTTCAGAGGGAGCCAATTCTCACAACGTTTTATACTATCAACCTCTCCTCATTACTCTTAACCAAGTAAGGTTTTAAGCTTATAATTATTTTGACTAGTTACCAACAGTGTCCACTGCCTGTAAGGCCTTTTGCACACAGGCCAACTTGTACAAGCAACCAACTGCATTGCATGCAAAAAGTTAACTTCGGTAAAAACAGCCGAAATTTGTCTAATACTATTTTACTATCCCCAAGGTGTTGACATTAACAAATTGATGTTTGTTGTTCCTTTGGTTTTTCAGAAGTTGCTAACCCATATCACAAATCAAACCTAAGATCAAGTCTACAAGAACCTACATACATACAAAAGGCGCCATTTTTACGTTCATTCGTACACACCATGAGCTTATTAGTGTATGGTCAACCACACCATGGAGGAAGAAAATTTTCTTCCTCCATCATGGAGGAAGAAAATTTTCTTCCTCCATGACCACACACATAATGACCATTCCCTACTTTCTCCGAGCCCTTTCCAGACCTAGGACTTGTACCTCTCGGCTCCGCCCCCGGCTTGGGCCCCATAATCAATAGAGCAGGGCCCGATTCCATGACTCTGCTTACCGCCGAATTCTGCGCTTGAGTGATGACCTTTCTCCGCTTATTATGCAAGTACCAAATTTCTGTGTAAGAGATGGATTACGCACACTGACCTGCAACCACTAACCCATTATTAGTACGCTTGGTGTAAGCATGGAATTCCCTGCATTAGTAACCACCGATTCTTTGCTTACAGTAAGCAGATCCATGAAAATGGGCCTTGTTCAACATCAACTGGAGCCTAAGCCAAGTTTTAAGCGGGGCTTAAGGCAAGGTTTGGGCAAAGCCTTTTGTAATTCACAAATCCTGAATAATAAACAATCCCCGCACGTCTCGGTCATTATCCAAACTCTTTTTTTTAATATACTTTTTAAATTTAATTCCACCATTTATCTACCAATTACACCCCGTTATCTTAAATATCTAACTGTTAATGATAAACGAACTTGATTGCCACATAAAAAAGTGTAAATAAATTCTGTTCTATAAAATGCCCAATTCCATAAAGCCTATTCATATGAAACCTTGCTAAGCACAGACAGACAAATATCGGTAAGCAGAAAACAGGCGACTAGCTTTAAGAAATTGGGCCCTGACCAGTTGACTATAAACTAATAAATTATTTGCAAAGTTCATTTAAGCCCTTTACACATCTCCTCGCCATTTAACTTGGTGCCATTTTCTCTTGGGGAGTATGAGCACTCAGTATTTTTGCCCCAGTGTTATCTTGCTTCAAAAAGTCTACTCTCAAGAAGGGGTAAGCTATTGACTTAATTAACCAGAAAATATTTCCTGGGAAATGTCCCGGGTTAGCAAATCAAATGTGAAACAAATTAACCAAAGATCTTCTCAGGGATTTTTATGATCAATTCATCTAGTAAAGGGGTTTGCTTAGGTTTAATAAATATAAATACTTAAATCGATATTTTAAATAAAATCATTTTCAAATTGAGTATCTTGATCAATCACCCAAAATGACCAGTTCCCAATAATCTGTTACTTTGTCTAGTTTCTGAGATGTTTTCAATACAATTGGAGTGGTAACACAGGTGAACACCAAGAGGGCAGTGACTCCCTATACCTGCTTGTCTATTCACTAAACACATTTCACGGAGGCTATGGCTTTTGTTGTCCCAATCTTGGCCATGGAACCCCTTCACAATTTCCCACAGACTTTGTGATTTACCGTTGGAAGTGTCCCTTTGTGGGTTAAAAATTGCAGTGCTTTCTCAAAGATGGAACTCCAGGCCTGCAGATGCACCTTAAGACATGAGCCTTAGGCCGTGTCCGAAATGGCAACTTCAGCTAGGGCTCTGGCTAGATCACGCACGTCTGCCTATTCTTCAACACTGGCAGACGGGCTGATCTAGCCGTAGCTCAAGCCGAAGTTGTCGTTTCGGACACGGCCTTAGAGACCATAGCTGCCACAAGTGGCTTATACCTAGATGACAGTGGCCACAAACGGTCACCTTTATGTACATGTACTTTGACAAAAAGAGGCAAAGCAAGTTATGAACTGATATATTCCAATGTTTTCTGTGTTACCAAACTAATATTCATACAACAATACAAAATTTAACTTTAGTGTCCAAACATTTCAACAGAAACAAATTTGTACAAAAATATCTGTAATATTGTACAGAAATTAAACGTCTGTACAGGGTTGAAGAAATTAATACATGACTGGAGGAAACAGTTAAGAGGTTTCAATTCACAACACCAATCCTCCAAAGACCATACATTGACATGTAGAGTCGAGAAAAACAGAGTTTGAAAACCACTCCCCTAATATTTAATAATAATGTCACTTTGTTATTTATTTTGCGTGCTGTAATCTCAACGATACTCAACTTAAACTATGCAAGCATAATGTTTACTTTCGCTCTTTCTGCACCCCCATTGATTCGTCAAGATTGTGTTTGTTGAACATAGGATTCTTGTTTTACAGATTTTTATATCATAAGGGCTTAAGGTTTTTGCCAAAGAAACCAAGCAAATTGAACTCCAGTGTCTGAAAACTATGCATGCATTAAACCAACTTTCGCCACTTCTGCACACCCATTCATCTGTAATTGCTGAGGATAATTTTTATTTTTGTAAGATTGAGTTTAATTGAACGTTATAAATATTCTCATTGGGTTTTTGTGATCAAGATTTTGATATCATGAGGGCCAATGATTTTTACTTGGTAGCCCATACTCCAGTGTCTTAAACTACATGTGTGGGACATTAACCCAGCTTGCCTATTGTCCCACAAACCATTAATTCCTAATTACTGATGAGAATTATTGTAAAGTTGAATTACATTGAACCAAATATTCTCATTGAGGTCTTGTTATCAAAATGGTCGCATCATGAGGGCAAGTGATTTTTACCTGTCAGCCCATACTCCATTGTCTTAAACTAAGCAGGCATTCAAACAACTTTGCCTCATGCGCACTTTCGAACCCAAATTAATCCATTGATGAGAATTATTTGCTCTTATAACGCCGTTTGAGTTTTGGAAGTTGCTCTTAATTAATTCAATGGAGCATTTTTCGCTGAAATTTCATCTGGTTAATGTTAAATCGCACACCAGGCTGTAATTTCCTTGTTCTTGGTTGGCTGTGCTTTCCTTCTGCTTGTCTTGGGTCGGTCCGACATCTTCTTAAGAACCAAACTGTACTGTCTCGAGGTCAATCTTTTTGTACTCGTATGCACCACGACCATCAAACATCAGGTAGTACTGAAAAATAGAAAAGTGGTTCAGAGATCTCAGTCATGACACTTGTCTTCCTTGAGCAAGATACTTTACTATAATTGCTTCTTTTCACCCAGGGGTATACATGGGTAGATGTTGATATTGTGTATGAAAAAAAAAAAAACTAAAGCACCACAGTGAGTTCAGAGGAAAGTCTCAAATTTCTCATCTCTGTGACAGTGGTCTTTGACGGCTCTTGGTGTGTGCTCAATGAGCAGGCCTGTCGGGGGCCCATGCTTAAAAGCTCTGCTTCTTAATGGGCTCCCCTGCAGCATCCTTGTAAATTTAGCTTGAATATCTCCTTCTATCTGTACATTGTAGTAATATTTAATAGTATATCTTATAATTGACTGATCTTGATACTTTTGACAAATAAATAAACTTGAAACTGTATCGGTACTGTCACAACTTCCCCTAGAGACCAAATATTGGCAGTACGTAAAAGTCTTGTCTTGTGACAGTCTTGTCTTGTGGAAGTGTAGTGACCGAGCGGTTAAGAGAACCGAATTCAAACGCTGTTGTTTCTGATCAGCAGGGTGTGTGTTCGAATCCCCAGCCGTGACACTTGTGTCCATGAGCAAGACACTTTTAAGTGTCTTGCTAAAACATTGCTTTGTCCTTCAGATGGGAGTTAAAGCCGTTGGTCCCGTGTATTGTGTAACGCATGTAAAAGAAGCCAGTGCACTTATCAAAAAGAGAAGGGGTTCACCCCGGTATTCCTGGCTGTGGCTGCTGTATGCGCCGTGGCACCTTGTAAACCCTTAATAAGGTGCTACATAATTGGGTCTCAGAATTCATCACTGCAATTACCTATCTTTATGATAGTTTGTATATTATACTCATAACTCAGCGCCTTATTATTATTATTAGTACTGGTGAACTTGATAGTCAGGAATGTATTGACTTACCTCATGATGTTTCCATAGTGACTTACGGTGTGACACTGTAAACAGGGTAATCCCAACCTGTATCAGGAAATCAAATATAAAGATATTTACATAAGATCTCCTGCAACTGATTTCAAGAAACGCTAGGATTAATCCTATCTTGTGTTAGGACGAGTAACTCTTCCTAACTTAGGAATGCTTGCAAACGTCATCGGATACGGACCTTAACTCGTCCTAAGTCCTAAGATCAATCATAAGCTAGGAATAGTTTGGTGAGATCGACAGATGATCCCTTTATCCTCAGTGACCCAGGCTCACGATGGTAACTTTACAACACCAGTGGTGCATACCACTCGCTCAAACATTCAAGCAAACGTTGTTTATCGTTGGAATGATTGGTTGCGCACTTTGTGATGTCCATACATATTGGTGGCGCTCCGTAATAAAGATGGCGACACGACATATTTTGTTGTTGTAACGTTGGTTTTTGCTGTAATGTAGGTATAAGTCATCATGTAATTATCATGACTTCGACTAATAAGTAACTTCAACTGCCTGCGTTATCAACCAACGAAAACACATTATAACTAAGATCGTGGGAATTTTTCCCAACATGACCATCACTATACCATGACCAAACTTTAAGCAAAGTACCTATAACGAAAATGCCTCCTTGAAAGTAAAAAACCATACCACTCTCTCCTAAGTGAGTTTTTCAACAAAAAAATGATTAAACATTGTCCGTGAACTTGCCTCTCTAGCATGAGCATAGATAAATCCTTCGACGTCGACACTGACTGCACTGGTGCATTCATCCAAGATGGCAAACTGTGGCTTATGGTAGAACAGACGAGCCATCTGCAATGCAACCACACGAAAGTTATTAGCACATCCTTTTATAGGTGTTTTCTCAAGTCATTTAAAGGCACTGCTGGACACTATTGGTAATTACTCAAAATAATAGTTAGTAAAAACTAACTTGGTAACGAGCGATGGAGAGCGGTTGATAGTACAAAAACAACGCGAGGAATGGCTCCCTCAGAAGTAACAGAGTTTTTGAGAAAGTAGTAATTTTCCACGAATTTGATTTCGATACACAAAGTGAAAGGACTGGTCTTTGACAATTACCAAAGGTGTCCAGTGTCTTTAACCCCTCCACACTTCTCACAATTTATCTTTAAACCGTGTAAGTTTAATGTTAGTCTGTTGACGTTTTGTGTTGTACAAAAAGTGTTCAAACCCTTTAAATCATAAATGGAATTCTTTGGAAGTTGATTGCATTAGTGTTTTCCAGTGACATCCAGGAAGTGGACACTTACAGCGACTCGTTGTTTTTCTCCTCCGCTCAAGACGTCCATCCAGTCTTGTACAGAATCCCATCCGCCTTCTCGGTCCAAGATGTTACTCAGTTGAACCTGTAGAGGGAGATAAAGCAGGAGATTAGGGTTTTAAAAACACTGCTACTTATAACAATAAGACTTGTAAAGAGATTGCAGTCTTTATATATGAAGTCCTTCTTCCGTTCCATGGCCTAGTGGTGAAGAGCGCTGGACTCGAGCTCTGGTGTTTCTGATCAGCAGAGTGTAGGTTTGAGTCCCATTCACGACACCTGTGTCCTAAAGCAAGACACTTAACCATGATGCTTCCTGCTTCAGATGTGATGTAAAGCTGTTGGTCCCGGGTGATGTGTTGCGCATGTAAAAGAACCTAGTGCTCTTATCATAAATAGAAGGGGTTTGCCCCGGTGTTTTTCAATCTGACAGACTCGACTCACCTGGGCAACTAAAGTTTCTAAGTCCTTATCGGAGATACCTTTCCTCAACATGTCCTCTTTACAGTCTGGGTAGATTATCTGATCTCTTAGAGTGCCAAGAGTCATGTACGGTCGCTGAAAAACAACCATCAAAGAAATTTTTTAACTTTTTTGTAATGATAATAGTATACTGAAGAAGCAGTACAGCCTCCCTGATTTGAAAACAAAATAACATTCTGCTGTTGGAAGTTAATAACATTTTATAGTTTAAAAAAGTTACCTGAGGAACGTAGAACAGTTTCCTTGCCTCCGGCTTGATCAGCGTGCCCCCAAACAACGGCCATAACTTGAGAATAAAACACAGAAATCATGGCATGATCAAATCT
Organism: Asterias amurensis; assembly: GCF_032118995.1. Taxonomy (NCBI): domain Eukaryota; kingdom Metazoa; phylum Echinodermata; class Asteroidea; order Forcipulatida; family Asteriidae; genus Asterias; species Asterias amurensis. The sequence continues at coordinate 2,222,420 of NC_092660.1, forward strand.
GTTCAATTGATACAACACAAGACTTGTGTATGCCGATTACCATGGATATTGCTGTACTGGGGATTCAACCATTATTTTGATAGAGACAAAAACAACAACGCAAAGCAGTTTAAAACCTAAGGTTTTGTTTAGCACTTAGTTTGTGTCGTTCACAAAACTTTTAAACTTTATTATTTTTCGTACTCTGACTTGTTTCTATCAGATAGCTACGGTGAAGGTTCTAAAATGCACTTAAAATTTTCATGTGGACCTCAGAACCCAAAACAGTAGTACATTGGATGTCATGGATAAGAGCACAGAACTCAAGCTCTAGTGTTTCTGTTCAGCTGAATGTGGGTTCCAGTCCCGGTCGTTTAAGGAATTATTTAAATGGGCCCGTGACCAGGGGTGGATTTCACAAAGAGTAAAGACCAGTCTTATCTTGAGTTAGGACAAGTAACTCATTCTCACTTAGGACGAATCTGAGCTTTTAATAACTCTTAGAACTAGTCCTCAGTAAACACTATCTTTGTGAAATCAACCCCATGGGGTTATTATGTTGGAAGTGCTTTGAGAGGCCTTGTGGGTGTTAAAGCGCTGTATAAAAAACCTGTTTTTTATTGCTTTTTATTACATTTGCCCACGAGGAAAATGAAAGCTCTGACTAACCTCTCCAAGTATTCTGAAAAGCGAGCTCTTGCCACAGCCGTTAGGTCCACATATCAGGACGTTGACCCCTGACTTGACTGTGAAGGTCATCTCCCTGACCAAGACATCACCGTTTGGAGTGACCAATGGAACTTGCTTAAACCTAAATAGGACAAAGCATTCATACATTAATAGGAATAATACTTAGAGTTTCTCCTGAAGACACTCTAGGTCAACTGATCGAACTGTTGAGGTTTTACAATTCTATGGTTCAATTTACTTTAATTATAGGGGGTAGGAGGTCAGCAGGGGCAGGGGATAGGTTGAGAAAGAAACAGTTGGCTTGTTGTGACCAAGCGGTTGCGAGCTCCGGATTACGGCTCTGGCGTTTCTGATCAGCAGAGTGTGGGTTAGAGTCCCAGTCATCTGGTCCTGACACCACTGTCCTTAAGCAAGACACTTAATCATTATTGCTACGTCCTTCGGATGGGACGTAAATGTCTCTGTCTGTCCAAGCGCCTTTATCAGTAGATAGGTACACATGTACATGTAGGCTTTACAAGACTGTAGCCACGGTGGACAGTGCTGGGCGGGTCCCAATAAAATCAATGTGCTGCCCTTCACAGATTTCCCCTGAGATTGCACTTCAGCAATGATGGCCCCCATATCTAAATATGAGTAATTTTGTTAAACCATTTGCCCTTGGTAGACTTGATTGGATTTAGATCCCACTACTAAAATTGGTCTAGCTACATTGTACAACACTGATTAGTAATCAAAAGAAGATATTGTTTTGGTACTGACTCAATAATGTGGTCTTGATGAATGAGTTTTCCGCTGCCAGGAACCAATGGTTCTCTATCCTCTTCACTGTCAGAATCTGCTGAGAAATTGGAACAAAACAAGAACCAAATTAAGATAAGAACCAAATTAAAGGATTTGGGTACGTTTTGTAACACCCTACTCAATGTCCACAGATTTACATTAAACTTTCACCGTTTGAAGATAATGATAGTAGAAAGCTTTCCTGAAAATATTAGTTGCTGAGGTGCATTTGAGTAATGAGTAAAACAATGTCATGAAAATATGTTTTTACATGCTAAAATAATTTTCGTCTTATGATCGCCGAGACAAAAATTATTTTAATGACATTGTTTTTACGCATTTCTCAAAAATTACAGCACCTCAGCAAGTAATATTTCCAGGGAAGATTTCTACTATCATTATCTTCAAACTGTGTAAGTTTAGTGTAAATCTGTAGACATTGTGTTTTTTGTCCTACAAAAAGTACATAGATCCTTTAAGAAGAGCGGCAACTGCTCAAACAAGAAGAGACTAACTTATTCAAAATTTATTTAAACAGATTTGCTTATATTCATTTGGGTTTTACCCATATACACCGATGTGTGTTAGCACTGATAATCAGTACCTTCCCAAATTCTGTTAAAAAAATCACAGGCATACAACACGGTTGGAAATGGCTGTGGAGCTAATAGGTGATCTTAGGTTGGGATTAATTACTGAGGTAAAAGGGTCATGGAGGTGACTGACCTTTTGACTCTCGGACCATTGTTCGTTCGTAACGACCACTGTTTAGATCATTCAGGACAGTCATCAGTTCAGTTACACGCTGAGTGAATCTATGATAAAACAAACAACAATCAACGAATGTATCGGTACCATGCAAAGTTTCAAATTCAAATCAAGTCTATGGAGGCACTGCAAACCTTACTAGATTTTATCTCCACCATGCAAGGTTTCAAAACCTACTCTTCAGCGCTACTCTTGTGCATGGTATTACTGCAAACCTTACTAGGTTGTATCTCCACCATGCAAGGTTTCAAATCCTACTCATGTACATGGTGTTACAGCAAACCATACTAGATTGTATCTCCACCATGCAAGGTTTCAAATTCTACTCATGTACATGGTGTTACTGCAAACCTTACTAGATTGTATCTCCACCATGCAAAGTTTCAAATCCTATCTCATGTACATGGTATTACTGCAAACCTTACTAGATTGTATCTACACCATGCAAATTTTCCAATCCTACTCATGTACATGGTGTAACTGCAAACCTTACTAGATTGCATCTCCACCATGCAAGGTTTCAAATCCTACCCATGTACACGGTGTTACTGCAAACCTTACTAGATTGTATCTCCACCATTCAAAGTTTCAAATCCTACTCATGAACATGGTGTAACTGCAAACCTTACTAGATTGTATCTCCACACCCACAATGCAAAGTTTCAAATCCTTCTCATGTACATGGTGTAACTGCAAACCTTACTAGATTGTGTCTCCACCATGCAAAGTTCAAATCCTACTCATGAACATGGTGTAACTGCAAACCTTACTAGATTTTATCTGCACACCCACAATGCAAAGTTTCAAATCCTACTCATGTACATGGTGTTACTGCAAACCTTACTAGATTGTGTCTCCACCATGCAAAGTTCAAATCCTACTCATGTACGTGGTGTTACATCAAACCATACTAGATTGTGTCTTCACCATGCAAAGTTTCAAATCCTTCTCATGTACATGGTGTAATTGCAAACCTTACTAGATTGTGTCTCCACCATGCAAAGTTCAAATCCTACTCATGTACGCGGTGTTACATCAAACCATACTAGATTGTATCTACACCATGCAAATTTTAAAATCCTACTCATGTACATGGTGTTACTGCAAACCTTACTAGGTTGTGTCTCCACCATGCAAAGTTCAAATCCTACTCATGTACGTGGTGTTACATCAAACCATACTAGGTTGTATCTCCACCATGCAAGGTTCAAATCCTACTCATTTACATGTGCTTGGTGTTACAGCAAACAATACAATGGTGCGACATAAACAGGTCTATAATTCTAACCTCATACTTTTTTTACCTAAAAATCAGAAGCATTTTGAGATGGCCCTCGTGCACTTTTTATAAGATACGTACATATTCATAACAAGGACTGATGTTTTGAAGTTAACCTTGTAGATAGTACTGCTAATAGACCAGTACTCTTCACTTGGTGTATCCCAAGATATGCATAAAATAACAAATCTGTGCAAATTTTGACTCAATAGGTCTTCAAAGTTGCAAGAGCATGATGAAAGAAAAAGCACCCTTGTTGCACATATATATGTGTTGGGTTTTTTCTTCAGATGCCTAAAAAGGCTTCAGACTTAAAGTCTTCATATTTGAGTGAGAAATGATCTTTCTCAAAGCTATGTTACTTCAAAGGATGTTGTTTCTTTCATTGTTTTATACTATCCACGGCTCTCCATTGCTTGTTACCCAGTAAGTTGTTATGCTAACAGTTATTTTGAGTAATTACCAATAGTCAGTGAATAGTGTCCAGTGCCTTTAACTCTGAGATGTGTTAACAGATTTGTAACAGGAAATGGCATAATATACACAAGGTGAGATTCGCTTGGGGGTGAGCTCATGATCAAGCATGGAAACAAAACTCAAAACTCATCACTCACCCTGCCAATCGAGTCATTTCTCGACCAGCTAGGACAATACGGCCTACCGCCTCGGCCATACGTAGCAGCATGCGACCCGCCTGGTAATACTCCTAATCATTGAATAAAGGAATAGCCAATATTGTCAAGGGAGTGTAGGTGCTGAACCTCTAAATATGGAGACTGTGTGAGAACCTGTGGAGCTTCTTCAGCTCAACAATAATTCTTTAAATTTTCCTCATGAAATGTTAACTTGTTTTTCCTTCGTACTGTCTGCTCTTCACACTGAATCCCAACCTAGAGGTCACTGACCTTTGACCTATAATGAAGCATGCAGCAAATGATACACAAGACAAGAAGCAATTATGACTTGGAGGGACATGAAAGAAGAGAAAACCCCCCCTCAAACAAAATGGATGCTTCAGATCTGCCACTGTGATGTTGGTTTGCTTTGAAGATTCCATTTTCTTTAAAGGGGGATTGGGTTTCTTGGACTGGGGCAAATTACTTACCCAGCAAGCCGGGTCAATTCTCGCCCAGCTAGGACGACCCGACCCACAGCCTGCGACATGCGTACCATCATGTATCCTGCTTTGTAGTATGTCTGAAGCAATTAATGGTGGACTAAGAATTAGGGTCAGGGTTCTATAGTTATTAAATATAAAAATAATTTATGGTTTCTATAGTACACATTAATAACACTCTCTAAAATGTAAAATATAATATTAGATTTGAAAGGTGTCTGGTTCAATGCCTTATTCCTTAGACTAAATCTACTGTCATGACTGTTGCTACACGTATGTCACATGGTTAGGGCACTAGGGTAAAGCTTTTGTATAGCTACTTAAAGGCAGGGAACACTATCACTATATCAAACATACATACGTGCTTATAGTTTTGACTTTTCAGGACAAGCGGATCAGAACACTGCCCTCAAGCTCTGGTGTTTTTTTGATAAGCAGAGTGTGGGTTAAGTCCCAGTCATGACACATGTGTCCTTAAGCAAGACACTTGAACAATATTGCTTAGTCTTTTGGATTGGACATAAAGCCGTAGGTCCAGTGTGTTGTGTAATGCACGTTAAAGAACCCAGTGCATTTTATTATTGTAAAGAGGAAGTGTCCCTGGTTTGTTTGACATGGTGCTACACATGTGTGTACAAGGAGTAGGTCCCATACTTCAAAATATAGCTCGGCATCCTTGCAAGAAAAATACTGAATGTTGAAGCGCCTCAAGCATCACTAATTTGAGCGCTGTAAAAGAAGCCATAATAATCATCATCCTTCGTCCTTGGACGGATTAGTAGAAGCAGCTTTGATGAAATAGTGTCAGGTTGCTTTATCCCTAATGAGTTGTTGGGTCTCGTTACAAATTATTTGAGGTTAAAGTGAACCTTTGAAGGGTGTCTTGGCCGAGCGGATAAGAGCACCGAACTGAAGCTCTGTTCAGCAGAGTGTGGGTTCGAATCCCGGTCGTGACACTTATAATTGCTTCTCTCAACCGGAGGGCAAAAAAGTACCTGTAATGGCACAATTGGTTCTTGTGATTGATTTAGACAAAAGCGCATATTTGTTGCACAGGCTGTATACTCCCCAGGGAGCTGAGATGGTTTAAGGATGGAATTAATACCAGTGATTAGGGGTAATAATGTTGGAAGTGCTTTAAGACGTCTTTTGATGTGAAATGCACTTTTTAAAAACTGGTTGTTATTACTATTATTATTATTATTAACCTGTCCTTGACTTACCTCCATCAAGAAGGAATGCTTCTTGCCAATGAAAGCACTGTTGTTGAGATTGAGGAACGGCCGACTGACCACCAGGTAACCCACTACTGTGGCTATGTCTGGAATGAGATAAAAGGAAAACAGCAAGGCAAATAAGGGAACCATGTTGGCTTAGTTGTTTCTTTTCTTTGTGGACCCCGGTTCGAATCCAGCCTCAGACAGGGGCCTTGGGTTTTCAGTTACTAGTTGAGTATTGCTAGGTCAGGTTGGGTTTGTCGTTTCATTGATCTGAGGACCCTGGTTTGAATCCCACCTTTGACAAAGGCTTTGCTTTTAGGGGTTTCCCAATCCTATATGATTATTGGCAGATCAGGTTGGCTTTGTGGTTGGTCTTTTCTCTGTGGAACCTGGTTTGAATCCCACCTCGGACAAGGGCCTTGCTTTTTAGTTATTGGTTTCTACACGATTGTTTGGACATTATGTTGGCTCAGCAGTTTTAGGTTGGCTCAGTGGTTTCTTTCCCTTCATTTCACCTTTGTGAATCCCAATTTGAATCCATTTCACATTTTTTTCCTTAAGATTCTAACTGATTAAAGTGGAATCAGGTTGACTCTTTGGTTTCTTTCCTTGCCTTTCACTTCTATGAACCCCGCTCCAAAACCCAGCTTGAACAAGGGCCTTTCACATGGGTTTCCAAGGTCCTTCATGAAAGAATGTTCGCAATTTTTTTTTACAAAGTACAAGTAAATGGTACTTACATTTGGCGATTATGTTATCCACAAACCCCATGGAGAAACGGAAGAAGATGAAGCTCCTCAGGTGATTCACCTTGGAAGAAATGAAACAAAAGTACTTTCAATCAGAGATCTACCAAGTAAGGTTTGTGCTAATAATTATTTTGAGTTATTACCAATAGTGTCCACTCCCTATAATATAATAAAGTACTCACCAGTTTGTTGAAGGCGTGGTAGATATTTCTTCGTTCTCTCTTGTTCCCTTGATAAAATGCAACCTCTTCGCTATTTGTAATCAGACGAGAATTTACATAACGAAACTCTCCTTCGTATCGTTGTTCGTCTACCGTCATCCGACCAACTGGCCGACGTAATCTACATTGTGAAGAAATAATCGCACACAGTGGATTAGTTTTGAAGTGTTTTTGCATGCAGCAGATAAAAATATTTTGTGGTTTTACTGTTGCGTTTAGGCATACAATTGTTAACAATACTTGGGTTAGGTTTTGTAGTAGCACGATGTGTAAATCTCTTTGTATCAGAGTGTTGGTTCTGAGAAGAACCGGTGGTTGACAAATCAATGTCTCAACAAGTATGCTCTGATTGTTTTAACACCAGAATTGTTTTTCAGTTTCTTTTTTCTGTTTGTTGGTTTTTTTTTTTGGTGGGGGGGGGTCTGATAAATTTTATTTGTTCAGAGTTTTTAAACGTTAACCTGCTATTCACAAGAACTCCAAAAGTGTTTTTTTTTGTTATCTGCATACACTCTATTTCTAATTTGAAAAAATGCTCTAACTATTGCTTGTTACGATTCTTATTACATATTGAACTAAGCCAATGATGCCAATGACCCCTCATACATTGTAAGTGCTTTTACAATCTCTATTCTGATTGCCAATTACCTTGTAAGGATTAATCCTGAAAGCACTAGGTAACCAATCATGTACGTGGGACCTTGGGGGCCTATTGTTGCAGCCAATTCACGCACGTAAATCAGAATATCCAGAATGGGCTGTGAACAAATAGGAAAATAATGAAGAATAATTGAAGATTATTATGTTACTGTTCATGTAATTCTGCTACTGGCAGCAAATTGAATAAGTTTTTAGTAATTCATTGAATGAATGAATACTTGGCAAGATAACATGCAAACCTGTCAAATATTCAATATTTTTCTGTTGTTAATATTATTTTAAAATATGATTAGTGTTATTATGACTGATTATAAGTAGTTGAAAGGTTTGGGAACAGTTTTGTACGACACAAAACACAAATTTCATAGCCGACAGGCTACCCCACTAGTAAAATTTACAACCAGAGGGCGCCCTCTTGCGCGCACCAGCATACTACTCAGTAGCTCCGCCAAATTTGTCCTTTTTCTAGCAACCATTAAAGTATTACTTGCCTGTGTGGTGTACTTTTTGAGAAATTACTAATACAATTTCTCAAAAATATTTTTTTTCATTCAATGAGAAAACATTTATTTTCCATATACAACGGACTAAGCGACTCTACTGAAAACAGTGCTTTGTGCTTTTTACTTCTCAAAATCTTGATGACTCACGACAAATGAAGCTGAAACTTGAAAGGGCATTAGTAAATGGGAAGAAAAGAGTGGTGACTCGATCTTAAAACGGCTGTTTAAAACCTTGCAGGGTTGTGGCCGTGGGATGAAGGTCCTCGCCGTGGGATGAAGGGCCTTTATCACAGGGTCACGACCCTGCCAGTTTTAAAACAGCCATTAAAGACCTCATTAGCTACTCTTTTATTCCCTTATCGGTGCAAGGGCAACATAAAAATAGTTTCATTAATAATTTTGTCAGTTAAATTACCCAGATCCCTCTTGGTTTAAATGGGTCGAGAGGCTCTCACACACAAACGAATAAACCAAACAGTAGACCGTATTGAATAACCCTTTTTTTTGTGCTATGAAAGTCACCATCTTGTAGGGCAAACCATATGCACGTCTAAATGTGTACATCAATAAAACATGCAGCATGTGCAGCATTCCTGGTTGATTTCTACGGCACATGCACGTACAAACACACACATGCTTACAGACGCCACGTTGTAGGGCAGATATTTGAACGGTGACGTTATATTCAATACAGTCTTTAAAAAGAAAACCACAGTGACTTACTTTACTGAGATTAGAATAGAGTTCGGCTACACTGTTACAGAATCTCTCCACATCTTGGGTGAGTAGCTGATCAGCATTAGCGATGCGGTTGTCAAGGTTACTCATCTTGTAGTAGGTGAAACCCCTGAGAAAAAACAGGGACACCAGTTGGTAATTACTCAAATTAATTGAAACGAGCAATGGAGAGCTATTGATAAAAATAAAATATTGGGAGAAATGGCTCCCTCATTTTTCTTTAATGGAGGTTATTTCTAACTTGAGTATTAAAAAACTCCAGTTTAAAGGAACACGTTGCCTTGGATCGGACGAGTTGGTCAAAACAAAAGCGTTTGTAACCATTTTTTATAACATGCATATGGTTGGAAAGATGTTTTAAAAGTAGAATACAATGATCCACACAAGTTTTCCTTCTACTGTGCGAACTAACATGGTCGGCCATTTATGGGAGTCAAAATTTTGACCCCCATAAATGGCCAACGTGTTAGTCGACAAAGTAAAAGGAAAACCACGCAATTTCGAGGCATGTTTGTGTGGATCATTGTATTCTACTTTTACAACATCTTTCTACCCATATGCATTTTATAAAAAACGGTTACAAACGCTTTTCAAAGACCAACTCGACTGATCCAAGGCAACGTGTTCCTTTAAGCCTTTTTTTAGGCCTTTTATTAGCCATTCATTTTCATACTGAAAGCACTGGAATCTTACTGTTAGCAGTGCTATGAAATGGTTCAGTAAGCACAACATCGGTCGTTAAGCAGCTCCGTTAAGCAGCTCCGAGGCCCACACTTATCTATTCACTTACTTGAGGTACTGTTCATACAGATGGGTAGTTAGGCGAGTTCGGAAGCGAAGTTTCAGCTCATTCAGTCCATACTGTATGCAAAAAAAAAATTTACAAAAAATTGGGGGTGAACAAAGATTTTTTTTTACTAAAACAGAGGTGGATTTCACAAATAGCTTTAACTATTTATTAAGCCTTAATCTTATCTCGAGTTAGGATGAGTTACTCATCCTAACTTAGTAATTTAAAAGGAATATCAGGGTGGGAAGACATTAACTAGTTGTTTTCTGATAAAAACACAGATCTAGGGTATTATTTCTACTAATAAGAAAGAGACCTTTTTACCAGGGACCATACAAAGACACATTAAATCTGACCGTTCTGTTCCCCCCCCCCATAACCAAAGAGTCTCGAAACACCCTATTTACAACAATGTTATGATTAAGTCTCTCACTTACCTTCAGTATATTGTTTACCAAGGAAATCTGTTGACAAATAAACAATAAGTGAACTTTAGGTAATTTTCAACGCAATCTTTATAGAAATAGTTGTTATTCCACAGAAGTGTGTGCAAAAAGACTATTAACAAAATACATATTTGGTTTGCGGTAACACCATGTGTGTACATGTATCTACTTGAACAGGTAGATTATGTTCCTTTCGAGAACTTGTCTTGCTTTATATTCCATTACTGTGGAGTAGCTTTTCGGAATTCGGAAAACTTCTCAGTTCTGGAAAGAAATGTCCTGGGCGGAAGGTAGAAAATCGTCCGGGACTACATTAACTTAAGTGGACAGAGGGGACATTCTTGTTATAAACTTCACTACCGCTGAGTGAGTTCTTAACATTTTTAATTAGCTTGCTCTAGTCATCGTCAGGTGACTGAAGAGTGGGAGAGATGTGGGCCTATTTATAGGGGTTCAGAGGTTTCTGTGTAGAGTCAGTCACAGCTCTGGTTGGTTCGCCTGAAAGGAGACCTGTGTTTAGTGGGCTCAGAGTGAACTCTCTTGTAATTGGGCACTGCGGGCACAAGTTGAATATCATTATACATGACACTATAAGGGTTTTATTATAGCAGGAGCTCTGTTTGATTCTGCTGCGACCACTCACCGCAGGCATGGCATAAATAAAGTTGAATAGGTACGTCTTGAAGAGGTTCACATCCCGACCAATGATGGAACTGCAAAATAGAATGAAGATAATACCATGAATGCTATTAATATTAATTGTTTTTACACTTACACTGATGTGTACTAAGCAATCTATACTCAGAACTTTCCCGAGTATTGTGCAAAAAAAAATACAAACACACAAATCAAGGTGCTTGAAAACAAAAAGCACGTAATGGTTAAAGGAACACGTTGCCTTGGATCGGTCGAGTTGGTCTTTGAAAAACGTTTGTAACCGTTTTTTATAAAATGCATATGGGTAGAAAGATGTTGTAAAAGTAGAATACAATGATCCACACAAACATGCCTCGAAATTGCGTGGTTTTCCTTTTACCTCGTCGACTAACACGTCGGCCATTTATGGGGGTCAAAATTTTGACTCCCATAAATGGCCGACGGTGATAGTTCGCACAGTAGAAGGAAAACCACGCAATTTCGAGGCAAAGTTGTGTGGATCATTGTATGCTACTTTTAAAACATCTTTTCAACCATATGCATTATATAAAAAACGGTTAAAAACGCTTTTGTTTTGACCAACTCGTCCGATCCAAGGCAACGTGTTCCTTTAAGACAGGCTTACTGAAACTACTGACACCGATTTATGTAGAACCTAAGAAGGATTTGAAATTCAATCTGAATCACTTCATTATCCTCAGCATCAACTAGAATACATTGTTATGATAAAATAAATAAAAAGTGACACATGAGCCATCAACTGTGCACATTATAATAAAAGTTATCCATTTCTTATGTAGCGCATTTCAGAAAAACATCTCAGTGCTCTTTACATTAGCTGACAGGGCGCTTGTGGCTTTTACCAATTATAGTAAACATGGTAAAGCAACTTGCTTAAGGATATAAGTGTTGTGACAGGGATTTGATCCCAAACTCCTATGACTTAACCACCAGAGCTTGAATTTAAGGCTCTTAACCACTCGGCCATGAGACCCTAGAAAACACTTGGATCTTATACAGCACTTTGTAGTTTCCCAAAGCACTTCACTTAAAACCTGTTTTTGGTTTACCCCACTCAGTAATAACACATTAGGTTTTCTTGAGAATGAAATCCATAAATCACCACTAACTTGTGCGAAAATCCATTAACTTGCTCTTATGATCTGCAAAATTGGATAAAACTTAATGACCCTTTCCACTCTGTGCAATTAAGTACCTGTAAGCAGACCTCAAAAGCCTTGCAATGGTTCTTCATTTCATGACAATTATGTGTTTCCTCCCCCCCCCCAATTATCAACTAGCAGTTTTGATAGAGAAAATCTACATTTTTCTCAAGGAACTATTCCCAATCATCAGAATTTGATTTATGAAAATAGACTGAAGGATGATAGTTTTGATAATAGCAGAAACTACTGCTTGATATTTGACTTCAGCAAACAAAAAGCGCAAATATTTTGTTTTTTAAGTTAGAGCTTCCATAAAAGAAATTGAAGGTCGATGAAATAAGACATACTTTCTTTGAAAACTCTGTCCTGTTTACTCGCTTCAAGAAATATTTTTGGAGCAGCAGACGACCCACTGTCTTGATTATTTCAGCATGGGCAGGGATACAATAACATTCCGCACTAATTCTAAAATTAGAAGCTAATTAACCGGATCTCAGACAAATAATCAAATTCCACTAGCGCCCATGTATGTCCAAATTGTATCGTTGACCTCAGACAAATAATCAAATTCCTCAAATTGTATCGTTGACCTCAGACAAATAATCAAATTCCACTAGCGTTCATGTATGTCCAAATTGTATCATTGACCTCAGACAAATAATCAATTTCCTCAAATTGTATCGTTGACCTCAGACAAATAATCAAATTCCACTAGCGCCCATGTATGTATTATTATTATTATTATTATTATTATTATTATGTCCAAATTGTATCGTTGACACGGTGATCACGTAGGTGGTGTGGCATGTTTGTCTGAAAGCTAGGTATTTTAAGCAAAAACTATGTCATTAGTGCTATTCAGCTGATTTGCTTTCCTGTAGTGCTGGGCGAATAGTGAAATTTTGTTATTCGGATACCGCCGGCCAACTATCCGAAATTAACCGGATATTCGGATAGTTTTTTTCGCCGCTAGAGGGCGCTATTAAATAAATAAAAAAATAAAAAATAATTTTATTTTGCCGCTAGAGGGCGCTGTTCGTTTGTGAATGAGATCTTATAGACCTTATCGCAAATACCAATGCGCAAGCGCAGACTGTTGAATGAGGTGCATTGTGGGATAGATACGCATCAAATTTTGCTACCAGCTAGACCACAATGCACCTAATTCCAAGCTTTACGCGCGCGCCCCGGTATTTGCGAAAAGGTCTATGGGCGGATTGATATTAGTTTTAGACAGTGTCACTCGGTTCATTCATAAAAATGACCGGATCTAATTTAAAGATGGCGATTTGCTTTTTCTTTTGATCGTGATTGACTCTACGTGAAGGAAAACTTTTGTAATCTTTGAACAAATTACGTCAGAAATGTCATTGTTTTAACTCTTCACGGATGTGAGCATAGTTAAATACTTAGTTTATGCTGTTTTATGCTGTCTTAATAGAAGTTTCATAAGGATTCAGACAAAACATTCATATCAGTTGTCGCCCGACGTCCGCGGATATTCGGATATTAAAGAATATCCGGTTACTTGGTTGTAATTACAGAACTATTATCCGGTTTATAAATAGCTATTCGCGCCCTATGCGGATATCCGGTTAGAAAAAAAAAGGCATTCGCGGTTACGGATAGGAAAACCTATTCGCCATTAACCGGTTATTCGAATAATTCGCCCAGGCCTACTTTCCTGATGCTTTAGCTTTTTTTTTTTTTAATACACAAATAATTAAATAATTACTATTGAAACAAAAGTAAAGTTCTGGGACAAAGATGTTAACTTGATCCTAATTTTTGATAAACCCCTTTTGTAAATCTACGCCCAAATAATGTGCAACTACTAAAAGCTTGTTTACATGTATACGCGTAGAGTTAACACAAGACGCAGTTTAAAAAGGCACTGACGGCAAATGAAAAGGCTTTTTGTCCCGCGCGACCAAGTTTCGTGATTGGAGGGGGGGGGGGCACAGAGTATTTTTGCAAGTAACTGGAAGCTGCTTTTTAATTTTAATTCTTAGGTTTTCTTTGTTATGTTGTTGAATTGATTTTACATTGATAGTGCTTATCACTTAATAGTACATACCCAACAACATAAATATATTTGTCATGGTCATAAACTAAGTTAAACTAAAATAATGGACAAAACAAAATCTCATCCACGTCAAACTTAATATTGTTGGGACCGCACTGGGGTGGATTTCACAAAGAGTTAGGACTAGTCCTAACTTACACATGTAGGACTAGTCCTAGGAGATTTTTAAAACGAATGTACATGTGTACAGTCCTAAGTTAGGAAGAGTAACTCGTCCTAACTCGAGATAAGACTAGTCTTAACTCTTTGTGAAATCCACCCCTGGTCCCAAAGGTTGAAACACGCAAGTGACTCGCACAGTCTATAGACCAATCCGAAGAAAACAAAATTGGTAGCGCCCTCTATTGAAAAAATTAACAACTGCGGTGTCTTTGTGCACAATCCAGGCATTGAAGACTGTGACACCGCAGCAAATGGCGCGCGGTGCCAAACACTTGCGCGCCCGGTGCGCGTTGGATTGGTCTAAACTGGGTTCTAATAAAGTGCACAAACTAGAGGCTACATCGAGGAACTTTACCTAATCCCTACTCATCAGGTATACTTTAAACTTAATTGAACTGAAATGGTTTATTTGTACATTGTACCAGTACATAGAATCAGCCACTACATTGGCGCCCTGGAAATGCTCCTTTACAATTTCCTAATAGGGTGCCCTTAACCAGGGAGAAAAATGCCTTGGTGCCCTTGCCCTTTCAAAAAATAAAGCATACAGGCATGTAGTATTACAAATGACAGGAGTGTAGAATAAATAATTAACAAGAATAAAAAGAGATTGCAAACCAATTGTACAAAAAAAAACAATTGGAACAAATTTAAAAAGGCAGATTATTGTTTGATAAAATAATTTGATTTATTTGTGCTTACCTTTCAATGGCCGTTCCATTTTGTATCATCCATACATCGCAGTATGTTCTTGCCATCAACGCAAGAGCAACTAAAGCTAAATAACCCGTCTGAAACAAAATTGTACAATTTTGATAAATAGTAAAAAGTAATACATGTACCTTTAACCTTTGCACATTATGCAAAATTGTTGGTTCTTTATATCACTTAGTCTATGGGTGTCTCAAAGCACTAGTGTTAAAGGAACACGTTGCCTTGGATCGGTCGAGTTGGTCTTTGAAAAGCGTCCAGTAACTGTTTGTTGTAAATGCATATGGGTAGAAAGATGTTGTAAAAGTAGAATACAATGATCTACACAAATATGCCTCGAAATTGCGTGGTTTTCCTTTTACCTCGTCGGCTAACACGGTCGGCCATTTATAGGAGTCAAATTGTTGACTCCCATAATGGCCGACCGTGTTAGTTCATGATGTAAAAGGAAAACCGTGCAATTTTGAGTGATACATCTTTCCAACCATATACATTTTATAACAAACGGTACAAACGCTTTTTATAGACCAAGTCGTCCGACCCAAGGCAACGTGTTCCTTTAATGACAGGCATGCTAGGTGTTGTTTTAACTATAAAGACATTTTCAAGAATTACAATGTATGGGACCTACATAACAGCTTTGTGGTCCTGCTCAAGGGTCGAAACAAAAATGGTAAAGTGTCTTGTTTGATATGGAATTTGAGGCATTGCATTGTGAGGTATATTTGGTTTGCAATAACACCATGGGTGTATCTACTTGCTTGGTAGATAAATGGTTTTTAAAGACTTGTTTTGCTTTATATTATACTTCTTGATAGATGTTAAATTTGCATCGGGAATGGAGAATATTCATTTTGTTTTTTACCCATATACACCGATGTGTGTTAGCACTGTATACTCAGTACTTACACGAGTTCTGTGAAAAAATCACAGGCATATTACTCGGGTGGGATTCGAACTCACGACCTTTGCAATTCTAGCGCAGGGTCATACCAACAAGACCACCGAGATTGCCCATTGGCTAGAGGCAGCTCGAATCCTAAACTTCTTATTTAAACCCTTTAAAAACCATTTGATTATGTTCATTCATCACCGTGTGACCAGATGCCCATACATAGTTTTGTTGTTGAAATTTTGAAACTTTTTGATATGACCAAATAATGAGACAAAAACTTTGATTTGTTTTATGTTACTATGGGAACATTAGAAAATGTCAGTTCAGGTCATGACCTTTACTTTGACCTTTTTGGTCTCATGAGTGGAAGTAGTTCAGATCCTGCAGCCATTACCGGCCAATATGTTTTTTTCTTTTACAAGCCGTTTCCCACCGTTATTGTCTCTTAAGGGTGAAGGACTTATAGTATCAACAACTGGCACTCAAACCCACACTCGGCTGATCACCAACACCAGAGGTCGAGAACGATGCACTAGATTGCCCAGTTGTGACAAGCCAAATAATGATCAATTCTATTAATGGTACTTGTTGACCATAAAACTGCCACCTCACTTTGAACTGAAATATTAAATGATAATTTTATGTTGATGTAGTGATAAAGACATTAAAATGTAAGTGGCCTCACGTTTTAACACTCAATGATCATGGTATTATCATTGATATTGAAAGAGACTCTCCAAGGGTTTAGTGAAGCAACTGACTTAGGTTTTTGAAAGTTACTTATTCTGAAACCTGGTCATACATCCACTCTTCTAGATACAGGTTGTAATTGTCTAGTGTAAAATGCTGAAGGCTAGTAAACACCACTTCTCAACTTGCCTACTGTGCAACCTACTTGTTTAAAATGTTCATATTATTTCCTTTTCAGATGTGAATATAAGGTCTTTTAAGAATGTGTTTCTGTTTTTGAGTGAGTGAATGTAACTTCATTTGAACATTTTATCGGCTGCAATTGCTCAACAAAGAAAACATTTGGAACTTATTTAAAAAGGCACCTTACTATAGAACAACACAAATAGAAATAAAAAATTGAAAGGACAATTAATTATTTAATTAGGTTTCCCAACTCCCTCGGGTAGGTGGGGGGGGGGGGGGACTACACAGCCTGAAGCTGTTTCCGTCCCGATTCCCACTTGGCTTCTTAACAAGAAGCCTATATAAACCCCTTGCAATGCACACAGCGTACTCACATGTGCCTATCCTGGGTGTCATTTTGGGTGTCAAAATCGTATATAAACATGCACAAAAAGAGTTGACACCCAAAAATTATGCGCATTGTTCGGAGGCACATTCTGTATTTTGTAGGAAATCAATAGCTCCCCCTTGCATAACGTGAAACGCTACAGGTATGCTGAAGTCATGCGCATGTTTTTACGCACAGAGAACAGCTATTGTCTAATGATCTGCCTTCTTTTTAAGAGTGTGACGTCATATGCAATGGGTCTATAGTACGAGATGTTTTCCGTTTTGGGAATGTGCCCCTCAGGTACTAAATATTTCAAACCCAAATGAAAGAGTTGGGCATTAGTTTTTAAACAGTTATGACAGACTAGTTTTCAACAAAACCAAATGAGAATTACCAGCCACATTGGGCTAACAGCCCAAATAGGAATTCATAATGGCCCTATTTTGTATCTAACTGGATTGCTATTATGACATTCCTTTTAAAATAATACGTAACAACAACACCAGCACAAATTGGGCCAAATGGGTATAACAAGCCAAATGAGAATAACAAGCCAAATGGCGATAACAATTTAAAAACTCTTACTTCTGCCGAGAACCATCCTGGAACGAGTACCTTGAGAACTCTTCCCAAACGCCTGTAAACATGGCAAATGAAGAACAGAAGAAAACAATTTTAAAAGTAGGCTAAACAGTTTTGTGACTACCCATTTCAACAAAAAATGTGCAGCAAACTGTGGCTTCACACTGAAATTGAAGCAGTCAAAAAACTACTCGCTAATACTTCACAAATTCAATGCCGGCCACTGTTGCCCTTGAAATGCTCCAGTAGAAATTTATAATTTCCTCATAGGGTGCCCTTAAACAAGGAGAAAATGCCTTGGTGCCCTTACCCTTTTAAACACGTACTTGGATTGTATTTGTATACTAAGATTTGTGGTTCTAGACATGGTGCGGTTGGGCATCATTTGGATTTACATGTGTGGACACAGATCGGGTCTGCTTGTACACAGACAGACACAACTCATACCAGAATAGGGTCACATTGTATTCATTTGCCGGCCAAAGCTATGCTCCAGCCAGACCAAGATTTTTTAGGAGAGGTTTGGACGTTTTGAGAACTAGTTTGGTGTGTATAGGAATTGAGGCATTGCATGGTGAGGTATCAATATATATTAGGTTTGCGGTAACACCATGTGTGTACTTGCCAGGTAGAGTTTGTTCTTAGAGAACTGTCTGTCTTTATTCTTCTACCCCAGAGCAAATTTATCGGATGTTCGGGAGACTTCTCAGTTCTGAAAAGCCCTGTCCTGCTGTTGTGATCCAGCCTTCAGGAGTTAAGGATACAATAAAGTGTACTTACTTGAAAAATACAAGATCCACTGCTGCTTTATCATTCTTGCTTCTTTGAATAAGAGGCTGATCCTGGGTACACAATTGATCAAAATATAGATTAATAAAAGAAAATCTTATCATTTTAAAATTAATTAATTTAATTCTCAAATCCGTTATTAGCAATTACAGCATCCCCTAGAACAACAGTTGTAAAATTTGTATTATTTTGCGATAGGCCTACTGGTCTATAAACTTTTGACCAACTTGGAATGTTTTTGGTTATAAAAAATCCCAAGGCAGGGGCTTATACTTAACAGTCCAAGGAAGCCATTAATAATAAGCACTTAAAGCCATTGGACACTTTCGGTAAACTGTATTGTCCAAGTCCCACACTTCGTGTATTACAACTTATATATAAAATAACAAACCTGTGAAAATTTAGGCTCAATCGGTCATCGAAGTTGGGAGAAAATAACGGGAAAACCCACTCTTGTTTCCGCACGTTTCGCCGTGTCATGACATGTGTTTAAAATAAATCTGTAATTCTCGCTATCGAGAAATGATATTGTTTTACTGTTTTC
This sequence comes from Asterias amurensis, assembly GCF_032118995.1. NCBI lineage: Eukaryota > Metazoa > Echinodermata > Asteroidea > Forcipulatida > Asteriidae > Asterias > Asterias amurensis. The sequence goes on from NC_092660.1 coordinate 2,241,201, forward strand.
TCAAAAAGTAAAGCATTTCATGGACTATTATCTCAAGAGAAGTCTTTCACCATTACCTTCTGTAAACCCTGTAAATTAGTGGTAAATCTGTTAACTTTTTTTCTTCTTTTTCTGTATAATGGCTTTCAGCCCTACTGGCCATTCACCTTGATTTGTAAGTCATTTTATGTCTTCTTCTTATTATACACGGGCAAGACAAACTTCATGTTTTTTATCATGATTTTGTTTATTCTTTTACTTCAATCTTTGAATTTTCCTTGAAGGATTCATTTCTATTTTTTTCCCGCCTTTCAGACGAAAACCAGTAAAATTGCCTCCCACCCCCCCCCCCAGCAAAGTCAGCCACTAGAAAGTATATCTAACAAAGTCAGTGACAGAGACCAGTAAACTCGCCCGCCAGCAAAGTCCCCACAACAAAGTTGCCCCCTCATTTAAAAACGAGCACCCTCTCAAAAGGCGCCCCCCACAAAGACGCCAACAAATAGTAGAGCCCCATTTTTATATTTATTATAAAACTGAGTCTTGACTACATTGACGTGGTGCAGTCTGCCACGGCCAGTGGTTAGTTAGACCATGGTTACACTGCAGGACTTGCAATCACGAGGTTGTTGGTTCGAATCCTACCAAACTAACCGCTGATGCCTGATTTCACAATGACTAGAATAAGTATTGTCATCTAATCTAGTTACTGGATCAAGATTCTTGATCTATTCATTAATAGACGTTAATAAACCAATGTTTGTAATGAGAGAGATTGGTATTGGCTGCTTTTTATATCCCCTTGTTCCAGGGAGTTTGCCGAGTTCCCTTGACATGCTTGATGGGAAGATCATCTAAACAAACAAACAAACAAACAAACACACAAACAAACAAACAAACAAACAAACTAACGGATAACTTTCCGTATGGCGCCACCACTTTTTCACTCTTTTTTAGAAAAAGGGATATCTCATTGAGGTAAATTAGATACTATATTATTTCATATCGAATGAAAAAGTGGTGGCGCCATACGGAAACTTTTCCAAACTAACAAACACCCAAATCAAAATGACACCGAGTGCTGACTGACAATATTAATAATAATAGCAACAACATGATAAAACATGAACCATTATTAATTAATGATTAAATGGTTTTCTGAAGCTTGAAATTGAATACTTACATCTATGTGGGCAGGTAAATCGGCCACACTGAAAGAGAAAATATGTATTTTTCTTGTTATAATTTGTGTTTACATACGTTACGTCGGAAATACACGACCATCGATCCGTAACACTGTAGTTATATAACTACCGTATCTCATCACCGCCCACCGGCACCAGCCATGCCAGCGGTCTTTGTAATGCATGTTTTTACGTTACGCAGCAAATCTACGCTACCCCCCAGTACACGACAAAGTACAGTTGAAACTTCCATATGAAACGGTTTAAAGCCCCCAAATATCCCAAACTGTAAACATACCTTCCGACTCGTCGAATCTGTGCCTTGGCCTGTCTGTTCTTGAGCATGTGAACAAGGAAAGCGCCTGTTACGACTGTTGCCGATAGCCGGCTTGACAGCAACTTGCTAAACACAGGCGCCATCTTGTACCAAAAGGCCAAAGGTCGACAATCCCCCATCATAACCCCCCCCCCCCCCCCCCGCAAATTGTTAGTATACGGTACGGTGTTACAAAAGTGCCACTGTCACAGTGCTTGTTTAATGAAAAAAAAAAAAACCATACAATAACGCCCAGTTGCGTAGCTGGGCTTTTGAGAGCAAAAGGTGGTGTTAATATTGCTCGCAAATTGTTTGCATTCGCATGCTTTTGGCTTTTGCATTAGCAGTGGACACTATTTGGTAATTACTGAAAATAATTACACTTATCATACTTACTTAGTGACGAGTAATTGGGAGAGTTTGTATAAAACATTGTGAGAAACAGCTCCCTCTGAAGTGGAGTTAATTTCGAGAAAGAAGTAATTTTCCATGAGTTTGATTTTGAGACCTCAGATTTAGAATTTGAGGTTTTGAAATCAAGCATCTGAAAGCACACAACTTCTGTGACGCAGGTGTTTTTCTCGCAACTTTGACGATCAATTGACCTCAAATTTTCACAGGTTCAATTTATGCACATGTTGAGATACACGAATTGGGAAGACTTGTGTTTGAAAATTACCAATAGTGTCCAGTCTTTAAGGATGTTTTTATATATAATTTGCATCCAAGGATTAGCCTATGGTATTTTTTGTTTTGTTTTATATCGGATTACGGTTAGTATAATTATGTAGGGCCTAATAACTCATTATAGGATTTCTGGAGTTCTGTGAAAAAAAGTTTACAGGCATAGTGTTCGGGTGGGATTTGAACCCTCGACCTTTATCATTCTAGAGCAGTGTCTTACCAACTAGACCACCGAGAGGGCAATTTTGATTCATTCACATAATTTTTATGAACAAATACCCTCCACGTGCGCCAATCTAATCAACCCCGTACCTCTTGTAGATCAAGTTTTTTTTTAAAATAAACTCACTGTACAATTGCTTCTTAGCCTCATTAGTCGTAAAGTTTTGGAGAGAGAAAAAAGTGACTCAAGAGATCCGCGTTAAATGAGTTGTAAATGATAATTTGCAAACATTTATTTTCGTCAAACTATTTCCAAACTACAGCCCTCAGCAAGTAATATTATAGGCCTAAGGGACGCTTTCTGTGACGTTTGTGTTTTACGTCGTGAAAAAGTAAACCCGCATGGTTTATGCGTTGAGGGTAGGAAAAGTAAAATTTTAATTTCAGGTGACTTAACTTCAGGGAAATTAGGCTACTATGGCCTATTTAAAAACTATTTTCGAGCCCTTATTTGTGCAGCACGGTCGTGCTTATTTACCTGCACCATTAGTCTAAAAAATCATCATTATACTAAAGTAATAATAACATATGTTAAAGTAATAATAGAATGTCATTTGTCCTCACCACTTTACTCCTGTTGGTTCACAGCCAACAATTGGGATACCTTTCCGTATGGCGCCACCACTTTTTCACTTATTTTGTACAAAAAGGGATCAATCAGGTAAATTAGATACTATATTATTTTATTTCGAATGAAAAAGTGGTGGCGCCATACGGAAACTTTTCCAACAATTGTTTCTGATATAGAAACTTTGATCGGTTATAATTTTCCCACTTTTTCTGGATCCTTCCCTTAATCCCTTTCCCCTCTGAAGAAGGTCGGTTTGGATATAAAGCTAATTAGGCCATCTACCATACTCATTAATAATAATATGAATATTTATGCGCCGGTTTTCACACAAGATGCTCATTGTGCAAACGGAAAAATTAATTGTAAGAAATATTAGTATAAATATATACAAAGCTACTACTGAGTACTACAAAAACACCATTATAAAAAAAACAGATTGAACAAAACTTAACGGGCTATTTATAAGCTTGTGTGAACTTGAGAGTTTCCTTAAAACTATTCATAAAAGATATTTCGTGAATGTTTTGAGGAAGTTTATTCCAAAGAAGAGGACCAGCACTATTAGAATGATCGATCAGGTATTGTGGGTGAGAGCACGGAGGAAGACAATTAGTATTCTTCCTCCATTGTTGAGAGAAAACATATATGCAATTAAAGGACAAATCTGAAGATCTTGGCCTCGTAGTACGGAGGCTTATACTTGGTCATTAGAGAATAATTATTTTTAGGGACAAAATCTTGTAACGAACGAAAACATAAAATATACGATAGTGAACAGGAGCCAGTGAAGGTAATTTGAATGTGATGTGTTGTCTTTTCCGAGAAAATGAGACTATGCGTGCTGCATTATTTTGAAGTCAACGCGTGGAAGTGTTTTTAGTTTTTCAAAACATTGAGATTGGGCCCCGAGTTTTTAATCGATATTACGAAACATTCAGAAATGTTACACATATCAAAATTACATTTAAATTGTGAACAAACGCATTTCATACAAGTTAAAATAGCATTTCCGTTAAAAACATTGCGCTCAAGTAGCTGTTTAACACAAGATGTGAAGTGCAATTACCGATTCTTATAACCTGGTGACGTTTTAATCAAATGTCTAAAATCTAATTAGAAATAGAAACAGCGAGCTCGAGGTAATTGATAAGTTTAAAATGCAATTTACACGTTTTAATTAAAAATAAATAAAAATTGTAGCATAAGACATATAGCTTGCTCAAGATGGCGCAACTTCATGGAGACTGGGGCAAATTGCATCCTCAACACTACGATTAGTTCCGTAAGCAAACTGATGACTATCCAATCCAGGAAGTAAAATTGATTTCAAAAATTGAAAAACGAAACCTTGAACTTTTTTCATCGGAACTGAAGTGAGTGCCACTGGCCTGTAATCATTTAATGGTAGTGGACACTATTGGTAATTGTCAAAGACTAGCCTTCACAGTTGGTGTATCTCAACATATGCATAAAATAACAAACCTGTGAAAATTTGAGCTCAATTGGTCATCGAATTGCGAAATAATAATGAAAGAAAAAAAAACCCTTGTCACACGAAGTTGTGTGCGTTTAGATAGTTGATTTCGAGACCTCAAGTTCTAAATCTGAGGTCTCGAAATCAAATTCGTGGAAAATTACTTCTTTCTCGAAAACTATGGCACTTCAGAGGGAGCCGTTTCTCACAATGTTTTATACCATCAACCTCTCCCCATTACTCGTTACCAAGTGAGGTTTTATGCCGATAATTGTTTTGAGTAATTACCAATAGTGTCCACTGCCTTTAAATGTGAATAATGTACTTGTTCTTATAGGAACATGCTTTAATACCCCCAAAAACATTTAAACAAAAAGGAACTTTGCGTTGTAAAAGAGATAAGTTTAAAAATGTCAGTAAAAACAACAGCCATCAGCTGGGCTGAGCAGAACAGAATTTCAACAATGTCCTTCCCCACAAAATGGCGGGCCTAATTGTTCTGCTGCCACAGCTGAGGCAAAGAGATTTTCTAATCATTTACTCATTATAATAACTGCACGCTTACGTGTTTTATTGCATAAACAGCAACAGTTTGGGAGATTTGAAGACAATGCGCATCTTTAACTCCATGTCACAATAGGATCAATGCTTAAGCAGCTTCCACTCTCAAGCATCATAAGAAAACCGTGGACTGCAGTGGTTTGGTCACCTCCAACTCAAACCAATGGGAACACTAGTCCAACAACTCCTGAACTGGTCACCAACCCTGCATGGGAAACGTAGACGAGGTCGCCCAAGGACAACATGGCAAAATGAAATCTATGAGAGGGACCTCCTCTCCAGACTTGGCACCTGTGGAGGAGGCATGCAGAAGCGGCAGTTCAACCAGTCAGGCAGCGGTTCAGAAATGAATGATGCTAACTGATGATGATGATGATGTTGCGTTGATTGATGGTGAATTTTACGGAACGTGCCAATGCGCGCGCATACTCAAAAAAACGATTACAATGCAAGCGCAAAAAAAAAAATAACCCTCGTGTATAGGCCTACACCTTGCGTGACAAACACAAATATGACGTAGGCCTAACAACCGAAGAAACAACACGGGTTACAACTCCTCAATTGAAGCTGCATTGAAGGTAGAAGATCAAATGGACAAGTATGCATCAAACCTGTCGCCCGTGGGTGGAGTGCTATCGGGCTTCTTCATTTCTATTGTCAGTAAGTATTGTTGTTCGGTGCGTGTCATGCTACTGTTTTTCTGTTTTATTTAAATCTTAGGCCTAATCTTTGAAGAGACACATTGCCTTGGATCGGGCGAGTTGGTCTATGACAAGCGTTTGAAACCGTTTGAGTAGAATACAACGAACCACAGAAATACGCCATTTTGTGTAGTCAAGTTTTGACTTCATAAAATGGCCGACCGTGTTGGTTCGCAAAGTAAAAGGAAAACCACACAAAAAGTGGCATGTTTGTGTCTTAGATCATTATATTCTACTTGTTGAACATCTTTCTTACCATGCAAACCTTATAAGATGCTAATACATGTAATTGGGCCTCAGAATTCGTCACTGCAGTAACCTATGTCTTTCTGAAAGTTTGTATATAAGTTTGTATATACTCGGAGCGCCTTGAGCACCTTGTTTCGTGCGCTATAAGACTTCGATATTATGATTATTATTATTATTATTAATTCAAAATGCCGTAGAATTTTGAGATATCGCCGTAAATCCAGCGGGCGCCTTTGACTGGATACATGAAAAATATTGGTAATACAAAATAATGTGTACACAATCTGATAAACGCTTCAGGTAATGTTTCGCAGATTCATTTGTTTGGGGAAAACGAATGGTGTGTTTTTCCGTTGTTCTATACTTCGAAGTGAAATTATTCTCAAAATGCCTTTAAAGGCAGTGGACACTATTGGTAGTTACTCAAAAATAATTTTTAGCATAAAACTTTTCTTGATTGGGAGTAATGGGGAGAGGTTGATAGTATAAAACATTGTGAGAAACAGCTCCCTCCGAGGTGACGAAGTTTTCGAGAAAGAAGTAATTTTCCACGAATTTGATTTCGAGATCTCAGATTTAGAATACGAGGTCTCGAAATCAAGCACCTGAAAGCACATAACTTCGTGTGACCATGGTGCAACAAAGGTATTTCCCCCATTAATTTCTCGCAACGTCGACGACCGATTTAGCTCAAATTTTCACAGGTTTGTTATTTCATGTTTATGTTTAGATACACCAACTGTGAAGACTAGTCTTTTACACGAATCGTGTCCGGTGTCTTTAAATATTCTATCGAAAAACTGTCAAGTTTTTATCGCCTTGCGTTTTAAGAGAAATTACCAAACGTACCTTCTCTTTGAAAACTAGCTCATTACATTGGGAAAAACAACGCGTAAGCTTTCTTAGCAATCGGTGTATGGGTAAAAACCAAAACTATATTCTTTATCCCCGGTGCAAATTTAACATCTATTATAAAAACTATTTCATCAGGTGTAATGAAAAGACAGACTCAAAGCTAAGAAAGTACTGGGTGAATGAATCCAATAACAATGGTAGAGTCTATGGGTTTTGAGATCAACATCATGCCTGTGTTGCCAAGTACATGTACATGTAGATGTTTTTCTTAAGAGAATTGTCTCGCTTTATCTACGACTACTAAAGGTAGAGTCAGTGACTTAAGAGCATCTGTTCCTGGTAGTGGGACGTGAAACCATGGTCCCTAATTAACCCCATGATTAATACAGTTCAGGTTCGTGGGTCTTTTGTTCAGCAGCTTCCCTTTTCAAATCTGTCTCTCGGTAAACTCTCTGCTGAACAATGGTTACCTTGCATAAGTGCATTGGGGAATGCCCGACGCGTGAGAAGTGCTCAGCTACTGGTTAAAGGAACACGTTGCCTTGGATCGGACGAGTTGGCCTATAAAAAGCGTTTGTAACCGTTTGTTATGAAATGTATATGGTTAGAAAAGATGTTTTAAAAGTAGAATATAATGATCCACACAAGTATCACTCAAAATTGCACGGTTTTCTTTTTACGTCGCGAACTATCACGGTCGGCCATTTATGGGAGTCAAAATTTTGACTCCCATAAATGGCCGACCGTGTTTGTCGACGAGGTAAAAAGAAAACCATGCAATTTCGAGGCATGCTTGTGTGGATTATTGTATTCTACTTTTACATCCCTCTTTCTAACCATATGCATTTTATAACAAACGGTCACAAAACGCTTTTCAAATACCAACTCGACCGATCCAAGGCAACGTGTTCCTTTAAGAACTGACGTGTCACTTACTGTCGTATGCGACTGCATGATTGTCATGTGTCATTGCTGAGGGACAACACTGACCAAGAGATGACATATTATTAGGGTAACAAGTGAACTAGCCTTTGGTGGCAAGTGGTGAATATTGTTCTGTCCGATGATCTGTTGCTTGGGTTTATGTGGGGCACACGATTACATTAAAGGTAGGTCTTATGGGATTTGAGGCTTGGTGAGAATATACTGGTCTTAGACAATTACCAAAGGTGTCCAGAACACAACTTGGAAAACACCTCCATGTAATACTAAACTATGAATCAAAAAGGTTGACAACCGCTATGTCCATGCCGTAAACAGAATCGCGCGCATAACATTCAACTACATTGGAACCTGAAGAGACTAGCGAAGAAAATTATTCAAGGAAGTCGAGGAAGGGCTCAAGTTTAACCGGAGCTAAATTTGGACGTTATCAATATATTCTATATCTAAAAAGGGACTTTATATGCATTGACGTCATACAGCTGCCATTTAAGATGTAAACCAATGACAACAAACAGTGAGAAATCGCACAAGGCCCTCATACATTGTCCGCCATCTTTGATTAAACGTGCACGCATGAAAGGCTAAGGCCGAGAGTCTAGAGCAGCGCGTACATCAAAGATGGTGGTCAATGACGTCATGTAATCCATCTACCACACAGGATTGGCCACCGAACTAAGTCATTTTGACCACTAGGCGAGGGCGCCCTGACTCAAATTTTGACCACTAGGCGAGGTCGCCCTAGACTCAAGATCATTTTTGTTGGCGTTCGTCCAAACAAGTGTCATTGAATGTTATGAACGAGTTGGCTTAATCGTATCAATGGTGCCACATTTAAACGAGCATTGCTCATGGCGCCTTACAGTAACATTAATTGTGCCGTTAATGGTGTCATTATTTAAAGACAGTGGACACTATTGGTAATTGTCAAAGACCAGTCTTCACAGTTGGTGTATCTCAACATATGCATAAGATAACTAACCTGTGAAAATTTGAGCCCAATCGGTCATCAAAGTTGCGAGATAATAACGAAAGAAGAAAACACCCTTGCCACACGAAGTTGTGTGCTTTCTGATGCTTGATTCCGAGACCTCAGATTCTAAACTTGAGGTCTCGGAATCAAATTCGTGGAAAATTACTTCTTTCTCGAAAACTACGTCACTTCAGAGGGAGCCGTTTCTCACAATGTTTCATACTATCGACCTCTCCCCATTACTCTTTACCAAGTGAGGTTTTATGCTGATAACTATTTTGAGTAATTACCAATCACTGCCTTTAAACGATCATTACCCATGGCGCCTTACAGCAAATCTCTTTTAAAGGTAGGATTTTAGTGACATCTTATCTTACTAATTATAAGTACTGTAGCCAGGTGATTGTATGATGTTGCTAAGGAACTGTTCCATATACTGGAAAAAGGCAACAGAAAAGGCGAGGTCTTCCTCACTTTACTAGTAGAAATTTACCTTCCAGATCTGTGGAAATAATTATTGGTTCGAAACACAATGGCGCCCGAACGAGGAGAAGGTGTGTGGAAAAAACACGTGTGTTATATGGAAGTGATTATTATATATATATTATGTTATTAGTTATTTTCTTGTAATCAGACTTAAAGGTCTTATGCATCAATGAAAGCTCCATCAGGCTGACTGTTAGCAGAGTAACCCATTTAGCTAATTCTATGCCCGAACGCAAACGTCCTCTAGCGGTTCATTACACAGTCTTCTTCATTCACTAATGAGGATGGTTGTTACTACGCACTAATTAACCGCGTTCGCCATTGTTCGCGTACTATTTTTAGCTCGTTTTTACTGTGTGGAAAACATTATTGTGCTGCTGACAACCGAAAACTTCCCGTGATTATAGTTTGATTTAATGCCATTCAACCTTAGTTACAGATAGGAAAATACAAATTGTAACTAGAATTAAATATGCATATAATGAAATATTGAAAAACTCCTAAGGAAACAATATGAAAATTCGAACTTAAAGGGTGTATGTACGTTTTGTAGAACAAAAAAAAAACAATGTCCACAGATTTACACTAAACTTACACAATTTGAAGATAATGATAGTAGAAAGCTTCCCTGAAAATATTACGTGCTGAGGTGCTGTAGTTTTGGGGTAATGAGTAAAACAGGGTCATGAAAATAATTTGGAAAAGCATTTACAAACGTATTTTCGTTACATTGTTTTACTCATTTCTCAAAAACTACAGCACCTCACTAAATAATATTTAAAGGGAAGCTTTCCACTATCATTATCTTCAAACCCTGTAAGTTTAAAGTAAATCTATGGGCATTTTGAAAAAGTATCCAAATCCTTTGAAGGCACTATTGGTAGTTACTCAAAATAATTGTTAGCAGAAAATGCAGCACTGGAGAGCTGTTGATAGTATAAAAACATTGTGAGAAACGGCTCCCATTTAACTTGTGTTCTAATTCTCTATATTTGTCAAGTTTGATATTTTATGCACATGTTGAGACTGGTCTTTAACAGTTACTAGTAGTGTACAGTGTCTTTAAAATACAATTAGATGACTAGGGTGACGATTAGAGATGTACACAAGAAAATATGAAGGTTTAAGTTGGTTAATTTAAAGCCATTGGACCCTTTCGGTTCAGAAAAAAAAAAGTTCACAGATTTACAAATAACTTACAGGGTTTACAGAAGGCAATGGTGAAAGACTTCTCTTGAAATATTATTCCATGAAATGCTTTACTTTTTGAGAAAACAGCAAAACAATATAAATTCTCGTTAACGAGAATTACGGATTTATTTGAAACACATGTCATGACACGGCGAAACGCGCGGAAACAAGGGTGGGTTTTTCCGTTGTTTTCTCCCGACTCCGATGACCGATTGAGCCTAAATTTTCACAGGTTTGTTATTTGATATAGAAATTGTGGTTCACAAAGTGTGGGCCTTGGATAACACTGTTTACCGAAAGGGTCCAATGGCTTTAAACACGCCACGTATACAGTAACACAAACGGGGAAGCCACAAGATCATTAATTTCCCAAGAGGGTAAAGCTTATAGGGAAACCATGGACATTGAGTTCCTTTTCCCCAAATGAATATTACAGAAAAACGTGTGTCATAGGGGAGTGTTTGTTCTTATAATGTTTTTGGTATACAAACCGCATGTGACACTAACTTGATAATCGCACGGTATATTGAAAATGTACGGTACACTCTAATAACTTAAGAGTTGAATCCAACACTTGCTTGAGTTCCGTGAGTGACTACACTTTGAAAGTGTTACCGTAGCGTTTTGTTTGTTAAATCTAGCATTTTAAATTGTTGATCCAACGCAAAAAGGGTTAATTCAACATTTTTTCAAAAATATTTCTTGGCATTGTTGGATTAGCTTTTTAAACATTAATTGGCACTTTAATTGTTGAATGAACACTAAAATGCTGGATTTGACATATCAAATGCTGGATTCAAAACTTTCAAAATGCAGTCAACGAACTCATGCAAGTGTTGGATTCAACTCTTTAGTTTTTAGTGTACAAACAAGACTGGGTGAAAGACCCTTCTTTATGAGTTTTTCAATTTGTTTGCACTCGGCGTAGGTGAAACTAAAAACAAGTATACAAATACCTTATTAATTTACACACCGTACAAACGATTCCACGCAATACTAAAACGAAATAGCAGGAAAATGAATGATACGAGGCTATCAGCCGCAAATCATGCGTTCGTTTAGCTTCCCTGGGTCGACCCCGGTGTGTGGCGGCTTTTTTTTTCAGGACGAACGTGGGAAATTATCTGCACACGTTCGTCCTGGGAAAAAAAAAAACCTTCACACACCGGGGTCGACCCAGGGAAGCTAAACGAACGCACCCAATAAGGGGACCGATGATGGAGGAAGGTGGCAACGATTACATGGAATACAAGAGATCGTTGCATAGCCGAGTAAACCATAGTAGCAAGGACCTTGCTCTATGAATACACAAAGTACAGCTATTTGTACATAAGGAAAGTTTCAAGCTCACAGTTATAAGCAAGATAATGTTACTTACGGACAATATTATAGGAGCAGAACTGAAATAAAACTCGAACTGAACTCAACGGAAACAGGAACAGAAATGACCCTACGGTCCTCGCTACATGAATCTGCTAAGCAGCCAACGCCCACTACGTTGGAACCCGGTGCATTGGACATTCCTAAGGCCCTCAATACAAAGTAAATACCGGAAATGCCATCATTGTACTAAATAAAGGGGAAGGCGGGCGGGATAATACTGGGAATACCTTAGGATAATACAATACAATACAACAAAAACACTTATCGATGTAGATAACGCTATCCTACCACCCCCCCCCCCCTCCTCTCTGACCGTCCGTCACGTAGCGACGTAGTTTGTATTTTTTTTTTTCAATAAAATTGGCTCAATTTAAACTTGAACACTATAAACCATGTGCCCGCAATGGTAATGGTAGCTACTGGTTTGTGTATTTACACATGTACCCGGAGTCTAAAATGTATGTTTCTTCTTATGATTCCTAATCATTTGTATTTTTATCTATCTACCCCCCTTCGTTTCCTAGTATTTATTTCCTGCGTCGGGAATGGAACTGTACTGATCATCTCACTGCGCAAGCGCAAGAATCTAAAGCCGATTGACCTGTTGACGGTGAACTTGGCTCTGTGTGATTTAACGGTGTGTCTGATTGGCTACCCATTACCAGTAGTGTCTGGCTTTGCCAATAGGGTAAGATTAACACTATCAAGATTAGGCCCCTATTTCATAGAGCTGCTTAAGCAGAAAAAGTTGCTTAGCTCAACAACATTTTGTTATTACCAAAATAAGGTTGCCAGCCAATCTACTATGTCACGTTTTTTTTCTTTTTCTTCCAACCCTCGATATGGTTACACTTTTCGGATTGGAGAAAATCAAGATTGACACGCATGGTATTGGACAGGTGTAGTTCTTTTGTCGACCTCCTTTTTTGTGAGCTAAAATAGCCGACACGAACAAGCAAGCCATCTTAACATCGTAACGCAATACTTCGTGTAAAACAGTGGACAAAATCAATCAAACTACCAATATGCCATGCTGTGAGAAACGGCTCCCTCTGAAGTGATGTAGTTTTCGAGAAAGAAGTGATTTTTCCACGAATTTGATTTCGAGACCTCAGGTTTAGAATTTTGGGTCTCGAAATTAAGCATCCGAAAGCACACAACTTGACTAGGGTCTTTTTTCTTTCATTATTATCTTGCAACTTCGACGACCGATTGAGCTCAAATGTCCACACGTTTGTTATTTTATGCATAATTATGTTGAGATGCACCAAATGAGAAGACTTGTCTTTGACAATTACCAATAGTGTCCACTGTCTTTAAATTTCCGTCTGCTGGAGGTACAAAAACGCAAATATGCAGCGAGTAATCCTTGTGAAAGCTAAATATTTTTTCAACTAAGGTAGTCTTATGATGCATAATCATTGTTGGCCTCACATTTCAGGAGGTGAGCATAAACAGACGTATAGCCTTGGGAGTGTTGGAGACAATGTGCAACTGCATGTAATTATAATAATATCGAAGCCTTATCTAGCGCACGTAAAGGTACTCAAGGCGCTCATATACATTTTTACAGAAGGGTTATTGAAGTTATGAATTATGAAACCCAATATTATGTAGCACCTATAAGGGTTTACAAGGTGCTACGGCGCACTCGGCAACCACAGTCAGGAACACCGGGGCGAACCCCTTCTCTTTTCGATAAGTGCATGCCTCTCGGCTATTTAACGTGCGATACACAACACATGGGACCAACGGCTTTACGCCCCACCCGAAGGACGAAGCAATTGTTAAATGTCTTGCTTAAGGATGCAATAACGACTGTGACTCGAACCCACACTCTGCTGATCAGAAACACCAGAGTTTGAATTCGGTGCGCTTAATTGCTCGGCCGGCCATAAACACAGTTATACACTATCCCTGGTGACTTGTCGTGGCCTAGAACAATCACCCCATTACATTCGTTCTATCGCCTCCTTCCTATCATGAAAACGTGCCTTGAAAAGCTTGAACATTGTGTACACATCATTAAAGGAACACGTTGCCTTGGATCGGACGAGTTGGTCTTTGAAAAGTGTTTGAAACAAACGGTTACAACCGCTTTTTAAAGACCAACTCGACCGATTCAAGGCAACGTGTTCCATCTTGCTTGATATGTTAATCTTAAACTAAGATCAATCATTCAATTGATATACTTTGTACAGGGCTCTATATCAATCTAATATGAGTATAGGGTATATGGCCTTAGCTTTCAATCCAAACCGGACCTTCTTCGAATATTATTATCTGTTATACTGCTGCCTCCTTCTGATAAAGCCGTTAATCCCGTGAGTTGGGTAATGCACGTAAAATAACCCTTTTTTTTAGCGTAAAAAGAAGTGCCTCACCCAAGTGTTCCGGTGTCGCATGCAACTAGTCATCTGCAATACTTTCCGAAGGACATTATTGCATATGCAATGATGTCCGCCGGACGTTTGCGTATTCAATCGTGTCCGTCCGGACGCTGCTGCATTATGCAATTGTGTCCACCCGGACACATTTGCATTTATACAGTTGTGTCCGCCCCCGTGCAAAACCGTCCTTACAGTAAATTAAACGACCTTTGTCGACGGCACCCGGACGCCATTTTTTTTAACAAGCTAAGTGCATGTCATAAATGACATGGGAAATGTTCGGCCGTTGGGTATTCGCTGCAATAATAAAATACGTGAATATTCATGCTGCATTACGTAGGTTCAGTGCATGCACGCTCGCTTACGCGCGCACATACAAAGTGTCCGGAGCGGACAGTATTGCATGGCGGACACAATTGCATCTGACACCGGCAGCATTTTGCGCCATAGCACCTAAGTAAGCCATTTCATTGTGCTGTTGATATAAAGGAATACGTCTCATACTCCAATGCATTTACTAATTAGCTCCACATACCTTGCAGGAAAGAATACTGAGCGCTTTGATGCGTCCCTTCTAAAGGGGCGTTAAAGAAGTAAGAACCGCGTATTGTTATTGTTACTTGCAAAACTATTTCTGTGACGTCACTCGAGTGCACTCTATTGATACAGGTAGTGGGTGTTTTTTAACGCATACGCTTTAACTGATTCGTTACAAGGACTGCAAAGAATTCGTATATATCCTTTGCAAAAATGTGACCAGCCGTCGTTTTGACAAAGTACACAAATGAGTACAATTAAATTGAATTGGTTACTTAATCAATGATGGGGGAATAGCTTAGGTCAGAGATTTATCATAGACTCTAATGTGTAGATTCGTGACCACAATGTACTTGCCTTCGGCTCACGAATCTATACACATTCTTATTAGGCGTAATTGCATCTTACTCATTGTGCTGTGTTTCTGTGTTCGCAGTGGTCGTTTGGAGATGCTGGATGTACTTGGTACGGTTTTTGCGGTTTCTTTTTCCCGCTGAATTCCATGATGACGCAGATGGCAATGTCTATATGTAGATACCTCAAGCTCTGCAGAAAGCAATTCGGTAATTATGAAGTAAATAATAATATCATTAAAGGCAGTGGACACTATGGGAGACTTTTGAACGCTAGGTGGCAGCAGACTTATCCTGGTAAATTTCCACCGTTTACATAGTTCTGAGCGTGAGCAGATTACCGAGAACAATGGATTTTACCTGGTAAGTCTGCTGCCACCAAGCGTCCCAAAAGTCTCCCATTGGGAATGGTATACTCAACAAAATTATTAGCATAAAGCCTTACTTGGTAACGAGTAATGGGGGAGGTTGATAGTATAAAACATTGAGAAACGGCACCCTCTGGAGTGACGTTGTTTTCGAGAAAGAAGTATTTTTCAACGAATTTGATTTCGAGACCTCAGAATTAGTATTCGAGGTCTCGAATTCAAGCTGTGAAAGCACACAACATCGTGTGACAAGGGGGTCCTGTCATAGTTATCTCGCAACTTCAACAAGCAATTGAGTTCAAATTTTCAGTGACTAAATCCGGTGTTCGGTGATCGTCACTCAAAAGTCGAATTTGTCCCTCTTTTGAATCAACCTCAAGCAGCAAAGTACATACAAATATTTAAAATAAAAAAAAAATATGACAAAATTATGGAAGACAGATTTCTCAACCTGCCCTGTGCAATTAAAGGTTATAACCGCAGTTTCCGGCGATATGATCAAATTACGTTAAAGAAAAATGCATATTTAAAGGCTTATAAATAAGAAAAACAATATTTCCATCCCCAAATAATTAATTTCCTCAAAAACGGGTGGGTTTTTGCGGTTTTTTTTGCCAATTACTTCCGTTTGAGACTATTGCTAAAAACTACCAGGGACATCCAACATTTGAAGTAAAAATGCACATACGACCTAAATATAGTCCTGCCCCGAAGATATGCGCTATAGCTTTTTTGATTAAATACAATTTTCAAACTTTCATCTTTTTTTTCCTTCTTCGTATATATATTTTTTTTTGCGCAGACGACCGACTGCTTGGGGAACTGATGCCAAAGATAATCGTCTCGTTATGGGTTTATACGTTACTATGGACAATTCCTCCTCTGATTGGCTGGAACAGGTTTGTTTCTAACTAAATATTCAAAAACATGTTTTTTTTTACATTCATAATAATATAGTCTTTTAATATTTTATTGAAAAATAACCTCTTTGTCAAAAATTACGTTACTATGGACAATTCCTCCTCTGATTGGCTGGAACAGGTTTGTTTCTAACTAAATATTCAAAAACATGGTTTTTTTTACATTCAGATAATAATATAGTCTTTTAATATTTTATTGAAAAATAATTTCTTTGTCAAAAATTACGTTACTTTAGAGGGAGCCGTTTCTCCCAATGTTTTTTATGACTATCAACAGCTCTTCATTGCTAATTGCCAAAGTAAATTCTATGCTCTTACAACTATTTTTATTATTACCAATAGTGCCCAGTGCCCAGATACTATTGGTAAATTACTCATAATTCTTTTTAGCATAAAAACTTACTTGTAAGCGATCAACGGAGAGTTGTTGCTTGTATAACACATTGTGGGAGAAACGGTCCCCTCTGAAGTAACGTAGTTTTCGAGAAAGAAGAAATAATTTGATTTCGAGACCTCACAATTAGATTTTGAGGTCAACTTTGCGTGACAAGGGTGTTTTTTTTTCTCCATTATCATCTCGCAACTTAAACTGTGCTTGAGATGCACAAAGTGAGAAGACTGGTCATTGATAATTTCCAAAAATGTCCAGTGTCTTTAAGCAGCTCTTGGGGCCCTTCCTGGAAACAGATTATGATAAGTGCTTTGAGAGGCATAGATAAAAGCGCTATACATTTAAATGGTGATGTTGTAGGGCTTTTGACGGTCACTGTACACTTAGAAAATCAATGTGTGGCGAACAGGTTTTCAACTAGTGGTTAAAACCCAACGAGGCCCGGCCTGTTTCTTGATTTTTTTACCGAGACGAAGTCGACGGTAAATTAGCATTAACCAGGCCTCGGTGGGTTTAAACCACTATAGTTGAAAACCGATTCAACACACATTGATTCCCATTCATAAATACATTTACGGTAAAAAAAACATCAACACTTTTGGTCAAGAAGTAAGATAAATGCAAAAAATATAATTGTTCAATTATTTCTTTCAACACAACACCACTCCAGCTATGAAATGGTAAGGCCCTCGGGTAAACAACTCCTTATAACATGTATAAGGCAGATATAGAATATAATACCTAGATCGGCCGCGCGTACATACGCGCCATAAACCGTATACAAACATTTCTATTTCCAATAGGAATGAAGAAACTGTCTTATAAGCACAAGTGCTAGCTCGCGTGTCACGCCCATGTTTCAACACTTGTTACTGGTGTTATATCATCGGTTCAAACACCCCCACGTGATGCCCTCTCGACCAACCAGAATGGATAAACTGTCTTAGCTATTTATGAATGTTTGTTTGTTCCCTTTGCTGTCTTAGCTACGTCCCCGAGAGGTTTAAATCGTCGTGTACTGTCGATTGGGCAAGCCAGGATCGAGTGGACAGGAGTTACATCATTTGCATATTCGTGTTCTGTTACCTGGTACCACTGGCCGGACTTTTAGGTAGTTACATCGCCATTGCGAGAAAGATACTCAACCATCGAAGCTTGATCCTCAAACAACACACATCTCATTTTACCCATTTTTGGACGGAGGTTCGCTTAATCAAGGTGATTTTATTAGCTTTTTCCCATTATTTATGATCGAAAAGAGCTTTTATTAAAAAGAAAAATTCAATTTTTACAATTTGCTCTCATTTGCAATGTTGATTTCATACTTTGTTCAAAGCTAATTACCTTTCCAGACGTTAATTGTAGAGATATAATTTGGCAACACAACCAAATAAATATTAATTATTGTGAAACCACAATCTTTTCACTAAGCTTGGAAGCAGTGGGTTTTTTAAGTGGAGATTCAGAGTCCAGGATTCAAAGTGCTGTAAGGACCATATACATTGGTAGCAGGCCTGTCTGATGATATAGATTTTGAAGGGTTTTAGCAGGTTTTGCAAGGCAGAGGACACTATTGGTAATTACTCAAAATACTTATTAGCATACAACATCACTTGGTAACGAGTAATGGGGTGAGGTTGATAGTTGAAACATTGTGAGAAACGGCTCCCTCTGAAGTGACGTATAGTTTTCGAGACAGAAGTTATTTCCGCGAATTTGATTTTGAGACCTCAAGTTTTGAATTTGAGGTTTCGAAATCAAGCATCTGAAAGCACACGACTTCGTGTGACAAGGGTATTTTTTCTGACATAGTTATCTCGCAACTCCGATGACCGATCGAGCTAAAAATGTCAGACTCACAGGTTTGTTATTTTATGCATATGTTGAGATACACCAAGTGAGAAGACTGGTCTTAGACAATTACCTCTAGTGTCCAATGTCTTTCAAGCCGATAGAATAGTTAAGTTGTTGACTAAAATGTGTTTTCGGTCTACTAACTGCAGAGAACAAATCTGAATGCACTAACACATTTGAGGCTCTATTATATTTCAGTTCAATCATTTAATTTTATTGACTTCACATGTAAAAACACAAAGTAAAACAAAAATAACGATAAAGAAAACATACATAGTACGGGAGAGAAGAGGAAAAAAGAAACACCACTCTTAACTTTTTTACATAAAAGTATCAAGTGAATCTCCTGATGCCACAATTTAGGAAACAGGCCATAAAAATGGCATTATGGACATGAGTTACACATGGCAAACAGTTTAAAAAAAAACATGAAATCTTGCAAGTGACTAAAACTATAAAAGCGTTACGTCCATCATAGAAAACACAAACTTGGTTGAAGAGAAATTCTGGTATTTACAAAGTAAAAAGCACTATAAATATTATTTTGATGCACTGAAATGCTACAAACATAATTTTGTTTATTCACTTTTCTCCTTCACTTTGATTTTAACTCATTTCAGTCGTCACTGGCCGTCACTGTAGCTTTTACAATAGCATGGACTCCATACGCCGTGGTATCTTTTTTAGCAATGGTGATGGACGTGTCATATATTCCCCACTCAGTCTACGCCATTCCCACCTTCATGGCCAAATCGGCAGCTTGCTACAACCCCGTAATCTACGTTATGTTCAACAAGAAGTTCAAAGAAGAGTTGCAACGATTGTGCTGTTGTTGTGGCTGCATGTGCTGCAAGGTTTCTATAAATATAAGCACCCACAAAAACATCGCTAAGTTTGGAGAAGTCGGGTGTGTTACATGGACAAACCCCTTTTCCCGCCAGTTTGTCCACTTGCCACATTCCCCCGCTATGGGGGACCAGCGACGGTTGTTTGTATCCTCTAAAAAGAACAGCCAAAGCTTGGAACCCCGTCATCCTTTGGGGATGGTTATCCACGAGACGAACTGCGACCCGATGATGTTCATAGCAGAGGAGGACGTCCCGGGGCCCTCTACCGGCAATACTGTTGTACACCCGTTCAGTAAACCCACGTGCTCTACCGCTCTGCCTCTTGTGAATCTACCACATGTACCGGTGCCGTACTTAGAAGCTACCATACAGGAATTCACGCCAACATCCAGGCAGTGCGAAAGTGAGGATGGTTCATCAAGACGTATATCTGTTGCAGTTGTCTATGCAGAGTCACAAATGTGATCAGCTTTCAGATAGACACATCCGCAAGAAGGATTCATGGTCTATATTTTCTCAGGGATCCATGAGTGGTGTAATTTAGTGGTTCCCTCATTTGAAATCAGGACTAAAATTAAATTGAATGTGATAATTTCAATGTTTTTAAATTTATGCACAAATTCACTGGCGAGACGTTGACCTATATTTTATGTTGTTTTACCAAGTGAGTTTTGAAATTGCACAAGTTGTGTTTCTGGGTGTTTTTATTGAAAACTAGAGGCAATCAACGTACAGGTTAAAACGAGTCCAGCATTGACACTATATTATGGATAGCACATCTTCATCGATCGCCATTTGATGATACACAAATGGAAAAGTGCACACGCGAACGCGCTGCACACAACTCTCGGCCAATGATAGCCTTTTACGCGTGTAGGTTTAATAACAAATGATGGTCAATGACGTCATGTGCAATCTATCTATTAGGCCTAGGTCATGTCCTAGGTATTATGTGCGTACACAAACAGGACGTGGTCGGTATTGCATGCAGTAAGAAACAATATATATTTATATAAACAAACAAACAAAGTGGGACGAAAATGCACTGTGATCCGAATAGTTTACCAATGGTTTATGACGTAAGCCACTGTAATAGCTTATCGCTGCCGCGTGACATACAATCCTCCAATCAAATGACAAGGATCTAAGTGATGTTGGAAGATTTGCGTGGTGTGAATAATAAGAATAGCACTTTAAATATTTTCAAAAGTAAACTTGCCGGCAATACCATGTATTCATTCTTTATCGTGTTGGCTTTGAAATGTCAAGACCAAAACCAATTTTTTTCAGAGCCAAAAGAGAGTTAAGCGAGAGGTTAACTTCAAATGGACGCCATCTCATGAACCTCTGGTGGTCGCCTGCCACTCATCATATCCCAGTCCAGCATCAGCATCCTCAATATCTAAATGTTTTTGTTGTTGAGTTGCGTTCTTCTTCAGAGCCAACTCGGTTGTACCCGCAAGTTTACTATCATTATAGTTTCCTCTGGAAAGGAATTATTTGGGTCATGACTTGGAAGCAGTATTGTTTTTGTTTTAGAACTGTAAAATGGTCGCCTAATAGGTTCCAAGAACATTCGTTTGCTACGTGCCTGTGAAGTGCATTGGTTGCTATTGGTCTGGTACGGGGAGTCGGTTTGGGCTGGATTGCAAATAAAGAAATTTTAAAAAATCTGCTGGTGATTTTAAAATGGTTTATACTTAATTTTAAATGTACGTGTAAATATTAATGTCTTTTTAACTCATTGCACATTGCGGGACAGAGAATTCCATGTTGTTTGAAACCAATGTGACCAATAAATAAGTGAATGAAGGAATGAATGAACGAATGAATGTTTTTCTTCTGGTCTAAAGCTCACTGCATAAGACATTAATATCGTGCTGGTGAGATACATGTTGTCAGGTCCCATGTACCTGTATCTGTTATGCGATATAAAGTACAGTCGGCTCTCGTTATATTAAAGAGCAATGTTAAAGGCACTGATGGGTCGATTTCACAAATAGCTAGGACTAGTTCTAACTTAGGACTAGTCCTTTTGAGATATAAAAAAACTCGTCCTAACTCGAGATAAGAATTGACTTAACTCTTTGTGAAATACTCAAAATAATTGTTAGCATTAAAACTCACTTGGTACTAAACGAGCAGTGGAGAGCTGTTGATAGTGTTATAACACACATTGTGCTAGGAAACGTGAACTTGCTGGGGAAAAACGGCGCGGTGAGATCGATCACCCCTGGGAACGAGGTTGCCCGAGGGCCATACGTACCCACGAATGACGCGTTCGCCGAGTTGGCGACTTAAACCACACCTGTTACGTCATGCTATTGTCTAATCGCTCCATTATTATTCATTACTATATTATGAAGTCTTCTTATACAAGGACACGCGTGATTGTTATACGAGTAGTCTTACACGAGGGCACACGTGACTGTCATTTGAATGTGCATCTACGAGGACATAGTAAGTGATTGTCAAATACATGTATTGGCATACGATGAAAAGCAGGAACGTGACACTAGTGTCACAGTGCACTGTGAGGTGTTTGGCCATAGCCTAAGCTTTTAACCCCAAGGCTCACCCGTGTGTGTGTGTGTGGGGGGGGTGGGGGGGGGGGGGGGTGGGGGACTTTTGCTTATGATGTTGCTAATGGTACGTGTCAGGGCCGAGCGGATAAGAGCACCGAACTAAAGCTCTGGTGTTTCTGTTCAGCAGAGTGTGGATTCGAATCCCGGTCGTGACACTTGTGTCCCTGAGCAAGACACTTGCTTCTCTTCGCTCGGGGTACTAATATGGGTATCTGTGAGGGCAGTAATGGTTCTTGTGTTTTCAGCTAGTGTGCTACATTGGCGGCACAGGTTGTATACTCCCCATAGGGAGCTGAGATGGTTTAAGGAATTAAATGGCCCAGTGATAAGAGTAGTAATGTTGGAAGCGCTTTGTGACATGGTGGAGAAAGCGCTATATGAAAACCGAATATTATTATTACTACACTATGATGGATATCGTTATTTTAATGCATAGATGCTGGGTGATCCAGTACTAGCCGTCACAGAGGAAAAGACAGAAACATGACACTGTGAGGTGTTTAGGCCAGGTCGCGGGGGGGGGGGGGCTTTTGCTAATGATGCATAGATGCTGTGTCATCCAGCCGTCGTCTAGCCGCCACGGAGGAAAAAGCGAAGACACTGTGAGAGGTGTTTAGGCCAAGGCCCACTTAACATCTAGACGTGTACTAGTTCCCCAAGGCGTATTGTCAGTAGTATGTGGGGCAATTCCTAATGATGTTCCATGGTGGATCTGGATACCATAATAATTATTATTTTAATGCGTAGACGCTGTGCGATCCAACCGTCTAGCCGTCACAGCCGACAAATTGGCACTGTCCAATGGCCAGGCCTAGTCTCAGTACATGTATACCTTGGTGGTTGAATGGCGTAGGCCTGGGGCCGAGGGCATACAACAAAGATTTATGACAACATGGGGGTGTTCATATGAAAGTAAAACGGAACTGTTAGAAAAGGAAAAATTACAGACGATCATTATCTGTCTTTTCTAAGGCAGGGTATCAATTCTACGGAAGACATGACACAAAATTAATATACATTGTGGTAGCCCTTACAGTTTTTTCCTTTGTCCCGTTAAACACGCCCATGCCCACATAAAAATAACGGGTGCGTTCGAATAGCTGCCCTGGTTCGACCCCGGGTCTGCCGCCGGTAAGTGCGAATAGCTTTGACGTCATTCCAGGGGCTCTCACCCGGGTCAGAACGGGTCCACTTTGAGGCTGGCCCCAGGTGCATGACGTCACCTCGAGAGGGTGAGTGATTTATTAGGTCTTGTCAGGGGCTCACTCGAGTGAGCACCGCGGGTCCGACATTCTTCACCTCCAACTCCATGGGTATATAAAGCTCGACTACAAACGCACTCGCCCTCACACTTCGTATTTCTATAATACTGGGAGCAGGCACAGCAACCTAACCGACCAGTCGTATGTATAATGTTCTCAAGTTAAACAACTATCACGTTCAGTACAATCATCATCGTTTAATTCGACACTAACTTTACTCACTTACTTTTATAGACTCTTGTTGCTGTGGTGTGCTATTTTGGCACTAGAACCATTTATACCTCCATGATAGGCGCACCAGCAGCTACAACCAATAATTAATTCCTACAAAGTTATTTTGGTGGATATGTAAGTAGGCTCTTCTGCCCCCTTTTTGTATACATACTTGCAGGCTTAACAGCCAAAGCTCGTAATACTTTTCGTAATTTCATTTAGTAATAACATAATTCCAGCGAAGAACACGATACACAAAAAAGGCCTACACCGCACACACACACACAATAATTATACGCTTTTCAACTAGTGAGGGCGCCAGCGTAAGACTGAAACCTAGACGTCTCGAGATGATACTTAAACGTGTGCTTGCATTGAGTCATACTAAAAGAAGATGGCAGCTTCCATACTCGTAAAACTACAAATTAACAGCAGAATAAAGTAACACAACTGGGCTTGAATAATGTCTCGTGTTCTCGTAACCCGACGAAGTGTACTGATTACTCTGGTGATATTCAGTGTGATTTCTCTTGGCATGCAAGTCTATCTGTTAGAATGGGCAGGGATAACAAGCTTCAGCAGGCTCTCGGTAAGTCACTGACTAACTAACTAAGACTAAGAATGACTAGACTAGCTAGAAGAGTGTAACTGTAAGACACAACTAGTCTACGGTGACTAGTCAGTGTAGTGGATTCGAATTCGTGTGGATTCATGATGATGATGATGTTATGATCATGTATGATGTTTGTCTTTTTAAAGCCATTGGACCCTTTCGGTACAGAAAAAATAAATAAAAGTTCACACATTTACAAATAACTTACTACAGGGTTTACAGAAGGTAGTGGTGAAACTGAAAGACGTCTCTTGAAATATTATTCCATGACATGAAATGCTTCACTCTTTGAGAAAACAGTAAAACAATATCAATTCTCGATAGCGAGAATTACGGATTTATTTTAAACACATGTCCTGACCACGGCGAAACGCGCGGATACAAGGGCGGGTTTTCCCATTATTTTTTTCCGACTCCGATGACCGATTGAGCCTAAATTTTCACAGGTTTGTTATTTGATATAGAAGTTGTGATACATGAAGTGTGGGCCTTGGACAATACTGTTTACCGAAAGGGTCCAATGGCTTTAGAGACACTGGATGGACACTATGTACTGGTAATTGTCAAAGACGAGTCTTCTCACTTGGTATATCTCTGTATTTGCATAAAATAACAAGACTGTGAAAATTTGAGCTCGACTGGTCGTCGGAGTTGCGAGATAGGCCTAGCTATGATTCTGAAAGAAGAAAAAAACACCATGATCCATGTTCATTGTCACACGAAACAAACTGCTAGTTGCGATAATGTTACCCTCCTGCCGACGGCGTAGGCTTCAGGCCTGAATTCTTTTATTATAGAGTAAAAAATCACCTCTTTTTTCAAAAACTATGTTACTTCAAAGGCAGCTGTGTCTCAAAATGTGTTATACTATCAGCAGCTCTCCATTGCTCTTTATCAAGTATAAAAGTAAGGTTTTATGCTAACAATTATTTTTAGTAATTAATGTACCAATAATGTCAAGTGCCTTTAAGCTAAAGACCCAAGGCTGTATGGGTTGTTTTATTTTGTTTGATTGTGGTGTCTATTGATGATTATTGTCTCTACTCTACAGAGTCTGTATTCAGCAGACGATGGGAAACATAAACATCGAAGAGTGATTTCTCCATTTGTAAGTTCTCTGAGTATTTACTGAAAAGATTAAAGGAACATGTTGCCTTGGATTGGTCGAGTTGGTCTTTGAAAAGCATTTGTGTAGAAAGATATTGTAAAAGTAGAATAATGATCCACAATCCACATAAACATACCTCGGAATTGCACGGTTTTTCTTTAACCTCGTTGACTAACAAGGTCGGCCATTTATCGGAGTCAAATTTTCGACCCCATAAATGGCCGACCATGTTAGTTCGCAAAGTAAAACCATGCAATTTCGAGGCAAACTTGTGTGGATTATTGTATTCTAATTTTAAAACATCTTTCTAACAATGCATTTTATAACAAACGGTTACAAACGTTTTTAGAGACGAACTCGACCGATCCGAGGCAATGTGTTCCTATAAATTTACCAACTTACAATTACACCAATTCTACCTTCAGGCCTTGAATCAACCCATGCCACCCACAGCAATTGCAGTGGTGCCCTGTACTTTTGCTTTGGTGCCCTTTGCCAAGTTCAAATACAAATTTGAATTTACCTCATAAAAGTGCCCAGTACGAGTGAAACATTGCTGTGCCTCTTTAAAAACAACAATGTAGGCCTGCTACTTAACTACATGTTGTTCTAATACTACTAAACTAGTACTAATACCACAACACTAGTACTAATACCACTACTCTAGTACTAATACCACTACTCTAGTACTAATACTACCACACTAGTACTAATACTACACTACTACTTAGCCTATAAAATACAACTACACTACTGCCTTCGTAGTCCTAATATCACTACACTAGTACTGGGCCCAATTTCATAGCGCTGCTTAACGGTAAGCAAATTTGTGTGCTTACTGTAGCAGAAAAATTTGGTTAAGCCTTAGCGTATTTCACAGGTTAGCAGAAAAATTGGGCGTCCATATTGCGCGTTTACCGTGGATTTGCATTGTGACGTCATTTATTTTTGTGCGGTAAGCACCAGAAGGTTAGCATGCCTTTTCGTGTGCTTACGGTTAGCAGCGCTATGAAATAGAAATTGCGCAGTAAGCACAAATTCGGCTGCTAAGCAGCGCTATGAAATTGGGCCCAGATAACTAGTACTCTCCAATACTTTTTCACTAAACACTGCTACAATAGTACTAATCAATGCTACATCACTACTACTCAGAAGTGCCAAGTCCAGAGGCCAGCTATGCATGAGATTTTTCAAAGCTCACCACCACCCCAAAACTATTTTGTGCTTTTAATAAACTACCTTTTTTTTCTTCTAGAGGGCGACCAAACTGTTTGCCAATGCTGCAGCCAAGTTCGACGTTCCTGTATTCCTAATCGAGCCCGAATGTCTTGAAAACATTTCTATGTATGTTGCTCTTCACAAAAACAATCAGAACTATAGGAATTGCAACTACCTTTGTGGAAGTCGACTGGTGACATCGTTCGGGATTCTGGACGCAAGTCGAATATCTGATGTGAGTATAGGCTAGATGATAAAATATAAGAACCTATTCAGCAATGTTAAAAAGTTAAAAACCAAACATCTGAAAAAGTGGTGCACCTCGAGCTCTCTATTAAACTAAAATGAAAAATTACATTTAAAAAAACTAACAAAGAATACTACATGTAGTTACCATTAACGAGGATAAACTATCAGTAAACCGCTTACTACCTTGAAAATGAAAATGCTTAAGACAACGGATAGAAGAAAGGAATTGGGAATAATATTAATAAAAATTATAAAAATGCTTAAAGACACTGGACACTGTTGGTAATTGTCAAAGACCAGTCTTTTTGTAAACATGTGATCAATGCATATTGCAGGTTTGACTCCTAGTCGTGACACCTGTGTCCGTAAGCCAGTTGTTCCTGGCTTGATTGATTGCATATTGCGCCACAGCACCTAGTGTACGATTACAAAGTGCTATGTTAAAGGAGTAGGTCTCATAATTCAAACGAAGTCCCACATACCTTGCAGGAAAATACTGAATGTTAAAGTGCCTTGAGTGCACTGAGTGTTGAATATGAGCACTATATAAGAAGCCATTATTTATTACAGGTGACATTGTTTACTCAGTGATGATCATGAATGCATAAGTTTAAAATAATATTATGTGGGGTTCTGTGGCCGAGCAGATAAGAGCACCGAACTCATACTTTGGTGTTCCTGTTCAGCAGAGTGTGGGTTCAAATCCAGGTTGTGATACTTGTGTCCCTGAGCAAGACACTTAACTATAATTACTTTTCTTCACCTAGGGGTCAATGGCTACATGTGGTTCTTGTGATTGATTTAGCTTAGTAGCGCGCATATTTATTGCAGGGGCTGTGTACTCCCTAGGAAGCTGAGATGGTTTAATGAATGATTTAAGGCTCGGTGACCAGGGGTAATGTTGGAAGCGCTTTGAGACACCCTTAAGGTGTGTAAAGCGCTATGTAAAATATATTATTATTATTATTATAATTGTTTTGTTATTTACGTTTTCTTGCAGGGCTTTCTTGACCATCTAGGGAGGATGATTGATATCAAATGGACAATTTTCTATGGACAGGACCCTCGCAACGCCACCGCAGACCATCACAAAACACCAGACATTCCACTCCATTATATTTTTGAATACTCGGGCCAGTTTATTCATCTAGTCATATTTTATGAGAGAAGCAGTAGTTATCTATGGCACGGAGCAGTAGAAGATGATCCGAGTTCAAAACGAAGACCTCCACGGTTGCCGTGCATCAAAGACATTGAGCTCAAGAGGTTAAAGTTCGGCGGAGTTTATGCTGGAGCCTACAACAAGTAAGTCCCAGTTTATGTCTACTGTAGTCAATATTAATAATAATATCGAAGTCTTATATAGCGCACGTATCTACCAAACAAGGTACTCAAGGCGCTGAGAGTATACAAACTTACAATACAATACAAGACCCAATTATTTAGCACCCCATATACAGATTTACAAGGTGCTACGGCGCATTCAGCAGCCACAGCCAGGAACACCAGGGCGAACCCCTTCTCTTGATAAGTGCACTCTGGGTTGTTTAACGTGCAATACACAACACATGGGACCAACGGCTTTACGTTCCATCCGAAGGACGAAGCAATGGCTAAGTGTCTTGTTTAAGGACACAAGTGTCGCGGCTGGGGATTCGAACCCACATTCTGTTACTGATCAGAAACACCAGAGTTTGAATTCGGTGTTCTTAAACGCTCGGCCACGACACTTCCATAAATATACGTCAGCAATTTCACAAAGAGTCAAAGCCATGAATCCTTAGGGTGTTATGGCCGAGCGGTTTAAGAGCATTGGATTCAAGTTCTGCTGGCTAAATCATAAATTCCTTAAAAAAAAAAAATTATATAAAAATAAACTTTTGTTTAATCTTCTTTCTGTCACGCTTAGAATGGAATTTACGATCACCACAGCCGACGGTGTGAAAATACGCATTCCCAAAGACCTAAACAACTTCCTAGAACAGTATCCAGTCTCCAGATACCTCGAGTGTAATCACCAGCGAGCCAGGGAATTCAAGACAACATATGGGAACGACCAAACGCCAGAGGCGGAGGAGTTCAGACAACTTGCTAAAGATCTCCTTGAAAAGGGCAAGATGGTACTGGACGAGCTAGGCATTGTGTTTTGGCTGAGCAGCGGGACGTGTTTAGGTCAGTGTCCTATTATCAGGGTCTAGCGATCAGTAGCAAGAGATCAGCCCCATCAGTAACGGCCAGAGTTATCTTGTCGTCATGGTTATCATGTCACCTGATCTACTATCACAACTCTGAAAGAGCAGGGCAATGATGTTATCAGACAGAAAGTTGTTTTTACTTGCACTGTGATGTGTATAGCCTGGAGGAATGTTAAAGTTCATTGGCGCCAGGATGCTTTTAAAAACTGTATGCAAATAGTTGTTCTTTAGACAAGTGTACAGTGGCTACATGTGACATAGCAAACTGGAAAAGTTCTACACAAGATGTAGGTTGCTAATCTAAAACATTAAAAAATATACCTCGCCATGCAACCTGCTACTCAATATTTTCATTTTAAACTCGCGGAGGCGAGTTATTTTATGCATTAGTTGAGATACACCAAGTGAGAAGACTGGTCTTTAACAATTACCAACAATGTCCACTGTCTTTAACGGCCAATTACTGCCTGATTTCCGTTTCATATTGCTGCTTTACCATAAACACACAAAAAGGCATGCTAACCTTTCGGTGATTACTGCACAAAAATTAACAAGTGAATGAAATGGCCCAGTGAACAGGGCTACTAATGTCAGAAGAGCTTTTATACGGCGCTCGGGTGTATTTAGCACTTTATAAAAAATTATTATTATTATTATACTATCTCGTTTTGCTCCAGGTTGGTTTAGGGAGTGTGACATCATACCGCACAGTAAAGATGTTGACTTTGGGATACGGATTTGGGACTACAAGAGCAACTTTATACAAGAGTTTGACAACAGAGGGCTCACTCTCAAACATCAGTTTGGAAAGGTACCTCTTCCTGATTTCTGTGTTTGTCATCACTTAAAGCAAAGTATACCTTTGGTTTTTGGAAC
The DNA here is from genome assembly GCF_032118995.1 of Asterias amurensis. NCBI lineage: Eukaryota > Metazoa > Echinodermata > Asteroidea > Forcipulatida > Asteriidae > Asterias > Asterias amurensis. Next base: position 2,270,952 of record NC_092660.1, read on the forward strand.
CATTCAAATATTTCAATTTTCTTTAAAGGCACTGGACACTTTGGTAGATACTCAAAATGGTTGTTAGCATACAGGTATAGATACTTACTTGGTAACGAGCAATTGCGAGCTGTTAGTATAAAACATTGTGAGAAACAGCTCCCTCTGAAGTAACAGAGTTGTTGAGAAAGAGGTAATTTTGCTAAAATTTTTGAATTGAATATGAGACCTCGGTCAAATTCAAGGGATAGAAAGCAAACACTCAGTGTGACAAGGGTGTTTTTTCTTCCATGATTCTCTTGCAACTTCGATGACCAATCTAGTCCAAATTTTCACAGGTTTGTTATTTTATGCATATATGTTGAGATACACAAAGTGAAAATACTGATCTTTGACAATTACCAAAGGTGTCCAGTGCTTTTAAGACCCAGCTGGAGAGAAGAGCCTCTTGACAGGAACTTTGTTTTAGGCAATCCTTCTGGCTCCAGCTGTTTTCCTTTCCGTGAGAGGGCGCTCTCAAAAATATTATAATCGCTTCTGGGGTTATATTCATAACCAATACAATTATAAAGACTGGAACTCATTACAACAAACGGTCATCATATCCATCACAGACAATAAGACCTTTAAAGGCACTGGACACTATAGGTAATTCCTCAAAATAATTATAAGCATAGAAACTTACTTGGTAACAAGTAATGGAGAGCCAGTGATAGTATAAAACATTGTGAGAAACAGCTGCCTCTGAAGTAAAGTAGTTTTTAAGAAAGTATAATTTTCCATACTAAGTTAATTTCAAGACCTCCGAATTGGATTTTTTGTTCTCAAAATCAAGCATCTGAAAGCACGCAACTTCGTGTGACAAGGGTGTTTATTCTTCCATTAATATCTCGCAACTTCGATGACCGATTGAGTTCAAATTTTCACAGGTTTGATATTTTGTTCATATGATTGAGAACCATCAAGTGAGAATACTGGTCTTTGACAATTACCAATAGTGTCCAGTGTCTTTAAAGGAGTCGTTATAACCCAAATCAAAAGCAACTAAAAACTTTGGCGCACATAAGTGACAGAAACCCTGCCGACAAATCGTGTATGCGAGCGCCCGAACCCGGTCAAAAATATGTCGGATTGCTCTTGTTGTGTCTTATAATTGTTTTTACTTATGAGCATCGTAAGAGGAGGCCTACCATCAAGGACTATTTTTTGTATGCCTCAGCGCCTTTGAGCAAACCAGTGATTTAGGCGCTAAACAAATTGATATGATTGATTGATTGATTGTCACTTTTATCTGCCCTTTAAATAAAATAAATAGCAATATCAAATATTCTTTAAATGTTTCCTACTTCTTAACAGGTGTCTGACAGCTTTGAGTTATCCTTCCTTCATGATTACGTCAAGCTTGATATATTTTTCTTCTATGAAGAAACGGATCACATGTGGAATGGGGGCACAGAAGCACGGTCAGGAAACAAATTCAAGTAAGTTCAATGTAATTTTTTTCCCTATCAAATATTTATTTTAAATACCAGATAAAAAAATTACCAGATCAGGATTTGAACCAATGACTTCGGGATGAACGTGTCATTGCTCAGAAACGCTGTACATCGCTAATAACATTCGGATGTACACATATAGGAACAGTTTCCTTGCACGATAAAAAGTCTCGGAAAAACTTTTAGATGACGTTTTTGCACTGACGCGATGAACTTCTTCTGTAGTATTTGTTATGTATCGCCAAATACAGTGAGTCTGTGCTTCAGAGAACTTTAGACACAGGTCATGCTTGCTTGCTTTGGTGCAGGATTCAGACTTCTGGCCTAGTGGTTAGCCAGGTCAAGTTTGACTGCCTTTATTATGTCATGAGCACCAGGAGAGGTCGAGTACACGCATTTCAATTTCAAACTCATAAATCGACTCTTAAAGTGCTGAAAGTGCGTGTACGTTGCAACACAAGACAAGAGGCGAATTCAAACTCACAAATAGCCTTTTAATTTTAATTTAGATACGTCTTTCCCAAGTTCACTCTCTGCTGGTGGAGATTCTCGGCTGAAAGTGCGTGTACCTTGCAACACAAGACAATACATAGAAGCAAATTCAAACTCACAAATCACTTTTTGTTTTAAATTTAGATACGTCTTTCCCAAGTTCACACTCTGCTGGGCGGAGATTCTTGGGATGAAAGTGCGAGTACCTTGCAACACAAGACAATACATTGAGGCAAATTATGGCACAGAGTGGAACCAGAAAGTCACCTCTTGGGACTGGAAGAGTAGTCCGCCCAACGTCAGACCGAACGGTCAATGGGATCGGGACGAATGGCCTGAGGTCATTCAGGTATTTTAGAGTGTTTTACTTGCTGCCTTTCATGCCAAACAGTACTTGATTTTTTTTAAAGATTACAATTCAGTGAAGCACTTTTGCTACCGTCAGTGCCCAATCTCATAGAGATTGGGGTGGCGTGGCTGGGCGGATAAGAGCACCGAACTCAAGCATGGGTGTGTCTGTTCACCAGAGTGTGGGTTTAAGTCTTGGTCGTGACACTTATATTAACGATAATTGCTTCTCTCCAACCCGGGTGAATGGGTACCTGTTAGGGCAGAGATGGTTTTTGTAATTGATTTAGCTTATAGTAGCACATATTTGTTGCACAAGCTGTATATACTCCCTAGGGAGCTATACGATTTCACCCTCCTACTGCTGACACAATTCGTCATTGAGTTGACTGACCATCCAACACCATTGTCTGAGTGGTGAGCAGACTGTGTAGAAAGTACACCCCCTGAATGTTGGCTTATCTATAGCCAAGCATGGATACTTTCACATGGTAGTAAATGTATCCGTAAACTTTGTTTGGAAACTTTAGAAGGTGGAATGGTTTATCCTTGGAGTGGTGATTGGAGTGGAAAATCCCAAGATGTGCATCCAGTGTGGTAGGCAGTAGAACAAGACTGGGTTATCTTGTGGTAACCCAGATTGGATTACAAAATCAGGGTTGTAAAAGTTATTGAATTTCAAATGGTTTTGGATGGTGTATCAGTAGGAGGGCTAAATGGCCCAGTGACGAGGGGTAATGTTGGAAGAGCTTTGAGATGCTTTTAGGTTTGTAAAGTGGTACATACGAAATGGTATTTTAGCTGGGGACCTTAATCTGTTAATTAATATTGTTTTGTGCTAAGCGACTTGTTGAGCTTATTCTCATACCCATCAGCAGAGTACGAACAATTTTGTGTGTATTGTTTTTGGCAAACACAAAATTTGTGTAAATCTTTTTTGAAACAAATTGGCTGTCTAATTTCTTTCAGGGAAAACGCATTCCAAGGGATTTTGTTTTTGGCAACTAGCAAAAATCAGACCATGCATCAACTCATTTGTATTATTTGTAACATATTCACAAATTTACCAAAAATATTATTAATTTATGTACCATATGAAATCAATGCAATCTATTAATTACTTGTTATTTATTACTAATGTTCTTGTAAAATGTCTTTTAACTGGTTCCATCGAATGATATGCAGAAAACATGTAATGAGCCATAGCAGTGCAGGTAGAATGTCATGACATGGCTGAGTCATGGCCGAGCGCTTGAGAGCACTGGATTCAAGCTCTGGTGTTTGATCAGCAGACTGTGGGTTCGAATCCCGGTCGTGACACTTGCTTTAAAATTGGGGAGGTAGTGCTTTCTGCTCTACCGACCAGGCTTCGGACTGATGATACCCAAGCCTACATTCGTATGGACTGTAAAAGGGGTAACCCTGTTTCAGCCCTAGGAATACATGTAGGTGGCAACAGCCTCTGGACAATTGATTGTAGCCCACACCTTGAAGTGGCCTTCAGGCCTTGTGTGTCTGGCAACTTGCTTAAAAAAAAAAAAAAAAAAAAAAATGCATCAATCGCAAATATGAAGAAAATGGACTACCAAGTCTTTGACTGGAAGTACATCTTGATCTTGCTGATTAGGCTGAACATTTACATTGGCTCGGCTCATGACAAGATAGATATCTGGAACATCAGCGCTCCCGAACGACTGCAACAGTTGATCTTTCGACTTCCAGCGAGTCCAGTCACTCTTAAATGTTTCAGACGACAAACTTTTCAAAGTTTGGTTTGGCGCGACTTTGGCCCTTCTGTCTGAAACGGGTGTTTGTTAGTATTATTTTCGTTTTAAATAATAAAGGTTTATGTGTACATTTTGTCATCTAAGGTTCACAGAGCCACTGTCCTGGGCCCAATTTCATGGCTCTGCTTACCACCGAATTCTGCGCTTACGATCACGATTCCCCGCTTACGTGCAAGTGCCGAACTTCGCCGCTAACCCGTGAAATACGCTTGCCGTTAGGACAGAATTCCCTGCTTCAGTAAGCGCCGATTCTGTACTTACGGTAAGCAGAGCCATGAAATTGGGCCCTGTTTTCAAGTAGTTTGAGGTAATGCACTGTATTTTTTTAGCTAGTGAGGGCGCTCTCAAATATACTTCCGGGAGTACATGCATTCACACCCGAAACAGTTATTAAAGACTGGAACACAGTACAACCACAGACATTTAATCCACCACGGCCAATAAGACCTCTGAAGGAGCCATTACAACCCACCTCTAAAGCAACTTGAAACTACAGCGCAACAAAAGTGACAGAACATTGATTATAACTGTGCAGGATGAATCGTGTATATCTCCCGAAGTGATAAATTACTATTGAGAGCGCCCTGACGCGGTCAACAATCATTGACAATAAGGCACATTCCTTGAAAGCCTCGCCCACTTCTTACAACCTGGCTCCAATGGTTTACTAGAAGCAATGGTCTTTTTGAGATATGGTGCACCGTTCAGTTGAGCAAGTCCTGCTGTGATGATTTATGCAACAAAGTTTATTATTGGAATTGGCATTTACATGCTTCAAATAATTTGAGCGTGCAGCAAATATACCTTGGTGTTCTGGTGTTCAGGTGTTCAGGTGTTCCTTTTTATTTTCGATGGTAAACTTTGTATCTAAATGGTTAATTCATGTCCAACTTGTGTACTCAGAGTCAAGTCTCGGTCCTTAGTGTTGAGTCGTGAACGCGGTGTTCAGTCCAAGTCCTCGGTGTTGAGTCCAAGTCATCACTGTTGAGTCCGAGCCCTCAGTGATAAGTTTGAGCCATCACTGTTGAGTCTAGGTCCTCAGTGTTAATTCTGAGTCATCAATGTTGAGTCTAGGTCCTCAGTCTTAAGTCTAGGTCATCAGTGTAGAGTCTGAGCCAAGAGTGTTGAGTCCAAGCCCTCAGTGTTAAGTCTGAGCCCTCAGTGTTGGGTCTGAGTCCACGATGTTGAGTCTCGGCCCTCAGTGTTAAGTCTGAGTCATCAGTGTTGAGTCTGAGTCCTCAGTGTTGAGTCTGAGTCCTCAGTGTTAAGTCTGAGTCCTCAGTGTTGAGTCTTGGCCCTCAGTGTTAAGTCTGAGTCCTCAGTGTTGAGTCTGGGCCCTCAGTGTTGAGTAGGAGTCCTCAGTGTTGAGTAGGAGTCCTTGGTGTTAAGTGATGATTCAGGGTCCTAAGTGTTGAGTCACCGACCATCATCACTTAACTTGTCGAGTTACCAAAACTATGACTCGTGCCTGACTCATTTAAACTTATAAGTAATTCTATGAATACCGTGTTCAAATTAAAAAACGTCTATTTGGCAGATCTAGAGGGAAAAAAGCTTGATGTATTCAATATTTTCAATAAGTCATGCTTAATGCATCCATCCATAGTTATCAAAAGAAGAACTCAATAATAACTGATGAAATAAACATGTTTATAATTTTTTTAAATAGAAGCCTGTTTATTGTACAATTTGTTCCACTTTCTTATTGTTGTGAATTGTTAACAGTATGATCATTGTTTTAACAATAACATTATTGCTGAAAATGATTTGAACACTTAAAAGGCTGGACATATTGGTTCCATACCCGTGGGCATTTCATAATTTATTCAAATTATATGCTACTTTAAACACCAATGAATATGCAAATTGTTTGTCTGCTCCATACATATCAGATACACATCTTTTACATGTAGCTCTATTAACTTTTACTTCTCTTTTGTTTTCTTCTCAAAGCGTGATATGCGCTCTACAAAAATGGTTCATTGTTTATTGTTATACCTCGGTAACAAACTGAAGTTTGATTGGTCGAGAACCACTCACGTGACGCACAACAAAAACGCATGTTACATGGCTCGACGGGCCAGGTAACATGAAAAGTGGGTGTACACCGGTGTACATCACCTTGATCGTTCCCAGCATTGGTCGATTTCGCGCTGTGTACGAAACAACCGTAGGTTCAAGGGAATTGTTTCTTGTTCGTCCGCTTATTAAACAATGAATAGACCGTCGTAATAATGTTTGAAGATGACAACAGAACTTCGAGAAGAGGAATAAAAATTATACAAAGGTATAACAAAACAATTGTTGCACGTTGTGACTGGGGTCCATGGGTTTTGTACACCCTCGAGGGAAAATAGCACCCTCGGCTTCGCCTGGGGTTCCATTTTCCCCCTCGAGTGTACAAAACGCCATGGACCCCGTCACAGCGTGCAACATTTGTATACTGCTTCATTGTGCTGAATAATTGTATCAGGTAAATTTGTTGGACACCTTTCTCACCAGCAATTTTGTTCTATTTTAAAAATACCAACTATATAATCTAGTAAAGTTTGCATTAACACCACCACATGAAATCTCTAGCATGAGAATTGTGATGTTTTCGGTAAAATACCAATACTGTAACAACTTGATGTTTTGATCAGTATGCTATGATGGTCTTCAAGAGAAGACAGATCAATGGTGATCATAATGTTGAATTCTTTCACCACACGTTCTTTTGGGAGCAACCACAACTCATGAGAGAGATTTCGTTAGATGGCGTCACCACAAACTCTACTATTCTCCACCATGATGCACATTTAAATTCATGCTTATGTCCACGGTGTTACTGCAAACCATACAAAGTTCCACATCCTACTAAACTGTGCATCCACACATTAGAAGAAGTATTCCCCACCATTATGCTTAAAAGCTTCAGTTCCTACCGACCACCGAAAAGTGCCCCAAGTGGACATCGTCATTTAAAAATAAGATTGCAGATTATGTACATAAAACATCAATTCAAAGTTTTAAAATATCAATGAATTTGTCTGTTGGAATGTTTCCTGGGTATAAAAAAAAACTATGTCTGTCTGCAGCCGATATACTAAAACAGGAACCAATTTCGTAAAGCTGTCAAGCAGAAGTTCTGCTGAGCAAATTTCTTTGCTAAGCAAGAAATGATTGGGGTACTACTCCTAGCATAAACTGTGGTATTCTGGTTGGTAACCTATTTTGCCAAGCAAGAGTTTTCCGTGCTAAGCAAGCTTTTGTGCTTACATGCTTTATGAATTGCGATAACCTAACCCTCCTGCCGACTGCGAAAAGAGGGTTACATAATCGCAACTAGCCCAATGTCTACTTTTTGAATGCTAAATATAAATTAAATGTCACGAGAAAAATTTCAAGGACTCTTTGTTAAACAACAAACACATCCAAAACATTCAATTCTCATCATTTGGTGCCACAATAGAGCTATAAAAAAGAGCTGCAAGTTTCCACTGAAATGGAGGTAGTATTCCTCGAAACATCTCGACCGGGGGAGGCGTAGTCCTGCGCAAGAAGGGTTAACAAGTCTTAAAGTGATGACACCACCATGAAATCAAGATAGATGTTCCTCATCGTCATCAGATATCGAAAAGTTCCTCGCCATGTTGTGTTGAGGGGTGTTCTCAATCCTCGGTGAACTGTGCCCAAATCCAGGCAGGCGAACGTCCGGTGAAGCAGACTGTCTGCTGTGCTCAGGAGTAGCGTTTGTCATTTTCTTAACACCTTGCTCAAAATCTGAAGCATGTCGACTCCGGGATGACGGGGTCCTCCGCAACGTATCCACAAGAATTTCTAAAGATGGCAGCTCCTGACAAACATCGTCTAGAATTTTACTCCTCTGTTTCAGGAACGATATCTGAGAGTCTTTTTCCCGACAGGAGCCCATGAGGTGCTGAACATGCATCTCCGACGACTCCAAGGACCTCCGTAGTTCAGCGATCTCGCGGTCTTTAGATCGGCCGAGCTCACGCAGCGTTGACTCGGCCTCCTCGTCCCGTCTCATCATCGCTTCTGCTTGTTCCTGTACCGTACCTTCCAAGTCCTGGACTCGCTGGTAAAGCTTTTGAAGGTGTTCATTTGCCTCCTTTATATTAGACTTGTTCATCTTTATTGTTGTTACCCCTCGACTTTTGTTCCTTTTGTAGAGCTTTTGTTTACATTTTCATTTACTGCCGGTCAAAAGAAAGCCACGTTGCTGTATAATTGGAATTTCGTACAGACATGTTTACTTCCGGTTCGGAGCCCTTTAAACTCACTTGGTACCCTGCGCTGGCACGTGCAATTCGAATGAATTTGTCACGTTAGACACCAGGGATTAGGTAAAACTTACCTTGAGGGCGCTGTTTAATAAGTGTAACAAAATTAATATAACGGGACAAATCACAACGGAAGGGAAGGCAATAAACAATAGTTTATCTTTGGAACTCTTTATATTCAACAAGAATGATCTTGAACTGAACATTCTTCTACCTCCATGGTTGAGCTACGAAGAATAGATACAGTGTAAGAACAGCTTTTTTTTAAAAATAAACTCTGACGTCTTTTTGTAAAGATATTTTTATCTTTGCTCGTATAATTAATTCCTATGTAGTACTTTACTAGTCACTAGTAGTAGTAGGCCTATATGGCATGTTTAATATTTTACTCTATCCATCCCACGTGCAATTTTCTCGTAGTTTGTATCCTTTTTTATCGTTTCTATTTTATGTCTTCCTTATTTTTGAATGATTTTTGTACACAGAGGACCACAATGAAAATAAGCTCTTAAAATCCATTTTTTAGCTCTTACTAGTCTTATTATATTTTTATATAGTCGGATAACTTTCCGTATGGATGGAGCCACCACTTTTTCACTCATTTTTACAAAAAGGGCTATCTCATTGAGGTAAATTAGATACTATATTATTTCATATCGAGTGAAAAAGTGGTGGCGCCATACGGAAACTGTTCCATATAGTCTTTTAAAATGACATTCAATTTCTCAGAATCAGATTCCATTATACTGTTTGTAAATGTAATGGAATTTGACAAGCTTTCTTTTAATTCTAAAATTTCATGTATTTAACTTGTTTTTGTCAACTTACTGCCATTTTTAAAGAAGTGCAAGAATTCTGTGGGATTGTCTAATATTAGTAATAAAAACAATCAAACAAACAGACATCTCATTCATTCACAGCAGACAGACGCAACGGCAACACAACGGATGCTTTCTCTCTACTCTACCTAGCCAGAAGCTGGATAACGTAACCCTCCTGATGACGGCGGAGCGTGTGGCTCTCCTCTGGCTCCACCGTCGGCAGGAGGGTTACGTATCGCAGCTACCTAGCCAGCTTCTAGAAACATAAGGCTCCCCCGCTCACGGGGGAGCCTTATATATTGTTAGTCGACGATGTAAAAGGAAAACCATGCAATTTCGAGGCATATTCGTGTGGATCATGTATTATTTTTTTTAAACCTCTTTCTAACCATAGCATTTAATGACAAACGGTTACAAACGCTTTGTATAGACCATAGAGTTACTCTATGTACATAGACCACCTCGTTTAATCCAAGTTAACGTGTTCCCTTAAAATGTTGAGTTGTACTGTAGCCAAGGTGGTCCAACTGATAGACCAGCAAGCTAGCCCAGTGGCAAGGCAGTTCCAATCCTCGATAATCGATAATAAATGTGTTTCACAGAGCCCAGGATAGTTCTGAGTACCCTCCCCCCCTGCATATTGCACCATAGCACCTTGTAAACCCTTACGGAATTGTGAAAAGGAGTTTATCTTATAATTCAAACAGTAGTTCCACATACAACATGTACCTTGCAGAAAAATAATGTTGTTTATGTTTCCATTTTAGTTGCCATGGTTTATGCTGACTGGATCCATGTCCCGACGTAATCAAAGCCCACTATTGTTGACCATGTGTCCTACATTAAAGCAGTATCACTGAGCAAGCATGTTACGTCGGTCACCAAGGCTGAAGGCCAAAGCCTCTTTGGTCCCATCAGAGTCCGGTGTTTGCCGTCTGCCCGATGAGAGCCTTATTCACATCTTTTCTTTCCTGTCAATCAAGAGCAGGTGCCGATCAGCACGGTAAGGAAATAATAACGTACAGTTAAAGAGCCTTTGCTTTCAGCACACCCACCCTTTGGAACTCTCTTCCTGCTTTCCTCCGTTCTCAGATAAACCCGTCCTCAGATAAACCCGGACCTCTTCAAATCACTTCTCAAAACCCACCTGTTAACTCAATCTTTTTTGTAATCTTATATTTTTTAGTTTATTTGTTGCTTTCTCTTGTATAAATTTGTTTATTTGTTTTGTAAAGCGCAGTGAGAGTACTTGCAGTAGTACTGAATTGCGCTATAAAGTATTTCTTATTATATTATTATAATTTTTTAAAGACAGTGGGCCGCGCCATCTTGAATTACCATTGGCAATGTTTATAAAGCGTCAACCAAACTGTTTTTGAAAGCATAAACGGCAGATTCTATAGACATCAACTTCTATTACTTTGTGATATGCTCCAGCTGTATTAACCCGTATTATGTAAATTCACAGCTGTAAATTCCCATTTAAAAAAAATGTCTGCGGAAACCCTTAGTGCGGGATATGTATGGGGTATTTTAAAACAAATATTGACTGCCTTTTACTTGTGCTAAGGTGAAAACTATGAAACATAGGTGATCCCCTGAGCACGTTTTTCCCCTTGACTCCCACCGGGGGAAAAAAGAATGCTCAGGGATCACCTGGGGTGTCATAGTTTTAACCATAGCACTTGAAGCCGTCAATATTTGTATAAAACATGTGTGTATCACACTCTTTATTGCAATGGAACGACCTGTCAGAATCGAATTTACTCATGACTGCCTGATATAACTTTAATCATTAGTTATTTGACTCAAATTCTTGTTTCTGCTGCGTATTTCCAGTGTTTGTAGGAGATGGAGTTCCCTCATGAAGGACAAACATCTGTGGAAGGATGCTCACATACCTGCCAGCAGGAAGAGCAGCCTGACCAAGATACTGTTGTTCATGCAGACATACTTCACCGACGCACTGGAAACATTGACTCTCTACCGCGCCAGCAACAAAATGTTGCAGCTACTCAACAAACAATGTCCACGCCTGACAAAACTGTCCATTAAGGGGAAGGATTTAAAGACAACAGACCTTTCTTTTCTTCCCCCGTATCTGATGGAGCTGCATTTGGGCTCGTACCAGTTTGCCGCAAACTGGTACTGCCCATTGACGCAGGGGTTGCTCTTCCAAATAGAGAAGCTGGAAGTGTTTTGCCCGAACATCACCAACAACACCCTGGGTCATCTGGCGACGTTGCGGACTTTAAAGTCCCTGCAGCTTGTCTCTTGTCGCAGTAGCGTTGTGGACGAGAGCGAAGGGACCTACACGGAGCGCGGATTCACTTGCCTCGTTCAGCAGCTGACAGAGTTGAGAGTACTACGCTTCCAGCAGTGCTCACAAATCAGCGACACAGCCTTCTTCAAGATTGGGAACAGCCTGACCAAGCTGGAAGACCTTACTCTGCACTACTGCTGCAACATCACTGATGTGGGTCTGAAGCACTTGAAGAACCTCCAAGCTCTGAAGATCTTAGACCTCGGAGGCGGGACGCCTGTTTCTCCCGAAGCTCTGATAGAGGTCCTTGGCTGCCTCAAGAGCCTCCTGGAGCTGTGGATATTCGACACGGAGTACATTCGGCAGCAGCATATCGCACAAATTGAGGAAATGTTTCCGAGACTGACGGTGTGTGTACAAGATAGATGGGAGTGTATGGAAGTTTAAAAAGAATGTCTGGGATTCAAGGGGAAAAAAAGCACAAACCAGAAATTTTACGAGTCACTGAACTTTGAGATCTTTTCACAAGGCCTGCAGCAGTGCTGTTGAAAATTATTATTTTTAAATTGCTTTCCTCAAAGTCCTCATGCTATCAAGAAAGCCTTAAAGTCACCTGGAAGTGGTATTTTTTCAAAATAAAGCTTTTGTCACTAATATTGTGTTTTGATGAGTGGAATATGAATAAACAGTTAACTAAGGTTTTAAAAAATCAGTTCTTACGTTATTTACAAATTTAAGAGTAGACCCCGAGCCGAGAGGGGGCTGTTCATGACGTCAATCGAGGCAGACTTTGCCTGTAATGCGTAGAGTAAACACAATTGCAAAGTACATGTACGGACCAAGTCGTGAGTTTGTACGTTTAAAAAAAAGAATTGTTTTTGTTTTTTTCCGGCAATGCCGACCAGGTGTATTGCTGCTGAATGCAGAAAAACACTTTTTGAAATGTACCAACTCACGACTTGGACGTACATGTACTTTGCACAATTGTGTTTACTATACGCATTGCAGGCAAAGTCTGCCTCGATTGACGTCACAAAAGGGTTAGGCGGAGTCAGCCCCCAAACAACTTTATATATGTTTTAAACATATAAATCGTGACAAACAATTACTAAAAAAATTGTTTTATTGTTCGTAAGCATATACTCTTATGTTTGAAAGAGAAAAAAATCTATTTCCAGGTGACTTTAATTTTTTATTTTTTACTTGCAATTCCTGACAAAACGCTGTCAGACACAATCATCTTTGGAGTCAGAATGCTGATAAGTAGCATAAAAAACAAATGATGCATTGAGAAAGCGATCACTGGTGTTCTACTGCACTATATACACAAAACAGGATTAAGACAGAACACCAGCAAACTGATAAAAAAACAACAGTGCAATCTTGCATAAACAAGGGTTGTCAGGAATTGGTGTATGTGATTGTGTATTAATGATATCACATGCAACCATTCGGACCGACAACTGGCGCCCCAATGAATGGTTGATAGTTTGTAGTTCGCGTGTGAAAGGCCCACTTTGAAACCAGCGCTCACATTTTTTGTGAAAAACCTTTGCTCTCTCGGAATGGAGTTTCAATAAGCGGGTGGAGCCAATAGCCAAACGTGGATTTCAAAACAAAGATGTGTTTTACGAAAGAGCACTGTCTATAGACTAACAGGCCTGTATTATATGCTTTGTTTTTGAAAGGGCAAGGGCACCAAGGCATTTTCTCCTTGATAAAGGGTATCCTATGAGGAAATTGTAAAATCTATTGTTAGCATTTCAAGGGCATCAATGCAACCACAGAGAAAATCTTCCCTCGTGAAGTATCAGGCCTGTATCCTAGAGGGCCTGTACATGTTGGCATGGAGGAATATTCCTCCATGATGTAAGCAAGAAATTTCGTTTTGGGTGATTTGCTGTGCGAGTACATGTATATTGTGTACAATACTTATTTAAGGATGCTCTGTCTGTGCTTTTTTTTTTAGTTTCTTGCCCAGTAGTTACAAATGTGTATGATGTACAGTATGAAGTGATACAAAATTATAATAGGCTGTTGCAAACTGCTTACAAACCTAAAAGGGTTTTTGGCCTCGCGTTTCAATCTTAGCTGGGTCTTTATCAATTGCTAGCCTTTTCACCTTCAAAATGAGAAGAACTCTGCTAGGGTCAAAAATTTAAGCCATTCACATGTTACATTTATAACAAGTATTAGCAAACTTTTATCACAGAAGCTTATTTAATTACATGTCTTCCTTTTCAATGATTTTAGTTGTATTTTGTAAAGCTAAAAATATGCCCTATGAGAAGAGTTCAGAACTCAAACTATTTTACGAAAATTTTTAATTATTTATAACTCTATTAGCCCCCAATGAATTTGGCATAGAGTAATGTGTGTCATCCATCGGAGCTGTCACACATCATGATTAATTTGTTCCAGTATAAATTATTCATTTGAGAATGAGGCGAAAAGCCTTTTAAAGGCAAACCTTTACAATTTTGAAAAAGAATGGTTCAACCATTTTATATCTTAATCTGAAAATATTTATTTTTATTTAATCTGAAGTTTGATTTCTCAAAGGTATTTTTTAACTAAACGTTACATTGTCTGCAAGAATCTGCTTGTCTGACAATATAACCTTGCGCTCAAGTGTGTATCAAAAGCGATGGCTCTGACAAAGTTAATGATAAGTCTTAATCCCCATAAGACGCTTCGCAGGTTGTATCGTACCCTTTGGTGTGATTCATGGCAACTTGTAACATTTGGTGTGACCCCTGGCTACTTGTAACCTTTGGTGTGACCCCTGGCTACTTGTTACCTTTGTTGTGACCCCTGGCTACTTGTTGTAACCTTTGGGTGACCCCTGTCTACTGTAACCTTTTTGTGACCCCTGGCTGCACGTAACCTTTGGTTTGACCCCTGGCTACTTGTAACCTTTGGTGTGACCCCTGGCTACTCATGACCATTGGTGTGACCCCTGGCTACTTGTAACCTTTTGTGTCATCCCCTTGCTACAATGTAACCTTTGGTGTGATCCCTGGCTACTTATAACTTTTGTTGTGATCCCTGGCTACTCATGACTATTGGTGTGACCCCTGGCTACTTGTTACCTTTGGTGTGACCCCTGGCTACTTGTAACCTTTGGTGTGACCCCTGGCTACTCGTTATCTTTGGTCTCCTGGCTACTTATAACCTTGGTGTAATCCCTGGCAACTCACCAAACGAAGAAACTGCCATGAAAGTGGACCGCTTGTGCAACATAGGGCTAGATAGCTCAGTTGGTTGAGCAAGTTAATCCAGAGATTGTTGGTGCAAATCCCGCTGTTGTTCTTTTTCCTTTGTTCAACCCCAAATTTTGGTTACCCATTCAATTTCCCTTTGAGTGGTTTCTTACATGACAATGTTAATGACTAAGTTGCCCCAAAAATCATGTAGATTGTTACAAAATCTGTAATTGTATCAAAAAACTGTTGTAAATTATAATGTGTAAGTTTCATATGCACTTAAGTTTGTTCACAAAGAAAGTGAGACTACTCTTTCAAGTTTTGCGCACCAAATAATTTATTGCTGTGCCAATTCGGAGAGAACAAAACCAAATTGTATATTTTTTATCATTTAAATTGTGTGCTTGTAACACTAAGAGATAACTCTATGGTCTTTGTGAATTCAACTGCAGTGGTTATAAAATTACAATTGTAGTGTGGTATGTAGAACACACTGTAAGTGGCTTGCTTTCTGCATTTTAACTGAGGCATTATATTATAAATGGGTAATTGAAAAAACAAAATAAGCGATGGACAATAAGTAACTTGCCATATAATATGTTACCGTTCACCATGTCATTTCTTGTTTTCAAAATGTTTTTGTTAATGCATTACATGTGTGGCCTAAAAATAGAAATGATGTCATCACTGGTAATCCTTATTCTAAAGACAATTAGTACCCAGTGACCCGTTGCCATTGAGCAAAGCAACTAGCTGGTATTAATGGTATAGTTGGTATAAAACAACTATTTAGTAACGCTAAAGGCTGCTACATTTTATGTAAATGTGATATCGAATTAAATATCAATATTATTATCATTTTGGACCACGTGATCCACCAACCCAAGACCTCACTCCTATATGGTTTAGAATAAATTTATTTTAAAAATAAGTTCATATAATAAGAGCTAGTAACCAAACAGTTCCAGTTGCCAGTATTTGTCTAGAAAGCAAGTTTATTTTTGTCTTGCAATAAACAAGCATCCTTGATAAAACAAGGTTTAACCCTTATAATACATTTGGTTTAGGTGTGTTATTGGTTCTAGGAAATGCAACTCCATGGTCTATAATGAGTATATAGACCTTAGATAACTATATACAGTAAATCTAGCGTGTGAGAATTTAATTTCAAAAGGTGGGAGCGTTTTGGGGATATGTCCACGCAGGAATAATAATCCAGAATTAAAAAAGGCAATCTGATACTCGAATAAAAAAATTGTGGTTAAAAGAACCCAGATTTCCCATAACTACTTTACTTCGAAACGAAAGGATTTTAAAAATGCTTTATACTATTGAGAGCTGCTACATATGTAACCAAATAAGTTTGTCTTGCCATGAATTGTAGGAGTAATTACCAAACGTACATACATTCCCTTGAAAACCTATAAACATTGTTACAAACTTGTAATAAAACTAATAATAAATGCTTCCTTATGTGTGAAGATTTACTCTCGGTCATATTACTTAAAGAGAAATTACTTTTCTTATTTTCAAATTTAAAATGTTTTTTTTTTTTACTTTAGTAAAAATAAGGAGAAAAACATCTCACTCGGCGCCGCCCTAATCATCCCTTCCTTTATCAAGGAAAGAGAAACTTCAGTTATTTCTTGCTTTTATTGCTCACCCGTCTTTCCAATTTAAACCAATCTAAAAGTGCTTATTCGAAACGATTTTTTATAACAAAGTGGCAAATGTTATCTTCCATTTCCGTTTGCTTGCGCGAGCACCCGGTGCATTGTGGGCCTCAAATTTCAAGACAAAATGGCTGACATCTGAAGACTTCGTGTTCTCGCTCCACACTCCACATTCTTTCTAGCCAATTCGGCCGACAAAACAACCGCAATACGAGCGAGGTGAGTAGAATATTACTTATAGCTTATTTTAAGGATATCTTTCAGTGATTTTGAGGTTTAAAAACGGTCAAAATTAGGCAAACAAAACGCTTTCCGGCCAGGCGGCATTTTTTAAATACACGTTGCCTGACTGATACTAGTCTGGTACCTTGTGGATTTTGTTGTATATGGTGACTAGTCGTAGTCGGGCAGACTAACTTGAAAACGCAAATGCCGAGTCAAATTGTTAAATAATTCCTATGAATTTTTAACTTTAAATTAACGGATTAACAAAAATTATTATGATAACCTTTTTATGCTTGAGTCCTTTTATATAGGAATTAGCACACAATATTTTGTGCAACAATCGTGTTTTTTCTTTCATTATTGTGCAATTTTTTTTTTTATTGTTCGATGACCAATTAATTTATACGCTAAGTGAGAAAATAGGTCTTTGACAGTTACCAAAGGTGTTCAGAATCAGTAGGCTTGGGCGACTAGTGAAATTTACTTTATACTTGACTCTTTGCGTCTCAAGTTAAGGCATCTTTGCACTAGCCATAACTATTTTAATTCTCAAGATGCAGTGTGGCAAATGCAATATAGAAAAATTCAAGATAAAAGGATTGAAGGATTGTATCTGATGTCTGATTGTGTTTTGTAAGTGAAGCATTTATTTATCTTTAAGGGACTTGCCAGCAGCACCAGGTAACTTGTTATTTCACTAGTCTGTCAGCTTTTTCACTTGAAATATAAAATGGGGATGATTTTCAATACTGAACTAGCTAGCTGGAAAACTATTTGGGGTGAATTTTGACTGAACGGTAGCATTTATATATCATTTGGCATGTGGACCACTGTTAAAGGCACTGGGGTAGATTTCACGAAGGTAGTCCTAACTTAGGACTAGTCCTAGGCAATGCTAAGAGAAATGACCAGTCCTAAGTTAGGATGAGTTACTGGTCCTAACTTAGGACCAGTCCTATCTCTTAGCGTTGCTTAGGACTAGTCCTAAGTTAGGACTACCTTTGTGAAATCGACCCCTGGACACTTTTGGTAATTGTCAAAGACCAGTATTCTCACTTGGTGTATCCCAACATATGCATAAAATAATGTAGGTAAGCCAAGTGCGCCCTCAGTGTTCATATTGTGAAAAGTTAACTTTCGGGTCGCGACCTGTGGATTCATTCTCTTTTTCTTTTGTAGCTTTTATGCTAACAATTTATTTTTGAGTAATCATCAAAAGAGTCAACTGAAGGCACACAACTTGTGCGACAAGAGCAGTTGTTTTTTCTTCCATTATTCTCTCACCACTTTAACACCAATTGAGTCAAAATTTTCACAGGTTTGTTATTTTGTGCTTAATGTTGTTGAGATATAGACCAAGTGAGAAAACTGGTCTTTGACAATTACCAAACGTGTCCAACTTTTATAAACAACATTCTGGCTATATATTTATAGCTCTAAATAATTCAAATATTTACTGACAATATTTATAATTTGATTTATATAGAGTGGTTTCATTGAGCTTCATTGAGATCCCCAATCAACCAGGTTGAGTTTCATCATCTCAAAGAGTAAACTCTTATGAAAGGTAAGCACAAAAGATTTACTTTAAACATGAGGAACAGTTTTGGGTCTTGTTACAAGAAGCTGTTGCAAAAAAATGTCATTGGTCATTGCGTCCAAACCCCTGGTCATTGCCTCCATGCCCCTGGTCATTGCCTCCATGCCCCTGGTCATTGCCTCCATGCCCCTGGTCATTGCCTCCATGCCCCTGGTCATTGCCTCCATGCCTCTGGTCATTGCCTCCATGCCCCTGGTCATTGCCTCCATACCCCTGGTCACTGCCTCCATGCCCCTGGTCATTGCCTCCATGCCCCTGGTCATTGCCTCCATGCCCCTGGTCATTGTCTCTATACCCCTGGTCATTGCCTCCGTGCCCCTTGTCATTGCCTCCATGCCCCTGGTCACTGCCTCCATGCCCCCCGGTCACTGCCTCCATGCCCCTGGTCATTGCCTCCATGCCCCTGGTCATTGCCTCCATGCTCCTGGTCATTGCCTCCATGCCCCTGGTCATTGCCTCCATGCTCCTGGTCATTGCCTCCATGCACCTGGTCATTGCCTCCATGCCCCTGGTCATTGCCCTCATGCCCCTGGTCATTGCCTCCATGCCCCTGGTCATTGCCTCCATGCCTCTGGTCATTGCCTCCATGCCTCTGGTTATTGCCTCCATGCCTCTGGTCATTGCCTCCATGCCCCTGGTCATTGCCTCCATGCCTCTGGTCATTGCCTCCGTGCCCCTTGTCATTGCCTCCATGCCCCTGGTCACTGCCTCCATGCCCCCCGGTCACTGCCTCCATACCCCTGGTCATTGCCTCCATGCCCCTTGGTCATTGCCTCCATGCCCCTTGGTCATTGCCTCCATGCCCCTGCTGGTCATTGCACCCATGCCCCTGGTCATTGCCTCCGTACCCCTGGTCATTGCCTCCATACCCTTGGTCACTGCCTCTATACCCCTGGTCATTGCCTCCATGCCCCTGGTCATTGCCTCCATACCCCTGGTCATTGCCTCCATGCCTCTGGTCATTGCCTCCATGCCCCTGGTCATTGCCTCTATACCCCTGGTCATTGCCTCCATGCCCCTGGTCATTGCCTCCATGCCTCTGGTCATTGCCTCCATGCCTCTTGTCATTGCCTCCATGCCCCTGGTCATTGCCTCTATACCCCTGGTCGTTGCCTCCATGCCCCTGGTCATTGCCTCCATGCCCCTGGTCATTGCCTCCCTGCCTCTGGTCATTGCCTCCATGCCCCTGGTCATTGCCTCCATACCCCTGGTCATTGCCTCCATGCCTCTGCCATTGCCTCCATGCCCCTTGGTCATTGCCTCCATGCTCCTGTCCTTGCCTCCATGCCCCTGCTGGTCATTGCACCCATGCCCCTGGTCATTGCCTCCATACCCCTGGTCGATGCCTCCATACCCTTGGTCACTGCCTCTATACCCCTGGTCATTGCCTCCATGCCCTTGGTCATTGTCTCTATAACCCTGGTCATTGCCTCCATGCCCTTGGTCATTGCCTCTATACCCCTGGTCATTGCCCGCATGCCCCTGGTCATTGCCTCCATGCCTCGAGTCATTACCTTCATACCCCTTGGCATTGTCTCCATGCCCCTGGTCATTGCCTCCATACCCCTGGTCATTGCCTCCATGCCTCGAGTCATTACCTTCATACCCCTTGGCATTGTCTCCATGCCCCTGGTCATTGCCTCCATACCCCTGGTCATTGCCTCCATGCCTCGAGTCATTACCTTCATACCCCTTGGCCATTGCCTCCATGCCCCTGGTCATTGCCTCCATACCCCTGGTCATTGCCTTCATGCTCTTGTCATTGCCTCCATGCCCCTGGTCATTGCCTCCATGCCCTTGGTTATTGCCTCCATACCCCCGGTCATTGCATCCATGCCCCGGTCATTGCCTCCATACCCCTGGTCATTGCCTCCATACCCTTTGTCACTGCCTCTATACCCCTGGTCATTGCATCCATGCCCCTGGTCAATTGCGTCCATACCCCTGGTCATTGCCTCCGTGCCCATGGTCATTGCCTCTATGCCCCCGGTCATTGCCTCCATGCTCTTGTCATTGCCTCCATGCCCCTGGTCATTGCCTCCATGCCCCTGGTCATTGCCTTCATGCCCCTGGTCATTGCCTCCATGCCCCTGGTCATTGCCTCCATGCCCCTGGTCATTGCCTCCATGCCCCTGGTCATTGCCTCCATGCCTCTGGTCATTGCCTCCATGCCCCTGGTCATTGCCTCCATACCCCTGGTCACTGCCTCCATGCCCCTGGTCATTGCCTCCATGCCCCTGGTCATTGCCTCCATGCCCCTGGTCATTGTCTCTATACCCCTGGTCATTGCCTCCGTGCCCCTTGTCATTGCCTCCATGCCCCTGGTCACTGCCTCCATGCCCCCCGGTCACTGCCTCCATGCCCCTGGTCATTGCCTCCATGCCCCTGGTCATTGCCTCCATGCTCCTGGTCATTGCCTCCATGCCCCTGGTCATTGCCTCCATGCTCCTGGTCATTGCCTCCATGCACCTGGTCATTGCCTCCATGCCCCTGGTCATTGCCCTCATGCCCCTGGTCATTGCCTCCATGCCCCTGGTCATTGCCTCCATGCCTCTGGTCATTGCCTCCATGCCTCTGGTTATTGCCTCCATGCCTCTGGTCATTGCCTCCATGCCCCTGGTCATTGCCTCCATGCCTCTGGTCATTGCCTCCGTGCCCCTTGTCATTGCCTCCATGCCCCTGGTCACTGCCTCCATGCCCCCCGGTCACTGCCTCCATACCCCTGGTCATTGCCTCCATGCCCCTTGGTCATTGCCTCCATGCCCCTTGGTCATTGCCTCCATGCCCCTGCTGGTCATTGCACCCATGCCCCTGGTCATTGCCTCCGTACCCCTGGTCATTGCCTCCATACCCTTGGTCACTGCCTCTATACCCCTGGTCATTGCCTCCATGCCCCTGGTCATTGCCTCCATACCCCTGGTCATTGCCTCCATGCCTCTGGTCATTGCCTCCATGCCCCTGGTCATTGCCTCTATACCCCTGGTCATTGCCTCCATGCCCCTGGTCATTGCCTCCATGCCTCTGGTCATTGCCTCCATGCCTCTTGTCATTGCCTCCATGCCCCTGGTCATTGCCTCTATACCCCTGGTCGTTGCCTCCATGCCCCTGGTCATTGCCTCCATGCCCCTGGTCATTGCCTCCCTGCCTCTGGTCATTGCCTCCATGCCCCTGGTCATTGCCTCCATACCCCTGGTCATTGCCTCCATGCCTCTGCCATTGCCTCCATGCCCCTTGGTCATTGCCTCCATGCTCCTGTCCTTGCCTCCATGCCCCTGCTGGTCATTGCACCCATGCCCCTGGTCATTGCCTCCATACCCCTGGTCGATGCCTCCATACCCTTGGTCACTGCCTCTATACCCCTGGTCATTGCCTCCATGCCCTTGGTCATTGTCTCTATAACCCTGGTCATTGCCTCCATGCCCTTGGTCATTGCCTCTATACCCCTGGTCATTGCCCGCATGCCCCTGGTCATTGCCTCCATGCCTCGAGTCATTACCTTCATACCCCTTGGCATTGTCTCCATGCCCCTGGTCATTGCCTCCATACCCCTGGTCATTGCCTCCATGCCTCGAGTCATTACCTTCATACCCCTTGGCCATTGCCTCCATGCCCCTGGTCATTGCCTCCATACCCCTGGTCATTGCCTTCATGCTCTTGTCATTGCCTCCATGCCCCTGGTCATTGCCTCCATGCCCTTGGTTATTGCCTCCATACCCCCGGTCATTGCATCCATGCCCCGGTCATTGCCTCCATACCCCTGGTCATTGCCTCCATACCCTTTGTCACTGCCTCTATACCCCTGGTCATTGCATCCATGCCCCTGGTCAATTGCGTCCATACCCCTGGTCATTGCCTCCGTGCCCATGGTCATTGCCTCTATGCCCCCGGTCATTGCCTCCATGCTCTTGTCATTGCCTCCATGCCCCTGGTCATTGCCTCCATGCCCCTGGTCATTGCCTTCATGCCCCTGGTCATTGCCTCCATGCCCCCCGGTCATTGACTCTCTGCCCCTGGTCATTGCCTCCATACCCCTGGCCATTGCCCATGCCCCTGGTCATTGCCTCCATGCCCCTGTCATTGCCTCCATGCCCCTGGTTTTTGCCTCCATGCCCCTGGTCATTGCCTCCATGCCCCTGGTCATTGACTCTATGCCCCTGGTCATTGCCTCCATGCCCCTGGTCATTGCCTCTATGCCCCTGGTCATTGCCTCCATGCCCCTGGTCTTTGCCTCTATACCCCTGGTCATTGCCACCATGCCCCTTGGTCATTGCCTCCATGCCCCTGGTCATTGCCTCCATGCCCCTGGTCATTGCCTCCATGCCTCTGGTCATTGCCTCCATGCCTCTGGTCATTGCCTCCATGCCCCTGGTCATTGCCTCTATACCCCTGGTCATTGCCTCCATGCCCCTGGTCATTGCCTCCATGCCCCTGGTCATTGCCTCCATGCCTCTGGTCATTGCCTCCATGCCCCTGGTCATTGCCTCCATGCCCCTGGTCATTGCCTCCATGCCCTGGTCATTGCCTCCATGCCCCTTGGTCATTGCATGCATGCCCCTGGTCAATGTCTCTATACCCCTGGTCATTGCCTCCGTGCCCCTTGTCATTGCCTTCATGCCCCTGGTCAATGCCTCCATGCCCCCCGGTCACTGCCTCCATACCCCTGGTCATTGCCTCCATGCTCCTGTCATTGCCTCCATGCCCCTTGGTCATTGTCTCCATGCCTGTGGTCATTGCCTCCATGCCCCTGCTGGTCATTGCACCCATGCCCCTGGTCATTGCCTCCATACCCCTGGTCATTGCCTCCATACCCTTGGTCACTGCCTCTATACCCCTGGTCATTGCCTCCATGCCTCTGCCACTGCCTCCATGCCCCTGGTCATTGCCTCTATACCCCTGGTCATTGCCTCCATGCCCCTGGTCATTGCCTCCATGCCACAGGTCATTGCCTCCATGCCTCTGGTCATTGCCTCCATGCCTCTGGTCATTGCCTCCATGCCTCTGGTCATTGCCTCCATGCCCCTGGTCATTGCCTCTATACCCCTCGTCATTGCCTCCATGCCTCTGGTCATTGCCTCCATGCCCCTGGTCATTGCCTCTATACCCCTGGTCATTGCCACCATGCCCCTGGTCATTGCCTCCATGCCCCTGGTCATTGCCTCCATGCCTCTGGTCATTGCCTCCATGCCTCTGGTCATTGCCTCCATGCCTCTGGTAATTGCCTCCATGCCCCTGGTCATTGCCTCTATACCCCTGGTCATTGCCTCCTTGCCCCTGGTCATTGCCTCCATGCCCCTGGTCATTGCCTCCATGCCTCTGGTCATTGCCTCCATGCCTCTGGTCATTGCCTCCATGCCCCTGGTCATTGCCTCTATACCCCTGGTCATTGCCTCCATGCCCCTGGTCATTGCCTCCATGCCTCTGGTCATTGCCTCCATGCCCCTGGTCATTGCCTCTATACCCCTGGTCATTGCCTCCATGCCCCTGGTCATTGCCTCCATGCCTCTGGTCATTGCCTCCATGCCTCTTGTCATTGCCTCCATGCCCCTGGTCATTGCCTCTATACCCCTGGTCGTTGCCTCCATGCCCCTGGTCATTGCCTCCATGCCCCTGGTCATTGCCTCCCTGCCTCTGGTCATTGCCTCCATGCCCCTGGTCATTGCCTCCATACCCCTGGTCATTGCCTCCATGCCTCTGCCATTGCCTCCATGCCCCTTGGTCATTGCCTCCATGCTCCTGTCCTTGCCTCCATGCCCCTGCTGGTCATTGCACCCATGCCCCTGGTCATTGCCTCCATACCCCTGGTCGATGCCTCCATACCCTTGGTCACTGCCTCTATACCCCTGGTCATTGCCTCCATGCCTCTGCCACTGCCTCCATGCCTTGGTCATTGTCTCTATACCCCTCGTCACTGCCTCCATGCCTCGAGTCATTACCTTCATACCCCTTGGCCATTGCCTCCATGCCCCTGGTCATTGCCTCCATACCCCTAGTCATTGCCTCCATGCTCTTGTCATTGCCTCCATGCCCCTGGTCATTGCCTCCATGCCCTTGGTTATTGCCTCCATACCCCCTGTCATTGCCTCCATGCCCCTGGTTATTGCCTCCATGCCCCTGGTCATTGCCTCCATGCCCCTGGTCATTGACTCTATGCCCCTGGTCATTGCCTCCATGCCCCTGGTCATTGCCTCCATGCCCTGGTCATTGCCTCCATTCCCCTGGTCTTTGCCTCCATGCCCCTGGTCATTGCCTCCATGCCCCTGGTCATTGCCTCTATACCCCTGGTCATTGCCACCATGCCCCTTGGTCATTGCCTCTATGCCCCTGGCCATTGCCTCCATGCCCCTGGTCATTGCCTCCATGCCCTTGGTTATTGCCTCCATACCCCCTGTCATTGCCTCCATGCCCCTGGTTATTGCCTCCATGCCCCTGGTCATTACCTTCATGCCCCTGGTCATTGACTCTATGCCCCTGGTCATTGCCTCCATGCCCCTGGTCATTGCCTCTATACCCCTGGTCATTGCCACCATGCCCCTTGGTCATTGCCTCTATACCCTTGGTCATTGCCTCCATGCCCCTGGTCATTGCCTCCATGCCCCTGGTCATTGCCTCCATGCCTCTGGTCATTGCCTCCATGCCTCTGGTCATTGCCTCCATGCCCCTGGTCATTGCCTCTATACCCCTGGTCATTGCCTCCATGCCCCTGGTCATTGCCTCCATGCCTCTGGTCATTGCCTCCATGCCCCTGGTCATTGCCTCTATACCCCTGGTCATTGCCACCATGCCCCTGGTCATTGCCTCCATGCCCCTGGTCATTGCCTCCATGCCTCTGGTCATTGCCTCCATGCCCCTGGTCATTGCCTCTATACCCCTGGTCATTGCCACCATGCCCCTGGTCATTGCCTCCATGCCCCTGGTCATTGCCTCCATGCCTCTGGTCATTGCCTCCATGCCTCTGGTCATTGCCTCCATGCCTCTGGTAATTGCCTCCATGCCCCTGGTCATTGCCTCTATACCCCTGGTCATTGCCTCCTTGCCCCTGGTCATTGCCTCCATGCCCCTGGTCATTGCCTCCATGCCTCTGGTCATTGCCTCCATGCCTCTGGTCATTGCCTCCATGCCCCTGGTCATTGCCTCTATACCCCTGGTCATTGCCTCCATGCCCCTGGTCATTGCCTCCATGCCTCTGGTCATTGCCTCCATGCCCCTGGTCATTGCCTCTATACCCCTGGTCATTGCCTCCATGCCCCTGGTCATTGCCTCCATGCCCCTGGTCATTGCCTCCATGCCTCTGGTCATTGCCTCCATGCCTCTGGTCATTGCCTCCATGCCCCTGGTCATTGCCTCTATACCCCTGGTCATTGCCTCCATGCCCCTGGTCATTGCCTCCATGCCCCTGGTCATTGCCTCCATGCCCCTGGTCATTGCCTCCATGCCTCTGGTCATTGCCTCCACACCCCTGGTCATTGCCTCCATGCCCCTGGTCATTGCCTCCATGCCTCGAGTCATTGTCTCCATGCCTGTGGTCATTGCCCGCATTGCCCTCAAATTTACATCTTTCATGCAATATAAAGTACTTTACTGTTAGTACACGTCTTAATTTTAAAATTACCGTACAAGTTTTATATATGGTTAACATACATGACGTGTTTCAGGCGGTTAATTACTCATTGATATTAATTAGTGGACTGATTAAACTTCCTTCAAAATTAAATCTGCAATATGGTGAATTTATGGCAGGCTTTGTGTATTCGTTTTAACCTCTGTCCATCCATGCTCCATATGAGCATAGAGCAAGCTGTTGTCATTGGAATGCCAATTGACCAAATTGAATAACCCCTTTTTGCTATGAAAAGTTGCCATCTTATAGGGCAAACCGTATGCGCGTCCAAACGCGAAGCACGCAGCACGCAACATTCCTGGTTTGATTTCTACGGCACATGCACGCACCATAGATATAGATTAGAACGACTAGATCAGCCGCGCGTACATACGCGGGTTCTGGAATTGGGGCCGCCGTGTACCTTTTCTGTGCGTTGCCGTCAGCACGTGACCTTTTGCCGTCAGCACGTGACATTTAGGGAGCGTCTCAAAAGTCGGAACGGTAGGAACGTTCTTTTTGGATCGCAAGAGTATCCCCGCCGCTTTTGTCCGTTCCACAGGACCGGTCTTTTGGAACGCTCCGCGTATACTTTGTCATGATGTTGCGATCCTGCGGGCATATGCCCGCAGGAACGTTCTTTTGCGCTAGGAACGTGCCCGACTTTTGAGACACTCCCTTAGCGCGTCAAAGGCCTATCTCCCGTGTTCATTTTCCACGCGTCACCTTTCAAACGTGAAATTTTTACCACGTCCATGGCGAATCAAAACTTTTTCTACACAGGCAATGGCGCGTATGTCGCGCGGTCGATCTAGTTATTTTAATTTTATATCTATGGCACACACACACGCTCGCACACACGCACGCACAAGCACAGATGCCATCTTGTAGGTCAGATATTTGAGCAGCGTGACGTCATATTCAACACGGTCTATTAGCACCCCTCATTATAGCAAAAGTGATTTATGTTGTGCCTTTTGTATTAGTTTTACTCTCTAGACAATCGTCGAGCATACCATAGGTTTAATGAAAATATCAAAGTGCTAAGCGTTTTGAATGAAAATGTTGAAATGCTAGACAGTGTGTTACAGCCTCCGTGGAGTTAGCCCATGGAGGTAGAATTCTACCTCCATGGCTCCATGGTTCACACCCATAGAGTACTCAATGGTTCACCCATTCACCATACGGCAGCATACCCAAGCATACCCACAGCGCAGTACCTTATGACACACGCAATACACGTTCGCATGTAGCCCTAGCGGCCCTACACATTTGCCCTATATGTGTAGTAGTACTCTTCATCTGACATGTGTGCTGTTGGCCTATGCTGTGGTTCACACCACGGCACAGCCCATGGCCAGAGGAAGAGTCCTATGCTACATGCTACCATACAGCTAGTCACGCTGCATGCTGCATGGCCATTCGACCGGCACCATAATGTTCAGCCATCCCCTTGCCTTGTCCAAGCACCGTACAACGAGGCCGCCGAAGTGCGGGTTCGTTTGTACGAGGTTCAAAAACCTCGAAAATCCCTGCTTCGACCCCACGGTATCAAGTACTGTTATGTACCGTGCAGTGGTCCAGAATTCAACCGCCTTTAACTGCATGGGTTCTATTTTCCCTAATTTTCGCGCCAGAAATGGGGCCAGAACCGCGGCTAGCTCGGCGACGGAGTAAGCGGGCAGCGTGAAATCCAGGCTACGTATTGCACATGGTTGCACCGACATTTTCTGAGCGAGCTCGGTGTGATTTGGGTTTTAAAATACCAAGTATTTGCATCGTCAATCATCGTGCTTCTGTAACATCGTAATCTGGCAACTGTTTATAATGCTAATAGCAGATTTCTTGAGGAGGTTTCTCGAGGAGGCGATGTTATTTTTTAAGTGTGTTCTTCAGTGCCAGTGTGTTGCTGCATACAACACCCCAGCATAAAAACCGTAAGTTATGTACAGTTTGACCATACCCACAAATCGGGACGAGCATTTTTGAACAGAGCAAATCATTGTTTAATTGAAATCCATGTTTCCGAGTTGTATTTAGAGACGTTAAAGCCGTTATCAAAAAAAGAAAAAATGTGAGATTCTACGGGCAAACAGCATTGCAAATGTGCGCAAAAGTACCGGGCGTGCACCCTCACATACACCGTGCCTGGACCGTGGACCAACCCATCCACAGATAGCCACCCGGTGAAATTAAAGACTCGTGCTGTTGAACAGTTTTTTTTTTTCCATTCCCATATTCCTATCCTGTCGTTGCGTACAGACCTGAAAATTATTGTACTCAATAGTCAAGCTATTCGATTTGGTTGATATTTCTCGAGGCTCTGTCTGTTTCTCCAAAATTGCCAATCTACCGATATTTCAGCCCTAAAATTGTTCACAAGTAGTTATTGTAATATTTATTTTCCCCACGCTTGCTGTGCCATCCCCAAAAGACTTGTCATCGTTTTATGATTTTTTTTCAATCATCAAACTGTATCCAAATGCCAACCCAACTCTCAAAAGCCAATGTTTACACCCTTCTTGTACTTTTCACCAAAACATGTTTCCCAATCTATCAAAACTTTCTTAACTCTGAAATTGTCTTAAAAATGGATGTCGGCTTTCTCTGTTTCTGTCTATGGGCTGATGCTGTGCAAATCATTCAGTACCTCAGAATTTCAAAACGTGGAGTTTTTTTTTAAAGTTACTGATTATTGTTCCATGAAGCCAGTCTTGTGACATCTGGGGATTAGCACTAGCACACGGAGCCCAATTTCATAGAGCTGCTAAGCACGACGATTTGCTTAGTATGAAATTCCCTCTTACTGGTAGTATTCAGATGCTGTTTGCTTATCCTGAAAATTACTTGGAAATTTGGTTGGTAATCCTGGTTTTTATCAAGGCGAAAATGTTATGCTAAGCAAATTTGTGTGCTTAGCAGCTCTTTGAAATTGGGCCCAGATTGCAACTTTATATATATATATATATATATATATATATATATATATATATATATATATATATATATATATATATATATATATATATATACATATATATATATATATATATATATACATTTTTTTTTTTTTGGGGGGGGGCATGTGAATCTTGTGTTTTTCCAAGTGTCATCCCAACTCTCAAAATGCAATTCTTAAACCATGTGTGTTGCCCAATCTATAAAAACATGCTGAGGATGTTCTTTTACTCAAAACTTGTATTAAAATGGTTGTGCTTTCTTTAGGCTAATGCTGCGCAAATTGTTTCTCAGATTTTCCAAAAAGTTCAAAATTAACTGATAATTTGTTTTGCGAAGCCAGTGTTGTGGCGTCTGGAAATTTGTTGATTGTTTGCTCATTTCTGTATCCTGTCACTCACAGACCTGCCAGTTAAAATCTTTTTCATGTTCAAATTATTACCCATATTGTGCTATCTTTGTTACTCGAGGCCCATGACATCTATTTCTCTATCTATCTTTACACCCTTGTACTTTTCACCAAAAGATAATGCCAAATCTATCAAAACATGCGGAGCATGTTCTTTCATTCAGAAATTGTCTTATAATGGGTGGTGTGCTTTCTTTGTAATTGTCTCTGGACTAATGCTGCGCAAATTGTTCCTCATAATTTCCAAACCTGATTAAAAATTAACTTGTTAACTGTTTCGTGGAGCCAATGTTGTGATGTCTGGGAATTTACTCGAGCACATTTTTAAAAACAAACAGATTGCAAATTTTTGAAACACTTTTCCTTTTTTGGTTGTTAAATGATTCTGGTACTTTTTGTAACTAAAAACACAAAGTCCATTTTTAATATACACCGTTTGAAGATATTGATGGTAGAAAGCGTACTAAACATATTAGTTGCTTAGGTAATGTATTTTTTGAGAAATGAGTAAAACAATGTCAAGAAAAACGTTTTTACATGCTAAAATATTTTTCGTCTCATGATCACTGAGGCAAAATTTATTTTAATGACATTGTTTTACTCATTTCTAAAAAAAAACACAGCTCCTCAGCAAGTATTATTTTCAGGGAAGCTTTCTACTAGCATCTTCAAACTGTGTAAGTTTAGTGTAAATCTGTAGACATTGTGTGTTTTTTTTTCCCTAAAAAAAAAAGTACAAAGACCCTTTAACTCATTTGTGTACCAAGTTCACACGCTTTTTCGTTTAGGTACCAATCTCAGGTTTTGCCAACTGTGACGTCACGGGTGGCAAGGCACCTTATACCGCATACATTCTACAAATATGTTTTAGAAATTGGTTCCGCAGTTTTAAAGGCTTCAACTGTCGTGGCAAATATTCACTGTGATGATTTGTTCTAGACGTCGATGCGATCCGACCGATATAGTTTATTTGCAACATCGCGATCGCTGCTTGCTCCTTTTTCGGAATTCACTGTTTGCATCTTTGGGGTAATGAAATAAACTTTAAGGATAACTGAAAAAAAACTACATGTTTTTCCTTTTGAAAGAGCAACGATTGCATTATATGCTAGATTAAATAACTTGGTCATTTTTTTTTTTTTTTTTTTAAACATCTCAAGTCAAATTAATTGTATGATTTTTGTTTCCCTTATTAATTTTTATTAAACCTTTTTAAATTTAGTTTTCCACACGTTTTTTTTGCCCAAGTGGAAATTTTTAATGGCACTCTTTCGTCAATGTTAATGTTTTTAAGTTAAATTTGAAGTGTTATTATTCATTCATTATTATTTACCAAAAAATTTAACACCCTATAATAAAAACGTTATGCCCACATATAATACAAATACTAAGAAAAAGGTAAATGACCATGATTAGTCATTTTTTATTAAGCAAAAAATTATGTTGATTTTTTGCAAACACTATAGTGAGAATTACAATTTTGTTTCAAATAGCAAAATATCACTTTTCATGACTGATGAATAACTCTTGCCATGCTGGTTGTTTCTTTGACAGAGTTGGCTGCTGCCTACACAGATCATGAAAGTCTAACAACTTGGAACATCTAGAAACTCACTGCAGGCTATCCATGTGACCGTGAAGGTTGTTATATCTAGGAACTCAATGCTTCACTACAAACACGTTTGGTCATCAATGTGACTGCAACTATTCATCTTCGATGAGTAAGTCCTGAAGTGTTATTCCATATATCTACTCAATTTGAACTTAGTTGTGTCTCAATTCAAACAAAACTTGTCACATGCACTGAGGTCATACCACTCTATTGTTTTTAATCTTATCCAGTCCTCAGACATTTGCAACTTAAAAAATTTGTTATTAAGTTTTAAATTGCTCCAAAGCTTATTTTGTTTCATTTATCAAAAATAACAAACGTTTGTGCCATTCTTTTAAAACACTTTACACTGCGAACAAGTTGTTCATTTTGTGGATCACGACGTTTGGGGAAACCGTACTTCGAGGCATATTTTTGTGGATCATTGTGTTCTACTTTTAAAACATCTTTCTAACCATGCATTCTACAACAAATGGTTTCAAGCGCTTTTTACAGACCAACTTGCCTTATCAAAGGAAACATGTCCCTTGTATAGCAGACAACCCTATGCCTTTTCTTAATTTTCACAATGTACTGTCTTTCAAAAACTTATCAATCTTGTGTTGAATAATATGTCTGATAATGTCATGTACTATCTTAATTCTGTCTCTGTAGCGATGCTGGTTGTTTCTTTGACAGAGTCGGCTGCTGCCGGCGAAGACGATGAAAGCCCAACAACTTGGAACATGTCTAGAAATTCACTGCAGGCTATCCATTTGACTGTATGTTGTGCTTTCTAGAAACTCACTGCTACAACTAGGTAAGTCTTGGAAGCAATTGTTTCCAGTTTAAATTGTTTGAAAACTGATTTTGTGTTATTTATGGAACACAACAAAATAAATGTTTGTGCCATTCTTTTAAAACACTTTATGCTGCGAACTAACATGTTCATTTTGTGGATCACAACGTATTGGGGAAAACCCTAAGATTTTGAGGCATATCTGTGTGGATTATTTTATTCTATTTATAAAACATCTTTCTAACCATATGCATTTCATAACAAACAGTAACAGCGGCTGTTTTATAGACCAACTCGCCCTGTCCAAAGGAACGTGTCCCGTTAATAATCAGACAACCCTAGATCATGTGCCGTTTCTAAATTTTCACATTGTACGACTTGTACTGCTTTGTTGACTGTCTTTCAAAAACTTACAAATCTTGTGTTAAATAATATGTCTGATAATCTCATGTATTTCTCTGCTGCCATGCTGGTTGTTTTTTGGACAGAGGTGCCTGCACAGAATATGATGAAAGCCTAACAACTTTGAACATGTCTGGAAAAGGTATTCATATGATTGTAAAGGTTGGGCTATCTAGAAACTCACTGCTTCAATACAACTAGTTTAGATCAGCCATGTGATTACAACTATTATCTTCATTGGGCAAGTCTTGAAGTTTTATCCCATATCTACTAAATTTGAAATTTACTTAGTCTCATCAAACAAAAGTTGCCCTGTGCACTTAGGTCAAATGCTTTTTACCTTATCAATCCATAAACTATATCGATTTGCATGTTTCACACCTTGCCGATTAGTAAACTCAATGCTACATTCTTACCACTGCAGGTTATCCAATGTGACAGCTCAGTTACTGCTACACTCCAACCACGGCAGGTCATCCATTTGTATACTCGCTGCTTAACTACACCCAACGTAGGTCATCTATATGGGACAGCAACTGTTATCTTCATGGGCAAGTCGATGAAGTTTTATCCTTTATCTATTTAAATTGAACTTTAATTTGTCTCATAAAACAAAACATGTTCCTTACACTGAGGCCATACCTCTCTCCATTGTTTTTACCTGATCAATCCGCAAACACTTGCAACTTGTTCCGAAGCTGATTTTGTGTCAATGACGAAATTTTACCAAAATTTGTAAGTCCATCCAAACTTCCTTATCTAGTGTTTTTCAATCCTTAAATATTGTTCTCAATCAAATGTTTTTTGTTTTTTTTCATTTTTTTTTTCACAATGTACAAGTTGGAACTGTTTTGTTGACTCTCTTTTAAAACTTTACCAATCTTGTGACTTTTAATAAGGTTGTGACGTGCTGGTTGTTTCGTTGACAGAGTTGGCTGCTGCCTGCACAGATCATTGAAGTCTTATAACTTGAAACAGGCCTAGGAATTCACTGTAGGCTATCCATGTGACTGTACAGGTTGTGCTATCTAGAAACTCAATGCTAAGGTAAGTCTTGAAGTTTTATCCCATATCTACTAAATTTGAACTTTACTTTGTCTCATCAAACAATACTTTTTCCGTGCACTGAGGTCATATCGCCCTGGTTTTTTTTACCTGATCCAGTCCTCGGACATGTGCAACTTACAAATTGTTTTCACTTTTAAATTGATCCCAAGCTGATTTAGTGTTATTCATGAAGTATTACCACAGTCTGTGCCATTCTTTGAAAAAAAAGAACAAATTCAAAGAACTCTTGGGATTCTTCTTTAAAATCACACCCCCAAGTTTACAATATATATTAGGGGCTTATCCTGAGAAACAAAACATTGTTTCTATTACAAATGTGACATGACAGGTTAAAAAACTAAAAAGTCAGACAATGATGGATCTAAATCCTAACGTTTCCTTTGCCACTTTAGGGCATTCCAGCTTTTGTTTAAAACTGTGTTTCCTTTGATGCCATAATGATATTGTACTTAAAATATGCAATCCCATGCAAAAACCATATCGATTTGCATGTTTCATATTTTGCTGAATCTTTTGTCAGTTGTAAGCAGATTGATAAAAACAATATTTTGCTGATTATTTTGCTGATATTTTTCTCTGCTTCACTACAACCACTGCAGGTCATGGAAGTGACGCCACAGGTTGTGCTATCTAGGACCTCACTGCTGCAAATCAACCGCTGCAAGCTATCCATTTGACGGCAACTATTTTCCTCAATGGGCAAGTCATGAAGTTATTTCCTGTACCTACTTAAATTGAATTTTAAGTTTGTCTCCTAAAACAA
Source organism: Asterias amurensis (assembly GCF_032118995.1). Taxonomy (NCBI): domain Eukaryota; kingdom Metazoa; phylum Echinodermata; class Asteroidea; order Forcipulatida; family Asteriidae; genus Asterias; species Asterias amurensis. The sequence continues at coordinate 2,304,712 of NC_092660.1, forward strand.
AACATTTCCCTTACACTGAGGCCATATCCCTCTCCATTGGTTTTACCTGATCTAATCCTCGAACACTTGCGACTAAAATCATTGTATTTGTCACTTATAAAATGTTCCCAGGCTGATTTGGTGTCATTTGTGACCCGCTCTGTGAAGATGAGTCGAGTTTCGCGCAATGCATTAGCATATAATGGACGGAAACGTGTGGGAGGGAATCGTTTAATTTTTTTTTATTTATTACTTATTTAGGATCTATATTTTCAAAGAGGGTGACAGTTCTGATGACGAAGCAGTTAGCGATTCCTCTACTGATGAACGGCCGAGCAGTGATGAAGAAGACAGCGTCAATGGCATTGACAACAACGGCAGACCAGCCACGAATGATGCTAATTTACCTGAAGATGTTCGCAATGCTGGTGGTGATGCCAATCCTAACACCGAGTGAGTGAAGGCAGCGGACTTCCGCTGCAACTGCAAGCTTTCTAACGGCTCGCCTTGCTCATCGCGGTTATTGGTAAAAGAGCTGGTTGCATCTCGCTACGAAATGGTAGAACTCACAAGAGGTAGGCCGTACACAAATTGTTTGTTTTGGTTTGTTTTCCTTATGTTATACAAGTCAGCATTGGAGCAGACAGATGGCAATGCACTACTTCTTTGACTTTGCTCTGTAGGTTCACTATCCATTCGACCCTGTACAGTCTGGCCCCATTTACTTTCTCACACTTGCAAGGTTTTGGATATTTGGAATCCACTGTGAGGGGTGACATGCCGGGTTAACTACCTAATAGATGATGCAGTATTAATTTCAAAAGGAAGCAACTCAGGGATGAGCTTCATCCATCACTTCTTTGAACACTACAGTCAAGCTTTTTTGCCATGTTAAAAAAAAATATGTTGTTGAAAAGTCACATTATACCCGTTTTTTTGTGATCCCGTTACTTTTATACTGACGATAAAGTTAATATAAAATACACATGGAACCTAAACAATTTATGTTTGTCAATTTAATCATTCATGTATTTTCATACTTGCAGGGGACAAGGACATGCTTATGTTTGGTCCTTTTCCAGGTACTTCGAACAACAGCTACACCACCGAAAGGAGCAAAGACAACGCTCTAACCAGAGATTATCATGTTCCTACCATGGTAACACTGTATGCGCACCTACATTCCTGTTTCTCCACAGGTAAGAATCAACTTTTTTTACTTGTTCATACTTGCAAATGCGATATGAATTGTGACGTCACAGGGCCATTTTCACGGTGAATGTTTCACAGGAGTTGAGCACAAATTAACTGATTCAAATTATTTCTTGCAAAATTTTGACCTAAACATTCGTATCGCACTCGCATTCCCATTGAACCCACGTCTCTACACTCATGGGGTGACAGGTTTTTTTCTTCAGCTTCACTACGCATCTTAGATCTGGTCTTTGTGCCACAAAATTCAAATCTCTTTTAAAAACTTAGGTTAGAGGTTTTTAAGGACGAATTTTGTTGTATCTGTTTTTGTTTAGTTATGCTTTTCTGCACCTATCAAAGCTGCAGTACTTCTTAGTTTAGTTTTGTGTACTTTAGAGAGAAGAGTTTGTCCTGGTTTTTCTGGTATGTTAAACGAATGATGTTGTCCTGGTGGGTCTTGTATTTCATAAGCTTAGCAAAACTTTCTGAAACATTTCTGCTCTCAGTAAATGAATGGATGACACTTTATAAATGTTGATTTTATTACTTTCCAAGTACATCAGATCAAGGAGGCTCCAAGCGGACAACCTTGCTTTCAAAGATGGCAGAGATTGAATGGAAACTGTAAATGAGAACATCAGTGATGAACACGATGTCTGGAGTTCCCATCAGGACAACTGCCTCAAACCATCATGAGAACACTGGTTGGATGCGTCGTACTGCCGTCAATGAAATTGTTAGTATACTTTTTGTATCAACCCTTCAATTTTCTCAAAGCACATTCTGTCCTGTCCCTCAAAACTTTTCAGCCAACTGATTTTCAAGTAGCAATATGTTCATAAACTGCTGTTGTGCTTAAATTTGTGTTTGGGCTGGTCACCCAGGTGGTTATGTGACGTGGAAAGCTCCAAACTCATGTTATGTTGTTCTTAAATACTATGATGTTTGGCCGAATTTAAACTTACTGAAAATCAAGTATTTTTCAAAATTTGGCAACCAAGTGACTTTTATCATGGGATTTATATTGTCATGTTGTGCTTTGATTTAATCTAGATTGTTAGCTGGCTGTCCTTACACAGGGTTGGCTGCTTCTACAACAGACGATGAAAGCATGTCATCCTGGATCATAAGAACATCTGTGAAGGGTCTACACAAGACAACTGCCTCAAACCATCATGAGAACACTGGATGGATGCTTCGTACTGCCCTCAAGGAAATTGACAAGTATACTCTTTGAAATCATTGAAGATATGTGCACAACTTTTGAATCTTGTGATTTTATTACACTTTTTTAAACTTGTATTATTCCTAAAGCACAACTGTGCCGTCTCTGATAAGCAGAATAATGAGTCACTCGAAACTTGCTAAGCTGAATGAGTTTTCGATTAACTACAAGTTCACTACCCATTGGTGTGCAATCTCTTGAAACTATCAATGTGTTGTCAGGTAGTCCAGCCCCTCAAAAAAAAACCTAACCAACCAAGTGACTTTGTTACTCTGAGATTTGTGTTCTCACATGATGTTGTGGTGCCTTCGATACTTTGTCAAAACCCCTGTCCAGTTTTGTGGCATTTCTTGAAACCATACCTAAGTCATGTTGAACTGCTCAAGTCATTTTCAAAGCAACCTTCTGCAATCTCCCTATACCATTTCATGATGCCATTGTACAGCTGTAATTATGGTTTCATTACAATCCTACAATGTCTTGCTAGTTGACTTTTGATGAAATGATTAATGAAGTTTCTTTTTTTTCTTTTCTGAAGATTGTTCCCTGATTGGAGAGCCAACTCATTGTCCCAAGCAATGCACCAGACCCTGTCGGACCTAGGGTCATGTTATACCCGAAGTCAATTTGGTTAATAGTCTCTTCATCACCAGTCTTCCCCCCCCCCCGGACCTAGGGTAATTTATACCCGAAGTCAATTTGATAAGGAACCAAGTCTCTTCATCACCAGTCCCCCCCCCCCCCTCTGACCTAGGGTCATTTATACCCGAAGTCAATTTGATAAGGAACCTAGTCTCTTCATCACCAGTCTCCCCCCTCGGACCTAGGGTCATTTATACCCAAAGTCAATTTGATTAGGAACCCAGTCCCTTCATCACCAGTCTCCCCCAGCCTTAGGGTCTTCTATGCCCAAAGTCAATTCATTTAGGACCATAGACTTCTCACCAGGCCCTTCCTGCTCCAATATAACCTTTAGCTACCACTCTCCAGTATAAGCAACAGTTGGAGTCGAGCAGTCTCCTGACAGATGGAGTATACTTTCTGAAACATTGAACCCACCTGTTCTTCTCCGAACCAATTATCACTTAACAGAGAAACTGTTGTATGAGAACAGCAGTGGTGAACCCGACGTCTAGAGTCCCCGTCAAGACAACTGCCTACAACCATCATGAGAACACAGGTTGGATTCTTTGTACATCCCTCAAAGAAATTGATAAGTATACTTTTTGTAACAACCCTTCAATTTTCCCAAAAGCACATTCTGTCCAGTCCCTCACAACTCTTAAACCTACTGATTTGCAAACATGAAACTGTTCAGGAGCTGCTTAAATTTTCTCAGACTTAATGTACACGGCCACTTTAATGTTTGGCTTAGTCACCCGTGTTGTGTCGTTCCTCAAAACGTAAGATTTTGGGTTGTCTTTAAATTTAGCAAAATTCATTTGTAAAGTGCTTTTCAAAATATGGCATTTTTGTGTGATCTTATCATGGGACTTATATTGTAATGAATGCTTTGATTTCATTTAGGTCGCATGCTGGACAATAGGGTTGGCTGCTGCTAGCACTGATGATGAAAGCATGTCAACTTGGAACAAAAGAACATTGGTGAAGGGTCTACAACATCGATTGCAGTGACACTATTGAAGGTTTATGCACAACTTTTTGACCTTGTGATTTACTTACAATTTTATTAAACTTGTATTATTCCTTAGCTACAACTGTGCCAGCTCTGATAAGCAACATGTTGAGTCTTTCAAAACTTGGGAAACTGATTTTTTTTAACACCCACTACAAGTTTGCATCCCAATGATTGTGTGCTCTTTTGAAAATGGCATTTAATCCATACTTAGTTCATGTTAAACTGCTCAAGTCATTTTCAAAGCAACCTTGTACAATCTCATGATACCATTTCGGGATGACATACAGGCTGTAAATCTTGTTTAACAACAGCAATACAATGTCTTGCTACATGACTTTTGATGAAATGCTTAATGTTGTGTGTCTTCCTTTTCTCCTTCAGACTATTCACTGATTGGAAAGCCAACTCATTGTCCCAAGCAATACACCAGCCCCCCCCCCCCCACCTCCAAACTAGGGTCATGTATACCCGAAGTCAATTTGATTAGGAACCTAGTCTCTTGCATCACCAGTCTCCCCCAGACTTAGGGTCTTCTATACCCGAAGTCAATTCATTTAGGACCATAGACTTCTCACCACGCCTGTTGGCAAGAGTTGGAGTGCAGCAGTCATCTGACGGACAGAGTATACTGTCTAAAACATTGAGCCCACCTGTCCTTCTCAGAACCAGAAATCACTCAATCTTACCGGTCACAGTTTTGAGACATCGCTGAAACTCCAGAGCAAATCTATATAGGAATACACAATCAAAGAAGTGTTATTGCAGTAATGCTTCTCATATTCAAATTTCATGAGAATGAAAATTATACCTATTTTACATAATCATACCTCTTCAAAATGCAATGTTTCTCCAAAATGGAATATACAATCAAAAGCTGCAGTACTTCTTAGTTTTATTTATTATCGAGAAAAGGGTTTGCCCTGGTGTTTCTGGCATGTTAGGCAAATGATGTTGAATATTTGAGTCTAACTGTACTTCAAAGATTTAGCATAACTGTCTTAAACCTTTTGGCTTTCAGCAACTAAAAAGATGACACATTGTAACTGCTTGATTTTATTATTTTTCAATAACTTTAGATGGAGAGGGTTCTTGAAGAGGGTCAGAACACTCCAAGCGGACCACCTTGCTTTCAAGATGATTGAAAAGAAACTGTCTAATGAGAACAGCAGTGATGGAAACGACATGTAGAATCCACGTCAAGACAACTACCTCAAACCATCATGAGAACACTGGTTGGATGCTTAATAGTGCCCTCAAGGAATTGGTTAGGTATACATAAGGTACACAGACCCTTTATCTTTTGGCTTGACTTTGTTTGGATTGGTCACCCAGTTGGTTGTAGCATAGAAAGCTCCAAGCTCACGTTGTGTTGTTCCTCAAAAACTAGGATATTTGGCTGTCTTTCAATTTACGAAAAATCATTTGTCTTAAAAAAAAATTATGTTTTTCAAAATGTGGCATTCTTGTGATTTTTATTATGGGATTTATATTGTCATGTATGCTTTGATTTCATACAGGTTGCCATGCAAGACGTCCTTAGATAGGGTTGGCTGCTGCTAGCACAGATGATAAAAGCATGTCAACCTGGAACAAAAGAACATTGGTGAAGGGGCTACAACATAGATTGGCGTGACATTATTGAAGGTATATGCACATTTTATGAACCTTGTGATTTTATTACATTTTCTTTTCCCAAGCCACAGCTGTGCCATCTCTGACAGGCAAAACTTGCTAAGCTGAATACATTTCCAACTCACTAAAAGTTCATGACCATATGATTGTGCGATCTTTTGAAAATATCAATGGGTTTTCCAGCCTTTTAAAAACTAAGCAAACTTGGTACTCTGAAATTTGTATTCTCACTTGATGTTGTGATGCCTTTGATATTTCGTCAAAACTCCCATTGTACAGTTTTGTGGAATATCTTTAAACCATACCCAAGTCATGTTGAACTGCTCAAGTCGTTTAGCTACCTTGTACAATCTCTCGATACCATTTCATGTTTACATTGTATGGCTGTAATTATTGGTAAATTACAGCCATACAATGTCTTGCTAAATGACTTCTTTTTTGTTTAGTTTTGTGGCATCTCTTGAACTGCTCAAGTCATTTAGCTACCTTGTACAATCTCATGATACCATTTCATGATGACATTGTATGGCTGTAACTATTGTTTATTACAGCGATACAATGTCTTTTTTATGACTTTTGATGAAATGCTTAGTGTTGTGTGTCTTTTTCCTTCTTCAGATTATTCACTGATTGCAGAGCCAACTTATTGTCCCAAGCAATACAGCAGTCCCCTGTCGGACCTAGGGTCAATTATACTCGAAGTCAATTTGATTAGGGACCTAGTCTCTTCATCACCAGTCTCCCCCAGACTTAGGGTCTTCTATACCCGAAGTCAATTCATTTAGGACCATAGACTTCCCACCATCCTGCTCCAACATGCATCTTCAGCTACCACTCTATGAGCAAGAGTTGGAGTCTAGCAGTCATCTGACAGACAGAGTTTACTGTCTGAAATTTTGGATGTCGGACACTTCGTACCTTTGCCACTTCGTACCCTGGACACTTTGACTTCTCACCACGCCCTTCCTGCTCCAGCAGTCATCCAACAGACAGAGTATACATCTGAAACATTGAGCCCACCGGTTCTTCTCAGAACCAGACGTCACTCAATAGAGATCTACCTACTGAGTTGGAAATCATTATGCTATTGTTACTACTTATTATTGTGTTCCCTCTCGAAGTCAAATCAACTACAAATTTCACTTTGCCAATAATTTCTGAGGCCTCGTCCTGACAAATTGAAGAGCCACAGCTGATTCTGTATAAAGGTTTTGTAGCTTAAAAGCAATGTGGGCTTTGGGGAAATTTTTGACTGTTTTAATCCTTTATATATTTAGTTGTATACAAAAGCTGTGAACCTTTCCTTTAAAGGGTTGTCACAGTTTTGAGATTTTTCTGAAACTCTAGAGCAAATCTATACAGGAATACACACATAAGTGTTGCTGCAGTAATGCTTCTCATATTCAAATTTCATGAGAAAGAAAATTATATCTGTTTACATAATCATGCTTCTTCCAATTGAAATGTTTCTCAACAATGGATTATACTATCATAAGCTGCAATACTTAGTTTTATTATCATGGAGAAAAGGGTTTGCCCTGGTGTTTCTGGCATGTTAGGCAAATGATGTTGTATACATGGGTCTTGTGTTTCATAAACTAAGCAATACTGTCTTAAACATTGCTGCTCTCAGTAAATAAATTCATGACGCTTTATAAATGCTTGATTTTATTATTTTTTATTTACTCCAGATCGAGGAGGCTCTTGAAGAGGGTCAGAACACTCCAAGCGGACTTCCTTGCTTTCAAGATGGTAGAGATTGAATACAGTCTAACAGCAGAACAGCAGTGATGAACACGACGTCTTGAGTCCCCGTCTAGACAACCGTCTCCAACCATCATGAGAACACTGGTTGGATGCGTCGCACTGCCCTCAAAGAAATCGTTTTAAAAGTATACTTATACAACCCTTCAATTTTCCAAAAGCACATTCTGCCAGTTCCTCAAAAATTGTCATCAAACTGTTCATGAGCTGCTTAAATTTTCTCAACCCAAATTGTATACAGACCCTTTCATTTTGGCTTGACTTTGTTTGCATTGGTTGGTTGCAAAACAAAAAGTTCAAACTCATGTTGTGTCGTTCCTCAAAAACTAAGATGTTACTAAATTTACCGAAAATCATTTGCCAAGTATTTTTCCAAATGTGCAATCAGACAATCCTGGATGTTTTTTTAGTTTTCCTTTGTCTAATTAGTGCATCCCAGCCTTTATTAACCCCAGTGCCTTATTGGTAATGTACTTTTAAACATGCAATCTATTAATCGATTTGCATGTTTCGTATTTAGCAGATATCTCCCTTACTTGAGTAGTTGTCATTTTAAGCCATTCTTAGATGTCCACCTAAGCTTTTAAGAGCCAAAATTATCATTCAATTCTTTAAAGTGTTTGTTTTTTCCGACTCGTTTTTTATTCACCTCGTTTTTTTTTCCCATTTTTGTTTAACTCTTTCAAATTTTTGATTTGTTATGTCATCTCTGAGAAATAGTTCATATTAAGCGACCTGACTCATTCCAAACGATTAGTTAAGCTGGTGTTGGGTTTACTAATTGGAACTTGTTTTGGCTGAAGACACTTCAGATGGAGCTTCATTCATAGCTACATTGAACCTGTGAGTATTAACAAGTTTATTTACTAACTTGGCCACATCATTGAACAACGACACTTCAGAGTAAACTTCAGCTGCAGCTACTTTTGGACATGTGAGTATGAAAACACTTTCTTGAAAAATCACGCCACACGCACAACATGGAACGGAGCATATGCGGCCCCAGGCCGACGGTCCTGAGTGCAAACCTTTATCAGAGCTATCCTTTAACTTTCCTATTTCTTGCCCCAAAACTCCTGACAATGTCTCCCCCAATAAATCGCCCCGGTAAGTATCTACCAAGTGTTTCCAATAGTATGTCCAAAGTGTTCTCCTAGTTTGAGTGTTTTTTCCTTAAAATATATTAACTCTTCCAAGTTTTTATTATAAGCTCTTCCAAGTTCTTAATTAACTATTAAAAAGTTATTTATCAACTCTTCCAAGTATTTTTCTCTTCATCAACTCTTCTAATTTATTCATCAACTCTTCCAAGTTATTTATCACTTCTTTGGAGTTTTCCTCCAAATCTATCAAGTCTTCCAAGTTTTTGTTATCAGCTCTTAAAAGATATTTTCTCAAATCTCCCAAGTTATTTATCAACTCTTCGATTTGTTTTGTCTCAACCGTTTAAAATTTGTGTTCTTCATCAACTCTTCAAAGTAATTGATCAACTCTTTGGGGTTTTCCTTGTAAGCTCTTTCAAGTTGTTTTACCTACCTCAACTCTTCCAAGTATTTTGTACCAGTTATTCAAAGTCTTTTTCTCTTCAACAACTCTTCCAAGTTATTTATCAACTCTTTGAGTTTATCTTCAAATCTATCAACTCTTCCAAGTTTTTGTTAAGCTCTTCCAAGTCGTTTTCCCTAGCTCAACTCTTCCAAGTATTTTTATCTTCATCAAGTCTTCCAAGTTATTAATCAACTCTTCCAAGTTATTCATCAACTCTTTAAGGTTTTCCTTCAAATCTATCAACTCTTCCAAGTATTTTGTATCAGTTGTTCATAGTCTTTTTCTCTTCAACAACTCTTCCAAGTTATTTGTCAATTCTTTGGGGGTTTTCTTCAAATCTATCAGCTCTTAGTTTTTTGTTTCTCAACTCTTCCAAGTTATATATATCAACTCTTCCAGATGTTTGTTATAAGCTCTTCCAACTTATTAATCAACTCTTCCAGGTTTTCCTTCAAATTTATGTTTTATAAGCTCTTCGAAGTCTTTTTCTTCAAATCTATCAACTCTTCCAAGTTATATAATTCAACTCTTTGAATTTGTTTCCTTCAAATCTATCAACTCTTCCAAATATTTTTATCAGCTTTTCAAAGTTTTTTGTTTCTCAACTCCTCAAAGTTTTGTTCTTCTCATCAACTCTTTGAGATTCTTAATTACTTCTTCAAAGTTTTCTTATCAACTCTTTTACAGTTATTTTTCCTTCAAATCTATTATTTATCAGCGCTTCAAACTTATTTTTTTTCTCTTCATTAATTCTTAGAAGTTATTTGTCAACTTCTCAAAGTTGTTTTCTCAACTCTTTCCAGTTACTTATTTCCAAGTTGTTGGAATCTATCTAGTTTCCATTGTCTTTTTCGATATGCTTGTAAGATTCCTTTGTTTGTTCCGATATGCAAATTAGTTTCCTTTGTTTGTTTCGATATGCTAATTAGTTTCTTCTGTTTGTTCCGATATGCAAATTAGTTTCTTCTGTTTGTTCCGATATGCAAATTAGTTTCCATTGTTTGTTTTGATATGCAAATTAGTTTCCTTTGTCTTTTTCGATATGCAAATAAGTTTCCTTTGTTTGTTCCGATCTGCAAATTAGTTTCCTTTGTCTTTTTCGATATGCAAACTAGTTTCCATTGTTTGTTCCGATAGGCTAATTAGTTTCCTTTGTCTTTTTCGACATGCAAATTAGTTTCCTTTGTCTTTTTCGACATGCAAATTAGTTTCCTTTGTCCTTTTCGACATGCAAATTAGTTTCTTTTGTCTTTTTCGATATGCTAATTAGTTTCCTTTGTTTGTTCCGATATGCTAATTAGTTTCCTTTGTCTTTTTCGACATGCAAATTAATTGCCTTTGTCTGTTTTCGATTTGCAAATTAGTTTCCATTGTTTGTTTCGATATGCTAATTAGTTTCCTTTGTCTTTTTCGACATGCAAATTAATTGCCTTTGTCTGTTTTCGATTTGCAAATTAGTTTCCATTGTTTGTTTCGATATGCAAATTAGTTTCTTTTGTCTTTTTCGATATGCAAATGAGTTTCCTTTGTTTGTTCCGATATGCTAATTAGTTTCCTTTGTCTTTTTCGACATGCAAATTAGTTTCCTTTGTCTTTTTCGATATGCTAATTAGTTGCCTTTGTCTTTTTCGATATGCAAATTAGTTTCCATTGTTTGTTCCGAGATGCAAATAAGTTTCCTTTGTTTGTTTCGATATGCAAATTAGTTTCTTTTTGTCTTTTTCGATATGCTAATTAGTTTCCTTTGTTTGTTCCGATATGCTAATTAGTTTCCTTTGTCTTTTTCGATATGCTAATTAGTTTCCATTGTCTTTTTCGATATGCAAATTAGTTTCTTTTGTCTTTTTCGATATGCAAATTAGTTTCCTTTGTCTTTTTCGACATGAAAATTAGTTGCCTTTGTTTATTCCGATATGCAAATTAGTTTCCATTGTTTGTTTTGATGTGCTAGTTGTTTTCCTTTGTCTTTTTTCGTATGCAAATGAGCTTCTATTGTCTTTTTTCGATATGCAAATGAGCTTCTATTGTCTTTTTCTTATGCAAATGAGCTTCTATTGTCTTTTTCGTATTCAAATGAACTTCTTTTGTCTTTTTCGATATGCAAATTAGTTTCCATTGTTTATTCCGATATGCAAATTAGTTTCCATTGTTTGTTTTGATGTGCTAGTTATTTTCCTTTGTCTTTTTCGATATGCAAATAAGTTTCCATTGTTTGTTTCGATGTGCTAGTTATTTTCCTTTGTCTTTTTCGATATGCAAATTAGTTTCCATTGTTTATTCCGATATGCAAAGTAGTTTCCATTGTCTTTTTTCGTATGCAAATCAACTTCTTTTATCTTTTTCGATATGCAAATTAGTTTCCATTGTTTATTCCGATATGCAAATTAGTTTCCATTGTTTGTTTTGATGTGCTAGTTGTTTTCCTTTGTCTTTTTTCGTATGCAAATGAGCTTCCTTTGTATTTTTCGACATACAAATGAACTTCTTTTGTCTTTTTCGATATGCAAATTAGTTTCTATTGTTTATTCCTATATGCAAATTAGTTTCCATTGTTTGTTTCGATGTGCTAGTTGTTTTCCTTTGTCTTTTTTCGTATGCAAATGAGCTTCTATTGTCTTTTTTCGATATGCAAATGAGCTTCTATTGTCTTTTTCTTATGCAAATGAGCTTCTATTGTCTTTTTTCGTATTCAAATGAGCTTCTATTGTCTTTTTCTTATGCAAATGAGCTTCTATTGTCTTTTTCGTATTCAAATGAACTTCTTTTGTCTTTTTCGATGAGCTTCTATTGTCTTTTTCGTATGCAAATGAGCTGCTATTGTCTTTTTCGTATGCAAATGAGCTTCTATTGTCTTTTGTCGTATGCTAATGAGCTTCTATTGTCTTTTTCGTATGCAAATGAGCTTCTATTGTCTTTTTCGTATGCAAATGAGCTTCTATTGTCTTTTTCGTATTCAAATGAACTTCTTTTGTCTTTTTCGATGAGCTTCTATTGTCTTTTTCGTATGCAAATGAGCTGCTATTGTCTTTTTTCGTATGCAAATGAGCTTCTATTGTCTTTTGTCGTATGCAAATGAGCTTCTATTGTCTTTTGTCGTATGCTAATGAGCTTCTATTGTCTTTTTCGTATGCAAATGAGCTTCTATTGTCTTTTTCGTATTCAAATGAACTTCTTTTGTCTTTTTCGATGAGCTTCTATTGTCTTTTTCGTATGCAAATGAGCTGCTATTGTCTTTTTTCGTATGCAAATGAGCTTCTATTGTCTTTTGTCGTATGCTAATGAGCTTCTATTGTCTTTTTCTTATGCAAATGAGCTTCTATTGTCTTTTTTCGTATTCAAATGAGCTTCTATTGTCTTTTTCTTATGCAAATGAGCTTCTATTGTCTTTTTCGTATTCAAATGAACTTCTTTTGTCTTTTTCGATGAGCTTCTATTGTCTTTTTCGTATGCAAATGAGCTGCTATTGTCTTTTTTCGTATGCAAATGAGCTTCTATTGTCTTTTGTCGTATGCTAATGAGCTTCTATTGTCTTTTTCGTATGCAAATGAGCTGCTATTGTCTTTTTTCGTATGCAAATGAGCTTCTATTGTCTTTTTCTGCGTATGCTAATGAGCTTCTATTGTCTTTTTCCGTATTCAAATGAGCTTCTATTGTCTTTTTTCGTATGCAAATGAGCTTCTATTGTCTTTTTCGTATGCTAATAAGCGTTTTCTGCCCATTCAAATTGCCTTCTTTTGTCGTATGCAAATGAGCTGCTATTGTCTTTTTCTGCGTATGCTAATGAGCTTCTATTGTCTTTTTCCGTATTCAAATGAGCTTCTATTGTCTTTTTTCGTATGCAAATGAGCTTCTATTGTCTTTTTCGTATGCTAATAAGCGTTTTCTGCCCATTCAAATTGCCTTCTTTTGTCGTATGCAAATGAGCTGCTATTGTCTTTTTCTGCGTATGCTAATGAGCTTCTATTGTCTTTTTCCGTATTCAAATGAGCTTCTATTGTCTTTTTTCGTATGCAAATGAGCTTCTATTGTCTTTTTCGTATGCTAATAAGCGTTTTCTGCCCATTCAAATTGCCTTCTTTTGTCGTATGCAAATGAGCTGCTATTGTCTTTTTTCGTATGCAAATGAGCTTCTATTGTCTTTTTTCGTATGCAAATGAGCTTCTATTGTCTTTTTCGTATGCTAATAAGCGTTTTCTGCCCATTCAAATTGCCTTCTTTTTTCGTATGCAAATGAGCTTCTATTGTCTTTTTCGTATGCTAATAAGCGTTTTCTGCCCATTCAAATTGCCTTCTTTTGTCGTATGCAAATGAGCTGCTATTGTCTTTTTTTGTATGCAAATAAGCGTTTTCTGCCCATTCAAATTGCCTTCTTTTGTCGTATGCAAATGAGCTGCTATTGTCTTTTTTCGTATGCAAATGAGCTTCTATTGTCTTTTTCGTATGCTAATAAGCGTTTTCTGCCCATTCAAATTGCCTTCTTTTGTCGTATGCAAATGAGCTTCTATTGTCTTTTTCGTATGCTAATAAGCGTTTTCTGCCCATTCAAATTGCCTTCTTTTGTCGTATGCAAATGAGCTGCTATTGTCTTTTTTCGTATGCAAATGAGCTTCTATTGTCTTTTTTCGTATGCAAATGAGCTTCTTTTGTCTTTTTTCGTATGCAAATGAGCTTCTATTGTCTTTTTTCGTATGCTAATAAGCGTTTTCTGCCCATTCAAATTGCCTTCTTTTGTCGTATGCAAATGAGCTTCTATTGTCTTTTTTCGTATGCAAATGAGCTTCTATTGTCTTTTTTCGTATGCAAATGAGCTTCTATTGTCTTTTTTCGTATGCAAATGAGCTTCTATTGTCTTTTTATGTATGCAAATGAGCTTCTATTGTCTTTTGTCGTATGCAAATGAGCTTCTATTGTCTTTTGTCGTATGCAAATGAGCTTCTATTGTCTTTTGTCGTATGCAAATGAGCTTCTATTGTCTTTTTTCGTATGCAAATGAGCTTCTATTGTCTTTTTTTGTATGCAAATGAGCTTCTATTGTCTTTTGTCGTATGCAAATGAGCTTCTATTGTCTTTTGTCGTATGCAAATGAGCTTCTATTGTCTTTTTTCGTATGCAAATGAGCTTCTATTGTCTTTTTTCGTATGCAAATGAGCTTCTATTGTCTTTTTTCGTATGCAAATGAGCTTCTATTGTCTTTTTTCGTATGCAAATAAGCGTTTTCTGCCCATTCAAATTGCCTTCTTTTGTCGTATGCAAATGAGCTGCTATTGTCTTTTTTCGTATGCAAATGAGCTTCTATTGTCTTTTTCGTATGCAAATGAGCTTCTATTGCATATCGGAATAAACAATGGAAACTAATTTGCATATCGGAATAGACAATTGAAACTAATTTGCATATCGAAAAAGACAAAGGAAACTTATTAGAAAATTCGGAATAAACAAAGGAAACTAATTTGCATATCGGAATAAACAATGGAAACTAATTTGCATATCGGAATAGACAATTGAAACTAATTTGCATATCGAAAAAGACAAAGGAAACTTATTAGAAAATTCGGAATAAACAAAGGAAACTAATTTGCATATCGGAATAAACAATGAAAACTAATTTGCATATCGGAATAAACAATTGAAACTAATTTGCATATCGAAAAAGACAAAGGAAACTTATTAGCAAATTCGGAATAAACAATGGAAACTAATTTGCATATCGAAAAAGACAAAGGAAACTAATTTGCATATCGGAATAAACAATGGAAACTAATTTGCATATCGGAATAAACAATGGAAACTAATTTGCATATCGGAATAGACAATTGAAACTAATTTGCATATCGAAAAAGACAAAGGAAACTTATTAGAAAATTCGGAATAAACAAAGGAAACTAATTTGCATATCGGAATAAACAATGGAAACTAATTTGCATATCGGAATAGACAATTGAAACTAATTTGCATATCGAAAAAGACAAAGGAAACTAATTTGCATATCGAAAAAGACAAAGGAAACTTATTAGAAAATTCGGAATAAACAAAGGAAACTAATTTGCATATCGGAATAAACAATGGAAACTAATTTGCATATCGGAATAGACAATTGAAACTAATTTGCATATCGAAAAAGACAAAGGAAACTAATTTGCATATCGGAATAAACAATGGAAACTAATTTGCATATCGGAATAAACAATGGAAACTAATTTGCATATCGGAATAGACAATTGAAACTAATTTGCATATCGAAAAAGACAAAGGAAACTTATTAGAAAATTCGGAATAAACAAAGGAAACTAATTTGCATATCGGAATAAACAATGGAAACTAATTTGCATATCGGAATAGACAATTGAAACTAATTTGCATATCGAAAAAGACAAAGGAAACTAATTTGCATATCGGAATAAACAATGGAAACTAATTTGCATATCGGAATAAACAATTGAAACTAATTTGCATATCGGAAAAGACAAAGAAAACTTATTAGCAAATTCGGAATAAACAATGGAAACTAATTTGCATATCGAAAAAGACAAAGGAAACTAATTTGCATATCGGAATAGACAAAGGAAACTAATTTGCATATCGGAATAAACAATGGAAACTAATTTGCATATCGGAATAAACAATGGAAACTAATTTGCATTTTGGAATAAACAATGGAAACTAATTTGCATATCGAAACAGACAAAGGAAACTAATTTGCATATCGGAATAAACAATGGAAACTAATTTGCATATCGGAATAAACAATGGAAACTAATTTGCATATCGGAATAGACAATTGAAACTAATTTGCATATCGAAAAAGACAAAGGAAACTTATTAGAAAATTCGGATTAAACAAAGGAAACTAATTTGCATATCGGAATAAACAATGGAAACTAATTTGCATATCGGAATAGACAATTGAAACTAATTTGCATATCGAAAAAGACAAAGGAAACTAATTTGCATATCGGAATAAACAATGGAAACTAATTTGCATATCGGAATAAACAATGGAAACTAATTTGCATATCGAAAAAGACAAAGGAAACTAATTTGCATATCGGAATAAACAATGGAAACTAATTTGCATATCGGAATAAACAATTGAAACTAATTTGCATATCGAAAAAGACAAAGGAAACTAATTTGCATATCGGAATAGACAATTGAAACTAATTTGCATATCGAAAAAGACAAAGGAAACTTATTAGAAAATTCGGAATAAACAAAGGAAACTAATTTGCATATCGGAATAAACAATGGAAACTAATTTGCATATCGGAATAAACAATGGAAACTAATTTGCATATCGGAATAGACAATTGAAACTAATTTGCATATCGAAAAAGACAAAGGAAACTTATTAGAAAATTCGGAATAAACAAAGGAAACTAATTTGCATATCGGAATAAACAATGGAAACTAATTTGCATATCGGAATAAACAATTGAAACTAATTTGCATATCGGAAAAGACAAAGAAAACTTATTAGCAAATTCGGAATAAACAATGGAAACTAATTTGCATATCGAAAAAGACAAAGGAAACTAATTTGCATATCGGAATAGACAAAGGAAACTAATTTGCATATCGGAATAAACAATGGAAACTAATTTGCATATCGGAATAAACAATGGAAACTAATTTGCATTTTGGAATAAACAATGGAAACTAATTTGCATATCGAAACAGACAAAGGAAACTAATTTGCATATCGGAATAAACAAAGGAAACTAATTTGCATATCGGAATAAACAATGGAAACTAATTTGCATATCGGAATAGACAATTGAAACTAATTTGCATATCGAAAAAGACAAAGGAAACTTATTAGAAAATTCGGATTAAACAAAGGAAACTAATTTGCATATCGGAATAAACAATGGAAACTAATTTGCATATCGGAATAGACAATTGAAACTAATTTGCATATCGAAAAAGACAAAGGAAACTTATTAGAAAATTCGGAATAAACAAAGGAAACTAATTTGCATATCGGAATAAACAATGGAAACTAATTTGCATATCGGAATAGACAATTGAAACTAATTTGCATATCGAAAAAGACAAAGGAAACTAATTTGCATATCGGAATAAACAATGGAAACTAATTTGCATATCGGAATAGACAATTGAAACTAATTTGCATATCGAAAAAGACAAAGGAAACTTATTAGAAAATTCGGATTAAACAAAGGAAACTAATTTGCATATCGGAATAAACAATGGAAACTAATTTGCATATCGGAATAGACAATTGAAACTAATTTGCATATCGAAAAAGACAAAGGAAACTAATTTGCATATCGGAATAAACAATGGAAACTAATTTGCATATCGGAATAAACAATGGAAACTAATTTGCATATCGAAAAAGACAAAGTAAACTTATTAGCAAATTCGGAATAAACAATGGAAACTAATTTGCATATCGAAAAAGACAAAGGAAACTAATTTGCATATCGGAATAAACAATGGAAACTAATTTGCATATCGGAATAAACAATTGAAACTAATTTGCATATCGAAAAAGACAAAGGAAACTTATTAGAAAATTCGGAATAAACAATGGAAACTAATTTGCATATCGAAAAAGACAAAGGAAACTTATTAGAAAATTCGGAATAAACAAAGGAAACTAATTTGCATATCGGAATAAACAATGGAAACTAATTTGCATATCGAAAAAGACAAAGGAAACTAATTTGCATATTGGAATAAACAAAGGAAACTAATTTGCATATCGGAATAAACAATGGAAACTAATTTGCATATCGGAATAAACAATTGAAACTAATTTGCATATCGAAAAAGACAAAGGAAACTTATTAGAAAATTCGGAATAAACAAAGGAAACTAATTTGCATATCGGAATAAACAATGGAAACTAATTTGCATATCGGAATAGACAATTGAAACTAATTTGCATATCGAAAAAGACAAAGGAAACTTATTAGAAAACAACTTGGAAGAGCTTATAGCAAAAAATTTGAAGAGTTGATAGATTTGAAGGAAAACCCCAGCAAGTTGATGAGTAACTGGAAGTGTTGATAGATTAGAAGGAATAAATTCAAAGAGTTGCGCTAGGGAAAACAACTTGGCAGAGCTTATAACAAAAAAAATGGAAGAGTTGATAGATTTGAAGGAAAACCCCAAAGAGTTGATGAATAACTTTATAAGAGTTTATAGATTTGAAGGACAAAAACATAAAGAGTTGATTTATAACATGTAAGAGTTGAGCCAGGGAAAACAACTTGGAAGAGGTTATAACAAAAACTTGGAAGAGGTGATAGATTTGAGTTGATGAATAACTTTGGAAGAGTTGATAGATTTGAAGGACAAAAACTCAAAGAGTTGATCTACATCACTTGGAAGAATTAAGTAAAGAACTTGGAAAAGTTGATGAAAAATAAATGTGAAGAGTTGATTAAGAACTTGATTAAGAGCTGATAACAAAAACTTGGAAGACTTGATAGATTTGAAGGAAACCCCCAAAGAAGTGATAAAAATACTTGGAAGAGTTGATAAATAACTTTTAAGAGTTGATTAAGAACTTGGAAGAGTTTAGGTAGGGAAAACAGTTTTGAAAAGCTGATAACAGAACTTGGAAGAGTTTCTGAATAAATTTGAAGAGTTGATTAGAAAACCTTTAAGAGCTGATTAGAAAACTTTGAAGAGTTTATTAAGAACTTGGAAGAGTTGAGGAAGAATACAAATGAGTTGAAACAAAAAAAATCGAAGAGTTGATAAATAACTTGGGAGAGTTGAGAAAACATCTTTTAAGAGCTGATAACAAAAACTTGGAAGACTTGATAGATTTGAAGGAAACCCCCAAAGAAGTGATACAAATACTTGGAAGAGTTGATAAATAACTTTTAAGAGTTGATTAAGAACTTGGAAGAGTTTAGGTAGGGAAAACAGTTTTGAAGAGCTGATAACAGAACTTGGAAGAGTTGATGAAGAGAGAAAGACTTTGAAGAGCTGATAAAAATACTTGGAAGGGTAGATAAATAAGTTTTAAGAGTTGATTAAGAACATGGAAGAGCTTATAACAAAAACATGGAAGAGTTGATAGATTTTAAGGAAAAAACACTCAAAACTAGAACACTGAGGAGATACTATTGGAAACACTTGGTAGATACTTACCGGGGCGATTTATTGGGGGCGATAGTGTCAGGAGTTTTGGGGGCAAGAAATAGGACAGTTAAAGGATAGCTCTGATAAAGGTTTGCACTCAGGACCGTCGGCCTGGGGCCGCATATGCTCCGTTCCATGTTGTGCGTGTGGCGTGATTTTTCAAGAAAGTTTTTTCATACTCACATGTCCAAATGTAGCTGCAGCTGAAGTTTACTCTGAAGTGTCGTTGTTCAATGATGTGGCGAAGTTAGTAAATAAATTTGTTAATACTCACAAGCTATGAATGAAGTTCCATCTGAAGTGTCCTCAGCCAAAAGAAGTTCCAATTAGTAAACCAAACACCAGCTTAACAAATCGTTTGGAATGGTCAGGTTGTTTAATTTTAAATATTTCTCAAAGATAACGGGTACCAGAACCAATTTGTAACAAATCAAAAGTTTGAAAGAGTTGGAAGAAAAAAAAGTGAAGTAAAAACGAGTCGGAAAAAAACAAACACTTAAACGAGTTCAATGATAATTTGGCTCTTAAAGGCAGTGGACACTATTGGTAGATGTCAAAGACTAACCTTCACAGTTAGTGTATCTCAACATATGCATAAAATAACTAACCTGTGAAAATTTAAGCTCATTCGGTCATCGAATTTGCGAGACAACAATGAAAGAAAAAACACCCTTGTCACACGAAGTTGTGTGCGTTAAGATGGTTGATTTCGAGAAATTACCAATAGTGTCCACTGCCTTTAAAAACTTAGGTGGACATCTAAGAATGGCTTCAAATGAAAACTACTCAAATAAGGGAGATATCTGCTAAATACGAAACATGTAAATCGAGTAATAGATTGCATGTTTTAAAGTATAACACCAATATGGGAGTGGGCTGGTAATAAAGGCTGGGATGCCCTATTTAGACAAAGGAAAACTTAAAAGATTATCCAGGATTGTCTGATTGCCACATTTGGAAAAATACTTGGCAAATGATTTTGGGTAAATTTAGTAACATCTTAGTTTTTGAGGAACGACACAACATGAGTTTGGAGCTTTTTGTTTTGCAAAAAACGATTTCCTTGAGGGCAGTATGACGAGGCATCCAACGCGTTGGACTGTTTCTATTCAATCTCTACCTTCTTGAAACCAAGGTGGTCTGCTTGGAGTGTTCTGACCCTCTTCAAGAGCCTCCTCGATCTGGAGTAAATGAAAAATAATAAAATCATCAATTTTTTTTTACTGAGAGCAGAAATGTTTAAGATGGTTATGCTCTTCTCCATGATAAATAAAACTAAGAAGTATTGCAGCTTTTGATAGTATAATCCATTTTTGAAAAACATTGCAATTTGAAGAAGTATGATTATGTAAACGGATATAATTTGTCATGAAATTTTAATATGTGAAGCATTACTGAAAGAACACTTCTTTGTGTATTCCTGTATAGATTTGCTCTAGAGTTTCAGCGATATCTCAAAACTGTGACCACCTTTTAAAGAAGGAAAGGTTCACAGCTTTTGTATACAACTAAATCTATAAAGGATTAAAACAGTCAACAAATTTCCAAAAAGCGCACATTGCTTTTCAGCTGCGAAACATTCATACAGAATCAGCTGAGGCTCTTCAATTTGTCAGGACGAGGCCTCAGAAATTATTGGCAAAGTGAAATTTGTAGTTGATTTGACTTCGAGAGGGAACACAATAATAAGTAGTAACAATAGCGTAATGATTTCCAACTCAGTAGGTAGATCTCTATTGAGTGACTTCTGGTTCTGAGAAGAACCGGTGGGCTCAAAATTTCAGATGTATACTCTGTCTGGTGGATGACTGCTGGAGCAGGAAGGGAGTGGTGAGAAGTCTATGGTCCTTAGTGAATTGACTTCGGGTATAGAAGACCCTAAGTCTGGGGGAGACTGGTGATGAAGAGACTAGGTCCCTAATCAAATTGACTTCGGGTATAATTGACCCTAGGTCCGACAGGGGACTGCTGTATTGCTTGGGACAATAAGTTGGCTCTGCAATCAGTGAATAATCTGAAGAAAAAAGACAAACAACAATTAGCAGTTGATCAAAAGTCATTTAGCAAGACATTGTATCGCTGTAATAAACAATAATTGCAGCCATACAATGTCATCATGAAATGGTATTGAGAGATTGTACAAGGTAGCTTTGAAAATGACTTGAGCAATTTAACATGACCTAGGTATGGTTTCAAGAGATGCCACAAAACTGGGCAACAGGAAGTTTGATGAACCATCAAAGGCATCACAACATCAAGTGAGAATACAAATTTCAGAGTACCAAGTTTGCTTAGTTTTTAAAAGCTGGAAAACCCATTGCACAATCATTGGGTCGTGAACTTGAAGTGAGAGGGAGATTTATTCAGCTTAGCAAGTTTTGCCTTTCAGAGATGGCACAGCTGTGGCTTGAGAACAATGTAATAAAATCAAAAGGTTCATAAAATGTGCATATACCTTAATGTTGTCAGGGCAATCTATCTTGTAGAACTTTTACCGATGTTCTTTTGTTTCAGGTTGACATGCTTTCATCGTCTGTGCTAGCAGCAGCCAACCCTCTCTAAGGACGTCCTGCATGGCAACCTATATCAAATCAAAGTATACATGACAATATAAATCCCATAATGTAAATCACACGAATGCCACATTTTGAAAAATATGATAAATGATTTTCGGTAAACTTAAAGACAGCCAAAGATCTTAGTTTTTGGGGTTTGACTAGTAGAACATAACCTTGGAATTGGTACGATAAATAGAGAATGATTAGAAATTATTGGCACAGTGTACAATGTTATAGTTGGCTTGGCTTAAATAGAGAACACAACCTTGAGTTGTTAAAATACCATCAGAAATTTGCAATGACTCAAAAGACATGTCTACCCTCCGAAGCTTGGCACAAAATGATTAAGGTAGATCTCCGATGAGTGAATTTGTGTTCTGAGAAGAACCTGGTGTGTTCAATGTTTCAGACAGTATACTCTGTCCGTCAGATGACTGCTCGACTCCAACTCTTGCTTATACGAGAGAGAGTGGTGGCTGAAGATGCATATTGGAGCAGGAAGGGCGTGGTGGGAAGTCTATGGTCCTAAATGAATTGACTTCGGGTATAGAAGACCCTAAGTCTGGGGGATACTGGTGATGAAAGAGACTAGGTTCTTATCAAACTGACTTCGGGTGTACATGACCCTAGGTTGGAGGTGGGGGGGGGGGACACTGGTGTATTGCTTGGGACAATGAGTTGGCTTTCCAATCAGTGAATAATCTGAAGGAGAAAAGGAAGACACGCAACATTAAGCATTTCATCAAAAGTCATGTAGCAAGACATTGTATTGCTGTTGTTTAACAATTATTACAGCCATACAATGTCAACCTGAAATGTATTGATTAGTTGTACAAAGTTGCTTGAAAAATGACTAGGTGTGGTTTTAAGAGATGCCACAAAAACTGTGGACAACACGAGTTTTGATGAAATATCAAAGGCACCACAACATCAAGTGAGAATACAAATATCACAGTACCAAAAGTCATTTGGTATGTAAGTTTTTGAAAGGGTGGACAACCCATTGATAATTTTAAAAAGATTGCATAATCATTTGGTCGTGAATTGTAGTGCGTTGACAATTTATTCAGCTAAGCAAGTTTTGAGGGATTCAACATTTTACCTATCAGAATTGGCACAGTTGTGGCTTGGGAACTATAAAAGTGCAATAAAATCACAAGGTAAAGAAATTTGCATATACCTTCAATGACGTCACGGCAATATATGTTGAAGAACCATAAATACTAATGTGCTTTTGTGGGAATACAAATTTCAGAGTACCAAGTTTGCTTAGTTTTTGAAAGGCTGGAAAACCCATTGATATTTTCCAAAGTTTGCACAATCTTTGGGTCATGAACTTGTAGTGAGTTGCAGATTAGCAGATTAGAGTTGCAGCGTAGCAAGTTTTGCCTTTCAGAGATGGCACAGCTGTGGCTTAGGAACCAAAAAAATGTAATAAAATCACACGGTTCATAAAATGTGCATATACCTTCAATGATGTCACGCCAAGCTATGTTGTAGACCCTTCACCAATGTTCTTTTGTTCCAAGTTGACATGCTTTCATCATCTGTGTTAGCAGCAGCCAACCCTATCTAAGGACGTCCTGCATGGCAACCTAGATGAAACCCAAGCATACATGATAATATAAATCACATAATAAAAATCACAAGAATGCCACATTTTTAAAAACAAAAATGATTTTTGATTAATTTAAAGACATCCCAACATCTTAGCTAGTATTTGAGGAACAACATAACATGAGTTTGGAGCTTTCCACATCGCAACCAACTTGGTGACCAATCCAAACAGAGTCAAGCAAAACATTAAAGGGTTTGTGTACATTTTGGTTTGAGAAAATTTAAGCAGCTCATGAACAGGTTCATGTTTGAAAATCAGTTAGCTGAAACATTTTGAGGGACTGCACAGAATGTGCTTTTGGAAAATTGAAGGGTTGATACAAAAAGTATAACAATTACTATTTCTTGAGGGTAGTACAAAGCATCCAATCAGTGTTCCCACGATGGTTTGAGGCAGTTGTCTTGATGGGGACTCTAGACATTGTGTTCATCATTGCTGTTCTCATTAGACAGTTTCTGTTCAATCTCCACCATCTTGAAAGCAAGAAGGTCCGCTTGGCGTGTTCTGACTCTCTTTAAGAGCCTCCTCGATCTGAAGTAGTTGGAAAATAATAAAATCAAGCATTTATAAAGTCATCCATTCGTTTACTGAGAGCAGAAATTTTAAGACAGTAATGCTAAGTTTTTAAAAATACAATACCCATATATACTACATGATTTGTTTAACATGCCGGGAAAAACCAGGGCAAACCCTTCTGGTGAACCTTCTCTCAAAGGTAAACATATGTAAACAGAACTGCAGCTTTGATAGGTGTGGAATTTTTATTTAAGAAAACAGATACAACAAAATTAGTCCTTGAAAACGTGTGACCTAAATTTTAAAAAGATATTTGAATTTTGTGGTACAAAGACAAGATCTAAGATTTAGTGGTAGAGAGTTTCAGATATGTGGCACAGCGGGAGAAAAAACCTGTCACCCCAGGAGTGTACAAATTTAGGTTCAATGTGAATCTGATACAAATTTTTAGTTCACAATTTGGCAACAAATAATTTGCCTCAGTTACCTTGTGCTCAACTCCTTTGAAACGTTCAGGGTACAAAAAGGCACAGTGACGTCAAAATTCATATCGCATTTGCAAGTATGAACAAGTAAACAAAGTTGATTCTTTCTTGTGGAGAAACAGGAATGTAGGCGTGCATACAGTGTTACCATGGTAGAAATATGATGATCTCTGGTTAGAGCATTGTCTTTGCTCCTTTCTGCGGTTGCAAACTGTGATGTCGTTGTTGTTTGCAGCACCTCGAATCAGACCAAGGATAAGCATGTCCTTCTCCCCTGCAAGTATGAAAATACATGAATGAATAAATTGACAAACATAACTTGTTTTGGTTTCATGTGTAGTTTAACAACACGTGAAGAATATGATTTTAGTTGCAAGTATTCAAGGATTGGATCAGGTAAAAACAATGGAAAGAGATACGGCCTCAGTGTAAGGGAAATGTTTCCTTTGAAGGGACAAATTAAAATTCAATTTAAGTAGATACAGGGTTTAACTTCAAGACTTGCCCATTGAAGAAAATAGTTATTTGTCACATGGGTAGCCTGCAGTGGCTGAATTACAGCAGTGAGTTTCTAGATAGCCCAACCTGTCACTTGGATGACCTGCCGTGGTTGGAGTCTAGCAGAGAGTTCTAGAAAACACAGTCTGTGCTGTCACATGGATAGCCTGCAGTGGTTGAAGTGAAGCAGGGAGTTTACAAATCAGCAAAAGATTTTTTATAAATCTGCTTAGAACTAAATATGTGATTAAACTTCAACACTTGCCCTCTGAAAATAATTGCACTGACATGGATGACCTGCAGTGGTTGAAGTGAAGCAAATAGTTTCTAGATAGCACAAACTGTACAGACACATGAATAGCCTGCAGTAAATTTCTAACTGTTAAACCCAGTGGACACTATTGGTTGTTGTAAAAGACTAGCCTTCACAGTTGGTGTATCTCAACATTTGCATAAAATAACAAACCTGTGAAAGTTTGAGCTCAATTGGTCTTCAAACTTGCGACATAATAATGAAAGAAAAAACACCCTTGTCACACGAAGTTGTATGCGGTGATTTTGAGACCTCAAGTTCTAAACCTGAGGTCTCAAAATCAAATTCGTGGAAAATTACTTCTTTCTCGAAAACTATGGCACTTCAGAGGGAGCCGTTTCTCACAATGTTTTATACCATCAACCCATTACTCGTCACCAAGAAAGGTTTTATGCTAATAATTATTTTCAGTAATTACCAATAGTGTCCACTGCCTTTAAGTTTGTGCCATTAAGAGAATGTCCGAGAACTGAATCAGGCAAAAACACTGGAGAGGTATGACCTCAGTGCATGGGACAACTTTTGTTTGATGAGACAAAGTAAAGTTCAAATTTAGTAGATATGGAATAAAACTTCAAGACTTACCCGCTGAAGATAACAGTTACCATCACATGGATGACCTACAGTGGTTGAAGTGAAGTAGCGAGTTTCTAGATAGCACGACCTGTACAGCCACAAGGATAGCCTGCAGTGAATTTCTAGACATGTTCCAAGTTGATAGACATGTTCATCATCTGTGCAGTCAGCAGCCAACTCTGTCAAAGAAACAACCAGCATGGCAACAGAGACAGAGATAAAACATACACGACACTAGCCATTGGACACTTTGGGTAAACAGTATTGTCCAAAGGCCCACACTTCGTGAATCACAACTTATATATAAAATAACAAACCTGTGAAAATTTAAGCTCAGTCGGTCATCGGAGTTGGGAGAAAATAACGGGAAAACCCACCCTTGTTTCCGCACGTTTCGCCGTGTCATGACATGTGTTTAAAATAAATCCGTAGTTCGCGATATCAAGAATTGATAATTGTTTTAATATTTTCTCAAAAAGTAAAACATTTCATGGAATTATATTTCAAGAGAAGTCTTTCACCATTACCTTCTGTAAAACCTGTAAGTTATTTGTAAATCTGTGAACTTTTTGTTTTGTTTTCTGTTCCGAAATTGTACAATAACTTTGACAACCACATTATTTAAAGTCACATGACAGTCGGCAAAACAATACCAACTTGTACATTGTGTAAGCTGTTTAAAAAGCACATTTGCTTGGGGGAAAATATTTAAGGATTGAAAAACATTAGGTTAACAAGTATCGATAGACTTGGCTATATTAGCTTTTTTTACGAGACAAATCAAAGTTCAATTTACATGTAAGTAGACATGGGATGACACTAAGACTTGCCCATTGTAGAAAATAGTTGCCGTCACATGAATGCAGCAGTGTTCCTAGATAGCAAAACCTGTGCCATCACTTGAATGACCTGCCATGGTTGGAGTGTAGAAGTGAGTTCCTAGATGGCACAACATGTGCCATCACTTGGATAGCCTGCAGTGGTTGTAGTGTAGCAGAGAGTTCTAGACAGCACTGCCTGTGACGTCACTTGCATAGCCTGCAGTGGTTGGAGTGAAGCAGAGAGTTCTAGACAGCCCAGCCTGTGCTGTCACATGTAAAGCCTGCAGCAGTTGGAGTGAATCAGAGAGTTTACAAATCAGCAATATCGTGTTTTATAAATCTGCTTACAACTAAAAAAGACTCAGCCAAATATGAAACATGAAAAACGATAGTTTTTGGATTGCAAGTTTTATCAATATTAGTTTTAAATTAAAGCTGGTGTAAGACAAACTGTTAGGATTCCATTCAGAGTTGTGTGATTGTTTAGTTCTTTAATGTTTCATTCCTAACGAAATTGAAGAATTTTTTTTACGGGGAAGTGGCACTCTTTGGCCCTTAATTAACATCTTGTAAATTTTGGAGTGACAAAGAAATCAACTTCAAGGAAGAATCCAAAGATGTAATGGATTTGTAATTTGTTTTAAAGAACAGCACAAACTTTGGTAATATTTCATGAACGACACAAAATCAGCCTGGTAACAATTTAAAAGGGATAAATATAATGATTGTAGTGTTCGAGGACAAGTTTTGTTTGATGAGACAAATCAACGCTCAATTTAGGTAGATACAAGATAAAACTTCAAGACTTGCCCAATGAAGAAAATAGTTGTTTGTCACATGGTGGTTGAGATGCAGCAGTGAAGCAGTGAGATCTTAGATAGCACAACAATTGGAGTGTAGCGGAGAGTTCTAGACAGCACAACCTGTGGCATCACATGTATAGCCTGCAGTGGTTGGAGTGAAGCAGAGAGTTTACAAATCAGCAAAATAATTCTTTCAAAAATCTGCCGACACCTGAAAAAATATTCAGCCAAATATGAAACATGCAAATCGATATAATTTTTGGATTGCATGTTTTAAGTACAAAATCATTATGGCATCAAAGGGAACACAGTTTTAAATAAAAGCTGGTATGCCCTATCGAGGCAAAGTAAAATATTAGGATAACATCCAAGGCGGTCTGATTATTTACTTCTTTTACCCGTCAAACTAGCATCTATATCAAACAAAATTTTTACATTTGTAACGAAATAGAATTTTTTTTGGGTTATAGTTTTTGGGAGGGGTGGCCCCCAAATTGTGTATGGCCTACCTCTTGTGAGCGAGATGCAAGCAGCTCTTTCACCGAATGTCGGGTTGAGCTAGGTGTGCCATTAGAAAGCTTGCAGTTGCAGAGGAAGTCTGCTGCCTTCACTTGCTCGGTGTCAGGATCGGCATCACCACCAGCAGTGCCAACATCTTCAGGTAAATCGGCAACAATCACAGCTGGTCTGTCAATGCTCGGGCGTTCGTCAGTAGAGGAATCGCTTACTATCGTCGTCCGAACTGTCACCATCTTTGAAAATATTGATCCTTAATAAGTCAAAAGAAGTAAAAAGAACAAAATTCTCACCAAAACGACCCATTCCACATGTAACCATCCATCACAGGCTAGTGCATTGCCAGACATCTGACTCATTTTTACAGCCCGGGTCACAAATAACACAAAATCAGCCTGGGAACAATTTACAAGTGAAAAAAAACAAATGATTTAAGTTCGAGGATTGAATCAGCTAAAAACACAGGAAAGAGATATGGCCTCAGTGTAAGGGACATGTTTTGTTTAAGGAGACAAATTAAAGTAGATACAGGGGATAACTTCAATACTTGCCCATTGAAGAAAGTAGTTGCCGTCAAATGGATAGCCTGCAGTGGTTGAGATGCAGCAGTGAGTTCTAGACAGCACAACCTGTGCCGTCACTTGGATGACCTGCAGTGGTTGTAGTGTAGCAGTGAGGTCTAAGTAGATAGCACAGCCTCTGACGTCACTTGGATGACCTGCAGTGGTTGGAGTGAAGCAGTGAGTTCTAGACAGCACAACCAGCATGGCAACAGAGAAAGAATTATGAAATACATATTATCAGACACATTATTAAAAATCAAGAGATTTGTAAGTTTTTGAAAGACAGTCAACAAAACAGTACAACTTGTACATTGTGAAAAAAAAAACCCAAAAACATCTGCTTGAGAAAAAATAATGAAAAACATGAGGTTCAGAAGTTTTAAGGGAATATCCTTTTTGAAATCAATTGAAAACTGAAAACAAATGATTTCAGTTGCAAAGTCCGAGGACTGGATCAGGTTGAAAAAACAACAGAGAGATATGACCTTGATGCATGGGACAAGTTTTGTTTCAAGACTTACCCATTGAAGTTAACAGTTACCGTCACATGGATGACCTACAGTGGTTGAAGTGTAACAGAGAGTTTCTAGATAGCACCGCCTGTACAGTCACATGGATAGCCTGCAGTGAGTTTCTAGACATGTTCCAAGATGTTAGACTTTCATCGTCTTCGCAGGCAGCAGCCAACTCTGTCAAAGAAACACATGACATTATCAGACACATTATTAAACATCAAGAGATTTGTAAGTTTTTGAAAGACAGTCAACAGAACAGTACAACTTGTACGTTGTGGAAAAAAAAACATCTGCTTGAGAAAAAATAATTATACACGAGGTTCAGAAGTTTCAAGGGAGGGCATCATTACCTTTTTAAATCTGGGTGGTCTGATTCATATAGATTTGCTAACCTCTCAAAATGGCGTTGACTTCCAACCATTTTTATTTGACATTCTAACTTTATAAAAATACATTTCTAGTCCGGTAAAAAAGCAACAGAGAGATATGACCTCAGAGCCAAAGTAAAGTTCAAATTGAGTAGATTCAGATAAAACTTCAAGACGTACCCATTGAAGATGATAGTTGCAGTGACATGGATGACCAACAGTGAATTTTTAGTTGCCCCATGGAGGAATCTCCATGGTTGTTCAAAGTTGTTAGGCTTTCATCATATTCTGTGCAGGCAGCAGCCAACTCTGTCAAAGAAACAATTATATGAACATGTTGCCTTGGATTGGTCGAGTTGGTCTTTCAAAAGCGGTTGTAACCAGTGCATATGATTAGAAAGATATTTTAAAAGTAGAAGATAATAATCCACACAAGTATCCATCGACAAACGCCGTCGGCCATTTATTGGAGTCAAAAATTTCACTCCCATAAATGGCTGACCGTGTTAGTTCGCAAAGTTAAAAAAAAAAACCGCAATTTCGAGGCAAATGTGTGTGGAATATTGTATTCTAATTTGACAACATCTTTCCAACCATGTGCATTTTATAACAAACGGGTTACAAACGCTTTTTATAGACCAACTCGTTCGATCCAAGGCAACGTATACCTTTAACAAGCATGGCAACATAAACAGAATTAAGAAATACATGGCATATAAACTACATCAATAAAAATCACAGGATTGGTATGTGTTCACAGACAGTGAACAAAACAGCAGCAATTTTTTCAGGATTAAAAAACATCATAGCAAGTTTTTGAAAAAAAGTAATAGATGGTGTAGGCCTAACATTGGATGTTGAGCGTTGCGTTGGTTCTTGAATGTGTTTTTTAAAAAAAATCACATTTTTCTCAGTATTGTATCGTTTGTTGGAAAAATTTCCGTATGGCGCCACCACTTTTTCATTCGAAATAAAATAATATAGTATCTAATTTACCTGATTGATATATCCCTTTTTGAAAAAAATGAGTGAAAAAGTGGTGGCGCCATACGGAAAGTTATCCACATTACAACTTAATCATTGGACACAGGTCAAATGCAAGTTGTAAACGATCTTTGAAAAAAAACATTAACGAAAGACAGTTCCATTTCCACTGGGCAAAAAAAAAATGTATGGAAAAAATAAATTCAAAAAGATTTTATAAACAAGATATAATATGAACCAGTTATTGAACTTACGAATGCAATCAGTGCTCAGCTGATAAGTTATACAGATGAGACTTTCTCCAACTTTCGAAAAGGTAAAAACGGAGAGAGGGTAAACAAACTCTATCAAACGAACGACGTGCACCAGGCAGAAACAACAAGCACAGCGAAAGTTTGCGGTTTGCCGCTGCATCCTGAATAAGTGAGCCTTAAATTGAGCCGCGGAACCAATTTCTTCAAGACAACTGTAGAATGTATGCGGTACGAGGTGCCTTCGCGTGACGTCATAGTGGGCCGGCGAGGCTGTCGTAGAGTTTGGTACCTAAATAATAAGAACGAAAACGCGTGTGGATTCGCCGCTTTCATACCACGCGACCGCGGACCGTAGTAAACTTGGAATGCTTATTGACACTGTCATTGATGAGTGTGCGTTGCGAAAATGTTTTGGATTAAAACAATTATAAAATAAATAAAGAAAAGAAAAAACATTGTGATTATTATTTTTTATAGCGTATCGAAAGCGTATCGACAGATTAATAGTAAGTAACGGAATAATCTCGACAAATTAAAATTCTCGTTTTTTTTTTTTTTTTTTTTTTTTTTTTTTAATCTAAAATAAAATTCTGATCTTTGACTAAAAATTCAACTTCACAAAATTCTAAATTTATCTCAAACGTTGGTTGATTACCTCAGTCCACACTGGTGAAATGTCTTCAGAAGTTTGGGCCCCATTTCATAAAGCCTGTAAGCACAAAAATTTGCTTAGCATGAAATGTCTTCCTTGATAAAAACAATATTACCAACCAGATTTAAATTTGTTGCATATTTTGTTGTTAATCTTGAAAATCACTTGGAAATTCGGTTGATAATCCTGTTAATGAAGAAATTTCATGCTAGCAAATTGCGCTTACAGGCTTTATGAAAATGGGCCCTAATTCTGTCACTTGAAACCATAAAATTATCAAAAAATTTTTGATCAAAAATCTAAAAATTTTCCCGTGTCGGCCAGACAGTAAGACACGCTATTTTGAAGAACACTTCAAATGTGAAATTTCAGAAAATACAACATTTATTTGGGAACAATATACAAGGATTGGTTAAGAAGTTTTGAGGGACTGACAAGGTTCTTTTGGAAATAGTAACAGATAGTATAACAATGGCTTTGGGATACAGATTAAATGTTATGACAACATCACTATGTTGGCAATTTGTCTTTAAGAACTGTGGCAACATGCAATGGGAAATAAAGACTGTTTATCTGCTTTTGACAATTCGGGAGCTAAATATCAGTACATTGGCAACATTTTGAGAAAATAGACACGTAAGCCTAAAAAAAACACCAACCCAAAATAACACAACGTCGGTAATAAATTGAACATTCAACAGTTTGAGATTGGCAGGTCTGTGAATGACAGGATACAAATAAGCAAATAATAAACAAGAGAAGAAAAAAATAAAGAAATAAATAAACAAAAGGTTGCGATCTGTTTGTTTTTTAAATGTGCCAGAGTAAATTCCCAGACGTCGCACATTGGCTTCACGGAATAATAATTTATCGGTTGTTAAAACAAAATTCAGGTTTGGAAATTCTGAGGTACTGAACAATTTGCGCAGCATTAGCCCAGAGACAATATTAACAGAAAAATCACAGCATCAATTTAAAGACAATTTCAGAGCTAAACAAAATTAGTTCAGCAAGTTTTGATAGACTGGGCAACATGTTTTGGTGAAATGTACAGGGGTGTAAACTAATGGCTTTTGAGTTGAGTCAACTCTTGAATACAGTATGATAGTTGAACAAAATCACAAAAGGTTGGCAGGTCTATGCCACAACGTGCATGGGGAAAATAAATATTACAACATCCCCTTGTGAACAAATTGAGAGCTGAAATATTGGTCCATTGTCAACATTAAAAAAACATGAGTCTCGAAAAACATCAACCATGAAGCACAACATCGGTAATATATTGAACATTGAGAAGTTTAAGATCGGCAGCTTGTAAATGTAAGTGACAGGATAAGAATGAGCACAAAAAATCAACCCTGTGCAAC
Source organism: Asterias amurensis (assembly GCF_032118995.1). NCBI lineage: Eukaryota > Metazoa > Echinodermata > Asteroidea > Forcipulatida > Asteriidae > Asterias > Asterias amurensis. The sequence continues at coordinate 2,337,222 of NC_092660.1, forward strand.
AGCATGGTCTTTATTTCCCCCGGGTTTTGGATGATGGCTCTGGACGGGTTGGTCCATGGGTCCATGGCCAATGTGAGGCCGGGTGATGTCGTTGCGAACATCGGCAATGCCGTTCGCCCACAGAACCTCACAGTCAATTTAGTTTATGGGATTATGGTCTTCACGTCTCTAAATGCAGTATCGGAAACATAGATTTCAGTCAAACAACAATATGCTCTCGTCAAAAATGCTCCTCACAATTTGTGGATATGATAAACTAATGTAACTTACGGTTGTTGTGTGGGTGGCACCGTGGTTCACGTCTCGAATCGGGTGAATGCAGCAACACTGGCACTGAAGATTACAATACTACTCTCATAACACAAGAAAAGGAACATTGCCTCAATAAATTGCCTCCAGAAATCTGCTATTAGCTGCATAAACAGTTGCCGGATGACGATGTCACAGAAGCACGATGATTGACGCTGCCACAAACAGAAAATACTTGGTAGAAAACTCCAATCATATCCGACTCGACTTCACTGCAGCTTTGTTCTAAAAATCTAGTGCCAGTGAATCACGTGACGCGATCCCGCCTGCTCCCTCATCGAGCCGCGTTTCTGGCCCGGAAATTAGGGAAAAATAGAACCCATGCAGTTAAAGGCGGTGGAATTTTTGCCTCCCGTCCTTTGTTATTCAACGAATTTTTTAATGTATGTAATTAAGAGTATTTTTTTTCACAATTCTGAAAAAGTTTGTTGTATAATTAACCAGAAATTAGCCGCCGCAATTAAGACCTCATCGTCCAGACATAACAAAACCCCAAAATAAATGTTGCACTTAAAGATGAAAATTTACTACATAATCTGATCATGATCATACCTTTGGGCAGACTTAATTTTGGAAGCTCAATCGGTCCCCTAATTAATATCTACTTAACCGCGACAATACAAGCCATTTTTTAACAATACAAACATACTTGATTGCTCCAGCCAAAAAGTAAATACCCTTCATGATGAAATTTTATTCCATAATCTGATAGACCATACCACCTCTAGGCACTCATCATGAAGAGTCTATACATGTACTCCCATGTACATACAAAAGACATACCATAAGTCACTTTGGCTACGAGGGCTGCCAATTGCTTCATGATGAGTCAATACTCCTATGTACAGAGAGTAAAATGAATACTAAGGGCATACCACAAGTCACTAGGCTATCAGGTCTGCCAATTGGCAAACTTCACTAAGAGTCTATACTCATGTGTACAGAGTCAATGATTACAAGCTAAGGCACTGGCATACCATTACATTGGCTATGAGGGCTGCCAATTGCTTCATGATGAGTCTATACTCCTATGTACAGAAAATAAATTAATACAAAGGGCAAAACCACAGAGTCAATTTGGCTAAGAAGTCTGCAACTGGCAATAAGAGTCAAACTCATGTGTACAGAGTCAATGATTACAAGCTAAGGCACTGGCATACCATTACATTGGCTATGAGGGGTGCCAATTGGCAACCTTTTGAAGACTCTATACATGATACAAGGCACTGGCATACCATTACATTGGCTATGAGGGGGTTGCATTGAGAGAGTTTTTACTCTATAAGCACAGAGAGTACAATGAATACGAAGGGCAAAACCACAGAATCAATTTGGCTATGAGGGCTGCCAATTGGCAAACTTCACTTAGAGTCTATACATGATACAAGGCACTGGCATACCATTACATTGGCTATGGATGAGGGGTTGCAATTGTATTGAGAGAGTCTTTACTCTATATAAGCACAGAGAGTAAAACATGTAACAAAAGGCATAAGTTACAGTGGCTTATGAGGGGTGCACCCTTGATGCAGAGTCCATAGGTACAGAGAGTAAAATCAACACAAAAAGGCATATCAAAAGGTTACAATGGCTATGAGGGGTGCCACTTTTCAACCGCCTTGAAGAGTCTATGTTAAAGTATTAGTACATGAATACAAAAAGGTGCTTGGGGGTTGAACAAAGAATTGACTAGAGTGGGATTCGAACCAACAACCTCCTGATTAAAGAGTGCCGGCATGTTAATCCGGAGGTCGTTGGTTCGAATCCCACGCCACGATAGTCAAGTCTTTGTTCAACCCCCAAAATCATTTCAAAATTTACCCAGTCAGTTTCCCTTGTGGTTTGTACTGAACACAAAAAGGCATACAATAAAGTCACTTTGGCTATGAGGGGTTGGCACCCTTCAAGGAGAGTCCTAACCCCTATGAACAGAGAACAAGATGAATACAAAAAGGAATACCAAGATAAAATGTCAATTTTTATCAGTTTCTATGGAGCACTATGGGCATATTAAAAGTTATCACACAAGCGCGAGTGGAATACGAAGAAATATAGCGATTCTGCGTCCCATATCCAACGAGGCCAAAGTGTGATAACAAATTTATCTACCAGTCTCACTTGCAACCCGCAAATTTTACAATTTCAGAGCGTTATGTCACGCGCAGAAAGTTTAGAATGTAATTTTTGCACTGTCCGTATATGGAGCATGACAAAATGACATTTCACAATACGCACTGTGTTATAAAAACAGAGGACCAAGGATAAAAAACAGAGGTCGTAGCATATATGTTTTTATCCCCCTAGTAGTTTGAGCTTCTGATTGGTGGATAAGGGCATACTGGGAGATAAAATCCATATTTCCAAACTATTTTTCTTATAACACATATTTGTTGTACCTTTGCAATGCAATTTTTCTTTACGTCTTCAGAGGCGGAGTACATCCGCAATTTGTGTGCCTCATCGCTCACGCGCCCCCCATTCTGCCACAGTTTGCCACGTTAAATACGGTTCAGTTCTCACTCACGCGCCCCCCATTCTGCCACAGTTTGCCACGTTAAATACGGTTCAGTACTAAAAGCTACACAATGTGCTGGGTGACATTGCTCTTATCGTAAGGACCAATTGCAATGCAATGCAAAAGTATGACCCAGTAGTTATATACATGTATTGGTGTACTTTAGTCTAGTGCGCTTGTTGCGGAACATTTATCAGTCACCATGGTTTTTAACATTGTTGTTCTACCAAAATATTTAGAGGTTGTTTCTTTGTGTTTTTCAGGCAATGTTTGGATGTCAAAGGATTGGCATTATATTGATGGTTGTTTATACACACACACACTGGATAAATATAGACTGGATCCCCATGCAAGAATGCCATAGTAAAACAATTGCATAAACAGAGCACCTACTTAAAATAAAAAAACATTGCGCAACAGCCCTATCATGTAAATTTGACAAAGGCTTGAAAGCGTATACTGCGCACAGGCTGTATACTCCCCAGGGAGTTGAGATGGTTCAAGGAATGATTTAAGGCCCAGTGACCAGGGGTAAATGTCGGGGTAAATGGCATCCAAGGATAAACGGAACAATTCTCAACCCATTTAAAGGCAGTGGACACAATTGGTAATTACTCAAAATAATTATTAGCATGAAACCTCACTTGGTAACAAGTAATGGGGAGAGGTTGATAGTATAAAACATAGTGAGAAAAGGCTCCCTCTGTGGCAAGGTTTAAGCCAGGATTTGGTAAAAGGGTGTCCAAATTTGCTGGAAATTTTAAAACTGGGTGTCCAAATTGTTCACCTACAATAAATTTACATGTAAATGACAGATGAAACAGGGTGTCCAAATTAAAAACAGGGTGTCCAAAAGACACCCAGACACCCCTCTGGCTAACACTATGCTCTGTGGTGACGTAGTTTTTGAGTAATTTTTGTGGATGTACCTTTCCACAAATTTTAATTCGAGACCTCAGGTCAGGTTTAGATTTTGAGGTCTTGAAATCAAGCATCTGAAATGAACGCACACAACTTCGTGTGACAACGGTGTTTTTTCTGTTATTATTATCTCGCAACTTCGATGACTGATTGAGCTCAAATTTTCACAGGTTTGTTATTTTATGCATGGGGGTTGAGATACACCAAGTGAGAAGACTGCTCTTTGACAATTACCAATAGTGTCAAATGTCTTTGGAGGCCCAAAAATTTTAAATCCCTCGAGTAAGAGTAAGACTATTAAGAGTAAGGCTCACGGGGAAGCCTTTAAGTTTTTAGTAGTAGTACTTCTACTCTAGGAGTAATTAGTAGTACACAGTTGTAATCTTATTAGTTTTACCAGCAGGCGACAACAAATTACTGTCAAAGACGTCGGGGCTTAGGGAGTGGATGTGGCCCATGTTTGCATACACAACGCGCATGATGAATGGGGAAAACAACAGTGTTGACCGACTGGTGACAAAATGAAACGGCTATAAAACCACTTTATAACACACTTACCATACACACTTCGTGCCTCGGAGACATCTACATTGCGCCAATGTTATTGAACCACCACTCTGCCACAAACAACATCATTTTTGAAGACAAAAATTTGACAAAATCTTGCATTCGTCTACCATCCATGTGGGTGCTGAACTTCTGTTTTTATTTTATCAAAATTGTCATCACCAGAGGGCGCTATCGTGCACGCTCTGAGCGCAGGCAGTGCACGGGCGCCACGCCCACGCCGGGCCCACGACACACCCCCTGGCCTGGACGAATGAGCGCGCTAGATAGAGAATAGTTACATACCATGGAACACTTGTTGGTTGCAACCATAGATCTCCATTATACTGGAGATCAATGGTTGCAACAAATCGGGACATAACTTGATACTTAGTGATCTAAAATAATGCAGTTTTAAATCATCTTGACCCTGGATACATGTATATATTTTTTTTAAAGACATTTTTAACACGAAAAGGATCAAGGAAACGAATAGGTTTTTAGTTGCAATTTAAATGTGTCTGGGGACAAAGCAAAAATTATAGAAGATAATAGCCTTGTGCACCTTTTAGAGCAAAAAAAGTGCACATTTTAGTTCAAATTTGCATGTTAGGGATTTTTGTTCAATTTGTTTAATACTTGAGAAGTATTTTTAAGCCAAATGTACTTTAATGTATCAGTTAAAACCACATAAGTTTGATACAAATCTTCATGGTGCAATGGTGTAAGCTGTAAAGTAATAAACAAAAATTTCTTTTGGGAAAGATCAGTTGTTGCTTGTCAATAACTTTATTGTTTTATAAAAATTTGTTTGTTGAATTAACACTGGCAAATATTTCAACCAGTGAATACCAAAAGAAAACCAAAATATACCAATTGGTGTTAACAGCTGAAAAAAACCAATTAAAAATAAACACATACCTACAAGCCTTATGAACAATGAGAGATATTGACATTGGTTTGTTTTTAAAAAGTGTAAAATTTTTAATACAAAATAAAACCGAATCACACCATTATTTTTACAAAATTACAGACATAAATCATTACTACTGTGTTTCTTTACTTCCTCACTCCAAATCGTCAAAAGATGAAGAAAAAAATGACAGGTCCATGGAAAAAGCTACCTAAAGCCCCTTTCACACATGAGTTTTCAAAATGTACCTCGTCTGAAAGGAAAACAATTGTTTCTACTGTCTAGGTTCTCTTGCAAAATATCGTCAAACATTGGTACATTTTACAACCATGTTAAAATTTAGCAAGGGACCCCAGGTAAATTGCTGTCGTGTGGTTAGCACTTTAGTCAACAGACCAGTTCAGTTATCCCTTATAGATGACTGGTTTAAAAGATGACTGATTTTTACCATAAACTAACCAGGCAGTTATTCCGACAACTACATGTACTTAAACATCATGTCAGACAGAAATCTTCACCTACCTTCGCAGTTTGTCCATGGATCAAGCATTTTTTTACTTATTAAATTACTTGCATTGTAATTGCAGCATTCTACTTCCATCGTTAATTAGGTGCAAAATCAGCTGTTAAATGTTTGACACAACATTTACGAAAGTGAAAATGACAACTAAATTAGCAATCCTGATCTTTTTTTAAACCGTTTAACATTCTTGTTCTTACCCTTCCCCTCCCCACAGTAACAGTTAAAAACATTTTAGTTCAAAACTTTTATACGCATTTGAGGTGCCTGAATATTTGTCAAGCAGTTCAACTCGGAATATGTGAAATTTCAAAGAGATTAGAAGAACTGCTCAAGTTAGCGACCACAAACCAGTCCGTCGAACAACTTTAAGATGACGGCATATCTCTTCTTAAAAGCACAGCATCTGACATGGTTCAGGAATACTCGTCTTAACTTGGTTTTTCCTCAGGGTGAGCTGTGCAGCTTAAGTTCAAGATAACATACCAGATATTCTAAAATACAAAGCATCTTACGGAATCCCTTATCAAATTTGTCTTAATTAAAAATTAAAAATTAAAGTTAATACTGCATCCCTTCAAATCATCTCAAACCGGTCACAAACAATCATTCCAACAAAGAAATTTGTACAAGTTCCAACTTTCTAGTAAAAACCAGCAAAAAATCATAAGTATCTTAAAAACAAATTGATTGCTGTTACAAAGAAATCCTGTGGTGTAAATCAAAGTCTTCTAGATAGCTCCGACCCTTATCTGTTTGGGGAATAATTAAATACCTAGCTCCTTGGGGGTTTTGTTAACTGGCACTTCAGCGGTTTTTACGTTAATGTAGTCGACCACCGTCTGTAAGCCTAGTCTACTGTAGTAGTCCGTCTCGGCAAATGTGCGTTGCATCTCCTGCAGAAAACAAAAAATCAAAACGGGATTAAGTATCGCATCATAGATTTATTTTTTTAGAAATAAAGAGGGTAGCGAATCCAACTTTAAAATGAAATTGTGTTAGTAATAATAATAATGAGAATAATATTGAGGTCTTACATAGCGCACATAAACAAGGTACTCAAGGCTCAAGTTTTTTACTAACATTCAGAAAGATTATTGCAGTGATGAATTCTGAGACCCAATTATGTAGCACCTGATAAGGGTTTACAAGGTGCTACGGCACATACAGCAGCCACAGCCAGTAACAACGGGGCGAACCCCTTCTCTTTTTTGACAAGTGCACTGGGTTCTTTTACATGCGTTACACAATACATTGGACCAACGGCTTTACGTCCCATCAGAAGGACGAAGCAATGGTTTTAACTCAAAAGTGTTTTGCCTAAGGACACAAGTGTCGCAGCTGGGGATTCGAGCCCATACTCTGCTGATCAGAAATACCAGAGTTTGATTCCGGTGCTCTTAACAACCGTTCGGCCACGACACTTCCACAAAAAGTCCCTTCCGTTTTATCTGGGATTTCAAAGTAAATAGTCTTGTGAAGTTTTCTGTTAACACCGCGTACATCTCTCTCTCTGAATTGTGGTGGTTCTGAAAAGGACCAGTGGTTTGACAACCCAAAGTTTCAATCAGTATGCTTTTAATTGTCTTCAGGAGAAAGCTGGACTCTAGCTGTTCCTGAATGCTGGGTCGTAGAGTAATAATATAATAGAGGCTTCTTATGTACTCCTTTTACATAGCACCATGTAATGTTTTACAAGGTGCTGTGGGGCTATAAGCTGCTAATCAAACCAGGAACACTGAGGTGAACCCCTTCTTTGTTTACGTTAAGTGCACTGGATTATTTTATCTGCGTTACACAACACACAGGACCAATGGCTTTTCGTCCCATAAAAAGGACGAAGCATCGTAGTTAAGTGTCTTGCTCAACGACACAAGTGTCGTGACTGGGGCTTGAACCAATACTCTGCTGATCAGAAAACACCAGAGTTTGACTTCGGTGCTGTTGTCTGCTCGGCCACTCACGCCATAAAGAGTGGGGGTCATCTTGGCTCAAATCGTCTACGCTCCACGAGATACATGCGGGCATAATATTCAGAAGGTTGGAGGTTCAGGTAAATTAGTCCCTGTTCAGTACATAAATTGTCTACTCTAAGCGATCACAACCGAAGATACTTACGAAATACCAATTAGGTCCTGAGGCGATATCACATGACTCGCACACGCTTCTGCCGACTCCGTCATTGTAGGCCTTGCAGCTACATATCTGGCATTCTTCAATCTGGGTGTGCTCCACCATTCTCTGGGTCAGCACATCCACGAACTTCTTCTGGGCGATCTTGGTGGAGTCGAACACGGCACCGCCGGTCTCAAAGGCCAAGAGGGCACACTGATTGATGGGCTCGTTGATCAGCTTGCGGATTGTCTTGTCACCGAACAGGGTGCCGCTGTTTAGGGCCTTGTTGGTGAATACTGTGCGGTTGTCAATACCTGATGATCAAAGGACCACATAGTAACAATACTTATTAGGGAACAACGTTGTGGAAAGCCTGTCTTCACAATTTCCTCAGCCCCAGCGCCTTGCCTTCACTAAAGGCGCTGGAATTGCCTTACGTATAAAGCACGCTTTTTGGTTAAGGCAAGCGATTGGGTCGAGCGAACTATAGAATATCCGTGCACAAGAATCTGTGCAAGTTGATAAGCCCATCCCAGCAGTCCTGAATAGACCTGAATGCTGGGGCCGAGCGAATCTTCACTATAGGTTAATGCCCTGGTTAGTGGCTGGCACCTGGTAAAAGACCTCACCTTAAGCTCTGTCCACTATAATAATAAAAATGGCTTCCTATATAGCGCACGTATCAGTCACTCAGTTAAATAATGTTCAAGGCGCTTTAACAAACAGTATTTTCCTGCAAGGTACATGTATGTGGAACCACGTTTAAATTGAGACGTACTCCTTTTACGCCCATCCAAAGGACAGACAACGTGGTCAAGTACCTTCTTTAAGGACACACTCTGCTGATCAGAAACCAGAGCTTGAGTCCGACGCTCTTAACCACTAGGCATTGACACAGGCAGCTGATAACAGACCTCGCCTTCGGTTCTGTCCATTATTAGAGCGACCATTCTCAGAAGAGTTAACAAAACAGGGAAGTTTCATGGAAAGTGGGGGCCAATCAATAAGATCCAACTCTGTGGCAATGATTCAACTCATTTACATGTACATATAGACAGATTAAATGTATCAGACAATTTATAATCTAGATTTAACTTTTGTAAATAAGATCTGCCCAAAATTTTCGCAAGATCTGCTTAAAGAGCAACAGAAGTAGAGTAAATGCAATTTGCGCTTACCATAAATGACTTGATTCTTAGGAGAGTTGTTCTTTGCACGGGTTGGCACAAGCTGGAGGTCTGCCTTCATCAACAGGTTAAACTGGATACCTTGTCTCATCAATAAACTAGATACATCAGCATAGGTCTTCTCCTGAAATCATTAACAGAAAAAAACAGGGTTAGTCTCCTGAAGATGACTAGAGCAAGCTAGTCAAAACATTGAGACCACTCTGCAGTAGTGACGCTAAATAACAACAGATCCCTCGATCCACTGAAGGTAAAGAAGTAGTCCCGGCTTATTTTCTAAAAAGCAGGACAGTTCTTTTCAGAATTGAGAAGTCTCCCAAATTCTGAAAATCTCTGCAGTAGTAGCATCTTAAGCAGGACAAGTTCTCAAAAGAACAAAATCTACCTGGCTAGCAGATACACATATGGTGTTACAGCAAACCACAAATATATAGGGTAAGTCTGAGTTGAGTGTTCTGCAGTATGTTTTAGTCGAGGTAGAAGTCAAGGCAGAGGTTGCCTAAGCTTCTGCTGAGCTAGAAAGACAATTCATGAATTCAATGCACAAAGCCACTCTGCCATGACATTGCATAGTGACTAGTATTTGTGTTGTAACGTCACTGAGCAGTCTTGAACTTGAACCTTCTATAATATCAAACAAAAGTTGTCTATGTTTAATAGAATATGTTAAAATGTAAAACCGCAGTATTTTGTGCTAAAGCCTAGAGACTCCGAGCCTGCGAGTCATACCTCCTGAAAGGTCATAGGTCATGTTGATCAGACCTGTCTCTGCTCAAAATTAAATGAGTTATTACCACATATATGTTCTAAGGACTAACACTAAGAATCTCACCATGTGATAGGCACGCTGGCAGTCAGAGCAGGACAACAGGATAATGTTCTTGGCGACTCCGGCACGGAACGGATAGTTCACAGCAGCTAAGATGGCGTCAAAGGTATTGTTGCTTCCATCTTCAGCAAACTCCAATGCGGTCAATCCTTGCATTTGCAGGCGGCGCTTCTCATTGAAGATGGCGCCATCGATGGTGTGGATGTGAGGAAGATTGTGCACTCCTTCACCGCCAAATCCAACAAGGCCAAAGCGATTGTCTGTGAACTCTGTCAGAAAAAAAAGAAGAAAATTTTAAGAAAATTATTATTACTTTTTACTTATTTCACCAACAAAACAAACTATCACATTTACAAAAAAAAAAAAAAAAAGAAAATAAAATAAAACTAACATTATCACTCCCCACACTAAGCTGCTTCAGCAGTTTACATGCAGATCCATAATGCTCGGTTCATAATTCCTGCTTATGCGATGTGAATTTGACGTCACAACTCTGTTTTTGCAGGGATATTGTTGAAAGAGAGTTGAATACAGCTCAATTGCTGGGAATTACTCGATACAAATTTGTAACGCCAACATTCGCTTCGCATTCGCATGAAGTATGAACCCAGCTTTCGCTGAAGGTGATTGTGCACAAATTTTTGACTTCTCCTCAGTGCAACCACACTGTATCTCTATTTTGCGATTTCTTAAGGAGTTTCTAAGGGGCTTCACAAGGAATTTGTGTACTAAGTCTTTGAGGGATTGTTTTCTACAGAGACGAAGGAAAGAACAATAAATGTCTCAGGGATGTACAAACAGGAATGTGAGAACTCATGTTTTTTCAGGGGTCGATTTCCCAAAGAGTTAGAACTAGTCCTAGGAGATATAAAAAGAAGATGGCTAGTCCTATGTCGAGATAAGACTCGTCCTAACTCTTTGTGAAATCCACCCCAGGAACTCTTTTAAACTTACGGCGGACGTTCTTGAGTTCAGTGTCGTACATGTCAACGATGTCCCCGATCTTGTCCGTCAAGTCTTTGTTGCATTCTTTCTCTTCGACGATCAGGATCACGTCGGCTGATTTATGGATCTCCTCAGCCTCAGAGAGAACTCTTATCTCGTCCTGGCCGTACTCGCCAACTGGAGAATCACATACAACTAGAGGGAAGAGAGGGCAGAGGAAAACTTACTGACCATCTAATAAAATTTGACAAGTACTTAATCATTATTTTAATAATAGGTTTTCTTGGTTAATTTCAGCAAATGAGAAGCCAATTATTCTAGTTAGCACGAAATTGAATGCTACTTAAATTGGTCATTCAATTTCGTTTTGAGCTTGGGCGTATGCTTTCTGTAATGTCTGTTGTTGTGTAAGAATTCTTGTTTCACACTTACATGGTCAAACTATGGGTGCGTTCGATTAGCTTCACTGGTCGACCCCAGTGTGCCCCCGGTACAATCGAATAGCTTTGACGTCGTTCCAGGGGCTCACACGTGTCAGCCCCCAGTGCCCTGCTTGTGGAGGTCACTAGGGGCTGGCCCAGGTGCATGACGTGACCACTAGAAGGTGAGTGATGCGGGGTCGACCTAAGGAAGCTAGTTCAACTCACCCAATACATTCACCAACAGTTGTTGATGTCCAAACAATTCAATAACGAGAGTGTTAACTGTCCGGTAAGTGAGCATATTGACTTACCACATGACTTGGGCACAGTGATGCCGACCATCATTCTGTTGCACTCGTTGACGTAGGCCTTGACCGAAACACAAGCTGCCTTCTTGCGATCATCGGCTGTTAACTGGCACATGTTGCTGGCGCACATGGCGTAGTATGGTGCAGGATCCACCTGGTAATTAGAGACAAACAGCAATGAAACTAGGTTAGCATAAAGAAAACCAGATTAACTTAATAAATAACCTATAACCAATAGTTTAATCGGGTCAACCTGACGAAACCAATGTAGAAATATAACCAGGTTAACATGATGAAAACTAGGTTAATATGATGAATACCAGAATAACTGTTTGAATAAACCAATAAACATAATATAACCAATAGTTAAATCGGGTCAACACAGTTTAAACACTGTTATTTTGTACCTATTAAAACAGGTTTAAAACTTCTTTGAAACCTTGGTCCTGTGGTCCAGTGTGAATTTCAAGCCATGTATTATTTAAACTACTGTCCCACCACCAAAAATTTCCGGGCCCATGTAAATATTCAGCCCCAAGTGGGTTTGAACACTGTTTCTAAACCAAATTACTGGCATTGGGCCGTAGTAAATTTTGAGCCCTGAATGAATATGAAAGTTGAGGTTGTCGAGGTGAAACAGTAAGCACTTACCACTCCGAGACACTTGGTCAGAGTAGACACCTCATTCAAGAAGTGCTCGGCGCACACAGCATTCTCCTCAACCTGTGGGTCCTTGTTGCATTCTGGAAGACTATCGATCTCGGATCCAGCGCAACGCTTTCCGACCTTCCAGCTGCGGGTGAACTCATCGATATGGCGTGACATATCTCCCTCGCTGTTGGTCATGTCGTCCAGGTCGTTGTAGTTGTAGGTGCCGAGGAGACCAGCTGTTTTGCCGTAGTACCAGCCGCTGATGTCCACGGTGCAGATGTCTTGGGCGATCTCGCAGGTGATGGTGACGCCATTGGTGTTGTGGATGCGGATGCTGTTGATGTAACGCATGACGGTGGTGCGTCCATGTTGGAAGGGCATCTCCAAGAATTGCTTGCCATGGGAAACCTGCAAAGGTTAGAACGAAAAAATAATCAATTGATTAAGAGGCCCTCTCTTCTAAATTGACGAAAAAATATAATTGAATAGGAAGCTAATCAAGGTAACTCGAGTATTACAAAGTGCCATGGTGTAATATGCAGCTCATCAGATCAAGAACACCAAAACAAAATCAGAAACACGGTTACCCCCTTCACAGTCCGCAAGGATGTAGGCACGAGTATCATAAGCTGGTAGACCAGAATGCACGAACTTCCAAACTTTTTCAAAGCAATTATTGTTCAGTGCCTCGCTCAAGTGTCACAACCGGGATTCGAACCCACAGTCTGCTGCAGACAAAACCAGAGCTTGGTTCCGGTGAACTAGACAGTTGGACCACGACACGCCTTTCCTTTTTATTACTTACAGTGAAGTCTTGCTTGATCTCATACACATCGGTGTCGTTCAAGTACAGCACGATGCTCTTGCTTCTACCGCCAGCAGTCAGGTCACGTTCGTAATCCACAACAACGGTGAAGTTTCCGTCGATGAAATCGTGGGCAAGGAGGTAGCTACAGCCACTGCTGAAGTCATAGTGGGTGCGATCGTAGGTCATGAAGTGGTAGGAGCCAATAATCATGCCATTGGCTGTGGAGTTATGGAATAAAGATGAGAAAAATGTATTAACAAAATATACGGCAGCTTTTGATGATGCATGTGTTTGATATATCTAGGTCTGTTGTTTCTAATGACTTAGATTTGACTATAGCGCAAAAATCCGTGGTAAAAAACAAGCTCAAGACGCTTCACAGATAAAAAGAAGTAAAACAAGCAGCCAATAAACATACCAAAATATGTAAAAACAACAGAAAGCAAAAGCATGAATTCCATGTATCCCTTCCCCCCAAAAAATATCCAAAAACAAAATAATTACAAAATTAAACTCATGGAGTCCTATGAAGGAGACAGGAAGAACCATTAATCTCCCAGCAAATGGCTTATTGGGCCCTGATGTTTAAAGGAAGCTAACCTTCATGAGGAGGAAGCCAGTTGATGGGGTTGAGGTACACCTTGCTGAAGTGGACCGCGTTCCACATCCTCCTCTCCATCTTAATCTTCTCTCCCTGGAACCACGCCGTGAAGTTTCCCTCGCGGTACAGCAACATCGGCTCCGACAACATCAGCTCGTACATGCTGCGCAAAGACCCATCGGCCATCCTGATATCACCCAATGTGTTCTTGGAGCGTTCACGCACGTCGGCGATCATCTCCTGGAGACGCTGGGTCATCTCAACCTGGCGGTAGGACTCGGGCGGGGTCTGGAGGCTGTGAAGCTCAGCGGGGAGGTGGTAGAGGACTATGATCTCACCGTTCTCGATGTCGTACTTGATGACCTCGTACATCGGATACTTGAAGTAGTCCAGGATGTCAAAGTTGTACTCTTTCAGGGTAGCGGCCATCTTCTCTTGGATGCGCAGAATGTTTTCATTGTTGGCTTCACGAGCCAGCTCAATCTGAATGCAATTAAACAATTTATGAACCATTAGATATCGGCATGTAATCAGCATTCTCCCTTTAGGCACTGGACACATAATGCCAATTGTCAAGGAGCAGAATTATCACGTTGTGTGTCCCAACACATGCATAAAATAACAAACCTGTAAGAATTCAGACTCAATCGGTCATCAAGGTTGCAAGAGAACAAAAGTAGAAAACACACCTTTAATGCACAAAATATGTGCTTTCAGATGCCTAGCAAAGGCTTCAGGCCCAACGCCTTTTAATATTAGAGTGAGAAATGGCCTCTTTCTCAAAAACTATGTTACATTAACTGTAAAAGGAGCCGTTTCTCACAATGTTTTATACTATTAACAGACCTCTCTTCTTGCTCATCTGTTACATGAACTTTAGAGGGAGCCGTTTCTCACAATGTGTTATACTATTAACAGACCTCTCCATTGCTCACTACCAAGTAAGTTTTTATAACAACAATTATTTTGAGTAAGTACTACATTTTTTTGTAATAAATAAATATATTTTGTTTAAAAAAGTTCCCTGCAGTATTTAATTGATCGATAGCTTGACCACAAACCTCTTCCTTGATCTCATTGAAGACAGCAATCATCCTCTGGACATCTTCTGACTCTCGGATTTCCTCAATCTTGGCCTCCGCCTCCTGACGCCATTCCATTACGGGGAAGCGTTCCTTCAGCTCCTCCCACTGCTCGGTTAAGTCTGCGTAGAATGCTGACCCCTTGAAGCTGGCCTCAATCTCGGCAACCATGGCGTCGATCTCCTCTGTAATTAATCCATCAATAAATAATATAGTTAGGGTTTGAAACAATGAAAAATAGAGTGAAGCTGGACATGAACCAACGACCTCCGGATTAAGGTGCCGGCTCTCTACCAAGGCAATTAGCAGCCTGCAACATCGAGCCACAATGACCTCGGCCAGCGAACAAAAGTCTTTGACTTTTTGGCAGAAAAGCTTAGAGGCCTTAAAGAAAAACCCTTGTGACACTGGAGAGAACCAATGTACTATTCTACTTACATATGGCAGTAGCTGGGGAATTGAACTAGTGTCGTAGTGGTGAGAGGCGAGTGTGTTGTCCACAAAAGCCAGGCGTGATATTCATCGAGTGCAAAGGCACAAAACATTGGATAAGCGAAAAATCAAATGGTCCTCATTGGAATTGAACGCGTATTTCAATAATGCACGCAGCATTCCCGGTTTGAATTCTACCACACATGCACGCCCACGCTTACAGCTGTAGGGATGGTATTTGAATGGTAACATCAAATTCAATACGATCTATAAATCTAGAAATTCAAGAAACCTAGGGGAAAGTCTATTGCACCTTTTGTTGCAGTCCAGAGTGTCTCGATGCTCTGCACCAGCTCCAATCTCCTCAGTCTTTCCCTGGTCATTGTGGAGAGCAAAGAGTCCTCAGAGAGGATGGTTTCACCTCGTACATCCTTGATAGACGTCAGGAAAATGTTCTTCTCTGCGATAGGGTCCTCTCCCTGAAATGACAGTAGATTAGGTACACAGGTTAAGGAAGTGGATGCAAAATAACGAAAGGGAACTTTGCAATACAGGATTATTTTTTTCAGTAATGCTCAAGGCGTTTTAAAATACAGTATCTCCTGCAAGATGTGGGACTACATTTGAATTAGGAGACCTAATCCTTAGCACTATGTACAGTGGCACAATATGCTGTCGATTCAGCCAGGAACAGCTTTTCTTTTTGATAAGTGCACTGGGTGCTTTTACATGCGTTACACAACACACAGGACCAGCAGCTCTAAGTCCTGTCTGAAGGCACACAATGGTCTTGCTTAAGAACACAAATGTCCCCACTGGGGACTTGAACCCACACTTTGCTGATCAAACACCAGAGCTTGAATCCGGTGCCCTTAACCACTTGGCTACACAAATATCACAACATGGAATCCCCCCCAGAGGTTGAATTCGGTGCTCTTAACCGCTCCGATGCAAATCTACAACTGGGACACAAATCCACACTCTGCTGATCGGAAACACCAGAGTTTGAATTTGGTGTTCTTAACCGTTCGGCCAAGACACTCCCAAACACTAACCTCTGTATTATATTGTGGCTCATACACCTCAGGTTCTGCCTCTGGCTCAGGGATGAGAGAGTCGTCTCCGTAGGGGTGGCGGATCGGGAAAAGCAAATCCATCTGGCTGTTGTGTTTCTCAATCAGGCTCTCGAATAAATCCTTCAGTTCCTTGATCAATGGTGTGATGTTGTTCTTGTAGAAGGATCTTACACGTTGGTTTGTGGCCTGTGTCGACAGGAGAAAAATAGTATGTCCAAAATTGTTTTTATTGGTATTGATTTAACGAAATGTACATATTGTTCTGGGGGATATTAAGTGAAATTAAAAGTTCTTAGTTTGGTTATTGCTTCAGCTTAGGGCTGTTAGACCAACAATAGACCTTATTGAATATGACGTCACCATTCAAATATCTGCCCTACAACATGGCGTCTGTGAGTGTGTGCATGTGCCTGTGTGTATGCGTGCCCATACTAATATATTCTATATCTATGGCGTAAGCCATTGAAATCAATGATGGAATGCTGCATGCTGCATGCTTCATTGATGTACGAGTCTAGATCTCGAAATTTTTGAAAAAATACTTTCTTCTCGATAACTACTTTACTTCAGAGGGAGCCATTTTCTCACAATGTTTTATACTAACAACAGCTCCCCATTACTTGTTACCAAGTGAGGTTTTACGCCAATAATTATTTTGAGTAATTACCAATAGAGCCAATAACCTTTACAATGTGAAGAATATTTCAAATGAAAGCACCAAAAAAACAATTTATCAACATATATTGAGGAAAATTATTCTTACGTCAACATATTCGCTGCCATCTAACTTCAAGCTTTCTGATAATGTTGAGAATCTCTCCCTCAGACGGTCCAGCGTGCTTCTCAGCTCCTCGGTGGTTTCCGATGAGTCAATCCTGAACTGCTCCCAATACTCGGCCCATTTGGTCTGGTAATTTAAAACAGAAGGACCATTTAATAATATTTAATACCACTTGTACAATAGAGACCATAATTCAGTATTTTTTTTACTGCAGTTGTCTTTTTACAAAACAATATTAATAATTTTATGCAGCCCTGAGCTGCCATACAGAGCTACATAGTGTAATTTTTTTCGCAAATGAAAACAACCTGTACTCATTTTTATGTACTCTGAGAACAGTTATAGAAAAGCATCTTGCACGAGGGCACAAGTGCCTTAACCGGGATTCTGTTGACAATAAAACTAACTGCAACTCAGTGAAGCTCAGTGAAACTCAGTGAAGCTCAGTGAAACTCAGTGGAGGTCAGTGAAGCTCAGTGAAACTCAGTGGAACTCAGTGAAACTCAGTGAAACTCAATTAAATTTAATAAAACTCACATTAGAGTGTTCTCTCACGGCGCTCCAGTAGGTCTTAAGATCCTCAACCTTGACACCAAAGCGTTGCTTTATATCGGCCACGATGGCGTTGTAGTCAGCGTTGCTCTGGATGAAGTCATCCATGGAGGTTTGGAAGAGTGCAGACATGGCCTCTCGGCGCTCCAGCATCAGGTTGCCATTCCTCTCCATACCTACACGGATGTCGTGCAAGCCCTGAGCTGCTTTCCACTACGAGTTAATGAAGAGAATACAATCATTGATAATAATAATTTATATTGGATGAATAGGAATTCGAGCTCCAGTGGTAAGGTTCACTACAAAAATAGTGGCAACAACCTGTAAGGTGAACCAATCGTGTCACCAAACGACAATTCACATAAACATAACTTACGTGAATTTTACTACTTTGTGCCAGAGGCATATTTGTACAATGCATCTTGAAAACTAAAAATTTGTCAAGACTAGCATCGCAGTCGCAACTATTTGAGGTGCGACACGTCAATAGTAAATTCCACTAGTTGCCCAGGCCCTGATGACACAACCCATGGAGCAGCAGTAAAGGGCCGGTCACAAGCCCTGATAACAAGAACGTTCAAAATGCATGCCCTACATTGGTTGAACAAGCTTGGGCATTTTCTGAGTGAAAAAAAAAACCAATAGAATGCATCAGTTTTGCGTTGTGACTGTTATCCTTTTTCGTTACGATGCAGTGTGACTCAGCCTATGAAGGCTCACAATGGACTTACAGTTTTTATAAAACATCAAGTAACAAGAAAACAAGGTTATATTTACATGGACAAACTCTGCCCATTCCGGTCTCCACTCAAGCTGAGTTCGGAGGATCTTAGAGGTCTGAAGAGATTCAACGAGTCTTGCATCGACGGTGTACTTTCCTTCAATCTCAGAGTCCAAAAGCACAAAGAGAGCGGTCTCGTTCATGTAGCCGGCTTGGAAACGCATAAAGTCTGCAGGTTGGTCTGGTAACACGTTCAAAAAAGCAAGGCAAACATACCATAAACCACAAGGAAAGCTGATTTATCTAAGAAAAGCACGTAACTTTTTTATTCTTCAAATAATGGAGTAGTGAGAAAGAAACAAAAAATTTAAATTTAATTAACAACGAGGGAAACTGACTTGGTAAATTGTAAAACGATTTTGGGGACAGGAGAAAGATTTATTAAAGTGAGCCCATGACCCAGCGACATATAGACTGGCAACATAGGGCTAAACAGCTCAAATAAAGAGCACCGGCTCCTTGATCTTTGTTAAACCCAAAATCAAATACATTTTTCTTCTAGGTGTTGTAATTTTTTCAGTAGGGAATTTAAACAAATGTTATGTTTACAGACTAAACCGTGTATATCGGGAATGGTCAGACAGTGTATATCGGGAATGGTCAGACAGTGTATATCGGGAATGGTCAGACAGTGTATATCGGGAATGGTCAGACAGTGTATATCGGGAATGGTCAGACAGTGTATATCGGGAATGGTCAGACAGTGTATATCGGGAATGGTCAGACAGTGTATATCGGGAATGGTCAGACAGTGTATATCGGGAATGGTCAGACAGTGTATATCGGGAATGGTCAGACAGTGTATATCGGGAATAGTCAGACAGTAGGAGGGCTATCGTAAACTGACCTGGGTTGATATGGCCAATGTAAGAGATCTCCTTTGATTGGCTGTTGAAGTCAAACATAGACCTCGTGTCTTTTCCGTTCAGACTGTTGACCATAGTCACCCTGTAGATCTGATGCTCGGCGTAGGAGCGGTCTTCAAACTGACCGGTCAGGAGCATCTCATGCATTGGATTGTTGGACTGTGGCGAGAGAGCACAAACAAATTACAATAGATTTCAGAACATCTCACAATTTGGGGGAATCATTTTTATCATTTTTAGGTGATCTGGTCAATATTGCTCTACTTACAGTGATGGAGTATTTCTTCAACACTTTGTCCCACTTAATCTCAAAGGTGTAAGGTTGGACGTCTTCAGCGAGAAGGGCTTCTCCTTCCATACCTAAAACAATGGCCTTTTTGTTGTTCAGGAAGTTACTGTTGGAGGTTGGAGAAGGGAGGAAGAGTAGGCAAGGTTGAATCAGTCATTGATATAGCCTCTAATCAAAATAACTGAGCATACCCAAACAAATCACAATAATAGTACAAGATTCTCATATAGCGCTTTAACACACCTCTAACGGGCGTATGAAGAGGGCCAAATATTTCATCCTGCAAGGTACGTGGAGCTACGGGTTTAAGTATTCCTTTAAAGCACCATGTAAATGGTTTACAAGGTGCTGTGGTACAATATGCAGCCAATCAAACCACGAACACAGGGGTGAACCTTTTCTCTTTCCGATCGGTCCACTTGGTTCTTTTACTGGCCTTACACAACAGGATTTTTGTGCTTTGAAATAAATAATGAACACAGGTCATAATGGTGTGAAATGCCACTGTCATTGAAACACTTCTTTTTTTTCTTCTTTTTTTTCCACGGAGGAATTTTTATTGTTCACACTTAAGACCACTCCTCATAATTACAAACACGCTGAAAATACGTAACATTAACAGCAAAAAATAAAATAAACAAAATACTATACACAAAACAATGTTAACCTTGAACCAATAGTTTGAAAGAGTCCCATTTTCTTGTGAAAATTAACAGTGGAATCATTGGTGATGGAGATGTATTTATCCAAAGTAAAATAAAGCTTTAAATCCAGTTTAAATAGTGCAAGGGAGGGTCTATTCTCACTCATTCTCATTTTATAGATATGGAAACGACACAAAAGAAGGATCAGATTAAGAGCACTCCAAGATTTTTTTTGTAATACCAAAAAGGAAACACTTTTTGCCATCACATAGAAAAAGATTTGATGATATCCGATAGCAAATAAACGGTTCGTTCATTTTTGTGCAGAAGTACCATGAGTGTCACTGAGCAGTTTATAAGAAGGCATTGTTAATATTATGTTTATGATTATTATTAATCAACTTACAAGGTAGTGGACATGTCCAGTCCGGTGATGGGATGACGTACAGACACATCCAGATCATAACCAACACTCTCTGATGAACTTGTATTCTGGATTTGCAGCATGGCTTCCACCAACTTCTGCTCGTCCTCGCTGTATTTTACAACCAGACTGGTACTGAAGACGGTGTCTTCAAGTTGAAGGGCTGCGTCCAATGTAGCTTGGATGTCCTGCAAAACAACATTTTGTGATGCGATCAAGCTAAATGAGTAGATTGTGGAGTGACTTAGAACGAGTTACTCATTCTAACTTAGGACTAGCCATACGTTGATATCTCCTAGGAATAGTCCTAACTCTTCGTGAAATCGACCCCAGATACTTCAGAGAGGCAACAAAGCCATCATCTCCATTAATTTCTACAGTAAAAATTTACAATTTCCTCATAGGGTGCCCTTTACCACAAAGAAAATTCCTTTGAAGCCCTTGCCCTTTCAAAAACGAAGCATACAGCCCTGTGATGAGATTGGGTTTGAGACACACAGATAGAAAAACAGTGTGACAAACATACAGACCACCTAAATTCTGTTAAAACATCTATCAAACTAAGTTGTTAGCACATTTTCTTCGTGACTGCTGGCTACAAATGATTTGCTGATGAGAAGGTTACTATGATAAACTTACCTGATGGTTGCGCCTGGAGAAAGTAAGCATAGCACGACGGTTATTCTGTCTGGAGTCAATGAGAGAGTATGATCCTGAGAGCATCATGATAGATTCATCCATGTTGTCCATGACGTTGATCTGACAAACAAAAAAAACAATAAATTATATAAAGAAGCAGTACAATGTTCTCACTAACTGGGCACTATTGTAAATATAGAAAGGTTTGCGGTAACACCGTGTAATGACTATCTCTAATGAGGTGGGGTGGTTCTGAAAAGAACCGTTGGTTTAAACTCGACGTTTCGATCAGTATGCTCTGATCGCCTTCTGGAGAAAAAAACATAAGGAAAAAAAAAAAATTGTTTTGTTTTTGTTTAAAGCTACATACAGGGACACGTTGCCGTCGATCAGGAAAGTTGGTCTATGAAAAACGCTTGAAACTGTTTTGTTTTGAAAGGCATATTGTGAGAAATATGTTTTAAAAGTAAAACATATTGATCCACACAAATATGCCTTGAAATTGCATGGTTTTTTACTTTAATTTAGCAAACTAACAAGGTCAGCCAATTTTAAGGCATTATTGTGTGAATCATTCTATTCTACATGTACTTTTATAACATCTTTCCAACCATATGCATTTTACGACTAACGGTTTGCATTGAGTAGAAATTGGGCCGACAGCATCATACAGATATTCTTGCCTGCATTTTGGGGGTCAATGACCTTGTGTGTTAGACATCATCGAGTAGAGATCCAATTATTGCCATCATGCAATCAGGGAGATCAATTTTTCTCCGAATTACGGAGAAATCCCTAGGGTCGATTTCAAAAAGCAATCAAATCCATCGTAAGACAACCTGTCAGCATTACCATAGTGATTTTCATTGTGACATCACACTTCACTAAGCAACAACAATTGATTTGCAGTTAAGATCAATCTTGGCTCTTTGTGAAACCGGCCCCAGGTAACAATACTACATATGACATCAAAGCAAAGGACTCACGTCAAAAGTAGACATTTCTGAAAGTTCATCATTTTGCCTGAGGACGATTCGGATCTCCTTGGGGAGAGGCTCCAGGTCCATCGGATGGATCAGGACGATCCTGACCTGGTTCCTCTCCGTCGTCAGGGCAACGCTTATCATCTCATCATCGGTCAGCTCACCCCACAAGAACGCGGCTTCACGCGACTGAATCTCCTCTTGGATCTCACTGCCGAGGCGGAGCTTCATCTTGGACAGGGCCGGGTACTCGGTCAACTGAGGGAAGGTCAACTGGAAATCCGCGGTTTTCTTGGGGCTGTTCTTGTCCCAGTTGCACATTAAGTTCATCTGTTTACATACAGGGAAAGAACAATGAATCATCATTAAAAGAATTACAAGAACAATAATCTGGGCACAATTAATAATAATAATAACCCATTTTTGGTAACGCTTTTCACACCCGAAGGGCGTCCCACAGCGCTTCACATTAGTACCCCTGGTCACTGGGCCTTAAATCACTCCTTAAACCATCTCAGCTCCCTGGTAGGGAGTATGCAGCCTGTGCAACATTAGTTATGCGCTATTCAGCTAAATCAATCACAAGAACTATCTCTGCCCTCACAGGTACCCATTTACCCCTGGGTGGAGAGAAGCAATTATAGTTCAGTGTCTTGCTCAAGGACACAAGTGTCATGACCGGGATTCGAACTCACACTCCGGTGAACAGAATCAGCAGAGCTTGAGTTTGATGCTCTTATCCGCTTGGCCTCGACACCCCATATAGCTGTTAAAGACACTGAACATGTTTTGGTCATTGTAAACCGCCAGTCTTCTCACTTGATGTATCCCAACATATGCATCAAAAAACAAATTTGCGAAAATGTGAGCTTCAATTGGTCGTCAAAATGGACCGTCAAGCAGGTTTATGACATTGGACCTCAGTCTTACTGTACTGCTTTTTGTTACCTTAAGTTAGATTGGAAATCTCACATGAATGTAAAGGGAGGGTATACCATTGTTTTATAATGTAAGGTTTTGACAACTCCTTCAAAGTAATGTGGTTTTATAGACTGGAATTAAAAAAAATTTAATCTCATAATGAAATTTCTCAATTTTAATAAAATTCAAAGAAAAAAAATACTTGCCATTCGAGATTCAGAGATTTGCAGGTCTGTGTTGAGATTACAACCAGATTCGCCTGAGCCGTAGCGGGTGACGACCACGAAACTTCTGTCAGGCATATAGGTGTTGGTTATGCTGAACTCAGTATTATAGGTAATTGACTCCGTCTCGGTTGAACCAGACAAAATGTAGAAGTTGAACTTAACATTCTCACCCTCGGACGGTTCGATCGTCAAACTGACTTCTTTGGTGTCTGTATTGTAGTTGTACACAGTGGTGATGGTCAATGGCTCGAAGTCTTCAGAGCTAAGAACGAGAATGGTTGTGTGGACCTCGTCGAACAAGTTGACCTTAGTGTATGATAGGTCAACCTCGGCGATAGGCTTGGGCTCGGAGCCGCGGTACAGCTTCACGTTGGGGTTGAAGGAGTTGACGGCCTCGTTGTAAACAGTGTGGAGGCGGTAACGTCGCTCCAGAAGCTCCACGTTGGTGTCCACGTCGTACAGCTTCATGCTCCCATCGGATTCATCCTTGGCGAGAACGGAGAAGCTGAAGAGGGTGTTCTGGGAAACAGCAACGGAGAAAGTTGTCGAGACTGAGGTGTCCATGGTGTACACCACGATGACATCAGTCTGGATAGTGTTATCGGGAGAGGTGAGCAAGAGAGTTGCGCTGTGAGACTTCTCCTCCTCTCTAGTATCGTTGGTGTACGTGATTGAGACTTCAAATTTCTCTGTGGTCAGGACACCGTTGGTTCCAAACTCGATTGAAGAAGCTCCCTGGAGAGTACCTGCGTTGAGGTCAAACTTAAGCATGTTGGAGGAAGTAACAGTGCGCTGAATGATCTCGAGGGTGACCGTAAGATCTTTGTGTGTCACGGCGCCGTTGCTCTTGTCCTGAAAGTTGATCACCATACCCAACGGGCGCTCCTGGTTGGGGAAGTACATCAAGCGGGTATCAATGTTGGTAGTTGCTGAGCCCTCGTCAACGGTTACGTTGAAGCTGACATCTTTGCAAATGGCAAGAGGTGTTCTGAGGATGACCTTGAGCTCACGGCGGTACATGAAGTCTTCGTCTACCATTTCCTTCAAGTCGTATTTCACTCCGGCAAACAGGATGGGTTGCTTCTTCCTAAATAGGGACACGTGATGGTCATGGTTACCATCCCGAACGCTGACCACAATTTTGTAGCCCATTTCGGGGAGAGGCTGCGACATGTTTTGACTTGTTTCATAGATGATGAAATAGCGACCCGTTTCATAATCCTTACTGTACTCGTAGTCAGTGCTTTGAGAATAAAACAGCTCGTTGTTTAAGGTGCCTGTGTGCACCGAGTGCTGTTTGCCGGCAGACATCATTGAAGAAGCGGAGTACATGAGACGGTAGTTTTTGTTTGGAATGTCGATCAAGAAAAAGGCGTTAATGTCTGTTCTGGGTTTACCTTCCTCTGTAGAGACAGCGGAGTCCATACCGATTGCGAAGACCTTGGCTGTCCCCATAGTGATGTTGAAACCAAAGTCCTTATTTTTAAGGGAATCGTGAAAGTTTACTGCGACCGAGATTGGACTGGCTGGACTAGTAACGTTGAATGAAGCCACTAGGTCTCTGTCTTTGGCAAACTCAGTGCTACGGTCAGTGAAATCAAAGTGATACGCAACAAGCTGCTGCTCAATAAGGGACATTGAGGCGCCTGATGAGACATCAGAATCTTGCATCCAGACGAACCAGTTGGTTGAGAAGCTTCCAAGAGGGTAGGTCAAGACGGATGAGATGTTGTGAGCTTCAAGATTTGCCTCCTCGTCAGATGTTGGAATGTAGCTGGAGTCCAGGGACGCCATCTGATCTTTCCAGTGAAGGGTGGTGTTAAGGATCATCTTCTCGGACTTGACGAACTCCCATCCCTGTTTGACTGCGTATCTCCACGTCTCAGAGCTCATGGAAGCCTCAAAGGCACCCTTGTTAGGTCCAGCGACGGCAGTGTGCGTGGATAGGACGGCTTGGATGATCTGCTTCTCCGAGGTGTTGTTCAGGATAGCGAAGGAGAAGTCAACAGGGTGGGTCTCATTGCGGACAGTGTGCTGCTGGATCTCGATGTTGATGTTGTTGGCTGGGTTGCGAAGCTTGAAGTTCAGGTTTTCGTTCATCCTGGATTCGGAGGACTCCCATGTCAACAGATGTCCCATAACAACCTGAAAATAATGGGTAAAACTGTAGAAATTGAATCAATTGAGTATTGACCCCTTGCACGCTCATCACAAGTGGTGACTGTGCCACGCTCACTATTTTGGCAATAGGTTTACCAGTAAATGCTGCGTCGCCTAAAAAACGCACTTCACTGAAAATGGCACAGTGACATTGCCCACCAGTATGGCGCATCCAAGATTGTTCTGATGACGAATGGTGAATTGGGTCAATACCCCAATACAATGTTTGCTTGCTGAGATGGGGTTTATAATGTTTTGTACACCATGGAAGGGTACTCTTTACCCCTGCGGGTGTACAAACCCCATGGACACCCTCAAGGAGCGTCTAATAGTTGTTTTTCATAACCATGGTAAAAAGATTTGTCTTTGATGGAGACAAGCTGTTGTCATCCTTCAACACTATTATGAAATTGACAATGTTAAAAAAAGCAGACAACAGAGGGAACAAAATGTGAACGTGTTTAAAATCAGGGCTGTTAAAACTTCCTGGGGGCAAGATTGAGATAAAAGCTTAACGTTTGTGGTATGGAGGCTGTTCCATATGGTTTTAATTTTGTCTTACGGGGGTTTAAAAACAATGGATTTCTGGTTAAAACAGAGAAATCACATCCCTGTTAAGACAGAATATAATATTCAGATTAGAGTGGGTTACCTTATTGTCCTGGCTGCACTCTTCTCCGTTGTAACGATAGCAGAGTTTGCTGGTAGCCTCAGAGAGACCGACCCTTCCGTTGTATTCCGTCTCAAACAGGAAGCTCAAGAGAGGGAAGCGACTGAACGTCCATTCGGTCTTCAAGTCCCACTCAGTGTTACCCTGCATGAAAAAAAAAACCCAGATTAATCAACATCATAAAATACAGATATTCAGTTTAAAGGCACTGGACACTATAGGTAATTACTCAAAATAATTGTTAGCATATAAACTTACTTGGTAACTAGCAATGGGGAGCTGTTAATATAAAACATTGTGAGAAAGGCTCCCTCTGAAGTAACATAGTTTTAGATGAAGAAGTAGTTTCTCACTTCAGCCGAGGTCTCGAATTCAAGCATCTGAAAGCACACGCATTGTGTAACAAGGGTGTTTTTTCTTCAATTATTTTCTCACAACTTTGACGACCATTTTAGCTAAATTTTTCACAGGTTTGTGATTTTATGCATTTGTTAGATGGCTGGTCTTCGACAATTTACCATAAGTGTCCAATGCCTTTAACTAGCAAAATATTTAACTGTCTTTACTGTGCCTTGAACACCCAGTAGGGTGGATAAGTGCACATTACAAGTCTTTTTTATTATTATTTTTTTTTTTAAACTAACTATTCACCTCTATGGTCTTGTTGGTGTACTTGGTGCTAATGACGACCTCCTTAACGTTCTTTCCGTTGACGCGTCTCAAGGCATTCACATCAACCGTAATGATGTTATCTCTCTTCTGTTTCTGCCATGCTGCTGACACGTTGAGGTTGACGTAGCGGCCGCTGATCTGCAAGTCCGTGCTGTATCGTAGCTTCTTCATGCTCTCGGTCTTCACAACATCACCTGAAATAAGTCAAAGACAGAATCTCTACTAGTTAAAAATGTTCTTGGTATCGATCAATGGAGAGCTGTTGATAGTGTAAAACATTGTAAGAAACGGCCCAAGCATCTGAAAGCAAACAACAACTTGTGCAACGGATTGATGAAACCCAGCCTACATCCGTTTGGACTGTAAAGGGGGTAACCCTGTTTCAGCCCTAGGAGTAGGTGGCAACCGCCTCTGAAAAAAAAATTGTAGCCCTCACCTTCAAGTGACCTTCAGGGCTTGTGTGTCTGGCGACTTGCATAAAAAAAATTTAAAAAAAAAGTTAGCTGGGTAGCATTTGTTCTTGTAGCAGGCTTTATGGACTTAGGCCGTGATGTGCTGCAAAACACCCCCATTCTGAAACACCTTCACGTGCTCAATGTATTAATTTCAAGCTGATGCTTATTGTCCCCAAAGCACTTTAAGGAAATGGACTCAGCCGTGCTGCTAATTTTTCCAGTTTGATAGCCCGGCAGGCTAGTGGAAAAATAACCCAAAAGTCAATATCACAAACAGCATAACTGTGCTGACGGTGTTGTTAAGTTTGTGTCGTGACTCAAGACATATTATGTGTTTTTCGGGCTACCAAAATCTCATCAGGGCTGCTAAAAATTCTTGGTTACAAGCCCTGCTGACTACCAAGAAAATACACTTGATTTCGAACCCTGGACTTGCAGATGAGAAGACGAAGCCTGTACTCACCTGAAATAGTCACCAGGGCTGTTTTAGGGCTGTCCAAGGACATCCACAGGGCCACCCGAGTCTGATCACCGTCACGGACGGCGATGGAGCTTCGGTATTTGACCACGTTGCCGCTGGGGCTGGTTATGTCCATACGTGGGTAGAAATTAATGACTGGGTCACCGTCGACTACCTCTGGTCTTGATTCAACCTCAGCGTCCAGGTTGTACACGTTGGTTTTGTCCATAGTCAGAGCAACCTCCAGCTTGCGGAGCAACTCGTCGTTGAACATCTTACCTGTATAATAAAACAACGTAAAATTTAAACAGGGAATCTATGGAAACACTAAACAGACACTTGGCAAGTGTACGTACAAACACAGACATGCGAGCTCTGGTTGTATAGACTCAGCCGTCTTTACACACCTGAACAGTAGTAAATTTCACTAGTCACCCAAGTATAATAATAATAATAATAATAATAATGAAGCATTTGTTAAGGCAGACTGCATCTAAACCATTCAAAAGCGCCGGTCAAGATAGAAAAAGTTACGATTGGTAAGTGGTGGGGAAAGCAAATGTGAACAGGTGTGCGTTCAGTTGCTGTTGAAATAAGGGAGATGTTTTCAGGATAGTGGTATTATAATTTAGGCCCGGTCACACAGGCCTCAATAACAAGTTCGTAAACAAGAGCGTTAAAAATGCACGATGAGTTGAATAAGCGTGGGCGTATTTTGCGTGGAGCAACTCTCTTTGCGTCGTTTTCATTATCGCTGCAGTGTGACTCAGCCTTAAGGCGTTTGTTGATACATACCGTGTAGATCAAGGGTCTTGAAGGGTGAGATAACATTGAGGCTCATGTCCTTCTCGTTGCGATTGTAGGTGAAGTCCAATTGGAAGGTGCGTGGGTTATCAGTGTCTGGGGCTCCCATCATCAGATGGAACCTGTCTGTGATCTGAACAACATTCTTCACACTCTCCTGCGACAATAAAAGACCAGAGTTATTTTTAACTCTGAGCCATAAAATTAAGTTAAAATGGGATCAGCCTTTAAAGGAACACGTTGCCTTGGATCGGTCGAGTTGGTCTTTGAAAAGCGTTTGTAACCGTTTTTTATAAAATGCATATGGGTAGAAAGATGTTGTAAAAGTAGAATACAATGATCCACACAAACATGCCTCGAAATTGCGTGGTTTTCCTTTTACCTCGTCGACTAACACGTCGGCCATATATGGGGGTCAAAATTTTGACTCCCATAAATGGCCGACCATGTTAGTTCGCAAAGTAGAAGGAAAACCACGCATTTTCGAGGCAAACTTGTGTGGATCATTGTATTCTACTTTTAAAACATCTTTCCAACCATATGCATTTTATAAAAAACGGTTAAAAACGCTTTTGTTTTGACCAACTCGTCCGATCCAAGGCAACGTGTTCCTTTAAGTTAAAATGGGATCAGCCTTTAAGCTTTGAAGTGACAGTTTCCCAGGAAGTAAGTAGAGTCAGTTTTTCATGAAGTGAGAGATGGGCAAATGTTAAGGAAGTGAGAAAGGTGCATTTTATTATAAAGTGAAAATGGGCCATTTTTTCTTGATGTCAGAGAGAGGGCAGTTTTCCAGGAAATGAGAAAAAACAAATGTTTTTTTATGAAGTGAGAAAGGGCAATTTGTTTTCATGAAGTGAGAAAGGGCCATTTTCTTCCTTAAGTTAGAAAGGGCCATTTTTTTTCCTGAAGTGGGAGGGGCAGTTTTTCAAAAAGTCAGGGAGGTGCAATTTTTCAGGAAGCGAGTAGGTGAGGGTCAGTTACTCATGAAGCTAGCGGGGATCACTTTCCCAGGAAGCAGGTGAAGGTCAACATTCTCAACTCTTCACAGTACCTAGCCTTCTAAAAAGAAAATGCAAGAAAAAAAAAGACTTTTTATAAAACCAACAATCAGCCTTGCGTTGAATGAAAGCTCTTACCGTGTCTTTGTCGTATGATCCTTCAATTTTCCATGAAGTGAGTGAGGGGTCAGTCTTCTCGATGGTGACCAACATTCGGCCTGGTCCGGTCAAGGGGTACATCGGAGTTCCTTTCTGTTCAAATTGAAGCAACCAGACAAAACAAGTTATTGGTTGATAAAATTTCCTCTTTTTTTTCTTCTTTTTCCCGAGAAACATTTGTTTGGGGTGGGGGGATGTTTGGTGGGAGGATCTATATGCTTCAAAAAGATTGACTTAAAGCGCTGGTTACTATTGGTAATTACTCAAAATAAATAATAGCATAAAAACTCCCTTGGTATCAAGCAACAGAGAACAATTGTGAGAAAAGACTCCCTCTGAAGTAACATACTTTTGGGGAAAGAGATTTTTCACTTAAGTATTCAAGACTTCAGCTGTGTATCTGAAAGCACACAAGTTGTGCAATGAGTATGTTTTTTTCTTTCATTATTCTCTTGCAACTGCGATAAACAAATAGAGCCCAAATTTTCAATATGTTGGGATACACCCAGTGAGACAACTCGTCTTTGACAATTACCAAGGGTCTCCAGTGCCTTTAAGATGCTTATGGGTGAATTCTTTATTTTAAACTGCTGCAATGGTTATGTTGAACCTACCCTGGCATAAGACTTGGGCAAGGCAAGCTCGGAGCAAACCTGGACACCAAAGTATTTAGTTATTCCCGATCCTGAGCAGTATGAGAGGTCAAGGCGCTCTGGGATTCCTGGCATGGCGTAGGATTCATCTTGACGTCTCAGGTATATGTTGGAGCTGCAGTGGGACGGAGAAAACATTTTGGTCAAGATTTGAAATGAAAGTGATCTTACTCATTCCTGTGCACCCCTTGAACTGATGCAGAGTATAATTCATGAAAAAAATAAAAAATACAGGCTAGAAATTACACATAGGCCATGCCGGTGTGGCGGTTTCAGTCTTCCGCCGTGTTCAGTTTTCCGGGTGACGTAGTCGGACATATCAACACGTTGTTCGAACAGTTTTAGCTTTCCGGCGTGTTCAGTTTTCCGGGTGACCTGTCAGATACCGCCGCGAGTACCCTGTAGTTCTCTCAGCAGTGACCCCAAATTGTTTATATTACGATTCTTTTCTGTGTAGTCACATAATCTCTTGCCCCACTCTTTACATATATTCATGGGTACAACTTTAGGCAGGTCACAATCAGCTTGCATATAAAACAACTCATACGATCCACGCGTTTGCCGCTAGTTGTACTCCACTCGTGAACGCCGCCATGACAGCTACCGGAGGGTAATGGACGACTCAATACGGCACTAAAAATGGACTACTTTCGCTTGCTGTGCGCAGGCATCGCATGACGTAATGCTACCGTATTTGGTCATTCGGAAAACTGAACACAGCGGAAAGTTGAAACCGCCACACTGGCCATGCTCTCACTTGCCCCAGTTCTTGGTTTTGGTGCACTTAAGAAAGTTCCCCATAGGTTTTAGGAGTGTCCAATGGAAGTGCCCTTTGCAAATTGTAGCCAGAGGCAGCTCCAAAAATTAAAAATTCATCTCCCTACCTGACATCGATGATGTTCTGTTTATTCTCTGGTACATCCAGCTTCAGTTCAAATGCCTTTCCGTCGGTGAATTGAATCTTTCCACCGAGGGAGACAGACGAGTGGAGACGACCGATGTGGTTCAATCCGGAGCGAGTCGTACGGGCCATCACTTCCATGCTGGTACTGATCTCAACAGCCGCACTGAAGACAAGAAAAAATAAACATGTGAGAAACTTATTTCTTTTACCCAGTGTATGTGGCTAGAGGCCTTCCCGATCCTGCCTTAAACCTTTTAGAGACCATAGCGGCCAGTAGCGGAGGTGATGGGCTGTTCAGAAAAAGAACTGGACTCTGAGCGCTAAGTGCGAAAGCAGGAAAATTTGCAAGCATGGAGGCCAATTATTAACATTTATCTTTGGTTTTAAAGCCCTTCTCTGCAATCTGGGCGCTAATAGGTTATATATATTTTTTTTTTTTTTTGGGGGGGGGGGCGGGGTTGGATAAAAAAACCTTAACTTTTTTAAGGGCAAAACCAGACGGAATACCATTTATTAATAGAGTACACATCCCTGCTTGTATCAAAATGCCCGTAGTGGCTGCAAACCACTGCAAGATTTGACCTTTTTCCATTCACACAAAGAGGTCAAAGTAAAGGTTGTGTCGGGATGTGAAATTTTTGAAATATTTTTAATAATGGTCCTCAAAGTTGCAAGAGAATAATGAAAGAAAAACACCCTTGTTGCACAAACTTGTATGCTTTCAAATGCCTAAAAAAAAAAACTTCAGGCCTGAAGTCTTAAAATATAAGAGTGGACAAACTCTCTCTTTCGCAAAAACTGCTGAACTTTTGAGGGAGCCGTTTCTCGCAATGTTTTACACAATCAACAGCTCACTGCATTGCATGTTACCAAGTAAGCTTTAATTCTAACACTTATTTTGAGTAATAACTAACAGTGTCAAGTGCCTTTGTGGAAAAAAGAAAAGCTTATTTGTGTATACGTTTAAAGAGTATCTTACCTTGGCTCGATGATACCGCTGATCTCAAAGCTCTTCTTGGGCATCAGGACTCCGCGAATGTCGACCTTTCCTTCAGTCCTGATTTTCATGGAGACGGTTCCGTTGATGGCCAACTTCAGGGGAAGACCAATGACTGTTGGAATACTCCAGGAGTTGTCCGTCAGCACGGCATTCTTAATTATCTCATGAGTCTGCTCCTTAGCCAAACTCATCAACATCTGAAGATTTTGAAGTAGTCAAAAAAAAACCTCGGTAGTCAAGTTGGTAAGACACTGCTCTAGAATTGCAAGGAGGCAACCTCGATAGTCTCGTTGGTAAGACACTGCTCTAGAATTGCAAGGGTCGTGGGTTCGAATCCCACCCGAGTAAAATGCCTGTGATATTTTTTCACAGGACTCGGGAAAGTACTTAGTATACAGTGCTAACACACATCGGTGTATGGGTAAAAAACAAAAATTAAAATACAAAAAAAAAAAATTGAAAAAAAAAAAAAAAAAAAAAAAAACACCTCACCAACAACTTTTAAAGGCAGTGGACACTATTGGTAATTACTCAAAATAATTATTAGCATAAAACCTTACTTGGTACAAGTAATGGGGAAAGGTTGATGGATATAGCATTGTGAGAAACGGCTCCCTCTGAAGTAATGTAGTTTTTGTGAAAGAAGTAGTTTGCCACAAATTTGATTTTGAGACCTGAGATTTAGAATTTGAGGTCTCAAAATCAAGCATCTGAAAGCACAAAACTTCAGGTGACAAGGTGTTTTTTCTTTCATTATTATCTGGCAACTTCGACGACCAGCTCAAACTTTCTAAGGTTTGTTATTTTATGTACATGTTGAGATACAGCTAGTGAGAAGACTGATCTTTAACAATTACCATAAGTGTCCAGTGTCTTTAAGGAACATTACAGAATTGGTAAGAAAAAACCTAAAACATCCCTTGAAATATATCTGTCTGAAATGTCATGTTTGATAAGAAATAAATAAAACTCATTTCCTCCTGTGAAGTTAATCGCTCAGTGAAAGTTTTTATTCATTTTTTTTTTTTTTTTCCCACTATTTTCTCGTGACTCAGATGGCGGATCTATTTAAACTTCTACAGGTTTGCCAATGTAAGTACATGGTGTACATTATAGTCCTAGTACATTAAGCCTAAGCTTCTTCTAGATTGGGGCCTTTGATACTTTTCAGAAAAGTGCGTGTTATTAATGTTGCATTATTTTAATAAAAATAGAAACGATAAAAATCAAATGTCAACACCTACCTTCAGTGGGTTGACGCTTGACTGCATCTCGGTGAAGCGTGTCTTGATCTTTTCAATGTCCAGGTATCCGAGCTCGCTACCAAACATCTTGAAGTACATGGATGCATCTGGCTTGTCCTCAGCATGAGCAGGGTACTGAAAGAAAAGAGAAAACAAATACCAGATGACTCAAGATTTATATTTGGTTTGCGGTAACACCATGTGTGTATCTGCTTGCCAGGTAGAGTTTGTTCTTAAGAGAACTGTCTTGATTTATATTCTACTACAGGGGAGTCGATTTTCAGAATTTGGGAGACTTTTCAGTTCTGAAAAGAACTGTCCTACTTTTTAACTACTATGTGGCAGGAAGGTACATTCAGTTGATCGTTATTTATTTCACTACCGTGTAGTGAGTTCCTTATTGGTCTCATAATTGGACTCATGATGTCAGACATTCACAAGAGTCCAGACTTCCTGCAGAAACAATATGGTCATTGTTTGACAGACCTACTCTGCAATCTAGGGGAATTTTTTTTTTTAAGGGGAGGGGGGGTTATCAAAATAAACCTGCTTTCTGGATAATAATGGAGAGATCACATTTCTGAACATAACTCTCTACTTACACTTGCGTGGATGTTGTTGATGTCAGAATCCTTGACCAGATGTCTCCTCTTCCTGCTTCCTGGCAATCCACCACGAATGAAGAAGAGCAAGAGCTCATCGTACATCTGCTGAGTCATGCCCTCCGGCATACCTCGGGGCATCGGTTCACCTGGAATGGGCAATGGCACCTGTCCGCCAAAGAGCTTCTTCTGGAAGTTGAGCATCTTGAGGAGTTTGTTGTACATCTCGGGGGTCACGCCCTGTGGGAGGCCCTCGGGGAGCTCGCTGACGCCTGGGTCAGAGATCTCGTTGAGGAGAGACTCTTGCTGTTTTTGTTGATAGTCTTCCATCAGATCCTTCAATGAGTTCTGCTTGAAGAAACCTTGGGGGCCGAAGTACTTCTCTAAGAATTGGTGCATACCCTCCAGACGCCCTCCAACCTGGTGAAAGATTTCATTAATTATTTTCAGGTTTTTTTTTTCCATAATGCAAGACCTGGGACCAATTTCACAAAGCAGTTACAAGACAATTTTTCAGTATTACCATAGTGATTTGTATTGTGATATCACACTTTACTTAGCTACTACGATTGATTGGCAGAATACGATCAATCTTAGATCTTTGTGAAATCGGCCCCTGGCCACACCCCAATGTGTGATTATACCTCCAAAAATTATATTGGTGATCCCCGGCTGCAGCTTCCCAGATTGTATCCTTATTTGGGTGTGATCCCTGGCTACACGGCAGTTAACAGATGAATGGCTTCTGACTGGCACCCCCAAACAAAAATATTGACATTAAGGAGACTGCCAACATAGGGTTAGATAGCTCAATTGGTAGAGCGCCGACACATTAATCTGGAGGTTGTTGGTTTGAGTCCCACTCAATAAATTTTACTTTGTTCAACCCCACAATAAATGTTCAAAATAGTGATTATACCTCGAACAAATGATCATACCTCAAATAAGTTAATAGCATAGCCGAACAATTCAACAGTAGTGTTGAGCTTCAGCTGACGAGGTAAGAATGATTGTGTAGAGAAGATCATGTCACCATCCAGAGTTACACCGCTGCCAATCTCATCTGTAAAATCAAAAAGTTAATAGCCCTGTTAAGGATCTATTGGTATATTCAAAGGCATTGGGCACTATTGGTTATTACTTTAAAAAAAATGATAGCATGAAAACTTACTTGGTAACCAGCAGGGGAGAGCTGTTGAAACTATAAAACATTGTGAGACACAGCTCCCTCTGAAGTAATGTTGTTTTTGAGAGGTAATTTCTCACCCAAATATTGAAAGTCTTCAGGCCTGGGGCCTTTTTTAGGCATCTGAAAGCACACACATTTGTGCAACAAGGTTGTTTTTCATTTAGGTTTTACCCTTATACAGTGATGTGTGTTAGCAATGTGTACTCAGTACTTTCCCCGAGTTTGGTTTAAAAAAAAATAACAGGGTGCTTTTTCTTTTATTAAGCTTTTGCAAATTCGATGACCAATTGAGTCAAAATGTTCACAGATTTGTTAAAAAAATAATCAGGTTACATGTAAGCTTTGACAACTCACCTTAAGATCTTCATAAAATAGTGCCTCATAAAATTGAAATTGTTATGTTATGTTATGTTATGTTAAAACAGAGCAGGGCCCAATTTCATAAAGCTTGGAAGCACAATAAAAAAATGTGCTAAGCACAGAAAAGTATTGCTTACCAGAAACTGGTAACCAGCCAAAACATAAACTTTACATTGCCGTGACTGGTTCACCAGTGCACCACTAAATTTTGGCTAGGTTTATTAACTTTTCAAGCAAAATTTTCTGCTTAAAGGAACACGTTGCCTTGGATCGGTCGAGTTGGTCTTTGAAAAGCGTTCTATAACCGTTTGTTATAAAATCGGTATGGTTAGAAAGATGTTGTAAAAGTAGAATACAATGATCTACACAAATATGCCTCGAAATTGCGTGGTTTTCGTGTTAGCTCGTCGACAAACACGGTCGGCCATTTATGGGGGTCAAAAACTTGACTCCCATAAATGGCCGACCGTGTTAGTCCGCGACGTAAAATGAAAACCGTACAATGTTGAGTGCTACTTGTGTGGATCATTGTATTCTACTTTTAAAACATCTTTCTAACCATATGCATTTCATAACAAACGGTTTCAAACGCTTTTCATAGACCAACTCGTCCGATCCAATGCAACGTGTTCCTTTAACAGCTTTATAAAATTTTGCCCTAAAAAAGTGTTCATCAACGTACCGTTGTACCATGAGAGCTCAACATTGCGGGAGAACTTGCGTGGGTCGACCTGGCTGAAGCTGGCGAAGACACCACTGTCCTGAACCCACTTCTTGAGGGAGAGCTTCTGGGGATCGGTGGTCTCATTCAGATTGGAGAGATGAGTCCAAACGTACGACCCAACTTCAGAGAGAGAGAATAGGAAGAATTATCAAAAAACAGTTTTAAATAAGACACTTCTCATGGGGTCTCATTTAGGTTGGAAAGATGAGACCAAACGTACGACCCAACTTCAGAGAGAGAATAACAATAAGTTAATCAAAAATCAATTTTGAAAGTAGGTACAGCTGATGCTCATTGTCCACAAAGTACTAACGACAAGGCTCCCTACTATAGACCATAAGCATGCTGCGACCATCTTGGTCATGTTCATCGTACCGAGTAATATTCATCTGCACCGTGATAAAGGTCTATATCTCAGAACTACTTGCTTCTCCTCATCGAACGCAAGTCTGGACACTGCTGGGGTTACAACTATTTTTCTTCAGCTGCGCCACAAATGTGGAACTCTCTACCCATTAATCTTAGATCTTGTCTTTGCACTAAATCAAATCTCTTCATAAAACTTATCTTATGTCACAAGTCTTCAAGGATTAATGTTACATCAGTTTTCTTTCTTTTGTTTTTGGTTTTACTGCGCCTAACAAGTCTTTATTATATTATTATTATTATTATTATTATTATTATTATTATTATTATTATTATTATTATTATTATTATTAATATTATTATTATTATTATTATTATTATTATTATTATTATTATTATTATTATTATTATTACAGCAAGGGAACTTCTCGCGATTAACTTCACTTCCACCAAGTGAGTTCTAAAAATGGTCTCACTGTTTCGACTAACTTACTCTAGTCATCATCAGGAACCGATAACCACTAAAAAAATTTTTTTCCTGTGAATACCTTGCTCGGATTGTTCTTCAAGCATGACTTCTTGGATAACAGCCATGATGTTCTCACTTGGGCACGTCATGATGGCACGGTAGGCTGCGATGCGAAGCTCACTGTCAAAGTGCTGGTTCTTGTACATGGCCAGTGCATAGGTTTGCTGAAATATTAACAACATTTATAGAGTTTGAAGAACAATGTACAAACAAAGTTTATTTTCTTGCACTTACATGCACTGGGGTGGATTTCACAAAGGTAGTCCTAACTTAGGACTAGTCCTAGGCAATGCTAAGAGATAGGACCAGTCTTAAGTTAGGACCAGTAACTCATTGTAACTTAGGACTGGTCCTATCTCTTAGCATTGCCTAGGACTAGTCATAAGTTAAGACTACTTTTGTGAAATCCACCCCCGGACACCTTTGGTTAATGTCAAAGACTTAGTATTCTCACTAGTATATCACATGATATGGCATATGATACAAAGCTATGAAAGTTTGAAATCAATTGGTCATCGAAGTCAACATGGTCCAACCTTGTGATTAACGGCTCCCTCGCAATTTCTCACTCATGAGTTAGACTTTAGGCCATCATCTAAAAGCACACAAAGTTGTGCAAAAAGGCTGTTTTTTCTTTCATTATTCTCTTGCAACTTCGATGACCAATCGAGTCCAAATTCTCACAGATTTGTTATTTATGCATATGTTGGGATACAACAAACGAGAATACTGGTTTTTGACAGGCAAAGGTATCCAGTGCCTTTGAAATTGGGCCCAGCCTAGCCCCCTCCCTCCTTCTCCCACCCCTACCATTCTAATGATTTTGTGAACTCACGTATTCCGGTTTGCACGGCAGACGTCTGACAAGATCAAGAGCAGCAACTCTGATCTCTGTTCTCTTGTCCTGGTTGTGATTGTCAAAGCACTTGTTGATGATACTGATCTTGCTGTCTGTTGTCAACCTTCGGATGTTGGTCAGTGCCTTGAGAGCCATCAGCATCTAATAATAACAATAATAATAATAATTATTATAATAATACTAATATCTTATTTAATCTAATCTAATCACATCATGTTTAAGGTTCATCAAGAGTTGCTCTAGAAATCATATCTTCAAAGTAGGAACTTCTTTAGTGGGTGTGCATTCAAATCCAAGAAGTTAAGTTAAGTAAAAGGGAAACCACTTTTCTTGATGATAACTAAATCTTATCTCACAAAATCTAATCTAATCTAATTTAATCTAATCACCGAAGGCTCATGAAGAGTTGCTGTAGAAATCATACCTTCAAAGTAGGAACTTCTTCCATGGGTGTGCATATAAATGCTTTCATTATTATTATTATAAGGAGCTGTTGGAAGTGCTCGATGGCCATGCAGACTTAAGAGTCTTCAAGGCATGAAGAGTTCTAATCTAATCTAATCTTATCTAATCTAATCTTATCTAATCTAATCTAATCTTATCTAATCTAATCTAATCTAATCTAATCATATCATGATCAAGGCTCATCAAGAGTTGCTGTATAAATATTACCTTCAAAGTAGGAACTTCTTCCGTTGGTGTGCAGTCGAATCCAAGGAGTTGTTGGAAGTACTCGATGGCCATGCGGACTTCAGAGTCTTCAAGGCACGAGGGGTTCTCTGTGGTGCAGTACTTGTTGATCATCGAGGAGATGGGAAGGAAGAAGACGCTCTCGTCCACACTCAGAGTCTTAATGATGGGCTGAGGAAGTTGTAGAATAAAGAGAATGTTTTGTTAACCCTCTTGAGCAGCCCCTGGAAAAAATAACATGCTGGACCCACTGGGGGCGATCGCAAGGCAGAATGTATTACCAGTAACTAACTGTTGTGGTCAGAATAGATGTTCCCTGGACCCTCGCACGAAAGATTAAGGCATTCTGAAAATGTACACTCGTGAAGGCTACATGTATTCAAAATCAAAGGATTTGTGCACAAAGAAGAGTTGTTTTGTGCACATTATAATTGGTCAAGTATAACTATTTAACTAAATAAATTTTTGTCACAGTGAGACAAAAATTATCTGTGATTCTCACTTTTTTTTCAATCATGAGTGTACAACCAAAATTTTATTTTGAAAGGACTTGCTCACCATAAGAGAGCCAATCATCCTTTTGGTAGGTTGACGGATAATGGCTGGCTGTGTCAGCCACATGGCACGTGTCGTCTTAAAGGCCTTGATGACGGCCTCATCCTCTGATGCCGCAACCTCGTTGATTATGGTTACCATGGTTTCAATGCTTGGGGTGGTCTCGCACATCTGGAGGGCATCCCTGAACACCTCACTGTGAAAGAGGCATTGCAGGAGGTGTTAATATATATTTGGTTTGCAGTATCTACTTGCCAGGGTTATTCTTTAGAGAACTGTCTTTCAATGTTCTACTACCGCGGAGTAGATTTATCAGATTGTTCGGGAAACTTCTCAGTTCTGAAAAGAACTGTCCTGCTTTTTAACTACTACCCAGGCAGAAGGTATAGAAAATTGGCTTGGACTACTTCTTTAGCTTATAGGATCGTAGTTAACTGCACTAAGTTGGAGTCAGTTTTTGAATTGGTCTCAAGGTTTCAACTAGCTTGCTCTATTTACAGGTACTAAGGTACTTACACAAGACCTTCGCTTTGACCCTCAACAAACTCTCTCAGCTGAGTCATTCCATCCAGAGTCTCAATCTTCTGCATCTCAGTCACGAGGTTGGAGAAGAGGTTTGGCATCTCAATTCCGACCTCCTTGATCAATTTTGGAGAAAGCATACTGAGGATCTCTTTAGCTTTCATGATGATCTCTGGTTGAGTGTCTCCCTTGATGTCCTCATGCTCGAAGAAGATTGTGGTCTGTCTGTCGATCATGGAGCCTGTGCATGGTGGAAAATAATAATAATATTACTTGGTTCTTATTATAGCGCTTTATCACACCCCAAAGTGCTCAGTATTTTGTCCTGCAAGGTATGTGGAGCTACGTATTGAGGTATGAGACCTGTTCCTTAATCACCCTACACACTCTCACCATCTTGGTCATATTTCCTGTTTCCAATAACAGTAATGAATGCTACTGGGCATGGCACCAGACTATCATTTCGTCCAGCCTCAGTTTGGTTACAATTAAATTAAATTCAGTTCACATTTATTTCCACAAAACTGAGTTGGAATGGAGTAAAATCAAGATGACCAAGCCGTGATTAAAGGTCTATACCACCATGTAATGGTTTACATGGTGCTGTGGCGCAATTGCTAGCACCATGAGCACCATATGGCGCTCACGGTGCACGTTTTGCAGTGTGCAACAGATCGTTTGGTTTGGGCGGCTCTACATCCCCTTTGATGGACCACAGAGAACGATGATGATGATGTGGCGCAATTACCAATCAGACAAGCACAAGGGTGGGGGGGGGGGCAAGCCCCTTCTCTTTAAGATAGATGCACTGTAGGTTCTTTTACATGTGCTTGGTGCTATGATTATTGACGCAATCGGATATTACGAGCTTTGGATAGTACAAGAAAAACACCCCGGTTTGGTGAACCTCGTTTTTAAGGTGTATATTTTTTTGTGTTGAAGTTGACTTACTTGATGGTGTCTTTGATGCCCTGGTGATTCTCAGCCTGTCTACAGAGGCTTTGATTACAGTCATTGCTCCCGATCCTTCTCTGGCGAAAGGCTTTGAAATGTGTTGCTCAACGCATGACGATTCAGAGACTAAATTAGACTCGTAGGTAATTTCACATTTCTGCGAGCACTCTAGGATGTTAAACAGTGGCTGCAGTAAAAAAATAAAATACAAATATTAATACACAAAACACACACAAAACCAACGGCTTTATGTCTCATCCAAAGGACCATGAAGTGTCTTGAAGTGTCTTGAAGTGTCTTGCTTAAGGCTTGGTCACTCCAAACTAGCGCTCACCACATCCAAACATGTCCGAAGGAAATCGTATAAGAAGTTAGTCCATTAAGTTCCTGAAGGTTGCTATTACGTCCCCGCCGTTTGCATACAGTTAGCTTGTTAGGCTTCATTTTTTTAAGAATGAAGTGAGAATGATTTTGTTGTGATGGGAGTATTAAGAACACAAGTGTCAAGACCAGGAATCGAAACCCACACTCTGCTGATCAAAAACACACAAGCTCAAGTCCAGTGTGCTTGAGCTGAAAAACTTGAACCGAAACAAAGTTGAGAATACTCACAGCATCTTTCCTCAGTACAGTAGCCTGAATACCGCCCTCAAGCTTGGTGCGCATTTCGCAGTTCTTGAAGTCTTTGACCTTAGTGATGAGGCCTGGCGTGGCTGATGGCGAGAATGTAGCTGAGCATTTGCCAGTGACATCAGTCTGTAGGACAATTATAATAATAATCACAGATAATAGTGGCTTGTTATATACCGCTCATTATTTGTTTTTGACAATTTGCTGCCTAAAATTTGAAGTGCTAAGTATCATTTTTACTTTCTCACTCTTACCTCAGTTATGACAGTCGATTCTCCAGATTCCAACAGCAAGCTAGCAGTCACTGGGTCTTGGATGGCAGACAAGAAACCACGCTTGAAGTTAAGGGCCCAGGTCGTCTCGCCAGCCATGGGGCAGACGTCGGTGACGATGCCATCATGGAAGGCGAAGCGAAGGACCTGATCTTGAAGCTCACTTCTGAGGAGATCCTGGTTCCTGGCTTGAGTGGTTCTGCCATTGGACCCAGTCTCAAGGACATCAACTTGTTTCAGCTGTTATTAAAGAAACAAACAAATGTACAGACTTGAGCATACTAGTCTCTTGTTCTCCTAAAAAGGTTCAAGGAAACCTCTACACAACAACACCCGTTATTAACTGTTTGTATTGACATGTCCCCTGTACTCAGTTTAGGTGTCCAAACTTATACACACAAAATGCCCCATGCCCCTCCCCCCCCCCCCTCCCACAATTCCCATGGACACAAAAAATGTGTTAAAGCCATTATACACTTTCGGTAAACAGTATTGTCCAAGTCCCACACTTCGTGTATCACAACTTATATATAAAATAACAATCCTGTGGAAATTTAGGCTCAATCGGACATCGGAGTCGGGAGAAAATAACGGGAAAACCCACTCCTGTTTTCGCGCGTTTCGCCGTGTCATGACATGTGTTTATAACAAATCCGTAATTCTCGTTAACGAGAATTTATATTGTTTTACCGTTTTCTCAAAAAGTAAAGCATTTCATGGACTAATATTTCAAGAGAAGTCTTTCACCATTACCTTCTGTAAACCCTGTAATTTATTTGTAAATCTGTGAACTTTTTTTTTTTTTCTGTACCGAAAGGGTCCAATGGCTTTAATGGCAGATGCAGTTAAAATTTGCTGGGATGTTCACCTTACTTTGTTTTAAAATCCCAAACATACACTGATACCAACACATGGGCACAATTTCATGGCTCTGCTTACCTGAAACAAACAATCTACGCTTACACAACTAGCGCAGAAATACGATGCGCATACCAATAT
The DNA here is from genome assembly GCF_032118995.1 of Asterias amurensis. NCBI lineage: Eukaryota > Metazoa > Echinodermata > Asteroidea > Forcipulatida > Asteriidae > Asterias > Asterias amurensis. The sequence goes on from NC_092660.1 coordinate 2,379,939, forward strand.
TGGTGATTGCAAGCGCAGAATTTGGTGGTAAGAAGAGCCATGAAAGTGGGCCCTATACAAACTAGCTCTCAGTACCTACCTGAAGGGTCAGTTCACATGGGCTGATTACGTCAATCTGTGCTTCGAGTTCAAACACGAGGGCGCTCTTCTCTTCTGAAGTGCCATTGATCCATGTGCTCGATTCCGCATGATAATTATAGGTGTAGGTTTTGCCCTCTTCATATCTGGCTAAATCTGCAATTTAAATTAAAATCATACCTTTAAAAACCTGGCTTACATTTGAGAGTAAGTTTATTTGTTTAAAAAAAAACATGATTGTTGACAGTGTTAAACCATCGCCAAAGATCGAATGAGAAAAACCATGGTTTTCAAGAGACATTTTCAGATACAAATTCTGTTCAAATAAAATGGTCCATGTAATTGCATGAGGCATGCAAGTGTATCTGAAAGATAATGTAAACAAATAGTTAATGGTCTGATGTTTCAAATTGTTTTCGACCCTGGCAGTCTTTCTCAAAGGCTACCACAGGCCTGATACTTCACGGAGGCAACGAAGGCGATTGCCTCCGTGTCCCCTGGTCATTGCCTTGGTGCCCTTGAAATGCTCCAGTGCAAATTTGCAATTTCATCATAGGGTGCCCTTTACCAAGAAGAAAATGCCTTGGTGCCCTTGCCCTTTCAAAAATGAAGCATACAGGCCTGCTACCAAGATAATATCTAAACAAATTATCTCACATGTTGTAAGCCAGCCACAGAAAACCTAAGACTTTGTTCTTGAAAGGGTGCAACTCATGATAACTAGCACCTGTATCCATCTATTGAAGAAATTAAATCAAGGGGCAAGGCACCAACCATGCAGAGGCACAAAGACGGCTGCTTTCGTTTGTCTCCATGAAATATTGATCAGACTAAAACCATACTTTTTGGGGCTCCTTTTTTATCAAAAACCTTCTTCATTGTTCGTGGTCAACATGATTAACCTTCCAGCCGATAGACTAAGGTCAAGATTAGTGAGGTCAAGCAAGAAAGCAAATAACCAATATTTGTCGTTCACAATTACTCAAACATGTCGGAATACATACATACAGGCCTGATGGATACAGTTTGTTTAAGTGATATTCACACAACAACAATTTAACTGCGGTCACTTGCCTAATTTTAGCATGGTTGTAAAATGTAGCAATGTTTGACGCAAATTTGCAAGAGATTGTGCCCAGTACATAGTCAGTTTTTACTAAGCGCTTTATTCTCAAAGCGCGTCCACATTATTACCCCATGTCACTGGGCCTTAAATCATTCCTTAAACCATCTCAGCTTATCAATCACAAGAACCATCTCTGCCCTCACAGGTACCCATTTACCCCTGGGTGGAGAGAAGCAATTATAATCAAGTGTCTTGCTTAAAGGCAGTGGACACTATTGGTAATTGCTCAAAATAATTATCAGCATAAAACCTCACTTTCTAACGAGTAATGGGAAGAGGATGAATGGGTGTGTTCAGACACGGTACTAAAGTTGGTTTAACTCATGGTTCAACTCAATCGAGTTCAACTCAGTGTGTCTGAACTGATCTAAAGTTAGTCCGAATTGAGTTCAACCCACAAAAGATAAACCGTCCAGGGAGGGGGTTTATCTTTAAACCGCTTCGGGTTTATCTTTTAACACTGTGTGTGGACAGAATAAAAAAGACCACATTCGGTTTAACTCACAACAGCGACCCATTGACCTTCGTAATCATTACGTAAACACACGATGACCAATGAACAGGGACAAACAGGATGTTAGAGTAACGTTCTTTGACCTCTTAAAACCAAAGATAAACCGGATCGGGTTTAACTCAGTGCTGTCTGAACGCAAAGGGGTTTTATTTTTACGATCACCCCCTGATGCTCGTAAAAGTTCAACCGGTTCGGGTCTAACTTAGTACGCTGTCTGAACATACCCATAGTATAAAACATTGTGAGAACGGCTCCCTCAGAAGTGACTTAATTTTCCCAAATTTAATTCGAGACCTCAAGTTAAGAATTTGTGGTCTTGAAATCAAGCATCTCAGTCAGTGCGCACCGTGCTCGATAATGAAGCATAGCGCTCGATTTCATTTGCAGCGAGAGCTGGCCTCGGACCCCTTCGAGATTTCGCGTGAAAATGCGAGCGTTCCGACACTGCTCCTTCAAACCGATGGGAAGTACATTTCCGTCGGAGTTAGACCAACATGGTGGGGTAAGTAGCCTTCTCGACAATCTAACGTAGATTTAGAACCCAATTTTTACCGAATTTAACCTTCTAAGACATTTATATTTTCAACTGAAGTGTACTTAAGTTTTCACACTTTTCGAAGAATAGCCTCACATTTTTGGTGAACTTGACTGTTTCGAGCATAATGGAGACAAATGAGGTCGATATTATGGTAGACGAAGGGTTTCCGGTCCTATTGATGGTACATTCATTTCTGCACGTTCAACCGTTGTCGTGTTTTCGGCCTCGTAATTTCACGAGAAATCACAAATTTCTCCGTTGTTGCGGCACTCATTGTTGCGTGACGTCACAGTAAACACGATTTTCTGGGGCTGCTGTTTAGTTGTTTTGTCTTTCGTCGTCGTCGTGGCATGTATTTATAAAACATTTTTTTAAATATCAGAAAGTAGTACTAGTAGGGACCTGGTTTAACTTTAAACATTGTTATAATTATACCATGGAGGAAGAAATAGACCCTCCATGCTCGTACTACACAGTGAGTCAGTGACAGTTCTAGGCTATTTTGGACATGATATTTACAATACACAAGTTTTTGTCTTCAACTTGCACTTTGTTTTATTGCATTAATATATTTGTTTCTTTAGTCATGTTAGTTGTCATCTTATTATACAAAGTTAAATTTTTAATAATCGGATGTGTTTATATCGCAAACCTTATATTAGCGTGCTACGGAGTACAGTGCCCCCAGTTTAGGTCCATATACAATGAGAATTAGCCTGGTTATTTCTGTCAACCTTTTTTTAAATAACTATATGATGGGATCTAAACAATGTAAAATTAAAATCTTATGATACTTTTTTTCCCTCCAAACCTCAGGCCTACCCTTGATGATCTACCGTTGTTTCTAGCTTTTGGATAATTCCGTCACAAAGTACTTGTCGGAGAACGTGAAGTTGAACATTGACTGGTTTCTTCCTGATGTTGTAACCCAGCCAGATTTCTACGGGGTGTTGTAATTATGACTGTTCGGGAATGCCGTGCTCAGAGATGTAGTTGGTATCGCTAGGCTTCCGAGATGAAAGGTGTCAGGACACTTCGTACCTTTGCCTCTTCGCACCCTAGACGCTTCGTACCTTTGCAAGGTACGAAGTGACTATGGGACTCTTCGTACCTTGGACACTTCGTACCTTGGACACTTCGTACCTTCTTACAAGATACTTTAGTACCTCGTACTAAATGAAAGGTTTTGCTGGGTTTTTTTTTTTCTCAAGCTAACAGACCCCGAATTGAGTTGAAACTTTTGCATGCTTGTGAATTTATATTTCTGAATATTTTTTTAATTTAAAGTTTAAAGTCTTAAGCCTGGTTCATACTTACTGCGAATGTGAATTCGATATGGATTTTACTTGAATTTTACATCACAACTCTGTTTTCGTTGCGATATTTGCACAATGCAATATTCGCACAATTCAACCTCTGCAAGTTATTTGTGAACTTTTGGTATCAACATTGGTATCGCATTCACATTCGCAGGAAGTGTGAAGCTTCATTTCAGATCAGAGACAGAAAAAATAGTTCAAATGTGAACTTAACGATCAGTAAGCTTTTCAACGAAAAGATCTTTGCCAATAGTATTGTACAATAACTTTAAGATAAAGAGTAAGCATTGTTCAATCATTGCTTTACAGGGTTCCCATTAAGATAAATTACATTATTTTAATCAATATTTATTGGCAGACAAAAATAGTACTTAATGTTGTATTGCAAGTTGCTTGTGATGTTTATAGATAATAGGGAAAATAAGAAACTAGTTGAATTAGAAAGTATAATTTCCACTTTATATGTTTACAGATCTCCTAATACCTGGGTGTTCCTGTAACAACTTTTTTTTAATTTTTCTCCGAGCTGACCTAGCATTAAACAATTATTTAAATAATTAAGACTCTGTAAAGGAAAATGTGGATAATTGCATGAGACATTCCTGCAGCTGAAAGAATCAAATAAATAAATTAATAAATGAAATAAGAAAAGAATGTTGCAGTGTTTAATAAAAAATATGTTGTTAACAAATTGACCAATCCTCACAGAATAAAAGCATGAAAATGGGCAAGTAATGGTGGACCCTTGAAATGCAATAGTGTTTCTTTCATCAAGGTATAAACCAAGGCGAATATCTAATACTATTTTCGGTGGAATGGCATATTAAAAAGCTTCAAAAAATAATTTTAATGGATTTAGCCATTGTACGGCAGACCTTCTTTAAACGAATCCCTTTTAGACAAATGCACAATCCTTTGAAAAGCCTGGTACCTCAATGTTTACCCAACACCGCATTAATCAGTGTAACGTTTGAAGTAGGGAACCAGACATGACTGAAGTGTACGGAAACGCTAGGCAAATGACTAGCGTTTCCTTACACAGCAGCTGATTGGTTACACTAGTTACATAGGACATTGAGCATGGTCCATGTTTTGACCAATCACGTGTGGGCTCTCATTTTACAAGCGAGACATGGCGGATTTCTCGATTCTGAACGGTCACGCTGACGAAGACGGATTCTTTTGGTGAACTTGACTGTTTCGAGCTACCTTGGAAATAACGAATACAGCGAAAGACTACATCAATAGTTTACCTAACAGTCCATCTGTAAAATTCTTCTGCACAATTTGGTTAAATATTAAAAAGATGACGTTTTTGAAGACCATTATTTCTGCACAAAGAGGGTAATGTTTTTTGTCTCATATTTCTTATTTTTGGATACATAAAATTATGGAATAATTTTTGTAGGTACAAGAAAACATTATTACTCCGTTTTATGAAAGTTTTTGTCTGTTAGAGTATTTAATACTCCCGAATTGGATTTTTTAAAATGCGTCCTCCGAGCTCATTATATATTCATAGCCGCGACGGTCATGAATATCTAACAAATGAAATGAAGGGGTTTTCTGACCCTTGCGCACTGACTGATCTGAAAGCACACAACTTCGTGTGACAAACTGGTGTTTTTTTTTTCTTTGATTAATATCTCGCAACTCCGACGACCAATCGAGCTCAAATTTTCACAGGTGTGTTTTTAATGCATATTTTGAGATACACAAAGTGGGAAGACTGGTCTTTGACAATTACCAAAAGTGTCCAGTGTCTTTAAGGACACAAGTGTCAACAGGGACTCGAACCCACACTCAGCTGAACAGTGGCACCACAGCTTGAGTTCCGTGCTCCTATCCGCTCAGCCACGACACCCCAAATGAAATGATCGCATATATGAAATGATTGCAAAACTGTAAGACAGTTACAGGGATTGAAAATGGCTTAACTGGAACCCCAAGATAAAACATATTGGGAGACAGCCATCATTAAAGACACTGGACACTATTGGTAATTGTCAAAGACTAGTCTTCACCGTTGGTGTATATCAACATATTGCATAAAATAACAAACCTGTGAAAATTTGAGCTCAATGGATCGTTTGAAGTTAGGAGATATTAATGAAAGAAAAACCACTCTTGTCGCACCATGGTCATGCGAAGTTGTGTGCTTCCAGATGCTTGATTTCGAGACCTCAAATTCTAAATCTGAAGTCTCGAAATCAAATTCGTGGAAAATACCTTCTTTCTTGAACTACGTCACTTCACAGGAAGCTGTTACTCACAACGTTTTATACTATCAACCTCTCCCCATTACGCGTAATCAAGAAAGGTTTTAAGATTATTATTCTGAGTAATTACCAATTAGAGTCCACTGCCTTTGAGGCTAGTTGGCTCACTTGGTGGAGTGTCAACACATTCAGAGGTCGCAGGTGCAACCGAGTCCTGCTCTGGTAAATTTGTCATGGTTCAACTAAAGTCAATTGAAATAAAATCAATTTAACACTCTGTCATTTCATACAAAAATAAGGACCATTTTGTTCTGAAACACAATGGGGGGTCGAATGATGAGTAAGCCTGATGACCTGTACCATGGACCACTTTACATTGAACCTTAACTCCAAGGTGGTATAACTTGACACCACTTGTTTCGAACTAAAGACCATTAAAACACAAATTAACCAATTATAGGGTGCCTGGTGTTCCTGAAAAGGGTCAAATCTACTATTGCCACAATTAAAATAGAAAAAAAAGATATTAAGATATTTGTTTCACCCTCTTGACCCTGCAGTTAAAGGGAAGGTACATGTTTGGTTATTACTCATAACAGATATTAACTTCAAAACTGACTTGGTAACGAGCATTGGAGAGCTGTTAATAGTATAAAACAATGTGGGAAAAGACTCCCTCTGCTGAGGTAATGTAGTTTTTGAGAAAGAGGTTACTATTTCCCACTAAAATTTTTGACAAAAGGAATACAGCGCCCCAGGCCCAGTCTAGTCAGTGGGTCTAATTAATTGATTCAATCAATCATCATCATGTCATGTGGTCTACTCTGCAAATTTGCTTTTAAATAAGTGACTGATTTATCAATGTACAAAGTTGGTCTGTGCATAGAGTGTGGCACCATCCATGATAATGTGACCATGGTGGCAGTGCTTAAGTAAAGTATGACTAAAACATAATTGATCAAATTATTCGTTTCAACCATGCATACCACTAGTGTTTCTAGTACCACTACCACTACACGAAGTAAAGTCTAAAGAGGATAAATTCTTTTAACTCGACAAATTTTACTGTAGTGTAAAAACTGTAAAAGCATGGAGATAATCCTACCTCCATGGTAAAAGTAAGTATGGAGGTAGAAATGTGGCCGTTATTTATGACATTGGTAGCTGGAAATCTACAAAACTTAAACCTAATCATGACCTTATCATAATCTTAATGATGCCACCCATACATAAAGATGAGTGAATACCACGAAATATTGAATAATGATTGTTAAAGCATGGTTAAAGAAAGCAACGAAAGGACGACATACCCCTCTTTTCTGCATGCTGTGCAAAAAAACAAACTGTTGGCCATCCGCCAGCTCACTCAACAGAAAGTTTCAATAGAGGGCGCACCATAATGCAATACCTTTTTCCGATTTTTGTTTCGTTTGTTTGGTGACGAGTGATGTTTTGTTTTGTATAGTTTGTTTGAGTCGTTTTAAAGACAACTTACCACTTTCACATGTATTAATCTTGGAGCATTGCCTTGGTCCCCATCCTGCGAAGGGAGCTGGGTGTAAAATCAAATACAATTCAAAAGATGGTTAAGCATCAGTCATTATTTCAACTTTCTTAACTAAAAAGTTTGTAAAACCTGACAATAAGGCCCCCTCTGCAAGTGTAACAACTTGCTTCGCAAAAAAAAATCATGCTAGAGCAGAAAGGTTACCAGTCAAAATGCATTCATAATACTCTTTACATTGCATGCTATGACTGGTACTCGCTCATTTCTTGCTCAGCAATAAAAAAAAGTTGCTATATAAGCACAGGTTCAATTTTTTTTTGCGGCACAATTATAATTTTTATGTGTCATTGTTGCATTTTTTTAATAGAAAAAGGTAGGGCATACAGAATATTAGACTTTGCTTTGTTCCCTGACTATCAAAATGTCATTCGCATATTGATCCATATGACCTTGAAAAGTTAGCGCCGAAAAGCCTCGTGATCCGCTCCCCCCCCCCCCCCCAACCATGGAGCATTTTCTTCCTCCATCAACACAAAACCAGGCTAGCTTCCACGCAGCCGCACAAGGCAGAACGAACTGGCGCCTCGATTGCGCAACTTTCGCCTATGGCTCACTATCAGCTGTTCAGTGTAAACAAATGGGGTCGCCTTCTCAAAAGTCAAAGTGTCCTCACACAATGGAACAGCGATTGATTGGATTTGCTTTGTGCACTGGTGATTAATTATTCCAGTGACTAGTTTCAGACAAAGAATAATAATTTACGTCTATTTCGACAATGACTTGAGATGAAAGTTTCAGCACCACACAAAAACCTTCCTCAATGAGAAAACATACTCTTGGGATAGTAAGATTATGTTTTCCAAAAACATCGGCGGAGCGCTTGAAAAGTTGCGCGGTCAAATTCGTTGCTTTGTTTCTCAAAAAGTTTATGTTATGTGGCTTCTGCGGGGTCAATTCATTTTGCAATCATGACGTCACTTTTATCAGTGATCAAAAGATTAACCGACTGACTTATTGACCGATCCGAGACAATGGACAAAGAGTAGATGACCGACGTTTTTTAAATTTCCCACGGGCGTTTACTGTTCAGTCACGAGGCATTAATTTAACAGTAGATCTCCTCAAGAACAGTAAAGACCTCCTCAAGAACAGTAAAGACCTCCTCAAGAACAGTAAAGACCTCCTCGGGACATTCATTTACGATTTTAAGATCCCTTGGGAAATAGTATCTCACTTCCCTCCGAAATAAGACAACGGTTAGGTTGGACTCCTCCGTCGTTGCAACGCGCAAAGATGGCAATATGCTATTGAGCGTTTTGTTGTTGTCAGCGAACACTTTTTTGGCATGACACCGGGCGGGATAGGGCTCCGGCTATGTTAGGTTAGCAAAGGCCTTTGTTTACAAGTCTCTGTGCATGGTTGCACTTTTACTTTTAAAAAAAGAAAAAAAGGTGGCCTATTAAACCGAGATGAGTAAAAAAAAACACAAAAAAAAACCAACATTTTTTTGGTGAACAAAAAACTTGGAAAACTTAGTTGAAAAAAAAAACCCAGGAAGATTGCACAAACAAAATAATTGTTTTGATTTGTGCACGCAGGCAGTCGGGAAATGAACATTGAATGTAACTTGATATTAATTATAGATAAATTAATAAAGAGAAATGAAATGGCTTACCCGCGAATGTTCCAGCGACACACGCTAGAAGCAACCACGATTTCAACAGCTCCATGACGGCCAGTTAAAAACGCAGCCGTTCGATCCAGTTATCACTAGCTCAGAACTTTGAAAGAATTAATAATAGCTAGTTGCGAAACTGTAGACTCTTTATATACCACGGACTTTGACAGAGGCTACCCTGGGCTCCATCCGATTATGCATTTCTCTATTGTGAGCAACTGGCACAGAGTTCACGAGACCGAGTCGGCTACAGGCTTAGGTTATCCCCTTGCTCCCCCAGTGGGGTGCACTAAGAGTTGATGAGGCTGTTACGGTTACTGGTCTTACTCCCTGAGAGAGCGAACAGATAGAGCAGCGCACAAGGATAGACTGTTAAATCAATCAATCCCTGTGTTGGAGGGCTATATTAACAAACAACTGTGACCCCACAGAAAGTTTGTTCCATTGTGTTGTGGAGAGGATGGTTTGTATTATGCTTTCACTATGGACATGACTGCCAGGTATAATGACATGAAATTCATTGTTAAATACGTATAAGAGAAAATGAAGAATAGAGCGAGTTTTTTCCCCAGAACTAATGCAGGTATCCATAAATAGACTGACATTTATAAGACTAAGAGTTTAGCTCTTCGGTACCATTTTTTTTAAGCACACCCATACCATTTAAAAAGTATGGGAATGTGTTGTTCCAGGTCAGAAGTTGCCCCGTCCGTTCGTGGATCTAGACCTAGACTCGTTAATTCTGTTTTCCTTCCTGGCCTAGTAATAACTGCAGATTGCTTATAGATCGTTGTTTTGCATTTTCCTGTCAGAACTTGTCTGTATGGAAAAGTGAGAAACTTTGTATTACTTTAGTATAGGTGGTGCACGTACGGTTCAGGTTTTAAAAGGTTTGTACGTTATGACTCAGCTTTTGATATTTTGGGAAAAGTTTGGTTCTGGAATAAGATATATTACTTTTTTCTATTTTCTACAAAAAATCATATTAATAAGTGTTACCCCAGTAACGCTTCTCAGATTGTTTAAAAAGGGAATATACTTCCTGTGTTTTTGCTCCAGAGTTTGAAACAAAAAATCAATTTTATTCAGCTATAATGTTGGATTACCACAATCGAACAGTTCTTCAAGAGTGCACGACTCCGACCAATCCAATCCTATATAATTATCAATTTTATTATTGTTGATGAGACCGACCCATTAATAATAAAAATAAAATAAAATAAAACACAGCATTTGTATGGCATGCCCTCTGTAAAAACATTCAAAGGCGCCGGTCCAGGTCAAACAAAGAAATCTCAGATGTGTTCAAAGGTCAATCTTCAATTGACCGAAATTGTGTCAACCTGACGAGGAATCCGAGTCAAAACCCATTGTTTTTTCACCAAGATCCGGGCCCAGAAATGGGTCATGCCTACGCGGGACCCGGACCCTAGGATCTATATTCTGACCCGCACGCACGGAGCAAGCTCACAGAGCATAGTTCGATGTTTTACAACTTTCTCTTTGCTTTTTGAGGGAGGTGAGCAGTTATTTTTATTTTCTTTCATTCAATATAAGGGGCCTAATTCCCATTGTTTTACAAGTAACAGAGAAAGCTTGTCACTTTTACATTATTTATTTTTAGAGGAAATACACGAGGTGAGAACAAGTTTTGTTGTTAAGGTTCCTTGCTCTATGTGCAAACCAAACTCAACAGTAAATACTTATTAAACTGGGGGGGAAATGTTCCAAAGTAAAAACCAGCAATGTTAACCCATAAATCATTCTCAACAACAGTGTAATATAGGGCCTGCTGCACTGACGGGCACCAACGTACCCTTCCGGTGCCCGAACGTTAGGCCTCCCACCCCTTGGTAAACTTCCACGTGCATGGAGTATTCTGGACGAGTTGGTACCATCATAGCTTTGTTGAAAAGGTTTCGAAAGTACGGAAGCCCCCCCTAACACGAGGGCAACGCAAATTGTCCTATTGTTAGATACACCATGGGAAACCCCGCCGCCGACTACTTGCACAACAATGGTTTACCCAGCCAAACACACGCACATTACTATACTAGGGTTAAAAAAAAAAATAAGGTAAGTGGCGACACTGAATGCCTTGGGCATACGTAGGCCTACTTATCAGACATTTATTTTCCTTCAAAATTACTAAAAAGCCCGGCATGTTGAATAGTGCAAGTAACAACCTAGTCTTGCTCAATAGTTGAATTTACGTGTCCATACACACGTGGTGTACTACACGTGATGTACACGTAGCTGGAAATACTCAATAATTACTTACAATCCTTGCTTTCATTTTACTGAAACCTGCAAAAATTTAAGCATAACTCTTTATAAGTTTTATAAAAAATTACCGTTAGTCTCATACACACCAACAATCCAACACGAGGGGTTTATAATGTGATTCATGAAGTTTCAAAGTTTCCTCCAATTTCCAAGATTACTCCCATTGGTCAAAACTTATCGCACCACTTCGTAACCTATGACCTTTGCTGGAAAATCAACGATTTGATTGGACAATCATCTACGGTAACATATCAGACGATAAAAAGTGAATTACTCGGGCGTGGGACTATATTTTTGATCCAGTTTTCTCTTTTTTGAGGCTGAAATGTAAGTAAAATTTCATTTGATCATTTTCAGTACTACTCAAGCGTAATTTAGAGGACAATTACAGGGCTAAAACTATATATCCCGTAACAACTTTCACCCACGTTCGCGTTTATAAATACCATGCCATGTGTGGTTGGTTTACTAACAATTTCCAGTACAGTCCGTGTATAACCAATTCCGTGATAAATGTAATTTGTAATGTAACAGAAATGTGTATTTTGACATGACGATGGCTGTTCAATTGTCCCGTTGGCCTATGTTTCATGGTGATTCTGTAGAAAAATAATGAAGAAAGTTGACTTGTCTCTGCCTTCTAAAGTTTTGTTCTAAATCTCAGTTTTGAAAACCAGTTCGTTGTTAATTAATTCGTGATTTGTTTTTACATAATTAATTCAATTGATGTAAGTGTTCCTGTGTCGTCTTAACCCGCTAAAATCGTGGTACATAAGGACTTTTACGTCAGGGTTTGGATACTTTTTGTAGTTCAAAACTTTTACTAGTGTACAATAAATTCTAATATGACACGGTCAGACGGACGGTTTGAAGATAATGGTGAAAGCTCATAAAAAAAAAATAAGGGAATCAATGTGTGGTGAAGAGGTTTTATTTACTGAGACAAAGTCGAGGTAAATTATCAAGAACCAGGCCTCAGCGGGTTTAAACCACTAGTTGAAAACCGATTCAACACACTTTGATTCCCGTTCATAAATGCCTTTTCGGTAAAAAAACATCAACACTTTTTGGTCAAAAAGTAAAATAAATGCAAAAATTATAGTTGTTCAATGATTTCTTTCAACACAACACCCCTAGCCTTCCAGCTATGAAATGGTAAGGCCCTTGGGTAAACAACTCCTCATAAGGAGATTGCTGTGCGCATCGCGCGTATTGCGTGATGTTGCACAACTGTTCCAGCCGTTGCTCTCGACCAATAGGAATGAAGAGAAACTGTCTTATAAGCGCAGGTGCAAGCTCCCGTGTCACGCTCATATTTCAACACTTTTTACTGGTGTTTTATCATCCGTTCAAACAGCCCCACGTGATGCCTTCTCGACCAATCAGAATTTATAAACTGTCTAGATATTTATGAATGGTGATTGAAAGCTTCCCTTAATTGCGGAGTGATGGGTGTTGTAGTTTTTATATAAATTAGTAAAGCAATGCAAATTTAACATACCATTGCGCAGACCAAGAACTGGGGTGCTATAGATTTCCTTTTTGAAATGTTGACGACCTGATGTCAAAATTTCAAAAAAGGAGATCTAGCGCCTGCTGAGCACCAAGACATAAGGATTCTAACTGCCTCTAGCTACTTACCAGGCAATCTCGGTAGTCTAGTTGCTAGAATTGCTAGGGTCGTGGGTTCGAATCCCACTTGAGTAATATGCCTGTGATTTTTTTTCTCAGGACTCGGGAAAGTATACTGAGTATCATAGTGCTTACACACATCGGTGTATGGGTAAAAAACAAAATTAATATTCTTTATCCCAGCATAATTAAAATTAAACATCTATAATATAAAACAATGTCACAAAAATAACTTTCGTCTCGGACTCAGGATACAACAATTACTTTAGCATGTATACATTGACTGGTAATGTACATCGTGCTTTACATATTGTATTGATGGGTGAATGTGTAGGCCTGTTGTTTACACATACTTTTGCACAAATTTAACATCTCTTTTTGTATCAATGCGACCCGCTGCCAAAACAGGATTCGAACTGCCTCTAGCTACCAGGCAATCTCGGTAGTATAGTTGGTTAGACACTGCTCTAGAATTGCAAGGACTGTGGGTTCGAATCCCACCCAAGTAATATGCCTGTGATATTTTTTTCACAGGACTCGGGAAGTTCTGAGTATACAGTGCTTACACACATCGGTGTTTATACTTTATCCCCGATGCAAATTTAACAATTATTTTAGCATACTTTGACTGGTAATACGTTGTACGTAACATCATTGTATATCAGCACTTTTTAAAATGTTGCAGTCAAGGATACAGTTCAGACTAGACTAGTTCAGATAGGACACAAAACAACAAACTTAAACAAATATGAATACAAAGTCACAGTTGTTTGCAGTGCAACGGTGTCCTTGCAGGGCTAAGGGAAGTAAAGTTAAAGGTACTAAATACTAGCAAGCTTGAGTGCCACCTACCTTAGTCCCAGCGGTGTACGATCTCAACACGCCATTTACTTTTCTTTCCCAGCAGGCCTTGCTCGATCGTAACCCGCTGGAAGTGTGACTTAAAAGTGTCCTAATATATTGGGTATTAAATAAGTTCTGTCATTGATCCATCTGTGTTACAGACTACACAAAACACGCTGTCAAAAGATGCATCGATACGTCTATCTGTATGCTGTTTAGGGTGATCACATTAGATCATTATCAAAATAACACGCGCGCACACAAAGCACCTTGCAAGCGCTGGAACGTTTTGGAAAGATGGTATAGGTAATACTACATTAAATGTATACCTGTGTAATTACCGAGATAACTTTTTTCTGTTTTCTCAACTTACTAAATTCAGCTGAAACTTTTGTTTCTATCGTATCTTTCTTGATAAGTTTACCAATTAATCAGCATTTCGTCGACAAAAAGAAAATAAAATAAAAATGAGCTTACAATAGCCAGCAGGCCTGTATGCTTTGTTATTTGAAAGGACATGGGTAGCAAGACATTTTCTCCTTTAAAGGGCACCCTATAAGTCTTAAGGGAATTGTACATTTATACTGTCAGAGCATTTCAAGGGCACTCCAAGGCAATAACCAGGGGAATGGAGGCAATTGCCTTAGTTGCCTTGCCCTCCGTGAAGTATCAGTGAATGATGTGGTGCCCTGTTTTTTCTTCTGCAATTCCTTTTGCAAGGTTCTAACTTCCAATACAAACTTACATTTTCCCCATAGAAGTGCCCCTTGAGGACAATTGCAGTGCCCCTTCAAGAGCAAAGTTCAAGGCCTTTATTTACGTTTCTTTTGGACACACTGTTTGAAATTTGGAAACCCTGTTTTATCTGTCAGTGTCATTTAATGTAAATTCATTGTAGGAGAACAATTTGGACACTCATCAGTTTAAAGACAGTGGACACCCATTGGTAATTGTCAAAGACCAGTCTTCTCACTTGGTGTATCCATGAAGGTAGTTGTATCTCAACATGATGCATAAAATAACAAACCTGTAAAAAGAAGTTGCGAGATAATAATGAAAGAAAAAACACCCTTGCCACACGAAGTTGTGTGTGTTTAGATGGTTGATTTCGAGACCTCAAGTTCTAAATCCGAGGTCTCGAAATAAAATTCATGGAAAATTACTTCTTTCTCGAAAACTGCCATTTCAGATGGAGCCATTTCTCACAATGCTTTATACTATCAACCTCTCCCCATTACACGTCACCAAGTAAGGTTTTATGCTAATAATTATTTGGAGTAATTACCAAAAGTGTCCACTGCCTTCAAGTAACTTTCAAGCGAATTTAGACACCCTTTAATAACCAACTCCTGGCTGAAAAACCTTGGCTTACAATAGCTGACCCTTTGCACTAAATGTATCAACCTCAATGCAAGATTCACTTTCGTTTTACAACTGTATGTTGCAACAGCATCCTTTTGGTAGGCAATTGTATTTCAAAAATTTAGAAACCTTTAACAAAAGTGGCGACAAACAAAGAAACCTTGAGCTAACATTAACAAATAACAATGTTTCTTCATGCACAGGACTTCCTGTGTATTTAGAGCATGAGCGAAGACAAAGCTGTGTTTCCTATGTCAACAGCTGGTTCTCAAGCCTGACTTAACTGAAAGTTTGCTGACTTAACTGAAAGTTTGCTGACCTCTTGTGAACTGCTGTACTTGAATGCCTTCTTAAAAAAAAAATCTTGGTCACAAAACCTGAAATTTTTGAAGTACATGTACCAACACTTGTTAAAGGAACACGTTGCCTTGGATCGGACGAGTTGGTCAAAACAAAAGCGTTTGTAACCGTTTTTTATAAAATGCATATGGTTGGAAAGATGTTTTAAAAGTAGAATACAATAATCCACACAAGTTTGCCTCCAAATTGCGTGGTTTTCCTTCTACTGTGCGAACTAACATGGTCGGCCATTTATGGGAGTCAAAATTTTGACCCCCATAAATGGCCGACGTATTAGTCGACGAGGTGAAAGGAAAACCACGCAATTTCGAGGCATGTTTGTGTGGATCATTGTATTCTACTTTTACAACATCTTTCTACCCATATGCATGTTATAAAAAACGGTTACAAACGCTTTTCAAAGACCAACTCGACCGATCCAAGGCAACGTGTTCCTTTAATATAATAATAGTTATAAAGACATTTGTTAAGCGCCTAATTGAAAAAGCCTATAGGTGCATAAAGAGAACACTAAAACTATAACAAGTATAAACAATAAGATACAATAACAAGTAAGCAGATAACAATTTAGCTGCTTCAAAAAAATTCTAACGCAGACTTAACACAGTGTAAAGAACTAGCCAGTGGCGAATATTCACAGGAAGACTATTCTCAAGAAATGGAGCATTTTATAATAGTTTTAATGTTTTTTGTTTAGTTTATTTTCAAAAGCTTAAATGTTTTTAAAGCTATTGTGGACGCATCAAAATGTCCTGCATAAATGAGCCATTAAGCCGCATTTTACTCTAAACTTACCCTAAAGTCAATGCTGCACCTTTGTGCTTTTAAAAAAGAAAAGTCAAATGAGCCTACAGCACAAAAATACTATGCCAATAAATTAGTCACTTTATATTCAATGATTTGTGTAGAATATCTACTATAATCGCTAGTCCTTGGTAATGCCTACTGTGTACCAAGGTTGAGTACTTTATTTTGATCAACTAAGGAATTCAATTTCATCACATCCTCCTTGATCACATTATCATAATCCCCAGAGCAAAGTCCTACATTGAACTTTCTTGCAAACTCTTGGTCTTGAAACTGTCCTTCCATTCAGTTAAGTACACAGAGATTTCTCTATGATTCAAGTACACTATTCAAGTACACTGAGTGTTTTATGATGGCCAAGGGTACCCAGTAACAGGAGCTATATTCAGCAACTTTCCCTTACTAACGTCTGATTGGTTGACTTTGACCTCGTCATAGATGACAAGCTTGAATATTCATTAGCATGATGTTGCTAACCCCATAGTTCAAGCATCCCTTGGGCTGTTGTTTATGTGTTTGGCTCAACTGCATAGAGCAAGGAAACCATCACGTAAACAGAGTTGATGAAACTTTAAAGGGATTTACTACATGAAGCTCTTGGTTGCATTGTGAAGTTAGTATCAAAACTGTTGACAGCTTCAGTAAAAAAGAAATTGTATATAATCTAGAAAAGTACATTTACTCTCAAGATCGGGGTGCTTACGCCTTACTGCACTTAGAAAAGAAAGGATCTGAGAGGACAATTCAAGGTTTGACTGTTAAAAAACTACCCTTTCAAAACTTCCAAACTACTTTTCGTGCCAGAAGTGCCAATTCTGACATGTCGTTACTATTATTGTTCACTACATCAGCTTCTTGAATGTTAACCCCTTTTACTTCATTGCAACTTTTCATCAATTGATTTGAAGAAAGAAACAAAGAAAAAAATTATTTTAATGTTATTTAATGAATTTGTTTTAAACACGATATTTTAAACGTAGATACTAAGTAAAGTATCTTTCAGATTGAGTGGCCTAATTTTTGTGCTACATATATACTGTGATGAAAATTTTAAATTGTATACACAAGTTGGTTCATTGTTGTTCCTGATAATGAATCTTTTTTACAGTGCACAGGAAAAGGTTGGAGCGGGAGTGTTAAAACAAACCATGCAGGGCTCCATAAACATTCTAACTGAAACTTAAATGTTTGGAAATTTCCTGTCCAACAAGGCGGTCCGTCAAAATATTTTTCCTGGGGTGCAGTACAAAGACAGAGTAAGAAATTTGAATGTTGTGACAAATGATAAAGATCATGAGAATCTTGCATTTACCTCGGCATTCAAGAGAGGCCTGGAACCATTGAATGATCACCTTAGATAATAATAATATTAATAGTGACTTTCTTATTATGAAGCGCTCATATCTGTCACTCAGTGACACTCAAGGCGCTTTAACAATTAATAACATACAGTATTTTCCTGCAAGGTATGTGGGACTACGTTTGAATTATGATATACCTATTCCTTTTCTGTTTATAGCACCACGTAATGGTTTACAAGGTGCTGTGGTGCAACATGCTGCCAATCAAACCAGGAACAGTGAATGCCTCATGCACACTTTGAAGGAATGACATTCCCCTTTAAGACAATCACTCAAACTCAAAACCCCTTTCACTGGAGTCCAATCAGCTGTGCAAAGGCCACAGAGGGGGGAGAAAGCAACTGATGGAATGTCACAAACAAGTTTTTTTAAAAGGCTGCCAAAGTGATTGTATGCTAATGGTAAGTGCGCACATGTTGTGCTTGGGGAAGGAAAAAGTTGAAAACAAACAAGATTTCCAATACTAGGAATTGATTGGTAGGGGCCTTGGAGCCCAGTGAGTGGTAGCAGTAGAGGGTTTTAGAGTTAAAGGAACACATTGCCTTGGATCGGACGAGTTGGTCTATAAAAAGCGTTTGTAACCCTTTTTTATAAAATGCATATGGTTGGAAAGATATTTTAAAAGTAGAATACAATAATCCACACAAGTTTGCCTCGAAATTGCGTGGTTTTCCTTTTACTGTGCGAACTAACACGGTCGGCCATTTATGGGAGTCAAAAATTTGACTCCCATAAATGGCTGACCGTGTTAGTCGACGAGGTAAAAGGAAAATCGTGCAATTTCGAGGCATGTTTGTGTGGATCATTGTATTCTACTTTTACAACATCTTTCTACCCATATGCATTTTATAAAAAAACGGTTACAAACGCTGTTCAAAGACCAACTCGACCGATCCAAGGCAACGTGTTACTTTAAGCAGTGAATAAACTAATTACAATGCATGGCTGGATCAATTGACTTTATATTATTGCTTGTACCATGGATGAACCTCCTCAATGCTTATCTCTACCTCCATGCTTATACCTGCTTGGTAATGGTTTGTGTCAGATTGGATCAATTGAAAGTGCCCCCAATAAAAACGATTGGTAGAGACAGTTCTCTTGAAAGTTCAGTGCATGTTTTTTCTTAATATCAATGAAATAAGATGTGAGATTGGGGTTACAGCATTTCCCACATGGTTTACATAGTATACATAGTATTAACAAGATCTGAGGGGGAAATGTGCTCATTGTTGACAAACATAACATTTGGTTGAGTGCCCCTATTGATGGTGCTGTGTTTAGCCAGTTGTTGCACAATTCCTTTGTATCCTTTGCTGTCAATATTTCCAGAAGCTTCTCTTCTCTGGTTTGTTTGGGTCTCAGTTGGATGTTGGTGTTAAGTCATGGCTGAATGGATTATGGAATCGAATCAATAATGCCAGGAGTAGAGCTTATAATAACTTTATTTAAGGGTTGCACACTCCACTCAACTTGGTCTTTGCTTAGAGGGGTGGGGGTTAGAAACTCAGCATTGAAGTTGTCTTTCAAATTGTAGAAAGCTCACTTTTTTATTTATTGAAATGGAATGTTTATATCCATAGAGCTAGCAAGGGCTTATCAGTAGCCTGACCTTCCTGCAGGCATGATGTGTACATAGCCCAATGAAAGTGGAAAGAACGCATCAAAACTGTTATTTAATGAAGATTGCACTTTCTGTTTTTTAATTAAACAATTTTTTAATTTTTTTTTATAACTGTTCTATAATTTTTTAAATAATTTTCTTATCAGGGGGTTAGTAATGGGCTTACGTGTCGATGTGTAAATACATGTAGTTTGATTTCTCCAGAAGGCGCCCAGAGTCAGAAAACCTTGAGCAGAACGAACCTGCTCGTCTCAGAGAAACCACTACTCACAAAAGAGATTTTTTACATGGTGTCACCATGGAGGTAGAAATAACATGCAAACCTTACTTACATAAAGTATTGTTTCACAATGCAATTATATAGCCTTTGTCTTATAAATACATTATGACGAAAACAGGGCACATCTTAAAAACTTGTGTTAGCTTTTGTTGTTATAAATTCAAAAGCGCTTTTCCCATGGTCACTCTATGACCAGTATAGTATCTTGCTGCCTTGTCATTCTTTTTGTAAACAAAGGTCAGCCATCTAAGAACTAGCTATGTAGTGTGAAAAGGGTTTAGTGTTAGGGGGAATCAGAAGTGGAGTGTTGTTCATTACTTTGTATGCAAGATCCAGGATTCACATGAGTGCCAGTGCACTCACCCCATTGTCCCTGTGTAAACCTACCTCATTATATTATGGCAATAAACAACTTGGTAATCTCATCTTCACAGTCTTCACCAAGAGTGACATCCCCTGGAGGTTTGGTTACTTCAATCATGCTTCAATGGAATTGTTTCTCAATAGATGAAATTCCAGGCTTGATATTTCATCTTTGAAAGGGCACGGGCCATTTTCATTTTGTAAAGGGCACTTCTACAAGAAAATGGTGAAGTTTGTGGGAAACTTAACCTGTGAAATGCTTGCACTACATACTTTTTTAGTGTTCATGTAAATGTGCCATGAGCACATTAACATTATACCCTTGATCAGCTTGGGGCTGTTGGCGCATAGATTACATTTTTGCCATATTTGGTTTTTTTCTGGGCCGAATTTCATAAAGCTGTTACAACAATGTCACAACAACGTAGTCCTAAGATAAGTTGGCAGGTAACCTGTTTCTGTTAAGCTATACTTTTCTGTGCTTAGCAAGTTTTTGTGCTTACAGGATTTAAGAAGTTAGGCCCAGGTGTCAACTGGGATCATCTTGAAATATTAAAACCATTTGTTCTTGTCTCGTTGATTTCCCCAGGTTTCTAAAATGCCTACCAAGATCGGATATGAGTGCGCTACGGACAAAGATGGCAGTGCAGTTCAAACAGGTTCAAGCAATTACATTACAGCATCTACGACCATGAGCTAATTTTAAAATACAAACGGCAGACAAATCCATGATGTTGTTCAATGGATAAAGTGAGTCTCTACCGCTACGGGCAGACAGGGGCTCAATTTCATCGCTCTGCTTACCATTTAAGCCAAGAATCGGCGGAAGCAGGGAATTCTGTGCTTGCGTTAGCAGGGATTTCTGCGCTAACATCATCTTCCTCCATGCTTACATCAAGCGTGTTTTATCCAGTGAGCAGGGAATTTTGGATTGTGTGTGTCCGTACTCCACGTTTGTACGAGGCATTCTACACACACACAGCTAGTGCAGAAATTCGCCAGGTGCCGAGCAAGCGGAGAATTTGGCTGTAAGCATAGCCATGAAATTGTGTGCTGTAAACGTGGCAGGCATCGCTTGCAGTAGTGCCATGGCGATAAGTTTATCTGTTGCTCGGGTCTTGGTGCAGCTTCCGAAATGCAGGGTTCAACCATAAGAACTAGAGCGCCTATATACGCGCCCCGGTATGCGAGCAGGCGGCCATTTTCTAAGTTGACAAAACAGCTATCTCACATTGGTATTTGTGCGGCCATTTTGTAAGTTGAACAAACAGCATCGCGTGAGCGTTCAATAAAAAAAACCTTAAACGTGTATTTCATATTCAACGCGCGTGCAGAATGACGCGCTTGTCATCTTGCGGTCCCGTGGCGTTTGTGCACGAAGCATCACTCGTGCGCCCTCTAGTTCTTATATATAAACCTATGGGTTCAACCCAACTGTAAAATTGACCTAACTATAGCTAAGCCTGAACCCTTTTTGGCTTATTTGACAAAATCACAATAGTTGGGCCAATCTCAACTTTTGCCTCTTCATTATTTTTTTGAATATATTTCCATTCATACAAAAAAAATGTGCACAACAAATATCAAACCTGACTTTGACATTAGGGAACTTTAAGAACAATGTTTCCTTTATAGCAGGAGCTTCAATGCTCTTGATCACAAAGTGAAGGCCTACTCACGATTTTCCCTATCCAAAAATGAATAACTGTGATGTGGTTTACATGGCCATTGGATGACAAAGAAACTTTGCAAGTGATTGGTATCAAAATATTTATCCACCCAGGCTGTATTATCATCAGTTTATGATGTTTACTGTAGAGATTAGCCACATTACTAATATTATTAATAAAACCTTTTAAAGACACTGGACACTATTGGTAATTGTCAAAGACAAGTTTTCTCACTTGGTGTATCCCAACATATGCATACAATAACAAACCTGTGAAAGTTTGAGCTCAATAGGTCGTCGAAGTTGCAAGAGAATAATTAAAGGTAAAAAAACACTCTAGTCACACAAGTTGTGTGCTTTTCGAGACCTCAGCTGAGGTCTCAAAATGTTAAAAAACTACATTATTCCAGAGGGAGCCATTTCTCACAATGTTTTATACTACTACAACAGCTCTCCATTACTCATTACCTAGTAAGGTTTTTTACGCTTATTATTATTTTATAGTGTACAGTGTCTTTAACACACAGTCTCTAGTATCTTTAACCATTGATCTGGGATTCATCTTCAGTAAAGCAATGTGTTTGTTCTCCTGTAAGGCCAACCATAGTTCATTGTTTACATATACTTTGTTCTCCTGATACATAAAAGCAAGGCCAATGTTTATACAAGGGGCCTCTTCTATTTAGGAAAACTGGAATGGGATTTCTTGTTAGGATTTCTCCTAATTTAAAATTTTCTCAAATATTTCATGAGAGAAGTAAATCAGTCAACAATACAAAAATAACAAATTCTTAATGCGCCTTTCGCAATAACCATATTGGTGCTCTGGTCATTGGGCCAATAAACATCCCATTAATCTCTCTCAGCTCCCTGGGGAGTATACTGCCTAGAGGAGCTGTTGTAGTACACAATTTCAATCTCTACCCTCGCAGGTAAAGAAAATCTCCACATTTTTTCCAAACCCAGTCCTTTAATGCACAGAGTCTGTAAACCTATCAAGAAGGGGAAACCAAAGCCCGCAAGCTTCATATTGGGAATATTTATATTTTGCCAAATCTCATTTTTTTCTGGGGAAATATAAATTCTTTATTGGAGGTTTTTTTGAAGGGTAACAAGGCAATGATTGCCACCTCACTGATCATATCTAAGGACTTGACAAAAAATTAGTTTAAAGTTTTTATGTCTATATGAATGAAAAGTTACTTTTAAAATAACAAAAATCACTGCATTGTTTCTACATGTGTAAAGTTGCATTTTCTCACTATAATAAAAGTGTTGTTGGTCAGTTATGTCATACAGAGTATCAAAATAAAGGGAGGGAGTAAGCTTTTTGATTGGAATTTCCAGTTGTCTACCTTAAGTTAGTTGCCAGGTATTGTGTAAAATGGTTACAAGATTTCTCCTAATTTAAAATTTTCTCAAAATTTTCTTGAGAGAAGTAAATCAGTCAACAATACAAAAATAACAAATTCTTAATGCGCCTTTCGCAATAACCATATTGGTGCTCTGGTCATTGGGCCAATAAACATCCCATTAATCTCTCTCAGCTCCCTGGGGAGTATACTGCCTAGAGGAGCTGTTGTAGTACACAATTTCAATCTCTACCCTCGCAGGTAAAGAAAATCTCCACATTTTTTCCAAACCCAGTCCTTTAATGCACAGAGTCTGTAAACCTATCAAGAAGGGGAAACCAAAGCCCGCAAGCTTCATATTGGGAATATTTATATTTTGCCAAATCTCATTTTTTTCTGGGGAAATATAAATTCTTTATTGGAGGTTTTTTTGAAGGGTAACAAGGCAATGATTGCCACCTCACTGATCATATCTAAGGACTTGACAAAAAATTAGTTTAAAGTTTTTATGTCTATATGAATGAAAAGTTACTTTTAAAATAACAAAAATCACTGCATTGTTTCTACATGTGTAAAGTTGCATTTTCTCACTATAATAAAAGTGTTGTTGGTCAGTTATGTCATACAGAGTATCAAAATAAAGGGAGGGAGTAAGCTTTTTGATTGGAATTTCCAGTTGTCTACCTTAAGTTAGTTGCCAGGTATTGTGTAAAATGGTTACAAGATTTGTTATCGGACCCCCAGGGCCAATAAAGCAAGATAAAGCATGGATTATCATTAGGTAAATATGAACTGTGGTTTTTGCGGTTAACACCAGGCACTTCAGTCAAACAAAAAGGTTACAGATGTTGCAGTCTGTGATATCATTGCATTTAACTTGTTTACACATTAATTGTACCGTTATGTACCAAGAACCACATTGTGGTTTTAATAATTTATTATATTTATCATGAGAAGGCTGAACCTTTGAACTCCCTGTGGCAAAGCAAGAGCTACATGGAGACAACACTGCTTGATGTTGTTATGTAACATCTATGTAAGGCATCAATATATTCAACCACAAGGGAAACTGACTGGGTAATGGCCAACAATTTGTATCCAAGCAGTGTCTTTCTCACTCGAAAAGCCTTTCTCCTTTAGCCTTCAATAAAGACTTTACAGAGTAAAAACATGGCCTATTACTTTGAGTATCCCAAAATTTGTGTCTACAAAAGGGTGGATCGTGTAGCTACTTGGTTCATAAAAAGTCAAAGGAAAACCACACAATTTCAAGGGATTTGTGTGCATTGTGTATGAGCAAGGACCCGCTGCTTTATGGTATATTCTACCATGATTTTCAACCATAACAAAGACTTGTTAGTGCCCAAACCACCCAATCTGAACATCCCTGAAAGCTTCAACTCTGTAAAGCTGACATTTGTGCACTTCCACAGTAAACACCTGAAAACCATAACAAACTTTTTGAACAAGTTTCCTTCCGCTGGTTTAGTTTACAAATAGGGGCCCCAAAGGATGGGGGTGAGCACCTAATTTCTCTGTGGTGAACTCAATGTACCATTCAAACCTTCAGCCAAGGCATTTTAGTGTATTTTATTACCATAACCTTTGCATTGTCCATGATCTAGGGATTCTAATAAGTCCTACATCATCAGGGGATTTCTTGCCGACTTGCCAAATAGTTGGCACTCTGCCAACACCAGCTGCTGGGTTGTTATTGTCAACTCAATATGTCAAGGTCCCGTGTTCAAGGAAAGTGAAAGCGAGGGTCAGGGATCGTGCCAGGCAAGGAAATCAGAACTGTGCCAAACAGCAGTGCTGACATTACATTGTCAATTGGTGTTTCGTAACTCAAGATGACGATTTTGATTGTTTCGTTATTTGTATCAACACTTTAGATTACTGAAAGCTAAATTACAGTGTAGTCATTATTTTTTTCAGTCTGAAAGCTCACAGATTATACAGTTCATACCAGTACACATCCCCCCCTTGAACAAACATTGACTGCTCAGACACCTAGGTGTTCTGAAAATCCCATGATGTACGCTAGGGTTAGGGTTAGCAGGCTTGTATGCTTTGTGTTTGAAAAGGCAAGGGCACCAAGGCATTTTCTCTTTGGTAAAGGGCATAAAATTTACATTGTTGTATCTGGTGCCCTACTCATTGTTTGCTTAGCAAAGAAATTTGATGAGCTGTCATTTCTGCTCACTAGCTTTATGAAATTGGGCCCACCAGTGGGTATGATAATTTGACATTGTTTGATTTCTGTACAGAATTGTGCTTCAGTGTTTCATTGAAATGCACATGGTACATTGTAAGCGGTCTGGGGTTGATTTCACAATGAGTTAGGATTAATATAGGACTAGTTCTGAGATATATCTTTAGGCTAGTCCTAAGTTAGGATGAGTAACTCGTCCTAACTCGAGATAAGACAGGCTTGTGAAATCCACCCCTGTCATATTCTAAAACACTGTCCCAATATTGGCAGTTTGTATTTACAACAACATCCACGGAAATAATAACACAACTTGCAAGGATAATGACAAAATAAACCATCCATTTTGAAGGTGCATTTGTATGCCATTGTGATATAGGCCTAGATTTAAAGGAACACGTTGCCTTGGATCGGTCGAGTTGGTCTTTGAAAAGCGTTTGTAACCGTAAAAAATGCATATGGGTAGAAAGATGTTGTTAAAGTTGAATACAATGATCCACACAAACATGCCTCGAAATTGCATGATTTTCCTTTTACCTCGTCGACTAACACAGTCAGCCATTATGGGAGTCAAATGTTTGACTCCCATAAATGGCCGACCGTGTTAGTTCGCACAGTAAAAGGAAAACCACGCAATTTTGAGGCAAACTTGTGTGGATCATTGTGTCATACTTTTAAAACATCTTTCCAACCATATGCGTTTTATAAAAAAAGGTTACAAACGCTTTTTATAGACCAACTCGTTTGATCCAAGGCAACGAGTTCCTTTAAGTTTGTTGACTGGGTCATGGATCAAAGATTACATCCAAAACTGACAAGGTGTGTCTACAATCATCTGCTGATGATGCATTTCAATGTTCAAATAATGAATAACAGGCCTTGAAATAACCCCCAAGTGACCACGACACCCACAGCAAACGCTGTGGTGCCCTGGGCTCAATTAATAATAAAGCCTGTAAGCAAGCACTGAACAACATTGCTTAACAGCAACTGGTTACCAGCCAAAAACTCCATATAGTTTCCATTTTTGCAAATAGTGCCCCACCAATTTGTTACTTTTAAAGCAGTTTCTTTCTGCTTTAAAACAGCTTGGCCTTGTGCTTTTGCTGTGGTGCCCTGCTTGCAAGGTTCCAATTCAAACTAATCCATTTAATGATTTCCCCCATATATAGAAGTGCCACTTACAAGAGGAAAAATTGCAGTGCCCCTTCAAGAGCTAAAGTCAAAAACAAGGCCATTAAATAACACGTTGTAACGTGTAACTCTGTGTGCAATCCGACACGAACAAGCAGGCCTTCATGTACATGTACACGATTACCTTCAGGGCTGGTTAATTCATTTCACCAGACACAAAAGAAACCATTTCTAAAGTTTCAATTATTGTACAATATTACAACTGAAAGTTGTCAAGGTTGGTTTCTGTACAACATGAGTAATATCACGGAGATAGACAAATAAATTGGGGGGGGGGGTCTGAACATGTGTGTAACATTTATTGTTGCTGGATGCATACTGTATGTTGGTTACACCCATTGAGGTTCTATGACACCACTGGTGCTCATTTAAATTGAGTTACATGTGGACCTAGTGCTAACAGAAGATAAGTTTTAAAAAAAAAGTGTTGCAAAAGTAATGAATTGATTTGCATTTTGGCACACGCAATAGCCTTTGCCTTGGAATGGGGATGAATTGTGGTTTAGATAATGACAATAGACCCCTTGCATTTATGGTCCGTCAAAAGCCTAAACAGTGCCCCCACTGATAACAATGCCCTAACTGAGGTCAAAGGAAAGCCTACCATTGGCTGAAACTTTTGCACATTTACATTGTTTGACCGCAATGATGGCAATCATGCCAATGCAAGGGCACCTGATCCCACAGCTAACATTAAAAGTATTTGTAAAGTAAAAGTACAGTTAGTTCATTTTAAATCATGGTTCTGGACAGTAAAGAAGGGCCCAATTAAAATATTAGTTTAAGGGAGTAATACAGGTTTTTGAATGTTCCAAATTGGTATAATGTGTTTTATTCAAGTGCTCAAAACTGCCGTTATTCTGTGACTAAGGACCATCTGTATCTGAATTTATTTTCTTTGTGATTCCCCCGTTTCCAATTTTGTGATTGCGAATTGTGGACATTTTTATGTGGTAAAGACGCTATTTAGGACAAATACAAACTATACTTGTCCCAAATTAGCGAAGCATAACATTTTACTACTGGCATCATCAATTTTTAAACAAGTATCTAATAACCCTGCATTGTACACACTAGATTTGAAGTCAAGACGGTAATTGTTAAGCGCAGTGCAGTTGGAGCGCGGTGCAGTTGCGGGGACGGTTCACACACCCTTGATCCCTTAGAGCTGCCACGCACTATCCTACGACCAGTGCAAGTGTATAATCGCACTGTGACTGTTGCATGAACGGCAGACAAATAGGCAGCACCTAACGACTTGTCATCAAGTCTAGGTACACACAGGCATGATACTCCTTCAACTTGAGTCTGGTTTCTAATTTGTTTTGCCACAAAGAATTGTGGTTAAATAGCATGTGAACAAATTGTATTTGATCTACCATGTACAGTACGTATGTTTAGGTCTGCCCTTGTACTAAACACTTTATACCATGTTTCAACCAATCAAAGTATCAACGGCAAATTGAGGCCAGCCCGGGACACACCTTCATGACCTCATACAAATTATCTCTAAAAAACATTGTCTCAGGAATATCTCGTCTTATCACGGTAGCTAGATTGCGCAGGGTTTATGAGCATTGAGCATTGACACCGTGGAAATAACAAATAAGTTCCTTCTTCTGATTGGTTAATCAAAGGTGGGCGGGTGTTCAAAAGTGACTCTAAGTCCGACTATGATCGCACCATAAAAATACGTGGGTACGTGTTGATATAATGTGATACCGATATCAGCAAGGTCAAAATATTGGTTGACTATATGTCTGTCCAACAACAGTATCCAGAAATAAATTGATAATTCATAATTCTATATGGAAAAAGGCGATGTGTTTTTTATGTTGATTCTTATCAGTGGACCTCCAGGGTTGGCTGCAACAACTCTTGTGGCCAGTAAATTCTAACCAAGTGCCCAGTAACGACCTGCTGATTTAATGTAAGTGCCGGGTAAAGAAACACATGGGAAACTCGCTGGGTAAACTTTTGAATAAAAAACAAAAAAGTTATTATTGGCTACATTGTAGAGCAGGATTTGACCCACACACATTTTCCGAACCCAAGTTCTACCTGAATTGGGCTATCTAGTGGTCTAACTATTTTGTTCAAGGATGCAACTAAATATCAAAAACACATGTTTGTCTGATAAGATCAAAACAAAAAGTTCAACCTACAATTAGTGATATTTATCGCTTTACACACCTGAAGGGCATCTCAAAGCGCTTGGAACATCATTACCCCTAGTCACTAGGCCATCTAAGTCATTCCTTAAACCATTTATAGCTCCATGCTTAAACCACGCTTAACCCAACTCAGCTCCCTAGGGAGTATACACCCTGTGCAACAAATATGGGCTACAAGCTAGATCAATCACAAGAACCATCTCTGTTCTCACAGTGCCCATTTACCCCTGGGTGGAGTGAAGCAATAATAGACACAAGTGTCACCACCTGGACTTGGACCCACACTCTGCTGAACAGAAGCACCAGAGGAGAGCTCGAGTCCCGTGCTCTTATTCGCTTAGCCACAACATCCAATACAAATAATAGCTCTGTGCACAATGCATGCCGATGTTATTAGTTATAGCGCACTGAGCAACTGTAGACTCTTGGTGTATCCCAACATGCATAAACTAACAAATCTGTGGAAATTTTGACTGAATTGGTCATCGAATTTGCAAGACAATTATATTGAAAGAAAAAACCCTCATGTGGCTTCAGGCCTGAAGTATTTTATTATTTGAGTGAGAAGTTACCTTTCTCAAAAACTACTTTTCTTAAGGGGGAGGTGTTTGTTACAGTGTTTTATACTATCAACAGCTGTCCATTGCTCATTACCAAGTAAGTTTTTATGCCAACCATTATTTTGAGTATTACAAATAGTGTCCAGTGCCTTTAAATACTGGGAAACAGACTTTTCTGGCCAAGAAAAGTATTGGTACAGTCTCGGTATTCTTCTTCAGAATAAGAGATAATCCCTTTAATCTACGGTTACTTGTTTCATCTGGTTGTATCTTTACCCAGAAACATACAAAGCATACAAAGAATCTGATAGTACTCACTGATAACCCTCACTGTGGCTCATCAGAACAAACACTATCAGATAGCAAACTTGTTTTCCTTCTTTTTGTTTTTGTAAAAATCAAATGAGTTGACACTTACTACAAGCTTGTATTGGATCCCTTGTACCATGGAGGTTGAAATATTTCTGTGTCTACCTCCATGCTTGTACAGACCACCCATTTGGCTATCTTTGGCCAATGGTCTATCCCTTTTGGGAAAACCAAACTGCCTGTAAAGATGATTGGTGTTTTCTTTTGGTTTTTGTAAAAGTCAAATGAGTTGATACTTCCTTCAAGCTCGAGCTTCAAGCTTGTATTTGATCCCTTCCACAAACCTTGTTTGTGGCAACTGTCTGCCCAAAATGCTTGAGTGTTTACAGGCACTGGGATGGATTTTAAAAAGAGTTAAGACTACTCTTATCTCGACTTAGGACGACGAGCGAGTACTTGTCCTAACTTAGGACTAGCCTTAAGTTTCTAGTATCTCCTAGGACTAGTCCTAATCTCTTTTTGAAAAGGACCCGTCAGGTAATTTATTAAAATAACACATAAAAACTCACTTGGTAACTGGCAACGGAGAGCTTTTGATATTGTAAGCACATTGTGAGAAATGACTCCCTCTGAAGTAACATTTTTTGAGAAAGCTAAAATATTAAAAGACTTAAAAAGGGCAAATCCAGAAGTCTGGAAGACAACGGTGAAATAATTTTAATGATAAGTTTACATATAGACTATTTAATCCGACAATATTTATTCTCATAAAATGAAGATATTTACAGACTTTTATTGACATATCTTACAAAAATAAAAATAACCGAAGTCAACGATTATGTACAAATTACACTTCTAAAGACAACTTTTACAGAAGAATGACATGCGATGTGACTTTGTCATGGGATTTTGTCATGTGTGTGTGCTTGTCTATAAGCACAACAGGCAGCCAATAGGGCAGCCCAACTCCAACCATAGACGGGGGCTCGAAATTGACACTGGACCGCGGCCAGAGAGCCAGACAAACATGTAGGTCTTGGGTTTTTCAATTAAATAATAAAAGCTTTGTCCTCCAGAAGACCATCAGAGCATAATGATCAAAACGTCAAGTTGAAACCAACGGTTCTTTTCTGAACCACCCCAACTCATTAGAGATAGTCATAACATGGTGTTACCACAAACCTATCCATATGGTATTTCCACCATGCAAAGTTTCAAATCCTACTTAAATAATTCTAATAAATAATAATAATAAATCTTATAAAGCGCTGGAATGTAGAAAAAAACTAGTCAATGCGATATATGACCTAGGGAAAATGAATGGTAGGCTTGACAGAAGAGGTTAGTTTTGAGATTGGATTTGAATGAAGAAATGTCAGGTTGTGATCTAAGTGTGAGAGGCAAGCCGTTCCACAGGCGGGGGCTGCATTCCGAGAAACTTCTATCCCCGTAAGCTTTCAACATGGACGGTGGAACATCAAGCAAGTTGGCATCATAAATAATAATAGGCTACCTCATCGTGTACTAGCTTTGTTGAAGAAATATTGGCTTCGAATTTGATCTAACAGTTCTCTGCGGTATCAAAGTAATCTTACACATAACACAAATGAAATCTAGATCTAGATCTCTCCTAGTGCTTGCTTGACTCATTTTGATTCCATAGTCTTGTCAAATAAATTCTGTGCAAATTTTGAACTACAATCCCTGCGGCCCTTTCGTCCTCATTCCTATTGTTTTGGAGCAACACAAATTATTTTAAAAACCCAGATTGCAAGATTAATTGCCCCAAAGTGCACATCATTTGCTGATAAACCAAAATTGTTTTTTTTGTTTTTTGTTTTTTTAAGTTGAGGACTCAAACTAATACAAGAGCTGCCTTACCCAGTGGTGCCCCTTTTAACTGGCATTGTATGTAAATCGGCTCACTATCCAATGCTTTCCCTCCCCTACCCATACGGTATGCCCTAACAAAGGAATAATGCCTTCAGGAAAGTTTGAACACACCGCTGCAATCAGCTGTTTTGTTGTACATTGGCCTCCAACTGTAGGGTGATGTTCATTTTGTTTGTTCAGTTAGCAGGAGCATCAATAGCCCCCTCTATTGACCATATGTTCTCATCAACTCATTTGCTATTAGAATGGTCACCTGTCCTTACTAGCGGGATAAGGACAGGTACTGGCTTATGTATACAGATGTAAGTCCAATTTAACTGCGAATCTCCAGAACCATGATGAAGGCCATGTCTAATGATGCCAGGTCAAAGGTGATTATGTACGTGATTCAACAGCAGATCTCTGCCATAATTCACAAGCCTCAAAGTATGACGTTAGATGTTCAGGCTAAACCCACACAGGCCTCAAAATAACCCACGACACCCACCGCAATTGCTGTGGTGCCCTGTGCTTTTGTGCCCTTTGCAAAGTTCCAATACAACGTTACATTTTCCTCATAGAGTGACTAGCCCCGTCAAGAGCAAAGTTTGAGACCTGTTAACAGAGCAATGCACACGAAAATATCTCACTTGTTGGATATGTTGCCGTAGCTGCTAATATCCTCATCACCAAACTCATTCTCACTACGTTCTGAAAAAAAAATGTAGCCAAACGGACTTACATTAAACTGTATGCAAACAGAGTGGACGTAGTAGCAACTTGTTATGGTCTGTTTGCGAACTTCATGGACGGGCTCTCGGAAGAGTTTACTTGCGACGAGAAAGACGTACTACGAACGGAATTGACATATTTGGATCGTACTATGGATGTGGTGCGATCGGCGACGTGTTGATGTATGTGTGTACACAGAACGGGTTCATTTGTTACCGATCATCCTGTCACACACAAACCCACTTAACATACTTTTACCAGAACATTGGTCACATTGTAGACATTTTCTAGCCGAATCTATACTTCCTGCCACACCAAACCTGTTTTATGATTTTCTTAGTCATTCCTATGCAATGTGGATACTTTTAAGAGCAAACTCTGCAAAGAGACAATCTCTGATTGGTTGGATGGTGGGAGTGATGTCTTACTTTTAGTCATTTAGAACAAACTATGCAATGAGCAGAGCTCTGATTGGTTGGATAGTGTGAGTGATGTCTTACTTTTTAGTCATCTTCTTCATCCTCCGCTGTAGGGATGCTTTTTAAAGTAAACTCGGCAGTTATAAGGTCTCGTATAGCATCGATCAATTCCTCCTGCTGGCTTGGAGAAAGGTATGTCTTGATTGACTTCAACATCTGGTTTGGGAAGAATAATAAATACACATTGATAAGATGTAATAGCAAAAAGCTATGCTAACTGTAATAATAATAACAATCTAGGCCTTAGCATTAATTTTGTGTCTTACACAAAAAGGTACCACAATGCTTTACAACAAAAAATTAAAAGAAATCAGAAATAAACATGCAATGAAAACCAAATGTAGCAGATACATTAATACATGTATTGGCTTTAAGCATGGTCATATTTCACAGGTTAGAAAGAAACTTGGGTTTATTAAGAGATCTGAGATTTTACCTTGTCCACGAAAAGTATATCATAATGCCTGGACCACAAATATAGCATCTCTGACCGGCTGTAAAAAAGAATAGATGCAAAAATCATATGAATTATTTGTGAGCACTTTACTTCAGACATAAGATTGAAACTCAACTCACTTAAAAATTATTACCTTAGTTTGCACATAAGTAAACACTATGTTTCAATGAGACAATACAATAACTATGCGCAAAATAAGGATGCGCAAATTCTGTAAATAGTGGATAACGGGTAATAATAAAGGAATGTATTAACACATAGGGTCAAGTTCTAGGGTAAGTTTTTGCATGATCTCTTTAGATATAGAAATGATAAACGTTTGATCAGTCAATCAATCAATTAATCAATCAATAACCATAAATAACAATAGTAACAATCTCATTTATCTAGCATTTCTAAATACTTGAGTCAATAGAAGTAGCTTAATAGGGAGAAGAGGGAGATTGCTCCATAGTCAATGGTGCAGATACAGCTACCAATCATTCAATAACCACAAAATCATTCAATTAAAGAATCAATCAATCAATGAAACATCAATCTTTAAAGGGTGGCTGCAATGCTTTTTTTAAACGATTAAACAGGACTTTTTAAACCTAACATATTTTTTATTATTTTGTATTAAATGCGCAAGTATTTTAAAAACGGTTTTAAAGAGGTTAGGGAACCTGCCACGCCCCTAAAAGGAAGCCTTCATTTGCATAAACGTGACGTCATGTCGGTAACCCGAGCTGTACGTCCGTGTGCATAGTACATGTACACACATGTGCAGTGTGGCCTGGTACCTAGGCGCGTGTAGTTAGGGACCAGACTTTTCTTGCCAATGATTTTGTTTGTATTCCCGACATGACGTCGATGGTGGGGGGGGGGCACTAACAATCCACAAAACTTATTTGCCAAGTACACAAGTTAGATATATCGGGAATAAAGAAAACACATTTTATTGATGTTCAAAACATATTTCAGAAGTAAATGAGCTCAAAGTTAATTGTTTTATTTGAATTCACAGCAGCATCCCTTTAAATCAACCCACAAAACAGTCATTTAAAACTTGCTAAACACTTGATCTACAAAAGGTATCAAAACCCTTTAAACCATGTAAAGTGTCCAACCTAACGACAAGCTTTTACTTACTATTGATAAACGGCAAACTTTGTGACCAAGTTGGAGATGGTGTTAAGTGTGTCTTTGCTATCACAGTGGCTATGACAAACCACAAAGTCAAACTGGTATGGGCGCCCTGAAGATTACAGACAAGGGTCAAGTTTAAAAGGTGTGGAAAACATTCAGATTTACATATAACTTAAATGCACTAAACACAGTTGGTCATTGTCAAAGACCAGTAGACACACTTGGTGTATCCCAACATATGCATACAATAAAAAATTGGTGGTCGAATTTGAAAGAAATTATTGAAAGAAATAACACCCATGTTTCTTTTCGTGTGTGTCTTCAGATAACTAAAAAAGGTTTTAGGTTTTTATCAACAGCTCTCCTTTGCTAACTACCAAGTAACTACCAAAAGTGTCCAGTGCAAATGAGAAATGAACACATTACATGTAAGTTGAGATTGCATTTCCATTAAAAAAATGTGTGCATTCGTAGGAAGTTTGAACTGATTTTTACTTACAGCTGAGAAGCTGAATTGCAAAGGACACAGCCACGACAAACATTTAGCGCAGCATTAAGAAACAATTTTAAATTCATATCTACATCAACAGAAGGCACTTCTTAACTTACTGCATTTGAGTTCTGGGAACCACTCCTCGCTGATTGTTAAACAACACACTTTAGACTGAGCGATTTGATAGTTGTGACATGGACTGATGATTACCCCAATAAAGGGAGCTCCACCCTGACTGAACCAACCCTGTCAGAAACAACAATCCATATATCGTTATAAAGACACTCAAGATGGTGGCATGGTTGGCTTGTGCGTAAAGCGCTCAGCTCTCACCAAGGTGACCCTGGTTCGATACCTGATACATACCTGAAAGTCGGACTGTGTCTCTATATCTCTAATTGAGGGATTGGCAGCGAAGGCTGGATGACTGTGATACCAACCGACCACCTGGTACCCACGAGATAGAATGCACTCATACGCCTCAGTCTGGGAAACTACAGGTAAATAATCATCACACAAATCTGTTAGTTGAATCTACAACTACACAGGATTAAGCAAAGGGGTTCCATCAATAATAACACAGGTATACATGTAAAATAGAGAAATCACAATAATGTGAAAACTAAAGAGGACACTATGCGGAACAGACTGTACCTGGGTCCATCTCACACTGCATGCCTGTGCTGATGCTGTTACAAGGAACTGCCAAGAGAACATCCAGCGTTCTCTCATCTTTAAGAAAGGTTCCGCCGAGAAGGCCTATGACTTCAGTTGATGACATGTGAGAGTGCTGCAAAAACAAAGGAGAAAAATAGTAATAGACAATAGTGATTTTTCCCAAGAGCCCAAAACTGTAGAAAAACACACTAAGGTAGGAGGTACATGTATATCAAATGACATGCAAATCGTGAAATCCCACTTGGCGTAACTGCCAAAGACTGGTGCACAGCCTATAGAGCTCAACTAGCGGCCGATGGGTTTGCAGCATTTACTGCATTCACTGACTTTTGAGAGCAGGATTGACTGGCACATTCCTGGCGAGTGAGGGCACACAACAAAGTGCTGCGATGTATAACGGAATGTATGTAGTGGATCTAAATGAACAAGGACTCTTGGGGTTGAACAAAGAAAAATTTACTAGAGGGATACGAACCAACGACCTCCGGATTAACGTGCCAGCGCTCTACCAACTGAGCTATCTAGCCCTATTGGCAGTGTCCCTGTTTTGTCCCTATTTTGAACAAAGACTCAACGGAAGTTTAGGCTAGGATTAGAGCTTACCACATCCATGATGACCATTGCATCTGACTGTATCCTGACGTGAAACGGAGCCTAAGAAAAACAAACAACAACAATTCCACTCACTCCTCATTTCAAGAACACTGGTCAGGAGAAAATTCAGGTTTCATTGAAGAGCAGGGCCCGATTTCATAGAGCTACATATATACAAAGATGATTTGTTTGTATAGATTGTGTGTTTAGCACACACAAAACAAGATACTACTAAAAAATTGTGCATTTATAGGGTTACTAGCCAAACTAGCATGTCACATGTCCATTTGTGAAAGGCAACCTCCTCAATTCCGCTAGGCAGAAAATTGTTGTGCAATGTGTTCTGCTTTTGAGAGCAGCTGCATGAAATTGGGGCTTGTTTTGAATGTATGGAAATCGTGCTTACCGATTTGTCTTCAGTGAACTTGCTGCATTCAATCAATTTGAAGGGATCGTAGGGGACCAGTTTAGACTTCCTTGATCCGGTCCTAACAACCAAGAGGATAAGTAAAGTTAGACAGGTCAACTCTAAGCAATCAAACATTTATGAACTATTCATAAATACCTCAGGCAGTTTCGAAATTCATATTGATGGAGAGCGCATTACGTTGGGGTTAGCGTATTTCAAGGGTTAGCAGGGAATTTTGGCTTGTGCGCGTGCAAACCCCACGTTACTAGATTTCTACACTTTCACAGCTAGCGCAGAATTTTGGCGCTTGCAGGAAAGCGGCGAATGATAATCGTAAGCGTGGAATGCTGCGA
Source organism: Asterias amurensis (assembly GCF_032118995.1). NCBI lineage: Eukaryota > Metazoa > Echinodermata > Asteroidea > Forcipulatida > Asteriidae > Asterias > Asterias amurensis. The sequence goes on from NC_092660.1 coordinate 2,416,501, forward strand.
TAAGCAGAGCCATGATATTGGGCCCTGATCGGGATTCAAACCAACATCCTGATGACTTACATGTTACCACCAGAACTTGAATTCAATGCTCTAAACCACTTGGCCATGACACCCTACACCACTGTTATAGTCGAGACGTCGAAGTCCGAGACCAAGTCCGAGACCAAGTCCGAGACCTCCCAATGGACCGAAACCAGCCCTTCCGAGACCGAAACTTTTGCAGTCTGAGACCGAGGACACCCAAAAAAGGTCTGGAGGCGGTCTTGAGACCGAGACCGGGTCTGGGGAGCTACGATACTACCCTACTCCGAGGCTTCGTACCACACTCACCTAACACTCTTTCTTGGTACTGGCTTAGCCTCTGGTTTATCAGGAACTATCGGACTTGCCTCTAGGTCTCTCTTCTTCCTAGTCCTCTGCTCAAAGACAAAAACATTATAAGTGGGGGTTTCATGCTCTCCTGAAATGGACACCAGATGGACACATAATTAGAGTTCTTGAGTACAGCTAACCGGTATGTCCTAACTCCTTTGATTCAATCTGGTATTTTGCTCAGTTAAGACATTTTTATGCCAGGGCTCCATCCACACTACACTCCCCCACCCTTCAGGTCTAACTAGTGGGAGTGGAGGGGTGTTTGGATTGTGATGTGACATTAGCAATAATTACCGTGGACTCTCGACGTGCAGATTGAAAATAAATTGGATTGTCGTCTGTGGCCAAGCGATGACGGACTGAATGGGCACGGCAGTCTATAGCAGATTTATGCGGGTTTTCTGTAACAACAAAAGCAGGAATGAAAGAAGACTGGCCCCAATTTCATAAAGTCTGTATTTATGAAAACTTGCTTACCACAGACAAATCTTTGCTTAACAGAAACTGGTTACCCGCCAAATTTCCATAAAGTTGATGTTGTTGCAACTGGTGCCTGACTCATTGTTTTGCTTAGCAAAGAAATTTGTTAACAGAACATTGCTTAAATGTTTCCTGCTCAGCAACAATGAGCAGGATACCAGTCACAAATGGTACATGGTTATGGATAGTAACCATAATCCTTAGCTAAAGCAGCTCTATAAAATTGGACCCTGAAAACAATCACGACCGGGATTCAAACCCACACTCCAATGACACAACCACCAAAAATTGATGTTCTTAACCCGTGACACCCTACACAAATGCTACATGTACAATTTCATATAACGATTCACTTAAGTACAAAAAAGGAGAAGAAGAAATCAAGACTGAATCAGTTTAATTGTTGACTTACCAACTTGGCAGTTGATGACCCTATTCACCTCCAGAATATGATGAATACGACCGATGGAGTTGACATCTCCGCAGTTTCTCAACCCAGGACGGATGGCCGACTTACTCAGATATTTCGGTTTAGTTTGCACCCTGTGCACAGTTCAAGAAAGATAGTTAAAGATGTACGGTCATAGATTGGTTTTTGTCAACGAAATATTGATATATAAGGCAACTGTTAGTCTTACGTATAGTGTGCTTTCTTGTAAAATTTTGTCTCAGACTGCCCGAGTTTTAATATTGTATTTTTCTTCTTTGTAAATTGCATTCAGCCTTTGGCTGCAATGTGTTTTTAACAATAAACCAATTAATAAAAACAAAAACTTTCCAGAAAGTTAGAAAAGTAGTCATCTGTGAAATGTTCAACTGAATACAGTGGATGCTGCAGATTCAGCCTTTGGCTGCAATGTGTTTTAAACAATAAACCAATTAATAAAAACCAAAACTTTCCAGAAAGTTAGAAAAGTAGTCATCTGTGAAATGTTCAACTGAATACAGTGGATGAATATCTTAAAGCCCCTTCAAGGCAAATCGTTTTCATTATGTTCTGAAACAATGAAGTTGAACGGGCTGCTCGGACAAGTTTGATTGGGAGTATTTTGGACGACCATGCCATTCTGCAATTAACAGAGTGGCAACATACTTAAAGCGAAAAGGACAGACTTCAAATGGAATTGCCGTACTTGACTCGTACTAGGGTGCTACACGTGGTGCAGTCCTGCGCCATTTCAATGTATGTGTGCACATAGACAGGGTGCGTTTGTAGCACGTTTATCCCGTTCAGACAGACCTAACTCATTTATTGCCAACAATTATTTAACGAGGGTCACATAAAATACAAATTGTCCGGACAAAGCTTTACGTTCTAGACAGACCAAACCTGTTGTTACCCAGCCTCTATAACATGTATAAAGCAACTCACCAGTGCCCATAGATGTAGTTTCTAATCTTGAGGTAGCGTTCTGGCGTCTTGGACGATCGCCCTTCAAAATATTCAGGAAGTTCTTCTTTCTCCCACTCGTCAATCTTATCTAAGTCCAGAGGGCGCTCTGGTTAAACACACAAAAAACTTTATTTATTAATAGGGCCTACTGCGCCTTGAACACCCAGCATGGTGGAAATGTGCCCATTACAAGTCTTATTATTACTAACTAAAAATAATAAAAGTCCGCCACTCAGTGACACTCAAGGCGCTTCAACATACAGTATTTTCCTGCAAGGTGTGGGGGACTACATTTGAAGTATGAGACTTACTCCTTTTACATACATGTAGCACCATGTAATGGTTTTATTCAAGGTGCTTTAATGCAATATGCTGCCAATCAAACCAGGAACACCGAGGCGAACCACTTCACTTTACGATAAGTGCACTGGGTCACACAGGACCAACAGCTTTACATCCCGGCATCCAAAGGACAAAGAAATGATACACTTAAAAGTGTCTTGCTTAAGGACACAAGTTTCACGACCGGGACTCTGCTGGTCAGAAACACCAGAGTTTGAATTAGGTGCTCTTAACGAACCACTTCTCTTTACGATAAGTGCACTGGGTCACACAGGACCAACAGCTTTACATCCCGGCATCCAAAGCACAAAGAAATGATACACTTAAAAGTGTCTTGCTTAAGGACACAAGTTTCACGACCGGGACTCTGCTGGTCAAAAACACCAGAGTTTGAATTAGGTGCTCTTAACGGCTCGGCCACGACACGTCCACTAGAGGCAGTTCAAATCCTAATTTTAACAGTGGATACTCTCAGGGTCAAACAGTCGGAGCTTCACTATCTTACATGCCGAACTTCCTACTCAGATATACCGATTCAAACGGCCTCTAGCTTATGAGCAATCTAGGTGGTCTAGTTGGTAAGACATCTGCTCTAGATTAGATTGGCAAAGGTCGTGGGTTCAAACCCCACCCGAGTAATATGCCTGTAATTTTGTTCACAGAACTCTGGAGTACACAGTGCTTAGACAAAGGGTAAAACAAAATAATTTTGTATCCCCGATTCTCAATTTGACACCCCACCAACTTACCTCCCTCATTACAAGGATCATTGCCGCATCCCTCATCTCCAACCGTTTCCAAATCATCTTCATTTATCCCCTCCTTCTGCAACTCAACATCAGTGTCCCCCCTACTTTCTTCATCTTGGTCTGGTCCTGTTATCTGGCACTCATTCTTAAGCTCAGTCACCGGGATGCCTTCATTATGTTCAGGGGGTGTCGGTAAGACTTCACACTCATCATCACACCCTTTTACATGCTCTTTAGTGTCAAATTCCAAAACAGAATCATCGTTCAACTCATGAGTGGGTTGGGCTTCTGCAATACTGCTCATGCAACTGCCAGAAACATTGTCGCAATCCTTCGGCGACTCTTCTGTATTGAACTTTGTTTCAGCCAAGGCACTTGTATCGTCACTACCCAAAGACTCCACCTTGACAACAAATTCACTGGACTCGCATTCCTGTTGACTCGATGGATGAAGTACAACCTGATCATCCTTGGTACTACAATCATATGATGGATCTATCGGTTCTGCTTTCACCGTCGGTTCTGCTTTCACCGTCGGTTCTGCTTTCACCGTCGGTTCTGCTTTCACTGTCGGTTCTGCTTTCACTGTCGGTTCTGCTTTCACTGTCACCAACTTCAGCTGATTGTTTTCCTTCTTGCGACAGGCCTCTGAATCACTACTCTTGGGCAAATCTCTTCCTGACGACAGAGTGTTGTCTTCCCTTGGCAATGGTTCGCTGGGCACCAGGCTGGGCACCTCCCCGACAATACCCAGCTTCTGCAACGCCTTGAAAGACATGCTGTAGGTGTGGTCAGCATTCCAAGCCAGCTCTCTGACCTGAAGTGTTTCCTGAGTCAACTTGTGACAAGCGTTCTGCGATATATCCGTACTGCCGAGGTGCCGGGTGTCCGAGCCACCGATCCTTGGAGTGCGTATGGCGCTATGGTTATGGTCTTCCGATGGGCTAATAAGATTATTGTAGATACGATCACAGGTGGCTGCCAGACCTGATAAAAAACAAAATAGAGGTTCAATGTACTTGATATAAAGGATACCAGGCCCAGAAACGGACACTCATGTCCAGGACAGTCACTGCAGGCCAAGCTTTTACGTAGTTACGCAAGAGACGGTGAACATCCGCCGTACACAATTCTAAAAGGTTGTGTATGGCACAATGGTACCAGGGTTTGCTCATCCTGCAGGTTTGCTAATACATAAGCTTGCCCTGAATCACATTGCATAGCAACTGTCTCGATAGTCTGAGGAATTCAAATGTGAAGGGTGCATTGTAACTACATGTTAGCAAGCCATTGTACCAGACATTATTCAAATCTAACTCGCAAATGGCTTATTGATTTTAAGATTTTCTAATGGAAGTGCCCTATTTTCAAAATGAAAATGGCCTTGCCCTTTCAACATGTTCAAAGATGAAATTCCAGTCTCTAAAGGGTTATAAACACTGGACACTATTGGTAAATAAAAGACCAGTTTTCTCACTTGGTGTATCTCAACATATGCATAAAATAACTAACCTGTGAAAATTTGAGCTCAATTGGTCATAGAAGTTGCGACAAAATAATGAAAGAAAAAATACCCTCGTCACATGAAGTTGTGTGCTTTCAGATGCTTGATTTCGAGACCTCAAATTCTTAATCCGAGGTCTCAAAATCAAATTCGTGGAAAATTACTTCTTTCTCGAAAACTACATTACTTCAAAGTGAGCTGTTTCTCACAATGTTTTATACCATCAACCTCTCCCCATTAATCGGTACCAAGTAAGGTTTTATGCTGATAACTATTTTGAGTAATTACCAATAGTGTCAACTGTCTTAAAAAAATATATGAGATTTAGATTACATTGAAAAGAGACAAACTACCGACCTATAAGTGATCTGTCGAGATGCATAGCTCCTACTGGATCATCTTCAACATCCACATCTTCGTCCTCCGACCCTTCAGGTACCATTCTGACGACACCACCCCCTTGCTCAAGAAGACCCCCTGTACCATCTCTCATTTTGACTTTGGCCTCATCCGCTCTACAATCAACATCACCAGGTCTCGCTTTCCTTTTACACTTAGTTCTCGCCCCTTTATCGGACCTGCCAATCTTCTCAGACGCTTTATGAGTTGCACCGACCTCTGTTGAGACCCTTCTGCGCTTTTTCGTTTTAGATCTCTTGGAGGGCGACAACAAGTCCTTTCTTGAATGTACTTTCAGTATGCGGGAGGAACTCAAATTGGCAAAGCCAAATTTTTTAAAGTGTCTCCGTTTGGAGGTGAGTGGAATATGAGGGTTGGTCGGGGATGTGAGCCTGGTTGGGACCGTCGGTGATCCGGTGTTCAGCGATGCTGGGATGTGGGAGTGAATTGATTCTCGGAAAATGAGGTTTGAATCATCGCTGTTGCAGTTGTCATTCGGCAAGTCAATCTGTTGAAATATTTGGCAAGAATAGTAATTATAATAATCCTAGGTTCTTATACATGAAAGGCTTTATCACACCAATAGGGGCATATCACAGTGCTCAATTTGATGGGTTAGGTATGTGGAGCTTATTGATGTACGTGACCTATTCCTTTGTAGCACCATGGAATGGTTTACAAGGTGCTGTGGCACAATATGCAGCCAATCAAACCAGGAACACTGGGGCGAACCCCTTCTCTTTTCAATAAGTGCACTGTTTTTTTTTTTTTTTGCATAACACAACACACAGGACCTACAGCTTTACGTCACATCTGAAGGACGCAGCAGCTATGGTTAAGTTTCTTGCTTTTAAGGCACGAGTGTCACAGCTTGGACTCGAACCCAAACTCTGTAAATCAGAAACACCAGAGCTTGAGTTTGGTGCTTCCGTGGGAAGGGGGGGGGACACCAGGATTTTCAGTTACAAACAAAAAAATCACATCACTGTTAAATCAAAACACTTTAGTAACATAAGAGTTGGAATGCTACCTTTGATGGAAAGTAGTATCTAGCATAGTTCTTGACCTGAAGTGGTGTCCTGGTTGGGATGAGTTTAGCAATCTGAGTCCACTTGTTTCCATAACTCAGCTAGAGGAAGGTAAAAAAATGATTGGCTTAAATCAAATGAAAATAATGACAGTGACTAACACTAAGTAATGTATTAAGGGCACTGGACACGATTGGTAATTACTCAAAATAATTGCGAGCATAAAAACTTACTTGGTTACGAGGAATGTAGAGCTGTTGATAGTATCAAACATTGTGAGAAATGGCTCCCTCTGAAGTAACATAGTTTTCGAGATAGAAGTAGTTTCTCAGTAAAATAATATTTGAATTGAATTTGAGACCTCAGCTGAGGTCTTGAATTCAAGGCATCTGAAAGCACACAACTTGTGCGACAAGGGTGCTTTTTCTTTCACTATTCTCTCGCAACTTTGACCAAAATTTTCACAGGTTTGTTATTTTGTGCATATGTTGAGATACACCAAGTGAGAAGACTGGTCTTTGACAATTAACAAAGGTGTCCAGTGTGTTTAACCCTATATAGCGACTTTAGCAGCCTCAAAACGACTTGTACCAAAATCCCTATGGTGGCCACAAACAACTGCAAGAAATTACTTACTTCCACTCAACTAAAAAGGTCATATTATTTTCTTGTCTTTTACAAGAAAACATTGAGAAAGACTCTCCTAGGGCCTTTGGCTTCACAGGCAGCATAAATGAAATGAAGTGAAAAGAACGACACAATATTAGCACTTACAAATCCTCTCTCGAATGTCTGTCTTTCGTGTGTTGTCCATCTTAAATAGGGCGACTGCTTCTTCTTAGGCCTGAAAAACAGAGATTGGTTAGAATAGTTTAATTTTCCCGGAGGCAGAGTCTGAAGACCATTAAGTCGATGGACCACCCCGCCCCACCCACTCTAACTACCGGGCAATCTCGGTGGTCTAGTTGGTGTTGGTGAGACACTGCTCTGGAATTGCAAAGATCCTACATTGTACCTCACAACAGGCCCTATGTCTGTGCTTTTCTGTACACATCAGGGTAAAAAAAAGGGTAAAACAAAATTTAACAGTGCCTACTCTTTATTGCTGATGCAAATTTAACATCTATTACTAGAAAAATCCTACCTTTTAGTGCCTGGTCCATTATTGCTTTTCATATATTGACTGATTGAGACAGTTAAGGAACTTGAACAAACAAATGTATCCGCAGCCTTCCAGGATGAGTCACGGAATGTCCAGGGTCCTTTCTCAAACCGCGGCTTGGGCTCCATCTCCGGCTTAGGCTCCCTGCTCTGCGTACGCAGTGGAAACGCAGCGAGGCTACAAACCGGGCCTTTACACGTAGGCCACTACATTTACAGCGTGTCACAAGTATAATTGGTGACTGGTATCTTGTGCATTTTTGCTGAGCAGAATTTTTTTAAAGCACTTTCTGCTTAGGGCAGCTCTACAAAATTTGGCAAAAAACAAAATCGTCTTGCCCTTGACGGCAAAGTATCAAGCCTGTACTAGAGTGTAATCACTGGTTATAGGGTCTGTCACATTTTTGGTAACGACTCTAAAGATTAATGGCAATAACAAAATACGCTGTTAGAAGGACATAAAGGACAGCAGCTTTGGACAGTTTAATGCATTTTGAGAAACATTCCAATTTATATGTAGTACTATGGTAATGGAAACAGATATAACTTTTTATCCCTCAAAATTTGGGTGTCAGAAACATTTTACTGTCCTTCAGGGTCAGAAAATATTCACTCTGGAGTAAAGGCGATAGTTAAACAACATGACAACCTTTTGAAATGAGTTTCATTGTATTCAACTACATACATATAGAAATAAAATAGGTAAACATTGCCTTTAACACTAACTTAAACACGGGTTTGACTTTCTTGAGTCTAAAGGATACCGTTCCTCATGGAGCATACTCTCGATCGTCAGACGACTTTCTTGGTCTATGTCTCCGATTGACCAATCAGTGACTGGAACACCAAACTGTATTGAAAAATAATTATATACTGTAATAAACAATGTGCAAACATAGTATTTACAGGGATGTGATAGGCTGTTGAAAAAAAACTTAGTTATGAGCGCAAAGCAGGAAGGCTTAGGAGCGCAAAGCATGAAGGCTTAGGAGCGCAAAGCATGAAAGCTTGCGAGCGTGAAACCTTGCGAGCATGAAAGCTTGAGAGTGCAAACCCTGATTTTGTGAAACTTTTTTTGAAAACCCTACTCTGCTATAATCTGGGGCGTGTTCCATATGGTTTTACGAATTTGATCTAAGTTATAAAAAAATTGAAAAGAAATGGGGATAAAAAGGAGGGTTTTTTTTCGGGGGGGGGGGGGGGGGGGATTTGTCACTTACAATATGTAAGTGTGTATAAATAACATCCCTGTTAGAATAATATTATTGGCTTTTTATCCATGGTGCTTTAAAATCCCTAGGCGCTATCAAAGGGCTCATTGTTTGTTTTTCAACAGGATTTAAGCAGAGCCAAGTTTTGAATTATCTGTTTACTTTAAATTTTGTTTTTAAACATTTGATTGAGCATTTCTATGCGCCAAAGCCATCAATGCTTACCTCATTCCAAATCTGAGCTTTTTTCTCATCATTGAAGTCATCAGTAAACTGAGTTTCGTCTTTGACGAGGAGACTGCTTGATCTGGATTGGTGATAAATAATAAGAATATTAACAATAGTAACCAGTTTTTATATAGTGCTTTTCACACCCGAAGCGCTTCCAACATTATTACCCATTGGGCCTTAATTCATTCCTTGGATCATCTCAGCTCCCCGGGGAGTATACAACCTGGCCTGTGCAACATTAAAATGCGCTACTCGGCTAAATCAATCACAAGAACCATCTCTGCCCTCACAGGTACCCATTTACCCCTGGGTGGAGAGAAACAATAATAGTTAAGTGTCTTGCTCAGGGACATATTGTCATGAACGGGTTTCGAACCCCAACTCTGCTAAACAAAAGCACCACAGCTTGAGTTCAGTGCTCTTATCTGCTCGACCACGACACCCTGTATGACACCCTAATAATAATCTACATGTACATACATGTAGTTCCTAAAATATTTTCTTTTTGTATCAACCTGCTGAGTTCAGCATTCAGCAATCTGGATTTGTTCTTTGTTTCTGTGTTTGTTTGTTTCATAAACAAAATGAAACCCAACTAAACACTGGTTTAGTATCAACACCATTTGTGTCAATATTTTTTGAACACAATTCATAGCAAGCAGCCTTAAGGCTTATTATCTATAGGGGTCTCTCACATTTTGGGCCTCCGTAACGCCATCTGTTTTCAAAATAGCCATTGTTACCTAGATGGAAATTATTTCGGTCATTAGCTACATGTAGGAATAACTTTGCACTTTCCTTTAAAGCCATTATACACTTTCGGTAAACAGTATTGTACAAGTCCCACACTTCGTGTATCACAACTTATATAAAAAATAACAATCCTGTGGAAATTTAGGCTCAATCGGACATCGGAGTCGGGAGAAAATAACGGGAAAACCCACTCCTGTTTCCGCGCGTTTCGCCGTGTCATGACATGTGTTTATAACAAATCCGTAATTCTCGTTAACGAGAATTTATATTGTTTTACCGTTTTCTCAAAAAGTAAAGCATTTCATGGACTAATATTTCAAGAGAAGTCTTTCACCATTACCTTCTGTAAACCCTGTAAATTATTTGTAAATCTGTGAACTTTTTTTTTTTTTTCTGTACCGAAAGGGTCCAATGGCTTTAAAACTATCTTCAAAAAAATTCAACAAATCAACAAATTATAACAAAAATTACAAGTTTGCATTAATAGTTTAAGGCACTGGACACTAAGTAATTTCTCAAAAAAATTATTAGGATAAAAACTGACTCGGTATTGAGCAATGGAGAGCTGTTGTTAATGTTAGTATAAAACATTGTGAGAAATGGTTCCCTAGAAGTAACACAGTTTTTGAGAAAGAAGTTATTTCTCACTAAATAAAATATTTTAATTGTCTTCGAGACCTCAGCTGAGGTCTCGAATTCAGGCATAGTTCACAACTTGTGCGTGCGACAAGGGTGTTTTTTTCTTCCATTTCTCTCTTGCAGCTTCGACGTCCAATTAAGTTCAAATTTTCACAGGTTTGTTATTTTATGCATAATGTTGAGATAGAGAAAGTGGTCTTTGACATGAATGGTCTTTGACATGAATTACCCAAGGTGTACAGTTCCTCTAAAGTTCCCTTTGTGGAGGTTCAAGTTGAAACCAAAAGAAAGGTTTGAACCTTCTGGGCCTTCGTAACGCTGAATATGTTCTCAAAATTGATGAGTACACGTAGAATAGATGAAAATTTCATGGTCATGGTCATTACATTAGCTAGGATTAACAAGTTGCAGTTTCCTTTGAACTATCTAATTAAAAACAGATTCAACAAATCAACAACATATATTTTACAGTTACTTAAACTTACAAACATTACCAGTTTAACTTAATTAAAAGAAACACCAAAACACCTTGATTTGAAGAGTTGAATAGTGAAAAACCGATGACAAATTTTGCATTGCATAAAAATAAAAATGAATAAAGACTCACTGACTGAGCAATAAACTCCAAACACGAAGGTAGATTATTTATTTCTCATCAAACATGACATTTCAGACAGAAATATTTCAAGGGATGTTTTCAACTATCATCATCATTAGACCGTGTAAGTTTTATGTAAATCTGTGTTTTGACATTTTGTTACGTTCCTTTAATTAAAAAGAAATTTTAGTTGAGGATTTTATTTACTCACTGCTGCTGGTAAAATAACATTTGAAGTATCCACTGCGCTGCATCACTCAATTATCTCAATTATAGGCAGTCAGATACTTTGACATTTTCCCATTATTTTGCCAAAATTATATCAAACGGTACACTACAAATCCAACGACCGACTACAAATTTGGCACAAAAGTTTATCACGAAATCAATGCAACACAAAACATAAACGTCAGTTTCAAGTAAATACATTTTTACACTTAAATAAATCCACATTTACCCCATATATTGACAAAATAATATGTATCGGGTTAGCATACAACTAAAAATGTAATTTCAAGAGCAAAAAACGAATATATTACCCCTCCTTTTCGTCGAAACCTTCGACGTCAATTTCATCTTCCATTTCGTCCGCCATTCTATTTTGAACTGCTGGGTCAAATTTAGGAACAGCGCCCTCTTTTGACCACACTAAAAAAATCGAAGTTGTCTGTCTAACTTTCACAAAATTTCTACTCTTCCAAAAGAACTTAAACACACACACAAAAACTGTTATGTACAGACACAGTACTGATTTTTGTTATGGTACTCAAGGAAAAGTATATTGGAAATAAGCTGAAAATTGGATGTCTGATTAACAATAACTGCTTTCTCCTGCAGCACCACGGATTAAAACTGAACTGAAAAATGTCCACTTGGTTTAGTTTGGGGGTTGGGGGTATTCACAAGAGATAAAATAAATGCATGAGAAACACAACAAATAGCATAAAACATCTTGATGTTTATTATCTTGTACGGTACTTACATTTTCTTACAGTTTAATTTGACATTACAAGACGGCTTTCACATGTACTTTGTGGATTAAAGGGTTTTGAAACCTTTTGGATATCAACACGACATGAATCCCCGCTCACTGTGAATGAAGATGTTTGTAATTTACTATTGATGCAATTCACTTGACGTCATCATCAGAATAATCTTGGCTGGGTCATTTTGGTTTTCAATGGTGCGTTATATCAACGCAGCGTTTACACGTAAACCTATCGCCCACCAAAATTGTGAGCATGGCACAACAATACCTGTAGGAGGAAAACAAAATGAAAAATCACAGAGCAATGTTTTGAGGAACATGTTGCCTTGGATCGGTCGAGTTGGTCGTTTGTAACCGTTTGTTATAAAATGCATCTGGTAAGAAAGATAGAATACAATGATCCACACACATTTGCCTCGAAATTGCGTGGTTTTCCTTTTACTTTGCGAACTAACACGGTCAGCCATTTATGAGTCAAAAATTTGACTCCCATAAATGGCCGACCATGTTTGTCGACAAGGTATAAGGAAAACCACGCAATTTCGAGTGATACTTGTGTGGATCATTTTATTGTACTTCTAATCATACGCATCCTATAACAAAAGGTTACGTACGCTTTTCAAAGACCAACATTGACCGATCCAATGCAACGTATTCCTTTAAATTCCACTAAAATGATTTTCGTCTCCCGAGACAAAAAATTATTGTCATGACATTGTTTTACCCTCTAAAAAACTACAGCACCTCAGCATATTTTAAGGGGAAATTTCTACCATCATTATTATTTTCAAACTGTGTATTAAGTTTAATGTAAATCTGTTACATTGTGTTTTGTGTCCTACAAAAAGTACCCTAACCCTTTAATCCGACAAGTGGATAGAGCTGACAACGACTAAACAACTTCAACACCACTCTACCAACAGAGCTTATAACACATACCACATATGACCATGACATGTACAAATGTTCATACAGCTCCACATATAACCATCACTGTAACTTCATTGCAAAAAAATCAGAGTGCAGTTTTCACTAGTGAACTTTTCCTTTTACAATAAATATACATATCCCTAAACCAGACATTGGCTTCTATGCCACAACACAACAGCAGCTGATTTCACAAAACACTAAGATTAATCCTATCTTGAGTTAGGACGAGTTAGTCCTACTTAAGGTTTACATGTTAGTGTAAGGCCTAAGATTAATCCTAAGTTAGGAAGAGTTTGGTGAAATCGACGGAAAATTTCATAAAGCCTGTAGGCAAAGAAAACTTGCCTAGCACAGAATAGTTGCCTGTTAAAGCAGGGTCAGGCTACTATCTCAAATTATTTTAAGTTTGTACTACTGCTGCCCGACTCAATTTTGGCTTAGCAAAGAAATTTGTCAAGCAGACTCTCTGCTTAACGGCTTTATGAAATTGGGCCCATGTAATGTTTACAGCTATAACATGCGAGTACATTTTCATAGTTCAAACACAAAAACTCAGCCTAGCTTGCGGCACCTTTCATAATTTGAAAATGGGCCCAGAATGATCTCAATTGAGGTAGGTGAAAGTAAATTAGGCTTATTAAAAACGAGTGTTGTTGCCTAGCGGTTAAGAACAACGGACTCAAGCTCTGGTGTTTCTGATCAGCTGAGTGGGCAGGTGGGAGGTCGATTCCCAGTCATGACACTTTGTGTCCTTAAGCAAGACACTTAACCATTGCTTCGTCCTTCCGATGGGATGTAAAGCCATTGGTCCAATGTGTTGTGTAAAGCACATAAAAGAACCCAGAGCGTTTACCGAAAGAGAAGGGGTTCGCCCTGGTGTTCCTAATTTGATTGGAATGGCAGCATATAGCGCCACAGCACCTTATTACATGATGCTATGTATAAGAAGTAGGTCCAATAATTCAAACGTAGTCCCACATACCTTGTAGGAAAATTCCATGTGTTGTGTAAAGCACATAAAAGAACCCAGTGCGTTTTCTGAAAGAGAAGGGGTTCGCCCTGGTGTTCCTGATTTGATTGGAATGGCAGCATATTGCGCCACAGCACCTTATTACATGATGCTATGTATAAGAAGTAGGTCCAATAATTCAAACGTAGTCCCACATACCTTGTAGGAAACTTCTGAACATTAAGCGCTTAGAGGCTGTCCTGCAGTAGGCGCTACACAAGTACGTTATATTATTATTATTAAAATTTGTTCCACACCGGCTGCAGAAACACTAAAAATGTCAATACTCTAAAACATGTTAAAATAACAGTGCCCAATTTCATGGCACTGATTGCTACAAAACTATGTGCTTACGGTGCTCAGTAAAACACGCCATTCTAGTGGCTGTAAACTCACAACTTCGCAGCAAGCAAAGTCATAAAACTGGGCCCCTGATGATAAGCTTCTTGAAGTGTTTTTCGGCAATCTTATTTTGAAGCTTGGTGTTATTATTCAGAGACTTCGGAATGCAAGCTGCAAGTACACCTACCAGGGCCCAATAGACCCTTCCCATGAAATATGTAAATTGCACGTAGCGCGTGCTCACTAACGTTTTGGTTGGCAAAATGACGGAACATCACGTTGTTTTGTACACGGCTAATGGGTGCGTGACGCAGACATGACTGCGCGTCGGCTTAGTGCACAACTCTATGGCGTTTGCCAACCAACAGGGTCTGTACGCATGCGTGAATGTAATTAGCATATTTCATGGGAAGGGTCCATTTCATAGAGCTGCTTAAGCACTAACTACTGCTTTAACATTTTCTGCCTGCAAATATAAGCAGGATACCGGTCACATATTATACACGTGGCATGGTAATTTGGCTGGTAACCTTTTTCTGCTAAGCAAAATTTTGTTGTGCTTAGCAGATCTTTGAAATTGGGCCCAGGTACATTTCCATTGTTCAGTTAGACCTGAGCATGTGTGCATTTCAAAGATCAATGAACAAACCTTTGTTTTAAAAGGTCGGCTAAAAAAAGGCTGATCACCAAAAACACTGGCAGGAAGCTTTTTAAAAAGTCAGACAAACACCACACAAGTTAAAAACTGCACAACAGACCCTATTCACACTGCGCAGTGCACACACACACACGCACATCCCCAGTCCACTTTTTTGGGTGTCCAAAACGAGCAAAAAGGGATGGTACACTAGTTCACTTTACGTGTTTACTTTACACGATGCGCCTCTACCAATTCTGCCTTTTTGGGGAAGTCCATTCCTTTTGTGCACTTTTTGACACACAAAACGGCGGACAGAAGACATGCGTGAATATTCGCTGCGCTTTGTAAAACGGGTCTACACACATCTTCCGACTTGGACGCAGAAAAAGATTCAATTTTGTTCCTGTGGCGAACCCTTTGAATCTGCACTGATGGTATTCGAGGAATGTGGTGCTAGCTGCCGAGGGTGTCCAAATACTGGGAGAGAAGTAACGGCGGAGGGGTAAAAGAGTCCTGACAATTCTCAACTTTGGTCTGACGTCGTCCGTCACAGTCGTAACCTAGGTAATGGGGAGGTTAAAAAGTGTGTTTCTGGTGTTGATGTTGAATATTTTCAATAACCAAAGACAGCATCAGCATTAAAAGTAAATTATTTCTGAAAAACAAATTGCCCTGTGATGTTCACTGCCTCAAACTATATGTAGGAAACTAAAAAGTTCTGTCTGCGTGGAGACGACCTGAGATGGGTGTGTAAAGCGATATATAAAATGATTATTATTATTTTATTATTATTTATATTATTTAACAAAATGTTTCTGGTGACTATTCTTACTTGTTGAATGCAAGTCCATGTACTGACAGACAGCATGAAGAAGCAGACGATCAAAGCTGCAGTTAATATGCGATATGAAGACCGCCCCAGGATCATCAGTGAACCACGGCACCAGATCATCCTCATGATTCTTCAACATGCCCTGAAAGAAATCAATAAATGCAGTCTGGGACCTAATGCCATGGCTCTTTCTACTGTAGCAAAATCAACACTTTAATAATAATTATCATATAGGAAACTTATAAAGGCACTGGACACCTTTGGTAATTGTCAAAGACCAGTTTTCTGAATTAGTGTATCACAACATATGCATAAAATAACAAATCTGTGAACATTTGGACGCATTTGGTCATCGAAGTCGCAAGAATTTGTGCCATCAGACTCCTGAGAAATGCTACAGACCTGATGTCTTTCTCAAAAACTATACTTCAGAGGGAGTCGTTTCTCACAAGGTTTTATACTATCAAAAGCCCTCCATTGATCAGGACCAGAGAAGTTTTTATGCTAATGTATACATGTATTTGGAGTAACTACCAAATGTGTCCAGTGCCTTTACTCGTAAACTTAAGGGAGCGTCTCAAAAGTCGGGCACGTTCCTAGCGCAAAAGATCCAATGGATCGCGGGCATATGCCCGCAGGATCGCAACATCATGACAAAGTATACGCGGAGCGTTCCAAAAGACCGGTCCTGTGGAACGGACAAAAGCGGCGGGGATACTCTTGCGATCCAAAAAGAACGTTCCTACCGTTCCGACTTTTGAGACGCTCCCTAAAGGCAGTGGACACTATTGGTAATTACTCAAAATAATTATTAGCATAAAACCTTACTTGGTAACGAGTAATGGGGAGAGGTTGATAGTATAAAACGTTGTTAGAAACGGCTCCCTCTGATATGATGTAGTTTTTGAGAAAGAAGTATTTTTCCACAAATTTGATTTTGAGACCTCAGATTTAAAATTTGAGGTCTTGAAATCAAGCATCTGAAAGGTGTTTTTTCTTTCATTATTATCTCGCAACTTTGATGACCAATTGCGCTCAAATTTTCACAAGCTTGTTATTTTATGCATATATGTTGAGATACACCAAGTGAGAAGACTGGTCTTTGACAATTACCAATAGTGTCCAGTGTCTTTAAGGGGAGTATCTGTGTTAATAGGAGTTACTGTACCTTAGGAAGATGCTTCCTTCGCAGCATGGTCCGCAGACGAGTACTAATCCTCATGAAGCTTTCCTCTGGGGTATGGGCCGGATGGACTAAAAACCAACAAGCATAAATCATTTGTTACCTAAGTGCCACAATGCATGATTATCATTGCGAAAAATCCCTTTAATAATATTAATAATATCGAAGTCTTATATGTACCGAACAAGGTAATCAAGGCGCCGAGTATATATACAAACTTTCAGATAGGTTATTGCAGTGATGAATTCTGAGACACTATTATATAGCACCTTAAAAGGGTTTACAAGGTGCTACGGCAATAAATTTTTGTTTATCACTTTTTTGTATGCAAGTCGCCAGAGACACAAGGCCTGAAGGCCACTTCAAGGTGTGGGCTACAATTTTTTTTTTCAGGAGCCGCTGCCACCTATTCCTGGCACTGAAACAGGGTTACCCCCTTTACAGTCCATACGGATGTACATGTAGGCTTGGGTATCATCCATCAGAAGCCTGGCTGGTAGAGCAGGAAGCACTACCTCCCCAACTCTACGAAGCAATCATGTTTGTGCAATGTATATTCTGCAAAGGCGTTTGCTCTTCTTTTGATGTCACCAGGGCTCAATTTTATGTAGCCTGTAAAGCCCTGTCCGAAATCGGAGCAAATGGATAACTTACCCATTTTAAGTCTAATGAGAACAGCCAAGGAAGTTTCCCTCCCAGGTAATTTACCCAACATGAATGGGTTGTTTAACCTGGGTAAAAGCCGTCCCGGTGTAAAAAGCCACATCCGGTCCCCGGATATACCCGCTATACACGATCGTGTGATGACAGGTCGGTCACACTCAACTGTTTACACGATTGGAAGCTTGGTTGCACTCATTGCATTCTCGCTGTCATGCCCCCCAGTCAAAGGTCACTGCGATAGCGCCTCTTGTGTTTGTCTTAAGTTAGTTGTACGTGTTTTACCGATCGCATTGGTTAGTTTACCAAGGTCATTAATCCATGTTTGGAGGCTGGGAAGTTTCCATTTTTGGAATGTTAACCACTGTCTCAGTAAAATATTAGTCCAATGTGAACACAGCTTAAGTGACAAAACTTGCTGAACAGCAAGAGAATGTTGAATTACCTGTCCGCTGATCTTCTGCTTTGTTCACAGGATGTTCCTGAGTTGAAGACCCATCCGTCTTCTCTACCTCCCTCGTTTCATCCTTGGACGTCTCCTTCAGAGCAACTTTCTGGAGGAAGATTTCTTGCTCTTCCCCGGGACGGTTCATGAAGTCATTCCATATCTGATGATTTGTAATTGGTTTTGTTTTTAGTTCAATATGGGAGCTGTCTGGCTCAGGGAGAGGGATAAAAAAAAAGTACACAAATAACACAGATGTCATAGATGTTAAAATTCCATCGGGGATAAAGAAAACTCATTTTGGTTTTTACCCATATAAACCGATGTCTGTTAGCACTAATTACTCAGTATTTACCCGAGTTCTGTGAAATTTTGACAGAGCCTCTAATGGTTGACTAAGCTAAAACTTTCTGAGGCAGATGATATGTGGCTTTAGACCCATTCCATCTAATGTCACACACTCCAAAAGGAGGCAGATCATTGGACAATAGCTGTTCTCTGTGCGTAAAATGTGCGCTGACCTCGTGTGCTGATAACGCTTTATGCAAGGGGGAGATATTGATTTCTTACACAATACAGAACGCGCCTCCGAAGAACTGTGAATAATTTCGGGTGTCAACTTTCTTTTGTGCATGTTCGTATACGATTTTGACACCCAAAATGACACCCAGGATAGGCACACATGTGAGTAAACTGCCCGTATTGCAAGGGGTCTATAGCTGACTGGTTGTATTGCAATTCACCCCTGAGCTCAGAATTTCAATACATTAGGGCTCTCAAGTGTTAAATACATTGCTTCTCTCATCAAGGTCCATAAACCATCTCGCTCAGGTCTTCGCTCTTCCAAGGATCTATCTTTAACAGTCCCGAAATCAAAAACATGTAGGGTGATCGAGCATTTGCCGCCACCGCCGCCCCTCGCTTGTGGAACAAGCTTTCCCTCAGTGAAGACATGTGGGACAGTTAATAGTTTCAAAACCAAACTGAAAACACACCTCATCATGACACGCTATTTGTAATAACTTTTCTTCTTGTTAGCGCATTGAGCACCCATTGGGTGGATATGTTTTTTGTGCATTATAAATGTCTTTATTATTATTAATATGTACCTCAAGGCTGTCACGGTCAGCTAGAAGCTGCTCAAAAACAGACTGGCTTGACTCCACAAAATCAGTAATAGTCACTTCACCAAAATCATTCTCATCCACCAGACTCAGGAGGAAGCATGCTACCGATTCAAAAGAAATGCAACAGTGAAATTAAAAATACAGGGAAATAATAGGCTGGTTGTTGAAAAAATAAGTATGAACTAAGATAAGATAAGAACTTTATTATCCCACACTGTATGAGCGCAAAGAAACTATAACTTGCAAGTACAAAAGTTTGTGAACGCAAATGCTTGCCAGGGCAAATCCTGTAACTTGGCGAAGCCTGCTATAAATGCACATCACATTTAAAAGCGCTCATTGGTTAAAGTGATTTCAATTGTTAATATACTGTTGAACTAGACTTTATACTATCTTAGAGGTAACACCATGACGAATAAATGGAAAACACGCAGCTAAGTACGTGCAGTGCACAGGTTCAGCCAATGAGCTACCTTCATTTGACCTCTAGTTGAAGTGCTCTACTCACATGCGCAAGGTCTAACTGTATAGAATACAATTACAGGTAAGGCCTGGGCGACTAGTGGAACTTACTACTCGACTAGTCATTCCTCAAATAGTCGCGACTTTGACAGTCGCGACTGTGAATTATGTTGTCATGAATAGTCGTGAGCGACACTATTTGTTCACCAAGCAGGTAGTTGCGCCAATTTTGAAGTAGTTCAGGTGGCACGATTAACCCGAGTAGGCAAACAATTTGTAGTCGCAACACAACTACTTTGACACTAGTCGCCCAGGCTTACTTCCGGTAACTCACTGTTTTCATAGCGACGGGTACGCTTCTGACCACCAGTCTTATGACCAGCTGACTTGGGCTGCAGAGTCGGGCAGCAGTGACGGTTCTGTTTGTGCTTTGGTTTCTTGTGTACATCGGGTTTAGGTTCCACAACATCATCGCCCGTCAAAATCAACCTGATCAAAAACAAGGTTTGTTCAATGTAAATAGATCATCGATGGATTGCACAAAGTGCCATCTACCGCCATATTTGATGATAAACTTTGGAAAAGTGCATGCGTGATTTGCTGCGCACAACTCTCAGCCAATGATAGCCTTTCAGGAGTGCACGTTTCATTGAAGATGGCGGTCAATAACGTCATGTGCAATACATCTACACTGTATGGAGGTGTCTGACTTAGCGGCTACAGCTAGAACCTTCTGCATCATCATGCATTAGAAGTATAGGCCATACACCCTTAGAAACAGTCGTAGCAAAAGCTGTTGTAGAAGGCAAGTCAAATGAGGACTAATTTATAATGAGGGAATGAATCGGGGGCCTCTTTGTTTCAGTTTCTCAAATCAGGTAAAAATATGAAGAAATTGCAGCTGGTTTTTGTTTGCATTGTAAAAATCTTCTTTACAATATTGTAAAGAAGATTTTTACCAAGGACATGTTATGTCAGACAGTGCAGTTGCAATGATGTCCTGCTATACTAGGCCTAGGGTTAAAAATTAAGCTTACTGTACGTCTCAGATCTGTACTGTACATCTATTATTTACCAAACTAAGGCCGTTTCCGAATTAGTGGCTACGGCTGCAGCTACGACCGTTGCCTGGGGTGTTGCGAAGGGCGTCCTACACTTCAATGCATGACAACGCGACGATCCGGCCGTGGCCGTAGCCGCCAATGCGGATACGGCCTAAGTTGTTTTTGGCACCTAATTTATCCAGATACAATTATGTTTTTGGTGACCTTCCTTGATTGATGGGTCCGGTAGTGTTCAGATATATGTTTGGTGGGGTCAGAATCAGACTCATTCAGGTTCAGTAAAATAAACAAGTTAATAAATAAATTTAAAATTGTTCATTAATTAATAATATTAGTGTTTACTATTATAATAATTCCCTTTTTTAAGTTCAATCATGCTCAATTCATCACACACATCAGTCATCAGTCACCCACTTCCTTACGAAATAAAAAACCTAATAATATTTATAATAATAATATAATACTAATAAATAGTATTGTTGTATTATAATTATAGGTAATACGTAGTCTTCTTGGCCCTGAATTCAACTTTTAATTTGTAGCTAAAACACTTACTGCAGAATAACATTGAGCATCAATTTATTGTGTTTGTTTGGTGTTAGTCCGCCCTTGCAAAACCTTATGCAATTCATAACAAAACATTTCTAAAGCGCCCTCACCCATCCGACAAAATGTACAAAAATTCCGTCTTTATCCCTTGTTTTCTTTCTCAAATTAGTTTAAACAAACATATAATGAACCTACTTAGATTCCTCAGGCAGAGTGACGTCTTCGTCTTCTTTATTCACACCCATTATTGCTAATTTTCCCGATTTTCTTGCAAAAACTTCCTTCTGTAATCTAGCTGCACCTTTTTGCTGTCAAAGCCTTGACATCTGATGACGTCACACTTCCAGGCTCATAAAACGCTAGTCTTGCTTACAAGAGGCAACCAACGTTCAGATCTGTGCACACCGCACATTTGTAATAAGTAAACATAGAGGGCGCTAAAGCGTCGAGCTCAAAATAACAGGAGGGGTTCAGTGTATAAATTTTGACCAAAATTGTAAATTTGTCAAGATTGATGCTCGGACGTTTTGAAGTTTTGGGGTGTTTTGACTTATTAGGGGGATATCAACAATACAGTCTGAAAGAATAACTCGTGGCCCAGCCAGGGACTCGCATTATTAAATTGAGCCGAGGAGTCGATGAAAAATCTTCCCTTTTTTTACTGTAAAAAGCTGTGAGACTTCTATTCTAAGCATTTTGTTCGTGTTTTTTGTCACATTTAGCACGTTGCACTGTATGCTATGGGAGTTATTGGCATTTGGTTCACAATCTGCCCCCCATGTTAAATGCTGCAGAGATGCGCTCCGGACACTTTTTCAAAATGCAATCGTGTCCGGGGGCCGCTTTATGCAAAAACCGTTCGGCGGACATGTGCATGACTTAAATTCTATTCTATATCTATGGCATGCGCTGAACCTACGTATATGCAGCATGAATATTCACTATTTTATGATTGCAGCGAATTTATACCCAAACAGCCGAACATTTCCCATGTCATTCATGACATGCACTTAGCTTGTAAAAAAAAATGGCGAACGTGTTCCGTCGACCAAGGGCGTCTAATTTACTGCAAGGACGGTTTTGCACGTAGCCGGACACATCTGCATACGCAAATGTGTCTGGGCGGACACAATTGCATTATGCAGCAGCGTCCGGGCAGTCACGATTGCATGCATACGATTATTGGAGGGTGGGGGGGGGGGGGTACAGCCCTAAGGGGCAGAAAAGGGCTGATAATACTGTCGTTTCTACAAATTTAAATTTCGGAAAACCATCTGTGGACTTTAACACTGGAAATATTTCCGCGATGACTGATAAACAATACGGTGTTTCTCAGCAGTACGACCCGGATGTGTGGACACGGTAAATGTAATCCCACGTGAAGCTCTTGGAAGTTGGCACACCCTCTTCCCGGTTCAGGGACGGGGTTGGGGTGGGGGGGCGGTATTTGGCGGTAACTAATTCAATTTGGTTATGTTGTGAATGTTTATGGGTTTTTTCTTCTTAATATCAACCTATCAAACGCCAGCAAGAACAAACAACAACAACAACAACAACAACAACAACCATACTTTGACCCTGTTTCTGTTTACCCATGGGTACAGCCGCGTTCTCAGTAAGCGACCTTGATCCCTGATTAATGCACTCTCAAGGGCTACGTGCAGAATGATATGTAACCATTTACCAATGTGCTGGTTTTCAGGGGAATATTATTGTAATAAAATAACACTTGTATAAGTCCGGGAGCCCAGCAGGGTTTACTGAAATATCTTGTGCAAAGAAGGTTTGAGGTGAGGAACATATGCAGGATCTCTATGGACCAACCCATCAGGCGACCAGTATAGAAGAGAAAGTGTAGATTCGTAGATAGAATGTACGAAAGGCGAGCACATAATAGTCACGAATCTACACTTGATACCCCCCCCCCCCCCAAACGTGGATAGCCAATGGAGAGACAAGTGACAGGATGTGATTTCTGCGTTTTTGAACACTCTGGTGAGAGTTTTGTAATCTTTGCGAGAAGCAAAGAGTGTTACTGTTAGGTAGTTTTAGAAGAGCATTACAAAAATCAATAAACGGGATAAACTAAGAGCATGAATGGACAATCTGTTCAGCTGCTGTTCGAGATACTTTCGTACTAATTTGTTCAACTATTTTGCAAAGCATTACAGTGCTTGCAAAATACATTATAGAATACAAAGTGTGTCTGCTATCCTTCAACTTGGAAAGGCATGTGTAATTTTCAAGTTGAACTATGCCTATCACTATTCAACTAACTTCTTGCCCTGAGTGGACAATGTTTCCCAGTGTTCAAAAAAGTGTCTTTGAAAAACCGCAAAAAAAAAAGTTCATTGCACTTGCTGTTTGTTTTGCCTCGAGTTTAACTATAAGAATATCAACACTTTTAAAAGTAGGCCTATGTTCTTATTTTTCAATCGATCAAAACCCCAAAGGTCTCCCAATACGGTGGACCGCACGGCCGTAAAGTGTGAATTTCCTATCACACAACGTTTCCGACAACACATGCAGTTTTACATCGTATACCTTCCTTTGCTTGGTTTTTGATACTTTAGTTTTGGCTAATCCTTGTTTTTATTGGTGCGTGGGAAAAAAACCCAAAACATCATTTACAATCGATGTGCGTGAAAAAACAGCACAGGTACAAAACTGATGTGTAAATTTACTGGATTAGGCGGAAAAACAGCTGGTAGAACTGATAGAAACGGGACAGACACACCCACAAATAAAAGAACTTGGTGAACGTAGAAGGACGGGGGATCAGGACAAACAAATAAAACCAATAGTCAATAATAAACAAGGGGAAATATTGATAAGGGATTATCTTAACAGAGAGTGGACAAAACAATTTCATACGAAATTGTTACGAGGACACAGAGGGCCCAAAGCACGGCCCAATTTCATAGCGCTTCAGGGACATGTTGCAGCTGGTCGCAGGCCTATACGAGTTTCCGAGAAATCGTCTGTAATTTAAGTCGTAGGACACTACATCCGGGAGACCCTCGGTCACTTGCTGCAGGTCAAACAGCTGTTTTGGTAATCACTGTTAAAATAAATGTCAATAAAACTTTAGGTATGAACTATTACCTACATCAGCATTTTGAGAGACCGTTCAGTTTCGAGGTAATGTAATTGTGTAAATAAGTTTTAAAGCCCGAAGTTTTAGTCTTAGGGACGCGTTACTGTAAGTAACCCTTCTCAGAGTGTATTCCAGTTTAAGAATTATCTGCGTGGACATTATTCGCTGCGGATTTCGGCGATATACCTCAATAACGCAAGCACCTTTTATGCATACAATAACGCAAGCACCTTTTATGCATACAATAACCATAGAGGAATGGTCCGACCCATTGCGCATACACCACCCCCTCAAACTGTACTGCGCATGCGATAACCCCTTGTTTATTTGTTGGTAGTTCAGCAACTCCAATGAAAAGGGAATTGGGCTTACGATAAGAAAGCTGGCGATGTAACTCCTTCTAATTTATTCCTCCATGCAATAACAAACCTGTGAAAATTTGGGCTCAATTCGTCATCGAAGTTGCAAGAGATTAGTGAAAGAAAAACCACAATGCATTTCTAATAAAACACTTCAGCTGCAGCTGAAGTCTTTTGTTATTTTAGTGAGAAATAACCTCTTTCAAAAACTACTTCAGAGGGAGCCGTTCTTACAAAGTTTATACAGCCCAACAGCTCCCCATTTGCTCGTTATAACCAAGTAAGTTTTTTGTGTTCACAATTAGTTTGAGAATGTCGAGTGTCCAGTGGATTTCACATCTTGAGTTAAACTCGCCCTAACTGGCGTAGCCTTGCCCCTAGGACCATGGAGGTACAATAAAAAGAGCCATGAAGGATGGTAGAACTAATCAATTTCTTTGTGAAATCGACCTCGAGCCGTGACGTCACCCAGATGGCGTGAGAATAAATGAGCGTGGACCTACTTATCAGGACAGCAAATTAACATTAACACTTGTTGAGTTACAAGGTCACGTTTGACAATACAACCATATTTGAGAATCTTGGATTTTAAGTGGTGTTGTTAAATACTTCAGCAAGCCAATCGACCCCAGGTGTTTATGAGGCACTTACGCTGCCGTTTCACTCATTGAATAAAAAAGACAAAATAAAAGAATAGTTAGACCATAGAGGAAGGACAGAGCAAGGACCTGGTTAGACCATAGAGCAAGGAAGAGATGGTTAGACATTTCATAAGTTGCAAATGTTTGCCTGGATTGTGATCTGGTTGGTCAATTATTATATTATACTCTGTTGAGCTGTATAAAACATTGTAAGAACGGCTCCCTCTGCGAAGTAGTTTTTGAGAAAAAGGTAACTTCGCACACAAATATCAGCTGCAGCCTGAAGTGTTTTATAGAAATGCATTGAGTTTTTTTCTTTCACTACTCTCTCGCAACTTCGATGACCAGGAGTTGAAACCAACGGTTCTTTTCAGAACCACCCCAACTCATTAGAGATAGTCATTACATATGGTGTTACCGCAAACCTTTCTATTATATATATACTCGTAACTATTTGCTAAGTTCACACTGTGGTGTGCAAACTACTAGGCAGAACTGCTGATGAGTATAGGAGGGTAATACAGATTTTCATTCTGAAAATTGATTAATAATAAAGGCCATCTGTTTTGTTTGTTTGTTCTTTGGATTTTGGATTACAAAAACATCTATACTTCTAGATGCTTCTAGGAAAGTACGTGTGGGTATTCTTTAAGACCATTGTCCCATTACTGTGCGCCATTTATTATTCTAGGTCCCCAATGTGCGATAAGAGACCCCAAGGTTTGTGTGGGTCAGTGTTGACAGAACGTGTGGCCTTGCACGAGGGGCTTCTGCTTGAGCAGCCTTGACCCGCGGCGTATCCTGGTTTGACGTCACAACTCGTTTAGCCAATCAGATTGCAGAATGAATTTTGCTTGACGGTATTTAAGTCGTCGCCGAAGCTGAGGAAACCAACTTCCACATCAGAGAGAGAAACAGAGACCACCTGGTTACCGAAGAACATCTTCAACAGGTAAACTTTCTTCACGTTTAGACTTTTGTTTTGTATCTCACTGTTTCATTCTTTTTCAGGTTTGATTTTCGTTTAGAATTTGTCTTATAAAATTATGCAGCGCAAAGTTTGTTATTGAAATAAAACTTATAATACACTGTCACTGTGATCAAATGTTTTGTTTTGCCTATACCCTAGCTGGGTATATTACGAATAGCTACAGTTTAACTTCAGAAACCTTTGGTTAAATTTGACTACCAATATTTTGTTGTTATAGTTTACACGAATGCATTCTCCTTCTTCGAATTACTTTTCAGTTCAGTATTTTTCATTTGACTTGTTCATTTTGTAATTTTCTCACACTTTTTTTGAAGTTAAACTAACTTTCCTCCATGGACTAAACTGATCAGGAATAATTAACATAATATTTCAGTTTGTTGGGTTGGCTGTTAGTTAGTGTTAAAATATTGTTGTTGTAATTGTTGTTGTTGTTGTTGTTGTTGTTGTTGTTGTTGTTGTTGTTGTTGTTGTTGTTGTTGTTGTTGTTGTTGTTGTTGTTGTTGTTGTTGTTGTTGTTGTTGTTGTTGTAAGTGCTGTTGTTGTGTAATTGTTGTTGTTGTTGTTGTTGTTGTTGTTGTTGTTGTTGTTGCTGTTCACCAGTTTGCATGTCATTTTGGTTTCTTTGTAGAACTGAAGATGAAGGCTGCATTATTTGTGATTTGCTGTATGCTAGCTGTGGAATCAATTCGAGGTCAGTTTAAATAAAACCCCACTTATTAGATCTTATCACTAATTCAATGTTTATTGTTTCCAGTATGTGTCCCACGTACACTTTATCTTCACCCGGCTCTAACATGACCTCAAATATCACTCATGATCCGTGCACTGCATCTGAACGCACACTTCAGTTCAATTCAATTTATTTCACATTTCTTTCCACAAAACATTTCCACAATATTCCAGAACTATATTGTAATGCATGTATATATAAAAAATACAGAACAAAAAGAGTAAACTGGAAGCGCGTGGAGGCAAGGCCCAAAATAAGCCAGGTAGCTTGTAGCTTGTATAGCGGCTTGCCTTACATAACAAAAAACATACACTAAAGGTATGATGCTTAGGACAATCATGGGACAATACAAAGACGAAACAAACAAACAAACAAACAAACAAACAAACAAACAGACAGACAGACAGACAGACAGACAGACAGACAGACGGACACCAGACAGACAGACATACAGACGAAAAAACTTCCATGAGAAGCAAAAACTTCCATGAGAAGAGCTTGACAAATATTTGCTTAGCACTCAGTCAGCTGGCTTCTCCATGCTCGAAGCCATTCATGTTGGGGACGGGTCATCATTTTAGGCCTATCTAAGGCCGTAACTGTATCTATTACTGCTACGACTGTTGCTATGTGAGTTGCTTTATCAGGATGTCCTATACCTCAACGCACTATGACGCGAAATTCTAGCCGTAGCGTAGCTGTAGCCGTTTATTGTTTGGTAAACATGGGTTGGAGTTGAAGGGCGAGCCGACAAAAACACGTATGGAAGTTTAATATAAAGTGTAAACATGTCATAATGAAATGTTTAACACTAATTTTTTGTTACAACTAATACAGGTCACTATTGGTCCGCTTGGTATGATCGCGATAATCCTTCGGGTTCCGGAGACTGGGAGACGCTGCGTGATCAAAAGGTAATTGTTTCTATAAATAGCCATAATGGTTATGACATCACATTTTCAAACTGCGCCCTCTCTGAGGCAAAAAGGACCAGGCAGCTCATTTGCATTTATGGCTTTCCATAGTTTTCCAACCTGGGTTAGCAAAAACTCGGGCAAAAGGTCTATACTTCTCATCAATTCGATACTGGGTGAAGGCACACCCTTACAGACACTGGACACTATTGGTAAATGTCAAAGAACAGTCTTCTCACTTGGTGTATCTCAACATATGCATACAATAACAAACCAGTGAAAATTTGAGCTCAATTGGTCGTCGAAGTTGCGAGATAATAATGAAAGAAAAAACACCCTTGTCACATGAAGTTGTGTGCTTTCAGATGCTTGATTTCGAGAACTCAAATTCTAAACTTGAGGTCTCGAAATCAAATTCGTGTAAAATTACTTCTTTCTCGGAAACTACATTTCTTTAGAGGGAGCCGTTTATCACAATGTTTGTTACTATCAACCTCTCCCCATTACTCGTTACCAAGTAAGGTTTTATGATAATAATTATTTTGAGTAATTACCAATAGTGCCCACTGCCTTTAAAGTAACAGTGAACAGGTTCATAATCCATATCTGTGTTGTTCGTACAGTGATATCAGATCATGTTCAAGTTGAGTTTCTAAATTTCCTTGCTCGTTTTTCTTTCTAGAAACTAGGCTATGTCTGTGGTGGTTGTAAACCAATCGGCGCACAGTGCAGGGTGAAGGGAACTTCAAGCGTGTTTACGCGTTGGACTGGATCGGCACCTGACACCCTCTCCGTTAATTGCTTACCGACGGTGGGCCTGGTATGCAAAAACGCTGACCAACCAGCAGGCGGCTACTGTAGTGACTACGAGATCAGATATCAGTGTCCATCTACAGGTAAGTGTTTATTATTAAAGGAACACGTTGCCTTGGATCGGTCGAGTTGGTCTTTGAAAAGCGTTTGTAACCGTTTTTTATAAAATGCATATGGGTAGAAAGATGTGAGAAAGATATCATGTGCGACACAGTAAGTCCCAAGGTATCGATAATTTTTGTTTACGTACACGATTATTGTGTACGTACATGATAATTATCGTGTACATAATTATTGTCTACGTACATGATAATTACATGTGTACGTTATTGTGTACGTACATGATAATTATCTTATACGTACACAATAAGAGCGGGATTTTGTTTATTCATGTGTCGGCAGTACGCAGCGGCACTACGCATCGGTACTAGGGGGTTTTATGTGTAGATTTTTAATTATGCAAGATTAGACCAGCCCGAATCTGTCAGACTGTGCAAGTGTGTGTAAAACGCATACCCAGATGAGCCAAATAAGTTGAACTAAGTGGAGGTAACAATTTCGATTATTTTTGTGTCCCCTCTGTTTTTAGCCTCTACCTGGACGCCATTTAAAGACAGAGATAATCCTTCTGCATCCGGAGACTGGGAAAACGTAGCGGCGTTTAGAGTGAGCATTATGCACTAATTAGCTGCACAAAGTCAGACAGTTACTCGGCTAATGTCCACAACGACAAGTTTATTATAAATGCCTTCCATGAATTTGTTTGTTTGTTTGTTTGTTTGTGTGTTTGTGTGTCTGTTTGTATGATCTTCCCGTCAAGGGAACTCGGCAAACTCCCACAGGGGGATATAAACAACAAGCTGGCAACAGCCAATCTCTCTAATACAAACATTTGGTTTAAAGGCAATGGACACTATTGGTAATTACTCAAAATAATTATTATCATAAAACCTTACTTGATTACGACTAATGGGGAGAGGTGGATAGTTCAAAACATTGTGAGAAACAGCTCCCTTTGAGGTGACGTAGTTTTCGAGAAAGAAGTAATTTTCCACAAATTTGATTTGGAAACCTCAGATTTAGAATTTGAGGTCTCAAAATCAAACATCTGAAAGCACACAACTTTGTTTGACAAGGGTGTTTTTTCCTGTCATTATTATCTCGCAACTTCGACGACCGATTGAGCTGAAATTTTCACAGGTTTGTTATTTTATGCATATGATGAGATACACCAACTGTGAAGATTATTCCCTGACAATTACGAATAGCGTCCAGTGTCTTCAACGTCTATGATTATGAATTGCACAAAATAAAAAAATTATGATCAGTAACTAGATGACAGCGATATTCTAGTCCTTGTGAAAACAGCGGCTAGAGCCTGGTATAGGATTCGAACCCCATATCTTGTGATTGCAAGTCCTACAGTCTAACCTCTTGACCAGCGTTTTTAAAACTGTTTTTGCAGGATCGAGATGGCGACAATATCTGCAATGGTAATCGTCCAATGTGTACCCAGTGTCGTGACGTGTCAAACCAAAACAACTACTACACAACTGGGGACGCTTTCAATGCTGGTTACGATTGCAACTGGGAGAACGGTCTAGTTTGTACCACAGAGGTCAACAACAAAGTATGCAAGGATTACGACGTCAGGTTCAAATGCCCAACCATAGGTAAGTGCAAATTTACTATATCAAGTTTAAAAATAATCTGAAACCCCTCAAAAGTAAATACTTAAATGCACTGGTCCACTATTGGTAATTGCTCAAAATAATTGTTAGCATAAAACCTTACTTGGTAACGAGCAACGGAGACCTGTTGATAGTATAAAACATTGTGAGAAACAGCTCCCTCTGAAGTCACGAAGTTTTTGAGAAAGAAGTAATTTCTTACAAAACTATGTGAATTGAATTCGAGAGCTCAGCTAAGGGTCCGAATTCAAGCATCTGAAAGCACACAACTTCTTTGACAAGGGTGTTTTTTCTTTATTCTCTCGCAACTTCGACGACCAATTGAGCTCAAATTTTCACAGCTTTGTTATATATGCATATGTTGAGATACACCAAGTGAGAAGAATGGTTTGTGGAAACTACCAAAGGTGTCCATTGCCTCTTCTAGCTTATTTTTGTACAAAGTATACAATAATAACCCGTTTCCTCACGTGACGTGCATTTTAAAGGCATTTTATACCTTTGTTTTTGTAACCGTTCGATTGTTTTAATCCCATATAAATGTAGTTATAACATAACCAAAAAAACTTCGAAACTTCAGTTCAAAAGGTGCATGGTTGCGAATGTTCACGCAGGAGGAATAACCATACAGGAATACACGGTCAATTTAAAACAAAACTTTTTTTTGGGGGGGGGAATAAATATTTTTTAATAACCGCAGTCCTTCGAGGTGAAAGTTTTTTTGTTCTCAAAATGCATTATACTATCCAATGCTGCTGTACTTATTACCACGCAAGTTTGTATTGCCATTAATTTTCAGAGTCATTATCAAACATATACATACCCTTTAACTCATTTTGTTTCACCATCTATCACACGTTACTAGGTGACTGTCGCGGATGCGCACGATGGACTTCCTGGCTAAACCGAGACTATCCGTCTGGCAGTGGTGACTGGGAGCATGTTGGAACCACCGGACACAACCCTGTAAGTATCAAGGAGTAAGGTTTTTTGAAGGTAGATATCAACTTGCTTAAAGGAACACGTTGCCTTGGATCGGACGAGTTGGTTTATTAAAAAGCGCTTGTTTGCTTCGAAATTGCGTGGTTTTCCTTTTACTGTGCGAACTAACACGGTCGGCCATTTATGGGAGTACAAAATCTGACTCCCATAAATGGCCGACCGTGTTAGTCGACGAGGTAAAAGGAAAACCGTGCAATTTCGAGGCATGTTTGTGTGGATCATTGTATTCTACTTTTACAACATCTTTCTACCCATATGCATTTTATAAAAAACGATTTCAAACGCTTTTTAAAGACCAACTTGACCGATCCAAGGCAACATGTTCCTTTAAAGACACTTAAAGGCATTGGACACCTTTGGTAATTGTCGAAGAACAGTCTTCTCACTTGGTGTATCCCATATGCATAAAATAACAAACCTGTGAAAAGTTGAACCCAATTGGTCGTCGAAGTTGCGAGAGAATAATGGAAGAAAAGTTTTATTAATAAAAAAAATGATTCACTCCCAGCCGGGTCATTTATCTCTGTAGGTAGTGTCACTTTCTGGCAATTATTGTAGTTTAGTTCAATTTCCACCTTCAGTTTTTGTTTGCTTTGATCAACTTGCAATATGACTAATGAAATTTCGCGACAGTTTGACTTTGCCCTTCTGGAGATAATCGGTCCTGTCATGGTCTCTTACTTTGTCGAATTCTTTGATTCTTCCCCACAGTGTTCCAGTAAAGAGCCAATTGACGTCCAATGCCGCGTCCGCGGAACCAATCAGAATTGGAGTGATGCCGGACAAGAGATCAAAACCAAATGTACCCCATCCGAAGGATTCGTCTGCTTAAATGCTGACCAACCTAGAGGGTCATCATGCTTGAACTACGAGCTTCGCTTCCTGTGTCCTTAGTGTGCTTCTGAGCCGTTAGTTCGACCCCATGGTTTACACACTGACCAAAGAGAAGACACTTGCAAATGTGTGGGGTTAGGTCAGTTGGTAAAGGTACTGGGGTCGATTTCACAAAGAGTTAGGACTAGTCCTAACTTAGGACTAGTCCTAGGAGATATACAAATTGCATGGATAGTCCTAAGTTAGGACGAGTAACTAGTCCTAACTCGAGATAAGACTAGTCCTATATAACTCTTTGTGAAATCCACCCCTGGACACGTGTGGTAACAAAACTCAGAATACAGCATAACAAACTTTCTTGGTAACGAGTCACGGAAAGCTGTTGATAGTAAACATTGTGAGAAACAACACCCTCTGAAGTAATGTAGTTTTTGAGAAAGAGGTGATTTCTCACCCCAATATTTAAATCTGAGAAAGAATTCAGGCTGAAGTCTTTCTCAGGCATAAGAAAACAAGGGTGTATTTCTTTCTTTTCTTGCGACTCCGATGACCAATTGAGCCCAACTTTTCACAGATTTGTTATTTTATGCATATGTTGGGATACACCAAGTGAGAATACTGGCCTTTGACAATATTACCAAAGGTGTCCAGTGCCTTTAAAGGTGTGTTAAAGGGGTGGACATTTCTGCTACAGCTGGGCATGATAACGCTTGCACTTATTTAAGCTAAATTATAATAATTAAAGGCTATTGATGTTTATGCTAATTTTGTTCAGTCATCCTCTCATTCAATTAGAGCTAGTGGCGTTAAAAAAGGAGGGCAGTTTTGTTTTGTATTATTAAGTTTTGTCTATGGGAGTTCTCGGACTTTCGGGACCCAAATGCATTACACAGGATCTTTCAAGACAATAAATGTTGTTGTTTATATAAATTTACTAATCAGAGATATTGCGTCAAAATACTGCGTAGGTTAGTTGAATTGTTGATAAGCCACAGGATAGTCTACTGAAAAATAAACAAACAAGGCTCCGTTTCCATGCTATAATTGGGTATTTTTTCTTTTTTTGACTAACTCTATGTTCACTATATGGATCGAAATAAAACGCATCCTACCATTATTACGTTTGTATGTGTGATTGTGTTGTACCTTGTCATGTTGTATAGCCTGTGCAGGGTGAGTCAAAAAGAAGATGACGATTTGTGATTTTGTTCTCAAACAAATGAAACTCAAATTTCATTAACACAGAACAAACACTCTTTCCTGCCTATTAGAATACAAGACTGAAATTTTATCATTCCTACGAGGAGTAATGTCTATTTTAATCAATGTACTCAAAAAAGGGCGCTATCAGACGAAGTTTGTACACATTTTGCCATAATGGAGCGGGAAATAAAATCCTGCCACACCGGTATAGAGAAATCTATCCCCCGGAGATTCTCTGAAGGAGGAGGCTTCAAAAGGGGTGATATCGTAAAAGTTTTACACAGTTCGACGCGGCTGGGCGCATTGTCCATGGTAGCGAGGCTGGGTCTAATGCCCATGATAGCGAGACTGATCTTTGTCCTCGGTGCAAAACAATCAATCCTTGTCGCACATGGTCAAGCACGTCCGAGGACAGTTTGTTAATAAATCAAAACATAGTGTTTAAGTGAAATCATGGCTCACCAATCTTTCAGTTAAAATCAGCCATATTGAGCGTCATTAACAAAATCAATACCACCCTTCCTGAAAAGCAACCAACGGCGTCCTTGTAAGGGTCTATGGCGTTTTGTATCCTCTTTTAGGTCACGAGAATCTAAGCCCCCTAATAAGACACATGGTCCTTAATTATACAGAAGGTTTTAACAATCAATCTTAATTTGGACAAATAAGTCTTTTCTCGGACAAAGGCTCGATCAATAATCTAATGAAAATATTTTAATAAACGGAGCGTGCCTGGATACTAGACACGATGCAGGCACGCAGGCTAGGGCACCAGACCTTTACTATTCTATTTGGTCATCATCATCTGAGCCGGGGCCAATTTCTTTTTGATGAATATTTGTATGACCCTACCTTGGATGACAAGGCGGGTTGGCTATTTGCTAAATCGATCCAGTTGGAATATAAAAATTGCGACGTATCGCAGAGTTATGACGTAGGTCAGAGCTCCGTCTGTGATAGGTCGAAACCTGTTGAAGGTGTGTACACACGTGAGTAAATTGCTGCAGTCGCCCGAAGGCGGCACTCATCTTGCGGCGCCAACGGATACTTTCCACACTGGTTTTGATGAGCGCCTCGAGAATAACACATACTAGATTCATCATCTCCCAAGCATGGAGAAAATAACAAACGTTCTCGCCCATCTTGAAAGATTGAAATTTAAAATCTGTCTTACTTTACTTCTTGGACTGGTTTCACTGAACGGCTCCCAAGCCCATCTTGACCGTACATTTTTCGCAGCTAACCATCGGTCCCTCGAGAATGTCGATTTCTCAGTAAAGAATTTCAGCTCAGCTGTACTCTGTGTGAGTTACTGTCACTCTGAACATGAATGCAAATCAGTAAACTACCGTCTGAAAGATCAACGATGTGAGCTGAATAATGCCACCAAAGACCAGTATCCTGATAACTTTGCCGACGAGTATGGCAAGGTATACTATGACGATGATGTGAACACCCCTCACTCCTCACTGTTCGGTTGTAACGAGCTCCTTGAGGCGGGTTTTGAGAGCGGTATCTACACTATCTTTCCCAGTGGGTTACCGGAGGGTCTCAGGGTCTACTGTGACATGACAACCACTGGAGGAGGATGGATCGTCATTCAAAGGCGCCTAGATGGGAGCGTTGACTTCTACCGGGACTGGGCGGACTACCGGGCAGGTTTTGGCAACTTGGCGGGTGAGTTTTGGCTGGGAAACGAAAATCTACGCGCCTTGACAGAGTCGGAAGGGACATGGCAGTTCCGCGCCGAAATTGAAGACTGGAATGGCGGAAAACTTTGGTCAGGGTCTGGTGTTTTTCGAGTCCACGGAGATAACTTTGCGGTCCATAGCGATGTAGAAACCGGTAGCCGTATTTTTTCTGTGCAGGATGGTATGTTATTCAGCACAAGGGACAGGGACAATGACGTCAATTCCAATACACACTGCGCACAGCATACCAAAGGAGGTTGGTGGTATAGCAGTTGCTACAAAGCTAACTTAAACGGTTTGTACTATAACGGAGCAAGGCAAGCTGAAGATGGAATAACACTGTTTTATGGGGGCAAAAGTTTTTCACACACAATGAAAACGTGCAGCATGAAAATTCGCCGTGTTGTGTGAAATAATTGACCAATATTTTATTGCAAAAATGTTAATGTTAATAACTTACAGCGCGTGGTTTCTCAAAATTGTTTAAAATTCTCAAAAATTTAAAATAAGAGATCAATAACTTGCGATCTTGAAATAACTGCAACAACAGTTAGTGTCAGCAATCAGCCAAAGTGGGAAAAGGAACGAAATTAGACAACTCTTCGTGCCAAGAAATGTGATCATGTGACACCGAATCCTGAAGAGTCTTCACTGGCTACCAGTTGAGTCACGCTCTCAATTTAAGATCCTCCTACTTGTGTTCCGCTGCCTCAATGCCTCAGCCCCTTCATATCTCATTGACTTATTGTCAATCAAAGAACCTGTCAGAAATTTGCGTTCCTGTTCCCAAACGACAATTGTTCACACTCAAAGAACTAAACATAGTTTGGGGGGGGGGGGGTGCCTTTTCAGTACATCAGACAATCAACTTTGCTTAAATATCACCTTTTTTCAAAATCCTACTCTACGGCGCTGTGAGCAACAACTGTTGAACTAGCGCATTATAAATTGATCGATTGATCGATCGAGTGAGTGGTTGATTGACTGATATTGATAATTTGAAAAGCTTATTTTTCACGCTGTGTGAATCCTTCACAGAGAAAACTGGTTTATTGAATTTCCTGTAATAGCCTTTTTGACGCATTCAAATGGACATATACATTAAATATGAAATACAAATGTCTGATAGCTTTAGAGCCAATGTTTGAATACGCGAATAGTCTTCATGCCTTTTTTGCAAGTTTTATATCCGACAATTACATGAGCGTTAACAGAAGATTTCTAACAAATCTGGAGAACAAAATATATGACATATATAATAAAAAAATATGTTTATATTTTTTTATTTTAAAGGGCATGTTTCTTTTTGCCATTTCAACCTGATTTAGAGGGAACTGTTGATTAGTTATTTGTAATGAGCCATCAACCCAATTTCAAAGAGCTGCTTAAACAGTAATGTTTTATCATTTCTCTAACCCTGTAGCATTTCTGCCAAACCTATGAGGGAAGTTTCCCGACCAGGACAATCTTTATATAACATGTAAATTATTGGTAAAAAAATGTATATGTTACCAGTTATTGTTTTCACATCTTTTGAGCACATATCAGTGTGTTTGTGTAATAGCTGACGCTATGTCCTCATAGCTAGTTAGTATTTGAAATGTATTGTATTTGAAACTAATGTCACGTCTAATTTAAAAGGATAGCTGTTTTATTATCAGTATATTGGATATACTTTTCATTTCATATTCTTCCCGAAAATGTTAAAAGCGAGACCGGATCGTATCTAGTCCAGTCAGGGTACAGCGATTTCCACCGTTAATCCAAAACTCCCATTACGAAAAAATCAACTATAATAGACAGCATGGTTTTCCTGCACGGTGATTGGCTGACGATGACATCATCGACTAATATGACAGCATGCGGTTTTTCGTTGGTATGGTGCCCCGACCACAAAGGCAGCGTAAGTCAATAACAAAAGAGCCCGTCTATACCATGGGATGAATGAGCTGATCCTCACTGAGCTCATAGAAAGGCGCTTTTACCATGCCAACGAAAAACAGCTTGCTGCCATATTCGTCGATGATGTCATCGTTAGCCAACCACCCGTGCAGGAAAACCACGCTGTCTAATGTTGATTTTTTTTCGTAATGGGAGTTTTGGATTAACGGTGGAAATCAATGTATCCTGACCAGACTAGGTACGATCCGGTCTCGTTTTTAACATTTCCAGGTAGAATATGAAATAATCTATCAATACATACTAATTGGGGACTGTTGCCGACATTCATAACGGGGAAATTTGCCGTGTTTTTGTGATTTGTTTTCTCTGTTTTTGAAGCCATTTTTTACGTACACATTTCTCTTTTTAAAATTTGAGTTGCACCGATTTTGTTTTAATACATAACGACAGATATGCTCTTCGTTTCAATTTACTGGTACATTATTTTGATTGAGACTTTTCAGAAAAGGCTAAAAATGACCAAATGAGGGGATAATAGAAATCAGACTTACATGAGACTTGAGGTGCAGCGAGCTTGGGCTGGACACGAACCAGAAGTAAATTCAGAAAGAAAAAGGGCTTCGCCTCGTAGATGAAATTGTGACCACCGGTCCCTTTATCTGCACTGATGTGTTGTACCACTTTACGCATTCCAGAACTGGGTACCGTGGGTATTAATACAAAGTTATCAACAAAAGAACCGTCTAAATGGGAAAATGAGCACAGTATATGCAAATTAACTATGATTATGTTAAACTTATACAAGTCCTCTGACGTCACAACAGTATCAGTCTCTTCGGTAGTTATAAGTCATTGCATTGGGTGCGTTCGATTAACTTCCCTGGGTCGACCCCGGTCTGCCCCCGGTATGTTTATATAGATTTGACGTCATTCCAGTGGCTCACCCGGGTCAGCCCCAAGTGCCCTGCTTGTGGAGTGGGTCACTTGGGGCTGGCCCCAGGTGCATGACGTCACTACGAGAGGGTGCGTAATGGTTCGAAGCTCTTGTCAGGGGCTCCCCGAGTGAGCCTCGCGGGGTCAACCCAGGGTCAACCCAGGGAAGCTAAACGAACACACCCACTTTATTGACCAAAATGAAACATGAAACATTTGTTTTAAGGGGGTTTGGATACTTTTAGTATGACACAAAACACAACGTCCACATATTTACAATAAACTTTGAAGATAATGATGGTAGAAAGCTTCCCTTAAAGTATTACTTGCTGAGTTGCTGTCGTTTTTGAGAAATGAGTAAAACAATATCACGAAAATAGTTTTTGTCTCAGGAAACGAACATTATTTTAGCATGTACAACGTGTTTTTATCAATGGTTTTCACGCGACTCTCCTGAAAACACCGTTCTGTAATTTTCACAATAATATGTCAAAAAAATTTGACGACGAATGAAGCTAAAACTTTGTAAACTCTAGTACATGAGTCGTAACATTTGACGTCAATATTTGCGGTCAATGTTGGATGTCATACACGGCCACCGAAGTAAGCCCGTTAAAGACACTGGAAACGATTGATATGGTCAAAGACCAGTATTCTCACCTGGCGTATCCGGTGAAAATTTAGGTTCAATTGGTCAGTGAAGTTGCAAGAGAAAATGAAAGAAAAACACCCTTTGCACAAATGTATGTGCTTCCAGATGCTTAAAGCCTTTTAATAATTTGAATAAGAAATCGCCTCTTTCTTGTTGAAGTTGCGAAGAATAATGCAAGAAATTGTCGCACAAGTTGTGTGCTTTCAGATGCTTGAGTTCGAACCCTCAGCTGAGCTCGCGAATTCGATTCAAATATTTTGTGAGAAATTACTTCTATCTCAAAAACTACCTCGTTGCAGAGGGAGCCGCTTCTCACAATATTTTATACTACCAACAGCTCTCCGTTACTATTAACCAAATAAGTTAATATGCTAACAATTAGTTTGAGTAATTACCAATAGTGTCCAGTGCCTTTAACACAAGAAAATCAGTGTTATGTCAGTGATAAACCCAACATTCTTGAAAAATATATAGGTTACCAAGTTCACGTTTACGTTATCAAATAACGAGGATGGTTGCAAAGTGATGCTATCATGGTTCTGTGCAAACTTGTTCATAGCGCGATAAGGGCAGATTTGGTTCCCCGAATGCAAAGTCCAAAATCCACGCCATGCAAACTACCAACACATCGTAATAATAGATATGTACATAAATATATGCTGATATAATGACACCACTACATGCTTTATATGAACCAGTAAGGTATAGTCAACCGTCTGTGATTGCTTTAGAGCATGATTTCAGGATACTTTTGTATTTTGGTTTAGCCTACTGTCGTCTTTGATTTATCTTTCCTCAATTAAACCAATGTATTTATTTGTGGCCCACGTCTTAACATGCATGTTGGTATTCTGCAATGGATTTTCGGCTGTAGACACCTCGGGTAAGAAACAAGTTTCTACTCTTTTGAATTCATAACTGGTTTATATTTATTTTTTGGTGTGGATTAGTTGGACTAACTACTGCTTATGTCTCGTACGACTAATTAGCGTTGTTTTGACTATTTTTTGTTACAGTGTTAGGTATTGTTTTACGAATGCTTTTGTAGAACACACAATGATTATTCTATCAAATTCTGTCTAGACGCACCCTTCTTTTTAATGAAGGTTTTCCTAGTGGACTTTAGAAGAGTATTACCTCGATTTATTAAAGGTACTTGATTTCTTTGGTAATTGTCAAATACCAGTATTCTCTTCGCGGTACTGCCGTTAATAACGATCCTATAAGCTAAAGTAGTAGTCCCAGCCAATTTTCTATACCTTCCGCCCATGAAGTAAAAACGCAGGACTTTTCATTTCAGAACTGAGAAGCCTCCGGAACAGTCCGATAAATCTACTCCGCGGGAGTAAAATATAATTAAAGCAAGACGGTTCTCCAAGAACAAACTCTACCTGGCAAGTAGATACACACATGGGGTTACCGCAAACCAAATATAATATATTGATTCCTTACCATGCAAAGCCTAAAATCATTTTTAACAATAACTGATCATGTATTGTTTTTAACCTAAATTAACCACAATTTTACCCCCTCTCTTTGGTTATACAAATGTGACTCAATTTATAGATGTTTGCCCTGAGGGATACGAAGTGGGCTACGATGGGGGATGTTATTTATTCGAGACAAATGCAGTAGCATGGAGCATCGCTAGGAATAACTGCACCGATACACCGGACTCTGATCTGCTCGTTATTAACAACAGTGACGAACTGGAGTACATTAAGCACCGTATCACAAGTGGGATATGGTGGATAGGTAAGTTTGGTACTAAGGCCCTTTGCGAAACCAGGGCTTCGGCTTTAGATTCGGCTTCAGGCTCCATTCTTTCGTCTGAAGCCCAGACTATAAGCACGTACGCCAAGCACGCGCAATTGTCAAAACAACCGCAGGGCCAAGCTAGCCTGAGCCGAATCTGGAGCCGAAGCCGTGGTTTTGAAAGGGGCCTATATGCCTGCTTGTCAAGTTGTCACAAAGTAGACTGGTCCTTGAAAGACAGGTATTGGGTTTACAGACCCAGTGATTTAATTGGATTCAATGATTTCATTGGACAAACGTTCTGTGTTTTGATTGGTCCGAGGTGGTGTTTGGCAGCTGCATTTTCGTTTAATTAGTTAAGTCTGCATAATGCAGCCTGCATAATATATGTACCAAATGTGATTATGGACAGGTAGTAGACGTAGCCTACAAGCTAAACGCCTTTAGGTTGTCAGTTTGTATCGGAACATTTGGTAATTGTCAAAGACCAGTCTTCTCACTTGGTGTATCTCAACATATGCATTCAAAAACAAACTTGTGAACATTCGAACTCAATTGGTCGTCGAAGTTGCGAGAGAATAATGGAAGAAAACAAAACACTTGTCACACAAGTGGTGTGCTTTCGGATGCTTGAATTCGAGACCTCAACAAAATCAAATTCAGTGAGAAATAACTTCTCTCAAAAACGTTGTTACTTCAGAGGGAGCCGTTTCTTACAAAGTTGTATACAGCTCTCTATTGCTTGTTACCGAGTAAGTTTGTACGCTAAAAATTTACCAATATTAATTACCATAGTGTCCAGTGCCTTAAATAGACGTGTGCCGATCGGTGAACAAAACAGTGTTTTTTTTAAATATTCTTTACCAAAGCCTCTATGAAATCTAAAAACTTTCATGTGCTAGCTGCATGATGTGACAAGATTGCTCGTAAAGTAAACGATTTTATATTTAGTTATAGGTATAAAACAAAACTGCATTCAGACAGAAATACTCTTATCTATGAATGCTTAGATAAAATGGCCACATCAGTGCAATAAAAACCGCAATAAAAAACACTGAAGGGTACTTCACCTGCCGATATGATGCCTTGCTGATAATAGAAGTAAACATGATATAATGAAGTATATGATTTAAATTTATAGATAGGCTGTGAACTGCATGCCAAAAATCAATCAATTATTTGTCGAAACTTATAGATCTGTGATATTTGCTCATCAAATATCGCGCATGTCCGCCACTTGGTGACACTCCTGCTGTCGTTTTCACCAAACTCTTCCTAACGTGACTATTAGGACGAGTTAAGTTCCGTAAAGAAATGCCTACTGTATCTTTGTCTTGAGGCTTTAAAACATTCCTCTTACGATTGTGTTTTGTTGCAATAGGATTTACAGACCTATCCGTCGAGGGAACGTGGGAGTGGATTAACTGCACCGGTCTCTTCAACCAATCTTTGTGGGCTCCAAACCAGCCCAACAACGGCATTGAAGATTGCGGTGCGTACCAGGCGGTCCCGCAGAAACTGGCGGACTATCAGTGCAGCCGAGAATATAAATTCATATGTGAAATATCTACCAAAGGTAAAAAGGCAAACCTAATGGTTATTATAGAGTATAATAATAGTGACTTATTATAGCGCCCATATCCGTTACTTTAGTGACGCTCAAGCGCTTCAACATTTCGGTAGGCAAATAACAATTCTTTGATTTCGGCTTATGTGGTTTTACGTTTGACTTGTGGGATCAACTCCTTACTAAATAGCACCAAGTATTATGGTTTGCAATGTGCTGTGCTGTGGCGCAATATGCAGCCAATAAAACCAGGGTCTCCAAGGCGAACCTTTCCTCTTTACGATAATTGCACTTGGTTATTTTACTTGCTTCACATACACAACACACATGAACCAATGGCTTCGAAGATTTCTTTTG
This sequence comes from Asterias amurensis, assembly GCF_032118995.1. Lineage (NCBI taxonomy): Eukaryota > Metazoa > Echinodermata > Asteroidea > Forcipulatida > Asteriidae > Asterias > Asterias amurensis. Next base: position 2,458,727 of record NC_092660.1, read on the forward strand.
TCAAGGTTGCAAACCTTGCCATCTACCGCCACAAAAAGCCTCAACACTGACTTTGTACCCATCTTTGCAGGATTTTCAGATGATGATACCAACGCAAGAAATGTGGCCGCAACGAAAGTGAATGACACCATAGCTCACGTGACGTGGGACGTTTCGCAGTACAACTGTGACGTCATCGGTTACAGAGTTTACTATGAACATTATGGCAACTCACAAACAAATGGTGAGATTTGTTTCAAAGCGTTCACAAATCCTTCGAAGGTGCATGTATAACTATTAATATTTAATAAACAATGGACTTTAAGAGATAATGCACGAAAGACAATGTGAACCATGGCGTCGCCGTTTGCTTGTTTGTTCAGGTAATCTTCCCGTCACAACTCTGCAAACTCCCACTGTGGGATACGAATGCCAAACTGGCAACAACAGGCAATCTCTCTAACGTTTAACGTCTATCATTATGAATTGCACAAGTCGAGAAGTTAATACTTGTAATGTATGTTGGGCTATATTTGAAGTGTGATACATACGTCCTTAACAAAGCACTTGTGAAACTAACAGTTTACACGATTCTGTTGCGCAATGTGCAGCCGATCAGACCAGGAACACCGGGTGATCCCTTTCTCTTTCCTTTAAGTGCACTGTGTTCTTTAACGTGCGTTACACAACAGACGGGACCAACGGCTTTACGTCCCATCCGGAGAACGAAATGTGGAGGTATTGTGTCAGGTACTTCTAGCTTCTTATAGACAGATAAACCCTCGCACGTTGTCAGTCCCACTGAGAGTAGTGCACGGGGTTATTTAACGTGCGCTTTAACACACGGGACCAACGGCTTTACGTCCCACCGACAGATTAAACGTTGAGGTTCTGTTCTAGTTTCTACCTCATTGTCAATCCCACTGAGATTGTGTTTTCTTCTTTCCTCTATACTGATCAGGCTCCGTTCAGATAGACGGTGGAAACTCAACGGAGGTGTATCTACCTCTCACGCCGGACATGTGGTGGCAGATTTACGTAGCTGCAATGAAGACTGATCATCAGGAGTTAGACCTGGTAGGGCCAGCATCAGTATGGTTAGGTAAGATCATTTTTGTTATTTTCCATGAAGTATAAACAGGTATTAACTTTTTGTATGACCAAATATTATCCAGTATCAATGTACAAGGTAGACATTCACTGTACAAACTATGCGAATGTTCAATATACAATATTGATGTACAAGGTAGACATTCACTGTACAAACATATTGTGTAAATGTCCAATATCCATATCGATGTACAAGGTATAGTCATTCACTGTACAAACCTACAGGAATGTCCAATATCCAATATCTAAAAAGCAACATCGTTATTCGCTGTTCAAATACCCATTAAAGATGTACAGGGTAGATCCCATAAAAGATTCACTGTACTGCCATACATTTTGGTGGAGTTTTACTGAGCTTTGTAACAGTTGTTTGTACTATATCTCTAAAGGTTCGTGTCCGGGGTGGCATGTGCCTGGACTTAACGGGTCTTGCTATTGGTTCCAGTCCGAGGAACGAGACATGTGGTATAGCCATAGGAACTGGTGCAAGAGCTACGGCAGTGATTTGTTGATCATTGATAGCCCAGACGAGTTAGAGTACATCTTAAACCGGACAGAGTCAATCGCACCTAATGAGACTTGGTGGATTGGTAAGTGAACATTCAAAGGTAGTCCTAACTCATACACAGACACGGGGATGATGCAGCAAGCGCGATTTCAGGCTCAACAATATTCCATAAACCCAATTCACCTCGTTAAACCAGTCTAATCGTTTCAAACCAAGTTACTTTACGTGCAAGGTATTATAGTAATTAGCTTTAGACCTAAACCAGGCTATTCTCCATGCATCCGTTAAAGGTTACGACACAAGTAAATGGTAACCATGTAAACCCGGTTTTATAACCGGCTTGTCCTTTCACACCACTACTACAAACGGCTTATCGTTTTAACCCAGGTTACACCGATGTATCTGTCGAGGGTTCATGGAAGTGGGTAGATTGTGGTGACACCAACGACTGGCAAAGTACTCTCTGGGCACCAGGGGAACCAGCGGAACCCGATGATTGCGCAACGCTGCAAGGAAACACGGGTCATCTCAGAGGTCAAATCTGCGACCAGAGATTTCTGTTTATCTGCAAAGTGTCTCCTAAAGGTAATTCTTCACGAGATAAAACGGAACCATTTTAAAATAGAACTTAGAAGTTTTTTCTTGTAACGCAAACTTGACAAGTCTGTTTTCGTCCCATTGTAAGATTTCACCAAGGAAGATACCAAGCCGAGTAACTTGACCGCCATTGCTGTGACGTCTTTCAGTGTTGAAGTAACGTGGGATGTCTCTATGTTTGCCTGTGACGTCATTGGTTACAGGGTGTACTACAACTCAACGTCTGACAAGGACAACCAAGGTAGGATTTTCCTTCCTGAAATATTTTAGTCGAGTTGAGGTCTGGGTTGCTTTTCCGTATTACAAAAGTCGATTGTGTGAGGCACGTGGAGAGACTTGATGTGATTTGAAGAAATGTATAACTTATATCTTTGAAATAAGTTATTTTCTTTCAAGATACTGAGTTGGTGTTTTCTTTCAATATATAAAACTATACTCCCTTCCTTGTCTTCTCTCCATTGGTTTCTTGTCTAGCAAGGTGATTGAGTTCGCTTTTCTGGTAGTCCTTGGCGTTACAACCAGAATAAATACAACAAAGAATTCTCAATATCCTCTTCGGTTGTATTTTTCTTTCAACAGACTGGGTGTTTATTAACGGTGGAGATGTAAGCTCAGTGATACTGTCAGGGTTAGCTAAAGAGACTGACTACTCCATTGGGGTCGCTGCTCTTAGGACTGTGGAGGAACTCGAACAAATCGGCCCCGTGGCCGTCACTACTCCATGGGGTAACTAAACCAAACCATGAGATCAAAATGTCTTCATTTTTAAAAATCATTCACTTCAAAAGATGCTTTTTGACATCTTAGTTAACTTTAATTAGATACAATGTAATGTGAGTCAAATGTCTTCATACTTGCTGGAGCAGGGTAGTCGAAACGTCGACAAGACCAGTGTACATTAGAACCATTTCTGATGACGGTTTCTGTAAGTACGTTACTTTGAAAATGTGGAATCCAACGAGACTTTAACTATTCCCTGTGTCCATTTTGCTCATTTCTGTCCTCGTCCCCAGGTTGCCCGTCAGGTTTCGAGGAGGGTTATGGCAATCGTTCTTGCTATTGGTTCCAGTCTGAAGAACGAGACATGTGGTATAGCCATAGGAACTGGTGCAAGAGCTACGGCAGTGATTTGTTGATCATTGATAGCCCCAACGAGTTAGAGTACATCTTGAACCGGACAGAGTCAATCGCACCTAATGAGACTTGGTGGATTGGTAAGTGAACATTCAAAGGTAGTCCTAACTCATACACAGACACGGGGATGATGCAGCAAGCGAGATTTCAGGCTCAACAACATTCCAAAAACCCAATTCACCTCGTTAAACCAGTCTAATCGTTTCAAACCAAGTTACTTTAAGTGCAAGGTATTTTTATAGCAGTAGTCCTAAATCCGGCTATTCTCCATGCATCCGTTAAGGGTTACGCCACACGTAAATGGTGTCATGTCCCGAGTCTTTCCCCGACCTCGGCGGCCATGACCTTCGGTAGTTGTTGGACAAACAGAGAATTGAAGGCAAGGGAAACAAGTTTGTATTTACAAGAAAATATACAGATTTATTTACAATTTACATTAAGTGTGTCTTCACAAAATTAATAAAATAAACGTTGTCCTATCAATGACTTTCAATAATGGTTGCCGGTTAATATTACAATCTTCTCTTGCTCTCTCTGTGTGTCTCTTTCGGTTCCTAGTTTAACATCACTCCCATCACGTCTTCCCAGTATTCTTTAAGTTTAGATTAGTCTTTGGCACTGGGTCGTATCTCTGCCCGGCCTTCTGTTAGCCCTCAGTTTAGCACATCAACTTCAAGTGTGGTGTTTTAACCCTTGCGGGAAAAACCCTGCAATAAGCAAATAAACCCAAATCTACATTTACAAAACTTAAAGTAAAATAACACATTATCAACTTATGATCAATGTTTTCTTTACGGAAGTTCGACAACGCACTTCCATCTTTAACGCATAAATTCAAATCAATGCTATGTACAAAACTTTCTTTTCACGACTTCCTCGAACAATTAAATCAAAGTAAATCACAGTTCTATTGAGAAGAAGTTCCACAATTAAATACAACAAAACTGAAATTCATTAACACAATCTCTATGAAATAAATAACATTATCAATAGCTACTTACAGGTCGATTTGTCGATCCTGGTTTCTACAGTGGCGGATTTCTTCAACAAAATTTCGGTGTGTCTCACTCGCCAGAATAAACTGCTTTTGCAAAAACTCAGCAACTAAGGCTGGATGACTGTATACTTAGGGCTCTCAATAACCCATAAGCAAAATACAGGAGTTCTCAATAACTCGATCGTCGAGGCTGACAGAGTCCTCTCCTCGGGAATCTCAAAATGCAAAGTGACACACCTAAATTTCTGTTCCCCCTAAATTAACACAAAATAACTTCCCGCTGTAAGATCTCGTGACTTGCACGCATTCCAAACCTTTACAATAAAAGAACTATTGGTCTGATGCCTTCTTGGCCAATCAGAACCTTTAAACTGCCCCAAAAGTTTACTAACCTTTACAGAACTTCAACACAATGAAAAGAAAATGCCAAGTCATGATTGCGGCGCTTTGGCCATAACTATTTAAAACCTTGTTTCTTCCTGTATTATACATAACGGCCAGCAAACTGAGGAACCTTAAGTAATTCTTTAAAAAACTTATATCACTCCGTGACAAATGGTAACCACGTAAACCAGGTTTTATAACCGGCTTGTCCTTTCAAACCAGTACTATAACCGGCTTATCGTTTTAACCCAGGTTACACCGATGTATCTGTCGAGGGTTCATGGAAGTGGGTAGATTGCGGCGACACCAACGACTGGCAAAGTACTGACTGGGCACCAGGGGAACCAGCGGAATCCGATGATTGCGCAACGCTGCAAGGAAACACGGGTCATCTCAGAGGTCAAATCTGCGACCAGAGATTTTTGTTCATCTGCGAAGTGTCTCCCAAAGGTAATTCTTCACGAGATAAAACGGAAACACCTAAAATAGAATTCAGAAGCTTTTTTTTGTAACGCAAACATAACAAGTCTGTTTTCGTCCCAATGTAAGATTTCACCAAGGAAGATACCAAGCCGAGTAACTTGACCGCCATTGCTTTGACGTCATTCAGTGTTGAAGTAACGTGGGATGTCTCCATGTTTGCCTGTGATGTCATTGGTTACAGGGTGTACTACAACTCAACGTCTGACAAGGACAACCAAGGTAGGATTTTCCTTCCTGAAACATTTTTGTCGGGTTGAGGTATGGGTTGCTTTTGTCGCCCAGAAGTCGATAGTGTGAGACACATGAAGAGATTTGATATGATTTGAAGAAATGTTTGACTAAAATCATCGTAACAAGTTGTTTTCTTATGAGTTGGTTTTTTCTTTCAACATATAACTAAAACTTCCTTCCTTGTATTCTCTCCATTGGTTTCTTGGCTAGCACAGTGATTGAGTTCGCTTTTCTGGTAGTCCTTGGCGTTACAACATTCTCAATATCCTCTTCGGTTGTATTTTTCTTTCAACAGACTGGGTGTTTATTAACGGTGGAGATGTAAGCTCAATGGTCCTGTCAGGGTTAGCTAAAGAGACTGACTACACCATCGGGGTCGCTGCTCTTACGACTGTAGAGGAACTCGAACAAACCGGGCCCGTGGCCGTCACTACTCCATGGGGTAACTAAACCAAACCACGAGATCAAAATGTCTTTGTTTTTTAAAAATCATTCACTTCAAAAGATGCTTTTTGACACCTTAGTTAACTTTAATTAGATACAATGTAATGTCTTCATACTTGCTGGAGCAGGGTAGTCGAAACGTCGACAAGACCAGTGTATATTAGAACCATTTCTGATGACGGTTTCTGTAAGTACGTTACTTTGAAAATGTGGAATCCAACGAGACTTTAACTATTCCCTGTGTCCATTTTGCTCATTTCTGTCCTCGTCCCAAGGTTGCCCGTCAGGTTTCGAGGAGGGTCCTACCAATCATTCTTGCTATTGGTTCCAGTCTGAAGAACGAGACATGTGGTATAGCCATAGGAACTGGTGCAAGAGCTACGGCAGTGATTTGTTGATCATTGATAGCCCAGACGAGTTAGAGTACATCTTGAACCGGACAGAGTCAATCGCACCTAATGAGACTTGGTGGATTGGTAAGTGAACATTCAAAGGTTGTCCTAACTCAGACAGTCCCGGAGATGATGCAGCAAGCGAGATTGCAGGCTCAACAACATTCCAAAACCCCAATTCATCTCGTTAAACCAGTCTAAGCGTTCCAAAGCAAGTTACTTGGCGCGCGAGGTATTATTATAGCAGTTAGCTATAGTTCTAAACCAGGCTAATCTCCATGCATCCGTTATAAGGGTTACGCCACAAGTAAATGGTAACCACGTAAACCAGGTTTTATAACCGGCTTGTCCTTTCAAACCAGTACTATAACCGACTTATCGTTTCAACCCAGGTTACACCGATGTATCTGTCGAGGGTTCATGGAAGTGGGTAGATTGCGGCGACACCAACGACTGGCAAAGTACTCTCTGGGCACCAGGGGAACCAGCGGAACCCGATGATTGCGCAACGATGCAAGGAAACACGGGTCATCTCAGAGGTCAAATCTGCGACCAGAGATTTCTGTTCATCTGCGAAGTGTCTCCTAAAGGTAATTCTTCACGAGATAAAACGGAACCATTTTAAAGTAGAATTTAGAAGCTCTTTTCTTGTAACGCAAACTTAACAAGTCTGTTTTCGTCCCATTGTAAGATTTCACCAAGGAAGATACCAAGCCGAGTAACCTGACCGCCATTGCTGTGACGTCATTCAGTGTTGAAGTAACGTGGGATGTCTCCATGTTTGCCTGTGACGTCATTGGTTACAGGGTGTACTACAGCTCAACGTCTGACAAGGATAACCTAGGTAGGATTTTCCTGAAATATTTTAGTCGAGTTGAGGTCTGGGTTGCTTTTCCGTATTTCAATCGTGAGACACATGGAGAGATTTGATGTGATTTGAAGAAATGTATAACATACCTTTGTAACAAGTTATTTTCTTTCAAGAGACTGAGTTGGTGTTTTCTTTCAGTATATAAAACTATACTCCCTTCCTTGTCTTCTCTCCATTGGCTTCTTGTCTAGCAAGGTGATTGCGTTCGCTTTTCTGGTAGTCCTTGGCGTTACAACCAGAATAAATACAGCAAAGAATTCTGAATATCCTCGTTGGTTGTATTTTTCTTTCAACAGACTGGGTGTTTATTAACGGTGGAGATGTAAGCTCAGTGATCCTATCAGGGTTAGCTAAAGAGACTGACTACTCCATCGGGGTCGCTGCTCTTACGACTGTAGAGGAACTCGAACAAATCGGGCCCGTGGATATCACTACTCCATGGGGTAAACTAACCAAACCACGAGTTCAAAATGTCTTCATTTTTAAAAATCATTCCTTTCAAAAGGTGCTTGTTGACATCTTAGTTAACTATATTTAGATACAATGTAAGGTCTTCAGACTTGCTAGAGCAGGGTAGTCGAAACGTCGACAAGACCAGTGTACATAAGAACCAACTCTGATGACGATTTGTGTTACTAAGTTTCTTACCTTTAAAAATTGTTTAATCGAACGAAACGTTGAGACTGTAAAACTATAACTATTCCCTGTGTCCAAATTTGCCCTCGTTCCCAGGTTGCCCATCAGGTTTCGAGGAGGGCCCCGGTGATCACTCTTGCTACTTTTTTTATAATGGTACCGACACGTGGGCCTCAGCAAGGGGACGATGCCGTGGGATCGAGGATGGAGATATTGTCATCGTCGACGACGAGGATGAGTTGAAGTACCTGGTTAGGAGGATGGAAGAGGTCAATCCAGGTCAAATGTGGTGGATAGGTAGGTCGAGTGTGTATTTTTGCAGTGTCTGATAGCTACGGCGATAATAAAAACAGGTTTCCTCCATTGCCGGTTGTTACGGTGTGTCGGTAGAGGGCGTCTGGAGTTGGGTGGATTGCCAATCAACAGCTGATTGGCAGAAACCCCTCTGGCCAGATGACGAGCACATGACCAAACTGTGGTTATATGTGCAATATCCGATAGCTTTGTCGATAACAAGAGTTGTTTCCATTGCAGGTTATTACGATGTGTCGGTAGAGGGCGTCTGGAGATGGGTGGATTGCCAACCGACAGTAGATTGGCAGAAACCCCTCTGGCCAGGTGAAGAGCCCATGGTGGGTACCGGGGACTGTGGGTACCTCGTCGGTGTACAAGGGGACGGCGAGGCTGAGATCAGACCAGCGGTTTGTGACGATAGGAAGTTTTTCATCTGTGAAGTCGTCGACAATAGTAAGACAAATCCTGCACAAACAATTGAATTGAACCGTAGACTGGTCCCCTGTCTATACAGTGTTGGTTTTATATATACGTCAGATTTAACTGCGTATCTCCATAACCATGAAACCCATGTGAAAGAATACGAGTTCAAAGGTGATTATGGACTTTGGCTCGAGGCAGATCTCTAACGCAATTTACGAGCCTCGAAGTGTGACGTCAGATGTTCAGACTGGTTGAACTGCACGTTTTAATTTTGTTTGTGTTAATGTGGCACGGTTCAGCTGTATATTGTGTCACCTTGTGAATCTCGTAGTTCTCAGGTGGTCTATATTTCTATTGTGTTAACGGACTCATAATTTAAAATAAACTTACAGTCAGAGTAAAAAAAATGCACATATTTTTTAAAGAAAAACAACAAGAGGGTAAAATTAACTTAAACTTTGTTTGTAGCTATCTTTAAAACCACTAATGCATTCTGGGCATATAGGGTCCGTAGACAAGGAGATAATTACAAGCATAACGTATTTGTTTATTATTACGCAAAATTAGTTAAGTTTATGGAAAACCTTTACGCCAATCCTATTTCAACGCATCACTGTAACAAATCCAGAGTGGAAAATATTAATAAACAATCCTCACACATTTCTTGCATCATGGGATTTATACAATTAATTTCGGTTTTACCCTTACACCGATGTGTGTAAGCACTGTGTACTCAGTACTTACCTGAGCTCAGTGAAAACAAAAACCAAAGGCTTTTATTACTGCGGTGTGACTCGAACCCACTATCTTTGTAATTCTAGAGCAGTGCACTGCTCTATTTGAACACTGCATTGTCTTACCAACTAGACAATGTTATACAATAGTTGTTAAGATTATTCGCCATCGTTCGAAATAAAGCACTGAAACTAACAAACGACATTATATAATTATTTCTGTTCAGGAGTTTTCCCAACTGATGCGAACGCTCGAAATGTCGCAGCCATTGAACCGACACCGGATAGCTTTCTGGTCACGTGGGACACCTCTCCTGACAACTGTGACGTCATTGGTTACACCGTGTATTACCAAAAAGAGTCGCCATCAGCAATGGAGGGTAAACAACATATCAAGGCTCAGATAGCTATGTTTGAACTATAAGTAGTCAGAGACAACCAATAGACCAATAAGCATGACTTTTTAGGTACTTTTTGTTGGACACAAAACACAATGTCCACCTCAGATTTACATTAAACTTATACACGGTTTGAAAATTATGACGGTAGAAAAATTCCATTAAAATATTAACTGAAGAGGTGCTGTAGCTTTTGAGAAATTAGTAAAACAAAAATGCTACGAAAATACATTGTATCAATTCAACTATGAAGATGAATTATAAACATGCTAGCCTTGCTCAAGGCAGTCACATTATTCGTTCCGAAAAGACGCCGCTGTGAACCCACCCGTATACCCTGTTTGTGGTGCGTGCGATCACACCGCATGACCCACCCGTATACACACTGTCAGATCGTACGAATACTGTTCACACAAGTCATCGCACTCGTACCACTAACCGCATGCGGATAGTGTACGGGGCACCGTGTCGTGCCCATGTTACGCAGAGTGAATACGGGTGGGTTTTATACAACAGCGGTCTTTTTCGGAGTGAATAATTTGACTGCCTTGAGCAAGGCTATAAACATGCTAGAACTGAAGTTATATTCGTGACAATGTTTTACTAATATCTCACAACTACAGCACCTCAGCAAGTAATATTTGAAGGGAAGCTTTCTACTATCATTAGCTTCAAACTGTGTAAGTTTAATGTAAATCTATGGAAATTGTGTTTTGTGTTACCTAGACCCTTTAACCCATTTGAAGATAACATTTTCAACAATGTCTGTACTACCCTCTTACGACGCCTATACAACGTTGAAGAACTACTTCAACAATTTTCTAATTCTCATAAAAACAGGATGAAGACGTAGTTTTTTCGTTTTCACTTACAAAAAAAGAAGGAATTTCGCATTCGACAAACGGTGGTTTGGAGTATTTTGCCATTGTATGTATTGAAATCGTCTTCTAAGCAGGCTTAATTTAATTTTACAAGAACAAAATTTCTCAAGGTTTTAATTTAGTTTCTTTCACGGATTAATTTTAATGTGCATAATACTCGTTCACTACAACTACGCGTTTGACACACTGACATTTCTTTTACATTTTGTTTCTAGAATTTCTCACGGTAAATGGCGGCAATATCAGTAGAGTTGAAGTGGCGGTTCCGATGGTACACGTTCACTACAACTACGCGTTTGACACACTAACATTTCTTTTACATTTTGTTTCTAGAATTTCTCATGGTAAATGGCGGCAATATCAGTAGAGTTGAGGTAACAGTTCCGATGGTACAGGAGAACACCGTTTACTCAGTCACCGTAGCTGCACTGAACACCGTGACGGTCTTAGAGCGCGTTGGCCCGGCCAGTGTCACCCTGAATCCCGGTAAGGCACCCCCCATTGATCATGTTATAGGCACTGGACACCTTTGGTAATTGTCAACGACCAGTATTCTCACTTTATGTATCCCAACATATTATGCATACAATATCAAGCCTCTGAAATTTGTGACTTAATTGGTTATCGAAGTTGCAAGAGAATAACGAAAGAAAAACACCCTTGTTGCACAAATTTAGATGCATGTAAAAAGGCCCTTTCGTATCCCCTCTGCTCAGTAAGTGTTCAATAAAACCATAAAAAATATTTCGGAAAAAGGGGTTATTTGTATTAAGTCACGTTGTTGTCATATATTGTTCTCATAATTTTTTATGCAGTATTGTTTCTCATAGTACAAGTGTGCAAAACACAAATTTGAATTGAATTCGAGACTTCAGCTGAGGTCTCGAATTCAGGCATCTGTAAAGCACACAGGGTGCCTTTTCTTCCATTATTCTCTCGCAACTTCGACGACCAGTTAAGCTCAAATTTTCACAGGTTTGTTTTTTTATGCATATGTTGAGATACACCAGGTGAGAAGACTGGTCTTTGGCAATTACCAAATGTGTTCATGCCTTTAAAGAGCAATGAACATGCTGGCACGCGTGTTTATTTCGAAAGAGATAATCTCAAAGTTCTCCACATCTTCCAAACTTCGACAGTCCTAGTACTTCATCAGTTTTTATGACGATAGCTTGCAATCTTGTCTTTTTTTTATTACACAGGAGAGCCCGTCAGTACTCCAGCTTATAGCTCTAGCGATGCTGTACTTTTTATCGTCTTCGATCAGACAGTTGGATGGGTGAGCGACTGTTGTGCTTGTCTCGGTTTGTTTTAACAATAATACAAAATAATATCGAAGTCTTATACAGTGCACGTATCTACCAAACGAGGTACTCAAGGCGATGAGTATATACAAACTTTCAGAAAGATAGGTTATTGCAGTGATGGATTCTGAGACCCAATTATTTAGCACCTTTACGAGGGTTTACAAGGTGCTACGGAGCATTCAACAACCACAGCCAGGAACACCGGGGCGAACCTCTTCTCTTTTCGATATAAAGTGCACTGGGTTATTTTACATGCGTTGCACAACACGCATGACCAACAAATATACGTCCCATCCGAAGGACGAAGCAATGGCTAAGTGTCTTGCTTAAGGACACAAGTGTCACGACTTGGGGATTCGAACCCAAACTCTGCTGATCAGAAACACCAGAGTTTGAATTCAGTGCTCTTTACTGCTCGGCTACGACACTTCAAATACACATGTTTTGTATGGCACCGTGTATAAGATCATCCTGTCATAACTTATAAGACCGATCACGATAAGGGTTACAGGGCTTGAGATCCGCCAGGGTTGTTGTTTCTAAAATAAATATTGTTTTATTTTGCAGTTTACATCAATGATGCAAGTCCAGTTAGCAACAGGCATTGCGAATGTACTCAATCGATATACACCAAATCAACAAAGAGATACGTTTGCAGAGTTTGGGTAAATATCAACAGCGCCCTCACTGGGACCAAAGGAAGTCCGATCACTTTCTGGTAATGGTCAATGGCGTTTCGTACAAGCGTTTACATTTATATCCTCAGTGGCTAATGGGACAGATTTCATGACGACGTCACGATTTATCAGCTCCAAGGGGGGATTTCTTAAGAGTTAAGACTAATCTTATCTCGAGTTAGGACGAGTTAATACGCGTCAAAACTTAAGACTAGCCATACATTTTTACTATTTCGAGGACAAGTCCTAAGTTAGGACTAGTCCTAACTCTTTGTGAAATCGACCCCAAGTCTCACTTTGATTACAGTGCTTTTTGTGATAAAGTAAACCACACTAACAAGCTTTTGTTGTTTAAACTTCCCGTGACTTTCAGAACCTCTGACGTCATCTTTATCTCTATCTTCAATACCGGGAGTGATCTTCACATTGTGACGTGGGTACGAGATGTCACATCCTCTGAACCAGGGGTACCCCTCGACCCCAACAAGGTCCTCAGCGCACTCTCGGCGGAGCAGACCTACTTTGAAGACTTCATGGGACCGACGTTTCAATACGCAGTGAGCCTCGCGCCAAGTCTTACGCCTACTACAACAGCGGCACCTACCGGCGGCGGCATAGACGAATGGCTGATCGCGGTGATTGCTGTGGGGGCGCTTCTTGTACTGATAGTGCTAGGTTCGATTGTATTCAAATGGTGAGCTCCAACAAATCGTGGTTTCAAGACCTTCGCAAGCAGTGCTCCGTATTGACCGCTACTTTGGGCAAGTCTATTCTCGCTACTGGCAGCGCGTCGTATCGCCCGCTAGCTTTGGGCAAGTCTATTCTCGCTACCATTGGCAGCGCGTCGTATCGCCCGCTAGCTTTGGGCAAGTCTATTCTCGCTACAATGGGCAGCGCGTCGTATCGCCCGCTAGCTTTGGGCAAGTCACTTCTCTTTCGATATCCAACAGAAAGTCTTCAAGCGAAATTAAATTAAGAGGAAAAACGCGCCCTCTGTCGAGATATCACGAGTATGAGATAGTGGCATCTTGGACCAAGACTACAACTAATCAGGCGTGTTGAGCAATTAGGAATAGTATGGTGCCATACAAATATAAAAACAATTTTATCATCAAAACTTTCTCAAAATTAGTCTATGCTTTCTCTAAGTGACAAATAACACAAAATATGTTATTCAAGTGGTAATAAAGAGTAATTTAGTGGTAATAAAGACATCTACTCGACCAATACAAAGGTCGTGGGTTGGGATCCCACCCAAGTGATATGCCTGTGGATTTTTATCACTACTCGGGAAAGTACTGTGTATACAATGTTTCTTACACATCGGTGTAGGGTAAAAACAAATAATATTCATAGATCACGTTTGGTTTGCGGTAACACCTGTGTGTATCTGCTTGCCAGGTAGAGTTTGTTCTTAGAGAATTGTTTACTACTACCGCGGAGTAGATTGTTCGGGTGTTCGGGAGACTTCTCAGTTCTGAAAAGAACTGTCCTGCTTATATTAACTATTACCCGAGCGGATGGTATAGAAATAGGCTGGGACTACTTCTTTAGCTTATTGGATCGTAATTAACTGTACTCACGCGGAGTCAGTTCTTGAATTTGTCTCAATGAAGCTAGTTCATTATATTCGCATACTGCATACAGGTCTACAAACAAACTCATATAGGCCCAATTTAATTAAGCAGAAAAAAACTGCTTGTGAAGTTTCTATGCTATAATAAGCAAACAACGGGTGGGGCACCAGTCACAAACAATATAAACTTAATAGACCTTTGGCAGGTATGCAGTTTCTGCTGAGCGTTATTAGTTCCTTAACACAAATACATCTAATTACTATTCTTTCATTCCATTTCAGTGGTTCAAAGCACAAAAAGACAGACAGACGGATAGATCTACACAGTAAGTGAACAATTAATGTTATGTAATAAACCTGGCGATTTCCTAGGGCGCCCTCTGTTAAAAGATAATTTAAACGAAGCGATGTTGATTTGTCTTTTCTTTTTAGATGAATATGCTGGTGGCAGCGTCTATGAGAGATTTACACCAACATCTTTCTCTTCCGATGGAACGTGGTAAGCGACAGTTATTGTTATTTTGTACTTGCTTATTAAAATCAGTAAACATTTACATTTTACGGACAATCACTGCATCTCCAAAGTGCCAATAACACAACAGTGTATAGACGATGTGACCTCTGACGTCACACGAATACCATAACATGATTCGCGCGCATACCGCCGGGCAAAACCTTTGTGTTTTGGCAGCCAGCTAGAAAGTGTACGCAATCTTACTTTGACTACGCAACTACGTATGTAGTGTTTTGTCAACAGAGGGCGGTTTGGGTGTAAACATAGGTCACATCGTCTATACAGGGTCTTGGTAATGATTCGGCAAACTAATGGCAATAAAAACGTTCGTGGTAAGAAGTACATTGGATAGTATAATTCATCTTCGGAAGCATTACACTTCGAAGTACTATCATCAATGGGAAATATTCAAATATATACCGGGAGTAGTATAGACTGGTTTCAAGCCATTTCTAAGTAAGTTATGGTTTACCTTCATAACGGTGAAATAATGCGGATAAATGCATTTGACTACGTACGGTAGTCAATTACCGTACGTAGGTGCCATTATTCGTCTTGAGCAAAGGCTAGATCTGCAATCAATAACACAGAGGTAGTGGGTATACCGGAGTAATATAGACTGGTTTCAAGCCGTTGACATGAAAATTGAGTTAATATGTGCTTCTTTTCTTTGCTTACAGGAATCCTGCATTCCAGCCCATGCAAGAAGTTGAAAGGGACAACTCAATAACGTCCTTATAAAATGATTGTAAAGTGAGCAGCTTTAAAGTGGAAGTAAATTATTTTGGTGGTAGTTTAGTTTATTAGGCCGAGAAAAAAACAAATGCTTCAGCAGACTTACTGTCGAACAAAAGCCATGTTATTATTGCACATAGTATATTTTAATATTGTTAAAGTGGGCTGACTGCTTTTTAGCAGTGTTGTTATTGCAAAGAGTTTATTTCAATATAGCTGTCAAAATTAATAAACATTTTGTAAACTTCTAAAAAATAAATGCGAAAACTTATTACACGAAAAGACGAAAAAAAGAAAACACGACGGAGATACTATGTTTCCGCCGTGAAGGTCTACGTATTAGACTAAATTCACTGTATTTATTAAGATTAAATTATTTCACTTTCTTTAGTTCTCAATGGACCTTTGTATTCAAATGACGTCATTTGGGTTGGGCACCCTCGGAAGTCAGTTGCTCATTGGCTGATTTCTTTGGAAACGCGATACTAGTAAGACTGGTCCCCTGTCTCCATCCGCCATGATACAGATATACTGGTCTTACAGAACCAGTGATTTAATTGGATGCATTGATTTCATTGGATAAACGTGTAGTGACATAAGCTTTCTATATCTGTACCTGTTTTGATTGGTCCGAGGTTACGATTTATAGCAGCGGCACTCTTGGTCGTCTGCATTCAGCAGCGCGCATGTTTTACAAACAATGTACATAGAATTTTACTGCGTGAATCCATGTAGACTTGATTCAACTCGTATGAGAGGTCCCTAAGCATATACCCCAACTTACTGTAAAACAACACGTAGCATAGACGGTACAGTGTGCGCTCGTCGTCAAAATGTGGTCCCGAGAATGCGGCACGCGTTTGAAATGCAGAGCATCACAAAACATTAGTTTCCTGGGGTTAGCACGGGATTGGGACTTGAGTCAAGTCTAGTCTTTATGTGAAATGAATGTAGGTGAGAGGTGATTATGGAGATAGGGGGATTGGTGTATGCTCAACGGCAGATCTCTGGCGTAATTCACGCTAGGTATTGGTCATTGCCTGAACATCTGACGTCACATGAACCACTCATTTGGGTTGTGTTATGTCCACAGAGTGTATCAATACCCTGACCTGTGTGGACTGTTTTATGTTCTCAAACATCAGTCACCACATCGCGTAACAAACACACACAAAACATTAGCAACAAACATTAACAGTATCTTCTTACTGACGAGTCAATAGACGATGTGACCTGTGACATCACATGTTTACAAAAGAGCCACCAAGCCTGGACTTCCTGCAGGCACGACTTGTCACAGCCCAATGGAAGGAAACATAAAATCTTGAATTTAATGGAGATTGCACTTTCCAATTCTTATCAACTTTTGATATGATGAAAGGGGGCACATCTCAAAATTTGTCCAGCTTTTACTTTCATAACTCTTGGATTTATGTGGAAACTATGAGACAAAACGTCAACCTTCCAATATGACCAGTGCAGTATATTGCCTGCCAGACTAGCTAAAGAATGTACAAGGTCACACTGGTGTAAACAAAGTTCACATGGTCTATACTGGCGACGTGTGGCTTCAAAGCCAGCTAGTCTAAGAGAGAAGGCGTATGAAGTCAGATTGAGGGACAACTCGACCTCTTTCCCCAGGAAGTAATAAGAGTGTGAGGTGACCTAATCGAAACATTCAAGATTCTCCCTAAAGGGGCTTGTGGACATAGATACTAGAAGTCTTTTCACATTCTCACAAAAGTTGTACCATAGGACAAGAAAAGGCTAACCAAAGGGCTCAACCTCAGAAAACAGTAATTCTTCAAACACAGCAAGTAAGTGGTCAATGCTAGGACAACCAATCAATTCGAAAACAGCTTTGACAAATACTTGAATGAAAATGGATATGTGGTGATAATTAAAAGGCAAAAGCCTACAATACTAAAACTCCCATCAAAGTACAGTGACACTTTTGAGAACACAACATGGCCATTCTTCACCTATATTAAAGGAACACGTTGCCTTGGATCGGTCGAGTTGGTCTATAAAAAGCGTTAAGAATCAATTGTTTAGAAATACAAATGGTTAGATAGATAATTTAAAAGTAGAATATAATGATCCACACAAGTATCACTCGAAATTGCATGGTTTTCCTTTTACGTCACGAAGAAAAACGGCCGGCCATTTTGTGGAGTCAAAATTTTGACTCCATAAAATGGCTGACCGTGTTACTTCGCGACGTAAAAGGAAACCCGTGCAATTTCGAGTGATACTTGTGTGGATCATTATATTCTACTTATAAAACATCTTACTAACCATATGCATTTCAAAACAAATGGTTTCAAACACTTTTCAAAGACCAACTCGTCCGATCAAAGGCAACGTGTTCCTTTAACTCCGACTTGTCCCTTTCTAAAATAAAGTTCAAATCGTTTCGAAGGTTAAACAAATCGTCAATCTCCTCAAAATACTTTGTTACAGAAATACTCTCCCCACTCTACAAAATTTAGTTATTGTACACAGTGCTCAAACAAGTTATAAACACACGCGTGGGTTAAAGGAAACAACACTATACCGGTCTGCTCAGGCGTCAACAATAGCCGTTAAAAACTGATGGGGAAATCCCCATTCTTTCCCTTGCTATAGTGTTGACTTCATATCCTTGGAAAACTCATACAATGTTTGGTTTGGATTGGTTTGGTTTTACAGTTAATTGTGTGTGGAATGTCCCCTTGGATCACTCAACTCAGCTGAGAATTGCCATTCGATTTTCAATAAACTTTTAATGAAATGAATTCGTGTATGGTGGCCTTAAAGTGACATAGTTAATAAGTTCTATGTGTATATTAATCCACAGTACCAATAAACGGTGCGATTGACTTGCCCCTGAGAGGGTTTGGTTGCCCAGATTTGAAAAATTCATTGTAATAAATGTAACTGCCCATGTATAACCCTCGGAGCTGCCGAGGGTTGGGCGTAAGGAACAACTTTATACTAAATAATTACAAAATGTGTTGATGAATTCTGCTAGTGATTTATTTTTGGAAAGGAACATTACAGATTGGTTTTGCTAGCAAAAACGCTGCTGGCAGTGTAAGCACTTTATTTATCCACCATATACGTTAACTGACAAACCTGTAGAAGTTTGAGATCGATCGGCCGTCTGGGTTTAGTGAAAAACCGATTACAAATTTTGCATTTCACCGATGCCAGAACAAAAAAGAATAAAACGCTCACTGTGAGCGATAAACTCCAAGCGCGAAATTAGGTTATTCATTTCTCATCAAATATGAAATTTCAGACAGAAATATTTCAAGGGATGTTTTCTACTATCATCTAGACCGTGTAAGTTTTATGTAAATCTGTGATCTTCACGATTTTTCGTTTCTTGCAAATTCTTTAACGCTCTTTAAACATCGCTATTTCATGTACTGTGATGATTTATGGGTTGGTAAACTCAGAGGTGGTAGACATCGTGTGGGGTGGTAGATTAGTATAATTATGGATCCATTATAATGTGCACAAACAAATCGGATTTTTATTTTTATTTTATTTTTTTATTTTAAATAAGTAATGAACCAACGTTTAAATTTTCAGAATGCTTCAATCTTTATTGTGAGAATCCATGGAATATCTAATCGTCTTTTCAGACCACCATTAGAACAAGATTTTTGCCCCAAAACACATTTACCCGTAATACAATCTGCCTTCCTGATCGCGCCAAGTGTGGGCACAGCGCGTATTTTGTCCCCACGGCTGCTTAAAGGTTTTTAGCCGTCACAGCCATTTGGATGGTCAAATGAAGATATTTATTTGCACACTCAATAAGTTAATACATTTTAAAACTTCGGGAGAAAAGAAAAAGAATGAGGGATGATAAATCAAATAGGTCCAAAAAGAAATTCGTATTCTGTATTATAAAATCCAAACCGAAAAATGTCTTTAAAAGGTTTAGGTTCTTTTTGTACGACACAAAACGCATTACACACAAATTTACTTTACACTTACCCGGTTTAGAAGATAGTGATGATAGAAAGCTTCCCTTAGAATATTACTTGCTGTGGAGGTGCTGTTAGAGAAATGAGTAAAACAGTGACATAACTTATTTCCGTCGAAGGAGAAACATTACTTAAAGCACTTGACACTATTCGTAATTACTCAAAATAATTATTGCATAAAACCTTACTTGGTATTGGGTAATGGGGAGCTGTTGATAGTATAAAATGGGTGAGAAACGGCTCCCTCTGAAGAAACGTAGTTTTTGAGAAAGAAGTAATTTTCCACGATTTTGACTTCGAGACCTCAGAATTAGATTTTGAGGTCAAGCATCTGAAAGCACACAACTTCGTGTGACAAGGGTGTTTACTTTCATTGTTATCTCGCAACTTCGACAACCAATTGAGCTCATATTTTCACTGGTATGTTATTAATTTATGCATATGTTGAGATACACCAAGTGAGAAGGCTGGTCTTTGACAATTACCAATAGTATCCAATGTATTTTAGCGTGTACAACGTGTTAACGTGACTCTCCTGAAAATATTGCTCTGTGATTTTCACATTTTTTTCTGCAAAACTTGATGACTAATGAAGCTGAAACTTCTACAGGTAAATTGTATTACATACATCTTCATTCACAGTGAGTATAGGAATTCAATCCCCCATGTCATGGCAAAAAAATCTATCCAAAAAGGTAATTAACCCTTTAATATGTAAGGCCAACGTCGACGTACGTGTGAATTGTTAATACTTCCCTTAACTTCTACAACATCCTTTTCCTGTTTGTTAAAACCAACGCCAACGTAAATTTATCCACTCCTACTCCCATAGAATGAATGATTTAGTAGTTTAGATCCTTTTCAACCATATGAATGTTACCAAATAACACCAAAACATATAAGGTGAACAGATTGTGTTGTTCTGTGAATTTGTCTTTGGTGTAAGCCATTCCTTTCTGTGTATATATGATAATGGTATTTGAGGCATTGCAATGTGAGGTATCAATATGGTAGTTTGCGGTAACCTATTTTGTCAGGTAGATTTTGTTCTTTATAGCACTTTCGTTTATAACATCAGGCCTACTTTGTATTTGCCAGTGGCTATGTGAAGGGTTGGGGTTGTTTGCCCAGTTTCCCTACTAATGATTTTCCTTTTCGCTTTGTTTGAAAAAACATTTTTTTTTAAGGGAAATAATTTATTTCATTTCTAGTTTTACTTGAATACAGCCACTTCCCTATGGCCTTCTATATTGCTCCTGAAGCCATTGTTTTATCACCAAGTTGTTCCCATCAACATTGAGCGTGTGCGCGATTTTGTTTTCCAAATAATTATTGACGGACCGATTTTGTACACAAAGGATGCTGGCAGTGTTTTGTCCTGCCCTTTCTGACCCAAATACTATCCTACGTTGCCTGACACCCCTCTTGGACGTGTGGTATGGTCCAGCTTAGGTCATCATGGCATATAAGCTGACCAATGTATACGATGTGTTTGAGATAACTGAAATATCAATATCCATCATGAGCCGGCGAAAGATTACATTGCCCGTTAAACTTGTTTTCTCGTTTGCGAAACACGCGAGATGTGCTTGTCTGTTACTATGTGCCCCCCACCTGACCACCCTGGATCCGCCCATATTCTGTACGACAGTGTCACACGTCAGTTATAAATAGCATTCCATTTCAATGACTTTAAATGAGCTGCAATAAACATTCATGATGCCTCTTGCACAGCCAATAGGCATCACAAACTATGTAAAAAGTATGATGATGATATTAAGTGAATGCCAAATTAGAGACCTCATCATGGTTTTCAAAATATCCACAAAGAGCTGACGCTGTAAAGTATTTCAGGTCGTGTCTGAGCGGCTTCGGCTACGTCTCGCCGGATCTCCACACCATCGTGCATTGAAGCATAGGACGTCCTTAGCAACAACTGGAATATTAGCCGTAGCCATATACATCCATTCGGATACGGCTTTCAGTGTCTATGGAACAGTTCAAGGTAAAATTGTGGCACATTGGAAAACCACATTGCACAGTACGCTTTAAAGCCATTGGACCCTTTCGGTACAGGAAAAAAAAAAAAGTTCACAGATTTACAAATAATTTACAGGGTTTACAGAAGGTAATGGTGAAAGACTTCTCTTGAAATATTAGTCCATGAAATGCTTTACTTTTTGAGAAAACGGTATAACAATATAAATTCTCGTTAACGAGAATTACGGATTTGTTATAAACACATGTCATGACACGGCGAAACGCGCGAAAACAGGAGTGGGTTTTCCCGTTATTTTCTCCCGACTCCGATGTCCGATTGAGCCTAAATTTCCACAGGTTTGTTATTTTATATATAAGTTGTGATACACGAAGTATGGGACTTGGACAATACTGTTTACCGAAAGTGTATAATGGCTTTAAAACACCTACATCATATTTATTTTAAAAGAATAATATGTCATGACAGCCTACGCAATTGAACCGTTCAAAAACAAGTCGCTGACCGGCCGATTAAGTTCATATATAGGTAGCCTGCTCCTGCAGTTATTCAGCACTAAACATTGCAAGTGAGACTGTCTCCAGGTGAGCAATAATAGTTGAAGTATTAAGCTAGACAGACTGAAGGCTTCACAAAAGGGAGAGGTGTCTATTTGTTACCAAAGCAAGCATAACAGATCATAGCATTTCAAGGCATTTCTTTCCCGTTTGTGTAGTGGTGTACACTGTGAAGGTAAGTGTTTGTATGTTTGAAACTTTGCATGGTGTGAGGGATAGGAATAAACTATAAACAATAGACTTGCAGGTACAACCTTGTACTAATTCCCTTTAAGGGAGTGTTAAGTTGGATTTGAAACTTTGCATGGTGGAAATAAGATATGAAAAGGTTTGCGGTAACACCATGTATTGACTATCTCTAAATGAGTTGGAGTGGTTCTGAAAAGAACCGTTGGTTTCAACTCGACGTTTCGATCAGTATGCTCTGATTGTCTTCTGGAGAAAGCAGAAGTGAGGGAGTGTTGGCTCTGAGGAGAGCCGGTGTGGTCTTGACGTTTCGAACAGTATACTCTGCTCGTCTTCAAAGACTGTTATTAACTGGACGTTGGGTTGAACTTGTATTGAAAGCGCCAGCCCAATTAAAGATAGGTGGTGATGGTGGGGGATGGGAAATTAAATGCCCTTAACACTATTGTTAGAATACTTCAAAATAACTGTTACAGCATGAAAACCTTACTTGGTAAGGCGTACGAGCATGGTAACTCCTCTGAAGTAACGTAGTTTTTTGAGAAAAAGGTTTTTTTCTTCTTGTGACTTGATTTTGTTCTGTGAATGTCAAGGTTTCTATGGAGGGTTTAAGGGGTGGGGGGGGGAAGGTACTACTGTTCAAGAGGAAATGAGTGTGTTAAATATGGGAACATTTGGAAAGCGACACACTCTGCAACCTATGGGTATGGTATAGATGGATCGCAACATGACGTCATTGACCATCATCTTTTGATGTCAACAATGGAAAAGTTCGCGAGTGTACGCGCTACGCCCGACTCTCAGCCAATAAGTAGCCTTTCAACCATGACTTCAAACATTTGAAGTGACACCATGATCACATCATCACAGTGTTGAACAAAAAACTGGGATACATATATTAACCTGCTAAAAAGTAAACCCGTACACAAAGTGTTTGTTATTACAAACACTATAAATACATAACACTAGAAATAATTATACCTGTCAGTATTGTCACAAAGCTCAGGACAGCAATGAGTATACAATAGTAGTCACAAATCAGTGTATACATGGGTAAAAACAAAAAAATAAATACTCTTTTTTCCCGATGCAAATTTCACTGTATTAAAGGCAGTGGTAACTATTAGTAATTGTCAAAGACTAGCCTTCACAGTTGGTGTATCTCAACATATCCATAAAATAACAAACCTGTGAAAATTTGAGCTCAATCGGTCATCGAACTTGCGAGATAATAATGAAAGAAAAAACACCCCTGTCACACGAAGTTGTGTGCGTTTAGATGGTTGATTTCGAGACCTCAAGTTCTAAACCTGAGGTCTCGAAATCAAATTCGTGGAAAGTTATTTCTTTCTCGAAAACTATGGCCCTTCAAAGGGAGCCGTTTCTCACAATGTTTTATACCATCAACCTCTCCCCATTTATACTCGTCACCAAGAAAGGTTTTACATGTATGCTAACAAATATTTTGAGTAATTACCAATAGTGTCCACTGCCTTTAAATCGTTGCGGTACCCGGTGCTAAAATATAGGATTCGCCCTACCTCCAGCTACCAGGCAATCTCGGTGGTCTAGTTGGTATTAAGACACTGCTCTATCTAGAATTGCAAGGGTCGTGGGTTCGAATTCCACTCGAATAATGTGCCGGTGATTTTGTTGTTCACAGAGCTCGCGGAAAGTACTGAGTGTACAGTCCAAACTCCCGGTTAATATTATATGGGTTAAAACCAAAATTAATATTCTTTAAACCCCGATGCATATTTCCATCTCCTATAAATCTAGTTGCTATAGTGCATTTCTTAATTAAATAAACTTTGCACGTCTGCTGATTATGTTTCTATTGTCAGGTTATCAATCATGGAGACCTCTCGAAACGTCGACAAATTCAGCAAGATGGAGCGGTTCTTATCGGGGCTGTCGGACTTCGGCAAAAGGAGTCTCAACTTGAGCGTACTTGTGAACGACGAGCCTCTAAGAAAGGCCTACTCAACCGCAATGGCTGATGGAGAGCTTCCAACCAACCGGGC
Organism: Asterias amurensis; assembly: GCF_032118995.1. Lineage (NCBI taxonomy): Eukaryota > Metazoa > Echinodermata > Asteroidea > Forcipulatida > Asteriidae > Asterias > Asterias amurensis. Next base: position 2,482,778 of record NC_092660.1, read on the forward strand.
AAGAGTCTTGATTCTAGGCGAGCCACGTGCTGGAAAGACCAGCTTGCTTAACCGTCTACTCGGGAGAGAGTTTGACCGCAACGAGCGGCCGACACACGGCATTGAGACGCGTATGTGTCACGTCACCAATGTGGACAAGCAATGGAACGAGGCAGGTAGTGCTAAGGTAGATGATATCAAAGAATGTGCCGCAGCTATTGCTGCGCTTGAGGAAGCTTCATCGGAGGAACCACACCAAAAAGAAGACGCCACCAAGAGTTTCTTCAAGGCATCTCCATCGTCAGTTGATAACTTCTTCTCATCAGCATCCGTCGAGACTGGATTACTCAACATTTGCAAACAGTTTTCAATTTTTTTCGATATCTCTGTGGTGATGCTGGTTTCTCTCTTTGTTGGCCTGAGTCAATTTGGTTACGCGGCATTTACGTTGGGCTGCATAGGTTTACTGACTCTGGTGCTTGACTACAACGTCGCATTCAGGTGTGCCATTTGTGTCTCAGTTTCGTTCGCCCTCTTCGAAGCCATGGCGAGAGGAAATGAACATCAGAAAGAGCTTTCTTGCACAGTGAACGACGATTTCGTTGCACTGGACTGGTTTATCTTACAGAATATCGTATTCAATGTGTTTAACACGGCCATATTTGGCACGGCGTGCGGTCTTGGATTTCGGACAGGTGTAGCTGTCGCCTTCTCAGCGAGTGTGCCGCCGTGGGAGGATAGCTCCGGAAACACGGCATGGCAAAGTGTCTCCTTTTGGAACGCTGCGTCCATCTGCCTGGTGCTGCTTGCTGGTAGCTTATCGGGAGGGGTAACCTACAAGTATTGCACTGTGAACGACCGGTTGCACAGAAGACGAACCATTGCCTCGTGCTTTTTTATGACTCTTTTGTTCACAGTCTACGTTAACGTTGAGTGTGGTAGCAGACTGCTTCTATATATCTTCATGAATGCGTATGTGATGATAGTAGGGATGGCTTGGGGGTTTATGTTCGGACGCAGAGCTGTGATGAAGCATGGTTTTGAGGCTCGATATATAACTAAGAAAACCATTGGCCTAATTTTCGGCTTTTACCTTGTCCGCATGTGTGGATGGAGCCTTAGACTACCGGGTACCTCTTTAAAATCGCTAGCCTTTTATACTTTCTCAGTAATCGTATTTCCATTGTTTGACCTCTACACAGCCTTCAGGATATGGAACACAAAATCTACTTTCCCTGTGAAGACGATTCGGAACCAAATGAAGGCTTTGATCCAGGGACAACCTCTTCTTGAGACCAAACTGAGTCTGTGGGACTTCGCAGGTGATACTTTGTACCACTGTACCCACCATGTGTTTATGCCAGACAGAGCCATGTACTTGATTGTCTTCAACCTAGAGGCAGCTGTATCTGACGAAGAGGAACAACTTCAGAAACTTCTCTTCTGGCTTCACTCTGTCTGTGCGCACGCCCGGCACCCAGACGCTGTAGTCATGATTGTCGGTACCCACAAAACTAGCGTTCCAGAGGCAGAAAGAAAATGCTTCACTGATAATCTTCACAATCGAATCGCATCCAAATTCTGCGACCGGCTTGTTCTCAACCCGGCTGACGATAAACCTTTATTTCTGGTAGAGAATTCGGATGCCTTTGATCGAGACTTTCGACAGCTGAGAGCAGAGATATTTCGGCGTGTCGAGACTGCAGAGTACGCCCAGGAGAAATATCCCATCAAGTATTTGCATTTTTACCGTGAGATCCAAAACCGTCGGAAGCTTGCCCAGGCGCCGGACTGTGACAAGAACGTAGCCAGCCTACAAGAGATCCAAGACCTGGCAAATCTCACATGCAACATAGAGGGTGAGGAGCAGCTGCAAAAAATGCTGAGATACTTCAATGAGGCAGGAGAGATCATCTACAGAGAGGAAGACGTAATACTAAGGCAGCATGTTGTACTTGATCCTCAGTTTCTGGTAGACGTCATGAAGAAGCTAGTTGACATCCCAAGAGCCTATCATCGCTCACATCGCTACGCCATTGAATGGAGAAACTACGAGAATACCGGAATTATTTCAGAGGAGTTGCTGCATCACATCTACTTCGATATGCCTCATCTTATTCCATTGCTAATCAATCTTCTTCAAGCATTTGATCTCATTGGCTCATTGGAACCCAATCGAGGCCCAAGCTATTCACATCCTTCATTTTTGGTGCCTGCCATGTTGCCTCCTTTTGAGTGTGAAGGGTCGAAGTTTTGGGAATCACAGGACAAGGAGGAGGTCTTCTACTTTGACTTTGGCTTCTTCGATCCCACAACTATCTACTACCGTCTATTGGCAAGATGCTTATCACACGCCAACAGAGAAAACGACGAGCCTCACTTTAAACCGCTCATCTTTGCAGATCGTTCTCGGTTCTACATTGGAACTAGTTTAATCTTCAAGCTCCAGTTGGAGAAGAGATCCTCCCAACAACAGCTTCTTTCGGTCGCCATTTTAACTTTTGACTCTGAGAACTCCAGCCAAGAATTATTAGGGTTTTTGGTAGAGGCTGTAACGAACATCACTGCTCGGGATTATTCACATCTTAACTTTACATTTGGACCCCGGTGTCCTTTCTGTGAAACACCTCGTCCATCGAATGAACTGACGGACGTCACGGAACACGACGAGGCAATCCATGTCTTGAAAATGGCGGGAAACGATAAGTCATTTCCGACAAGGTCATCGACCGTAATGTTCTGTGGAGTAAGACGACACAGTATGAAGCTGAGCAAATCAAGGGTAAGTGCAAACTTAAAAAAAAAAACTAAGAAGAACTCACTCCGCGGTAGTGAAGTTTAATAACGATCCAATACAAGCTAAAGTAGTAGTCCCGGTTGATGTTCTACCTTACCGCCATAGTTAAAAAGCAGGCGGTTCTTTCCAGATCCAAGAAGTCTCCCAGATCACGAAAATCTACTCCGCGGTAGTAAAATGCCTGTCCCCGAAATACCACTAAACACAAAAGGAATACAAAAGTACTAGACCGTGGGATGATGCTCCAAATTCTGCTTTTCAGTGCTCTACCCTACACAACTACTTACATTTGGTCTCAAAATTTGAAGAAAATTTAACTTACCACCCAAAAAAAGTCGTCAAGCACAAAACTTGCACAGTATGGATTTATTCGCGAAATGAAGCACAATAATACAGCGAGAATAAATGGCTGAACGTGCAACAAAAAAATAGATGACTTATAAGCTCGGCCAATCATAGCGCATATGACATGCATGCGGATGTGTGGACCAATGAAAGAGCTTGTTTCGAAGTCCTGTGGTTTTGTGGCCCTTTTCGAAACGACGGCGCCTGCGTTGGATTCAGCTTCAGGTTCCCTTATCTCGTCTGAAGCCCTGACCGAGCGCGTACGCAAAGTACGCACAATTGCCAAAACAACCGCGGGGCCAAGCTAGCATGCGGAGCCGAAGCCGTGGTTTCGAGAAGGATTTCAGAAAGATGTCTTCTACGCTTCTCAGGAAACTTCGTCCTGTGTGAAGGGAAGAAAGTTGCGAAGATCGGCTCGTTTTATGTTACATGAAAACAACATAAATTTAATCCGAGCTAGTTCGGCTGGCAGGAGTTCGTTGGTCCAGCAGTGGTTAGGAAAAACATCATGATCATCATGACATGTGAAAATGTGTATGCTTGGACGCCATGGATGATGACATGACAGCGACCTACAAAAGACAAGACCTTCCGATCCAATTTTACCAGGAAGCACAGCGGCAGCTGCTGGTTGGAGTACCGTGGATGTACTAGTGGAAGTTGAAGGTATTTAGGCAACATTTCTTTCCAGAACAAGTTGTGCTTCAATTCGAAGCAAAGCAGTTAATCATTTTTTTTTTTTTTTTTTTTTTTGTCAAGTCATGAAGTTAAACAAAATGAAATGCCCCGATCTCTCAAATATATGAAACGAAATCAGAGTCACGATCACATGATGAGGATACACATTTTGGTGATGAATCATGATGATGACACACATCGGTTTTAGTTATTTACTTAATACTTGAATTAATAACAATAAACATACATCATATTCATACATGCACTGTTACAATTAGTAATTACAATTACATGTACAGACTACAGTATGAAAAATCAAAAAACATTAAATATTCAATGCACTAGGCCGATTAAAAATGAACACGATTCAGGAAAAATTAAATTGGCCCTTACTTACTAAACTAAAACACTGAAGTGGAGGAAGGGCAAGGGTACATACACGTTCCCCAAGACCCCCATACTAATCACGTGATGAAGTATGCTTGAATAATAATAAATAACATCCCAATCTTTATTCTTAAAATTCTAGAGGCAAACAACCAGATTTCTTTGAGATGTGGTATTAAAATTAAAATTTTGTATTTAAACTAAGGGGAACAAGCCTAATTTTGTTTTCAAATAAGATGAGTAAACTAGGGCCTCATTTATTTGTATTTCTTTTCTTTTCAGTATGACATGTCCGCTCTGGGTTAGTGGTATATCAACACTTTTCGCTGACAATGAAGCGTGCAGGTAGTAGGAGAAACAAAGAAAGGCAGAAACTAATCTGAGAAAGCTAAAGAAGAACAAAAATTGAAGGTAAAAAAAAATAACTTGTTCATTACTCTCGTCCACCAGAAGAAATACTGTGCGTAACCTTCTAACCTTTTTTTCTTTTGTTTTCAGGAAAACGAGAGAAAAAACTCAAATGAATATATGGTTAACTGTTGGTATTTGTGAACAGGACCAGTATCCCTATTAAATAAAAAAATCTATATATAAAATCTGTGTAAATTTTTGCAAGAATTTGCTACAAGATAATGAAAAGTTCAAAGTATTGGGGTAAAAATGTCCTCTTTATATCAAAAGCTTTCCAGTACTCTTTATCATACGTTTTGTATGGATTGACCTTTAGTAGTTGGGCACAAGTTGACTAGGGTATGAGGGCATGCCACTTGGATATGAGAAATTCATGCTGCCTAAATAAACTTTGTATTGGATGTGTACTACAATTAAGGAACAATGAGTTGATCTACCTTCACCAAAACTGTACATGTTTGCTTTTCCTACAAACTGTTTTTATTTTGTGTACTGTCTGTTCAGTCATCGAGTATGCTTTTATAATTCGCTTGCAGAACGCGAGAATAGTGATGCCATTAGCAACGAGACAACTGAAGGTGAACCACGATCAAAAGGTTGCTACGCTCTGACACTGGTGATTCTGAAACGCCTCAGCTGAACGTGCTCCCCGAACAGTGTATCATGCAGATTGAAGAAGAAAGTATGTAAAGGAAAGTATCACACAGCAGATGTTCCTGTCAACAAATCAGTTTCCCCTGCACAGACCTATGCTTTTGTGCCAGTTGTGGAGTGGCTTCAAAGGACTCGGATGGGGATGTTTATTCTGATGATAACTAATTTAAACAAAATGTTGTCTGAATCATCATTTTCAATAGAAAAGTAGAAAAAACAAGAAGAAAATTCTGCACAAGTACAATGTGTAAAAAGTAAGCTTTTGGCTTACCAAAATATAAACCTTAAAATAAATGTGGAACAATTTATTTGAGAATTGAATTAACCCATCAGTTACTGTGGTACCAGAAAGACAGTTTGGGAACTAGATTTATATTATTTTCATTCAATTTTGTAAAATCTTTATATCTTTGAAATTGTTAACGGCCCTGTCACACCATGGTGTATCGCCTTAACGTATGCCGGCGTATAGGCCTACAGAAACTAGTTCGAGCATTTTAAAAGTTCAAGAGTGCCCAACTTCCCAGAATCGCATCCATAGCGTACTGAACGTATACAAAGCGTATGACTAATGAATTGATAGCGTATTATCACTAACTTAAAATGAAGTTATGTATGTTACATGTGGATACGTGAGAATACGTCAAGACTTTTTGGGGATACGCCAGGCATAGGTTATACGGCACATAAACAGATTTATTATTGTTTTAAATTGAATTGTGTTGGGGAATTTAAAAGGGCCTTTTCAAGAAAGTAACATAATTCATCATGATAACAATGAGTATTGTACTAGAAATGTGTCATTATGATATGAAGAGAAGAAATTAAAAAAATCTTAATATCAACAATTTCCTTTTTTTGTCAAGTTCATTCATTCAATCGATTACAATTTAATTAAGGCCTGTCTAAGCTCTGAAAACTTAGTAAATGACCAAAATGAGGCCCAGAAAGTTTGTTAGTGACATTAATTTGAAACAATTGAAATAACTCAATTGGGGAAATGATTGATGTCCAGGGATGTTAAATAATTAATTAATCTGGGAGAAAAGAGCTGAAAACCTGTAAATGAAAGCAAAATAAATAAGCCAGTATATTTTCCCCATTCGTTTGTGCACTTGGTGATTTGCCCATAGAGTTTGTGCATAGTTCTCCAGTTTTGACCAATAGAGGGCGCTATTTTTCTTTAATTATTTTCTAATTAAAATAACTCATTACTGTGCAAGTTTTGCCCTTGACGACTTTCACATGTTATTCAGGACTACCATAAGAACATCTGGGGAAAAATTCAGGTAGTTGCAGAGGGTAGACCACAAAACTCGAAAACTAGAGCCCTTTTTGATGATCATCCCACGGTCTATACCATCAGTGTTCCAAAAACACATTGTGTTTCACAGTAAGACTCCAAAAGCACCAAATGCCCTCGCTGACAAGGAGACACACACACACACATGGTGTTACCGCAAACATCAACATGCAATACCTCAAATCCTATTTAAATTTAAAACATTGAGACCTATACCACTGATAGAACCTATTTCTTTTTCAAACTGACTGGGGTATTAGTTTTATGATTCACCACTTTAGGAGAACCTTCCAAGTACCTCCCATCCACCACAGAGGGTAGTCTTTGGCCCGGAGACGCTCATCACCAAGATACCACCAGACCTGTTTGACAAGGTGTGCTGTTTCCTGAACACTAGGGGGCAGAGGAGCTGGAAGACACTGGCAGGTGAGAACACAGTCGTGGCTTGTGTAAAGTTTCTCGTGGAAACTTTCAAATGCAAATCGTTGATTTTAAGAACAATTGATTCCCACCCCGATCATCACATCCCGTGGCCGAGCCGTCTAGTTCACGTGACTCCAACTCTTGTACTGTCGGTGTGGACTCAATTCCCGGACACCTGTGATGAAGGAAGTCCGTTTTGCTCTACAAACTAGGCAATTGATAGAGGATAAGAACCCGTTCCTACATCCTTACGGACTGTGAATGAGGTATCACCCTGTTCCAGGTCCAGGGGTAGGTGGCAATGCGCCTCTGGTGACAGCTGATTTGGGTTGACGTCTAAAACAGGTTATAAGTGTAGCCCTTGTTTTGAAGTCGTCCGGCCTAGTAAGATTGGGCGATATTTCATAGAAAATAAATCACAACAAATCACTGTCCTCGATTTTAACAGTGGCTCTGCATGAACACACAGAGAGTCTCCTTGATTGTATCCATCTTTCTGTTTCCTCAGGTGAATTGGGTAAAGATGTGGATTTCGTAGCTGCTTTAGACAGTGAAGGGGTGACCAACCCCAGTGAGCATCTCCTCAAGGGATGGTCGATGGAAGGAGGCGTCACAGTGGCTGATCTACTTGAGGTTCTAGAAAGACCTGGTCTGGAGAGGAAGGACATCATCCAAGAAGTCAAAGCTCAAATGTCTTGATGACTTCGTAGCTGCATTAGACAGTGAAGGGGTGACCAACCCCAGTGAGAATCTCCTCGAGGAATGGTCGATGAAAGAAGGTGTCGCGGAGTGGCTGATCTACTTGAGGTTCTACATCATCCAAAAAGTCAAAGCTCAAATGTCTTGATGATTTGTTTCTTCCTTTCTTGAGAAAAGACTACGTTTATTTAACGCCGTTATGCTCAAGGATTATTTCAAAAATCGAAAGAAAGCCCGAGTTCAATATATCGTTAGAACGCCATTATGAACACCTCCCCCTTTTGAGGATTAATTTAATAAGCATCGCAGCGTAGTCTCCTATACTCAAGACAGGAATTGCAGCGCACAAAACCCCGCGCTGTGTAAAAAGCAAAATGCTTCCCGGATCAAGAGACTAAAAAACGACCTTTCGGAAAAGTACGGATTTGGTGTGTTTGACATCTCCGCCGTTCAGAACATTGTACCTTTCAACAACATTTGTTTCAATTTCATATAATACTGTGTGTCGGTATCATACAAAATGACGATTTACATTACAACAATCCCCGGTGAGCGTTTGCTTGAATATGAGACTTTCTAGGACGATAGGTGGCAGCAGACTTACCGGGTAAAGTCATTGTTCTCATAATTAAGCGCATGTTCAGAACTACGTAAACAATGGAAGTTTACCAGGTAAGTCTGCTGCCACCTAGCGTTGGAAATTCTCCCATTGGGAATACCATACAGGACAAGACAGACAAAAACATTTACAGATATACGGACAGACAGACAAAAGGGGTAAAAAACACTGTCAGAAATAATTGCAAGAATTTACACTCTTAAAACATGCGATGCTCCATCCCTGTTAGATTTAACACGGGTGCCAGGGGTTACCGCAGCGTGCAGTACAATGTGAAAACGTGAACACTTGATTTAGATTGTTGAAGTCATACTTTTTCTAAGCTTATTAATAATCTTACGAGTGGCTGTAGTTTGACCAAAAGAAGATTAAACAAATTACGTTTAAACTTTTGCCGTTTAATTAAGAAGTTATTATACTGTGAAAGAGCAGTATTTATTTTTATTTATTTATTTATTTATTTTTTTTTTTGGGGGGGGGGGTACACAATCATAATGTTGAAATTGTTTTAATTGGATATTTCGAGTCCATGGGTCACACTTCCAAGGGGGGGGGGGGGCGGGGATGCATGTCAAACGAGTCTGCATGAAGATAGAACTTAACCCTCTAGTCCCTGCACCGCCCGAGTTTGCTGAAAACTAATACTTCAAGATTCTTGCAGTTAATTACTGGAATCGTAGTTCAAATTTTAAAAGATAGCCACAGCTTATTTTTTATGCACAATTTGAACCTTGATATTTGTATAAAAGTACAAGTTCGCATGAGAACAATACATGTCTCTCGTTAAACGGCTACGGTAATTTTTATGGCGAATATTTGTTTGTAAGGATAAAATGGACACAATAGCTTTTCAAGGCTTTTATCTGACTCAATGATTATACTGACTAATTGCGAAGGCGTGAGTTTTCGACAATATTATCATGAATGATGAATAAATACAGTTTCCTTTTGTGTTTACTAATGAGCGTCTTGTTGGGGTAAGAGCTAAATTATTTCACCATCATTAGCTTCATCAGCTTAATAACGACTATCGAGGATTCTTTTGATGTTCCCTTTTTTTCTACAAACACAAGCTAGCAAGGTTTCCTCCTACCACTACAGTATATCGATAGGCGGCTGGGCGGTCCAGTGGCTAAATGGTTAAAGGGTTTCACTTGTTTTGATGGCAAACTAACTTAATTAACCCTTTGTCCCTGCACCGCCCGAGTTTGCTGAAAAGACATTGGCTTTTCAAGATTCTTGCAGTGACTAGAATAATAGTTCAAATTTCAAAATAGCCAAGGCTTATCATTATACGTGCAATTGTTGTCCTTTTCAATATAAGCGTTCAGAAGTCATGAGTCCCCAGGGAACATTAAGTGCCTCTCGTTAACGGCTGACGGGAATTAGTTTATGATTATTAATTTTATAATGTTAAAATGAATACATCAATAGCTTTTCAAAGCTTTTTATCTGGAGCAATGCTCTTACTGTTAATTGCAACGGATTCAAGGAATTGGTTGTCGGCAGTATCATCATGATGAAAGACAATTTCAATTTTTGGTTTGTTACAAAATGAGCATTTTGTGTTCAAGAGCTAAAATATCTCATCATTAGTGTCTACATGTTACAAGTCAACTGTGAAGGGGGAATTAATAATGATCTGCAAACGATTGCTAGACTCTGCCTTTACTTTTACTCTAGTTTTATTTTGATGTTACTCTGTTTTCTCCAAACACAAGCTACATGTATACAGTGAGGTTTTCTTATCCCGCATAGTAAAGAGCATCGCTTTAGGCGGCTGGGCATTCTAGTGATTAAAGGGTCTGGGCGGGTTTCACAAAGAGTTAAAGGCAGTGGACACTTTTTGGTACTTACTCAAAATAATTAACTAGCATAAAACCTAACTTGGTGACGAGTAATGGGGAGATATTGATGGTATAAAACATTGTGAGAAACGGCTCCCTCTGAAGTGACATAGTTTTCGAGAAAGAAGTAATGTTCCACGAATTTGATTTCGAGACCTCTTGATTTAGAATTTCAGGTCTCGAAATCAAGCATCTAAATGCACACAACTTCGTGTGACAAGGTTGTTTTTTCTTTCATTGTTATCTCGCAACTGAGACGACCGATTGAACTCAAATTTTCACAGGTTTGTTATTTTATGCATTTGTCGAGATACAGCAAGTGTGAAGACTAGTCTTTAACAATTACCAATAGTGTCCACTGTCTTTAAGACTAGTCTTATCTCGAGGTAGGACGAGTTATTCGTCTTAACTTAGGACTAGCCATACGTTTCGTATAACTCTTAGGACTAATCCTGAGTTAGGACTTGTCCTAACTCCTTGTGAAATCGACCCTGGGCACTTTTGTAGGAAACAAAACACAATGTCCAAAAGATTTACATTAAACCGGATTGGCACTGGACACTATTGGTAAATGTCAAAGACTATTCACTTGGTGTATCTCAACATTATACACAACATAACAAATCTGTGAAAATTTAGACTGGTCATCGACGTTGTAAGAAAATAATGAATGAAAAAACCTTTGGTGCACAAATTTGTGTGCTTTCAAATGCCTAAAAAAAGGTTTTAGGCCCGAAGTCATTTATTACTCGAGTGCGAAATTACCCCTTTCTCAAACAAATGGTTACTTCAGAGGGAGCCGTTTTTTACACTGTTTTATACGATCAACAGCTCTCCATTGGTCGTAATACCAAGTACGTTTTTATGCCCAGTGCCTTTAAAGGAACTCATTAAAAACCTTTCGTCATACAAATATGTCACGCCATTGCTTTGGTGATGGTGGGCCATGAAGTGCAACATTGTCATTTCTGGGAATTTATTGAGAAGAAAAGTCTACTTAAAATGCTAATATAATTCAGACGCCATTTATTGTATCCCTTCTTTGATTGATTTGCTTTTGACGGAGACACACAGACAACGACATTGCTCATGTTGCACTTTAAAGGGACACGCTGCCTCGGATTAGACAAGTTGGTCTATGAATAGTGTTTGTAACCGATTGCTATAAAAGGCATATGGTTAGAAATAGGTTTTAAAAGTAGAATATAATGATCCATACACATTGATTCGAAATTGGATTGTTTTCCTTATACGTCGTGAAATACATAACACTGCACGCCAATTAACTTCGTGGAGTCAATGGACCCTTCCCATGAAATATGCTAATTACATTTACGCAGGTAACAGACCCCATTGGTTGGCAAACGCCAAAGAGTTGTGCACTGAGCAGACGCGCAATCGCGTCTGCGTCACGCAGCCATTAGCCATGTACAAAACATTTTGCCAACCAAAATGTTAGTGCGCACGCGCTGTGTGCAATTTACATATTTCATGGGAAGGGTCTGATGTTTGACTCCACAAAATGACAGTTTCAAGTCGCAAAGATATGGGAAAACCCCCGACATTTCGAGGCTTATTTGTGTGGATCACCAATTCTACAGTTTAAAACATTATTTCGAACCGTCTGCGTTTTATAACAAACGGTTAAAAACGCTTTTCATAGACCAGCTCGCCTGATCCAAGACAACGTCATATTTAACGCAGTGGACACTATTGGTATACTATTAACTCAATGACAGGTGCTTGATTGTTTAGAACCAGTGATTTCATCGGATACAATTATGTCATCGAGATGCATTTCTGTGACGTTGCTTTACATATCTGTATTTTGATTGGTCTGGGGTGATGTGAGCGCACCTTGTGACAAACTGATGTTTGGACCAATCAAAACACAGCATATTGGGTTTTGTTGAAAACAAAATAACTGATTATAAGGATATTCTATTTAGTTGAGAGCTTGCAGAAAATGTTGAACTTGGTTAAAATATCTGTTGATACGATTGAGTGTTTAACTAGCATTCGGCCGACCATGCCAACCAAGGCGGTTTGTTTATCAGAAATACGTATCCTTTTTGGCGTATCCTAACAGAGCAGCGCCCGACTGAGAATGGGTTGACACGGTACTAGTAGCGCAACATTCACATCGGCGTGCAGCTACCGAGCGCAACATGCAGAGGCTCCCGTGCTACACGGCAGTCTTATTTGAGGTCGGCACGGCAAAAGTGCGACGTTTAGCGCAGGCTTGGTGCAAGAAAATTGTAATAACATGTAATAAATAATGTTATTGAACACAAAAAGATCTGAGCAAGCATTTTTTTGTACTTTTATTTGTTTCCTTCATAAACTTTCATCACAGATGGACGCTGTCGTGCTATTAAAACTTGCTCATTTTTTAAAGAAAAGAAAGTTAAAATTACGTTTGAAAATCATGGTTTGCTTGCATGTTGGTATTCCTTTCCCTCTAAAGGCACTGGACACCTTTAGGTGATTATTAAAGACCTGGCAATATTCTCACTTAATGTATCCCAAGCATAAAATAACAAATTGGTCATCGAATTTGCATGAGCATAATATATAAAATAAAAAAACACCCTTGTTGCATTACTTTGTGTGCTTTCTCAGATGCATAATAAAAGGCTTCAGCTGACGTCTTTTAATATTAATGATTTGAGTAAGAAATTACATATTCCTAAAAAATCTACGTTACTTCAGATGGAGCCGTTTCTCACAATGTGCTGTAGGCATACTATAATCAGCTCTCCATTACTCGTTATCAAGTACGTTTTCATGCCAATAACAATTATTTAAGGAATTTACCAATAGAGTCCAGTGCCTTTAAAGTACGTTGTTTTTGTACACACTCCTTCAGTTACATCGGCAGTCAATAGTTTTCTTTCTGGCTCAAGCCAGGGGTTGTCACTTCTTCATTTTTTAATTGCTACCCTTTGTCTGCCGATTGGTCGACTGACAGTCGCAAAACAAACCAAGATGAATAACAATGTTTTTTTTTTAATGTAAATGACTGTAAAAGAGAGTCGCCAACTGCATGGTAATCAATTTTCAGGAAAACCCTACAAAAATTTGTATCACTAAATTAGAAAAGAGTAAGGATGATCTCAATATGTCAACTATTACCTTTTAATGGCTAAATAGACATCGCAGATACCGGTTAATAACCATTTTACTCTCAAAATCTATTATAATGACCCTGGACGCCAGTGACGAATTTCCTTTTTTTGGTTTTGAACACAGTTTTCCAGCTTTGGCATTTCCACACCAAATAGCCGCCACTGACGTCACGATTCCTTTGTTTCTTTGTTTGACCCCACGTTTTTCAGAAATTTGGCTTGGGGCGTTCTGGAGAAAACCCATCTTTACCATGTTTTAACATGAGGTAAGAGACTCGTTATATTTTTATGTTTCCTGGATGGACTGCAGCTGTTAGAAAACTGTAATATCTATATATTTGAGATCATCCTTTAATGGCTTTTTAAAGAGTAAAATAAGTAGACTTTGTTTTCCAATCAATATATCTAAGATTCTATGCATTGTTTTACAGGCAAGGTAAACATTTGGATTCTGGAACCGTTCACATTGTTTTAATCTCATATAAATGTATCTATATTGTATAGAATAAAAGCAACATGTGAAAATTTCATTTCAAAAGGTGTCGCGTTTTATCGCCGAAGAAACGGTTACGACCACCAAGAATAAAGAACAATCCGTAATTGGATAACCCCATCTGAGCTGACAGTGAACATTTCTCAGTTTTTTTTAATTTGTATGGATTAAAACTTATATAATTTTTTCCCAAAACCGCATTTTTTTTTTGTTCTTGAAGTGAATGATTCTGAAAATATTTCAGCTGAAAACTGCTGTATTATTTTTCCCGAAATAGTTTGTACTTGCAACCGAGTTTTAAAGTGACTACCAAACGTAAACCTTCCCTTTAAAAATTGCGAGAGACAACAAAGTTGCAATTTAAAACACAATTTTATGTCGTTGGTACGGTGCGTGTTGGCTTTAAATCGCCTAATATGTTAGTGTCAATCACATTATCGTCGACATTACTATTTATAATTAGTAGTTATTTACAATTCGATGTCGAATATTGGATTTGCTCAATTTATGAACCGTAATCTCGCCGACACATGAACTGTCCAGGTTTTATTGTCCGCAATATGATACAGATGATTATATTTCGTAGTAGATACAGCCTTCCCTTCCTTGGTAGTTTTTCCCCCCGTCCACATCAAACCGAGTTGCGTTATTAAGTTCACATAAGTCTCCACCAGCCACGTTAAACGAACGGCATCCAGGTGTTTCGTTACACGCCATGCAGCAATGCAAAGGGCGCTCTACTATCATGACGTCAAGGGTGTGGTTCACGAGGCAACGCCCGTGAAATACAGAGTAGCAGCTACTGGCCGAGTTGGGGCAAAGGGGAGGGGCCGGACGCTCACATATGACATACCTGAGTTCGTTGCAATTCACATCGTTAAACTTGTAAATGCTGCTGACCACTGCGCAATCTTCACCTTCATGACGATGTCCATCAAGCCAGTCAGTGCGGTACGGCGAATCACCATCCCCGGTGCAAACCCACACCCCTTCCACCGCCTTGTCGGTGCAGTCAATCCAGAATCCATAATTATCTGGGAAAGAACCCTGGAACTGGTCCCAGACGAAATCATGTTCCGGTTTGGAGTTGATAGAGGGAATGTTCCCGCCATAACCCCGGCAAATCTTCTTGGCGTCGGACAAATTGTATTTCGTCTTCAAACGGTTCATGTAGCATGAGTCGCCCCACTCATGCCAGCCGTCAGCACATCGTCCGTACGGCGGGGCGCTGCCCTCGGCTCCCATCAAGTACGGAATGGTCATCAGTAAGGAAATCACAAAACCGAACATTGTTTTAAGATTCAAAGCAGGGTGAAACAAAGGCACATGTCTTAATAATCTCCGTCTGACAAACTTTTGTTCTAATGTCTAAACACTCTGACCCGTATAACCTTCGTCTGTGTGAATCAGTAATAACACTCACTCAATTCGACTTCTTCCCAGCAACAAGCGCTTCACCAAATTTACGTGTAAAACAAATAAATTCAAAACGTATAATCAATGTTCTTTACATCCGCGTATAACTATTTAGCCACTGAACCACCCAACCGCCTATAAAGCGCCACACTGTAGAATGCGGTAGCAGGAAACCTCGCTGGCTTGTTTGTAGAAGAAAAAAACATCAAATAAAACTTGACAGTCAATGATACACATTGGTAAATCCATCTAATTGTGTAATAGATCATTATTAATTCCCATTTACAGTTGACTTGTAAACTGTCGACGCTAATGATGACGAGATAATTAAGCTCTTACTTTCCCACCCCCACCCCCCCCCCAAAAAAAAAAATTAAAATAAATAAATAAAAATTAATAACTATGAGCATTGATCCAGATCGAAGCCTTGAGGAGCTATTGTGTTCATTTTCACCTGATAAAATAACAATCGCCATAAAAAATTCCGGTGGCCGTTAAAGCCATTATACACTTTCGGTAAACAGTAGTGTCCAAGTCACACACTTCGTGTATCACAACTTATATATAAAATAACAATCCTGTGGAAATTTAGGCTCAATCGGACATCGGAGTCGGGAGAAAATAACGGGAAAACCCACTCCTGTTTTCGCGCGTTTCGCCGTGTCATGACATGTGTTTATAACAAATCCGTAATTCTCGTTAACGAGAATTTATATTGTTTTACCGTTTTCTCAAAAAGTAAAGCATTTCATGGACTAATATTTCAAGAGAAGTCTTTCACCATTACCTTCTGTAAACCCTGTAAATTATTTGTAAATCTGTGAACTTTTTTTTTTTTTTTTTCTGTACCGAAAGGGTCCAATGGCTTTAACGAGAGGTATTTATTGTTCCCTACGGACTCCTACTCCGGAACAAAAATTACCCCAAAGTGCACACATTGTACATGAATAATAAGCCTTGGCTTGTCTTTTGAAAATTAAACCACGTTTCTAGGAAGTTACATTTGCCGTTCCGCGGGGGTGGGGGGGGGGGCGTGGGGGTGCATGCCCCTTTTCCTTTGGAGGTGGGGGAGGAGAGAGACAGACGGAGGAAAGGGGGACATGGGGCAGAGACTACCTCTGGTATACACCGCTGTTCAGAGCTCTACATCGAGTGCCAACTAGTTTGGCGCATGCGCGAGATTTTCAGAAAGTCCAACATTACATAAATTATTCATAGCAGTGACCCCATCGCTGTTTTGTGCATGTTTCTATGACTTTATTTAACGATGAGTTTTGTTGGCGTTTGTGAGTAAAATTGAATTTCCCTGATATTAAAACAATGTTTGTTGTAGAGGAAAATTATTATTCTATCAAATTATTCCGTTTATATAGCAGCAAACCCTCTGGATTAATTAAAATCAGTGGGATTCCACCAACATTTTTCTGACGCGGCCCACATGTTTCACATACAAACTAAACAAACGCATACAATGCACAATGTTTATTACAGTTTGCACACGTCACAAAAAGCGACAATTGCCCAATGCTTGTGTACATTACTCTTGATAAAAATGCTTCACCAGAACGTCGTCATGTGTTATAAAAATAAACAGGGAATTGTTTTCAAAGGGTTTGCACTCTCAATTTTGAGTGGAAAACATTAGTTGTTATATATTTCTTACGTGTGAGGTCTATTTCTCAACAAGAAAATTCACATTACGTAGATTTTGAAGGATCAATTCGACTCAAAATCCGACCATCGCAACTAACTTCATTGCATATTCATGTTTAGTTTTCCATCTTGGCTTTTAGTTGGTCAAAAATCGCGATGACCTCAGATCGTTTTCAACGGTTGAAAGGCTATGTTTTGTTTACGATTTTGACTCAAGAGAGCGCTCGTCAACAACTTCGCACATGCGCAAAACTAACTGTCAGCGAGTAAGCAGCGGTGTATAGTAACTAAAATATAAAAAAAATAAAAAACACAAATAAAACCTACCATAGAGCAACGCACGTAACATGTGCACATGCTCCGTTTCTTTTTGTGGACCACTATTATTTCACTGACAGACATTGCTTCACGAGGAACATCCCGTGAAATTGTGTGTGTATAACAGCGTGTTTCCCACACCCAACATAAATGCAAGAGAAAACAGGCTACAGGTTCATGGATCAGCTTACCACCGAATTCTGCGCTAACTATCACGATTCCAGTAGCGCACGCCATCGCAAGCTTTTAAAAAGCTCCCCCTAGAGTGCGATTAATCGTTTACAAATTGTCTTTGTTATCATCACATTCACGGCACGTTCTTACAGTTGTTCCTCTCAATTTTGTGCTTTATTAAATCACCACACACACACATTGATTGGTCAACTCATAAAGGTCCAAAATCAATGTGTTGACATTTTGTCGCCACAGCGAGAAGAAAAAATGTCCGGAAAAAAAATGGCCGGCGATCTGTTTTTAAGGAGAGTTTGGAGATACATGATCACTTGATGTGCAACTCATATCACGGCTGTTACATGTTTCTAACATGCTGGTGGTATTGGTCAGTGTACTTAATGTAAAGGTTTCCACGGCCAATTTCAGCAAACAAATATCATTCAATTTCATTAACATGCATTCAACATCATGCATTTTCCCGCCCCTGATCCTCTCAAACTAGGGTTTCTTTTGAGCTCTTAATGCATTCAATCTCATTTAAGGGCATTAAAGACTAAACTTTTACCATTCTTAAGTTTAATTTCTACTACCAATTTACAGTTGACGCATTCAAATTAAGACTCACCGAAGCGAACATGATTTTGCTGCTAGTTTGCGTTTTCTTTTTCATTTATGTGCAACGAATTTCAACTTCTTTGCATTCAAATTAAAGGAGCTTTATGGCTTTATGAACAAATTGAAATTACAGCTCCTTTACGCGCATATTATAAGTTGTCTTTTGGTAAGAGGCGTTTCTCCCCTCCGTGCATTGAGGAATCCCTCACGCTTGCTCTGGCAGTGATAGAAACATTTTGGTGGAGCTCTGTCCTTAAAGGCAGTGGACACTATTGGGAATTACTCAAAATAGTTATTAGCATAAAACCTTTCTTAGTGGTGAGTAATGGGGAGAGGTTGATGGTATAAAACATTGTGAGAAACGGCTCCCTCTGAAGTGACATAGTTTTTGAGAAAGAAGTAATTTTCCACGAATTTTATTTCGAGACCTCAGATTTAGATTTGAGGTCTCGAAATCAACCATCTAAACGAACACAACTTCGTGTGACAATGGTGTTTTTATTTTATTTATTAATATCTCGCAACTCTGATTACGGTTTGGGCTCAAATTTTCACAGGTTAGTTATTTTATGCATATGTTGAGATACACCAACTGTGAAGGCTAGTCTTTGACCATTACCAATAGTGTCCACTGCCTTTAATCTATTTTAGGATCGCCTGTTTGTTGGGTTGCCGGTTGCATAATATGAATCTGAGTTTGGTCTTTGCGAAGGGCTGTTGTGGGCTTATTATTCGACGACGCAACCTGCATAGCGGGAATTCCGAATTGTGCCACGGGACCACGAGGCTTTGTGTTACATTGAATTAGATCAGTTAGGTGGCTTTCTGACATCTGTGACTGATTCGTTAGGTCTTCAATGACATTTGTTATTACATTAATTGTACTTCCCATCATCATGTTGCCCAATTCACCCATTTGCTCAGCAAGAAGTGTTATGATGGGGGTCAGCAGTTTCTTTGTGTTTTTCAGGTCCCCTGTTTAGAACCGTTAGGTTAAGGTCGGCCGTGTACAATGAAATTACCCCCTTTTCATGTATTTAATTGAGTTTGGTTTGGAAGGCTGGGGACTCATGGAAAACATTGGAACTGAGTGTTCCCTTCTTTAAGGGAACAGTTAATATTGACTTAAAAACTGACTTGGTAATGAGCATTGGATAGCTGTTGTTGTATAAAACATTGTGAGAAACGGCCCAATCTGAAGTACCATAAATTTTGAGAAACGGGTAATTTCTCACTAAAATAATAACAGACTTCCAGCCAGAAGTATTTTATTCCTCTGAAAGCACACAAATTCGTCCAACAAAGGTGTTTTTTCTCTCATCCTTTTCTCGCAACTTCGATTACCAATTCAGATCAAAATTTCACAGGCTTGTTATTTTATGCTTATGTTGGGATACACCAAGTGAGAATACTGGTCTTTGACAATTACCAAAAAAGTACCTTCCCTTTAAACTTAGTTCTAATCTTGGTGAAACTAAGCAAACATTCGTAAACTGCATTCCCAAAGTCTTTTTAAATCGCAACTCAAAACTTTCTTTTAAGAACGCCTTCGGTAGTGTGTAGTGAGTTTTATGTATCATTAGTTTTTAATTTTATGGTCTATATTTGAGTGTTGCTTTCTTGTATAAAAGTTTACAGCCTTTTTGTTTTATGGTGTTAATGCACCTTTTTTGCTAGTAAAGTTGTATACTTTGCTTATATTTTTACGGGTGTACTTTTCTTCAAACTGTTCACTTAATGTATATGTCATTTTCTTAATCTTTTGCAATTTTTACTGTCATGCGCCCTCGAACAGGCTGGTCCTGGCGAGAGCGCAATATATAAGATCAATAAATTATCATTATTATTATTATTATTAAACTATAAAGTCTGCAAAGTAGTCAGCTGTTTTAACGTAGCATTGTTAATACAAATGGCCATTGTCTCAAAATAATAAGAATAATACTACTTGACAAATTGGTTTGAAATCTGCTATAATATAGAATGGTTTAATACCGTATCACTCGCTTGTTACTGCTAGCGCTACTGTTGGGAGTGATGCTCAACAGCTTGACCTGACTAGCAGTACAAAATATTTCAAGTAGACAATACCGCGCCTTTTTCATGAAAATGCATTTCTTTTTTCTTTTAAGAACGCATGGTAGCTCGCTTGGGTTATAGCAGACTTCTGTCAGATTTATTCAATACAACACAATATTAAATTCCTATTAAATCTAACGAACAGAATTGAAACTATGAGTGACAACCATGTAATACAACAAATTCAGCAAACCGCCTGACTAGCGGCTGATTTTGTTTTAATAATGGTCTAAAATTAAAATGAAACGTATAAGTGGTCCGCCGTACAAAATGCGGGGAGCACACACGGTAGAATTCCACCGTGTTGGTAAAGGCTC
This sequence comes from Asterias amurensis, assembly GCF_032118995.1. Classification (NCBI taxonomy): domain Eukaryota; kingdom Metazoa; phylum Echinodermata; class Asteroidea; order Forcipulatida; family Asteriidae; genus Asterias; species Asterias amurensis. The sequence continues at coordinate 2,503,113 of NC_092660.1, forward strand.
TCGACTATATCCGAGAACATATTTTAATACCCCCCCCCCGAGTTTTGTTAAAGTAATTTTTGCCATCAAATTTGTCTATGAAACTACACGGAACAATTTATCCTCGTCCCTAATGTTGTATCTGGACATATTTACCTTGAAGTCCTCGGCTGGAGGGGGTGAGTCGCTCAGGCTGCTGTACCAAGCGGGGGTAGAACCATAGCTCCATGGTAGAACCATTTTATATTCCTCCATGGGTAGAACACACTCAACTCAATGAGCAGACGCACACACACCGGTTGTATTCAGGAACAAGACTGTCTCCTGGCTTGTTCGCCCGAGAGCAATGGCCGAGCCACTGTCATGCATGGCTGGTTCATTACATAACCACAGCTCACTACATTCCTCCCAGTTTTATTTATAAAGAATGCAAAACGAACTGTCAAAACACGAGGTTTGCGTACTAAGATTTGCTGTTGGGGCCATCCTAATAGTCAATGTTAGCAATTTCGATTTGTTGTTTTCAAAATTGTTTGGACCCGCCAAACCCACCCAAATTTCGATTTTCAAATATTGACTTACTTCACAATGTACTCTATACACTAAAGAGCAAAGTAATGCCTCAAATGATGCAAATTTACAGGTCACAGGACTCCAACAACGAGCAGACAGAGCAGCTGTAATATTGTCCATGATCGCAGCCATTATCAAAACATCAAATGCGTGGGGTGTGTGTTTGTAGCACGTGTGTGAAAAAAGCCCGGCATCACTGATGCACCGGATCGTGCTGTACTGCAGTGTAGGCCTGTACGCGTTATATCGGAAAGGAACCCGACTATTATCACAGCCTTGTTTACACTGATAGTCAACCTCGTCCTCGTAACAAAGCTCCGAGGATCGACCTCGCTATCTCATTACGCGCGGAGGTTGAGGTAAATCGAAACAAGGTAGACTTTTATGACTCAATGGTATCATATCAATGCATAGAAGGTGGTTCATCGAGGTGGACGGACACCAACAAGTTCATGGCTCTGCTTACCGTAAGCACAGAATCGGCGCTTACGGAAGTAGGGAATTATGTGCTTTAGGCCGTGCCTCTGCGTCTGCCTACAATTATACAATTAATCATTAATTGGTTTGACCTCTCGGTGGTTTGGTAACAACTTTTCCTGTCATTAAAATAAAATATTCTTAAATCAAGCAATTTCCTTTTGTTGGTTAGCTCCCTGTATTATTTATGAAAAGAGCCATTGCGTGTTATAATGAAATTAACTATTATGTGTCCTCCCAGCTAATGGTCCGGCTGCGACGGTCTATGTGATGATATCAAGTTGGGAATCCGGTGCCCGTGGGGAAGGGGTTGGCTCCGAAGTGCTCCGGTCGCGGTGGTGGAAGTTCGCAGGTCCCCTGGCTCTACCGGCAGTTAGATAGAGGTCTCTGGTGGTTGGATAGAGGTCTATTGTCCAGGTGGGGAAAACTAAACGACAAATCATGTTCCGGTTTGGGAGTTGATAACCTTCCCGCCATATTCCCGACAAATCTCTTTTCGAGTAGCGGTTCGAGAAGCACGAGTTGCCCCACTCTTGCCAGCCGCAAGGATAGTCGTACGGCGCCAGCAGGGCACTGCTCTCTGCTTTCATCCAAAACAGAGCATCAATGACACATCCAATAAATAAGATTCCCAATTAGAAAGTCCGTGAAAATACGATGAATTCAACTCCAAAGACGCACTCCAAAAGACACATAACGAATTTGAGTTATTAAAAACCGGTAGTAACTATAGGTTGAAATCATACAACTCAATGTACAGTTTTGCTCTTCCTTCTTAAAGGGACACGTTGCCATGGGATCAGGCGAGTTGGTCTCATGAAAAGCGTTCGTAACCGTTTGTTTATAGAATGCATACGGTTAAGAAAAAGTTTTAGTAGAATTTTAGTAGAATATAATGACTTTACACAAACATGCCTCGAAATATTGTATTGTACTATACTCGAAGTATTTAATAGACCTTGATAATATAGTGCCGGAAAATATTACTTAAAAATATGAAAGACAAAGCATAGGCGCAGCATCTTACAATTATATACACATAACAAAACAAATAGAGGGCTGGTGGTTTATGCCTCCCCCCCAACCCCCATCCCACTCCCCACCCATCAAATGTCTTTGGTCTCAAATACCACTGACAAAACCCGTTTCCACACGTAAAGAAAAATATATAGGAACGTATTGCTACTTACAAAACAAAAATTGAGTAAGAAATAGCATGTTATGTTAACATCAATTCTAACTCTACCCGTTTCATTTTGGTTATACAATTGGGTCTCGCCAAACCGAGAGCAACTTGGGAGCAACCGATTTGCAGTGCATGTAAAAGGAACAGCTCAGTTGCACGGAGGACCTGTAATAACGGACCGCGTCTTCACGAAATGCTCGTGGGGCACGGAGCGCCGCTGGCCCCCACGAGCCATCTCTCCCACGAATGCCCCCGACACTGCACTTTGCCGGGTGCTCACAGTGTCCTGCTACCCCCCATTACATTTCTACATCGAAATCTGAATGTGTATAATGAATGTTATTTCCTGCAGTTTGTTTGAACTGGGCCAAATTCCACAGCTCTGGAACTAAACATACTTAGAAGTTTTCTGCTGTGGCCAGCACTATTTTCTTAGTAGTACTGATTTCAAAAAGACAACACGTAAACTCTCAAACTAATTTGTTTTCGCAAGTAATTTGGATTATTACTTACAATGTATGCTACTTGGGTAATAACATGTAGCCCCCCCCCCCCCCACCCTAACGAAACACTTGAATTCTGGCTGTCTATAGCAAATTTACAAAAAGAAGGTATTGGTTCAAAGATCACTAGGCACAGATGGTGAATTGGAAAATAGAATATATAACATCTTGTTGTTTTCAAGGAACCAGTCAGTATATCTCTTTTTTTTTAATTTGGCACTATTTTTTTATATACATGTCGCAACAAACACAGCACGAATTAACATAGAAAGAGTTGTCTTCATCAAACAAACATCTAGGCCCAAATTTCATAGCGCTGCTTAGCGGCCGATTTTGTGCTTACTGTGCAATTTCTATTTCATAGCGCTGCTAACCGTAAGCACACGAAAAGGCATGCTAACCTTCCGGTGCTTACCACGCGAAAATAACTGACGTCACAATGCAAATCCACGGTAAACACGCAATATGGCCGCCCAATTTTTCTGCTAACTTGTGAAACACGCTAAGGCTTAAGCAAATTTTTCTGCTACAGTAAGCACGCAAATTTGCTTACCGTTAAGAAGCGCTATGAAATTGGGCCCTGAATGAATCACTGACGCTATTTTTTGAACCACCTTAGTCTCACATTCTTTAAAGACACTGGACACTATTGGTAATTGCCAAAGACCAGTCTTCTCACTTGGTGGATCTCAACATGTGCATAAAATAACAAACCTGTGTGAAAAGATGAGCTCAATCGGTCGTCAAAGTTGCCAGATATTAATAAAAGAAAAAACACCCTTGTTGCACCATAGTCACACGTAGTTGTGTGCTTTCGGATGCTTGATTTCGAGACCTCAAATTCAAAATCAAGTTCGTGGAAAAATATTTCTTTCTCGAAAACTACGTCACTTCAGAGGAAGCTGTTCTCACAGTGTTTTGTACTATCAACCTCTCCCCATTACTCGTAATAATAAAGAAAGGTTTTATAATAAAAATTATTTTGAGTGATTACAAATAGTGTCCACTGCCTTTGAATTTTCAATCTCATTCTTTGTCTGGATCTGACTCGGAATCTTCACACTATTCTCTGGTCTCGGCATTGTCCTTGTTGTCCTTCTTATTTGAAGCCTTCTTTGCTTCGGCATTTCGAAACTGAACAAACCCGCGGTAGATAGGCTCCGCAAGACAGTTCCGACAGCGCTTGGTGCGTGGATGGTGGTAACCAAAGACCTGAGTGTGAGAGACAAACAAAGTCATACAACATTATATTAATATTTTCGTGGTGCTCAAAAACTTCAGTGGAGGTGCACAACTGGGCCCACTTTCATAGCGCTGCTTAACGGTAAGCAAATGTTTGTGCTTACTGTAGCAGAAAAATTTGCCAAGGTGCAAGCGTATTCTACAGGTTAGCAGAAAAATTGGGCAGCCATATTGCGCGTTTACGTGGATTTGCATTGTGACGTCATCGTGTGGTAAGCAGCGAAAGGTTAGCATGCCTTTTCGTGTGCTTACGGCTAGCAGCGCTATGAAATGGAAATCGCACAACTAAGCACAAAATCGGCCGCTAAGCAGCGCTGTGAAATTGGGCCCGGATGGCACGTGAGGAACGGAATGAGGAACTTTAGCCCTTCTCTTACCGATAAGTACACTGGGTTCTTGTACATGCGTTACACAACACATGGGACCAACGGATTTACGTCCCATCCGAAGGACGAAGCAATGGTTAAGTGTCTTGCTTTAAGGACACAAGCGATGCGGCTGGAGATTCGAACCCACACTCTGCTGATCAGAAACATCATATGACATGTCGGACATGTCGGTTTCAACTCACTCAGGGCACGCTACTTTTTGTGGCAATGTATGCAACTTCATCAGCCGATACAGATAATTTGGATGTTTCGGCTTTCAATGGGTAAGGCAGTTTTGTCGTGAAGTATTAGGGCTGCTATCAACCGCTCTCTCCATTGCTCGTTAATAATTAGGCCTAAGTTTTTATGCCAACAATTATTACCAATCGTGTCCAGTGTTTCTTAAACACACTTCTTCAGTTGCATCGGCAGGGAATAGTTTTCTTTCTGGCTCATGCCAGGGGGTTTTCGCTTCTTCAATTTCATAATACAAACTTTTGTCTGCCGATTGGTCGATTGACAATTGCAAAAAAAACAAATGATTCACGATGTTTTTTCCCTTCTGTTTGTTGAAGCAAATAAAAAAGAGGGTTAATTGTGATTCGTATTACCAAAATGAACTACTGACATTGTAATCTTACAAAACAACAACAACAACAACAACATTGTATTGTGCTACTAAGTATTTAATAGACCCTGACAAATATAGTGTGGGAAAATTACTCCAAAATCTGAAAGACAAGGTACATCATCGTACAATTATATACATATTACAAAACAAACTTTATGCTGTGAAAAAATAAAGATACTTACGAAACTTTGTTTATGCACATACTCGGAGTCGACTATACAATTTTAAGTTGAACTAAATATTTATGTAATTAAGTAGTAGTTTTACACAAATCTTCACTGTTTCCATGTTTTTAATTTAAGTACTGATCAATTGCATTTCAATTGATTGGGAAAGTGGTTTATTAAATCAAGATGAATACAATTTAGTTTGAAAAGTTAAACATAAAAAGTAAAAAGTAATTATTTAAAACGGTAACTCTTACAACCACTTCCATGCAATGACAATTAATATGAAAACTTATTTTAAAAAAATTGAAAGACTCTCATACTAACCCCGTGATAGGCCTCGAGACCTGGGACTCCATTTGACAAAGCATTAATTAGTCCTCATAGAACAAGTTATCACCATAGTGATTTGTATTGTGACATCACACATTGCTTAGCAGTTAATACTTTTGGCAAGTGTAAAAGACCAGTCTTCTTACTCGGTGCATCCAAACCCATGTATAAACTAACTAACCTATGAATATTTAGGCTCAGTTGGTCATCGAAGATGCAAGAAAATAATGAAAGAAAGCCACCCTTGTGGGATGGTTTTTTCTTTCATTATTCTCATGCAACTTCGATGACCAATCGAGTACAAATTTTCACAGGTTTTTAAATTTTATGCATATGTTGGAATAGACCAGGTAAGAATACTGGTCTTTGACAATGTTACCAAAGGTATCCAGTGCCTTTAATCGCTAGTCAAAGTGAGATGCCCCAATAACAAAACCACTTTGGTAATATTGACAGCTTGATGAGATAAAACAGAGGGCTGATGGTTTATGCCCCCGCCCCCACCCATCAAATGCCTTTTGGTCTGGTTCCGAGGCTTCCAGGTCTCAACTACATACACTGACAAAACCCGTTTCCATCGAGGATTAACATGTATAGAAAAATATATAGGAATGTATTGCTATTTTGTATCTTCCCTGAAATCTTTACCAAATACAAATTGAACAAATAATAGTTGTTCCAACTCTACCCATTTCAAATTCGATTTTACATGTGGGTCTCGGCACACACACCCATTTTTTCTGGCAACTTTGGAGCAACCGACTGCAGTGCATGCAAGAGAAACAGTTTGGTTGCACATAGGACTTGTCCTGCTACCAGTATTACATTTGCATGGACATTTGTATGAGTGTTGTTTCTTGCAGTTTGCTTGAACTGGGCCAAATTTCGAAGCTGCCTTTACAGCAAAAATACTGCCGAGCATTTTTCGGTACTAGCCAGCACTTTTTCTCCTGAACCAGTATGGTTCAATTCAACAAGTAAACTCTAAAATAAACAATTATTTGCAAGTAATTTGGATACTTACTAACTATGTATGATACTCCATGGAGGAAGAGGTCATAAAATGTAGGCCCCACCCAATAAAACTTTAAGATACATTACTGGACGTCTAGAGCATGTTCACCAAAATAAGGCAATAGGTCAAAGGTCAAAGGTCAAAGGTCACCAGGCACAAACGGTGCATTGGAAGAACAAATATATTACAAATCTTGTTGTTTTCAAGGAACCAGTCAGTATACCTCACCTTTTTAATTTGGCACTGTTTTGTTATAGTCGCCAATATCACAGCACAATAAACTGGAGAAAGCGTTATCTGTAGCAAACATATCTGGATTGGTCAGGATGCTAGGTTTGAACAAGCCCAGTCCTTGCCAAGCCAGTCCATATTGAGCCCTCTACCGTCAACAAATACTTTCACATCATAAACGCATTTCAAGGAATGCAATAGCCTGAACATCTGACGCCACACTTTGAGGCTTGTGAATAACGCCAGAGACCTGCCTCCAAAACCGGCGAGTGTATTCACCTTTGATCTCAGTCATTTCACATAGAGATACGGAGTCAAATTCTATTGCGGACTTGAGAGCAGTGTACTGTTTGGGCAGCTAGCTCATGTCACTGCACATTTATCAAAATGATACCATTGTATCCAATGGAATCACTGGATCTAGCGGCAGAGACGTGTCTTTATCCTTGCGGATAAAGGGAGGGGCCCAGTCTAGGGATGACCTTCTGGTCCTTATCCCATCACTGCCTCCCATCACCCACCCTGCTAAAGCACTGCAGCACATATTCTTCTCTGAAATTGCAAACCTGTATTAAAAAAAAAAAAAAAAAAAACTTCCCCTCTGATAACAACAAGGGTTAAAAAAAATCACTCATAAATCTATCTACGTTCATCCAAAATTCACAACAGCTTCAATATATGTTTATATAAATATTTAAACAAATCACACGTACTAATTTTGCTATTTGCATAATTTACAGGATGGTGCCGCGAGATTGGCACTGAACTTCCATGATCTACGCCGGAGGCAACATCTTGCTCTTGTAAAGTCGTAACCAACTGTCAGAGAATCCGATTACCACACAGTGGTTGGGGCCATGATGATAAACATTCACATTATTTTAAAGCAGCCTTGGATCGGTCGAGTTGGTCTATAAAAAGCGTATGTAACTGAAGTGTTTGTTATCAAATGCATATGGTAGAAAGATGTTGTAAAGGTAGAATACAATGATCCAACCAAACATGCCTCGAAGTTGCACGGTTTTCCTTTTACATTGTCAACTAACACGGTCGGCCATTTATGGGAGTGAAATTTTTGACTCCAATAAATGGCCGACCGTTTTAGTTCGCACAGTAAAGGAAAACCACGCAATTTCGATGCAAATTTGTGTGGATCATTGTATTCTACTTTTAAAACATCTTTCCAACCATATGCACTTTATAAAAAACGGTTACAAACGCTTTTTACAGACCAACTCGACCGATCCAAGGCAACGTGTTCCTTTAATTCTGATTGGGTGATCCTTAGCAACAAGGAGTGTGACATCAACTTGTATCGAACGGCCCATTGTGTGTTCTAACTCCAGGTATTGCATTTTTATAAGCTTTAGATAGTTCCCACATGACGTAAATCGGCCATTTTCCGGGCAATATGGAACACACAGCCATGCGTTTTGCGCGAGAGCAGCGTGCAGCACGCGCACATTTCACAAAACTCGTTGCCTGATTGGTTAGTTAGCAGCGCGTCTACAGTATTTAAATGAGCGCTTGACGCACCTGCAAGTCAAAATGCAATTTGCCCATAAAAATGGTGTCTATTGCAACTTATCTATACGCAAAGCCTAGCTTATAATGAATATTCAAAAGTGGCACGTTTGCGTCACCTGCTGATTGTCACATGCAATAGGTTTGCTTGAACATAAACTTGTTACCACAGGCGCATCATGGAATAAGAGAAAATTTAGCACGTCTGCGTTCCTTACACAACTCCGACTTCAGGGCGTATGCGTCCCTCTGGCTTCATTGGATATGGTTACGCAAAAGCGCTACATTTTCCATATTCCACTCGTGCTTATATGATAACTATACAACTGAATTTTTCTTTAATAGTCCGAGTCTGGATCCGACTCGGAATCTTCCACATATTCTCTGTCCTCAGCATTGTAGTTGTCGTCTTTATTTGATGCCTTCTTTGCCATGGCATCTCGAGCCTGCTTGATCCGACGATAGATAGGCTCCTCAAGACAGTTCCGACAACGCTGGGTGCGGGGATGATGGTAACCAAAGACCTGAGTGTGCGAAAAGACCAAAGCATACATTATAAATACTTATTAATATTGTGGCGAGCAACGCCGTTGTTGGCGCACTCCTAGCCATGGCCTACAAGATCATGCAACGCATAAGCAAAGCGTGATACCCACAGTCTGATCACATGCACAGATCAGGGACTATGTATGCGTAGAGCTGTGCATACTGCTAGACCTAGTTTAATGAGTGTTAAATAGTGTTGTACAATCAGTTTTTATATTCAGTCTTAGACCAGCGAACAATTAGAAAAGTCAGTCCATAGTTTTAGGTAGCATTAGATCACAAAATCCTTCCCCCTTATTTTAGAATACCAGTAAAATACGAGTACATGTAAGTAAGAGTTTATTCAAAAAGCATTTTTATTACTGTTAACTCAGAAGCGTTTCTTTCTATTCTTATTGTCCCCTATCCAGATTCTTCTGGCTGCTTAGGTAAGGTAATGCTAGACCAAAAAGCACTGTACATTGGTGGCAGCGGTGGGATTTGCCCAGCACTATTTCTACAATCATAGGGAAATAATTACCTTACTTGAAGCTGAGAATTTTTTAAGTTGACAAAGCCAGCGTTGTCTGACAAAACGGGGGATAGCAGCGGAGCGCGGTAGTGGTGTTAACCAATTCATTGCTTAAAACAACGAGGGACGCGGGCCGTTCAGGGAACGGTAGTGGCGTTAACCGACCCGGCACTATGGCGGGTTAGAAGGGTATCAGACAAGATAAAGCATTTTACTCTAACCGGGGTCAGTAGTGTGAGACATTTTTTTTCTAATGCAAGTTGCCAGACACACAAGGCCTGAAGGCCACTACAAGGTGTGGGCTGCACTTATTTTTTTCCAGAGGCTGTTGCCACCAACTCCTAGGGCTGAAACAGGGTTACCCCTTTCACAGTCCATACAGATGTAGGCTTGGGTATCATCAGTCCAAGCGCTAAAAAGCTCTTACTCCAGAAGTCTTTTTTCAAGACATATCTTTTTTGTGAAACTACTCATACTTTTTACTGTATATATTTTGTGGTTGTTTCTGTATTTTTGTTGTATTCAACAGTCCTGATTTGGCTCTCTTGACTTTCCAAAAGCACTTTGAGACACTGCAATTTTGCGGCATATAAAAATTATTTATTATTATTTGTCAAAACCAAACTTAACATTCTTTATCCCCATGCAAATTTAACATCCATTATATCGTAGCGGTACCTGCTGCCAAAACATAGAATTCAAACTGCCTCTGGCTACCGGGCAATCTCGGTACGACACTGCTATAGAATTGCAAGGGTTGTAGATTCGAATCCCATCCGAGTGACATACCTGTGATATTTTTTCACAGGACACGGGAAAGTACTGAGTATACAGTGCTAACAATACATCAGTGTATGGGTAAAAAACAAACTTAATATTCTTTATCACTTCTGCAAATTTAACATCTATAATATTAGGTGCGTTCGATTAGCTTCCCTTGGTCGACCTCGATGCGTTCGAATAGCATTGACGTCATATCAGGGGCTCACTCAAAGTGCCCTGCTTGTGGAGTGGGTCACTTGGGGCTGGCCTGAGGTGCATGACGTCACCACGAGAGGGCGAGTGTGATCGTTCGATTAGCTCTTGTCAGGGGCTCACCTGAGTAAGCCCCGCGAGGTGGACCCAGGGAAGCTAAACGAATGCACCCACTTTATTCTTATTATAACATACCTGCTCACAGACATCTTGCCATCTGATATAGTAGTTAAAAGCCTCTTGGTAATTTCTCATATCTTCAAACATGATGCCAATGTTGAGAAGCAGCCTGCTGGTTAACACACTAAATTCCCCATACGCCTGTATGCACAACTCAAGCGCATCCATGTAGTACTAGGAGTAAAAACACAAAAAAAAACGTCAAATTTGTATTTGGATTTTTGCACGCACTTATTTTTTATTGCTGCCCTACATTAAAGGCAGTGGACACTATCGGTAACTACTCAAATAGTGTCCCCCTTTTAGCATGTAAAACGTATCAACCAGTTATGCTATGATTATGGTATAATACCATAACTGGTTAATGGAATTTTACATGCTAAAATAATTGTTGTCTTACTGGAGGCGAAAATTATGACTTGTTTTACTCATATCTTAAAAATTACACAACCTCAGTTAGTAATATTTGAAGGAAAGCTTTCCACTATCATCTTCAACCCTTAAGTTTAATGTAAATCTGTTGAAATTTTGGAAAAGAACCCAAATCCTTTAGCAAGTATTCCGCTGGCTAAATGCTGAACAAATCGCTTACCTTCTTTTGGTTTTTGCTACCTCTATCCTCTAACACCCCCTTTGTCATGATCGCATCGGCCAGATGACCATCATCTCCAATCTGAAAGGAACCAATGTTGATGTTAAATGTTGATCCACCATGGGAGAGTACCCACAACTTGGTGCTAACAGCGCTTCTTACACCGAGGCCCAATTTCATAAAGCCTGTAAGCACAACAAAGTTGCTAAGCACAGAAACAGGCTACCAGCTAAGCACAGAAACAGGCTACCAGCTGAGCAGAAACAGACTACCAGCTCGATTTTCATTAAGTTTGCATTGTTGTAGCTTGCGCCTGACTACATTTTTTGCTTAGCAAAGATACTTGTCAAGCAGTATTTTCTGCTTAACAGCTTTAAGAACTTGGGCCCTGGCTGGTTCAGAAGAGCACTCTAAAGTCACGCAGACCCAAACTACTGCATTAAAGACGAAATATTTGTTAGCATAAAACCTTACTTGGTAACATAGTAATGGGGAGAGGTTGAAAGTATAAAACATTGCGAGAAATGGCTCCTTCTGAAGTAGTGTAGTTTTCTAGAAAGAGGTAATTTTCAACGCATTTGATTTCAAGAACTCAGACTTAGATTTTGAGGTCTCGGATTCAAGCATCAGATAGCACACAACTTCATGTGACAAGGTTGTTTTTTCTTTCATTACTATATCGCAACTTCGACGACCAATTGAGCTCAAATTTTCACAGGTTTGTAACTTTATGCATAAGTTGAGACACAACAATTGAGAAGACTGGTCTTTGACAATTACCAATAGTGTCCAGTGTCTTTATAAGAACATGAAAGGTTCAATGCCTGAAAAAGATTGTCTATTGCAGTCATTCTGGAGGATTTTGGTTTCAGATTGGTTTATTATTTGTTGATTTGTTTTTAGCCTTACACCATTTGAACACATATGTATTATAATCATTGCAACTCAGTACTATGAATCTCACCAAAGTAATTGGCCTGTGGATTTTTCTTCACATATTTTGGGAAGTACTGAGTATTGACCCTTTGCACGCACGTCACACGCAGTGATTGTGCCACGCTCACCATTTTGGTTGGCGATTAGGTTTACATGTAAAGGCAGCGTCACCTAAAATGCACACTTCACTGAATAATGCACAGTGACATTGCCCACCAGTATGGCGCATCCAAGATTATTCTGATGATGACGTCAGGTGAATTGGGTCAATACAGTGCACATACACATATCAGTGTGAGGGTAAAATTAAATTATAAACTAGCGAAATAAATATCTTTTTTTTGTCAGTATAGTTTTTATAAAAGTATAATATTCAAAAGATTGTCGGGGAGAGACGGGCCCTCTTGATCCCCCCTCTCGATTTATCTAGATTTGTCCCAATAATAATAATATCAAAGTCTTATATAGCGCACGTATCTACCAAACAAGGTACTCAAGGCACTGAGTATATACAAACTTCAAGGAAGATAGGTTATTGCAGTGAATTATGTAGCACCTTCTAAGAGTTTACAAGGTGCTACGGCGCATACAGCAGCCACAGCCAGGAACACCGGGGCGAACCCCTTCTCTTTTCAATAAGCGCACTGGGTTCTTTTACATGCGTTACACAACACATGGGACCAATGGCTTTACGTCCATCTGAAGTCCGAAGCAATGTTTAAATGTCTTGCTCAAGGCTACAAGTGTCACGTCCTACCTCTTTGAAGAGTTTGATCGCGCTCTCCACTTCCTTCTGTCCTTGTTCATTGGCTTCATCCCCACTGCGAGTGTTGTCCCCTCCGCATTCCTTCCAAGCTTGCAGATTGAAAGCCAGTTGAATCTTGATCTTGCCCAGTTTGTACTTGAAAGTGGAAAATAATGTACCAACCATAAAAAATAAAAACTAGTTCTTGTAAAAGGAATTTATTGCCAGGGCCCAATTTTTATAGAGTTGCTTAAGCACACAAAGTAGCTCAGCACAACAAAATTATGCTTAGCAGAATACAGTTACCAGCCAAACAAACTACCATGTCACATGTACAATCTTTGAACGACATCCTGCTAAGCCAAAAGTTCTTCAGCAGTATTTACTACAAGGGCCCAATTTCACAGAGCTGCTTAAGCACACAAAGTAGCTAGCTAAGCACAACAAAATAATGCTTAGTAGAATACCATTACAAGCCAAACAAACTACCAAGTCACATGTACAATTTTTGACCGGCATCCTGCCCAGTGTCACGACTGGGATTCAAACCCACACTTCAATGATAATTAACCAGAACTTGCTCTAAACCAATCAAACATGACATCATGTAGTAAACATGTACATGTACATCAACACCATACATTGCTTTCTTTTCATATACATATCAAGCATTAAAACACAAGGGAAACTGTCTGTTCCTGGTTTACTGCAAATCGATTCTGAACCGGATCTGTGACCTGGTAGATAATGGGCTACGTGAGGAAGTGGCAGGTTTCAGACCAAAACGCTCCTGTGCAGAACAGATCTTTACTCTCCGTCACACCGTTAGGAAGAGCCAGGAGTTTCAGGTGCCTCTTGCAGCCAGTTTCATTGACTTCAGTAAGGCTTTTGACAATATTCACAGGCCTTCCTTATGGGGAATGCTCCTTTCATATGGCATTCCGGAAAGGATAGTCAGAGCAATAGAAAACATCTATGACAACTCCCGCTGCTGTGTTCGGACTGAAAACGGTCTCGGCCACAGCCAGGAACACCAGGGCGAACCCTTTTTTGATACGTGCACTGGGTTATTTTACATGCAGTACACAACACACAGGACCAACGGCTTTACGTCCCATCCACAGGACGAGGCAATGGTTAATTTCATGTTTAGTAATGGCACCTGAAGGCTGCAAACATCAACACTGACAACTGGGAGATCCTCGCAAGAGATCGCACCGAATGGCGGCATGCAGTGACCAAGGACACAAAGACTGCAGAGAAGACGCGCCGTGATGTTGCAGATGCTGCTCGTGAATGCTGACATGGACGACGTGCCGTCGCTAACACCACTACAGAGCCACAGACAATCTCATGTCATTACTGTGGAGGACTAGTCACTGCCAGAATCGGTCTCATCTCCCATGAGCTAGCCTGTGCCAGAACTCACTCTGTTTGAGGAGCAATCTACCTATTTTGATCCACCAAGTTGAGCCTGCATCGTGTTTATCTTGTTTGCTCTTCATAGTTATCGCTTAGCGATAGACAGCCTATATATATATAGTAATGACAGACACTCCTTACCTTGTGCACTTCTCCTTCCAACGTTTCTCGGATTGCGATGGATTTAAGGGCAAAGTCGATAGTGGGTCGCAGGTCTGTGAGCTGGGACGGGTCTACATACTCGTAAAGCTTCAATTTCTGAGAGGGAGAGAGAGAACAAAATATGAATAAAAATATTTAAAAAAAAATAAAATAATCAAATGGATAAACTTAAATTGGCACAGGGGCTACAATGTTGAAATATTTCTCGCCGACTTGTAAGAAGTGAATTTATTTCCGTTTTTTATGTAATTATTACAAATCCAACAGGTAGCACAGAGCTGAATTATGTGGAATTAACAATGGTAAGAATAAACATCTTAAAAATGTGTTGAAAGTTTAAAAATAACCAAGAGAACCTCTAACTAGACTTGGTTAAGGATATATAAGAGATACTCAAAATCAAACATCTTAAAAGCCATCCAATCATTAGTGTAAGTCTTCAGTCATGCTAATTAAAGAGAGAAAAAAAGGAGAAGAAGTAAACTCACATCATCGTAAATTGTGCAAGCAAGTGCAAACAGCTCAACCATCCGCTCAGGTCTAGCTCCCAGTTCATCCTGTTCAATAGACATAGACTTCTCCAGCAGTTTTAACGGGGTTGAATGCTCACCAGACTGATTTCTATAATTTCGACACCAAATGTATTATTATTTGCCGTGTTTTTTTATGTACTTGAATTTGTTGAGGTCAAATAAATAATAATAATAATAATATTTATAGATTTGCTCTAAGACTGTTGTGTAGCACTGTATCCCAAGTACTAGGCTACAGATGTCTTTAGAATCTGCCATTAATGATCTAGTTTGGTTTTCGTTTTGTAAATATTGCCGATGTAAATAGCCGCGCAGGCTCGGCCCAGAAAAACGTGGCGGGAACCGCCAACGTATTTAAGTTGTTTTCTTTTAGGAAATGGTTTTGATTATTCATTTGCTCTGGTCCAGTCCTTTGTTTTAAGTAACTTTGATATGATTTATTATTAAGTGTTTAAGTAATCCCATAACTCCAATGAAGACAGACAGTTTTACCGTACTTTAATTGTCTTCATTATTTCAGACTCGAAATTGCATGGTTTTCCTTTTACTGTGCGAACTAACACGTTCGGCCATTTATGGGAGTCAAAAATTTGACCCCCATAAATGGCCGACCGTGTTAGTTGACGAGGTTAAAGGAAAATCGTGCAATTCAGAGGCATGTTTGTGTGGATCATTGTATTCTACTTTATAACATCTTTCTACCCATATGCATTTTATAAAAACGGTTACAAACGCTTTTCAAAGACCAACTCGTCCGATCCAAGGCATCGTGTTCCTTTAAAACAACAGCCGAATCATCAGAAGTTTATTACACGACCCATTATTTAAATGAGTGTCACAAATGGGTGTCAGATCTAACCTGAACATCTGACGTCACACTTCGAGGCTCGTGAATAATGCCACAAACCGACCTCCAAAACCGGCGTGTAGATTCACCTTTGACCTACATTCATTTCACTTAGAGATACCCGGTCAAATTCTACACCAACATTACATGCAAATGCAAGTACATCCACATGCGTTACCGTATTCATCAGTTCATACTACCACACACACTGACACACCATATCTGCGTTTTGATTGGTCATCCGAGGTGACCTCACACCTATCAAAACAAACCCAGGTACGGTAGCTTTTAGTCACTGCATTTATCCAATGATATCATTGTATCCAATGGAATCACTGGATCTGAGGAGCAGGGACCTGTCTTTATCCTTGCCAGTAAAGACAGGGGTCCAGTGTAGAAAAGATTTTGCGTCTTTTGTTGACTTACATGACTCTAGCGATCTGCTCGTAACGCAGAGCCATCTTGTCCCTTGATGTATCATCAGCAACTGCCAGTTTTTCCAGGCTTTCTTTGTAGTTGTTGGCCATCATGGTCTGCCAGCCTTCACCGTAACCCTAGCGCAAAAATAAAATGTAATCTTTGCATGATTAAGAAACAACAGGGCCCAATTTCATAGAGCTGCTAAACACAAAAATTTGCTTAACAATTTATGAACAAAAAGAAAGGAAAGTTAACTATAAATAAAACATGTCTATGTACATCAAAAGTTGGCAACTAAAACAAATAATATAATAATATAAAGCATGGACTATGTGAGAGTAAAACCAGTTTTCAGAGTGTAAAAATTGAGAAAGTTTGTCATATATAACGTACCTCTCTCCAGTACTTGAGCAACAGGGTGCTGTATTCTTCATTGTAAAGTCTGTCAAAGACATTCCAGTCCATCAAGAAGTTTGTAAGGCGTACAGTGTCTTCAAGTTTCAGAAGATGAATGGGCAGCTCCTGTCACGATGACAAAATATTACAACATTGATTATTTTTTGTTTTTTTTTCCTTACACTGATGTGTGTAAGCACTGTAAAGACCTTTATCATGCTGTCACCATCTTGGTCGCGTTCCCTGTTTCCAATAACAGTAATGAATGCTAACATTCATTGTGCATGGCACCAGACTATTGTTTGGTTACAATGAGTTGGAATGGAGTAAGATCAAGATGACCACACCATGATAAAGGTCTATACTCAGTAGTTTCCCGAGTCGCGTAAAAAATATCACAGGCATATTACTCAGGGGTGGATTCAAACCCACATCCTTTGCAATTCTACAGCAGTATCTTACCACCCGGACCACCAAGATTGCCCGGTAGCTAGACACAGTTTGAATTCTATATTTTAGCAGTGGACGTACCACAGCGATTTAATAGATGATTAACTTGCATCGGGTATAAAGAATACTATTACTCTTCTGTTTTTTTACCCTTACACCCATGTGTGTTAGCACTGTATACTTAACACTCTCCTGAGTTATGTGAACCAATTCACAGGCACATTACAACACTTATAGCATGTATAGAAACAAAAGTATTACAATTCACTTGGATTATCAAAGTTTACCAGTTTACAGGGGAAGTAATTAAAAGCACAAATTTAACATCTTTTATATCATTGCGACCCACTGCCAAAACAGAGGATTCGAACTGCCTCCAGCTACCGGGCAACCTCGGTAGTCTAGTTGGTAAGACACTGCTCTAGAATTGCAAGGATCGTGGGTTCGAATCCCACCCAAGTAACATGCCTGTGATAATTTCTCACAGGACTCTGGAAAGTACTGATAAGTATACAGTGCTAACACACATCGGTGTATGGGTAAAAACTAAAATTAATATTAAAAGCACATAGGGGAGATATTCTGCAAAAATGGCCTTTATGTCACACAAAATCTATTGGGAGCTAGATACATGGATCGAAAGGTCTTTCTTTCAGCTTTAATTTGGTGCAATAGACCAATCCAGTAGGCTCCGACCACAACGTACGTGTGAGCAAGTGGGGCTCTCCAATGCCTTTCTATACAATTGCACTGCGCGCGCCAAGATACGCGCACACATGTCGGACCTTATTTGGCGGACCTTCGTTGCGTTGTGATTGGTCAATACGCAATGGAGCTGAGCTTAGTGGATCGGTCTATTATTAAAGTCTGTAGCATTTTGCAATCAAGAGTTATACCATATTGATTGCCAAAAAATATGCTATTTTGGTCAAAGTAGGTTATGAGGAAACAGCCTTGTAAACTTTACATTGTCATACAGACCACAAACAAATTGTGCACACAATTTGCAGAATTACTTTTATAGAATGTTTGTTCTTAGTGGCCATTTAACGATCTGAATCATAAAGGCAGTGGACACTATTGGTAATTACTCAAATAATCATTAGCATAAAACCTTACTTGGTAACGAGTAATGGGGAGAGGTTGATGGTCTAAAACATTGTGAGAAACAGCTCCCTCTGAATTAATGTAGTTTTCAAGAAAGAAGTAATTTTCCACGAATTTAATTTTGAGACCTCAAGTTTAGAATTTGAGGTCTCGAAATCAAGCATCTGAAAGCACACAACTTCGTGTGACAAGGGTGATTTTTTCTTTCACTGTTATATCGCAACTCCAACGACCAATCGAGCTCAACTTTTCACAGGTTTGTTATTTTATGAATATGTTAAGATACACCAAGTGAGAAGACTGCTTTAACAAGTACCAATAGTGTCCAGTGTCTTTAAGAATGCTTCATTTACCTCAACTTTGCGATCAACATGCTCAGATTGATTGAAGTAAACGGCCAGCTTGTTGTGCCACCACATCTGGTCAGACAAAAGATTGGCGCTCTCAAAATATCTACAGACAATACGGGATAATCAGTTTTAATAAAATACTAGTTTTTACATTGCAAATCTGCTTGCACCTTACGCCTTGGAACACTTTACCTAATAACATCAGATGCTGTAGTTCTCTTCCATTGTTTAACTTGCTGAAAACTCATTTATTTAAATCCTCATACACTTAGCTTGTTACATACTCTTGATTTAGATTATTCATTGTATAGTTTTCATTGTAATCTATATACTTTTTAAAATATTTTTATATGTTTGTTTTTTGTTCTGCGCCTAGGAATAGGGTCTTGTACACTAGAAAGATGGCGCATTATAAATGCATTATTATTATTATTATTATAATTATTATTATTATTATTACTATTAATAAATGTTTTCAATACAGAGTAGCCCCATCTGTTTTCCCTGAGGGGCCCCTTGAAAGCAACACAACAGAGCAAATGTCATGGGCTAGATGAGAGATCTTTAGGCTGATAAGCTTGCGTGTTCATGAATGTTTTAAAAGAAAGCTTCAAGATAATATTGGCTTCTTATATCGTGCTCAGGTCAGTCACGCAATGACGCTCATGGCGCTCCAACATTATTACCCCTGGTCACTGGGCCTTAAATCGTTCCTTATACCATCTCAGCTCCCTGGGGAGTATACATCCTGTGCTACAAATGCGCTACTCGGCTAAATCAATCACAAGAACCATCTCTGCCCTCACAGGTACCCATTTACCCCTGAGTGGAGAGAACAATTATAGTGAAGTGTCTTGCTCAGTGACACAAGTGTCACGACCGGGATTCGACCCCACACTCTGCTGAACAAAATCACCAGAGCTTGAATTTGGTGCTCTTATCCACTCGGCCACGACACGCCAACCCCAGATACATGTATGTTGCAAAGGATGTCTATTCTTACGATGAAGGAACTGCATGTTTCACAGGTAAAAACAATAACTGTGAAGAAAGACTTACTTTCTGCGGACAGCTTTGCTCAGCGCTCGATGATAGAAGTCCAGCCTGCCCTCACCGCTTTCTCCAAAGGGTCTTAGGAACGGCTTGAGGGCACGGTAGACGACCGCCCACTTAGCAGCTGGAAGAGGACCAAGATCCTTGGAACTTTTTTCTCCTCCTTTGTCTGTGGAGATAAATCAACCACAGTGATTACAATTAGTGTCTAGGACTATGGTGGCAATCAATAATAATATTAATAATGAAAACTTATAAAGCGCACAAATCCAACAAAGTGGTCATGGCACTACATACACACAAAAAATAGTAAAAAAACTGATTGAATAGAGAGGTTAAGAGTACCGAATTCAAACTCTGATGTTTCTGATCAGCAGAGTGTGGGTTCGAATCCCCAGCCATTGCTTCGTCCTTCGGATGGGACGTACAGCCATTGGTCCCAAATGTTGTTTAACGCATGTAAAAGAACCCAGTGCACTTATCGAAAAGAGAAGGGGTTCGCCCCGGTGTTCCTGGCTGTGGCTGCTGTATGCGCGGTAGCACCTTGTAAACCCTAATCAGGTGCTACATAATTGGGTCTCAGAATTCATCTCTTCAAATCTTTCTGAAAGTTTGTATCTACTCAGCGCCTTGAGTACCTTGTTTGGTATATCGTGCGCTATATACGACTTCAATCTTAATATTATTATTACAGTTTGTTGTTGTAAGCCCAAGTGTATATCTACTTTTCTGTAAAGTTTCTTGGGAACTAGGTCTTACTTCATATTCTATCTGCAGCAGAGTTGATTTATATTCGACTTTTAAAACATCTTTCCGACCAAATAAATTTCATGATAAACACTTTTGTAGCCCAAAAATGCACATTTCGAAGGCAATAAAGTTGAGAAAATGTCGCACCTTTTTCCAGTTCAGAGTCCTTTTCTTGAGGAATCAAATTGTCTTCATCCCCGAGAATCTTCAGGAGTTCGATCTCCAGCAATCCCGTGGCAGACGTCTCAAGAAGACAGAGAGTTGCCGATAGCAACATTCCACCGTTCTCCTCCTCAAAACGGGTGAAAACCTGGTCAAGCAACCTGAAACGTACCAACAATAAAAAGTGTGTTTGTTCCCTTACCAAACTTGACTGCTATATAATATCACGTGCACAGCATGCACATACATTGTAGCATGCGAGGTAATCATAGCAAGCCAATAGCATTCACTACTAATTTTTTACCTTTGTACTACTATCTCTCTGTTCTTAACAGCATTCCTGTGTCCCAATTTCATAGAGCTGCTTGGCGGCGGATTTTGTGCTTACTGTGCAATTTCTATTTCATAGCGCTGCTAACCGTAAGCACATGCAAAGGCATGCTAACCTTCGGGTGCTTACCATCTTACCGCACGAAAATAAATGATGTCACAATGCAAATCCATGATAAACACGCAATATGGCCGCCCAATTTTTTCTGCTAACCTGTAAAATTTGATACAGCTTAAGCAAATTTTTCTGCTACAGTAAGCACGCAAATTTGCTTACCGTTAAGCAGCGATATGATATTGGGCCCTGATAGCATGCGAGCAAGGTAATAGTAGTTCTTGTAGCATGCAGGGAAGGATAGCATTCCTGCAGGATCTTGAAAGCATTTGTAACGATAGCATGCAAGGGAGACAGCATGCAAAGGCTGTGAGTGCTTTTCCAGATGAAGGGAATTGCTGGTATTTTATATGTTCAAGCCCACAATGTTAGAGTATAGCATTCCACATCGGAGGAGTTGAATGCTATGATGAATGCTAAACTTAAAGACACTGGACACTATTGGTAATTATCAAAGACCAGTCTTATCACTTGGTGTATCTTAACATATACAAAAAATAACAAACCTGTGAAAATTTGGGCTCAATTGGTCGTCGAAGTTGCGAGATAACTATGAAAGAAAAAATGCCCACGTCACACGAAGCTGTGTGCTTCCAGATGCTTGATTTTGTGAGCTCAAAACTTAATTCAGAGGTCTTCAAATCAAATTTGTGGAAAATTACTTCTTTCTCGAAATCTACGTTACTTTCAGAGAGAGCCGTTACTCACAATGTTTTATACTATCAACCTCTCCCCATTACTTGTTACCAAGTAAGATTTTATGCTATTTTACCAATAGTGTACACTGTGAAAACATTGCATTTATGCATTAAAACAACTGGATCCTACCACTTCAAAAACTTCACGCGAAAATGAAATTTGATGAAACACAGTGTACTTACTCTAGAAGACCATCTGCCATACTGTTGATCTTGTTTGTCACTCGATCAAACAAACCAAAGACGCGTAGTTCTTCACATGCCACAGCTAACCATAGAGGATTCTGAGACGATTCCTTGGCGAGTAAGCTCTTCATCTGAGTCGCATCCAATCGCTTATTGTACGTACCCAACAGCTCCGTCACTATTTCCTGCATAGAGGAGATAATAATAATGATACTAATGGCTTCTTTTATAGTGCTAAGATCCGTTACGCAGTGACACTCATGGCGCTTCAACATTATTACCCCTGGTTACTGGGCCTTAAATCATTCCTTAACCCATCTCAGCTCCCTGGGAGTATACAGCCCTGTGCAACAAATGTGCTACTTGGCCATAAATCAATCACAAGAACCATCTCTGGGTGCTCTTATCCGCTCAGCCACGACACCCCTAATAAGGTTGAATGTGATGATGCTGACCTGCAATTTAAACTTTCAGAGGGAAAGCAGTTTTTATTTTACTCTCCATTTGTTTTCCGTTTATGGAAGTTGCGTCACAAGGCACAAAAAGGCCACTGCTCGTGTAGACACAATCCCTGCCTCCAACCCCCAGCTACGACCAGGGAGGGGTAAGAGTCAAAAGCAGTCTCTAAGACAAAAAAACGTCTGAAACTGGGATCCAGATCTTAGACGGTACATTGAAATGACGACATTTCCTGATTTGAAATTAAAGATGCCAAGGAGCTTTAGGAAAAGTGTCCTTAGTGCTAGAGAAGTAGATCAAGGAGCAGGAATTTTTTTAATTTTGTGTTTACCAGGCTGACTTTAAAGGCACTGGACACTATTGATAATTACTCAAAACAAGGATGAGCTGTTGATAGTACAAAACATTGTGAGAAACGGCCCTCTGAAGTAAAGAGTTGTTTTGAGTTTTTTTCTCTTTTCTTTTTTCACTCAAATAATATAAGGGCTCCAGCTAAAGCCTTTTATTATGCATCTGAAAGCACACAAAGTTGTGCAACAGGAGGTGTTTTCTTTCATTATTTTCTAGCAACTTCCACGACCAATTGAGACAAAAATTTTACAGGTTTGTTATTGTATGCATATGTTGGGATACACCAAGTGAGATACAGCCCTCGATTTCACAAAACTCTTCCTAAATAAACTTAGGATTAATGTTAGGACTTTAGGACGAGTTCAGTTCCGTATCAGAAGACGTTGGGACGCATTGAACCAATCCTAAGTTACATGTAGGACGGGTAACTCGTCCTAAGACAAGACGAGTCCTAAGTCTTTGTGAAATCAACGGCTGGTCTTTTACTGGACAATTACAAAACGTGTCCAGTGCCTTTACAAAAGTCTGAATGCAGACAAAAGTCTAAAATTACTGTACCACTGAATCCTTCATACCTGGCGTGCAGTCATATCCAACGGTGTGACCACAACCTCCAGCGGTTTACTGGCACGCTCACAGAGGAACTTGTGAGGAGGAGTGTCATTAATCATGGCCATGATGACTCGGATCTGGGGAGCTAGTTTCCTTGGCAACCAGCTCAGCAAAGTGGAGGATTTGTCGTCGTCAAACTAAGAATCGAATACAAAAAATGAAAAATAAGATAAATGTGATCAAATGCCCGGAGAGAGCTGTTCTGCCCCACGTAGCCTGTATCATTTATACAGGGAGGAAAACGCCCAAAGGAGGGAGTGGCGATTGAGAAGGCGCGTTTTCCATAGCGAATGCGGGGGATAGAACCAAAGCTGAATTCCAGGTGGGCGGTAGATGCTGATCGGAGAACACAAAACATAGGTGTCAAGACGTAGGGATTCGAACAGGGGTCCATGGAGTTGACAAGCAAGGAGAGAGAGAACTGACTTACCTGATTGAGTGCATCGATGCAGACAATGATTGGAGCAGTCTTGGGATTACTTAAGACGCTGCATACCAACTGGCATGTCATCTCAAGATTCTTGGGCATTGTTGCTTCCTAGAAAATGAAAAAAAAAAAAAAAAGTGCGTAAAAAGAGTGTACTACATAAAGCCTGAAAAGCAAAAAAATGTGCTAAGCCGAGAAAAGTAATGCTTAACAGAAATTAGTTACTAGCCTAACGAAATAAGTTCACCTTTCAGTGACTGGTGCCCCACTAATTTGTTATGCTTTAGGAACAAAACAATTTCAAGCATTTTTGCTAGCAAAGTAACACTTTCAACTCGTAATCACAGATTGCTGGGCCAAAATTCAGAGCCGAATAACGTTACCAGCCAAAAAACCATGTTACATGTACAATTTGTGACTGGTTTCCTGTTCATCTTCTTCTATATCAGTACCAACTCAATTCACGAGTTCTTCACAGGTTACCGAAAAAATAGGCGGTATTTGCTTTGTTACTTCTTTCATGTTCAGACAGCAAGCACCAGAAGGCTAGCATACCTTTTGTTGTGTTTACGGTTAGCCGCGTTATGGAAAGGAACCTCTTACAGTTGGCAAAAAGTCGGCCATTAAGCAGCTCTTTGAAATAAGGCCAAAGGCTGCAAGGGCTAGCGGATAACAGTGCTATGCAGGCGTCCTTCAATGTTAGTATATTTTATATTTATCATGGTAATGACTCACATTGACTTGGTTTAGTTCTTTGAGTAACCGTTTCAAGCATTTCTCCATATCGGTGGACCCCGGAACAGCTCCGACAAAATGATAGAAGACATGCCAGCCTGTAGATCCACCACTACCAGAAACCAGATGAAAATATCAACCAATAGTCAAATTTGTGATCGTAATGCCAAGTAAAAAAGAAACATGTTAAGCGTCCCCGCCTGCTTCCTTTTTACAGGCTGCCTCCTTTTTCTTTTTTATTTTAACTTTAATTTTTTTATGCACATTTTTTTTTTTTAATGATTTGTTTTCTTCTTTTTGGAAAAGGGTTATTTTAAACAATCTCAGCTAAAACAATCTCAATGTCTTGTCTGAATGTCTTAACCAAAATGTTTCATTTATGTATTGTGTGTTTCAGCAGTAGAAAAAACAATGGAAATTGACATTTTTAGAATGGCGGCCATCTTGAAATAAAAAATAAAAAATAAAAAGCCCCTTCTCCTTCCTTTTTTTGAGAAACCGGGACGCTAAACATATTTCATTTTTTAATAGGCCTAATTATTAAATGTACATTGTATTACTTTCAATTTGAGGCCCGTTGGACCACAGAACGTAATTCCATGGAGCTATATTTATAGGAAGAAAAAAAAGAAAGAAAAAAAACATTTACAAATGTGGAATCAGTCACAAACAACAAACATGACTGTACACTCCCCAGGAAGCTGAGATGGTTTAAGGAAAGATTTCTGGCCAAGTGACCAGGGGTAATAATGTTGGAAGCGCTTTGAGACACCCTTCGGGTGTGAAAAGCGCTTTTGAAAAACTGGTTATTAATCAAATATTGTAACATAATATTTTTGATGGTTTTCCTTTTGAAAAGAGTAAGAGAAATGTAAAAAGTTTGAAGGATACTACCCTGGAACACTGAGTGATTGACTTTTCCAGGACGAATGTGGGAAAAATACGCCACCCAGATGAGCACACCGGGGTCGACCCAGGGAAGCTAATCGAACGCACCCAAAGAGCTGTACATACCCTGGTATCTGCTTGTTCATGGCCATAGTCTGAGCGACATCAGCTGTCCGAGCCATAATGGAGGACTTGCCGGACCCAGCCCCACCTGTGATGATCAGAGGACAGTCTTGACCAATGTCAACAACGTACTTCTCGATCTTCTCTAAGATTGCGTTACGACCAAGGACTGATGTGCAACGGCTCTTCAGGAAAGACTGAAAAAGAAAAGGAAATCAACATAGTGTCAGTCTTGCATCAGGATCGACAAAATTGAATGTTAGCTCCTCGCCATCAAAGTCCTGCTACAGATCCAAAATATGTTTTATTATTCAGTTTATTACTTGATATTTCAAATAAAAAAGTTAACATCCCCTAAAGGTGATCTCTCTGCTGCCACTTCCCAGGGTGTATCGTAAACTTGGTACATTTATTTGCTATCACGTTATGGACAATTCTCCAATCAAATAGCAAGGATCTGCCTTGATGCAACTCAAAGCCATTGGTCATGGTTGTGTAACACACACAAAGGAACAAAGTGCACTTTTCGAAAAGAGAAGGGGTTCGCCCCGTTATTTCTGGTTTGATTGGCAGCATTTTGTGCAACAGCACCTTGTTAACCATTTACACGGTGCTATGTAAAAGTATAGGTCTCATAGTTCAAACGTAGTCTCACATACCTTGCAGGAATATACTGTATGTTTAAAGCGCCTTGAGAAGCCACTCTTATTGTTATAATTAATATTATTT
Organism: Asterias amurensis; assembly: GCF_032118995.1. Taxonomy (NCBI): domain Eukaryota; kingdom Metazoa; phylum Echinodermata; class Asteroidea; order Forcipulatida; family Asteriidae; genus Asterias; species Asterias amurensis. Next base: position 2,529,132 of record NC_092660.1, read on the forward strand.
ATACATAAATACTTGGTTTGCGGTAACACCCAGGTAGAGTTTGTTCTTAAAAAACTGTCTTTCTTATTTTATTACCGCGGAGTAGATTGTTCGAGTGTTCGGGAGACTTCTCAGTTCTGAAAATAACTGTCCTGCTTTTTAACTATTACCCTGGCAGATGGTATAGAAAATAGGCTGGGACTACTACTTTAGTTTACATGATCATAGCCTCTCATGCTAACTACCGCGCAACCTCGGTAGTCTAGTTGATAAGACACTGCTCTAGAATTGCAAGGGTCGTGGGTTCGAATCCCACCCGAGTAACATGCCTGTGATATTTTTTCACAGGACTCGGGAAAGTACTGAGTATACAGTGCTAACACACATCGGTGTATGGGTAAAAACCAAAATTAATATGATCGTAATTAACTGTACTACCACGGAGTCAGTTCTTAAATTGGTCTTAATGCTTGGACTAGCTTGCTCTAGTCATCATCATGAGATTATATACATAGTTCTTATGAAACCTGTAATTGGCTGCTTTCCGCTATGGATATGAATAATAGATACAATAAATAAACAACATTATTTCTATACTACTGTACCTCATGTGCCTCTCGAGCTTGCTGATACGGATCCTGACTTTCATCCATTAGAGGATACTGAGCCTCAACTCTCATCTTGAAGAACTCAAACACCTACAGGTTAAAGGAAAAATTGGAACAGGTTAAAGACACTGAACACTATTGGTAATTGTCAAAGACCAGTCTTCTCACTTGCTGTATTTTAACATCTGCACAAAATAACAAACCTGTGAACATTTGAGCTCAGTTGGTCTTAGAAGCTGCAGGTTAGTCACTTTATGCATTTGGTGGATTACATAAAGTGCTTACACTGCTATCAACTGTTTTGTTATTGGCAACAAAACCAAATCAACATGTTCATTATAATATTCCTTAAATAGTAAACATAATACAGAAATTAATGTTAAATTGGTTTGCGGTAACACCATGTGTACATGTATGTACTTGCGGTAACACCATGTGTACATGTATGTACTTGCTAGGTAGATTGCGGTTCTCATTTTTAATGTTGTGCACAGAAGTCTGTTCAATTGTACTCAACGAAACGACATACATACATAATAACAATAATTTATTGGTTTTATATTGCGCTATCTCCAGGACCAGCCTGTTCGAGGGCGCATAACAGTAAAAATTGCAAAAGATTAAGAAAATTACATACATGTATGAATATATACATGTATATATTGTAGTATAGTTTACCTGTAGAAGTTTCAGCTTCATTGGTCAGCAAATATTTAATATTTGAGTAAAAAAAAAGTATAAAAACTCACAGAGCAATGTTTTCAGGAGCAATGTAAATCAATTGTGTATCATATGCTTAAAAAAAATTTTTTTTGTGAAACTGCTAAAATCATTTCACAACAACTACAACACCTCAGCAATCAAATTCAATGTAAATATGAACGTTTGTGTTTTGTGTCGTACAAAAAGTAGCCAAACCCTTTAAATCTTGATGTATTTCCACTTTGCCACTTTGTGTACAGATAGATCATGAACATTCTCAGGTTTTTGCAAGGTTATAGTCACTTCAATCTGCAGCTAACCCATCAATTTCAGGGCAAATCCCTCACACTTGTAGATAAGAGAAGAGTACTTGTTTTCTCACAGGCATTACACAATACGTGGGACAAACAGCTTCACATCCCATCTTTGAAGGATAAAGCATAGTGGTTAAGTGTCTTGCTTTTACTGCAGGCATGATTTTTGGACATGGAAAAAAGTAGGAACATTTTTTCTAGCACAAGGTCTGACCTATGTGGAAGTGTCGTGGCCGAGCGGTTAAGAGCACCAAATTCAAACTCTGGTGTTACTGATCAGCAGAGTGTGGGTTTGAATCCCAAGCCGAGACACCTGTGTCCTTAAGCAAGACACTTAAACCATAGTCCTTCGGATGGGACGTAAAGCCGTTGGTCCCATGTGTTGTGTAACGCATGTAAAAGAACCCAGTGCACTTATCGGAAAGAGAAGGGGTTTGCCCCGGTGTTCTTGGCTGTGTGGCAGCTGTTTGCGCCATAGCACCTTGTAAACCCTTATAAGGCGCTAACTAATTGGGTCCCAAAATTCATCACTGCAATAACATATATTTCTGAAAGAGAGAGTATACATACAAATGTATGCCTGTTTATGTGCTATAACTGGGACCTCAAGCCCTCGGACATGACACTTTCCTACAATGATACTCCTCTACATAGGGGTGTCGTGGCCAAGCGAATAAGAGCACCAAACTCAAGCTCTGGTGTTTCTGTTCAGCAGAGTGTGATTCGAATCCCTGTCGTGATACTCAACACTCATGGGGAGACAGGTCTTTTTCTTCAGCTGCGCCATGCATCTGGAACTCTCTACCACTTGATCTTGTCTTTGTACCACAACATTCAAATCTCTTCTCAAAACTTATCTTATGTCACAGGTTTTCAAAGACTAATTTTGTTGTGTCTGTTTTTTCTTTGTTTTGTTTTGTTTTGTTTTGTTTGTTGTTGGTTTTTACTGCGCCTCGAACACCCAGCAGGGTGGAGACGTGCGCATTACAAGTCTTTTTATTATTATTATTATTATTATTATTATTACTTATCTATAATTGCTTCTCTCCACCCAGGGGTACATGTAAATGGTACCTGTGAGGGCAGAGATGGTGATTGATTAGCTTAGTGCGCTATATATTTGGCGGCACAGGCTGTATACTCCCCCGGGAGCTGAGGGGTAATAATGTTGAAGCGCCATATGCCTCACTGCGTGACGGACCTGAGCGCTACAGTAGGAAACCACTATTATAATTATCTTGGTCAAAAAGGCAGCAATTCCACTTTTTTGTTGTTGCGTAACTTATTTTTTTTAAACAAATAATGTTGACCGTCACAAAGTCGCCAATGATGTTCGAACACCTGTGGTCAATTATTCATCCTTTTTATGAAAGCCTTTACAAGATGACTTTCTCTCTCTTTAAAAAAAGACCCCAATTAATTGACCACAAAGACCTCATCAGCTGGGCTGGCGCAGTCAAGACATCCTTGGAAACATAACATTATAGTGTACCCTTCTGGCAGGATGTCTCTGCAATTAGGGATCGGTAGTAATGAAACCTTGTCAATCCATTGGTAAATGCTCCAAAGATTTACGACCATACACACTTATATAGGATTTAAGGCATTGCTCTTAGAGAACTGTCTTTCTTTGTTCTACTACCGCGGAGGAGATTGTTTGGGTGTTCGGGAGACTTCTCAGTTTTGAAAAGAACTGTCCTGCTTTTTAACTATTACCCGGGCGGATGGTATAGAAATAGGCTGGGACTACTACTTTAGCTTATACATGGTAGGATCCTAATTAACTGTACTACCGTGAGACCAATTTAACATGCTTGATTTCAGGACCTTAAAATCTAATTTAGTGGAAAATTACTTCTTTCTTGAAAACTACGCCACTTCAGAGGGAGCCGTTTCTCACAATGTTTTATGCTCTCAACAGCTCCCCACTACCTGCACAAAGTAAGGGTTTATGCTAATAATTATTTTGAGTACTGTAATTACCAATAATGTCCACTGCCTTTAAGCTGAAACTTTCACATTTGATTTTTGATTGTATGTTTCTTGATAATGTTGGCTGTCAATCAGCATAACGTTGACAAAAAACAAGCTACAACCCTTCTTTAATGGTTTAAGAGGAGAGTACTATAGATTTGACATCTATGCAGTTTTATGCTAAAACATGAGATTCAAAATACTTGATGGTCTAGTTGGTAAGACACTGCTTTAGAATAGCAAAGATCGTGGGTTTGAACCCCATCTATAGAATATGCCTGTGATTTGTTTTAAGAGAACTCGTGAAAGTACTGAGTATACAGTGCTCACACACAGCGGTTTGTATGGTAAAACCAAAATGAATGTTCTTTATCCCGGTGCATTAGCAATAAAGAAAGAAAAAATTTATTGAATAAAAAAATGGGCTACCTCTTTGGAAAAAGTTCCCTGAAGACCATGGAATTCCACTTTTCCATCTGAATCTATTCCGGCAAATTCACAGTCGTACCATTTCACCCGGTCACCCTGAAATTAACACAAAGTAAAACAAAGTGAAAAAACAACCAGCATTATACAAATTGAATGCTGAACTAAACTTTAAAGGTGGGGTACATTTTTGGTATACATGTAGACCAAATTGAATGACCCCTTTTTTGCTATAAAAGTCGCCATCTTGTAGGTCAAACCGTATGCGCGTCCATCAAAAAAGCACGCAGCATTCCCGGTTAGATTTCTACGGCACATGCACGCACACCTCCACACACACGTGCACAGACACCATCTTGTAGGGCAGATATTTGAACGGAGACATCATACTCAATACGGTCTTTTGTCAAAGACCAATATCCTCACTTGGTGTAGCCAAATATGCATTCAATCACAAACGTGTGAAAATTTGGGTTCAATTGGTCATCAAAGTGGCAAGAAAATAATGAAAGAAGAAGAAAAACCTTCTTGCATAGAAATGTGTGCTTTGAGATGCCTGAGAACATGAAGCTTTTACAAACTTTGCGATGGAAAACTACTTGCTTAAAGGAACATTACAGAATTGGTTTTGCTAGCAAACAAGTGGCTGGCAGTGTAAAGCACTTTATTCAATCCATCATATACATAAAATTACAAACCGGTAGAAGTTTGAGATTCGATCGACCCTCTGGGTCACGAGAGAATAGTGAAAAACCGATTACAAATTTTGCATTGCATCGATGCCAAAACAAAAATGAATGAAACACTCACTGAGCGGTAAACTCCAAACGCGAAATTAGATTATTTATTTCTCATCAAATATGACATTTCAGACAGAAATAATTATTTCAAGGGACGTTTTCTACCATCATCATCATTAGACCGTGTAAGTTTTATGTAAATCTGTGATCTTCACGATTTTTGTTTCTTACCAATTCTATAACGTTCCTTTAACTCTATTAACGCCATTAACTTAAAGGGGGTCACTTCAAACAATGTTTTATAATATAAACAGCTCCCAAGTGCTCTCTACCAAGCAAGTTTTTCTGGGCATTAAGTTTTGGCATGATTAAAGGTGTAACCTTCCTTTAAAAACCCAAATCAACAAAAAGTGGGTTACGAAACAGTCTCTGATTGCATTGAACAATATTACTTTCTGTGCCCATATGAGGCAGGCTTTGTATTCTACAAGGTTGCAAAACATCCAGGAACTTCCCAAATGATGTATAAATCCTTAATATTAGACGCAAGGTCAGACTATTCTTACATTCAATTGATTTCTAAATTTCTAATAATATAGAAACTCTATATGCTGATAAACTTGATGTTCTCTGAAAGACTCTGGACACCTTTGGTAATTGTCAAAAGACTATTCTTCTCCCTTGGTGTATCTCAACATATGCATTAAATTTGAAAATTTGAGCTCAATTGGTCGTTGCGAGATAACAATGGAAGAAAAAAACGAAGTTGTGTGCTACGGCGCATTTAGCAGCCACAGCCAGGAACACCGGGGCGAACCCCTTCTCATTTCGATAAGTGCACTGGGTTCTTTTATATGCGTTACACAACACATGGGACCAATTCGGCTTTCATTCCGCCGATGATCTGTTTAAATGAACAGGCACTAGAGAAGGTTATTCTCAAATGGTGTTTGAAGCTTTGCGTGGTGTGAAGAATAAGAAGTAAGTAACTATAAATACTTGTTAGTAAACTTACGGGTATACCCATGTATAATAGAGAGGTTTCGCAAGCGTGTGGATACAGATACAGATAAGGATACAATAGCCATATCTGTTCACATCAGCCTCGTGTTGGATTTTGTTTCACAAAATATAGGTATGTTTCACTTGAGGGAGCTCGCATTCATCACAAGTGTTTTTCCCGACAAGCATGACCGATACATGAGTTTTCTCAAAGAAACAAAGAAACAAACAAAGAAACAGACAGAAAAAACAAACAAAAACAAACAAACAAACAAACAAACAAACAAACAAAAACAAACAAACAAACAAACAAACAAACAAACAAACAAACAAACAAACAAACAAACACACAAACAAACAAACAAACAAACAAACAAACAAACAAACAAACAAACAAACAAACAAACAAACAAACAAACAAACAAACAAACAAACAAACAAACAAACAAACAAACAAACAAACAAACAAACAAACAAACAAACAAACAAACAAAACAAACAAAGAAACAAACAAAGAAACAAACAAGGAAAGAAACAAAGAAACAAAGAAACAAAGAAACAAAGAAACAAATAAACTAACTAACAAACAAACATCTATCAGAATAAAATCAAGCAATCAGCCAACTTACCAGTTTGTTTTTCAGCATCTGTTTGAGCATGCCCAGTTTGTGTGGAGCGATGGGATTGGGGTCAATAAAATCTTTCTCAAATTCCTCGGGGAGGTTCTTCAAGAAGGCAGAGTTTCTTATCAAAAACACAGCTGTGGGGTAAAAAGGAAGATCTTTATCATTGTTTCCTTTGTAGCATAAATAAAACCAGGCAATGAACCATGAGGGAATTTTCATGAGGAATTTTTAACAAAGTAAAACTACAATTACACCCAAATGCTTTAAAGACACTGCACACTAATTGGTAATCGTCAAAGACCAGTCTTCTCACTTGCTATATCTCAACATATGCATAAAATTTGAGCTCAATTGGTCCTTGAAGTTGCGAGATAATAATGAAAGAAAAAACACCATTGTCACACGAAGTTGTGTGCTTTCAGATGCTTGATTTCGAGACCTCAAGTTCTAAATCTGAGGTCTCGAAATTAGCAAAAGTGTCCACTGCCTTTAAAACTGAATATTTCAATGACTAGAACTATACATAAAGAAACGAAAACAAGAATTTATATATAAAACAAAAACAAAGAATGGTGCTCCAGAACTCACAATAATTATGAATTCCATTACAAGCAAAGACAAATAATGTCTTCTTTTATTTTATATGTACATGTATGTGAGTGCTACAAAGTACATTAGTAAACCACAAGGTAATTTAAATAAAATGTACATGTAAGTAACTTTTTTCAATAATTTTGGTTGAACAAAATGAAAAAAAAAAAATGTGAATAAAATTTCAACGACAAGAAGCCATGTTGAACAATCAAAACAACATTTATAAAAATAAAAATAAAAAAAAGAATTTGCTATTTTAACTTTTCTGTAATGGTGCTTTAGAACCGCCAACCATTATTGATTTCATTAACACAAACAAAAAAATTCATCTTTGATTTATGTGAGTGTTTTTTCAATGGTCCTTGAACACTGCTGTGTAAGCACTTACAGTTTGGGTTGTCTGTACGATAAGCTCCGTGCAGTATTTCCATCTCTGTGACAGACAGTCCCGGGATCCAGCGATATTCTCTCGCCAACGATTCAGGGACATCATGGTGAGTGGGGATCCAACCACACCTCTCACTGACCGAAAAAAAGAAGATTTCTTTTTATCAAAACATACCTTTAAAGCCATTGGACACTTTCTGAACAGAACAAAAATTAAAAGTTCACAGATATACATGTACAAATAACTTACTGGGTTTACAGAAGGTAATGGTGAAAGACTTCCCTTGAAATATTATTCCATGAAATGCTTTACTTTTTGAGAAAACATTAAAACAATTATCAATTCTCGATATCGAGAATTTATTAACAGATTTATTTTAAACACATGTCATAACACAGTGAAACGTGCAGAAACAAGGGTGGGTAATCCCATTATTTTCTCCCAACTCCGATGACCGATTCAGCCTAAATTTTCACAGGTTTGTTTGTTATATTGTTGTGATACACAAAGTGTGGGCTTTTGGAGGATACCGTTTACCGATGTTGTGCGATTGCTTTATAAAGGCAGTGGACACTATTGGTAATTACTCAAAATAATTTTTCACATAAAAACTTACTTGGTAAAAACAAGCACTGGAGAGGTTGATAGTATAAAACATTGTGAGAAACAGCTCCCTCTGAAGTAACGTAGTTTTCGAGAAAGAAGTGATTTTCTACAACTTGGTTTCAAGACCTCAGAATTAGAATTTGAGGTCCCGAAATCAAGCTTCTGAAAGCACACAACTTTTTGTGAGAAGAATGTTTTTTCTTCAACTTTTTTCTTCATTATTTCGCAACTTTGACAACCAATTGAGTTCAAAATTTCACAGGTTTGTTATTTTGTGCATACTGTACATATGTTGAGACACAACAAGTGAGAAGACTGGTCTTTGACAATTCCCAAAGTTGTCCAGTGTCTTTAAATTTGTATTATTAGTAAGCTTTTGGTTATATCAAATTACAAAAGTACGACCTTACCTTTAAAATGGAATCAACCTTTTCAATATAATAAATAAATTATGTGTTTTTCATTAGGGAGTTCATAATCACTCGTAGTGAGCATGGTGAGTTGCACAACAAAATAAATAAATAAAAATCATGTATTTTTCACGAGGAGTTCATATACAAACAAATTGAAATGTCAATAACAACCAACTAAAATGTCACTTCTACAAAGTCAGCAGACTCAAGGCAATCCTCTTGAGATATTGTCAAATCCTTAACTTATAAAAACATAATATTCGTCATCCATCAGGATTATGACCACACTGTCTAAGATGTGCGCGGGAACTTGATCAGCAGTGAAAATGGATTCATGAGTTAAATTGACTCCAAAAATCCAAACACTGCAATTATCACTTCAGAATTACAACATATGGGAAACCTTTTCAATTAGTGAGAGGTTTATCAAAAGCAAAAGTCAATCACTGCAGGATGAGAAAGGTTTTAACAACATTATGAAGCAGCAAGCAAGAAAGAAAGGCCGAGAGAGGGGGAGGGGGAGGGAGAGAGAGGGGGGGGGGAGTTGATGCTTGAGGTGTCGTCCAACTTTACCTTGTGAGGTTGAGAAAGAACGGCATAACATTATCCTGGTAGCATCGGTCAATCTCCCCCAGACACATGCGCAATGTCTCCTCTGATGTGGTGTCTTTCGGAACCCCCTACACATAAATAAAAAATAAAAGAAAATTGAAACACATCGCTCAGTAAGTAGACAGGGCTCAAGGTTTACACTGGACAGCAGGCCCAATAGGCCAATGGTGTTAACGTCGAGCCAGTGAACTTGTGACTTGACAAGTCCGCCTGGCTTGTGTTTTTCAATTTAGTAACAATACTTTACTGTGCAACAGTAAAACCAAATTCTGTTCAAACGACTGAATGTCTTTCAGTCCTGTTGAAGAAAAAAATGAGATAAATTGTCTTAAACATTCCTCAGTGCTTGTATAAATATAAAACTTATTAAACATGCTAAATGCAACAGTATCCAGATGTCAGGAAATTTTCTCTCATCTTCATTTTCTTGGAAGAAAATTTCTGCTCCAGTAAACATTTTGAGCTACATCAGGCCATGGAGGAAAAAAGGCCGACTGATCTTGTGGCAGCAAAAGGTTGGTGACCCGTTTCAGACATCAAGGGTTCTTCTTTATACGACAAACAAAGAAACATTGTCTAAGACCCCGAAATGGGTCACGCAACCTTTTGCCACCACAAAATCAGTCGGCCTGATGTGCGTACAGGATAAGACGTGAAACTGTCGCAATGAATTAAATCGTAAGTCCAGTTGTTTTGAGTATGCCTATAACAATAATAATTTGGGGGGCTAAGTGTCCTTACTCACAGCTAGAGCTGAATTGCGAAGGACGCGGCTACAACGTGTTCGAGAAGCAGGCATGCAAGGGCGTATTCAGCTGCCAGCCACATCAACCCATTATGACCACGGAGCACAGCCATGATCGAAAGTGTTCATTTTATTTTTCCCAAGGGAGGAAAACCAAATAGTCTGGAAAACCCTCATGGCACAGCAGAGAACCAACGCACAACTCAACTCACATATGGCCCCGTCCGGGAATTGAACCGGGGTCACCTTGGTAAGAGGAGCTATTGATAGTATAAAACATTGTGAGAAACGGCTCCCTCTGACGTATCATAGTTTTCAAGAAAGAAGTTATTTTCCACTAATTTGATTTCGAGACCTCAGAACTAAATTTTGAGGTCTTGAAGTCGAGCATCTGAACGCACACATTTAAAAGCACACAACTTCATGCGACCGGGGTGTTTATTCTTCCATTATTATGTCGAAAGTCTGACGACCCGTCAAGTTCAAATTTTCACAGGTTTGTTATTCTATGCATACAATGTTGAGATACACCAAGAGAGTAGACTGGACTTTTGACATTTACCAATAGTGTCCAGTGTCGCTAAGCCCAAATTTGTTAGTTTATGTATATTTCATTAATTATTTTCACAAAATATGTCAGCTCAACCAATCCAGTATAATACCTTTAAACTGATGTCCACAATATCATTATTTGGTATAATAAAAAATTCACTTAGCGATATTTTGCGCACTTCTTGAAAAAATTTTTTTTTATAACAATGCCTGTCCTTCATTATTATACTGTCATAAGCCCCATGTCGTCTCAGGCTATTTAAATTATTTGTCATTTAAGGGCGGACAAAAAATCAGAAATCAGATTAAAGTAGAAAGGATAGCCTTCCTGAAGGACTCTGCACGAATACACAACATTTAAAGAATTGGTAAGAAACAAAAATCGTGAAGATCACAGATTTACATAAAACCAACACGGTCTAATGATGACGATAGCTGAAAACATCCCTTGAAATATTTCTGTCTGAAATGTCATATTTGATTAGAAATAATAATCTAACTTCGCGTTTTGAGTTTATCGATCAGTGAGAGTTTTGTTCATTTTTTGGGGGGCATCGATGCAATGCAAAATTTGTCATCGGTTTTTCAATATTTTCTCGTGACCCAGATGGCCGATCGATCTCAAACTTCTACAGGAGTTTATGTACATATGGTGGTGGATTACATAAAGTGCTTACACTGCAAGGGGTGGATTTCACAAAGGTAGTCCTAACTTATGTAGGACTAGTCCTAGGCAATGCTAAGAGATAGGACCAGTCTTAACTCATCCTAACTTAGGACTGGTCCTATCTCTTAGCACTGCCTAGGACTTAGTCCTAAGTTAGGACTACCTATGTGAAATCCACCCCAGCAACTGTTTTGTTAGCAAAGACCAATTCTGTAATGTTCCTTCTTTTACAATAAAACTAACCAGTGAAAATTTCTCTTCAAAAGGAGGTTGCGCTTTTAAGACATTGCCAAATATCCAGAGAGGTTATCAACTTAAAGGCAGTGGACACTATTGGTAATTACTCAAAATAATTATTAGCATAAAACCTTACAATGTTCTTTGTAACGAGTAATGGGGAGAGGTTGATAGTATAAAACATTGTGAGTAACGGCTCCCTCTGAAGTGACATAGTTTTTGAGAAAGAAGTAATTTTCCACGAATTTGATTTCGAGACCTCAGATTTAGAATTTGAGGTCTCGAAATCAAGCATCTGAAAGCACACAACTCTGTGTGACAAAGGTGTTTTTTCTTTTATTATTATCTCGCAACTTCGACGATTGATTGAGCTCAAATTTTCACAGATTTGTTATTTTATGCATTATAAAATGTTGAGATACAGCAAGTGAGAAGACTGGTCTTTGACAATACCAATAGTGTCCACTCTCTTTAAGATTATTCGTAATTGGAATACAAAATCTGAAAGACGTTACTGTCAGTAACCTTCTCAGATTCCATTTTTGGGGATAAAATAAATATATTTTTCCATAACCATGACCACATTACAAAATGTGTAATTGTGTTTATTACCATTAATTTTAAGAGAGATTAGCGAGCATTATCAGGTACATTTCATTTAATAACATTTTTTAAATTGTTTTAAAGGGGGATTAAAATCAGAAAGCAGACGAAAGTAGGAAGAACATCGTGCCTGAAAAACTCTGCACACAACACTCATACCAAACAAGCTTTTATACATTTGTAAGTCTGTTATATACACTGTATACTATGCTTTATGTAAAAAATAGTTAATGGCCTGACGTGTCAACCCTAGCAGAGTATTTCTAGAAGGGTAGGGCCAATAAAAAAAAAAATGCCAGCAGATCATCCGGATTTTTCAAAAAAGAGGAGGATGAGGGCCTTATAATTTATTATATAACTGACATACAGATCCTTGCAAGTCATTTGATTGGTGGAACTTACTTCATGTGACATTCACTATTACTCCCATCCGCACCGGCGATCAAAAAGACCTATTCGCCCATGGGGAACAGCATTATCCATTCAACAGTTAGGATCATCCTTGTTCCTTACATCCTATTTGGCCTTACATGTACCGGATGTTTTGACATAGTGGGGTGCAACCTACAATGTTTTTAACGTGACATTTTTTTAGAAAAGGGATCACAGACAATTACTTGTATAGTGAACTTTGTTTTGTTGCCTGTTATTGTCTACAAAATGTCTTTCCAATTGGCAGTTCTGTCTTTGTATTTCTGTTCTCTATTATTTGGTGAAATTACAAATGCGCAGTAGATGAATTTTTGTAATTAAATAACGCCACACATGCTGAATCAATCTAAAATGTTGATTGAACAATTCACTTCATATCATTATTTTCAAGCGATCTATCATAACTTTTTATATAAGAAATGAAGACAACATTATAAATTGTAAAAAAAAATTAATAAAACAATTCTAACCATCATATTTGTCCTCTACACAACAAACAAAACAAATGAATGAGATTGTGAACATCTTTTTTTGGTTTGTGGGAATTGCCAGAGAGTGATCAGTTGGTGTTCCCTCTTGGTCAAGTCATTGCTATGGCACCAGGGTTACCAAGCAACAGGGAAACACGCACGCATCCTTGCGTGTGTAAGTGTTTGTTTGTGTACACTGCACACTCCCAAGGCCAAACACAGGTTCTGAATGCAAGTGAGCGATCAAAATATTGTGTAACCAAAAGGAAGGCAATCCATACGTAACGACAAACACTGTACTAAGGAACTTGGACAGCAATTTTTAGTCAGAGCCCATTTACCCGAGTGTGTCTTCCATTGGTGCAGCAGATACACGTACATGTACATGTACATGTAGTATGTGCTGTTTAAGAGTTGACAGGGAAACCAGACTTGTTGAAAGGGTTATAATAGATTTACATTTCAAGCCGATTTAACGCTATACGTGTACCAGCCATACAGGCATCCTAATGGATGATACCCATGCCTACATAATGGTTACTTGGGGGGCTAATCATCCTTACTCGCTGCTAAAAGATGAATTGCGAAGGACACGGCTACAATGTGTTCGAGAAGCAGGCATGCAAGGGCGCCTTTGGCTGCCAGCCACATCAACCCATTCAAGGAAAACGGGATGGAAAACCCTCGTGGTACAGCAGAGGACCAACGACAACTCAACTCACATGTGGCCCTGCCCGGGAATCGAACCGGGGTCACCTTGGTACAGGGGTGAGCACTTTATGCACAAGCCAACTATGCCATCCTACATACATGTACATGTACATGCATTGACACTAAAAATACCGGCTTTAAGCCGGAAATCCAGTCAGCCTGCCTCTGTTGCCCCTGCTCTTGGCCTTAGTGCCCCTTCAGAACTTTCAACTTACTTAAGATTTTCCAATGAAAGTGCCCTTTGCAAAATGAAAATGGCCTTGCTCTTTCAAAGATGAAACTCCATTCTTGTCCAGTGTTAGTTTCAGGGTGCTAATTTAAAAACAGTGAATCTATTGCTTACCCATCTTAAGTCGCATTCAACCAAATGAAGACGTCGCTTTTCACACCACTGTCTTAAATCTGGAAACACCTGGTGGTCAGAAAAAATAAAATGAAACAGAAGGTAGGAATTAAAAACTAACTCGGGAAAGCTTATTGGTGCTTGTTGGGCAGATAGTGGTTACATTGGTCCAGCGGTTTGACTGCAGGACTTGTGGTCGATTTCTTAAAGGCAGTGGACACTATTGGTAATTTCTCAAAATAACTATTAGAATAAAACCTTGGTGACGAGTAATGGGGAGAGGTTGATGGTATAAAACATTGTGAGAAACGGCTCCCTCTGAAGTGACACAGTTTTCGAGAAAGAAGTAATTTTCCACGAATTTGATTTCGAGACTTCAGATCTAAACGCACACAACTTCGTGTGACAAGGGTGTTTTTTCTTTCATTATTATCTCGCAACTTCGATGACCGATTGAGCTGAAATTTTCACAGGTTTGTTATTTTATGCATACATGTATGTTGAGATACACCAAGTGAGAAGACTGGTCTTTGGCAATTACCAAAAGTGTCCAGTGTCTTTAAAGAGTCATGTAGGACGAGTCCTAGGAGATATTAAAAACGTATGGCTTGTCCTAAGTTACGATGAGTAACTCGTCCTACCTCGAGATAAGACTAGTCTTAACTCTTTGAGAAATCCACCCTTGCAAAAATATTTTGAAAATCCACAAACAGTTGTTACTGAACAAGATAAAACAAAATAGGACAGAGGCAAAGTATGGAAAGGGCGAGAGAAAATAATGTTTTGGTTGGAGGTTTTCACTGTTTCTGTATGGAGTTTTAATTTGTTAATTTTCCAAGAATATTTAAAACACAAATTGCTGAGACCACCATTGATCTAGTTTGCATATACATGTATCGTGATCTCACAGTTTGACCTTGTCAGTCGTCGCTTGGCAAACGCAATCCATAAAAACAGTCAACGAGCGACTGAATCAACACTTTAACCTGTAGACCCCTGAGCCAATAATGTGTTATTTGTCCGAAAGAAAATACGAGGGGTTTGTAGAATTAGGCCCTTAAAAACAAAAATTGTCGATCGTCCTTTTTTTTTGCGGATGGGGGAGGAGGGAGGTTTTTTTTCTTCTAAGTTTTTTTGACATGCCAAATATGAAATCAAGGATAAAGAAATCATCACAATCACTATAAAACAGAGGTTTTGTGTGTTTTTGATGTTTTCAATAGTTTTGTAAAACAAATTTAACTCCTAGATGACATTTTCTGTAAACTTTTTCAAACAACTAAGCACAGTGTAGCCCAAGTAAATATTTGAAGAATTGTTCTTGCTTTGCCAACATGAATAAAAACCTTCTTTAAACATCTTTTCAAACCTGTAAATTTTGAAAAAAATATCAGCTGAAAAATCTGGGCAGTAAAAATAAAAAGAGATATCCAGACATGAAAAAAAAAAAAAAAAAAAAAAAAGTGGTCGGGGGGTTTTGAACAGTCGGGCAGGGACGATCAATTTTTTTTATTTTATGTGGTCTTATGGCTGATGTAGATGTAAACAGGAGAAATACTGCACATCAACACGATTGACTTCGCCTGCACTTTGAATCCCATGTGACGCTGTTTGAACGTGCCGTTGGTACTCCCTCAAGTACAAATCAACACATTGGCAGGGGAGTAAAAAACACTTACGGCTAAGCCGGTAAATATTTTGTTGACCCCGGTCCCCAAAATCAACTGAAATTGTTTTACAGTTTTGTTGCGTATTTGTATTAATTTATAGTTTGATTTCCCTGTGTTGCTGAGTGAACTTTTTGCAGTCCCTTCTCCCCAAACCAAATGAAATGAAAATAGCGGCTGGTCAGTCCAAACACTCAACAGTTGAGTCCAAATGCTTTCGTGATGGTCCCCTAGGTCAGTAAATATTGTGTTATTTGACAAAATAAATGTGGTACGGTTTGCGGAGCTGACACGAAGCGTGCCTCAGGAAGCTTTCAGGACGACAAAATATTTACTTATAAACACAGGGAAAATGGTATCTGAATTTTGAAAAGTTCTTTGCTCTTGGAATATTCTCACTTTGCATTGGTGCACGTCAACATTCATAGTGTACATTTTCTCCATTTTATGAGCAACAGTTTGAAAACTACTGATGTAGCCGTTATTGTTTATCATTTATTATATAACATCTACGCAGATCCTTGCCATTTGATTGGAGGATTAACCGTCACATGATAGCAAACAAAAGTACTATTGCACGCTACGTCACCCACCGCGCATTTTTCGTTCCATTCGAAAAGTACTATTGCACGGTGAGTAAAAACATCACTGCGTGCGCGTGTCTTTGCCAATGCAGCAGTATTTCCTGCAAGGCACAAACTAAATACGGCTACAGAACGCACATAGTCACTATTAAATCCAACAGGCCGAACCAAAAGAAACGGCACGTAATTTCACAATTAAAAAACTGTCAAGGCCTACGCTATGTTTAATTTGGAAGTTGTATCCTCCCATCAAAATGACAAAGATCTACTTGAATGTTATATACAGTAAATCAAATAATGAATGTTTGTTATTTGTGCAATATTGAGAATATCTTCATTCGTTGAAAGGTGGAATGTTCTATTCAATTAGGCTCCGCCTCGTTGAATAGAACATTCCATCTTTCAACTCATGAAAATATTTGCACCATAATGCACTGCACTCATAAACATTCATTATTTGTATAACATTTGCTGTCATTGGTGACATGGCTTCACATGTGTACCTTGAAGTACAAAATACAGAGTACTTAATGACGCCCCTAATAAAACTATTCATAAATACCCAAGACAGTTTCTCTACTCCTATTGGTGGAGAGCGCGTCACGTGGGTGTGCATAAACCTTTTGTTGATGACCGGTAAAAAGTGTTAATTCATAAGCGTGACACGCGACCTTGCACCTGTTCTTATAAGACAGTTTCTTCATTCCTATTGGTCGAGCAACGGCTGAAACAGTTGTGCCACATCACGCGATGCCCACAGCATTCCGTTATAAGGAGTTGTTTACGCAAAATCATTTGTGTTTAAAGAAGTAATTTAAAAATTATAATTTTTGCATTTATTTCACTTTTTGACCCAAAAATGATGATGTTTTTGATCGAAAAGGTATTTAAGAATGGGAATCAAAGTGTGTTGAATCGGTTTTCAACTAGTGGTTTAACCCCCCCCCCGAGGCCTGGTTCTTTATATTTTACCTCGACTTCGTCTCGGTAAATTATCAAGAACCAGGCCTCGTTGGGATTAAACCACTAGTTGAAAACCTCTTCACCACACATTGATTCCCTTATTTAAAAGCAGTGGACACTATTGGTAATTTACTCCAAAAAATTATCCGCATAAAACCTAATTTGGTAACAAGTAATGGGCAGAAACCTAACATTGTGAGAAACGGCTCCCTCTGAAGTGATGTAGTTTTCAAAAAGAAGTAAGTTTTACACGAATTTGATTTTGAGACCTCAGAATTAGATTTGGAGGTTTTGCAATCAAGCATCTGAAAGCACACAACTTCGTGTGACAAGGGTGTTTTTTATGTCATTCATATCTCACAACTTCGACGACCAGTTGAGCTCAAATTTTCACAGGTTTGGTATTTTATGCATTTGATGAGATACAGCAAGTGAGAAGACTGCTCTTGGACAATTACCAATAGTGTCCGCTGTCTTTATGAACCTAGTACTGTCTTCTTATTATACACACCTCTTTAACAAGTATTTCTCTCTCTGCATGAAAATCTTTGAATGTGGACGAGACAAAGATGCGAACTGTCTTCCATCCGGAGCGTTTTATCACCAATGTCCTCACAGATTTCTTTGAGTCAACCGTCTTGGATACCTTATCCCATGATTCCTGCACTAGGTACTTGTAGTCCGAGGCTCCAGACGGGACGAGCATCGACTTGGAGCCGCCGCAACCCATGACTCAACGAGTGATCTGGATTCACAAGATAACCAAAATATCTTCAGTTAGTTAATAATAATAATACGGAAGTCTTAATATAGCTCAAGTATCTACCAACAACGTACTCAAGGGGCTGAGTATGTATACAACTTTTCAGAAAGATAAGTTATTACAGTGATGAATTCTGAGACCCAATTATCTAGCACCTTGTAAGGGTTTAAAAGGTATTGTAAGTGCTCTGCACATACGGCAGCCACAGCCAGGAACACCGGCACACCCCTTCTCTTTTCGATAAGTGCACTGGGTTCTTTTACATGCAATACACAACACATGAGACCAACGGCTTTCATCCCTCCGATGATCTGTTTAAATAAACAGGCACTAGAGAAGGTTATTCTCAAATGGTGTTTGAAGCTTTGTGTGGTGCGAAGAATAAGAAGTAACTATACACAACACATGGGATCAACAGCTTTACGTCCCATCTGAAGGACGAAGCAATGGCTAAGTGTAATGTATCTTGCTGACTTGGTACATCATCTTAAAATCCATAGTGTTTCTGGTGTGATTATAAATTTTATTTGTTCAACTATTCAAAACACACAAAGCAAGCTAAGAGCTAGGTGAACACATTCAGCCGGTTTAAACTGCCGAGTGGCTCGTAGGGGATGCGCCAGCAATGCCCAGCATACAACATTTGTTGATATATTTCTTAGCTGCACAAAGAAATGGTATGGACATGTGGCTAAGGATTCAGCTAGCCTTGGCCACACAAGTGGGGCTAGTGTGATTATTACTATTGTGGTGGATACCGGCGCACTATTTAAGTGTTTATAATATTATTATTATTATTATTATTATTATTATTGTTATTATTATTATTATTATTATTATTATTATTATGCCTTCTCGTGAAAAGAAAATTATTTCTGATGACACAATATATAATATTTTTTAGGAAGATCATCCCCAAAATCACTTCTTTCAGAATTTGATTTGATGTCAAAGTGAAAAGCTACTTGTTGCGATGGGTCGCACTAAATACAGACAACTCACAACCCCTCACGACAAAATTTTTTAAATGCACTTGAACAGAACATTTTAACATAAGTCAACCGTTAAATATATGCACTAGAGTCATATGCACCCAAATCATTTTCAAACTATTGAAAAAATTGTATTTTTAATTGTAAAAAAAAGTGGGTTTTTTTCCCGAATTTAGTATCGAACGGTAATATCCGCCACGTTGTCTTTCGACGCACTTGGACGATTCTATTATACCGCAGGGGTGATACAATATGCAAGATGATTATTTACCCTTTTTAAATGTATTTCATGAAGTTTAAACAATATTATATTTAAGTTTCCCCTTTTAACTTTGAATTTCCAGAGTGGCGCCTTAGTTACTTACCATAGAGAAAAAGTTAGCAGCTAAAGACAAAACGAAAAAATAGCCCTCAGAAATTACCTCGCCCCCTGCGGTGTAATAGAGTCGTCCAAGTATGTCGAAAGACAACATGGCAAATATTTCCGTTCGTTACTAAATCCGGGGTAAAAAACGCCTTTTTTTACAGTTAAAAATACAATTTTTTCAATAGTTTGAAAGTGATTTACATGCAAATGACTCTTGTGCACATATTTAACGGTTGAATTACGTTCAAATGTTATGTTAAAGTGCATTTAAAAATTGTTGTCGTGAGTTGTCGGTATTTAGTGCGACCGGTTGCGATAAGCGTAGCCCTAATCTCGACGCCAGATGGAGGGCTACAATTATTGCAACTAAACTTCAAAGTATTTTTAATTGAATACACTTTTTACAGGTTACTGAAACCTTTGGATAACTTTCCGTATGGCGCCACCACCTTTTCACTCATTTTTAGGAAAAAGGGATCTCATAGAGGTAAATTTGATACATTAAAAATTATGATATCGAATGAAAAAGCGGTGGCGCCATACGGAAACTTTTCCAATTTTGTTTATTGAAATAAAAACAAGTCAAAACTACTGCAGTAATTTAGGGTAGCCTAATTCACCCAGAATGTCAGTCACTTCATACCCCAGTGACTTCATACTCAAGTCACTTCGTACCTAAAACACTTCGTACCTAACCTAAGTCACTTTGATTTGAACCCAAGTCACTATAATTTGAACCCAAGTCACTTTGATTTGAACCCAAGTCACTTCGTACGCAAGTCACTTTGTACCCAAGTCACTTCGTACGCAAGTCACTTTGTACCCAAGTCACTTCGTACGTACCCAAGTCACTTCGTACCCAAGTCACTTCGTACCCAAGTCACTTCGTACCCAAGTCACTTCGTACCCAAGTCACTTCGTACCCAAGTCACTTCGTACCCAAGTCACTTCGTACCCAAGTCACTTCGTACCCAAGTCACTTCGTACCCAAGTCACTTCGTACCCAAGTCACTTCGTACCCAAGTCACTTCGTACCCAAGTCACTTCGTACCCAAGTCACTTCGTACCCAAGTCACTTCGTACCCAAGTCACTTCGTACCCAAGTCACTTCGTACCCAAGTCACTTCGTACCCAAGTCACTTCGTACCCAAGTCACTTCGTATCCAAGTCACTTCGTACCCAAGTCACTTCGTACGGGTATAGTAGTACGAAAATGCAAATGTCAGTACGAAAGTACAAAATTAATGTCAAAATCAAATTGAAAATGTTAAAAAAAAATCAAACCAGAGCCCCAGTAACTGGGTCTACTTTAGCACTGCATTTCCTTTTCCCCACCAACATAAATTGACAGCCTGGCTAGAACATTAACTCCAATATATACGAAGAGAAGTAGTTTTACGGCCAGAATATATACTCTACCTTTCGTTTCGTCCACAATCAAATTTGCTGTTATGCATGCACGAACAACAGGTGCTTCGGTACTGTGTGTGGTGAATGGCATTTCAGTCAGATTTCAGATAATTCAGTAACCTCAAAGCACGCCACGAAGTATGGGTACCAGACTAATGTTGGCGCCCCCTACGTGGGAACTAGTCTTATGTGCGTCGGTTCTTATGGTTACGGAATAAATACAATAGTTCACTAATTGATTGGTTTTGCTTGCGTTAATTTTCTAACATAGCAATTCTCCAGCATAGCAATTGACTGATAGATCACTTACAGCTGCATTTGCGAAGAAAATCAGTTTTGGTGCAATATGAAGAAAGTAATGTACGATGTTTCTAAGGTTTCTTTTATTAAGTGCCAGCGGGGCATTTCTGGTGAGTTAAAACTGCAGTTTATGTTCGCACTATTTTCGGCGCTATTTGTGCATCATTATCTTGGCAATTATTAATAAGATAGTCTGACGTGAATAAAAATAACTACATGTGTAAAGTTGAAGGATTAAAGTTGGAAATCGTAAAAAAAAAAACATTAAAAAAAGGGGTTCACATTATCACAACGTTTTTGAGAAATGTTATTCCGTACCCAAGCCTTAATTATGCATCTGAAAGCATACACATTATCTGCTGAGTAAAGGGTGTTTTTTGTTTCATCATTTTCCTGCAATGACTAATATTCTTTGGAATGGAGGGCTAATTGAGCCCAAATTTCCACAGGTTTGTTAATGTAACGTTGGGATACACAGTGAAAATATACTTAATATATATAATTTCACCTCGAATTTAGGGTACCGGACACTTCGGCACCTTGCAAACTCGGCACCAGCAAACTCGGCACTTTGTAAACTCGGCACCTCGCAAACTCGGCACCCACTCGGCACCAAGAATGTCGGCAGCAAACAAACTCGGCACCGGCCTGTTTTGGTCCAACAAACCATTGGTAAATAAACCAAACTCGGCACAACAGCACATACCACCCGAAGAGTAGTATTAAAACAAGTTAAGTACGTGTACTTAACACCATAAAAACTGGCTTGAATTCAGTTAAAATAATTAGTAGTTATGCTAGCTTATAAGACCATAACAGCTTCCGAACTTTTGAAAAAAATTGGCATAGGAGATTTTTGCCGAAAACTTTACGTCCGCACGTTCAGGTTTTTGTTTTGTTTTTTGTTTACATGTTGGTGAAAGTGCATCGCTATTTGTTGATGTAATGAGCTTTGAAAATGTTAACGTTTGGTTGACAATGATCGACTTTTTGATTTTGAAGCGTGTGTGATTTGGGAGCCTGAGATTTGCCTACATGGCGGCCGTCGGCCGTGGGGGACTTTTGCCCCACCACGGCGGCGGCAGCGACATTTCAGTACCCTTAATTTGAATTTAATGTTTTTGATCAAAGTTTCGTGCAAATGTTTCCCCAAAAATACTAAAAAACGTCTTTAAAAGGGCGCCCTAATTATTATTAATGATTATTTGATAGATCTTTGAAAATTTGGGCGACCTCACTATGACAGTGAAAAAATGAATAATAATTATTGTATGTATAGTCGATACGTCGTCGAACCCGTCGACACACGACGAGGATCAGGATTTATTTAATTAATTTCCCGAGTTTGCAACCGTGGCAGATCGAGCGTTTTCAACCAGGTGCCGAGTTTGTAGTTGTGCATGTGCCGAGTTTGTGGGTGCCGAGTTTGCAAGGTGCCGAGGTTGTGGGTGCCGAGTTTGAGAGGTGCCGAGTTTGCTGGTGCCGAGTTTGCAAGGTGCCGAAGTGTCCGGTATTCCGAATTTATGTCAAATTCAGCAATTTTAACCAAACGTTCGTACTCTCAGTGGAAACCAGTCATCTCCCCCCACCTCTACCCGTTATTAATTACCAAGTAGGGTTTTATGCTCATAATTTCCTGAATTGACATTATTTGCTGCTGGTTTTAAACGATTTCTCAAAAACATTGTCCTACAATGATTTAGGACTAGCTCTTCGCGCAAAAATACATGGCAAAAGGTTGTCTACCCTGAACCCTCGTAACCATCGTTGAAACTGCTGATTTCATTTTAGAAACCTTTTATTTTGCTATCAGTTCCCCTTTTTCGTTGTGGTCACCGTAATCACTGCGTTCAGAACTTCCAAGGCCTGCCTATTATGCTTTTAAGCATAATACGCAGGCCTTGGAAGTTAAAATAGAATCATCTCTAATTGTCCTCCTCGAGAACTGAACTCGTGAACAGACCCCGCAGATAAATTGATTGAAGCACTCATTGAATTACTGGCTCGCTGGAGTCGAATGCAGATGTTCTCTCGGAATTTCATAACTATAACCCCATTTCTAGTGATCTGACCAGACACTTCATTCAACTTGGAACGTCCCCATCTGGTGTAAATATTAGAAGATGACAGATTTGTCAGGTTTATGGGAGCAGAAGGGGGAATGATTTTATCAGGTGTGGGCAAGGACAAGAATGGAGATAAGATCAGGTCCGACACCCCCAAAAAACAAAAGAACAAACAAAAGAACAAACAAAAGAACAAACAAAAGATAATCGTTGGATAATCACAACGAATACACAATATTTTGACCATTCTGAATGACATTAACAACTATTATGAAGGATATTCTGAAAATAGGATCCCTGCAGGGCCTATTCGAATGTGAAATTAGTTATCACACAGGGGGCGGGGGAAAAATAATTGGCTAAAGATTCCAGTTACCCGGGTACGTCAGCTGAGTCTAAAACCTTATTACTGCAGAATTTCAAAATTCAGTATGTTATTATCCTCGTATTTTTTGTTTAAGTAATGTCAATTTTTAGTGCCGTACTGGGTCCCGGAAAACTGAACACGGCGGAAGACTGAAACTGCCACACCGGGACGGGGAAGGGTGCGTGTGTTTTGGAATAGGGTCTGGGTCGGGGCCCGGGGGTGGGGTGGGGGTGGGGGTAAAAGCAGCAGAGGCTAAATAATGGCTGCAACCTAAACCTTCCGGCGAAGGACTTTGGCTGGGCCCAATCTCATAAAGCTTTTAGACAGAGAATCTCAGCAAACTTCTTTGCTAAGCAAACTTCTTTGCTAAGCAATTAATCTGTGGTTGCGATAAAGTAAACCTTTTAAACCTTTGGCTGGTAAGTTTCTGTTAATAGGCCAGTCTCAGTAACAGTCTTAGTAACTTTGGAGACATTGGGACAGGAGCAATATAATAAGTTTCATTCCCTTGGATTTAATAAGATTATTTTTTAACTAAGCCTTCACATCATGGACCAAGGTATTGTTTAAGTTGCATAAAGTCGTCTATCATAATAATAATAAGACTTGAAATGCGCACGTATCCACCCTGCTGGGTTTTCATGGTTTTAGAGACGAAACATGGGGGAAAAAAACATTTTCTGGAAATGTATTTATTCCCTTGGCTAATACTATTTTAAATTAGACCAACATAATAATAATATCACGGTTTTTTATTTTGTTAAGTTACATCTCGTTATACACTTAGCATATAAGACGTCTACAGTAAATGATTTAGATAAGATGGGAAATAGCAAAACTTATACAAATTGCAAAACGTAAACGAATTGGGGATGCATTCCCAATTGGCTCAGACTATTTTTAATTACATTCATTGTTTTGGAAGATTTAGTTGCGCCTGTTCGTGTGTATTTAGTTCTCTGCTGATCGAGTGTGCGATTAGTAATTGATTGGCTACGTTCATTGTGTTAACGTTCCTAGCCGATACGGCACCACTAATTACCGCCCGCTTCACGAATTACTGGAGCAAAGATTTTGTAGGCCCATCACACGAATATCTGGCTCATATACAGGGTGCGTTCGATTAGCTTTCCTGGGTCGACCCCGCGGTGCTAACTCGGGTGAGCCCCTGACAAGATCTAATCGATCACTCGCCCTCTCGTGGTGACGTCATGCACCTGTAAAACCAGCCTCAAAGTGACACGTTCTACAAGCAGGGCACTGGGGACTGAACCGGGTGAGCCCCTGGAATGACGTCAAAGCTATCAGAACGAACCGGGGACAGACCGGGGTCGACCCAGGGAAGCTAATCGAACGCACACACATGTATTGCTCAGTCCCTTTGAGTCAGTCCTACCAACAGTCAAGCTGCGCCCTCTACCGGTGACTACATCAATCAGTATCGCCAATCAGGGTGCATGAGTGAGAAGACAGAGCGTCGAACTCGTTATATAACTCAGGACCACAAATTATTCTTTTATATTGAAAGCCCCAAAAAGGGTATCAGTGTAAAACTAAATGTGACCAATATTGTGACCTGGGGGTTGTTGACTTCCGACTTGATGTATTTTGGATGAAGAGTTGTTATTGTTTCCCCCCCCCCCCTTTTTCCCAGATATTTACTTTACATGCTGAGTGTTACCTTGAGATTCTTCCTAAAACGAATAATATAAAAGGACGACAAACAACTTTATAGGCAGAGGATCTTGTTATAATAACAATCTCTCCATCAGCGTAAGATGATCAAAACATTAAACTCTTCACGCGGCCCGCTTCACTTGAAAGTGATTTCCCACAGGTCGGGATGAAATCTTAAGGCAGTGAAGTTCAATCTCCTACTGTTATAAGTATCTGCTATATTCCCGATTAGTAATCACGATAGCTCCATGGTAATCACGGAGATAAAAAGAGAGTGGATTAGCTTTCGAAAGGGGTGAGAGGGGGAATTTATTCAAAGGCAGGACGAATCCACATGAAAGAAGATTGATGGCCTACTTCACGCGCAGTAAATAGGGGAAAAGGCACATACACCTTTGGTAATATTGTCAAAGACCGGGGCCAAATTTAGCAAAGCATGTTTATTAGCACAAATACTGTCCAAAATAAGCACATAAACATTTCTTAAAGGGAAGGTACACGTTTAGTAATTGTCAAAGAGTGTTCTCTCTTGGTGTGTCCCATCAAAACCTTAAAATAACAAGCCAGTGAAAATTTGGGCTCAATTGGTCATCAAAGTTGCGAGAAAATGATGAAAGAAAAAACACCCAGAGCAAACCGTTTCCCACAATGTTTTATACTATCAAGTAAGTTTGATGCGCATAAATTTCGAGTACTTACTAAACGTGCCCAGTGTCTAATACATAACACGGAAACGCACCTCCGATCATAATCATACTCCCACACGAAAAAAATAAGTTTTTATTATGTCATATTTTGGAATAGTAGACTAGATACTGAGTACCGTCTCACAGGCGTATGGTTGCGTGAATCCAATACGAACATGGAATGTTCCATTTCAACGAAAGGGGTTCCCGACGCCTATCTGCTTAAGTAATACACTTGAAAGTCTACATAATATCAATGAGATTAATTAATAATATAATAAAAAGAGTCAACTTCGTATCAGTTATAGTGATATTAAGAAAGGGTGTCTTTAAATAAAAAAAAAAATTAAACAAATCTGTAAACAGACACAAATTTATATAATGTTTAACTTGTTCATATTTCCCTCCCCTTTAATGGATTGTGAAAAGACATCAAGTTTCAAAAAGCAGTGACAAGTCTACTTGATGAACAGTCAGCTTATAGCAAACAGACAAGACTGTTTTCAGTTTCGTCAAATCTGAAATATTGACGACTGGATACTGTGTTCCTTATACCAAACACTCGAAAAAAAAACCCGAAGAAAACAGTGACTGGACAACAGAGACGAAGATGGTTGCTGATGACAAGATGTGTCTTTCTAACATCGTGGCGAGCCGGACTCCGGTAACGAGTCGGACCCTGGTGTCAGCCGTGTTGATTGCGGCCGTGCTCTCGGGGCTGGCGACCCGTACGTGCCGGGCCGCGAAGATACCACTTCCGATCATGATGATCAACCCAGGCGGGTCATGGATTGGGATTGACCGTGCAATGGAGTTAGCTAGGGATGACGTCAATCGCCAAGACGGTATACTGGATGACTACGAACTTCAACTGGTCGCCAACTACTCAAACGTAAGTGTTAAAGGCAGTGGACACTATTGGTAATTACTCAAAATTGTTATTATAGCAGAAAATCTTTCTTGGTAACGAGTAATGGGGAGAGGTTGATGGTATAAAACATTGTGAGAAACGGCTCCCTCTGAAGTGACGTAGTTTTCGACGAAGTTGCGAAATAATAATGAAAGAAAAAAATTACCTTTGTCACACGAAGTTGTGTGCTTTCATGTGCTTTATTTCGAGACCGCAAAATCTAATTCTGAGGTCTCGACATCAAATTCATGGAAAATTACTTCTTTCTCTAAAACTACGTTATATTACTTAAGAGGGAGCCGTTTCTCACAATGTTTTCTACTATTAAAGGCAGTGGACACTATTGGTAACTACTCAAAATAATTATCATCACAAAACCTTTCTTGATTACCAGTAATGGGGAGAGGTTGATAGTATAACACATTGTGAGAAACAGCTTCCTCTGAAGTGACGTAGTTTTCGAGAAAGAAGTAACTTTCCACGAATTTGATTTCGAGACCTCAAGTTTAGACCTTGAGGTCTCAAAATCAAGCATCAGAAAGCACACAACTTCGTGTCACAAGGGTGTTTTTTCTTTCATTATTATCTCGCAACTTCTACAGCCGATTGAGCTCAAATTTTCACAGGTTTGTTATTTTATGCATATGTTGAGATACACCAAGTGAGAAGACTGGTTTTTGACAGTTACCAATAGTGTCCACTGCCTTTAACAGCTCTCCATTGCTTGTTAGCAGGTATTAAGTTTTTATGCTAACAAATACCCGTAATTACCCGTAATGTCTAGTGCCTTTAAAATGTTGTATAAGATAATCTGAAGCGAAGGCGAAAACAAATCAAAAATCACCACAGAGCTGGAATGGTGGTGGACAGCAATCATCTTCCTTCCTACAAATATTGTTAATACATTAGTTTGGGTAAACCACCTTTCACTAATAAGGTGAGTCACAGGAGCAGATATAAAAACATTCGACGAAACAACAAATAATGCAAGGGCAAACGCAAACATCTTTGACGAGTTCAGAGAGTACGGAGGCCCTGAAGCGACAGGTAGAGGGGAAACAACAGCAACGACATAAACACACCAGCTAGAACAGGTTTATAAGTAGGATTTGAAACTGTGCATAGTGAAATACGATATAGTAAAGGTTTGCGGTAACACCATAAATGATAAGGGGTTTAAAACCAAAAAACATGTATTTCAATGCCTCAACATAGTAACTTCGTTCACTCGAAATAAGATTTTGTTACCTCCCAAAAAAGTGTTGCTTCCTCGAAAACACATGTTGTTACCTTGAAAATAAAGGAACACAAGATTTCGAGGGAACGAGACGATGATAATAAAGATATATCACTCGATAATTACAGACATCGTCACTGACGCCGCAAATTGCATATCGTGCACACATGATAATATTTGTTAGCTTTCATTTTTATCTACACGTTTGGTAATTACTCTTAAAATCTGACTTAGTAATGAGCATTGGAGAGCTGTTGATAGTATAAAACATTGTGAGAAACGGTTCCCTCTGAAGTAACGTAGTTTTTTGAGCAAATGGTGATTTCTCGCTAACACATTAAGACTTTTAGCTAGAAGTATTTTATTCTTATCTTATCATTCGTCCAACAAGAAGGGTGTTTTTTCTTTCATCATTTTCTCGCAACTTCGATGACCAACTGAGTCAACATTTTCGGCTATCAATGGGGGGGGGGGGGGGGGGTTGCCCCCGTGCCCCCTAGTTACGCCACTGAATGTCCATTATAAGAAACCGGTATTTTTAAGTATATTTTGAATGTTAGTGGGGTTTATATAGAAACATTTATTATCCTTTTTTTATCTTCAAAAGCCGACACTGTTAACAACTTATATACGGTTTTACGATACGATACCGATATCGAATTTAACACATCCAACAAAGGAACAAAAATAAGAACATCCATATATTTGTATAACCAATGCCGATCTCCGTCTCATCTTTGGGTGCTCCTTTACGTTTATAAAACGCAAGCTGGAGACATCTTAAAATTATTATTCAATATTTAATGTTTGATTGAGCAATTACTTGTCAATGGGTTTTCCTTGATTACTCTTGAGGCCGCCATAAGACATCGCAGAATAGAATTCTCTTCGCTTTCACAAAGTCGATTGTTCCATGCCCGTACCTTACGGCCATTTCCACCGTCTGGGACCATTGTTTTGTCCCCAGCTTGTATTTTCTCAATTGAACGATGTGAATTAAATTTGTGGAGTGTGAAATGATATTGATTTTGAGCCGTTTGCAAAAACACTTTTAATAAGATTATAATAAAGCATCGTTTATTGTACAATCAAACGCTCTCTGCGTGTGGATGACCAATTTGTACATGCTGGGCGGAGTCCAACCAACGTTTCGCCATTTCATTATTATTTGGTATGTGTATTTTTTATTTTATTTTTGTTTAACTCAAAAACGATATATCTGCATAGGTTGAAGGAGGATTATGAATCAACGAAGGGCAATATTGATTAAGTTGCGTAAATGTGACCGAGCGGGTAAGAGTACCCGGCTCCGGACTCAAGCTCTTGTAGGCCCCCTACGTGTTTCTGATCAGCAGAGTGTGATTCGGGTTCCGATCATTTCCTTATAAAGCCATTAGACACTTTCGGTACAGAAAAACAAAATTAAAAGTTCACATATTTACAAATAACTTACAGGGTTTACAGAAGGTAATGGTGAAAGACTTCACTTGAAATATTATTCCATGATATGCTATACTTTTTGAGAAAACATTAAAACAATTGTCAATTCTCGATATCGAGAATTGCGGATTTGTTTAAACACATGTCATGACACGGCGAAACGTGTGGAAACAAGGGTGGGTTTTCCCGTTAATTTCTCCCGACTCCGATGACCGATTGAGCCTCAATTTTCACAGGTTTGTTATTATATAAGTTGTGATACACGAAGTGTTGGCCTTTGGACAATACTGTTTACCGAAAGTGTACAATGGCTCCAAGCAAGACACTAACAAACCGTTATTGCTGCGTCCTTCGGATGTGACGTAAAGCAGTTGGTCCCGTGTGTTGTTTGACGCACGCGAAAAAAAATGTACTTATCGAAAAGAATGGTTCGCCCCGTAGTTCCTAGTTTGATTGGTTGCGGCATTATACCTTGTAAACCATTACATGGTCATGTGTAAAAGGGAGTAGGTCTCACAAACATACTCCCAGTCACCATTCAAAAGCGGCCCAACATACCTTGCATGAAAGTACCAAATGTTGAAGCGCCTCGAGCGTCACTGAGTGACGGATATGAGTGATATTATACTATAATTATTTTGTATTAAATGTTTATACGGATGCACAGTTCAATAACCATGTTGGGTGGATTACCATGTTGTCTCCTGTCCATTTTCTTGGCTAGCAAGTCAAGTTTAGAGGACTATAGGCATATTGAACAATTTCATTAGCGCGGGAAGTAAGCAGTGTAAAACAAATTTTAAATTGAATATGGGTGCTGACATAAACCACGCCATTTCATCATCAGAGTGTGCGATTCTTGCAATTTTGGAAGCCACATATTAGATTTGCTTTATTTGGCAGAGTGTTTCTGGTATATGATTGAACAATTTATCTGAAGGTTAAAAGTTCAGATTCACGAGGGAGGGGAAAAAAGAAAGAACGAATCGAATGAATATTCTGCATCAGGAAGACTTCACACAGCCTATAAATGGTCGAGGGTGCAAGTTTTTTTTAGAAGTTGCTCTTTGTTAGATGTGCATTAAGTGCTGGAAAATTCGACTGATGAAAATAAAATACACTTAATGAACCAAGATCACTGCAAAGTGAATGCATCAATTGATCGAAGACAGATCACAAACCCATCAAGCAACTGCTCGACACCCTTCAGGCGGAGCAACACACAACTCACAACGTCTTAATATAAAATAATATAATAAACAATATTAATTTTGTTCTTACTCTTACACTGATGTGTTAGCACTGTTCACTTAGTACTTTCTTGAGTTCTGTGAAAATCGATCTATAAAACTGTTACAGTGCCCGCTGCTAAAACTGGTGTTCTTCCGGTATTAAAGACACTGGACACTGTTAGTAATTGTCAAAGACTGGGGGTGGATTTCACAAAGGTAGTCCTAACTTAGGACTAGTCCTAGGCAATGCTAAGAGATAGGACTTAGGACCAGTCCTATCTCTTATTGCCTAGGACTAGTCCTAAGTTAGGACTACCTTTGTGAAATCCACCCCCGTCTTCTCACTTGTTGTATCTCAACGTATGCATAAAGTAACAAACCTGTGACAATTTGCTGTTAAGAAGAAAAAAAACACACCCTTATCACACAGAGTTGTGCGCTTTCAGGTGCTTCATTTCGAGACCTCAAATTCTAAATCTGAGGTCTCGAAATCAAATTCGTGGAAAATTGCTTCTTTCTCAAAAACTGCGTTACTTCAGAGGGAGCCGTTTCTCACAATGTTTTATACTATCAACCTCTCCCTATAACTCGTTACCAAGTAAGGTTTTATGCTTATAATTATTTTGAGTTATTACCAATAGTGTCCCCGCACCTAATAGTTTCCTATTGACTTTGTACAGTTTATGGAAAGCTTACGTCACAATTCGTTTATCAAATGAATTTGTTTATACAAACACATCATTGTACATGTAAATTGCCTGTCTCTGTCCGTAAAGACGGGGGACCAATCTGCAAATGTAATACAGATCACAGGGGAAGCCTTTAGAACGCTAGATGGCAGCAGACACATAAGTAAAATTCCATTGTTCATGTTGCTCTGGGCGTGCGCTAATTTCCAACAAAAAATAATTCACGTATCCCCAAAAAGTCTCTTATCATACGTTCAACCACAGGCCTGACGGTCCCTCTGTATCTTTTCGTATTCTTCTTTTTTTGCAGAAGGACTTCAAAGTGAACAGTTCCGCCAGTGCCTTACTTTGAAATCTGACCCACATTCTTGATAAAGTTTAGATATACAATAATGAACGTGTCTGGTAAATCTTCAACCATGTTTTGATACACAGTTTAGTGGCGAAATTAGTTTGGGGCAAAACAAATTGGAGCAGATTAAAAGCGCACAACGGAATGATAAGATCGGCATTTATTTTTTTTAAATTAATACTTAAATCGTGACGATGAGAGAGTATAACAAATTATTGTTCATCCCTCAAACTGGAAATATTAAAAGCCCTATTGCAAGACGCACGTTCTTAGTGTTCTCGAAGGGTTTAGGGGCACTTGATTCGCTTGCGCTGCGTAGTCTTAAAAATGCAAACATGGGGAATTTACATCGGTTTTAATCGTGCACGTTTTTATCGTTTACATGGAGGCGAATTTCTGGATGAGCACGTCTTGCTAAAAAATAAAAACTCAAATATTTATCAAAAATGAAACAAAATTAAACTGGCTCCTGTCCCTGTAGTCAGTCTATGAATTACCGAATCGGAAATGACTTCCTTAATTAGTTTTCAAAACAGGGTAATTGGATAGAAAATAATCAAATGATTAATCACATTTGGGGATCGTGCTTATGAGAATTTTCTCCGCCACAGCACGTTAGTCAACTGGAGAAATTCGTTGAAGCTTGCCGAATACTTTGAGCTCACTTTGGTTAAAGGAGCAGTACAATGTGTTATGCTAACAAAACAATTGCTGGCAGTGTAAGCCTTT
Source organism: Asterias amurensis (assembly GCF_032118995.1). NCBI lineage: Eukaryota > Metazoa > Echinodermata > Asteroidea > Forcipulatida > Asteriidae > Asterias > Asterias amurensis. The sequence goes on from NC_092660.1 coordinate 2,561,307, forward strand.
TGTTTAATCCACCATGTGCATGAACTGACAAACATTAGATTAGATTAGATTAGATTAGATTATAATTATAGATGCTTGAGATCGATCGGCCGCCTCGACCAAGCGAAAATAGTAAAAAAACGATTACAAATTTGGCTTGACATCTATTCCAAATTATATAAATTAATCAAACGCTCACTGAGCGATACATCCAAACGAGAAAATAGTTTCATTTATTTCTCATCAAATATGACATTCCAGACAGAAACATTTCAAGGGACGTTTTCTACGATTATCACCATTAAACTGTTTAAGTTTTATGTAAATATTCTCAGACGATTTTTGTTCTATCCAAGTGGGATCACAAGAGCCACCATTCTTCTAACTCTAAACCTTCGGTACTCTATTCCCGTTTTTTTTGTCTCCAGATGCATACAAAAGATTCAATTATATTTATAAAATTGCATAAGTGAAGTGTCTGAAACTTTTGTATTTTTGACTGAGTAACTTAATTCACGCCCTCTGGTATTTGATAAACAAACAAAACCAAGCAACCTTTGATTGATCTATCTTTTTTTTTTCGAATCAAGTGGAATAAACTTTGTTCATGAAAACAGCGTAAAACGAGTTATGCTTTGTGAGGAATTTTGCGCATTCTCGTGGGTGCATCGGAATGCATTCAGTCAGCGGTAATTTTGACCAATATTAAGGGTCTCCAAGTATTCATTATGTCCGCATATTGTTAAAGACACTGGACACCTTTGGTAATTGGCAAAGGCCAGTCTCCTCACTTGGTGTATCTCAATATATGCATAAAATAACAAACCTGTAATTTGTTTTAAACTCAATTGGTCGTCGAAGTTGCGAGGTAATAATGGGAATAATAATGTCGCACAAGTTGTGTGCTTTCAGATGCTTGAATTCCAGACCTCAGCTGAGGTCTCTGATTCAATCAAATATTTCAGTGAGAAATTACCTCTGTCTAAAAAACTACGTTGCTTCAAAGGGAGCCGTTTCTCACAGTGTTTTATACTATCAACAGCTCTCTCCCTTGCTCGTTACCAAATAAGTTTTTAAGCTAAGAATTCTACCCACGAATGGCACGTACCTCGGACAATATCATACTTAACTGTGTCTGCATTGCAACCTTTCCAAAGACATTCTAAAACCAGTGTTTTTTGCAGTGTGTGGACCATTCAATCGAAGCGTTTTCAAACAGAAACCGACTACTTTTGTTCTTCAATCATAAATTTTGCGTTTTATATATATATATTTTTAAAGAACATTCAATGGTGCAAGTGAAGCAATTATAGGAGATCGTATCCTAGCACTGCTGATGCATGCACGCGGGAGAAGTACACACTCGTCAAAGCGTCAACAATTGGCACAAAAATTGAATAAGTAAAAGACGACCTTAAACTAAAATAATCTGTCGGTGTATAAGCTTCGGCTTGACAAAAGTGAATCTTAACAAATCTAAGATTACGTCCGGACAGATCTTGTCTTACATCCTTCTCTAAAAAGGTTAATCGTGCACGTCTGAAGATGATTCACCCCCCCCCCCCTCACGAAAACAGTTAAAAAGAATGTTTATACGTTTGGTAACCACTTCTCACATCAATGAAAATAAAAACATACCTGGTTAGAGCTTGAGAAGTACAGCAGCTTTTACAGTGACAATTTGCTGTCAGAAATGTTCCTCAGCTTATGTATTCCAATACGGATTGTTCTTCATGTGCAAGCTAAACCGCTCTTGCGTTTCGGCGATTCGCACCTTCTGAAATAAATTTTTCACAGGTTAGTTTCCACGTATAATTATCTTCATTTATGTAGGCCTAAAGTATACAAACCAACTCAACTGTCCCCCAAACCAAAGGTATATATAGCATTTCCTTTAACAAAACAATTTAAAGAGAGAACAACAGACGATCTGGGGTGGATTTCACAAAGAGTTAGGACTAGTCTTATCTCGAGTTAGGACCAGTTACTCGTCCTAGCTTAGGACTATCCATGCAGTTTGTATATCTCCTAGGACTAGTCCTAAGTTAGGACTTGTCATTACTCTTTGTGAAATCGACCCCAGAGCATACTGATCGAAACGTGGAGTTGAAACCAACGGTTCTTTTCAGAACCACCCCCAACTCATTAGAGATAGTCATTACATAGTGTTACCGCAAACCTTTCTATTTCATCAATACTGTACAGACCCGTCTGTGTGGCACCATGTTTGGGGCTACATTTAGGTCCGGGCTACAATTAGGGCATGTTTGGGGCTACATTTAGGTCCGGGCTACATTTAGGGCTCGGGCTACATTATGGTGCCGCACACCCGTCGGATACCCATACAATAAGATTGATGTCACCCTGAATCACTTCTAAATCCGATAATACTGCAGTAACGTACAATCTCGTTAATATCTGATGAGGAACGTACTTTGTTTTCAGCAAAGGGGACACGAAGTCACACGAAAAGAATCATCTCTTAAAGGCAATTGAAACTGTTGGTAATTACCCAAAATAATTGTTAGCATAAAAACAGACTCGGTAACGGGTATAATAAAGAGCTGTTGATAGTATACGAATTTGTGAGAAACGGCTCCCTCTAAAAAAGTAGGTTTAGAGAAAGAGGTAATTTCTCACTTGAATTTTAAAAGATTTCAGACATAAGTGCAACAAGGGTGTTTTTCTTTCATCTTTCTTTATTATTACGAGTAATGGGGAGCTGTTGCTAGTATAAAACATTGTGAGAAACGGCTCCCTCTGAAGTGACATAGTTTTCGAGAAAGAAGTAATTTTCACGAATTTGATTTCGAGACCTCAGATTTAGAATTTGAGGTCTCGAAATCAAGCATCTGAAAGCACACAAATTCTTGTGACAATGTGTTACAGTGTGTTCTTTTCTTTCATTATTATCTCGCAACTTCGACGACCGATTGAGCTCAAAATTTTCACAGGATTGTTATTTTATGCATAATATGTTGAGACACAACTGTGAAGGCTAGTCTTTGACAATTACCAATAGTGTCCAGTGTCTTTAAAGGCATATTTTATGACTTTGTTTTGTCAACCAAAATTGAGGTGGAAGTATGTTTATGCATTACAGGTTTTGTAACACCTTTTATTTGTTTGTGGTAGTGCTGATTACTCCTGGGATCACTGAGTGAGTTATAGGTCAAATCATAGCAGTTAAAAAGATGTCAATATTTGTTTCATAACAGCCCAACAGCCCACACGACACTTACGTGTAAACAGCGCATGTACAATGGTTGCTACGGTATGGTTCGTCCCGTTCGGGAGGAGTTTTGTTCCGGTATAACAATACAACTTATTAAGGTATCATGTGACTTGCTTTAAACCAATCGAGAGGCAGAATCTACGTGTGGGGACATTATTCCACATTATTTAATCAATTCAAATGAACTATGCTTTGTTGAATGAAAGGCAAAAATATTGTTCTCTCTTTAGATGGGATATGTTTTTACACAAAAGAACACTAATTATTGTTCATTATGTTGCCGTTCAATAAGGACCGATGCACCTCTCCCCCCCCCCCCCCGAGACAAAGAAATTATTCATAAAGGAGGAAGGGTGTACTATACGATGTTCATTAATCCAATTCAACTTCAGGGTCGTGTTGGAAAAGAAAAGAAAAGCTTTGTTGATGTTTTCTCTTTAGGTGAGATATCTTTTTCAATAAGGAACAATGCAACCTCCTCCACTGACAAAGACATTTTTTTCAGAAAGGAGGAAGGGTACAATACGATGTTCATTAATCCAATTGAACTTCAGGGCCGCGTTGGAAAGAAAAGGCGTAGGCGTACAGTGCATTATGACTCGAGCACAATTCACAAACATCAAAATCATTCATTGATAAGCCTAATTATTATACATAATAATGATATTCTTTTGTCAAAACAACATTCTGTAAAATCCGTTTGTGAATGACGTTAAATGGCGTAGTTCTATTGCACTTCGTAATATCGATATGGGAATGCCCAATATCCAATATCGATGTACATGGTAGACATTCAATGTACAAACCTATCGGAATGCCAATATCCAATATCGATGTACAAGGTAGACATTCACTGTGCAAACGAATGCGAATGTCCAATATCCAATAGTGATGTACATGGTAGACATTCAATGTACAAACCTATCGGAATGCCAATATCCAATATCGATGTACAAGGTAGACATTCACTGTGCAAACGAATGCTAATGTCCAATATCCAATAGTGATGTACAGGGACATTCACTGCAAAAAATTATTAGAATGCCCAATTTCCAACATCGAAAAAGCAACATGGTCTATGAAACATGTGAAAACAAGTGAGTGTCTAAAATCAAATAGCTTACAATCTAACGTTACTGTCATCGTATTAATTGAGACGGATATAAATAACCACTATATTATCAGATTGTTGACTATCAGAGTTCGTAAATTCTTAAAAGCAAAAATGCAAACTTCTATATCGTTTTAAATAACCCATTCTTTCTAAATCCACCTTGCTTATAAGCGATGGGTGATCCATCACGATGGCATGAAAGAGTCATGAACATTTCATAACGTGTGACACTGTTCGTCGGTACGCCTTTCCGAGGTACCAACATATTCATAAGTGTTTCCCGCTTGAAGTTGTTATATAGTGGGCTGCCATCTTGGAACCCACCTCCCTCATGCTGTCCACAAACAGAATCCGTGGGCACGCACAATTTGCAATTAAACATAATAATAAAAAAGGGCATGGACTCGTATTAGCTCAGTGGGATGTTTTTGATGTGGCCATTAGGCACTATTGCTTAAAGGCAGTGGACCCTATTGGTAATTACTCAAAACAAATATTAGCATAAACCTTACTTGGTAATGAGTAATGGGGAGCTGTTTGTTTATAGTATAAAATATTCTGAGAAACGGCTCCTTTTGAAGTATAATGTAGTTTTCGAGAAATAAGTTATTTTCCACGAATTTGATTTCGAGACCTCAGATTTAGAATTTGAGGTCTCGAACTCAACCATCTAAACGCACACAACTTCGTGTGAAATGGGTGTTTTTTCTTTCACTATTATCTCGCAACTTCGATGACCAATTGAAATTTTCACAGGTTTGTTATTTTATGCATATGTTGAGAAGACTGGTCTTTGACAATTACTAATAGTGTGCACCCATCAGGGTGGATACGTGCGCATTACAAGTCTTATTATTATTATTTACTATTAGTGTCCAGTGTCTTTAAGGTTTTTTGTCTCTCTTCTTCGTCACAGCGATAAAGGCATAATTTAAAAGCATGCTTGCTTAGCCGTCGTCAAGGGTAAAATCCCGTGAGGACACACGGTAATAAGCTTCTTCTTTGTGCGACTATTACTTATAGAGTGTTTGATCGTAGATGTACTTTGACATTGTCATTTAAGCTGCCGTGATGTGTGGCTCTACCCCGGGCATTGACCTGACTCGCAACAGTGTCAAGTTCCGTTCTCAATCTTTCTACAGAGGGGCAATATCTTGAAGAGGCAGCATTGGACACCTTTGGTAAATGTCAAAGAAAAGTATTCTCACTATTGCATAAAATAAAAAATCTGTCAAAATTTGGCTCAATTGGTCAACGAAGTTGCAAAAAAACAAAAACACTCTTGTTGATGAAAGGGAAAGGCTTCAGGCCAGAAGTCTTTGTTTGCAGCCAATCAAAACAGGAACAACGGGGCGAACCCTCTTCTCTTTTCGATAAGTGCGCTGGGTTATTCAAGGAGTGTTACACAACAAACATAACCAACGGCTTTATGTCCCATTCGAAGGACGAAGCATCATGGTAAAGTGTATTGATGGGGACACATGTGTCCTCACTGGGACTCGAACCAACACTCTGCTGTCCAGAAAGAAAGAAAAACAGAGCTTGAGTCCGGTGCTCTAACCCGCTATGCAACGACACACCACTATTACATCATTCCCGCTTCTTTCTGGATCCTTCCCTTAACCCATTTCCCCTCTCCTGTTCGATAATGGATATGTATTTGTTTGTATTTGTTTTACGCCTCTGAAGAAAGTCTGGTTTGGATCGAACGCTTAGGCCATTTACCCAACTAATTTAAAACATCCGCTATAATATTTTTCTGGTAAACAAGCAAACGATGCCTCGGAATCGAACATGATTATCACATTAGCTCACAAGCCTGAGAAATCATGAATGCAATAGTTCTTTTACGTGCGTTACACAACACACGGGACCAACTGCTTTACGTCCCATCCGAAGGACATCAACATGTGGGGGGGACGTGCCCGTCTAGGTTATGAAAAAGGTTATCTTAGGTGTACGTCATTTGCCAGAAGGAGGACAAAAGCAATGCAATTCAAACTGTTATCGTTTTACAACTTCGTTTTTCCCTGCACAGATTGACACGCTTAAACCTCAAGGCATTGCTGTTTTCGTTAACTCGACAAGTACACGCATGTAGTTATATGGTGCATTTATTTTGTCTCTCTCAACTCAATAATAATGGGTCACATGACTTGGCTTGGAGTCTCTCTTTAGCCATCCTCCCCTTGTGTATTACTAATCATGATTTCTCCCCATCGAAGATTGTCCGGAATTGAATCTGACAAATCTCGTTATCGGCGAATTGTTGTAAAGTCAGGATAAAACAAAGTACGTCTATTATACACACCTTGCGTCAATGCCTACGGGTGCCACAACGGTTGCAAATACATACGGACAAATCTGTTTTGTTTCGTTCTTGCAACTGATCGTGTCAATCGACGACTCTGCCTCGAGAGGTTTACGACCTTTTCATCCCCCGAGAACAGGATACAACATTTGCGGACAACTTATTCTTGTTCGCCCCATAGCGGCCATTTCAATTTTGTTTTTTACTGAAGTGACACCACTCTGTGATAATTTCGTTTTTGACGAAGAATGGTTTTTCAGCCATACGTTGTCGTTTTCAGCACAACGCGGATTCATCCCAAGTACTGTCGTAGAAATTGAGGGACAACCCATGCCTCGTCCCCCATGGTGTACTTTATTTTCAACCATGTTTACAATAGTTAACCCTGGGATGGAATTTCCTTACTTGGACCCTGATTGGACAACGACTTTACAATATTAGAATATGTTCCATATTCATAGGTACAGCCAGCTGCCGGCAACCAACAATGTACAAACAAGCTATTAAATCTGGTACCGTACTACGAGATTACGACGAAGGTGTGAATTTCGAAAAGTAGCCAGACTATTTTAATTTGCATCGAATCCAAACATTTTGGATATGCAAATGATCCAGTAACAGTGTGAGAGAGCGGTCAACCTTGTAACCGCTCGACACATCCTGGGGCCGTGGTTGATGACGCAAAATGTCATCACTACCGTCGCAGAACCACCCATCCTCGAAAACGAAAGCTCTCTACTATCATAGCCCAATTTCATTAGGCCTGTAAGCACACAAATTTTATTAGCATGAAATAATTTCTTCTTTGACAAAAACAGAATTACCAACCAAATTGCCACGTGATTTTCCGGATAAGCAAACAACAGCTGAATACCAGTATCAAGCAATATGCAACAAATGAAAATTTGGTTGGTAATCATATTTTTATCAAGGAAGAAGTTTCATGCTAAGCATATTCTTTATGCTTACAGGCTTCATAAAATTGGGCCAAGTACAGCACGTCGAACACCAAATAATTTTCAAGGGACATGTACAAAAAGCAAACCGCCTTTTGCTTTCTACAAAGGATGACGGATGGCATGGTTTTTTAATAACGAAAGCACTTTTTATATAACCAGTGTTGTCAAATACTTCTAATGAAATGAGTTACATATTAATTGTTGCTGACCACTCAATGGCGACGTGGACTCGGGGGGGGGGGGGGTCGTGGCTCTGTCAAGTTTGTTTTGGTACAAAATTCTTCATTGGTCAGACTGTCGTCATACATTAAATATTTCATGTTAAATAAAACAAGTCATAATATATTGATAAACTACCGTGTCACATAAATTGTGACAGGACGGGAAAAATTGTCTTTAGGATCGTAACATAAATTGTTGAATAATATTTTCTGTAAAAAATTGTCAATGAAGACAGACAACACAGTCACCAACGGAGCCAACCATGCGATCCCGCGGTTTATTGAGCGGATATAAAGCGATCGCTAAAACCTCATCCCCTACCGCTAAATCGGATTTGTTATTTCATAAACCACCTCAAGGCTACACGGTGCTTCTTTGAACATATTAAACTACACTGACACTAATATGGAGAGCACAATTAACCAGCTTGGAGTTGTGGTCCGACCATGTCAATTTCATTGGAATTCGAATAAATCGAAGGATCTCTTTCAAAGTGTTTCCGCACCGGCCGGACTGTTCGGTCCTCTTCTAGTCTTCCATCTCGTGATTCAAAAGAGCGTCTTTGATTGAATTAGTATTATCTTGAAATAAGGAGCTTGTTTTCATAGTATTTGTTTCTTGTACAAACACAGCTTTAGTTTAGCCCTCCTGCGACCTTGTATCTGCCGTGCAGCTCACTGTGAATACAAGTTTAACAGACTGCACTCGGATTTCCGTTCTTTTCTTTATTTATTTCATTACAAACCTCCACATTAGCACCAAAACTTTCCCTTAAATCTATCTAAGTCCGTCTACGTTGCCATGCCAAACAACGGTTGGTCACATTTTATGATTAGTTTACAAAATAATTATAGGTATACTTTAGTGCTTGCAACATTATCGTGTACAACGCCAATTTGCACAGCTTACAATAAATTGTGTTACTAAAGTGATTTTTCTTAGCTGGAAAATGCTATTGTAAATTGAAAGATAACATATTTTCAGCTATGTTTTGCTACACTTAATGTTATCTTTCAGTTTGGAGAGACAGTATTTTTCAAGTTGAACTATCTAAACTTAAAAGTTTGTAATGAATCTACAGTAACCTGCACTCAACTGTAGATTATGTGACGAATCTACACTTCAGAGTAGATTTGTAACGAAAGTGTCGACTCGTAAAAATAATCAACACTTTCAGCAATAGAGTAAAGTCACAGAAATATAGTTGAAAATAAGAGAACGGCCGGTTTTAGATAGATGTTTCGGAATTCGTAAAACCTTAGTTCTAAAAATCTATTTTTAATTATATTTGTTTTCTCTCAGCCGATGAAACCACAACTACCAAACACCGGGAATGCGGAGTACGTTCTCTACAGTAATATCTACGGTGGCCCTGGCAAGCCAATGCCGTTCCTTCTCGGTAGTTTCTACTCGGAAGAATGCGAAGTTCTTTGCCAAACCACCGGGCAGTTCGATATCATACAGGTATAACTTCGCTAAATTTAGAACAATTGGGGGGGGGGGGGGTACCACAAATTGGGGGTAAAATACCCAAATTCGTGATACCAATGGAGGTAGTTTTTAGGCCCTGCTGTGTTGGCTATATACAAACAGGATTCACCAACCAAAAATTCCACACTGGAGTCAATTATTGGCACCCCAATTGAAAGTAAAATACTCCATCGAGTTATAATGATGTCGCCAATGGGATATAGCTCAGAGGAAAAAGACCCTGTTCGGCGTATTCAATTTAAGAAGAAAAAAACGAGGTAGGCCTACCTCGTATTTGAACTTTGATATCTTCATTGGAATGAAGAAGTTTGAAAGGGATGTTTAGAAGTATAACACACTTTGAGAGTAGCTCTCCTTTTTCTGAAAGAGGTTCGTTAAGGTCAAATCCAACTATGCAATACACTACAGTTGCTAATAGATAGAGTCCTCATGGAAAGGGGGAAAATTATGAGCCAATCTCAGGTTGAAACGGTATACTTGGAACTCTCATGTGCAACGTTTTGTTAAAACCCACAAACTTTCGATGGCATTTTTGCACAGAGGATGGTCTTCCTACGTGATGATAATTCCATCAAAACAACAAACAATTTAGGCGACTGGCCCAGAAGTTCCTCTATGGAATGTACGGACCCATTTCTTTCTGATGTCCGATGAACTCATGTTTTAAAACTTCACCCTGAAAAAGTGATATTTACGCCATTTGGATGCGAGGTTAGAAACGTGTAACCCCCGCACCCCCTCAATTAAATCCAATTCGATTCAATGCAATTCATCTTTCATGGTTCTACCATGGATGAACATTTCTTTGCATACATGCAGTACACGTAATAATTACTCACAATCATAAATAAACTACTGAACATAAATTAGATTATAAATCAACAAACCACCTAATGGAGTCAAACTAAAACCAACTAAACGACATCTTAGCAGAAAATAAAAAACAGTTTGCATAAGGACTCTATATACAGGCATAATACAGGATAATGAATGCATCATAAAACTTGTTCCCCCTGTGAAGTTTATAGGCAGTGGACACAATTGGTAATTACTCAAAATATTTATCATCATAAAAACTTTCTTGATTACAAGTAATGGGGAGAGATAGATGGTATAAAACATTGTGAGAAACAGCGCCCTCTGAAGTGACGTAGTTTTCAAGAAAGAAGTAATTTTCCACGAATTTGATTCCGAGACCTCAAGTTTAGAATTTGAGGTCTCGAAATCAAGCATCAGAAAGCACACAACTTCGTGTGAAAAGGCTGTTTTGTCTTTCATTATTATCTCGCAAATTCGACGACCGATTGAGCTCAAATTTTTACAGGTTTGTTATTTTATGCATATGTTGAGATACACCAACTGTGAAGACTAGTCTTTGACAATTACCAATAGTGTCCAGTGTCTTTAACACCAGTGTTTCTCATTACCCCCATCAGATTGGAAACGGCGCGGTATCGCCAAGCCTCTCAGACCGCACCCAGTGCAAGACATACTACCGGACTGTACAATCCGCCTCGCAGCAGAACGTACCACGTCTCAGATTGATACAGATGTATGGATGGGACAAGGTGGCGATACTACGCTACAGTAACGTGCTCTTCTCATCGGTAATGTACCAGGGTGAATTTCACAAAGTTTTTTTTTTTATCTCAAGTTAGGACGAGTTACTCATCCTAACTTAGGACGAGCTATACGTTTTTAATATCTCTTAGGACTAGTCCTAAGTTTAGGACTAGTTATAACTCTCATAGAGTTATTAAAGACACTGCACACCATTTGGTATGATTGTCAAAACCAGTATTCTCACTTGGTGTATCCCAACATATATGCATAAAATAACAACTCTGTGAAAATGTTTACTCAATTGGTCATCGAAGTTGTGAGAAAAGAATGAAAGAAAAACTCCCTTCTGGCACAGGTTTATGTGTTAATCAGATTCCTAATAAAAGGCTTCAGGTCTGAAGTCTTTTAATATTTTGAATAAGAACTTTATCTCTTTCTCAAGCTAAAAAACTACGTTACTCTTATCAAACGAAACTGTGATAACTTCTTTCTCGAAAACAACGTTACCTCAGAGGGAGCAGTTTCTCACAATGTTTTATACTATCAACAGCTCTCCATTGCTCGTTTCCAAATTAGTATATGCTAACAATTATTTTGAGTAATTACAATAGTGTCCAGTGTCTTTAAGCAGAAAAACCTGATTGACAGATTTACATGCCAATTAAATATTGAACTCAGGAACACACTGTTTGTTTGTTTTTTTCCATTGTTTTGTTTGTATCCATTGTCTATTGTTGCACCTCAGGTGATGGATTCCCTACGATCTATGCTGAATGTAAATAACATCACCATTGTGGCGAATGAGATGTTTGAAGACAGTCCTGCCAGCTACGTCGGTTACCTTAAGGTAATCAACGATAACTCTCAGCAATCGAATTCAACTCACTTTAAGGATTTAACCATTAATAGTTCTAAATTGAAATCCTAATTGTAACCTATCCATATAATGTGTTTATTAAACTGGTACTGTGTTGGCTCAAAGAACATGTTCCCTAATTGCGTTCACGCAAGCCCAATGGACTACTACACAAGGCCGGTGTCCGATGCAATTGTGTCCGCCATGCAATACTGTCCGCTCCGGACACTTTGCATATGCAATCGTGGCCGGGGCTATGCAAAAACGTCCGGTGGACATGTCAGGCGAATACATGTATGTGCGCGCGTATGCAAGCGTGCATGCACTGAACCTACGTGTATGCAGCATGAATATTCACGTATTTTTTATGATTGCAGCGAATACCCAACGGCCGAACATTTCCCATGTCATTCGTGACAGGCACTTAGCTTGTAAACAAAAATGCGAACGTGTTCCGTCGACCAAGGGCGTTTATTAACTTACTGCAGTAACGGTTTTGTACGGGGGCGGACCAGCTGCATATGCAAATGTGTCCGGGCGGACACAATTGCACTATGCAGCGGCGTCCGGGCGGACCCGATTGCATAGGTTAAACCGTCCGGCGAACATTATTACATACGCAATATTGCCTCCGGGTAGTATTGCAAAGAGGACATAATTGCATGCGACACCGGATTGAACCGACTAAACCTCACCACATTCGGCGGCACAACAAGGACACGATAACCAGATACCATATCAGGGAACCGGTCAACAAATCAAGACCAAACTCACTGAACCAAACCCAATCAAGCTTCTTAAAGTCTGCACAAGTCTCCCTTCTCTCATTTTGCTCCACACACCTTGAATGCACTCACCACCTCAATCAGGAAATCTGACTCTCGACGACGAACATTCAAGAAGTGTATCAAACAAAATATCTATACCCAACCTAATGCGCTGCAGTCTTGATGTAGTGGTGTTTTATAAAAAGCCTTTATGTATGTATGTACATGTATGTATGTAAGCCCGGGTCTAAACTTTCCCAATCAACTCGAACTTTCGCCGGGTGTACTCCTCACGAAAGCTCACAGGTTCTCGGGAGCTAAATACTCAAACGAGACTTGCACAGTCAAAAACTACAGGACATTTAACTTCGAATTTTTCGCTTCGAAATGTTGTTGCATATTAACCACAAAGAATACGGGTCACCTTAATGCATTATTGCACAATCGAGGGTTACCCCCATCTACAGACCATCTCAGTTCATGGAGACTTAATGAAGAAAACGAAACCCTTTTACCGACAGTTAAAGATAAATTATGCGCGGGATTTCTTTTGACGCAAATCACCCGTACTTCCTTTCTGTTAATCCATATTTATGTGGGGCTCAATTTTGAAGCAAAATGTAGGCAAGGACGCACTGCCATGGATGGGACAATAACCCCGCAAACCCCTTTTTAAGTAATTTGTGGTTTTGATCTATATGTTCTGATCATTTTTTGTTCACTAATTCCGGAATAATATAAGCACTGATGACTATTTTGTCCACTCCTTCATGCTATGTCCAATCAGGAGAAAGATGCTCGAATTATCATCGGTCTATTCTGGGATACGGAAGGGAGGAAGGTCTTTTGCGAGGTAGGCGATATGTCCTAACATATTAAGTGCTAAATATAAATTTATCTTAAAGTGGGAGAAATTATTCGCTCCTCACTCTATTAAACGTACGAAAAGCATTGTTTAGTGTTCCCATTTCGCTCAGTGAATTTCCAATTTTAATTTAATTTCCAAAGTGACTTTCCCACTTCAACCGAGTTTGTCGGCTAAAAATATGACAAATACCGTCCCTACCTTATTCAAGTTTTTTTTGCGTATATAATACCCATTGAAAGTATTGTGAGCTTTCTAGAACAGCCCGAGATTTTGCCAACCGTGGTTGGAAAACTATGGAAAGCTCAACACTATTTTAAGACCAAACACTTTTAGAGAACTATATAAGTAAAAGAAAAAATGGCAAATGGCAAACACAGGAAATTGTATGGAATGCAATTGAATTTAGTTAGTAAAGCAATGAAAAAAAAACCTCCCATTTGGTATGGAACTAATCTTAAGTTTGTTTTCTTAAAGGCAGTGGACACTATTGGTAATTGTCAAAGACAAGCCTTCACAGTTGGTGTATCTCATCATATGCATAAATGAACACACCTGTGAAAATTTTAGCTCAATCCGTCAGCAAACTTGCGGGATAATAATGAAAGAAGAAAACACCCTTGTCACACGAAGTTGTGTACGTTTAAATGGTTGATTTCGAGACCTCAAGTTCTAAATTTGAGGTCTCGAAATCAAATTCGTGGAAAATTACTTCTTTCTCGAAAACTATGTCACTTCAGAGGGAGCCGTTTCTCACAATGTTTTATACCATCAACCTCTCCCCATTACTCGTCACCAAGAAAGGTTTTAATTTTATAATTATTTAGAGTCATTACCAATAGTGTCCACTGCCTTTAACAAATACAACAAATTCAAAAGTTTTAACTTACCATACCTTTGGTTTGTTCAGGAACAAAGCCCGGTCAGTATGTGGTGCTGTAGTAAGTGGGAATGTGGGCTGGCCCACTTAGAGCAATCTTGAACAATGTAACGTTTAAGACCTGTGTGGTAAACAAAACAAGCACACACATTCAAGTTTTTTTGTCTTCACAGAACTCGGGGAAGTACTGAGTAAACAGTGCTAACACACTTTGGTGTATGGGTAAAAAACAAAAAATTAATACACACTCAAGTTATTCTGAGTTTTGAGAAACATTCACTTTTGTACTCTTATTCTTCAAAATTGTTTTTAGCTAGTTGATATAAGGTGGTTGTTTAATATAAAAACCGTGCCCATTCATTTTGTTTTGCAACTGTAAAGAGGAAAAAACAAATGGAAAGCATGCTAGGATCGGGTTTCGGTATCTAAAATAAGGTCGTTGGCAATGGAAATGTTTTTATTTTATTTTTATTTTTTTTCAACGCTGCTTGAAAAGTAGGCACTTATAAAAAGTAGGCACTTATAAATGAGTTAAATTCGTTGGGGGAAACATGGTGATTTGTTTTATTGTGAATTCTAGAAAGTCTACTGATTTGAAGTACACATCGGTGCAAATCAGTGTCAATTTTAACAATGTACTCATGGCTTGAATTTTTGTGCGTCACCACAGGCGTACAAACAGGGTCTGTACGGGCCTCGTTACGTGTGGATACTACGCGGCGTTGGGTACTTTTCCCCCGGCTGGGTGACGCTGGAGGACCCATTGGTATCGTGTACTGCTGAAGAGATGATCAAAGCTACGGAGGGAGTTATTATCACTAATTGGCAGTTTATACCAGCAGCTCAAGAGGTCTCAATCACAGGAAGGGTGTGTTGTAGTTACTGCTGTCGTTTTTTAATTTAACATAGTCTTGAAATGGTAAATTGCTGCGCCAAAACTTCACGAGTTTACGACTTTTTCCGAATTCCCGTTGGTTCGTTATCTTGGCATTGTTCCTAGTATGAAATCATGGTAACACTAAAGTATTGAATGAAATGGAGTACATTTTTTAACCCCCCAAAAGTACGTTTCACCTCTGTCCAACGCCAAAAACGTATACGCTTAGAAGTCAACCTTGTACATTTAAAAAGAAATATATGCTTTTGCGTTATTCAATTCAATATCCGAAAGGCTTCATTTAAAATGCTCCAAACATGGACGAGAAACCCTGTAATCAACCCGCTAGGCTGAATATGGTGAGCATAACAGGCAGACAATGCAGATTTTGTTTTTAATAATGAAAAGGTCATGAAGTAACAATAATAATTACACCGAGGTTTTATCTTTTTTATGTTTGCGTCCAGATATTTTTAGTTTGATTGAAACCCTTAGATATGACTAATTGTATTTTGATTGCGGGAACTGTTGTTATGATAAATGAACATTGCCTTGGGGCTGGTGATTAATGCGTATACAGAAGATACGTTTATGGTTGATTGATTGTGGAATGGGGATCGGTTAAAGGCAGTGGACACTATTGGTAATTGTCGAAAACAATATTTGAATATTTGAATACAAAAATTCAGAATTTGCCGAGGATTGACTCTGGTAATAACGTTTGTAATGAACGATTCCTTGCAGACACCGAGTGATTTCGTGGAGGCCTACAACGCGTTTGCCGGCGAGGTATCTTTCGGAGGAGCGGGATCATTGTTTTATGACTCCGTGCTCACTGCAGCATTGGCTATGAACAATTCTATTGAGCAACTTCGATTGGGTAAGTACTGGTGTCCGATGCGATTGTGTCCGCCATGCAATACTGTCCGCTCCGGACACTTTTGCATATGCAATCGTGTCCGGGCGTTGGAAAAACCGTCCAATGGACATGTACATGTACACGTATATGCAGCATGAATATTCACGTACTTTATGATTACAAAAGGCCGAACATTTCCTATGTCATTCATGACATGCGCTTACCTTTAAAAAACAAAAAGATGGCGAACGTGTTCGTCAACCAAGCAAGGGCGTTTATTTTTTTTTGTTTTTTTTTATTCCATAAGGGCGTTTAATTTACTGCAAGGATGGTTTTACACGGGGGCGGACACAACTGCATAATGTATATGCACATGTGTCCGGGCGGACTCAATTGCAGTTTGCAGCAGCGTCCGGGCAGGCATGATTGCATATGCAAAACCGTCCGGCGGACATTATTGCATATGCAATAATGTCCTCCGGATAGTATATTTAGTAGCATAAAAAACTTACTTGTAACGACCAATGGATAGCTGTTGATAGTATAAAACATTTCATTTCGAGAAACAGCGCCCTCTTAAGTAACTTAGTTTTCAAGAAAGAAGAAATGTCTCAGTATATTTGAATTGAATTAGAGACCTCAGCTGAGGTCCTGAAATAAAGCATCAAACTTCGCGCGACAAGGGTGTTTTTCTTCCATTATTATCTCGCAACTTAAACGAAAAATTCAGCCAAAATTTTCACTGCACTTGTTGAGATACACCAAGTGAGAAGCCTGGCCTTTCACAACTATTACCAAAGGTGATGAAAAAACGTGACAGCCAGACCGGTGGTGGTGAACTACTTTGGTTTGTCTATTTAAATCATCTTTAACCGTTAAGCTTTACCCGTGGTTCTACAAATAAAAGTAATACCAGAAGGTCTACGGTATGAATTACAGGCAGAGATTATTATAAGAACAGAAAATGACATACATTTCCATCATCCCCATCATTACTTACTCTCTCTTTTTTTTAAAAGTATATATTTACTATTCCGTTTGACTATTTATTTGTTTATTTTTATTTTCGAAATCAAGCATCTGAAAGCACACAACCTCGTGTGACGATGGTGCGACAAGGGTTTTTTTTCTTTTATTAATATCTCGCAAATTCGACGACCGATTGAGCTCATTTTCACAGGTTTGTTATTTTATGCATACCCGTTGAGATACACCCAGTGAGAAATATTGGTCTTTGACAATAATCTCAAAGTTGTCCGGTGCCTCTAAGGGCCGGTGAGACTCAAACTGGTGCAAATGACCTTTATCAATCACAATACACCCTTAAGCCTCAATTTTGTTTTAATCAACCCTTGAGCTCATTCATTAGTCTCTTTATAATTGAACTTCGATAAATTCTAGTTTAAAAACGGTTATTTTTTATACTTCTCTTCAAAAGTGAACAAGACACTTGAAGACTACACGTATAACGACTACGAAATGCGTGATATATTCATGGACGTCTTGGACAACATCTATTTTGTTGGAGTCTCGGTAAGTAGATTGCATTATTAGTCTGACCTTCAAGGCGCTAAGCACTTCTTTGTCTTTCTCTCCAATCTCTCACTTTCCCTCATTTATTTTATGAAGCAATCAATAACCAATTGCTGTTGAGTCATCTCGACCTCCACAAGTTGAACAGGAATACAATACGATACAATACATTACAAAGGATTTCCAGAGTATTTTGCTCATTGAGTTTTACCAATTGTTTTAAATCCTATTGGGCAAGTTTTTAATTGAATGAATTACACAAATTATAGTTATTAAATTAATAAATATTTGGGTGCCATATTTCGCTCTATCTTTAGCTCTATCTGTTTCGTTTCAGGGTCCAATTAGTTTTCTGGAAGATGGCGACAGGGTGGGACAGTTTCAAATCGAACAAATCAAAGGTGAAGTGAAGTTGAAATGGCCGTGTTAGTAATTGCATTATTGTTAAAACATACTGTAAAGTTGGAGGAGGTGGTGCTTTCTGCCCTTCCAGACATAGGCTTCTGATGGATGATACCCAAGCCTACATCCGTATGGACTGTAAAGGCCTAGGAGTAGGTGGCAACGGCCCCTGGCAAAAATCAAATGTAGCACACACCTTGAAGTAGCCTTCAGGCCTTGTGTGTCTGGCGACTTGCATTTTTACTGTTTGTTTTGTAGTTAACTCTTAAGTTCATAATAATATTCACACCAATCATAACAAAGCTAGTGTCGAAATGTTTTGAAACAAAGCAACCAATTGTGTCAGGTATTTTTTTTCGATGACAGTTTGCAGAAAATGTCATTTATGCCAACCAGCTCAGTTAGTGTTAATCAACAATGTAAATGTTTATTTTGCGTATGCCACGCCTTAAATGCGTATTGCGCAACGGACGGGGAATCTACCTTTTCAAATTGCGCAAGCAAGTTGCGATGACGTCAGGAAAATTGGGTCAATCAGTTTTCTGAAAATCTCGTTGTATTTCTAGAATAGATTTGAATGACCTAGCCTTGATTTCGTATTTTCCAACTAAACCAACTCTAACTCCATTTATAGATGGAAGGGCTAAAGTAGTGGGAAGATTTCTGTCACGTGAAGACAAGTTCGAGTGGGACGACGGTGGAGTGTACTTTCTGAGTAAGTTTCTATTTTCTTTAATATTGCAAAAATGTTGCCCTTCCATCTTTTCTTACCGACTTGAATGCGTTTGTTATAATGGAAAGGTTTGCGGTAACACCATGTAATGACTCTCTCTAATGAGTTGGGGTGGTTCTAAAAAGAACCGATTGTCTTCTGAAGAAAGTTTGTCATAGTTCATCAGTTGATCGGACGCAAACATTACTTCCCGTCAACATTTGAATTAATTGGACAATGCAATTCTCGCGCGTATTCGAACTCTTTGGTCTCACTTTGGTCCCACTTACATAGCCTGAAATTTGTTCATAGATTCAATTTTGTTTATATAGATAGAGAGCATAGTGAAACTATGCACGACCCTTGCAATTCTAGAGCAGTGTCTTACCAACTAGACTACCGAGGTTGCCCGGCAGCTATAGAGGCAGTTCGAATCCAAGTGAATTTGGTTTGCGTTCATGATATCATGATTTTTGTTTATTCTCCAGACGGCAAGCCACCACATGATGAAATACGAATTGAGGAGAGACTAATAACGTTATCATCAACGGGGTTCGCTACCGTCTGCACGCTCTCAGCTCTCGGCATCGTCCTGGCTCTTGCACTACTCAACTTTAATGTTGTCATGCGCAAACAAAAGTAATATATGCCACTCTTATGTCACTTTACGATCACTCCTAAAGAGTTTTGACAATTTTGTATGTTTTTTTCACAGGTTTTTTATTTTATGCATTCGTTGAGATACACCAAGTGAAAATACCGGTCTTAGACAATTACCAATAGTGTCCATCATTGCCTTTAAAGGCACAGGACACTATTTGTAATTACTTAAAAAAGTTATTAGCATAAAACCTTACTTGGTGACGAGTAATGGGGAGAGGTTGGTAGTATAAAACATTGTGTGTGAGAAACGGCTCCCTCTGAAGTGACGTAGTTTTCGAGAAGAGGTAATTTTCCACGAATTTGATTTCGAGACCTCAGAATATGATTTTGAGGCTTTGAAATCAAGCATCTGAAAGCACAAACCATCGTGTGACAAGGGTGTTTTTTTCTTTCATTATTATCTCGCAACTTCGACGACCATTTGAGTCCAAATTTTTACAGGTTTGTTTTGTATGCATATGTTGAGATACATCAAGAGAGAATACCGTTTTTCGACAATTACCAATAGTATCCCTTGGTGCCTTTAAAATTATAATTTATGCGAATGTTTTACCTGCCAATCGTTTTACCTCTGTATATTGCATTTATCTAGAATTATCAAGCTGTCAAGTCCAACTATCAACAACCTAATTATTCTTGGGAGCATTATGACGTATATATCAGTTGTGCTGAACGGCGTCGATGAAGAGATGGTTGGGTTTGAAAATATGGACCACCTTTGCAGAGTAAGTCAAATTCAGTTCCTGCTTCATGTAGCTTTGAAATGTTTTTTGGGTTCCTGTTTAATTTGGCTACGAGGGTTTACAAGTCGTTTCGAATGTAGCCGAGGGGGGACCTCTTTGGTATGTTAGAGTTTTCTATCAGAGCATACTGATCGCAACGTCAAGTTAAACAAACGGTTCTTTTTAAAAACCACCCCAACTCATTTAGAGATAGTCATCACATGGTGTTACCGCAAACCTTTCCATAATTTTAGCATCTGTGGGTTTTAATTATGTTTAATTCATTTATTTGTTAGTTCCTGCTTCATGGTTGTAAGCGCCGTTTCTTTGCTTACGGTAAGCAGAGCCATGAAATTGGGTCCGTGCCACAACTCAAGCACCAAATGACCAAAACCCGCTACATTGCTATAATTATTGTGTTACTATTACTGTTAATTTTTACTGTTTGTTTGTTAGGCTCGACTATGGATGCTATCACTCGGTTTCACACTCGGTTTTGGTTCCATGTTCTCCAAGACGTGGCGAGTTCATAAGATCTTCATGAACAAAAAACTGGAAAGACGGGTAACTATACGCAGTAAATGACGCCATAGGAGACCGGTTTTAGGATAGTCTCGGCCAAAGATGTCAGTACTCGATACTAAGTAAAAACTATCAACCGCCAGAAATATTTTCTAGTGCTTTAGGCCTGCCAGACACCCTCTCCCCAAAATGTCTACTGTACAAACCTATTATTAGTTGAAATTTACCAGTTGTCAAATCAGTTCAGATTTACACAACTTCGTGTGACAAGGGTATTTTTTCATTCATTATTATCTCGCAACTTCGACGACCGATTGAGTTCAAATTTTTACAGGTTTGTTATTTTATGCATATGTTGAGATACACCAACTGTAAAGACTAGTCTTTGACAATTACCAATAGTATGTCCAGAGTCTTTATGGCATACAAAGGGTTGATTAACTACCAGTGATCCGAGAAGAAAGAACAAAATGGACGATTGGAAACTTACCAAGGCTGGATGCTTATCAGACCGAACTACTGACAGATTTGTTGCTTCGTATACTCATTTAGCTGTAGATTTTCGGGACCCGTAGGATTGGGAAGAACGCCGTGTTGTGATCAGGTGTTGGAGATTTGGCCGTAGGTTTTCCTCAAAATCGGAATCTCCATCCACCATTTGTGACACTCATTAAATTATGGGTCGTTTTAGACTTCTGATAATTCGGCTTCTTTTGTTTTAATGTCTGAAAGAATTAAGACAATCATAAAACTAAAACACTTGTTTATACAATTAATCATATCAAAGAAAATAAATGACTGAACGAGAGCAAGTGAATAATCATAACACTTTTTCCTAAAAGAAAACGACTTAAATACGTTTGCGGTTCCCGCCCCGGCTTTGTGGGCCGCGCCATCTTAAAATGCTATTTCCATCGGCAACATTTAGAAAACGGTAACCAGACTGAGAGCATAAATGGCAGATTCTTAAGACATTTATTTCTCAAACTCATGTCTTATGAACAACAAGCTTAGATAATAAACTTAAACAACTTTAGAAATAGAAATATATAATACAAAAGGGGAAATTTAACTGTAAGAATGAAGACAATATAAGTATATGTTATAGACGGCTGTCTTCATAGGAATTATGGGAGCACCCGAAAACCTGACGTTGAGGTCGCTCAATTTACAAGTTGGTCGACCATTGGGGTTGGGTTTAAATCGAGGTGCAAGAATGGTCAACACTGCCGTGTACGTATTTACTACCGATTGGGGAATATTGGTAGCGTAATTGGCAAGCAACAATTTTTGATTAAGTATAAAATTGGTTATCACTGTCATCTATCAGCACCTAGCCAGTAAGCACTACAACCTTGCTAAGCACAGGGAAATCTTGTAAATACAGGTTACCGGCCAAGATTCCATTCAGTTGACATTGGTGCGCTGCTAATTATTTGTTTAGCAAAGACATTTACTAAGCAGAATTTTCTGCAAAACAGCTTTATGAAACTGGGCCCGTTAAATAGTTAATCTATAAAGCCAAACAGAAAGATAATATTTTGACGCTGTTTCTTTATTCCCTAATCCTTTTCTTTTGCAGTCTGTAAAGGACTACCAGCTCGTCACCATGGTGGGAATTTTTATACTTTTGGAAAGCGTTTATCTTGGAGTCTGGGAAATGAGACCCTTACAAGCTGTTTGGGAAAGCTATCCGTCTCAGGTAGAAATTTAAATTGTTTAATATAATAATTAAACATTTCATATTCATATTCTTGTTAGACCAATTCGCTGCTACAAATTTGTACTCTGTTTGTACGGCAGTTTAAGTTGATGATTCTGAAAAATTGCGTGCAATCTGAAGATTGTGCAAATTGTTTGTTTACACACGTGCGCGGTATGGCAATGCATTGACGTTATTTTGTTTTGTCCCCGGTCTGCCCCATCGCGTGAGAAAATGGCTACGGCGCGTGAGAGCGTGAGACAGACTTCTATGAGCCTCACGCCTAATGCGTGATACTTGGTAGGTCTGCTACCGAGAACAATTGAGTGAGGGCGTTGATTAGCTTCCCATGGTCGACCCCGCTGTGCTCACTAGGGTGAGCCCCTGACAAGAGCTAATCGAACGATCACTCACCCTCTCGTGGTGACGTCATGCACTACCTGGGGCCACCCCAAGTGACCCACTACACAAGCAGAGTACACTTGGGGATGACCCGGGTGAGCCCCTGGAATGACGTCAAAGCTATTCGAACGTACCAGGGCAGATCGGGGTCGACCCAGGAAAGCTAATCGAACGCACCCAATATTTACCTGGTAAGCGTCCCTGGGCCCCCCAGTGTCTTAGTGGGTGCGTTCGTTTAGCTTCCATGCGTCTACCCCGCGGTGCTCACTCGGGTGAGCTCCTGACAAGAGCTGATCGAACGATCACACTCGCCCTCTCGTGGTGACGCCATGCACCTCAGGTCACCCCCAAGTGACCCACTCCACAAGCAGGGCACTGGGGGCTGACCCGGGTGAGCCCCTGGAATGACGTCAAAGCTATTCGAACGTACCGGGGCAGACCGGGTCGACCCAGGGAAGCTAAACGAACGCACCCATAAATGACCTCATCCTTACGGGTAATTTTTTCTCACAAAGGGCAAATCAGAAGGAGATCTTCTGTTGATACCAGTCGTTCAACGCTGTACTCGCATTGGAGTATCAGATCTCACGTGGCTAGCTGGTATTTACATATTCAACGGAATTCAACTTGTCTTTGGGCTCTTTCTTGGTAAGTTTCATAACCTAGTATACGGTACATGTACGTCATCCTTCGAGACTTCAATATTGTGGTGTTACAATTTATTGAAGGGAAGGTACAAATATTAACTTAAAACCTGACTTGATAACGAACATTGGAGAGCTGGTTGTGTACTTCAACACCGTTTATACATAATCACCTTTCACATTCATTCAATTTACATAGCGAATGGAGTCAAACCTATATGTACATATTAAACAACATGCAGTCGAGACCAAACCGGCTCTTTTCAGAGCCACCACTCCATCAAAAGAGATTTTACTCATGGTTGTACCCGCAAGTTTACTATTCATGTTTATATTTATTCTTATGCAAGTACATGTAGGCCTATGTACACAATACACAGTGTACACTGCATGCAGACGACCGAAAGTAAGTTTGCCATATCTGCGTTTTGATTGGTCTGGGGTGATGTTTGTCAGCTGCATCCAGAACATATCGGACCAATCAAAACACGGATATTGAATTCCTTACGCCAACGCACGTTTACTCAGTTAAATTATCACCGTTTTTTAAAAGCAAGTACGTGCCCCCTTTCGAATAAAGAAAGGGGCCAACAGTATATCATTTGATTCTATATCTATGCAGGATATAGACCAATCCGACGCGCAAGTGTTGAGCACCGCGCGCCATTTGCTGCGGTGTTTTCAATGCCTAGATTAATTATGCACAAAAAGACACCGCAGTTGTTAATTTTTCAATAGAGGGCGCTACAAATTTTGTTTCGTCGGATTGGTCCATAGACAGCTCGACCAATACCAAACGTTTTTGTTGTGATTCGCCACTTTACTTTCCCGCTCAAACAGCGTACGAGACGAGGAACGTAAAGATTGAGGCACTGAACGACTCCAAGAACATCGGCATGTCAGTTTACAACGTCTTTATCTTGTCCTGCATGGGGGCGGTCTTCAGCCTACTCATGGACCCCCTGAGGAACGAAACCGTTTTTATTGTGACGTCAGTCTGCGTCACAGTCAGTACAACCACAACTCTTCTTATAATCTTCACCCCTAAGGTAAGCGAAAATCAGATGGGTGACGTCATTGGCCACCATCTTCGATGAAATGTGCACGTGTGCAAGGCTATACTTTATCACGGTGTGGTCATCTTGATTTTACTCCATTCCAACTCATTGTTACCAAACTGAGGCTGGACGAAATAGTCTGGTGCCAAGCGCAATGAATGTTAGCATTCATTACTGTTATTGGAAACAGGAAACATGACCAAGATGATGACAGCGTGACAAAGGTCTATCCGAAACGGCGACAACAAAACAAAGGTTACACTCAGCCAAAACATTGCCAAAGAATAAAGAGTGAAAACCCCAATCTACAGCGATGACACAGTTTATTTTTATCCCAGCAATACCGACATTCACAATAATTATCAAAACTTAATAAGAATACTGAAAACGGAAACTGATGTGTCTCTTTTCGGTATACATGTTTATAATAAATAACAAAATTAGGTAGGGAAAATTGCTTTTCCTTTTTATCTAAACCAGATCTTCTTCAGAGGTATAAACAAGTACAAACAAAAAAAAGGGTCCATTTATAGCAAAAAAAGAGAAGCAAGGGAAGGTAGCCAGAAAAAAAAACGGGAAATTTATAGCCAATCCAAGTGTTTAATTTATAATAATTGGGTGGCTAGAACCAATAGGAGTAAGTATTGAGGACAAAGGATTGCCAGTACAGTAATAAAGGGTGGTTTGCTGGACCATCAAAGTGATATATATTTATTGCCTTTTAATATGTTTTTAATAGATAACAATAATTTACTTTCAATATTCAGATACGTGATGTCATACGAAACCCCGGTGGCACCAAGATAACCACAATGGCGTCAGCAAGCGTCCAGCCGGAGCGCTCATGTCATGGCCCACCTGTTGCAACTGTAATGACGGTATCAGGGCCCGCATCAGGGCCCCAACAGCATCCGTCCACATCAGGGGGTCCAATGTTGGTAGCTCATCGGTGAAACGGTTTTCCGTCACGTCATTTATATGAATGTGATTGTATATTTAGACCGAGTGTGCTTTTTTTCTGAATAGCGGGGTGGTCGTTAAAAAAATTGGAAGGACAGCCTTTTATTCGTTCTTCGGATGGGACGTAAAGCCGTTAGTCCCGTGTGTTTGTGTGAAATATTCCAGAGTGGGTGTACTTATCTAGATGAGATGGGGAATGGGGTTTGATTGGCAGCATTTATATTGCCCCCACAGAACCTTGTAAATTATTACACGGTGCTATATAAAGGGAGTGGGTCTCACAACTCAAAATGTAGTCCCACACACCTTGCAGGAAAATAGTGATTTGTTGAAGCGTCTTGAGCGCCACTGAGTGACAGACAGATATAAGAAGCCAGTACATGTAATATATTTTTACTAATAGAGGTGCTGGTCACATGTTCCTACTTGCCACTCACTGGCATTTCGTTAAATTTTGAATATTCGTATATGTTATCATGTTTAGTTTCTCAAACTGTTAAAATTTTTAGTATCTTATCTTTGAATTCCTGGGTTTTTTTTTGCAGTGCATAGTGTAATAAAATGAACTTAAATTATATATGATTTGAGGCATTGCATGGTGAGGTAATACCATTTGGTTTGCATTAACACCATGTGTATATCTACTTGCCAGGTTTGTTCTTTAAAGAACTGTCTTGCTAAATTTATATATTCCACTACCGCGGAGTAGATTTTTTTTTGGTTTTTTCGGAAGACTTCTCAGTTCTGAAAAGAACTGCCTTGCTTTTTAACCTCTACCTGGGCGGTATGTAGACAATCGGCTGGGACTGTTACTTTTACTTTAGTGGATCGAAGGTTTCTTCTCGTTATAAACTAGCTTGCTCTAGACATCGTCATATAATTATTACTAAGATTCTGAAACTAAGGGTTTTCCCTGTACAATGCCCGGCAAATAGATCACTTGCACTGGCCACCAGTGCCGCAGTGAAACATACGCGTGTACGCACCGCACAGTCTCTTGGTTAATGGTAAATGTAGGTCTTCATTGACCTCATTGAGGGCGCTGTTTTAGGCATGTGACGTCATTTACAAGGGGGTATAAAAATTTCTATTGAAATTATAGTCTGAAATTTGCATTGGGGTAAATTGTTCACAGTTTCGGGAAAGTAGCGAGTATACAGTGCTTTACACAATGGGCTTAACTGAAACTAATACTAATAGCAAATGTGCAATCCTCACATTAAAATTGAATTGAGTTTCAATTTCAACTGAATCACAACTGCATACGAAAGCATGAAAGTAAAATAGGTTGTATTTTTTTTTTGCCGCAAATGATCAGGAAAATATTTTTGTTTACTTTAATTAATGTTAAGTTGTAACTCACATGATATTGTTTATGCCGGGTCGGCCTTCCAGTGAAGTAAATGGTTAGAATGGTTCGTTGTTCATTATGTATGTAATATAAATTGTAAATGACGACATCAAATAAAAAGTTACAAAGTGGGATGATTTTTCCATCCAATTGTTTTCTCTATTAATTTGACTGGTGGCATCCACTACTGACTGTGTTTTGCACTCATGTGCTGTTTGGCATGTCTTTGTACATAAACACAATCGCCACCAACTTGTAATGTTATATCTTTTGTCTGTTTTTACTTGTCATTAACGGGAGACTTTGGAACGCTAGGTGGCAGCAGACTCACCAAGTAAATGTTCATTGTTTATGTAGTGAGCATATACCTGGTAAGTATGCTGCCACCAAGTGTCCCAAAAGTCCCCCATTGTGTCTATTCTTATCCTAACCTTTCAAGCATTGACACCTTTGCTTCATCAATTAATCATCCGGCTTAAACTTAATAATTGTTTGCTGCTTAAAGGCACAGGACACCTTTGGTAATCGTCAAAGACCAGTCTTCTCACTTGGTGTGTCTCAACATATGAATAAAATAACAAACCTGTGAAAATTATAACTTAATTGGTCGTCAAAGTTGCGAGAGAACAATGGAAGAAAAACACTCATGTTCCACAAGTTGTGTGCTTTCAGATGCTTGAATTCGAGACCTCAGCTGATGAGGTGTCGAATTCATGTCAAATATTTTTTGGGGGAATTACCTCTTTCTCAAAAACCTATGTTATTACTTCAGACAGAGCCGTTTCTCACAATGTTTTATACTATAAACAGCTCTCAGTTGCTCGTAAAACCATGGATGATTACCAAGTAAGTTTTTATGCTAACAATTATTTTGAGTCATTACCAATAGTGTCCAGTGCCTTTAAGATGATTACAGCCGATCGAATCGCACTGTGCTTAGATCAACAACACAATGATAATCTGTTATATGTATCTGATCCAGAGTTTCCATGTCCTCATCTGATAGCGTGAAGTCAAACACCTGCAAAAAAACAAACCACAATCACTTCCACTCGCTGATGCCATGGTGCTGTTTTAAAGGCAGTGGACACTATTGGTATTTACTCAAAATCATTACTAGCATAAAAACTTACTTGGTAACGAGTAATGGGGAGCTAGTATACAACATTATGAGAAACGGCTTCCTCTAAAGAGACGTAGTTTTCAAGAAAGAAATTGTAACTGTTTTGTTAGCAAAACCAATTCTCCTGTAATGTTCCTTTCAACTTTCTGTTATCGTAAACCTGTGGAGAGCCACTCCTGACTGTTATCTACAATCTCTTTGACAGATGGTTTGACTGGTTTGTGCTTGTTTTGTTAAGTCTTTTAATTGCGCGCCAAAAACACCCGCTAATAGGAAACTTCGGGATGCTTGGTGGCAGCACACTATAACCAGGTATCTACAAAAACAATGGAAATTTACCTGGTAAGTTTGCTGCCACCTAGCGTTCAAAAGTCTCCTAATAGGAACTTTTGGAAACAGTATCATGGGCAGCGTGTGCATTGAAGGGGTTACGACAGGTTATTTTATTGTGTATTGTGTGCTCATAATCTTGATGCTTACTTGAACAAATTTCTAAACAGCGTTAACTTCAAAAAACATATTGGTTAATTTTGCTCACAACCGTGACGAACTATGTTTGACGAGAATGTCAGAGGCTGGTTCTCTAAAGTCTTTTGGAAATGTATAACTCATTGTAAATGATTAATGCATGGCAATATGCCTTCCACAAGGTAGATTGTTGTAATATATTGATATTGTAAATACTACTTTCTGTATAGTGTTTGTGTAATTATTACTAGAATCTATTTTCAAATAGTTGAGACAATGTAAACATGTCAATAAGGGTCAAACTTGGTCTTTCTACACAACAGAAGAACGATCGGCCCATTAAAACTTCTCTTTCACCTTGCTATACCACGTGATATCTTAAAGAGTTACCTCCTTCAAGGTTGTTTCTTGGAAGGCAAGATAGTGTACATCTCACAACCTTTCTATTGATTTTGTACAATACTTGAATTTATGTTGAGCTTACAAGTTAAACAGCTACCTGAGCGGAATGTTTTCAACAGAAATTGTATTTTTACTTGTTTATAATGCACTTGTTCACCATTTTAATGTAATTTTTATATGTGTACACTTCTGAACTTTTTGTAATTATCGACTAAAAAATCAGGCCCTACCTAAAGGTTTTTTGAAAAACTAAAAACACTTCTGCTGTTGAGAGCGGGCGTCAAAGGACAATGCCGCTGACGTCATTTGTGGGAGTTTGCTTTGTTATACATACACGTTGCACAAAGCGGCTTTATCTACTTATGACGTTTTGAGAGTGATTACGCAACGGGGCTTTTCGCATATCTCGCAGAAAAGCTCTGGACAAGGGCATACAAAATGATTGTTTTTTTACACAATTGAAACCTGTTTATAATCATATGACTCGATTTCCTTATTCATCGAAAAATTTTAAGTGGAATTCAGCAAAGTTCACGACTTGACATTTTCGTTCAAGCAGGTCTTTAACAACAGTGCAATATTGTGTCTACCAGAAAATGCTTTCAGAATGTATAGAGGTAACTCATTAGCCCCTCAATAGTTTCATTGCTGTTAAATTGTTCTTCAAACAATGCACTGCCATTGTATAGACCTTTATCATGGTGCGGCCATCTTGTTTTCTCTTACTCAAATCAATGTAACCAAACTGAGGCTGGAAGGAGAAAAAGTATGGTTCCTTTTTGTACAATGAATATTAGCACCCACTACTGTTATTGGATACAAGGAACGTGACCAAGATGGCGGCTACATGATACAGGTCTATTGCAAGCCTTCTGAAGCACCAATTGACAATTTGACCGAATGAGGGCGTTTTTATCAGGGAATGTCTTGCAGTGCAAATTTTTGTTTTTATTAATGTAAAAAAAAAGTGACGTGGAAATAAATTATGATGTATAAAATTTACGTACCTTGCAGTTTTCTTTGACTCGACTACACTTTGTGGATTTAGGTATCGTTGCCAAGCCATGCTAGAAAACAAATGAAAATTTGAAAATATTTCTATAATCAATTTCAAGGCATATTTGTGTATATCATTATATTCTACTTTTAGAACATCTCTCAAACCATGCATTTGATATATTAAAAAAAAAGGGGTTTCGAGTGCTTTTCTTGGTTCAACTCGACCGATCCAAGGCAACGTGTCCCTTTATCCTATATATGTAAATTTTATATAGAATGAAAAACTAGCGTGTGAACATTTCAATTCAAATCGTAGCATTTTTTAAATATTGCCAAAAATCTTGGAGCGGTTTTGTCTACGCAGGAAGAGTATGTGGTAATTTGAAAACAGAATGTGAGAAACCTTTCAGACAGTAACAGTTCTCAAACTCAAAGTAGTGGAGACAAGAGCTAAATATCTTTCCCCAGAACTGTATTACTTTCCAAGTGAAATGAGTCAAACCAGATTGTGAAGGCCTACCATCAAAAGCTGCTGTATTTCTAACAAAACAAAAAAATTTTGCCATTAATTTTAGGAGGGGATCAGGGGATACCACTTGTATACCTTCACTTTAACAAAGACTGAATCAGTCAATGCAGGCATGTGATTTTCAGCAATTGAAACCTAATTCATATAGACCTTATGCATTGACGTTATCCAGCCGCTATCTTATGAGGGAAAGCAGTGACAAAACAATCGAGACGTACAGATTTGTACTCGCGGAGCACAGTATTGTCCAGTGCACAACCTCCTTTTGACATGACGTCGTATGCATAATGTCTATAGACAGTCCTTGAAATATTGCCATGGCAATCTTACCTGTAAAACCCAGCGATTCGCAACTTGACTGCAGGTCCTGCCATATTTTCCCGCCATCTTGATAATCACGTGATAATCCAGAACTTTTCCTTTACCCATTGGGCTGTATGCCTGCACAATAGAACATAAAAAAAATACAGAATCCTATTAGTCTTTGACCTGTAAAACATTATTATGCATTTGGTGCATTCGATAAACTTCCCTGGCTGGGTCAACCCCAAGGTGTGCTCACTCAGGTGAGCCCCTGACAAGAGCTAACCGAACGAATACACTCGCCCTCTTGTGGTGACGTTCTGTACCTCGGGTCACCCCCACGTGACCCAGGGCAACCCCATTCCACAAGCAGGGCACCGGGGCTGACCCGGGTGAGCCCCTGGAATGCTGTCAAAGGTGTTCGAAAGCTGGTCGACCCAGGGAAGCTAATCGAACGCACCCATTGTGACATCAGTTGAGTATAGGGCGCCCTCAACCAGAGGATGAAAAGAGGTAACCCTGTTTTTTATCAGCAAGGATAACTGGTATTGCTCTTCCAGAACCAGTGATTCCATTTGTTTGTATTTCATTGGAAAAACGTGCAGTGACATAAGCTTTATACATCTGTGTTGTGATTGGTCGGAGGTGATGTTTGTCAGCTGCACTTTCGGACATCTCTCTGTGTCTGCATGCAGCAGTGTGCATTGTACAAATGTTCATGTGATTTGACTGCGAATCTCCATTTGAAATGAGTGCGAGGTCAAAGTGAATAACAGTAACAGCTCAACGTGAACCCAATGCAGTAATGAGGGGCACATAAGCTGTAGCTTCAAGCCGCAACACCAAAGTTAACCAAAGTAAGTAAACAATGGAAACAGAATTCATTTTGTCTTACCACAATTTGAATCCCAAGTCCGTTGCAATAATCAATCAGCTCTTTTGGATAGTTGAACACATGGACTTCGATCTGAAAAATTATAAAACAAAAATGGTTATAAAAATAAGGTAATAAATACAACAGCATTTCGACATCCTTGGGGGAATTATGGACGCTTGGTGGCAGCAGACTTAACATGCACTGAGGGTGCCACTTAGACTGGGTCCCTGTCTTTATCTACAAGGATAAAGACAGGTCGCTGCCGCAAGATCCAGTGACTCCATTGGATACAATGATATTTGATAAACGTGCACATTGACATGAGCTTTCCATAGATGCCCCAAAAAGTACACTGCTGTCCCGTCTGCAATAGAATTCGACTGTGTATCTCTATGTGAAGTGAATGAGGTCAAAGGTGAAAGTACACGCTGGTTTGGAGGCAGGTCTCTGGCGTTATTCACAATCCTCGAAGTGTGACGTCAGATGTTCAGGCTAGTGTTGCCACTCGACTCGCAATTGTTTGTTTTATCATGATTATAAACTTACTTGATTAACTTGGGGAATGACCGTCCACGTTTCTTTCAAGTTTTCAAGGTCCGAGATCTTGAAGTTACTCACTCCAATGGATTTGCAAAGACCTGGGGGAAAAGGCATTCCAAAATTCTCTGTCAGTGAAAACTAGACTATTATTAACTGCACGTTTCTTTGTTCTAAATCACTACAACAACCCCAAGGTGAAGTATGGGAGGCACTAGACTGGGCTCCTGTCTTTATCCACAAGGATAAACACAGAACCCTGCAGCTAGATCCAGTGATTCCATTGGATACAATGCTATTGGATAAATGTGCAGTGACATGAGCTAGCTGCCCAAACAGTATACACTGCTGTCACGTCCGCAATAGAAGTTGACTGCCTATTCTCTATGTGAAATGACTGAGATCAAAGGTGAATACACACGCCGGTTTCGAGGCAGGTCTCTGGCGTTATTCACGAGCCTCAAAGTGTGACGTCAGATGTTCAGGCTATAGGGAGGCACCCACATATTACAGCTTCTAATTGGAGACTTTGGAACGCTAGGTTGCAGCAGACAATAATACCAGGGGTGCGTTTTGGCGGACATATCCAATAACTATTTCGGTTGAACTTGCCATCGGTAAAGCACTGGCCAGAGACCGAAACAGTTATTGGTTAAGACCGCCAAAATGAAGCCCAGGTAAATTTACATTGTTTACATAGTTCATGTCAAATAATTCAATAAGAAATTTCTTCTTTCTCAAAAGCTACGTTACTTCAGAGGGAGCCATTTCTCACAATGTTTTATACTATCAACAGCTATTTATTGCTCGTAACCAAATAAGTTTTTATGCTCCATTATTTTGAGAATTACCAATAAGTGTCCAGTGCCTTTAAGCGTTCGCACATCACTACCATACAATGCAGAGTATTAGATGCACGTATGTAATTTGCGTAAGCGTAACATCACAATGTAAAATCGTGCGACAAATTTCCTTTGGTCACATTTATTTCACTCAAAATGTCCGTCTGACCAAATTGACCGCAAGTTCAAATTGGTACAGTAACTGCCTCATCTTCAGAGGAATTTGATTGTTTTGTAAAAAAAACTGTCCCAGCTAATAGGTTGCTTTAAATAAAGGCAATGGACACTATTGGTAATTACTCAAAATAATTATCAGCATAAAACCTTACTTGGTAACGAGTAATGAGGACAGGTTGATTGTATAAAACATTGTGAGAAACGGCTGTCTCTGAAGTGAAGTGATTTTCGAGAAAGAAGCAATTCTCCAGGAATTTGATTTCGGGACCTCAGAATTAGATTTGGAGGTCCCAAAATCAAGCATCTGAAAGCACACACCTTTGTGTGACAATGGCGTTTTTTTCTTCTATTGTTATCTCGCAACTTCGGCGACTAATTGAGTTCAAATTTGGCAGATTTTTGTATGCATATGTTGAGATACACCAAGTGAGAAGACTGGTCTTTGACAATTACCAATAGTGTTCAGTGTCTTTAACCACAGGGAAAGATTAAGAACCTAAGCTATAGCTACCTTGTGCGTAGAGTTCCTCAAGTGCCCTCCAAGACTCACTGATTAGTTTCTTGGTGTTGGTTCCATCAGGTGACATTGGCCAGTGAAGTAAGTATAGATCTGTAGGAGCATAACAGCAAGACAATTACTAGCCTGAACATCCGACGTCACACTTTGAGGCTCGTGAATAATGCCAGAGACCGACCTCAAAACCTACGTATATATTTACCTTTGACCTACATTAATTTCACATAGAGATACACACAAAATCTACACGTAGGCCCTACACGAACATTACATGCAAGTACACATAATACCATACACAAGGCCACATGCAGACGACCGTAAGTAAGCTTTCCATATCTGTGTTTTGATTGGTCATCGGAGGTGACCTCAGACCAATCAAAACAAACACAGCTACGGTAGCTTTTAGTCACTGCATTTATCCAATGATATCATTGTATCCAATAGAATCACTGGATCTGAGGAGCAGAGACCCGTCTTTATCCTTTCGGATAAAGACAGGGGCCCAGAGACAATTAGTCTAGACAATTAAACGAGAAATTTTTACTCAAATGGGAGACTTTTGAACGCTTGATGATAACAGACTTACCAGATAAATTTCCGCTGTTTACTTAGTTCAGAGAATGCCAACATCCACGAGAACTATGGATTTCCTGCAAGTCTGCGGCCACCAGGTGTTCACAAGTTCCAAAATTGGATCTGTGGCTACCAAACTCCCCTCGCCCTCATAATATCACTTTTAATAAATGTCTAATTCTATTAATAAAGTTTTAGTATGTCCTCCCTTTAAGAAAAGATCCATCTTTAAACAAAAAAAACTATCTAATGAAAGCTTTCGATTAGTCCAATAACTTAAAATACTGTAAAATTATTCACCAAAATAATCCACTTGAGTTTGTTGGAGAGACTCCCTGAACGCTTGCTTCGTGCTCTCGTAACCGTAGTCGGTAGGCCAGGCCTTACTGGTGATGAACAGGTCTCCTCGCACCACTCCACTTTCTTGAATCGACTTGGCCACTAGGTGTTCGTTGTTGTACTTCCTAGCCGTGTCGACGTGTCTGACTTTGCAATGTTTCAACGCATGGACCATAGCCTCGTGACTGTAGCCACCGAAAGGTGAACTTCCTATGTGATCAGATATTGAAATCATTTGAAAATTTATTAGTTAGCCTCGATATAGTTTGATTGGTTAATCTTTCTGCACTTTGCGTACAAATTTTCTTAATGTAGAGACACGGGAAGGTGAGCCGGTACTCTGATTCAACAGAGTGTGGGTTCGAATCCCGGTCGTGCGACACTTGTGTCCTTGAGCAAGATACTTTACTATAATTGCTTCTCTTCACCCAGGCCAGGGGGTATAAATGGGTACCTGCGGGGTAGAGGTTGATATTGTGTTTGAAAAAGCCACAAGCTCCTTACAGGCAGCTCAGGGTTATACTCCCAAGGGAGCTGAGAAACATGGGGGGATGTTATTGGCCCCATGACCAGGGCACTAATGTAGAGAGCATTGATACGGTTATTGTGGAATGCGCTATATAAGAATTTGTTGTTATTATTATTATTATTAATCCTAATCTAATTAG
Source organism: Asterias amurensis (assembly GCF_032118995.1). Classification (NCBI taxonomy): domain Eukaryota; kingdom Metazoa; phylum Echinodermata; class Asteroidea; order Forcipulatida; family Asteriidae; genus Asterias; species Asterias amurensis. The sequence continues at coordinate 2,596,310 of NC_092660.1, forward strand.
TAATTATGAAATTAAAGATAAAAACTAAAAAGGACAAGCATTTGCCAAAATACAATCAATAATAAATACATGCCAATTACGACGTCTTTTGAAAATCTCTCGTCCTCTACACTTACAGGGTTTTTCCAACCCATAGCACACATACAAGAAGTTAAAACACTACAGAGTACAGTACATCCATGTAGCCGACACTACACAGTCATGACAGCACTCAAAGGTCAGCACACCCAGAGGCTAAACGGACGCACGTGTGTGACGGTGCTGCCTGGCTACATTGTAATGGTCTACAAATAGTCTGATAAATTTAAGGTCCTACAAATCGCAATAATTTCGGTACAAATGAGAGTCAAAACACGAAATAATACTCACAAATATCTCTACAACTTTATTGCTCCCATACATGTACAAATAGTGGGTTTTTGTGGAGCATGGACAGAGCCATAGAGAAATGTACTCTTATAATTCCAAGAACGAAGTTGTGGGGAATCAAAACGACGATTGTCACGTGACAATCCCAAAAGTTAACTTTTTACAAGTCTAACACTGAGGGCGCACTTGGGATCCCTACATTAATTTGTTAGCCTTGATGTAATTAATTTGATTGGCTAATCGTTCTGCACTTTGCGTACAAGTGTTATTATTAATGCATGTTCCATACTCATTAAAAAAAAACTAGGTTGTAAATCTAAAAGGGCCTCGTGGCTTTGTCACTCGACTTGGGCGAGTGGTGACTCGACTTGCGCGAGTGGTGGGAACGCGGTTGTACGAAGCCGTGTCCCAGCTAAGGGCCTTGACGAAAGGCTAATTGCTGTTGGCATGCTGTATAATGGTTGGAGTAGAATCTAGCAGACCGGGTGGGTTTCACAAAGAGTTAGCACTAGTTCTAATTTGGGACTAGTCCTAAAACATATTAAAACCAAAAGGTTCGTCCTAAAGTATGTACCTCTAAATACGAAAGTTATACACGCAGCGGCCACATTTCCTGACCTATGTTATAACGTATCTCACTCAACACCACCCCTGCCACCCCCAGTAAGATAAGCGTGATTATATCAGGCTTGTGAATAAGAACAAACAAACATGCATGGACTTTGCATGAAATATTATTACAACAGTGTGTATCGCGTGCGGACTAAAATAGCCTTACCACCATGGGGCAACTTTTGCAGGCAACTCATGGAGCTTGGAAGCAACCAACTTCAAGTTCAAGTGCGCGCTCCAGGACAACTTCGTTGAAGCTCGATCAGTTTTTTGAACAATAATATTGTTCTTATGATCCCAAGAAAAATAGTTATATTAACTTTAACTAAGTGAATGTCTTTCTTTTTCTGGACAATATAACATTATCAGACTGCCATCGTCACATTAAGTACTACTGGCGGGCAATGAGTGATTTTTTTGTGTATGGCCTGATGGTATCGTTTGTGTGTATTGTCTGCCCTGTGCCCAAAATTCGTTGCCAAACAATAGCGTATAATACGCATGCGTGAAATGTAAAATGAAAAAAAAAAAAACTAACTTATTTTTAGCACTCGTTGTTTTTTTATTCACCACATTGATCTGCCCTGCAATGCGGCTTAATTGCCCATAGATAGTGACAAGTTAATCGCAAAATAAACCTGTTTTAGGCAATCCGTATAGGCGGAACTTACCAATTCCCAGAGATGGTATTTTCACGCCATTGCTCAGTGTAAAACATTCACTGACCTCCATATTGGATTGCAATGTTTACAGACGAAAAGAAAAGACAAAAACAACCTTGTAGGAATAGTAGCATTCAACCATGGAGGGAGATAGACAATGAACCACCCGTGCTGGCACAAAAGAAGCTGTAGGAATGCTCAGTGGGACGTCCGTGTGCGTGTGGAGTCAACGGTATTAAAATACCAATAACATGCCACGGGTAAATAGTATGAGTTCGAAGGTCATATGGTACACATAGGTGACCAAAACTGGAACACCACTGACTACAATGGTATTTATTTTATTCTAAATGCAGTGGATACTATTGGTAATTACTCAAAATAATTATTAGCATAAAATCTTACTTAGTGATGGGTAATGGGGAGAGAACAAAATAAAACAGCACCCACAACAAAACATCGTAGCAATAGGAGGAAGGGACAGCAATTTAAAAATAACAACCATAGAATGGACCCAAAACCCTAAAAAAAAAAAAAAAAAAAAAAACTGGTACAGTGAGCAACTTTTAAACAAAGTGGGTTGTACCATGGTTGGACCCACTTTTTGGATAAAGATAAACATTGTTATTATTTTTTTATTGTTCACCTGCTTACATGGTTTGCAGGATTCAAACACACACATGAATTTGAACATGTTTTAACAAGTGGATACAAAACTTATTAATACAGAAATGTGTTGACAATCTAAACACTATTGGTTGGCGGTAACACCATGGTGTGTATCTACTTGCCAGGTCACGGTTAGTTTGTTCTTTAGAGAACTGCACCCCTACATCAACACCGTTCACACGCTGCTAGCTCATGTAGCAAGGTCAACACACAATACACAACATACACACGTTCTGTTTTCTGCTCGGTTCGACCACACGAGAATCAGGTGACGTAGATTACTGTAGTGTAAGCATGGAGGAATATGATTGTGCATCCTGCAGTAATACACGACTTCAGATCATCTTTAAGACACAACCAAAAGATATCCAGTTGGATATTACAGACAGAACGATTGAAAATGGCACGGTGAGTACCGACTAAACTTCTCAATATCTAGCCCTGGTAGGACGTCAGTCAGTGTATGTCAGTGCCACTGTTAAAATGAATGAACAAGATCAATACTCGGGGCTAATCAATACTCTATATATCTTAAGTATTCTAATAATTATATTAATAATCGTTTACTAAAGGATACAAAGCGCCAAGTAGTATTACTGCAAGGAGTGGGACGAAATTTGAGATTATAAGACCTAATCCTTAGCGCCATGGTTTACAAGGTGCTGTGGCGCAATATGCTGCCAATCCAGCCATGAACATGGGGGCGAATTATTCTTTTCATAATTTGAGCGAGAAACTACCTCGTTCTCAACTACGTTACTTCAGAGGGAGCCGTTTCTCACAATGTTTTATACTATCAACAGCTCCCCATTACTCGTTATACCAAGTAAGGTTTTATGCTAATAATTATTTTGAATAAATACCGGTGTCCAGTGCCTTTAAGGGCTAATATAATGACCACACAGCAAACACGAATACTATGGTATAACATAAGCTACTTTGTATCTGAAGTTATCTAAAACAAGCTAGCGGAGAGTGAGATCGGAACCGGAACAGAACCGGATGGGACCGGCTACTCTCGTTTTATTTGTAGGCGATGGACTCCGACCTGGTTCAATATTAAACACTGCCATTATAAAGAAAACCTACGTGAATAGGCAACACTTCACAATGACTACATTGTACCTGGGTCTCTGCCATTCACTGTGACGGTACGATTGCATTTAATGTGAGATTTTCGTTTAAAGGCAGTGGACACTATTGGTAATTTCTCAAAATAATTATTATCTTAACATCTTTCTTCATCTTGCTCTAAGTGGGCCAGCCCACATTCCCACTTACTACAGCACCACATACTGACCGGGCTTTGTTCCTGAACAAACCAAAGGTATGGTAAGTTAAAACTCTTGAATTTGTTTTATTTGTTAAAGGCAGTGGACACTATTGGTAATGACTCTAAATAATTATTAGCATAAAACCTTTCTTGGTGACGAGTAATGGGGTGAGGTTGATAGTATAAAACATTGTGATAAACGGCCCCCTCTGAAGTGACATAGTTTTCGAGAAAGAAGTAATTTTTCACGAATTTGATTTAAAGACCTCAAGTTTAGATCTTGAGGTCTCGAAATCAAGCATCTGAAAGCACACAACTTCGTGTGACCAGGGTGTTTTTTGCTTCCATTATTATATCGCAAATTCGATGACCGATTGAGCTCAAATTTTCACAGGTTTGTTATTTTATGCATGTGTTGAGATGTGAAGGCTGGTCTTTGGCAATTACCAATAGTGTCCACTGCCTTTTATTTGTTTAGCAAGTAACAAATAAGTGCCCGGTCCAGCACGTACTCTTTCTGACAAGTGATGCATGTGTTTTTGACCAACAGGTATAATAGTTGGTTTTGAACTGGCGTGTCGGGCTTTGTGACTGACGTACTGTACTGATTATTCTATCTACAAGTACTGAATAATCCTCATCAGACTTGAAAATGTTCACCAAACACTTAAGCAAGACCACCGCAAGATTGTCAATCAATATCACTTCAAATGTCTTACGAAGTGCTTCGACTAAACCCGGGAAGCCGGGTTGCACGTCGTACAACCGGACGAGCCCATCAGTCCGAAACATCACAAACTTATCAAGGGTTTCGGCACGAGGCTGTTCAACCCCAGCAACATCGTTCTTCACCCATCCAGCCCCGCTCAGACGACACAATCAACCCGGGGTAGCTGATCGCCTCCTACTGAAGGACGTTCAGCTAGACGTCGAGAGAAGGCAACTCGTTGTATCATGGGATGATGGCGATACTCAGATCTACCCCTTCGTCTGGCTGCGTGATAACTGCCGCTGCACCAAATGCTTCCACCCAGTTGCCTTAGCTCGGAGTACATACGCGCACACGTTGGATGTTGAACTCCTCGCCAAGACTGTTACAAAAACACAAGATGGAAGTGCCTTGCAAGTCAACTGGGATGATGGACATGTGAGCGAGTTCCCATCTAAGTGGTTGAGGGAGTACCGCTTCGACAACACTACGCCAGACCAGTTACTGAACGTGAAATACAAGCCCTGGGGTGCAGACGTCAACCTTCAGTTCTTTGACTTCAACTCGATTCTTGAAGACGACCAGACGCTTTATGATTGGCTGGTGGAGATGGTTACTGTAGGCATTTCCATCGTGACGAAAGCTCCGAAAGAGACTGGCCAGTTAGAACGCATCGGGGAGAGGGTGGCTTTCCTTCGGAAGAGTAACTACGGGTAATTATTTATCTCGATATGTGACTCTATTGTTAATGATAAAATAGTTTAGGAAAACTTTCCGTATTCACTGCAACCACTTTTTTCATTCGTTGTGAAATAAAATAGTATTCAATTTAATTAAACAAGATATTCCTTTTTTGTAAAAGTGAGTGAAAAGTGGAGGCCGGATTCGGACATTTTTTCTTGCAGGAATATCCAACACTCTGCATGTTTCCTCTTCTCTGTTTCGGACAAATATGAGAGAGGATATAGTGTTTAAGACTGCCATCCTTTTTTTCTTAACACTGCACTGGAGATTATTAGTCTCAAAAGTTGAAGGGTCGAAGAACAATTTGAGACTTGGTGTTTTTCTTGCTTACGCAAACAATACAATGTGGACATTGCAAACTGGTTTAACAACAAGAATAATGTTAACAAAATTGTTCGCTTTCTCCAGAAGACGATCAGAGCATACTGATCATTCTGATTCATCACTGCAACAACAAATCTTTCTGAAAGTTTGTTTATCCTCAGCGTCTTCAGTAGCTTGTTTGGTAGATACGTGCGCTTTATAAGATTTCGATATTATTAGTAAAGACAATATTATGAAGACAATATTTAAGATGAGTGTATAGAAATCAGTATTCCTCTTAAAACAGTTGAGGTTGTAGGATGGAGGGAAACGCGCACCAGGCAAGGAGTTCAAAAGAGATGCACTAAACGTTATTTTCTTGTTCACCAAAACAGACCAACATTTCACGTGAAGGCCAAAATGGATCCGAGTAACCTAGCTTACACGACTGGTGCTTTAGCGCTACACACCGATCTGGCGTACTACATCAACGAACCCGATGTGAGTATACAAAGACATCAATTACAAAAGTATTGTCGTTTTTACTTTGCTTTAAAAGGATTCGGGTACTTTTTCAAAATGTCCACAGATTTACATTAAACTTACAGGGTTTGAAGATAATGATAGTGGAAAGCTTCCCTTCAAATATTACTAGCTAGGTGTACTTTTTGAGAAATGAGTAAAACAAGTCACAAAATAATTTTCGTCTCATGATACGAAAATTAATTTCATGTTAGTGTTTCACTAATTTCTCAAAAACTACAGCACCTCGGCAAGTAATGTTTTAGGTGAAGCTTTCTACCACCATTATCTTCAAACCATGTAAGTTAAATGTAAATCTGTAGACCTTGTTCTTGTGTCTTACAGTAACCATATAGCCTTTAAGGTAATTGTATGAATGTGCTCTTTTATTTGCAAGATACAAATGCTGCACTGCATAGAGCAGGTTGCGAGCGAAGGCGGCGAGAACGTCGTGGCTGACGGCTTTAAGGTTGCCCTGGATCTGAAGCGAGATGACCCGGAAGCATTTCATCTACTGTCGACCTATCCGTTTGAGTTCTCGGACATTGGGAAAGATCACTACGGTGAATTCCTCCAACGATCCCGCCACCCAACAATTAAGTAAGTCACTTATGAAAAATACTAGGTTCTGATGTAGCGCTTTATCACGCCCTCATCGGCGTGTCAAAGCGCACTGTATTTTTTTCCTGCAAGTTATGTTGGGCTACGGTTTTGAAGTATGAGACCTATTCCTTTAAAGCACCGGGTAATGGTTAAATTCTCCTGAAGACGAGCAGAGTATACTGTTCAAAACGTCGAGACCAAACCGGCTCTTTTCAGAGCCACCACTCCTTCAAAAGAGATTTTACTCATGGTTGTACCCACAAGTTTACTATTCATATTTATATTTATAGTTACTCTCACCGTGTAATGGTTTACAAGGTGCTGTAAACCAGGAACAACGGGAAGAACCCCTTCTCTTTTCGATAAGTGCACACACTGGGTTCTTTTACGAGCATTATACAACACACGGGACCAACGGCTTTACGTCCCATCCGAAGGTCGAAGCATTACGTTTAAGTGTCTTGCACATCACAGGTGTCACGACTGAGATCAGAAAAGGGTGAAGTCTTTCAATAATTGAGTGAGAAATTACTTCTTTCTAAAAAAAGTACGTTACCTCACAAAGTTTTATACCATCAACAGCTCTCTATTGCTCGTTACCAAGTAAGTTTTTGTGCTAACATTATTATTTTCATTAATTGCATTAAGTGTCCTGCCGTCGATTTCACCAAACTCTTCCTAACTTAGGATTAATCTTAGGACTTAGGACGAGTTAAGTTCCGTATCCAAAGACGTTAGGACGCATTGAACCCATCCTAAGAAAGGACGGGTTACTCGACCTAACTCGAGATAGGATTCACCCATAGCGTTTCGTGAAATCGACTGCAGGTCCTTTAACGGCAACACTTTTCGACACAAAATTGTCACCAATGTTTGATCTTTCCCCAGACTGAACGAACTTGGTGAAATCGAAAAGGTGACAATCAGCGACCACAGCAGAGATGCGATGCTGCGTTCGCCCGTACACTTAGTGTTACCCATCTACCGTGCACTCAACAAGTACTGCAAAATGTTGTTGGAGCCAGAAAACTTACTGCAATACAAACTAGAAGAAGGTGAGTGGGTTTTGTTACAGTTCTGTCTGTAACGATAGTTAGTCTAGCGCCCTCTATCGATCAGTCTTAGATAACATCTTGCTTAATAGCCTGAACATCTGACGTCACACTTCGAGGCTCGTGAATAACGCCAGAGACCGGCATCAAAACTGACCTTTGACCTACATTCATTTCACATAAATTCTGCACGTACACCAACATTACATGCAAGTAGTACATGTACATCCACATGCATGTACTGTATACATAATAACACACACACGTGGACACACACAGACGACCGAAAGTAAGCTTTGCATATCCGTGTTCTGATTGGTCACCCGAGGTGACGTTAGACCAACCAAAACAAACCCAGCTACGGTAGCTTTTAGTCACTGCATCTATCAAAATAATAATAAAAATAAAGAACACTTAAAAGAGCGCCAGTATCCGCCTAAAGTTCATGGCGCTTGAGGGGAGAAAGACAAATTAGGACTGAGGATTGTGGAAAATGATATCATTGGAATCACTGGATAAAGACAGGGGCCCAGTCTACTTGCTAATGGCTGCTATATATGAATTCAGCCAAGATCCTTGTTATCAGAGAGTAATCGGCCTGATTTATAAGTACCGCTATAAGGGTTTAGACGCATGAAAAGAATATGACCGCTTGGGGAAAAACACGACTTAAAACCTGACAAGCAAGGATTTAAATGTTGAGATATGTGTTGGTTCTGAAACCACTGGTTCTATCAGAACCAACGCTCCTCAAAGAGATTTACACATGGTATACATACCGCAAACCTAACCTTATTAGTCCTAACAGTTTATCTTGTAATGCAATACATAATCTTATCTAGAACTACATTAATATGTTTTCCCCTAATAGAATTCAGATGTGTCTACTCGTTCTCAATTAGGCATATCTCGGCCAACTTGGGCCCTACTCGACCAACTTAGGCCCAACTCGGCCAATTTAGGCACTACTCGGCCAACTTAGGCCCAACCCGGCCAACTTAGGCACTACTCGGCCAACTTAGGCCCTACTCGGCCAATTTAGGCACTACTCGGCCAATTTAGGCACTACTCGGCCAATTTAGGCACTACTCGGCCAACTTAGGCCCAACCCGGCCAACTTAGGCACTACTCGGCCAACTTAGGCCCTACTCGGCAGTACACGATACTTGGCTGTAAAAGCCCTTGACTAAAACACAAATTTCCCAATATTGTAAAGTATTAAAGTCTCCCCAGCCAATATAGCTCATCAGGCCGGTTTTTATATATCGTTTCCTTGGCATTAAACGACTGAGAATTTCCATAGACAGGATGCCAGTGAGTCTATCGCATGTTACCCCAGCTCTAGCCGGTACCAATTCGTACTCCTGGGTGGAGAGAAGTAATTGTGATAAAGTGTCTTGCTCAACGACACACGTGTCGCGATTTCCCAGACCAGGATTTGAACCCACATACTGTAAATTTACAGATCCTAAGTCAATCGCCATAGACCGCTCGGCGTCGACACCCCCACCCAATATGGTATCGGAGCTTAATTGTCGTACGTTTCTTTCTAAAAAAAACCAAAAAAAAACAACAACAACAACAAAATAAAAAAAACCTCAAAAACAATGTGTGGAGGATCACTGTATACATGATTTCACTCTGTATGTCCTATTCAGTTAATTTTGTTGTTTTTTAATTTGCATCTATATAAAGGAAACATCTTGGCTTTCAACAACTGCCGTGTCCTTCACGGACGGAACTCTTTCCGTGTGATCAAAGCTGGAGGGCGTCAACTCGAGGGCGGATATCTGGATTGGGATGAGGTCTTCTCAAAGCTACACGTCTTATCGAGGAAGCTCCAAAATCAGAAATAACTATAGACACTACAGTTGTCTTTTGGGACGAAGGTGGGATTAAACGATCGGACCCTGAAACTGACCCCGACTTTGAGGCAATTATATAACCAACAATACAAAGTCAATTCAAATTCAGAAAGATAACCACGATCTCAGACTTGAAATCAAGTCTGTGTTACGGCAGTAGTTTGGTGCATTGATCGAATACATATGTACCTGCCTTTTCAGGGATATAATGAAGGAGTTCGTCTCAAAGATGTACATGTACATATTATATTAATAGTTATTAAACAGTGCGTATTGTAACTATTGCTAAAAAGTGTTATCTCATTCACGAACGCTCAGGTTACCTGATACTTGATAATGTTCGCTAATGTTCAAATAATATTATTCCAGCCGAAGAGCTTTTTATTTCACAAACAAATTGGTAAAACAAATAACCAGCGCCCAGCTTTGAACCCCTGGCGCTGACTTCTTGGTATATTAATGACTACTGCGCATGGTTGTGCGCGTTCGTTGGCGCAAGGCCTGCTCATTTGCTGTGTGTCCACCCACTGTGTGCAGAAATATAATTCATTAACCATTCGAGTGCAAACCTCTGGATGGGGAGGGAGTAAAGTTAAAACCAGAATGGGGGATCGAAAATGGTTTTCTGTGCGGAATAATCTGATGACTGTTCTGACACTAGTTGCTACATTTGACGTTTGTTGCAGCTCGTGCTATCTTCAACGTAAGTTCATTCGTTTCTTTGAAATACGTTAAAGACACTGGGCACTATTGGTAATTGTCAAAGACCAATCTTCTCACTCGATGTATCTCAACATATGCATAAAATAACAAACTTGTAAAAATTTATGATAACAATTATTTTGAGTAATTACCAATATCCACTGCCTTTTAATCGAAAAAAATGCTCAGTTTGTTTTCAATTATGATCTCGCCATAAAATTAAACACTTGTATGGTTGCAACAAAACAAAGAACTTGTGTAGTACTGTCTTTGTTTAAAGAGCTTGGGTACTCTTTGAACGCACAAAACATAGTGTCTACATATTTACATTAAACTTACACGGTTTAAAGAAAATGATGGTAGAAATCTTCCCCTACAATATGACTTGTTAAGGTGCTGTTGTTTTTTTAAATGAGAAAAACAATTAGTCACGAAAAAGAATTTCTCCTCCAGATCGATACGATTTTTTAAATCAAGTTCAACGTATATTTACGGTTACAAATGATTGTTTTATACCCATCATATATTCCCACGACCAGTGTCGCATGCAATTATGTCCTCTAATGCAATACTATCCGGAGGACATTATTGCATGTCCGCCGGACTGTTTTGCATATACAATCGTGTCCGCCCGGACGCTGCTGCATAATGCAATTGTGTCCGCCCGGACACATTTGCATATGCAGTTGTGTCCGCCCCCGTGCAAAACCGTCCTTGCAGTAAATTAAACGCCCTTGGTCGACGGAACACGTTCGCCATTTTTTACAAGCCAAGTCTATTTCACGAATGACATGGGAAATGTTCGGCCGTTGGGTATTCGCTGCAATCATAAAACACGTGAATATTCATGCTGCATAAACGTAAGTTCAGTGCATGCACGCTCGCGAATACAAGCGCACGTACATGTACAATCATGTGTCCGCCGGACGTTTTTTGCATGGACACGACTGCATGTGCAAAAGTGTCCGGAGTGGACGGTATTGCATGGCGGACACAATTGCATCTGACACCGGTATATCTCAATGTCAAGGCTGTTGATGTTCTTTTTTGTTCTGTATCTGAACTCATGAGATTTTCACACAATGAAGACAATCATTCTTCTTATTAATTTGTGTTTATAGTACTTTTTTGCTATTGTTTCTTTTTTTTCTTTCTTTCTTACTGAAATATATTTTTTTTAAATGTTTGAGTTTTCATTATTTTAACATTATTATAACACTATTTTGTTATTGTTGTTGTTTTGGGGTATTTTGTGAGTGGGCTACACCACGCCACATAATCAGCAACGTTATGTTGTAGTCGAAAACTCATTATTGCAACTCGTGCAATTAGTTTTCAATCAGCAACATTCAATAATTATTCAACATTTAATAATGAGGCCTTTGACTGGTTAACACTATTGTAATGAGAATTTTACAACAGGAGACCTCCAGATTTAAAGTAGTGTTTTCCTGCTTCCATTATGTTGGCCATGCTGTAATGACAATCACAAATGCTGATTCATGTGCTGTTAAATGGACCAGACAAATAGGCCAATTCTCGTGTAATGCATTGTATACTCTATTGATATATTCAAAGTACCTAAGTAATAGCATAAAACAAACCTACTTGGGAAACGAGCAATGCTCTTGACAGTATACAAAATATTGACTGCTTCGAGCGCTACAGTTAAAACCACGACTGACGAGGTAATCCTCGGAACGTTCTACTCGGAAAATGAAACGGTCCGGGGATCACCCAGGATCACCCAGGGAGTCGGAGTTTTAAACATAGCAAGAGTTAAAGCAGTCAATATTTGTTTTATAATACCCTAACAGACTATTTATCATCATTCGTAAATGTAACGTTCGAACGCGCGTTTCAGGTACACAGATTTACAACTGATTGGGTTCGCGGTGGTTCATAGACGTCTAGGTACTGCACGCCGTGTGATAGTCGTCGGCAAACGATGCACTATCACACGGTAAACGATGTACTATCACACGGCAAACGACCGCCGCCTAGTAAAACTAAGACATATCATGTGACGCGCTCTAAACCAATGAAAAAGCAGAAAATTTAAGGGTTGTTATTATAAATAAAACAAATTGTGAGAAACGGCCCTCAGTAACATAGTTTGGAGAAAAGGGTAATTTCTTCAAGCAACTGAAAGCAAAAAGAACTGTGCAACGAGGGTGTGTTTTTTCTTCATTATTCTCCGGCACTTTTGTAATGCATATGTTGGGAAATTGAGAATACTGGTCTTTGACATATGTCAATTTTTAAAGATGACTTTATAGACCTTTACCATGGTGCAGCCATCTTGAATTTTCTCCACTGATATCAATGTAATCAAACCGAGACTAGAAGAATAAAATAGTCTGTTTCCTATTTGCAAAATAGTTATTAGCACTCGTTATTGCCATTCGATATAAGGAACATGTCCAATATTATATGAAGGCAGCATGATCAAAAGTCTTGTTCATGCTTGATTGCTGGCAACGTTATCGCTTGTCTATCAGCAGAACAACTATGAACAGCGATATAAAAGTCTCCTTTCAGCTTAAGTTTCAGCTAATACAATGTCTACTTGCTGAGAAAGAAAAAAAATAGAGAGAGGAAAAAACGTCTCACACGAACGTCGAATCCACCCACGTTTCTCGCTAACTGAAACTCTCCACTGTTGACATTTAAGAGTCAGTTCAGGTAAATAATTGACATAGTTGCTCACGGTCAAAAAATGATTTTTTTTTTATACTTTGTTGGTGGAAGGGCCTTGGGGTGCAAGTAAACAAAATTGCATTTTCAATTCTATATATAGCCCGTTGCCATGGTTACGGCTCATTTTGTTTTTGGCCATTTTAGGCCGATTTGGGGGTTTGAACAACTGGTTTTTAACTCATATTTACAACTCCACCCCACCAAAATGCAAAATTAGTTCAAAAAACCTTTTATAGCACTACAAAGTATCATCCTTGGCCTTCCTTGAGAACAAAAATTATTGCTTTAAATATCACCCTTGTGCTATTTTTGCATCATGCATTACAGTATGTTTTTAGAACTTGCAAAATCGACATTTTTACCCTATTTTTGGACCCCAAAATGTCAACTTGCCAGGGGTCTCAGAAAATTTTCCTTTCGGCTGTGATTAGGGCCAACATTGGTCTTTCCATATCTGGTGTCAAAAACTTGGGCAGTTGTATCCTGTTGTGACAGTACTGCCTCAAAACTAGACTTTTTTCCCAAAAACGTGAAAAATGCCTTTTTAAGGGTCTTTTCACATAATATCGACATGCATGTCCACGGTAAAAAAAAAGAATATTTTTCTCATACTTTGTGGATGGTAGGGACTTGGGGTCCAAATAAACAACATTTACATTTCAAATCATAATATAACACGTTGCAATGGTAACAGTTCATTTGTGTTTAGGCCACTTTAGGCCGATTTCGGGGTCTGAAAAACTGTTTTTTTAGTTAATATTTACAACTCCACCCCACCAAAAAACAAAAATATTTCATAAAACCTTTTACATCACTACAAAGTATCATCCTTGGCTTTACTTGAGACAACAAAATATTGCTATAAATTTCACCCTTGTGCTATTTTTAGAACGTGCATTAGAGTATTTTTTTAGATCTTGCCAAATCAACATTTTTACCATATTTTTTGCCCTCAAAATTTCATTTTTTCAGGGGTCTCAGAATATTTTCCTTTCGGTTTTGATCAGGGCAAAAATTTGTCTTTTTATTTCTGGTAAGAAAAACTTGGGCAAGTGTATCCTGATGTTAACAGTACTGTCTCAAAAATAGACTTTTTTCCCCAAACAGAAAAATGCATTTTGAATTGTTTTTTCTTCATATTCAATTTCTAACATTAAAAAGTAATAATTCTATCAATCTTGCAGCTTTTTCTAAGCACTAGTGGATTACCCAACGTTGATCAGGAACTGTTGATGACCTTAATTTTAGAATTTGCCCGGCCCCGGCCCAATCATATTTCTTGACATTGCATAAAACAATGTTTTGTGAATAGCGCCTATTTTTTTGAAAGTTTTCCCTTTCGGTTGTTATTGGTGTTTTCATATCTTCTGGGTAGAAACACTGTGTTTATTGTATCCTGTTGTGACTGATCATGCCTTGAGTATAGTAATTTTTCCAAAAACAATGCATGCTTGTTAAAAATCTGGCACTGTTTCCATGCCCTTTGAGTAATGAATACAAAGTTTTTATTTAAACATAATGGTACCCAACCAAACCATAACCAATGCTTTGCCACTGAGAGTTATTGATTTGGCTACTTTACCTATTGTACACTGTTATTCTGCTGTGTAAAAAAACGTTGTGTAAAATATTTTTTAAACAACTTGTGTAATTTGTACACAACGTTGTGTACTCATTTCCAAGTTGTGTACAATGCTAGTTGTGTAATGTAAGTTAAATATTATAAATCGATAAACCCTCCAAAACTGAATTTACACAACTATTGTGTAAACTTTGAAGCACGTGATCAAAAAGCAACCAATCACGAAGTACCTTTGCTTGGCAAACAAAACAGACAAAACAAAATGGCTAACGTACTTTGCCGCTACTGTCGACAAAAGCAGCTAGGATTCGAAGATTTTGTTCATTGTGGCGGTAAGTAAATAACAATTTACTGGTTTTAACGAAGAGTACCGTGGGCGGTACACTGGCTAAATGGCTAATTTGGTACTTTACACATAATTTTGTAGAATTTAATTTTACAAAATGATGTGTAATTCAGTATACCCAATTATTGTGTAAACTGTTTACACAGCTACTTGTTAAAAATCTTTTACACATAATTGTGTACACTTATCACACAACTGTTGTTTAAAAACTACACAACTGGGTTGTGTAAACCGTTTACACAACAGTTGCTAGGTTCATATAGTAAACAGGGGTTGTGTAAAATTTTACACAAGTTGTGTAATTAATTGTGTAATTGTTAACCAATTAATGTGTAAGCCGTTTACACAACTGGTTGTGTAAAAAACCTTTACACATAATTGTGTACAATTATCACACAACTGTTGTTTAAAAACTACACAACTGGGGTTGTGTAAACCGTTTACACAACAGTTGCTAGGTTCATAAAGTAAACAGGGGTTGTGTAAAATTTTACACAAGTTGTGTAAGATTTAACACAACCGAAATAACAGTGTACAGGTATGATTCCCATTGCGAGTAGAGTGCGATGAGCATTCTTTACAAGTTGTCTTTAATACAGGGCCTACTCTCCTTGGTCCCTGCCTGCTACCAAATGTAAAACTTTTCATAGAGATAGAGATCATAAACAATGTAGTTTCTGTGCTTGAGGCAGATGGTTTGGAGCATCCAATCATGTCCAACACAAATGTGGGAAATTAAAAAACCCGCTTAAAAGTGTTGGGAAAGTTTGCCAAGATCTTATTAAAAACAATGATACTAACGATTTGCAAGATGAGCGTAAGAGATCATTTAAAAGGAAGACGTTGCCTGGGATCGGTCAAGTTGGTCTTTAAAATGCGTTTGTAACCGTTTGTTATAAAATGCATGGTTAGAAAGATGTGTGGATCATTATATTCTACTTTTAAAATATCTTTCTAATCATATGCATTTTGTAATAAACGTTTACAAACGCTTTTCAAAGACCAACTCGACCGATCCAAGGCAACGTGTTCCTTTAATGAAACAACATTGAAAGAAGTTGTAAATACTTGCACCTGCTCAACATAAATAAGTAAGATGCATTTGCAGTGACAAAAGTTTATTCAGGCTAGTTTGATTGTTTTTTCCATTCACTATCTTACTAATTCATAATTATTATATATGTCTCTGAGAACGATCAACAAAAAACATTGTCAAACACTACCTGCTAAATTGTTTATCACGTTAAAGGAACACGTTGCCTTGGATCGGTCGAGTTGGTCTTTGAAAAGCGTTTGTAACCGGTTGTTATAAAATGCATATGATTAGAAATATATTTTAAAAGTAGAATATAATTATCCACACAAGTATCACTCCAAATAGAGTGGTTTTCCTTTTATCTCGTTGACTAACACGGTCGGCCATTTATGGGAGTCACACGGTCGGCCATTTATGGGAGTCAAATTTTTGACTCCCATAAATGGCCGACCGTGTTAGTTCGCAAAGTAAAAGGAAAACCACGCAATTTCGAGGCAAATGTGTGTGGATCATTGTATTCTACTTTTAAATCATCTTTCTAACCATATCCATTTTATAGCAAACGGTTACAAACACTTTTCAAAGACCAACTCGTCCGATCCAAGGCAACGTGTTCCTTTAAATAAACCAACTCTTTTATTGTTTGCAACAGTACAATTGAAAGGAACCCCACCATAGATGGGGGAACTGCTTACAGAAGGCCAAAGTAGGTGAATGGGCCATTTAGATACTTTGGATACAGTACTTGCTCACTTTTAGAGCCTCTTTGTTCTGATAGGGATGAAAATGTTTAGTTTGGTAGCGGGCAGGGGACCAAGAAGACTGTTATAAGGCCATGTATAGACAAGAATAGTAAAGAATGCTCATGGCACTACTTCTCTTCTTGCAATGTGAATCATACCTGTACAACTATAAAGTAGTCATGACAAAACAAGAACTCTCAGTGGCAAAGCATGGTTAGTAACTTTTTATTTGTTACTTAAAGATTATGGAAACAGTGCCATATTTTTTTAACAAGCATGCTAGTTTTTGTTTTTTATCATTTCAAACTAAGGGATAACTTCAAAATGCATTTTTATTGTTTTTGGAAAAATTACCATGTTTGAGGCAGAAGTGTCACAACAGGATACAAAAAACCAAAGTGTTTCTCCCCAGCAGACATGCAAACCATAATGATAGCCCAATCACAACCAAAAGGGAAATATTCTGAAAACCAATACAAAATTAATACAGTACAAACGTTTTTGATGTGCAAGGGGAATTAAAAAATGTGACTTTCAAAAGAGGCGCTGTTCACAAAACTTTGAAATTTTTATGCAATGCCAAGAAATATGATTGGGCCGGGGCCGGGGTGGGGCCGAGCCGGGGCCGGGGTGGGGCCGGGCCGGGTAAATTCTAAGATTTAGGTCATCAACAAGTCCTGATCAATGTTTGGTAATGCACTAAGCCTACAGAGTGCTTATGAAAAGCTGCCAGATTGATGGAATTATTACTAACTTCTTAATGTTATAAATTCAAAATGAAGCAAATATTATTTCAAAATGCATTTCTCTATGTTTTCGGGGAAAAGGGTCTATTTTTGAGACAGTACTGTTAACATCAGGATACAATTGCCCGAGTTTTTCTTACCAGAAATAAAAAGACAAATTTTTGCCCTGATCAAAATCGAAAGGAAAATATTCTGAGACCCCTGAAAAAATGAAATTTTGAGAGCAAAAAATATGGTAAAAATGTTGATTTTGCATGTTCTAAAAACATACTCTAATGCACGTTCTTAAAATAGCACAAGGGTGAAATTTATAGCAATATTTTTTTGTCTCAAGTAAAGCCAAGGATGATAATTTGTAGTGATGGAAAAGGTTTTATGAAATATTTTTGTTTTTTGGTGGGGTGGAGTTGTAAATATTAACTAAAAAAACAGTTTTTCAGACCCCAAAATCGGCCTAAAGTGGCCTAAACACAAATGAACTGTTACCATGGCAACGTGTTATATTATGATTTGAAATGTAAATGTTGTTTATTTGGACCCCCAAGTCCCTACCATCCACAAAGTATAAGAAAAATATTCCTTTTTTTTTCCGTGAACACGTATGTCGATATTATGTGAAAAGACCCTCAAAAAGGCATTTTTCACGTTTTGGGGAAAAAAGTCTAGTTTTGAGGCAGTACCGTCACAACAGGATACAATTGCCCAAGTTTTTGACACCAGATATGGAAAGACCAATGTTGGCCCTAATCACAGCCGAAAGGACAATTTTCTGAGACCCCTGGCAAGTTGACATTTTGGGGTCCAAAAATAGGGTAAAAATTTCGATTTTGCAAGTTCTAAAAACATACTGTAATGCATGATGCAAAAATAGCACAAGGGTGATATTTAAAGCAATAATTGTTTTTCTCAAGGAAGGCCAAGGATGATACTTTGTAGTGATATAAAAAGTTTTTTGAAATAATGTTGCATTTTGATGGGGTGGAGTTGTAAGTATGAGCTAAAAACCAGTTTTTCAGACCCCAAAATCGGCCTAAAAAGTCCAAAAACAAAATGAGCCGTAACCATGGCAACGGGCTATATATAGAATTGAAAATGCAATTTTGTTAACGTGCACCCCAAGGCCCTTCCACCAACAAAGTATTAAAAAAAAATCATTTTTTGACCGTGAGCAACTATGTCAATTATTTACCTGAACTGACTCTTAATGTATATTGATTAATTATTTGGCATATATACCACCATGACGATGACAAATTAATATATATAAATATATATATATTTATGGTCCAGTAACCCATCCTTTCATTCTAAACATCCTTTGTCCTCGCCACTTCACTCCTATTGGTTCATAGCCACTCATATTGTCTCTGAAATAGAAACTTTGATTGGCTGTTATTTGCCCGCTTCTTTCTGGATCCTTTCCTTAATCCCTTCCCCCCTCTCTTTTTCTATAAATGGATATGTATTTGTTTGTACTTGTTTTATGCCTCTGAAGAAGGTCCGGATTGGATCCAAAACTAAGGCCATCTACCCTATTCATTATAGATATAGATATATATATATATATATTTTTCTTTCTTTTTTTTCTTTTACTTCAATGCACAATTTTCTTGCAAGATGACAATTACCATTTATTTTTTTACTTCAATACACTACTTTCTTGCACGTTTTAGTCGTGAAGAAATTACATCACAGTTTGGTTTACAATTAGAATGTAGCACAGGAACAAAAGACATCCTGTTTAATATTGAATAGTTTGTTGTTGGAAAGGGAACACGTCTCATCATTTAACTATAGAGTTGACGGGTCAACTTTGAAAAGAGGGAATTAAAAAGCGTCATTAAAATGATAACCACAATGGAGATTTTGAAGCATCTGAAAGCACCATATTCGTGTGACAAAGGTGTTTTTTCTTTCATTATTATCTCGCAAAATTAAGTTCAACTGGTCGTCGAAGTTGCGAGAGAATAATGGAAGAAAAAACTCTCATGTCGCACAAGTTGTGTGCTTCTTTGAACTTGAGACCTGAGATCTGTTATTCAATTCCAATATTTTAGTGAGAAACTACTTCTTCCTCAAAAACTACGTTGCTTCGGAGGGAGCCGTTTCTCACAATGTTTTATATTATAACACCCCTTACAAATATTCTGTCTGCTCATTGGTTTAGAGCGCGTCACATGACATGTCTTAGTTTTGCTAGACGACGGCCGTGTGATAGTGCATCGGTTTGCCGTGCGCTAGTCCGAAGACTAGCACACACGGCGTGCAGTACCCAGACGTCCGTTGCGTGTACGAGGATGATAAATTAATAGTCTGTAACCATATCGGATTGCACGACACTACATGCAGCGCAGTAAAAGTTTTTGCAGTCTGTATTCGCGTCGTCCGTGGGTTGTAGCATTCAGGTCTGTGACTTAATAATAATAGTACAGCATTTAGAAATGTTTGAGGTGTTATAAAACAAATATTGACTGCTTTGACTCGTGCAATTCGCCTCGGAAAAATAGAACGCTCCGTGGATCACCTCGGGAGTCATAGTTTTAACCATAGCACTCGAAGCAGTTAATAATTGTATACTATCAACATCAACATCATGTTTACCAATGGCCCAGTGCCTTTAGCTTAACAGAAAGCAATAACTATCAATTTAGGCACCGGCTGCACTTACCGTAACAACATTTACGCATCGTCATGGCCTTGTGTCGATTGGGGCACTTTGCACTGCAACATTATTAATGTATGTTAATGCACCACGCGCTCTCACTTAGCGTAACAACTTAATATTCTGTGTACTTTTGGTCACGGATAGGCTAACTTATTGTTAGAACACGTTGCCTTGGATCGGACGAGTTGGTCAAAACAAAAGCGTTTGTAACCGTTTTTTATAAAATGCATATGGTTGGAAAGATGTTTTAAAAGTAGAATACAATGATCCACACAAGTTTGCCTCGAAATTGCGTGGTTTTCCTTCTACTGTGCGAACTAACATGGTCGGCCATTTATGGGGGTCAAAATTTTGACCCCCATAAATGGCCGACGTGTTAGTCGACGAGGTAAAAGGAAAACCACGCAATTTCGAGGCATGTTTGTGTGAATCATTGTATTCTACTTTTACAACATCTTTCTACCCATATACATTTGATAAAAAAAACGGTTACAAAGACCAACTCGGCCGATCCAAGGCAACGTGTTCCTTTAACACCATTATTAAATATTCATATTGTGTATGAACTTGCTCGTTGATATTGGGGCTTCATCATGCCAGTCGCCAGGATCAGATTGCAACTTAGCACCGTATACCCAGTACTTTCCCGAGTCCTGTGAAAAATAAAATATCACAGGCATGTTACTCGGGTGGGATTCGAACCTACGATCCTTGCAATTCTAAAGCAGTGTCTTACCAACTAGACTACTGAGATTGCCCGGTAGCTAGAGGCAGTTCGAACCCCCAACCAGATCGCAATGTGAATTCATTTTTGAAATTAAAAACTGAGCTAGTTCTGAGAGAAATGCAATTAAGGATTGGCCACTGATAGACCAAAGTAATTGCAACCTAAACTGCGTACAATGATTACCTTTTTAAACTACCTATGTTGGTCGCATCATTAACGTCAGGCTCGATCGCGACTGAACAAAAGGTCATACGGTAGGTACTTTGTGGGGAGTTTTGTTAAAGAGCTACCTAAGCGGAATGTTTTCAACGGAAATGGTATTTTAACTTGTTTGTAATGCACCTGTTCACCATTTTAATGTAATTTTGATATTTGTACACTTCTGAATTTTTCGTAATTATCGACTAAAAAATCAGGCCCCAACCTAAAGGTTTTGAAGAACTAAAAACACTTCTGCCGTTGAGAGCGCGCGCAAAGGACAATGCCGCTGACGTCGTCTCTAGGAGCTTGCTATGTTATGCCTCCACCCTGCAATAAAGCGGCTTTACAAATTGGAGCTCCCAGAGATGACGTTTTGAGAGTGATTACGTAACAGGGCTTTTCGCAAATCTCTCAGAAAAGCGCTGGATAAGGGCATTCAAAATGATTGTTTTTTTTACACAATTGAATCCTTTTTATAGTCATATGACTCGATTTCCCTATTCTTTGAAAACATTTTAAGTGAATTACAGCAAAGTTTAGGAAAAGCAAGCATGACTTATAACGACTTTGATAACCCCTTCTGACGTTAACCCTTTCGCTGTGTTTAATGAGCACTCGGCATTTAGTACTACATCATTTATAAGATGCACTTTACTTAAAACATTCAAAGGCGCTGGTATGGACTGTCAAAGTGTTGGGAAAGCAAGCATGACCAAGTATTTTAAGTTTCTGCTGAAAGAGAGTGACGTTGTGCATTTTGTCTGACGTATACCGGAAGTGAATTTCAGGGTCTAGGAACTATCTTGGAAAAGGCCGAGTTTCGTGAAGAAAGGGGAAAAAACGAAGGCAAATTACTCGGGTGGGATTCGAACCAAGGACATTTACACTTCTTTGGTAGATATCTTACCACTAGATCACCGAGATAGTGTGTCTGACTTGGCTGACAAAATAGGCAAAATATTTCGTAGAATTGACTGGCAAAGCCTCTCGCGAACAGTCTGGTCAAAGTACCGTCTGATCAATGGAGCGGAACAACCATCCTGGGTGTTCTTTTATTTGCATTATTCACACTAAAAATACGGGTAAAAATATTTGAAGCAATTAAAGGCACGTACCACTGGACACTATTGGTAATCTCTCTAAATAATTAATATCGTAAAAACGTACTTTCCATAACGAGCAATGGAGAGCTGTCGATAGTATACAGATATTAACTGCTTCGAGTGCTATGGTTAAAACTATGACTCCCTCGGTGATCCCCGGAGCGTTCCATTTTCCCTCGGCGAAAAATGGACCGTTCAGGGGATCATTGAGGGAGTCATAGTTTTAACCATTGCACGAGTAAAAGCAGTCAATATTTGTTTTATAACACCCAAAACATGATTTCCATTTTCTTCCCAAAAATTATCAAAAGCATGCTCACAATTTTTTGCAAATAAATCTCACTTTACAAAGTCATCATTATGAAGGTCTTTTATATCATGAGCCACATACATTTTCCCTTTTTTATGGTTGTACAAACAATAACGACATTTCACAATGCGAAGGAAAATGAGGAAAACTTTTAAAAACTGACTCAAGCTTCGATATTTAGTTACACACTTCATTATTTAGTTACACATATTTAGCTCCATTGTAGTGGCGCACCCATGTCCATAACATTCCCCTATGGAACCTATGTTTTTCCTTTTATAGTCAATCTAATGTTTACATCCCCGTAGAAACATATTTTTTTTTTAATAGATTTTTTTGTCTTTGTTTTGACAATGGAAAGCTATGTTGTTCTCTTTCTATTACTGCCTATTTATGTATCCATGGCAGCGAATGCCAAACCACCGGGACGAGACGAGAGTTAATAACTACACGCGGGTGCAGAAAACATTAAATTCAATGGAATATTTATGTCCGTTATCACAATAAAGACAGACAGCATGACCATTGGGACAAGTTTAAAGCAGTACTTTACATGCAAAGAGTAAACATGACCAACGGTATAATGATACTGACAAATTCAACAAATACGCCGGTGTCTGTGGGGTACGGCCTTAGACTATACAATTGGGTGTCGCGGCCGAATGGACAAGAGCACCGAAATCAAGCTCTGGTGCTTCGGATCAGCAGAGTGTCGGTCCGAATCCCGGTCGCGACACTTGTGTCCCTGAGCAAGACACTGATTGAACTATAACTGCTTCTCTCCACCCAGGGGGTAAAATGGGTACCTGTGAGGGCAGAGATGGTTCTTGTGATTGGTTTAGCCGAGTACGCATATATTGCGCACAGGCTGTATACTCCCCAGGGAGTTGAGATGGTTTAAGGAATGATTTAAGGCCCAGTGACCAGAGGTAATAATGTCGGAAGCGCTTTGAGAAACCCCTTGGGCGTGAAAAGCGCTATATAAAAACGGGTTGTTATAATTATTAATACTACTACTATTACAAAAACAATAAGCAAAGGCAACATAACAATATTAATCAGTTAGGAAAGAGTGCAAAATGCAACAACAATGAGCTAAATACACAGATACATGCCACGATATGAGGACATAGGATCAAATAGAAGGAAAAAGACAGATGAAGACGAGCAGTTGAGTTCGGGCAGACTGAATAAACACGTACACCTCAAAACACAACTGCCGGTACTTCACAGCGAAACTGATGATAACTTAGTGAATGTTCTGACGGGCCTACGTGGCAGTATAGCGTCTCGAATCAAGGCTACAACTGCCTTAAAATAGTCCAAACAAAGTGAGTGGCGTATCAAGTCTATAAGCATATTACGAAAGAGGAAATACAGAAAATGCGGACAAAAACGATCAATAGTTATTAATTACATCGGCGTCTTCTTAAGATCGCTGTGGTATTAATAAACTGTTAATGGGTAAAACGTCAGTGTGGTCAATTCTTATGGTAGAACGGTCCTTGAACCGTTCTTTATTATATATATAGGGTCATATAAAATGCATCTATAAATACCAACAACTTCTGTCGTTTAAGCCTTCTTGAGATATGGCCGACACAATACTATGGCACTATGAGGTTTGGGTTAATGTGTCAGTGTATACGACACTGGACACTATTAGTAAATGTTTAAGACCAGTCTTCTCACCTGATGCATCTCAACATAATGCATAAAGCAGCAAACCTGTGAAAATTTGAACTCAATTGGTCGTCGAAGTTGAACGGTAAAGGTGCAAGGAAAATCATCCTTGTCACACGAAGTTGTTTGCTTTCAGATGCTTGATTTGAAGCCCTCAAAATCTTATTCTAAGGTCTCGAAAGCAAATTTGTGGAAAATTACTTTTTTTTTTAGCGAGATCTACGTTACTTCAGCGGGAGCCGTTTCTCACAATGTTTTATACGATCAACAGCTCTCTATTGCTTGTTACCAAGTAAGGTTTTATGCTAATCATCATTATTTTGAGTAGTTACTAAGTGTCCCTTCCCTTGTTAACCGAACAGTGCACTCCTATATATTGTCCATCAAATGGAATAGTCTCTTCGGTTTTTCAATTAAGTGTAACCTTACATAATACTCGGCCCGCGATTGTTTTTGCCTTATTGCTTTGTTCTCCGTTCTTGAGTTTTAATAAAACCCACTTGAAGTCATATTTGAAGTCTAGTAGTAGACACACCACTATAAAGCTGTTAGGTTTGGGTTCGTCAGTATACATCCAAACAAAACAGTGCAGTACTAATTTATAGTTTCAACCATACCTCAATAACACTAATAGGGTTGAAACGTCGGGTCACTGACGGTGTTTGTGTTTTATGACATGGGTCCTTGCTGGGCAAGCAGTTTGCATCAGCTAATTATGGGGGGGGGGGGGGGGGTATTTTAAAGAAACGTTACAGAATTGGTAAGAAACAAAAATCGCGAAGATCACAGATTTACATAAAAACTTACACGGTATAATGATGATAATAGTAGAAAACATCACTTGAAATATTTCTGTCTGAAATTTCATTTGATGAGAAATAAATAATCTAATATCGCGTTTGGAGTTTATCGCCCAGTGAGCGTGTTATTCATTTTTGTTTTGGCATCGATGTAATGCAACATTTGTAATAGGCTTTTCACGATTCTCTCGTGACCCAGATAACCGATCAAGCTGGAACTTCTACAGGTTGTTCAATTTATGTATATGGTGGATTACATAAAGTGCTTATACTGCCAGCAACCTTTTTAACTAGCAGAACCAAGTCTGCAATGCTCTTTAAATTTTAATCTTTGAGTGTTTTATTATGCAAAGCATGGTGTCACGATACAATTCACTTTGGCATTATTGACAACTCATCTTGCCAAAATATCTTTAAATGTAATGGTATACGTTGTGAACACACAGTCCTGAATATACGACGATTGGTGGTAATGTTAATTTAGAGGCGCTGGACACTATTGGTAATTACTCAAAA
Organism: Asterias amurensis; assembly: GCF_032118995.1. Lineage (NCBI taxonomy): Eukaryota > Metazoa > Echinodermata > Asteroidea > Forcipulatida > Asteriidae > Asterias > Asterias amurensis. The sequence continues at coordinate 2,621,553 of NC_092660.1, forward strand.
TAATTGAAAGCATTAAAACTTACTAAGTGGCGAGCAATGGGGAGCTGCTAATAGTATAAACAGTGAGAGTAACGACTTCCTCTGTATAACACAGTTTTTGTGAGAAAAAAGTTAATTTACCACCAAAATGTTTGAACCTGATAAAATTTATGTGCACACAAATTAATGTGCAACAATGGTGTGTTTTCTTTCATGATTCTTATGCAACTTCGATGACCAATAGAGCCTAATATTTCACAGATTTGTTATTTTATGCGTTTGTTGGGATACACCAAGTGAGAAGACTGGTCTTCGACAATTACCAATAGTGTCCAGTGCCTTTAAGACAACCCAAATGGAAAAGAGAGAAGCACTCGCCTTGGTTAAGTGATGGAGCGTTTTATCAGTTACTCTTGCATTATTATTATTATAGAGTCCGAAATGTGCTGTATCCAACCGTGCACAATTCATTTCCGATATATAGAAAACACGATCACGGGGCTGATATTGATCTCTCATAGAAATCAAAAAAGCAATGACGTCAGAGCGATCGATGCTTGTACAATATTGCCAAAATGGGAACTCGTTATTATATGCGTTTCCATGAGTCCGTGTTCCTCATTCTGCTATAAATGGAGGTTTTTATTTGTGCTTGTTGATGCCTCGGTTTGTATCGTCATGATAGTTGGCCATTGGTAAAGAGGAGGAACAATTCCTTTTTTTTTTTTTTTTTAAGCTACACGTACATATGGCGTAAGCTCTAACTCTAAATAATTGTTAGAATAAAAACTTACTAGGTAAGTGTAGCTGTTAATAAAGTGGGGGGAAAACATTAAAAGAGAAACGTCTCCCTCTAAAAGTAACATAGTTTTTGAGAAAAGAGGTAATTTCTCACTCAAAAAGAGAAGGGGTTCGCCCCGGTGGTTCTGGTTGTGGCTGCTTAATGCGCCGTAGCACCTTGTAAACCCTTATCGTGCGCTAGATAATTGGGTCTCTGAATTCATAACATTAAAAACCTATCTTTCTGAAAGTGTGTGTATCCATGGAGCAATAATTGATCCATGCTATATCTCAGCGTTTTGAGAACCCTGTTGGTATATAATTCTTCAATATTATTTTTGTATTGTTATTTTTTAATGCGTTTCGATCATTCCAGGTGTGAAATCATGACCCTACATGGTACTGAGCCGACAAACTGACCATCCGAATTCAATCACTAACAATGCAACCCCTCGTTTTTCCCCAGCCCTGGATATTAAAGACAAGTCGACATCTCAGAGCACCACCCATCATGAGTACCCAGCAGAAAATGCCGTGGATGGTAGTGTTGAAACCTTCTCCCAAACAGGTGAGAAAGTACTAAGTAGTTTCACATATTTCCAATCACATTATACTTCAGTATATCAACTCTGAAAAAAAGGGCAACTCTGCGACCAAGGACCGACTAACTGCTGTGGCTGAGAATGTATCCCACAACGACGAGCTCATCGTCCTTGGCGCCATGAACGCCTCCCCACCCTCCTGCTCAAGGAACGGCTTTGAGAGAGGCAGGTTGTAAATCCAAAGTAAAGGACCAGCATGAAAACAAGCCCAGTCACCCCAAATAATGAGTCCACGGTAAAGTCTCGCGTGTCTTATTAAAACAAGTCAGTTGTGTCAAATAGAATAAATGACAAGAGCATAAACGTGTAACACAGAACGAAATCTGCTATAAACAAAGCACCAGACTACTTACAACATTGTGCGTCAATGTCACGAAGATTTGACAGTTGAAACGGCTAGAAACACATATATACGCTGGGCTTTTACTGCTTTTGCTTTTTAAAAATCATTTTCGCTAATTACGTGACATTCTGACGATTTTTTTTGCAGCAACCATCTCTAAAAAACCGTGAGCCGGTGTGCCCCTTTAAACATGTTGTGATGATCGGGGCTTATTAAGGTTATAAATAGAGTTCAAACTTTACATTTAATCATTCTGCAAATAGAGATATCAGTTTTCAAGGTCAAACGGTTGTCATTCCTCCAATATATTGAGCAAACAGGCAGGGTGGTATCAGGAGGTATACGGTTTGATTTTCTAGGGATTTGTTTTCCTAGTTTTTGTCATCATTGTTTTTTATCGTCTGTTCAGTTTCTAATTGCTATGGTTGCATTTTGTTTAGCTATATATCGTGGGGTTTCAATGTATATAAGAGGGTTCCCACAACACCCTTTGCTGCATTTCTTTTTAGCGTCTTTGTGGGTTAACCATATACATTTCTACTTATTGTCGTATTGTTTTATAATGTTCCTACATGTACGTACCCCGTGGTGGTTCAATTTTGTGTCTTTTATCTGTACAATTTTTATCAATATTATGTTTACCTTGTAATGCCACATTATTCAGCTTCGTGCTGCCAGTTGGTTTTTTAATAAAAAGAATGAATGAATTAATTAATTACTCCATACGGGCTGCCATCGAAAAATTTGAACCATGACACAGAGCACATGTGTACTTGGACTAGTCCCCTGTCCTTATAAGGACAAGTGACATGTCGTGGCTTAGCGGTAAAGAGCACCAGACTCAAGCTCTGGTGTTTCTGATCTGTAGAGTGTGGGTTCGATTCCCCAGCCGTGACACTTGTGTCCTTAAGCAAGACATTTAACCAATGCTTCATCCTTCGGATGGGACGTTAAGCTGTTGGTCCCATCTGTTGTGTAAAGCACGTAAAAGAACCCAGTGCAGTTATCGAAAAGAGAAGGGGTTCGCCCCGGTGTTCCTGACTAAGACTGCTGAAAGTGCTACTATAAAATTGCTTACAGGTTACTTACCCCTTTTTTTCACCGAAAGAACAGCAAGTTAATGACATCTGCAAAGATATCTCCAAAGGCTAACTTTCATTTCGTTCCTTTTCCCTTTTTTTCTTTCCAAGATAACGACGGGACAGACTCCAATCCTTGGTGGCAACTTGACTTAGGAGGAGAATTCTGGCTTGGTAGAATCACGGTCACGATCTGCAGAATTTCACCATGTGGTAAAATAATTTAGTTTTAAAAATACGTGCAGGGAGACAAAAAAAAAGAAGGAAAAAAAGAATACAAATGAATATTTATGGAATATAAACTTTTCTAAAGTGACGTATATATAAGTATTCGAGAATGAAGTTATTTTCCACGAATTTGATTTTGAGACCTCAAAATCTTATTCTGAGGTATCGAAATCAATCATCTGAAAGCACACAACTTCGTGCGATAAGGGTGGGGTTTTTTCTTCAGTAATATCTCGCAACTTCGACGACCAATTGAGCTCAAATTTCCACAGGTTTGTTATTTTGTGCATATTATGTTAAGATACACCAAGTGAGAAGACTGGTCTTTGACAGTTACCATAAGTGTCCAGTGTCTTTAATCAGAGTGCCAGCAAGACTGAAGAATACGTTCAAAGCTTTACACTGGTTTACACATACACATTAATATTAATTTTGTCTTTTCCATGTCACCGAAGCGGCTTATTTCAACGGAGTGACAGTACGAGCCGGCTTGAGCGAAAACTACACCGAGAACACCGAGTGCACTTCATTGGTAACATCTCCCTCTAACGGAGACGTGCTTGAGTTAGTGTGCGACCCACCAGCCCTGGCCCAGTACATCAGCATGGATAAAGACCAAGCAACCCCTAGTGGGGGAGGGACAATTCTCAGGATAACTGAGGTTTCGGTCTTTGAATATGCATCCGAAGAATGTGCAAGTCAAAGTGGTAAGCATTTTTTTATTTATTTTTTTATTCTGTTTTATGATTGGATGTGTTTTTGCCGGTGTTTTATTTGTTTATTTATTTAAATAAAAAGGTTGACTGCTTTTGCTAAGTTTTAAAAAACTTCCCTTTTTCAAATTAAGACTGCGAAACAACAGTGGCAATGTTACACATTCCTATAACCTGTTTCATCTATTGTTACAATTGGCTGCCATAAGGTTCATAATACCTAGTCTTGGCCCAAGACGTGTTTAATCGATAGTGGAAAGTGTCGTATAAGAGGGCGCGCTCATACCATCTACATTTACTACTATATCGCGTACACGATCCACTATCGATCACTGACGTCTTTGGCCAAGACTACCTTTGATCCAACGTAAAGGCTCTGTGTGAAACACACAATTTCACAGAGCTCATAAACCAGAAGAAAAAAAGTATGTTCAAAACGTATTTTGCTTAACACGGTATCCTGGCTGGTAACCTTATTCAGTTAAGCACATTTGTTGTTGAGCTTGTAGTTTGGCGCTTAAAGGCAGTGGACACTATTGGTAATTACTCAAAATAATTATTGGCATAAAACCTTACTTTGTAACGAGTAATGGGGAGAGGTTGATGGTATAAAACATTGTGAGAAACAGCTCCCACTGAAGTGACCTAGTTTTGGAGAAGGGAGTAATTTTCCACGAATTTGATTTCGAGACCTCAAGTTTAGAACTTGAGGTCTCGAAATCAACTATCTACACGCACACAACTTCGTGTGACAAGGGTGTTTTTTCTTTCATAGTTATCTTGCAACTCCGACGACCGATCGAGCTCAAATTTTCACCGGTTTGTTATTTTATGCATATGTTGAGATACACCAAGAGAGAAGACTGGTTTTTGACAAATACCAATAGTGTACACTGTATTTAAGCGGTTCTAAATAAAAACATCTGCCCAAACAAAGCTGCAGAATAAAAACAAACAAAAAGGGTTGTGATTTCACACCATTTTTCTTCATCCGTTTTGAAACCAACTTCAGAAGCAATCAGTTTGAATGGAACTTCGGCATGGCAAAGCAGCAGTCACGTTCTGTATCCTGCCAACAATGCTAAAGACGGTAACGTTAACAACTTCGCAAGAACCGGTAAGCATTTAAACACTTTAGCTGAATACTATTGGATTCATTTCAAAGCGATTGACACTACTGGTAATTACTCAAAATGATCATTAGCATACAACCGTACCTGGTAACGAGTAATGGGGAGCTGTTGATAGTGAAACATTGTGAGAAATGGCTCCCTCTGAAGTAACGTAGTTTTCGAGAAAGAAGTAATTTTCCACGAATTTACTACAATACTTTGTGAAATGTTTCACAAAATATGTTATACTATTAAAAGCTGACAGTAGGCTTCTAAACAACAGTTTTTTGGCAATTGGTTTTAAGAATGATTATCAAACGTAAAACCAAATTCTCTTTAAGTCAGTTGTTGTATTTATTTGTAGATGATTGTTGCGATCCTAATCCATCGTGGCGGTTGGACCTCGGGAATGGGTCGTGGGTCGGGACAATCATCGTGATCCTTCCCCATGACTGCGACAACTGTGGTAAGCTTTCGCCATTCCGTTAAGGCGTTTTTTTCTTTTTACCCATACCGATGTGTGTTAGCACTGTTAACCCTCTAGTCTCTGCACCGCCCGAGTTTGCCGAAATAATTTTTCAAGATTCTTGCAGTAAATTACTGGAATCATAGTTCAACATTTTCCAAGGCTGATTATTTATGCACAATTTGTGACCCTTTCGGTGATATTTGTACAAGTCCTCATGGGGGGGGGGGAGGGACCACAATAAACCCCCTCGTTAGACGCCTGCGGTAATATTTATGGCGATTATTTTTGTATAATGATAAAATGGACACAATAGCTTTTCAAGGCTTTTATCTGGCTCAATGCTGATTATTTGCGAAGGCGTTAGTTTTCGACAATATCACCATAAATGATAAATACAGTTTCCTTTGTGTTTAACAATGAGCGTTTTGTTTGGCAAGAGCTAAAATTATTTCATCATCGTTAGCTTCGACAAGTCAAGTGAAGGGATGACTCAATAATGATCTATAAAAAACTAGATGGATTCACCAATGCGTAGACCTACTAATGACTATCTAGTTTTATGTTGATGTTTCTTTTTATTCTACAAACAAAAGCTATAGCGAGGTTTCCTCCTACCGCATTATAATGTATCACTTTAGGTGGCTGGGCGCTCCAGTGGCTAAATGGTTAACTCGGTACTTTCCCAAGTCCTGTGAAAAAAAATCAGAGCGGGAGCCCGATGCACATTTAGACCACTCGACCTAGCAACATGGTACCATAACCAGCTACAGTTAAGTTACTGCATACACAATATTTGATTGGTCGTTCTGTACCCATTTTAACATCAAAACATCATTATCTCCTGGAACTGCAGGATTTCGTTTCACGGGTGCGATTGCACGAGCTGGGATGAATGAAACCGTCTCAGCAAACTCTCAGTGCGGCCTGGCGGTCACTGACGAACAGGCCTTCGCAGGAGCAGTCGTCCAGTTCAAATGCTCTACCGCTCTCAGTGCCCAGTACATCAGCTTGGAGATAACTACAGAGTATTCACCGTACTTAGAGATTGCCGAAGTCGCAGTCAAAGAGTACAAATCGGAGGAGTGTGTCCCAAGCAACAGTAAGACATTTTTTACATCAAGGGAATCAATGTGTGGTGAAGAGGTTTTCAACTAGTGGTTTAAACCAAACGAGGCCTGGTTCTTGATAATTTTACCAAGACCTGCATAATACGAGTCCCCACTTAATTCCGCCAGGGCAACCCCATACATAACACAAAGCGCGCATAAGTACCTGTACAGCGTATGTACACATACTGTACATGTACAGCCGTCGATTTCACAAAACTCTTCCTAACTTAAAACTAATCTTAGGGCTTAGGACGAGTCCCAAGCCTGCACTGTAGCATGCGGACCTTAAGATTAATCCTAAGTTAAGACGAGTTACTCGTCCTAACTCGAGATAAGACGAGTCCTAACTCTTTGTGAAATCGACCCCAGTACATGTAAGTACTTTTTAAGTATACGCGCACGAGGTTGCAAGACGACCGTACTCATGACTTCGCTATACTGTTCTCGCTGTACAATGAGTACGTTGTTCGTGTATTAAGCACTGCAGTTTTGCAGTTTGTGTTGCCGAATCGTGCCGCACCGGGCCGGGGCACTACACCAACAGGCTTGAATCAAGGCTACACTGCCCAAATACACTCTTGCAACTTTTTGTCTTGAAAAGCTCTTAAGTTCAACGACGACTCGACCTCTGCGAGCAGTTTCAAAAATCCAGCACCTGACGCGGTAGATGGCAACTTGAACACTTTCTCAACTACAATAGGTAAGTTCATTAAAGGCATTGGACACCTTTGGTAATTGTCAAATACCCGTATTCTTACATGGTGTATATCAACTAAATGCATAAAATAAACAATCTGTGCAAATTTTGACTCCATTGGACATCGAAGTTGCAAGAGAATAATGAAAGAAGGAACACATTTGTTGCTTAAATTTGGGTGCTTTCAGATGCCAAAGAAAGGCTTCAATCCAGAGAAGTCTTTTTTAAACATTTCTCAAAACTATACTTCAGAGGAGCCTATTCTAACAATGTGTTTTACTTATCAACAGCTCTCAATTGCTCGTTACCAATTAAGTTATTATGCGAACAATTATTACCGGTCCCATCATCTTATCTGTGGAAGTGATGTGGCCGAGCGATTAAGAGCACCAAATTCAAACTCTGGTGTTTCTAATCAGCAGAGTGTGGGTTCGAATCTGAAAGGATGTAAAGTCGTTGGTCCCGTGTGTTTTGTAACGCATGTAAAAGAACCCTGTGCACTTATCGAAAAGAGAAGGGGTTCGCCCCGGTGTTCCTGGCTGTGGCTGCTGTATGCGCCGAAGCACCTTGTAAACCCATATAACTGCATTATACATTGGATCTCAGAATTCATCACTGCAATAACCTATCTTTCTGAAAGTGTGTATATACTCAGCGCCTTGTTTGGTAGATGCGTCCGCTACATAAAACTTCGATATTATTGTTATTACTGTAGAGACTATTATAAATATCGCCTTGTTTGACAAGACCCTAACAGTATAAGTGTCTCTTATTGACAAATCTAGCGAAGGAGATCGACTCCAGACATTGGTGGCTGTTGGACTTGGGTGACACACACTGGGTGGGTAAGGTCACCGTGTTCCTCAAATCAGGTAATTCAGAAACTTGTTTTTGTTTTACTGAATAATGTCTCATTTTGTTACACTTCTTCACTTGCACAAACAGTTATATAAAAGGAAATCAATAAGTATACACACAAACCAGAGAGGTTTGCAATTACAAATTCCGGATGAATAGGGTGGACGAAAATATGTTCAATTTTGATCGACTTTCTTGTATTTTATTGTAACTCGTGAATATGAAGTGTACGGCTCGATTTCGGTTCGAACTGGAAACAGCTCCGACTACGCAGAAAACACCCTCTGCGCCCAGTTGACGGCCAAATTGGTCTTGGAGTTTGTGTGCACGAAGCTAACACTTGCAAGGTATGTCAGCGTAGATGTTCAACTACCCTCCCAACAAGTACTTCAGATTACTGAGGTGTTCATCAAAGAGTTCGCGTCTGGGGAGTGTCAAGCAAGCCGAAAGGGTAAGCAGTTTAAGAGTTTCGGTACTCTGACGTCAACATTTTCAAAATGACAGCCACTGCTTGAATGCCTAGTATTGTTTTAAATTCAAATCTGCGATGGCCCTATGGCCAAATCATTCTCAAGATGATTTACTCTGACTGTTTGCTCGCTCTGACTGCTCGTGCATTCTGACAATTAAAGGGTCAATATTAACCCAATGTTGACCATATTCGGGTCAGGCCGGCCGGCAAGATTGTTCAATAAACTTGGATTATGAGTCAGTTTGTCACTTTATGGGTCAGGCCCCAAGTGACCTGGATCCGGGTCAAACCTGACCCGGAAGTTTTCAGAGATGAACGGATGTTATTGTTCAACAATTTTAGGTTGATTTCGGCGCGAAAAGATAGCAGGCTTGGTAACTTACAGCGTCCGTTCGTAAATAAAATTCTGTATTTGTTTTGTTTTGTTCTGTTTTGAAGCTGAAGTAAGAGCCACGTCATTGAGCCCATGGTACAGGAGTGGGTATGGCGCAGAGAAGGCAGTAGACAGTAACCTCAACACATTTGCACTAACAGGTAGGTGTATGCGCCGACGGTGCTTTGAAATACATAAACACACCTTATAAATATATATTTGGTTTGCGGTGTATCTACTTGCCAGGTAGAGTTTGTTCTTTAGAGAACTGTATTTCTATGTTCCACTACCGCGGAGTAGATTTATCGAATTATTCTGAAGACTTACAAGTTCTAAAAAGAACTGTCCAGCTTTTTAACTACTACCTGGGCGGAAGGTATATACACTAGGCTAGGACTATAACTAATTTATCTTAAAGGGTCGTTATTAGCTACACTACCGCGGAGTGAGTTCTTAAATTGGTCTCAACGTTTCGACTAGCTTGCATTTGTCATCAACAGGGCCCAATTTCATAGCGCTGCTAAGCATACAAATTTGCTTAGCATTAAATTTCTTCCTCGATAAAAACAGGATTACCAGCCAAATTTCCATTTGTTGGATATTGCTTGATATTGGTATTCAGCTGCTGTTTGCTTGTCCTAAAAATCACGTGGGAATTTGGTTGACATTCCTGTTTTTATCAAGGGAGAAATGTCATGCTTAGCAAATTTTTGTGCTAAGCAGCGCTATAAAATTGGGCCCTGGTGTACACATGGTGTTACCGCAAACCAAATGCATAATAAAACCTCATCATGTAATGCCTCAAATCATATAAACACATCTTACGTTGCAACTAGGTGGTGGGTTGGGCCATAATTTTGACTAGCTTGACTCGACTACATCTGTTGAGTTTAGTACTGTTATTTTAATGACACTGGACACTATTGGTAATTGTCAAAGACCAGTCTTCTCACTTGGTGTATCTCAACAAAATAAAATGCATAAAATAACAAACCTGTACAAATTTGAGCTAATTTGGTCGTCAAAGCTCCCGTTTACTCGTTACCAAGTAAGGTTTTTTTAATTTGATTTATTCAAAGGTACATCTAATGAGAACCCCTGGTGGTTGATGGAGTTAACATACGAGAGCTGGTTGACGCGGGTGACTGTCGCAATCAAAACACCGGGTAAGTGTCTGAATTTGCACGTTTAGACAGCGAAAGTCCGTAATGGTTTCGGAAGCAGGTTATATACTCTACTTCAAGAACTTCAAGTTTTTGAGGCAGCCTGACCCGGATATAAGTCAGGCCTCTTGAACCTATGATTAGGACCAAATGCTGATCCGGGAAACGGCCCCAGGTCAAATGTGTGTACAAACAAACAAACGAACAACAACAACAACAACAACAACAACAACAACAACAACAACAACAACAACAACAACAACAACAACAACAACAACAACAACAACAACAACAACAACAACAACAACAACAACAACAGCAGCAGCAGCAGCAGCAGCAGCAGCAGCAGCAGCAGCAGCAGCAGCAGCAGCAGCAGCAGCAGCAGCAGCAGCAGCAGCAGCAGCAGCAGCAGCAGCAGCAGCAGCAGCAGCAGCAGCAGCAGCAGCAGCAGCAGCAGCAGCAGCAGCAGCAGCAGCAGCAGCAGCAGCAGCAGCAGCAGCAGCAGCAGCAGCAGCAGCAGCAGCAGCAGCAGCAGCAGCAGCAGCAGCAGCAGCAGCAGCAGCAGCAGCAGCAGCAGCAGCAGCAGCAGCAGCAGCAGCAGCAGCAGCAGCAGCAGCAGCAGCAGCAGCAGCAGCAGCAGCAGCAGCAGCAGCAGCAGCAGCAGCAGCAGCAACAACAACGAGAGCTGGTTGACGCGGGTGACAACGACAACGACAACGACAACGACAACGACAACGACAACGACAACGACAACAACAACAACAACAACGAGAGCTGGTTGACGCGGGTGACAACGACAACGACAACGACAACGACAGCGACATCGACAACGACAACGACAACGACAACGACAACGACAACGACAACGACAACAACAACGACAACGACAACGACAACGACAACGACAACGACAACGACAACGACAACGACAACGACAACGACAACAACAACAACGAGAGCTGGTTGACGCGGGTGACAACGACAACGACAACGACAACGACAACGACAGCGACAATGACAACGACAACGACACCACAACGACGACAACGACAACGACAACGACAACGACAACGACAACGACAACGACAACGACAACGACAACGACAACGACAACGACAACGACAACGACAACGACAACGACAACAACAAACAAACAAACAAACAAACAAACAAACAAACAAACAAACAAACAAACAAACAAAAACAGTTCAGGCAACTCGCATGCAACACTTTGTTTTATTTTACGGACATTTCGGGACCTACTTTTGCAATGAGTTCTACATTGAAAATATTTTAAACGGCCAGCCTTTTTCTGATTTTAGTGACGCCCCTTCATAACAGTTGAGCTTTCTGAATTTGTTCCTTCATTAACATTACAAAAATAATGTACGTTGTCTTTTTCACAGGTTACCACTTCATCGGGGCAGTGGTTCGGGTTGGACCGAGCCCGCACAACCTGACTGTGACGTGTGGAGCGCCCGCTACGGAGAGTCAGTGCCAGCCCAGTGCTGTGATTCACTTTCTGTGCGACAGACCCACGCTGGCGAGGTACGTCTCTCTTAGCATAGACACCAATGGGTCGAGACAGGCGAAGTTGCAAATAGCCGAAGTGCTGGTTGACGATTACGAGAGTGAGGAATGTGCCCCAACGAACGGTAAGTGGGTACAGTGAAACACGCCAGAGATACGCCTTTAGCCTACGTCAACCCCCGTCCCTGACCACCTTTCACCAACATTCATTTAACCTACACACTGCATGCTGCATGCAGACGACCGAAAGTGCAGCTGCAAAACATCACCCTGGACCAATAAAAACGCAGATATGGAACGATTACATCACTGCCCGTTTATCCAATGAAATCATTGATGTCATGTGAACCACCTCAGTCAAGCCAAAAGCTACTGGCGGGGATCGACCACGCCCTGGCTTAAGTATGTTGCTCTAACTAATAGTCAAAGTTTTCTTGCACCACACTCTCAAAGAAGTCCCATCGTAATTTGTTGGCTCACTGTGATTAAATTTTGTTTGTTCAACCCATTGTTTTTGTTAGATGTATTAAGCAACGGTTGGACTGCTTTGCAAACTAACAACACCGTATCGTCCTCGGCAAACGCACTCGACGGCAAAATCAGTACATACTTCGAGACAGGTAACATGCACGTGACAGAATTGTAGAAACAATAACCAACAAATCTTTTCACACAGATGCAAAAATAAGGGAATAAAAGGGTAGCGACAAGTTCCTTAACGGCCGTTTAAAATAGACAAGGTCGTTGCCGTGTGATAAAGGCCCGAGCCGTCACACGACAACGATCCTGCAAGGTTTTAAACGGCCGTTGAAGAACGAGTCACTAGTCTTTTATTCCCATTCATAAATGCCTTTTTGGTTAAAAGGCGTAATAAAGTAAGAAACTCTGTAAAACTTATCCGTTTCCGACGTGCTTGAGCTCAGTATGTACGACGTCCGTGTGTTGCATTGTTATGACTGAGACGCCCAGTTTCCGGATCAAATCCTTTCGTGCGCGTTGTAGTCTTGGTGCAAGACGTTCTCGTTTTCCTCACCGACAGCGCCCGCATCGCCCATAACAAGAAACGTCTTGCACCAAGACTAACCGTTATAAACAGAGCTCCAGCTGGTCATTATCAACCGTTTAAACACCCCCTGTGACGCGCTCTCCACCAATAGAAATAGCGAAACTGTCTGAGGTATTTATGAATAACATTTTATTACTACTGAATTTTACAATCTCAACAGCTCACGGTGATGACCATCCTTGGTGGAAACTGGACTTGGGCGATGATTACTGGTTGGGCGTCATCGCAGTCACATTGAGAACTGATTACTACGGTAAGACACATAGCCGGTTTCTTCCATAGAAAGGTTTTCAACTAAAGACCCAACTTAAAAACGGATGTGGTAAGAGGCAGTTACTAAAAAAAAATATTAGCATAAAAACTTACTTGGTAACGAGTAATGGGGAGGAGGTTGATGGTATAAATCATTGTAAGAAACGGCTCCCTCTGAAGTAACGTAGTTTTCGAGAAGGAAGTAATTTTCCACGAATTTGATTTCGAGACCTCAGATTTAGAATTTGACTTCTCGAAATCAAGCATCTGAAAGCACACAACTTTGTGTGACAAGTGTGGTTTTTTTTCTTCATTATTATCTCGCAACTTCGATGACCGATTGAGCTCAAATTTTCACAGGTTTGTTATTTTATGCATATGTTGAGATACAGCAAGTAAGAAGACTGGTCTTTGACAATTACCAATAGTGTCCAGGGTCTTTAAAACAAGGCTTTGGCGACTGGTGAAATTTACAACTCGATTAATCGCGCTCCAATCGCTACCAGGCCTGTTGTTAATTTAAACGTACAATAGTATTGAACAGAGGAAATTATTTTGACTATTTTTTGTTTAAACATAATAACTTACTTACCTTCTTACTTAGCTGCTCAGCTTAGGACTGGGTGTCCCTTGGCCTTCTAGGAAAATCGTCCCCATTCAGTTCTATTTCTAGCTAAATGCTCTGCCTCATGAAGTGGAATGTTGGCATCATCCTGAATAATTATGCGCTTTCCTGCGCAATGGTGGGCAATGGTGGGCGTCCTCGTTGGCGTGGAGTGTTGAAGTAGACCAGATTGGGTAGCCTGTAGGCTGGCATTCTGATAACATGGCCAAACCAGTTCAGGCGACGTCTGGTCACTACACCTGTTATGAAAAGATAAAAACGAAAACAAAAACATAATATTGTTAACTAAACCATGTACTCTGGTCATTTCGATCACCCTGTTGCAAAGAAAACGTTTGGACTCGGATCTAGCCATAGTTTAGTACGCCCTTTATAATCGCAAGAGCAAGATATAGAACCCGTGACGTCACACGTACGTCACACATTCACAAAGAAACGGAGCCTTGACTAAGTGCGGGTACGATTTATGCACAGCCCAACTAAAGAGTTTATGTATTTATTTACTTCGTCGGTTATCGAAAACTGTTCTCACAGAAGCTCTGGGGGAAACGTAACTTTTTATTTTTTTGTAGATTGCGCCGTCTGATTTTTATCAAATTTTGATATGGAGAAAGGGTGCCATCACAAAACTATTTTATCTGTTAATTTGTAATAAACTCTTAAATTTATGTGGAAAGTATGAAAAAAACAAAATATATTGTAAAGTTTCCAATATGACCAGTGTAAAATCTTGCCTGCCATGAAATGACATGGAATTTACCAGGTCACTCTCTTGGTAAACGAGGGTTAAAAATAATTTACTGTGAAAGAAAATATTCATGATTTTCACACTAAAATATTTCACGCCAATTATAATGTTCTTTTATTTTGCACATAACGTAGCACATGGCTTTCTCGACGTCGTAGCCCGAGCTGGTCCCAATCTGGATTACTCAATGAACCCAGCGTGTGCTTTAGTGGGGCCGGAACCAGACATCCTAGCCGGGTCTGTGGTTCAATTCCTGTGCAACCCGCCGGTGTTAGCGAGGTACATTATCTTAGACATCAACCAGGCTGGCCCTTCAATGCTTCAGATTGCTGAGGTGGTCGTCAAAGAGTATAACTCCATTGACTGTGTCACTAACGACAGTAAGATGCTATTTTGTTGGCTTGAAACACTACTCCCCCACGGTTGCACCCCGTTTCTATTTGCTGCCAAAACGACATGTCACGATCTCATTTGAAAAAAATTTGTATTTGAAAATCTGCCCTTTAAACATAAAGTTAATCGAGTATGATTTCTCAACATGCCTTTAGTGCTACTATATTTGTATTATAAATCTATTTATCCTTCAAGTGGATAAACCAAAAAAATTTAACCCTCAGACAACAACGTTTTCAGGAGTCGTCCATATTTATTAATTCAATTTGTATGCAATTTAATGTTTAATACTAATCGCAGTCCTTCAGACTGCACTCGTACTGTGATGACTGATTGAAAAAAGAGAAAAAATCAGCGTCGATTATTACGATTGCGCAATCGTGCAAAGAATCTCTGCCAAAATGTATACCATTTGTCGTTGTTTTCACTAAATCATGACGAACTAATTTAATGATGGTAATAATTTGACTTTTCCCAAAACCAATGATTCTGTTTAACCTTTTACATCCTACTTCTTTTCTTATCCAATCAATTGAAGTTCTTTTTGCATATGACTGGACAGCGACACAAAGTAGCGACTTAGCCAAACACCCAGCACGTGTTGCAACCGATGGCAGGATTTCAACCTACTCTAGCACATGTAAGCCACAAATTCCCACAAAAAATCCTTCTTACTCCAGCGCATGCAAACCACAAATTACCACAAAACATCCAACTTACTCCAGGACATGTAAACCACAAATTACTACAAAACATCCAACTTACTCAAGCACATGTAAGCCACAAATTACCACAAAACATCCTACTTACTCCATGAAAGTGATGTTTTGTGGTAATTTGTGGCTTACATGTGCTGTAAGCCACAAATTACCACAAAACATCACTTCCAAAATGTGCATAGGAGTAGACGATTATTGGCAAAATACCACACGGGAGCTAAACTGGATAGAAGCTTTTATTAATTTAAAAAGTCCCGATGATTGACAACAATTAAATAATGTTTCCCCTTTCTCGTTGTTTAAGTACGTGAACTTCATCCATGGATGCGGTTTGACTTGGGCAGTGAACACTGGTTGGGCCGAATCTCACTCGTTCTAGGTAAGTTCTGATTGGGCTACTGCTTCGTATTACAATTGAGTTTAGGTTCACCCATGGTTGCGATTTGACTTGGGCAGTGAACACTGGTTGGGCCGAATCTCACTCGTTCTAGGTAAGTTCTGATTGGGCTACTGCTTCGTATTACAATTGAGTTTAGGTTCACCCATGGTTGCGATTTGACTTGGGCAGTGAACACTGGTTGGGCCGAATCTCACTCGTTCTAGGTAAGTTCTGATTACTGCTACGTATTACAATTGAGTGCAGGGGAATGAGGAAAGAGTTTGGTTTTAGAGGAGCTCATTCAGACAATAAATTCGTTTACGTGTGACTTGAAAAAAGAATACGGACCCTTAAAAACGTCACGGTCAGAACCGACGATGCCTGACATATTTATTGGTTAAAATTGTGGTTTTTAATCGGAGCCTGTGTCAGTTTAACATAGTTTTGGATCAATTTGCCGAATATTCTTGATTTCTGTCATACTACCCCAGAAATGGGTCACGGCCCGATTCATACTTTTTACAATTCAATTTCACATGTGTCATAAGTGACTGGTACTCTGCTAATTAATGCTTGGCATACACTTTCTAAGCAATATGCTGTGCTTAAGCGTCAGAAATGTCCATGTCCCACGGGAGCCGCAATTCGGGTCCTGAAGTTTTTGTTTTTACCGTGCAGAGGAAACTGTTAACTGCGTACATGCTGACTATCCCCTTTGTAAAGTATTGACTTCTTTTCAATGAAAGACTTGTACTTATGTTCCCTACAGCTTCAACCAAATATGCTACAACAGCTACAGTGCGAGCTGGACCTAGTACAGACTACGCCGAAAACACACAGTGCGGCTTAGTGATAACGGCGTCTGAGCACCAGAACTGGGCACTGGTTGAACGTGTCTGCGATCCACCGATGAGGGCGCGATACATCACAATGGATGTCCAGCACTCTACATCTCCTACTGCTTCAGTTGTTCTGCGGATCGCTGAAATTGCCATCAAGAAATATGCATCCGAAGAGTGTGCCAGGAATAGCAGTAAGAAAACTACATGGTTTCATAATGAGTCAACTTTGTATCCAATGAATACCGTGTATCTTCATGCGGGTAGTTCTAATTTTCTAACCCTTGTTTTCAATTCAAGCTTCTACTGTTATCAACGGAAAAGCAAGACAAAGCAGCGAGACCGAGAATTATCCACCAAGCAATGCAAATGATGACAACCCAGGGACATATTTTAAGTCTGGTAAGTCTGGTGGTCAATGCCCACTCACTAATAGGAGCACAATGTTTAGAGCCGAGCCTAATTTCACAAATCTGTTAAAGACATTGGACACTGTTAGTAGTTGTCAAAGACCAGTCTTCTCACTTGCTGTATCTCAACCCTTGCAGCATAAAATAACAAATATGTGAAAATTTGAGCTCAATCGGTCGTCGAAGTTGCAAGAGAAATAAATAGTGAAAGAAAAAACACCCTTGTCAAACAAAGTTGTGCACTTTCAGATGCTTGATTTCGAGACCTCAAATTCTAAATCTGAGGTCTCGAAATAAAATTCGTGGAAAATTACTTCTTTCTCGAAAACTACGTTACTTCAGAGGGAGCCGTTTCTCACAATGTTTTATACTATCAACCTCTCCCCATTACTCGTTACCAAGTGAGGTTTTATACTGTTACAAATTTTGAGTAATTACTAATAGTACCCACTGCCTTTAAGCAACAAATACTGCTTACAACAATTTTTTGCTCAACCAAAGTTAAGTAGGGCACCAGCCACAAGAATTGTTCAATTACTTTTTTTATTTTTTTTATTGTTCAACACACTCAGTAGCTGGTAAATATTTTTACCCAGTCAAAGTTCCATAAAGTTTAAACTGTTGCCACTGGTGTCCACTCATGGTTTGCCAAGCAAAGAATGTTGCTAAGCATGAATTTGCTGCTTACCAGCTTTATGAAACTAGGTCAGGTATTAATATGAACAGCAGTATTAAATTGTGTCCATGTCACATGTACCAACTACCAATTTGTGACTGGTATCCTGCTCGTATGAAATGTTTTATTTTCTCCCACGGAGGAAATTATTTATTCACACTCAAGAATTAAGAGAAAGTCTTGGTGTATGACCTGTTTTTTTCTTTTCTTACTTCCCTTCTTCTTTTTAGCCAACTTTGTGATCGATCCTCACCCTTGGTGGCAAGTTGACTTAGTTGACAGTCACTGCATTGGTAAAATCACCGTTACGTTTCAAGGTATAGTAAACATCTTCTGTGAATAACAACATTTTACAAATGATTATTCATAACTACATAACAAACGATGGACTCAATAATGTCTTTAGCCGGTGTGGTAGGATATTCTGACCCGCACTGCAGAAGACTGGGGTGTTACTGGGGTGTTACTAATAACACCATTGGTGATGTCACGTGTAGATACCAATCAATATGTACACCAAATATAAGGTATTAAAGTAAAAAATATACACTGGTGTTATTTTAACACCCTGAAATGTTAATTCTGATTCTTTGTTCAGTAAATAATGTGACAACACCTATTGGTGTCAATTTCAACACCCAGCTTTTGCAGTGCGGTGACGTCAGGCCATTAACTATTTTTTTTTGGCAAAAAGGAAACTGGTGTGTTAAAGTATTAATACTATTTGTGGCGGACACAAGTATTTATGGAATTGTGACACATTATATCATGTTTTTGTTCACCATTTATTTTTTAATAGACAACACACTGGATGGCAATGTAAATGCAATGGTCTGTGCAAATGGTACAGATTTCTCGACGAGCAAACAGTGTGGTTTACAATGCACACCCACA
Source organism: Asterias amurensis (assembly GCF_032118995.1). Classification (NCBI taxonomy): domain Eukaryota; kingdom Metazoa; phylum Echinodermata; class Asteroidea; order Forcipulatida; family Asteriidae; genus Asterias; species Asterias amurensis. Next base: position 2,640,061 of record NC_092660.1, read on the forward strand.
CGGGTCTCAGGTACAGTACAGTACTTCTTGTGTGACCCGCCATCTTACGTAAGGTATATCGTCCTGGCCGTGAAGCCTTCAGCTGATGTCTCGACTCCAGAAACAGTTCATCTCAAAATTGCTGAGGTAACTGTCGAACAGGACTTGTACGAAGTTGGGCCGTGTCTCAATTGGGACGGTAAGACCTCAACCTTATACCCCTGTATGTTATTTGATTTCCAAGCCCCACCACCCCCCCCCCCCCGCCCCCTCTTCATTTGACATTACAAACAACCCGAATCAAAATGTTACAGCTTATAAGCTTTCAATGTTGTTAGAGACACTTGACACCTCAGGTAATTGTCAAAGCCCAGTCTTCTCACGTGGTGTATCTCAACATAATGCATAAAATAACAAACCTGTGAACAATAAAAAAAAAAACTTGTCGCACAAGTTGTCTGGTTTTAGATACCTTGAGTATGCAATTCATATATTTTAGTGAGAAATAACTTCTCAAAAACCTTCTTTACTTCAGAGGGAGCCGTTTCTCACAATGTTTTATACTATCAACAGCTCTGCATTGCTCTTTACCAAGTAACTTTTTATGCTCACAATTATTTTGGAGCATTTCACCAGTCGTGTTAAACTCAGTGACGGATTTGCTTCAATTGGTTTTGAATTTGCAGACCCTAAGCGCAAAACGAAGTCGGCCTACATCAGTAAGAAGTTAAAAGGCAGTTTGACAACGAGTGAGGGCGCTCTTAGTCCCCTATCTACTGCAGTCACCAGCAGTCTAAAACAGTGTACCAGCGACTGCCTCCACCATACCAGCTGCATTTCTATTATTTTCTCGACACTTGGAGCAGAGTGTTCTCTTTACAGCCGGTACCAAAGTGACTTGTTCAGGCTTTCTGACGAAGAGGATAGCTATTGGTTGATTGAATTATCGGAATGAATTTCTTTTTAGCAATAAGCAATAGGCTAGTTAAGATTTGTTAAATGTTTTATATATATTATATAATACTCGTACACTATAGCGAGCCGTATAGTCTGCTTTATGATACTATTGTTTATTATACCTGACCCCCACCCTTGCCAATATTTATGGGTCCGCCCTTGGAATGGTGAAAAACAATATCTAGATAATGTAAAAGTCTTTATGGGATACGGTTATCAGTTAGTTTTAAGCATTGTCAGTTGTAAATCGGCAGGTTTTGTTTCAACGTCCCAAATGGGCACACATTATGAAATTTAATTAGATTACGGGGAAGTGACATGGAACAATTCTACTCTCGCGTCTAAATTTAACTTCACAGCTCAGTTCATTACAAAGTCCGAATATGGTATAATAATAACCATTCATATATTATTTACTCAGCATAAAAACGGTATAATAATAACAAACATTCATATGTTTACTCAGCATGAGAACAATGGATCAAGGTAAATGTGGACTCAGATCGGTCACAAACACAGCGGGTAATGCCTACAGCTCAAAGAACAAACACCAATTAAAAAAAACATACCTACTAGGAGGTCCCAAACCCTCGTTGACAAAAGACAAAAGAGATCGCGCCAAAGTAAAATTTTCTTAAAGTCACCTGGAAATAGATTTTTTTTCTTTCAAAAAACACTTTTTGAAACGTACAAACTCACGACTTGGTTCGTACATGTACTTGGCAATTGTGTTTACTCTACGCATTACAGGCAAAGTCTGCCTCGATTGACGTCACGAACAGCACCCTCTCGGGTCGGGGTCTACTTTTAAATTTGTAAATAACATAAGAACTGATTTTTTAAAACCTTAGTTAACTGTTTATTCACATTCCACTCATCAAAACACATATACTAGTGACAAAAGCTTTATTTTGAAAAAATACCACTTCCAGGTGACTTCAAACTTTTAAAAGACATGTCACTCACTCGAGACAAAATATGCAACCAAGTCCACCTTCACCAATATTCACCTTAATCAAGTAAGTCATATTTGACTTGTTAGTAGCAGGTTTATGTTTATAGACAACCGTTCCGTATCTTATGATGTCGAATTTAACTTTAATTTTAGTCTGTGAGTGTAAATTTTGATCGCCAAATGCTGCTTTACAGTAAAGCTGATTGACTGTTTTGCTTCTGTTTAAAAAAGTTTACAGTGGTAAAACTCTCGTCCATCTATTTCGATAGTTATTTGAAACCTGTGTGTGTTGATATTTACGCTAGCAGTACACTAGGACATTATGTAACTTCTGTTTCTAGATGATGTAACAAGGCCAGTGCCTCCCCCACCCCCACCCTCCACGAATATTGTTATACGTGCATTTAATCTGATAGCGCCCTCTTTTGATTTCATTCCTTTAGCTAATTCTATTTATGCAGGGACGAACACAAACACACTAAGGGTACAAAATCCCCAAAGTTTCCCGTATGCAGTAATAATAAATACTAATTATCATTTTCCCAGGTGGGGTTAGACTATTTTTGCCACCAAGTCTCGCTTTGATCATTGTTATTTGAATGAGAAAAATAGCAATGGCTGAATATTGTCAAAGATTTACAGTAAACGATATAAACAAATCGAGTGCTCATTCTTAAAAATAAAATAAAAAACAGTGTTTCACTGAGAGGTCTCCCCATAAGAAGAAACAAATAAAATGAATAAACATACGGATTAAAGGAATTGGGTACCTTTTCAAAATGTCCACAGATTTACACTAAACTTAAAGGGTTTGAAGATAATGATAGTGGAAAGCTTCCCTTCAAATATTACTTACTGAGGTGCTGTAGTTTTTGAGAAATGAGTAAAACAATGTCATCAAAATACGTTTGTAAATGATTAAAATAATTTTCGTCTCATGAGACGCAAACTATTTTCATGACATTGTTTCACTCATTTCCCATTGTTTCACTCACTTCTACAGCACCTCAGCTCGTAATATTTTCAGGGAAGCTTTCTACTGTGATTATCTTCAAACTGTGTAAGTTTAGTGTAAATCTGTGGACATTGTGTTTTTTGTCCTACAAAAGTTACATAGACCCTTTAAGTGTTTCAGTGTTGTTATATTTTCAGAGCATCCATTCGAAGATGTGATTGAATGTGTGTGATACTAGCATGGAATTTGGCACAAAGTGAGAGTATGTCACTAAGAAACATATGTGGCTCTAAAACCATCGCCAAAAATATAGGTTTAGAACAGCAAGATGGCGACCTGTCGAAAACTTTGTGACAAAGTGTTCGTTATTATATTGGACACTATTCGCAATTACTCAAATTAATCGTTAACTTAAAACAATTCTTGGTAACGAGCAATGGAGAGCTGTTGATAGTATATAACATTGTTATGGCTCCCTCTGAAGTAACGTAGTTTTTGGGAAAGAAGAAATTTCTCACTAAATTATTTGAAACGAAATAGAGACCTCAGCTAAGGTATAGAATTCAAGGCATCTGAACACAACTTTACGACAAGGGTGTTTTTTTTTCTTTCATTATTCTCTCGCAAGTTCGACGATCAATTGAGTCCAAATTTTTACAGAGCTGTTTTTTATGACAAATGTTGCGAAACACCAAGTGAGAAGACTGGTCTTTGACAATTACCAAAGGAGTCTACCACAGGAGTCCAGTGCCTTTCATATATATTTTACAAATGGCAACTGTGCGATGGTTTTCTTTTTGCTTGTGTCAAAATTCCATGGTTGTATCCTCAAAGACCCCATCTCCCTAGATACTTGTCTGCCTATTCACAGCCAATAAACATGAAAGTACTCTGTTAACATAAATAAACTCGAATCAACAATTGAGCCAAAGTGCATGCGTTATTTATGGTATGACTTATTGCGTTAATAAGAAAAAGGCTTTTAGTCCTCAAGCAATGACGTTATTCTACCACCCCCCCCCCCCCCGCCCCTTCAACAACGTACCCAATTTATCATGCATGGGTAACTATGCGCAGCAAAACATTCACTATTGGAGGTTGCGTCGACTGGTAAGAAATGCTCTCCCTTTGAAAGTAGGATGGTGAAAAGGGCTGTATTATGATCGAGGTTTTTTTTTCCATTCCATTTTTCGCTTTGTGTTCGCTTGTGAAGCTGCCTGTTTTGACTGTATGAGGTTGTACGATTCAACAGAGTCTAAATCTAATGGGGGGCTTAGTTTGTAAGTCTCTTTGGGGAAAAAAAACCACAACAATTTGAAGTAAGATTGCACACAAACATAAAACAACAGTTCAGTCTTGAAGTTTTAGTTATTTTCTTTTTCATTTTGATATTTAATCTCGTTATTGTCTAAATACATCAGTTCAAAATTAATTTAAAAGGTTTTTTTAACGTCAATTTATTAGATTTGTGTTTTGTTTTCTTGTAGTGTAAGTTATTGAAGTACTCACTTGTGTGAGTGTTAAATTGAAAGTTCTGTATTGCAGGAGTCGTACAACTTTGAAGCAAACAGCATCAACAACCAAACAAACAAACAAACAAACAAACAAACAAACAAACAAACAAACAAACAAACAAACAAACAAACAAACAAACAAACAAACAAACAAACAAACAAACAACGAATACACACACCAATACAGAAAGCATTGAACTGCAATGTGAAGTATATGCAAGACTAACATACTAGTGTTTACGTTCACACGAGTGAAGCTAACTTCGCTGCCAATTTCGCTGCCCGCTAACAATCCAAAACGTTTCCTATTACGGCCAGCCACGTGAGGTATCGTCAACCTCCTTCCCATACACAGTCAACTCATGAAAAACGATGATAAAGCGCACTAATGGGGACGAAATTGTAACACTCAGCTGATGACGCAGTGACAAGAATAGGTTGTTTTTAAACAAAAGAACCGCGGGCGTTCAATTCCCAAAAGACATCGATGTTACATGGTTTAAGTGTGATAATAAGATTACACACAATGGGGGTGTGAAATCTTATTACCGCTGTTGTTGGGAATTGAACGCCGGCAGTTCTTTTTAATAGAATCTTTAAAGACAGTGTATACATTTGGGTTTTTATTGTTCGATGGTTTCATTTTAATCCTATAGACGATGTGACCTGTGACGTCACATGTTTACAAAAGAGCCGCAGAGAGCCGGACTTCCTGCAGGCACGATTTGTACACAGCATAATGCAACAAAACATAACATCTTATATTTTATGGAGAGTGCACTGTCTAATTCCTATCAACTTTTGATATGATGAAAGGGGGCACATCTCAAAAATTTTCCAGCTTTTACTTAATTCATAACTCTTGGATTTAGTGGACGTTATGACACAACATGTCAACATTCCAATATGATCTGTGCGGTATTACAAGTATGGTTACATGTATGCCTGCCAGAATACCCAAAGAAAACAATACACTAAATCTAATAAGTTGTTTATTTGTAAAAACGGCGAATGCATTCATAACAATACGCATAATAATGCAACAGCCGTCTACAACAACTCCGCAAAACAGTGGTTACAGTATGTCAACGTGATGTTCTTTTTCCAATACACCCCCTTTCCCCATCATTAAGTCATCGTATGCGAGTTAACTCAATAGATCCATGTTTATAGTCATAAAACACAAAACTACGTTTAAATGTTCAGAGAACCGCTCAAGTAATTATATTCATGCCGCTAGAGAGAGAGAGAGGGGAGTGGAAGAACATTTCAGAGGAAGATAATTGAAGGTTGGCGGCAACCCCCCCCCCCCGGAAATATTATTCGCTATGTTGTTACGACCATAAGGACGCAAACTGCCACCGATGAAGACGCCGAGCTCGCTGGTTGGTCATAACCCGCTAGTCGTAGTCGCTGAACGATCATCAATACCCATTAGTTTGAATTGTCTTCCCCAATTCAATCATGGAGGAGATGGACTTGAGTAAATATTTACACAGCAAGATAAACATCGTAGCTTTAAAAGCGACTGTCTTCGTCGACGAGAGGGCATAACGCGCAATTAATTTCTCATATAGGACGGAAACATTTGAACGATGGCGAGTAATACCTCTCAGAATGATTTGGATGTAACATCATTCCCTCTGAGCAATTCACAGGTTTTTGTTTTACTCGTCTTTGATTGTCTTCTGTCTCTAGCTATCACCGTGGGAAATTTACTAGTGGTGTCGTCTGTTATATTGGAGCGGAAACTCCGTACACCGACCAACGCTTTCATCGCCAGCTTGGCCGTAGCCGACCTGACGGTCGGGCTTATAGTCATACCGATAGACATCGCTTTCGCCCTGGGCTTTGCGAGTAATGTCACGCCGATCGCTTGCCTGGCCAGCAGTAACGTTCTCACTGTGATGATCATGGTGTCGATACTCCACCTGACGATCATCGCCTTCGACAGATATCTAGCCATAACGGACCCTCTAACCTACGTCGTACGGATGAGTGTCTTTAGAGTGGCTCTCCTGATAGCCTTAGCTTGGGGTACAGCGATTGGAATATCCTCCATGCCTCTGTTCGGATGGAATAATTTAAGCAACTACAATCACGATTACTGTGATTTAATGTTCATCCACGCCCATAGCTACCGTGCCTTCACGGTCGCTGTCAGCGTCTTCGTCCCGCAGAATCTAATGTTGTACTTTTACTTTAAGATGTTTCGCGTAGCTAAGGGGCACATGAACCGGATAGCGGCCCAGGAGCAGACCACAGCGAGACGGCCTACTCTTAGACGGGACGTCAAGGCTGCTAAGACGGTAGCCATGATCCTCGGTTTCTTCTTGATGGCGTGGACTCCAGCATCCTTAATCTCAGTCCTTGATACCTTCATCCACGTGGATGACAACCTCCAGAGGACACTTCTCATCTACGAGTTGGCCTGCTTCCATTTAGCTTTCACTAACTCCATGATGAACCCAATAATCTATTCTTTCCGCAATAAAGATTTCCGCCATGCCTTCATGAAGTTACTGGGACACCTGTTTCGATGTAGGTGTTGGAGGAAACGCGTCTTCGCTGCGAGTAAGAAGGCTGATGCCTCCTGCTTTCCGGAGATACCAACCATCAGCAGGACCCATCATGACGACCCGGAAGACGTGAAAGACAGAACCGGTTCATTAAACTCTGACGGCTCTATTGAGGAACTCACGTAGAATATTGGTTGAGAAGTAATTTCATGCCGCCATGTCACTTGCCATTTCCCTAAAATTAAAGGCTCTCTAACTTTCAACCAGGGCCTTTGATTTGTGGTGTAGAACAGATCATGTGATGTGGCATCACCCTGTACTTGAGAGTAGGTTTGTACACAAATTTGTTGACTTCGACATGTTCCCCAAACGTCAAGTTCCTTTTTGAAACATAGCCAAACAGCTTGGTGAATGTCTAGTTTGATGGGGTTGATTTTTTGACATCAAAACAAAAATCATTATATAATTCCCTATAAGGTGATTGTAGAGCCCTGGGGCCAATTTCATAGAGCTACTTAAGCAAAAAATTTGCTTAAGCACGAAAACAGCTCGCTTGTTTTTCATGATGTTACTGGCAAAAATGTCATGCCAAATACATTGCTTGTGACTGGTATTTAGCTGTTGTTTACTTAGCATAACAATTGAGTCGAGTCTTGGCCGGTACTCTGATTTTACTAAGCAAGGATGTTCCTGCTTAAGCAAATTTTGTTGCTAAAGCAGCTCTATGAAATTGGGCCCTGATGTTAAGGTCTTAAGAACAAAGCAATCAATGTGCATATCTCTAGCTAGCTGTACCTGGGGCCAATTTCATAGAGCTGCTTAAGCAAAAAATTTGCTTAAGTATGAAAATAGCACGCTTATTTTACACATGTTACTGGCCAAAATGTCATGCCATATACATTGCTTATGACTAGTATTTAGCTGTTGTTTACTTAGCATAACAATTGAGTGGAGTCTTGGCCGGTAACCTGATTTTACTGAGCAATGAATTTTTTGCTTAAGCAAATTGTTTTGCTTAAGCAGCTCTATGAAATTGGGCCCTGATCAGAGCTGTCACTGTTAGTGACCAAGCTGCGGTTTGGCTATAGACCATGTGACCTGTGACGTCACATGTTTACAAAAGAGCCACAAAGCCTGGACTTCTTGCAGGCACGATTTGTACACAGCTCAATGGAAAAAAAACATAAATATATTTTGTGGAGATTGCACTGTCTAATTCTTATTAACTTTTGATATGATGAAGGGGGCAGATCTCAAGAATAGTCGAGCTTTTACTTTCATAACTCTTGGATTTATGTGGAAGTTACGACACAAAATGTCAACTTTCCCATTATGACCAGGGAGTATCTTTCCTGCCAGAATACCCAAAGAATGTACAAGGTCACACTTATTGTAAACAGAGTTCACATTAAAATGGAGTATATATTGCTCTTTGCAGGCTGATACAAGGAATTGTAATAAAGTTTTACTGCACGGTAATCAAATGTACTGTACTTTACAGTGCCATTGTGCACAAATAACTAAAATAACTGCTACCGTTGGGTATGTGTTAACTTACTTATCTGTATTAAAGTATTTACTGTTGTCTAGAGGGCCTATATTATTCTGTTTCGACCATTTCAGATGGGATTGTGTTAACCAAAATAAATATAATATCGAAGTCTTAAAAAGCGCACGTATCTACCAAACAAGGTACTCAAGGCGCTGAGTGTACACAAACTTTCATAAATATAGGTTATTGCAGTGATGAATTCTGAGGCCCACATCATTTATGTAGTACCCTATAATGGTTTACAGGGTACTGCGGCGCATACAGCAGCCACAGCCAGAAACATCGGGGCGAACCCCTCCTCTTTTCGAAGTACACTGTATTCGTTTACATGCGTTACACATCAAATGGGACCAACGGCTTTACGTCCCATCCGAAGGACGAAGCAACGGTTAAGTGTCTTGCTTATACAAGTGACAACATGTTTAATCACACTATATAGTAAAGTGCGATAGTAAGGGCATTGTAGGTTATTGTGGTGAACCGCAACAATGTAGGTCTATACTACAGCCTTTTACCAAACGTGTTGAAGAGTGAAAGCATTAACCAGAACTTACATCAGTTTTATCTTCCGACTCCCTGACACGACTGTTGGAATGTTGCACTTTCAAACAAAATGCAAAGTATACGGTACAATTTACTATCATTATTTAGGTAATAATAGTGTAATTATTACCTCGGCCTTGACTGCATGGTAATGACCGGGTTGGTGGCTGGTCGCTGTTAATGGACCGAGCCAAATGAGAGTTCCATTAAAATAGACCAGTCAACAACAAACGAGCACTGTCTTACGACTATTTGTGTCAGCTTCACTAATCCTGTAAAAATAATTTATTTGCAATCACTCTTGAAATTAATGGCACTAAAAAACCTTTGGTTAGAATCCTACAGCAGCATTTGAGCAACATGTCAATAAACATTTCACTTCGAAGTAATGCGGTTATTATTATTTTTTTAAATAACGTTTGAATGCCACCCAAAATTTGATTTTGAGAACGTTTCTCAGGCTGTATATTCCTATTAGGGGTTATTCTTCCATGAGTGGACATTAAATTTTCCAGATGTAAGTTGTATTGTGTTTAGGTCTACATATACAATTAGAGACTCAATCAATCGAATAGTTCCAACAACTTAAAGGAACACGTTGCCTTGGATCGGTCGAGATGGTCTTTTAAAAAGCGTTTGTAACCGTTTTTATTAAAATGCATATGGGTAGAAAGATGTTGTTAAAGTAGAATACAATGATCCACACAAACACGCCTCGAAATTGCACGGTTTTCTCTTTACCTCGTCGACTAACACGGTCGGCCATTTATGGGAGTCAAAATTTGGACTCCCATAAAAGGCCGACCGTGTTAGTTCGCAAAGTAAAAGGAAAACCACGCAATTTCGAGGCATTGTGTGGATCACTGTATTCTACTTTTAAAATATCTTATTAACCATATGCATTTTATAACAAACGGTTATGAACGCTTTTTATAGACCAACTCGTCCGATCCAAGGCAACGTGTTCCTTTAAGTATGTTTGCCTGTATAATGACGACAGTAATTTGTGCTGGCACCAGTGCTACCGGAATCACCACTACACCGCGAGTTATTGATCTACTGTTCTTAAAAGTGTGTCAAATATTATTAAAGCCACTGTGATGTGGCGGCCATGATGTTGAGTGTGGCATTCCTGTTCATACGGTCAACGCGCCCGACAATCAATATATGAAACAATTTAATCAGTGATTGTTCTCTGGCGTTACAGTCGGACACGCAGAGAGTTTAATGAGCAAGGCTAGTGATGTATTTATCAAATTAAGGGCTTGACTGCTGTTACCTTTAGCTATGCAAAACTTGTTGGTTTACACAGGGAGGTATGGTACAGAATCGGGTTCTTGTGGACATTACTGGTAATTACTCAAAACAATTGCTAGCATAAAAACTTACTTGGTAATGAGCAATGGAAAGCTGTTGATAGTATACAACATTGTGAGAAACAGCTCCCTCTGAAGTGACGTATGTTTTGAGAAACATTACACTAATTTTTTTGAATCTGAACAAAATAAGGCCTGAAGCCTTTTAATGCATCTGAGAGCCCACATTATATTCTGGCAAGTTCGAGGACCAATTGAGCCCAAATGTACACACAGTTGTTATTTTATGCATTGTTCGGATACAACAAAAAATGTACCAAACGTGTCCCTTAAACGAACGCAATTCGGCAGTATAGACCAGGCGTAAGTAATGTAATTACGGTTTGTTTTTTTCATCAGCACACGATTCGTATCCTTGGAAAACACTCGTAACGTCGGTAGCATTAATTGAAGCAGCAATGCTCATGAACATTCTCACATGTATGCTAGACTGCAATGTTTCTACTGTTGTTTTTGTAAATGCCAGGTTAAAACAATCACAAAAGTACAACTTTCGCAAATTTAAATATGTTAGCTTTGAGCATAGATCATGCAGGACATAAGAATACTGATTAAGTTTATATATTTATATGTGGGGAGAGGGTAGCCATGGCGACATGTCACTTTCATCACAGTGACAGCACAAATGCATAGTTATACAGGCCTTGTGTAAAGGCATAGTTTTACAGGTCTTGTGTGTGTGTTTTTCTCTCGTAACAAATTTGAATCGCAAATGATCGTAAAAAGATGCTTTTGGTGATTACTCAAAACAAATATTAACTTACAAGCTGACTAGATAACGAGCATTGGATAGCTGTTGGTTGATAGTACAAAACATTGTTAGAAACGGCTCCCACTGAAGTAGCATATATTTTTAGAAAGAGGTAATTTCTCACTAGAATAACAAAAGACTTTAAAAGACTTCTAGCCAGAAGTCTTTTATTCCTATCTGAAAGCACACAAATTCGTCCAACAAGGGTGTTATTTCTCTCATCATTTTTTTTCGCAACTTCGATGACCAATTTAGCTCAAATTTCCACAGGCTTATTTTATGCATATGTTGGGATACACCAAGTGAGAAGACTGGTCTTTGACAATTACCAAACGAGTACCTCCCCTTTAAGTGACGAGATGAACAATAAGTTTGACTGGAGATGGCCTCGTTGCTATTGGACAAACACAGTGGTATTTACACTTAATGATCAGGTTATGTTAACAAATGTTCACATCACAGGACAACATGTTCCGACCCCACCCCCCCCCCCCAACTCCCCACCCACCCCAACGCTCAAACATTACAAGGAGGCAACCTATACAAGAAGCTAGCAAGGCACCCGGCAACGTCAGCAAAATTGCCACTCGTTGTAATGATAACCTATTTTTAGCTTTGCTAAGATTTTTATTTGCTCAGTTTCCCTCGCGGGAAACCAACATCGATCGGAAACGACTGCAGTATCCTGCCGGAATTATTTACTTTGATTTCATCGGTGAAGTTCCCTGGACTTATGGTAGGTATTATAGAATTCCTGTAATTTGTTTTGGTTTAATTGGGAGTTTGAATTGTTGATTGTTTTGGGTATCGGGTGTGCGCTTGTTTAGTGGGGTGTTTAATATTTCTTTGTTCTCCGCTAGTTGTTGTTGTTTTTTTTTTTTGTTTTTTTTATGCTTGTTGCGGTGTTGGATGTTTGTTTCTCTATTTGTTGGAGTGCTTGATTGTGTTTTTTTGTTTTTTTTTTCTATTTTTATAACAATATTTGTATATGTGAGATATTTAAAGAGCAGAACAGGAAAATATTTGAAAAATTAGAGTTGGAGCAAAATATGTATCCCGCCCGAAGCCTTTCTCAGGCATCTGAAACCAACAATTGTTTTTCATCCCAACAGGTTTGTTACTTTATTTGTATGTTGTGACACACCGAGTGAGAACACTGATCTTTGACAATTAATTACCAAACGTGTCCAGTGCCTTTAAGCGTAATGGCTTTGATTTCAATGTTGTTGAGTGAAAGATTGCCAATGACAGCAGAGGCAACTAATTAATTCTTGGGATTTTAAGCCGTGTTGATACTAGCTGTACAGCTTGACAAACATTTCCACGTATTGTTTCATTGTCGAACGAGAGTTATGTATATTTCCGGCTCAATTACCTCTTGGGCACGAGGTCGCCATGTGATCGATAAGCGAAAGGAGATTGATTGTAAGGGCGTATCCGAAGTACCGGCTACAGCTAACGCCTGAACGTCTGACGTCACACTTCGAGGCTCGTGAATAACGCCAGTGTGTTTTAACCTTTGACCTTATTAGTTTCACAGTAAATTTTTTGCATTTTGTCTATCTCGCGTAACCTTTTGACAATTGTATCACTGTATCCAATGGAATCACTGGATCTGGCGGCAGGGACCTGTCTTTCAGGGGCCCAGTCTACTACATCTACGGCTTCGGGTAGATTTCCGTGTCATCATGCGTTCAAGTACATAGGTTATAACAGTACCCTAGCAACAGCCGTAGCCGTGGCTGTGTTGCATGGGTTGATGACAGGATGCGCAAAGATGGTCGGGTAGTCTCGGTGCAAGGCGTTGGTTATTACCATTCGACTACCATGGGTGTGTTCGATTAGCTTCCCTGGGTCTACCCCGCGGTGCTCACTCAAGCGGTTGAGCCCCTGGCAAGATCACTCATCTCTCTCGTAGTGACGTCATGCACCTGGGGCCAGCCCCCAAGTGACCTACTCCACAAGCAGGGCACTGGGGGATGACCTGGGTGAGCCCCTGGAATGACGTCAAAACTATTCGAACGCACCGGGGGCAGACCGGGTCGACCAAGGTAGGCTAAACGAACGCACCCCATGTTTAGTCCGGTGTTGATCGCTGTCAACTATGTCTGATACGAGAACACATTGAGCAAGGACTAACATTTTCGCATTCAATTGCTGTGCCATCAATAAGCATACACCCCCTCCCTTCAACCTCCTCCACAACCACCCATAGATGCCGAGTTAATCGACCATTGTCCATTGTAATTGTTCCCACTCATTACATTGGCAAGACGAAGAAAATAAACAATAGAAGACCTAGCCGCAATCGATCGGTCATTGCCCGAGACGTTATTAGGCATAACTGGCCGGCGTAGTTTTTGTATGATAATGCCCGAGGTGCGTTCCATACGTTGGTACAAATGGCGTGTTCATTACAGGTGTGGGTTAACAATTACAATGCATAACAGTTTTGAAGGTAGATAGCCTTGTTTATTATAATTGACTAGGAAAATTTAATAAAACATATATTATATACTGTATTTCCTGCTTCTTTCTGGATCCTTCCCTTAATCCCTTTCCCTTCTCTTTTTCTATAAATGGATATGTATTTGTTTGTACTTGTTTTGGCCTCTCAAGAAGGTCCGGTTTGGATCGAAAGCTAAGGCCACCTACCCTATTCATTATATATATACTTTATTTTGTATGTTTCCTTTTTATGCACAATGTGTTGAGAATACGCGACACAAACTTTCGTACAGGCCCGGTTTTTTTTTTGGGTTTTTTTTTTTTTTTGGGGGGGGGGTACATACTTTTTTCCTTTTTTTTTAAGAAGCAGGCATTTCCCGAGTCAATTTGTCCTTATAGAGGGGAAAAAACCAGCAATGACCTCGCGTGTTTCAAGGTATCTCCCAAAAGGCAAGAATCTTACAAGATTGATAGCAATGTAGATGAAAGTCACTTAATACGGGTGAGATTTCCAAGCTTTGCGGCTCTATCAATGCGCAAGGCTGATGGACTCGATGCTCTGCAAAGGGGCTCTGGGGGACAGGAGGCCGAGTGGACACGGGTCACTGTGGCTCCCTTTTAGGACATGCCGAATGGACACGATTGCATCTACGCGCTATTGGTTATCACTCAAAATAGCTTTTAGCACAAAAACTGACTTGGTAATGAGCAATGGTGAGCTCTTGATAGAAAAAAAACTTTGTGATAAACGACTCCCTCTGAAGTAACGTATTTTTTGAGAAAGAGGTAATTTCTCTCCCAAATAATAAAATACTTCAGCTGAAGCCTTTATTCATATGCAACTGAAAGCACACACCATTATGCAACAATGTGGTTTTTTTACTTGCATTATTCTTTTGCGAAAATTCGATGAAAAATTGAGCCCTAATTTTCAAACGACGTTTGTTATTAATTATTTTGTTATGCATTATGTTGAGATACACCAAGTGAGAATTATGGTCTCTGACACTACCGCAGGTTTCCATGCCTTTAATGTAATATAATCACAGTTTTAAATTGGGTCTAAGTCTCTCACAGAGAGGGGTAATTATAATGTCATTTCCTTGCATCGGGTTGACAAGTGTGCGAGGAAACTGAAAGCATCGAAATCCGAAGTCACATTTCGGTAATTCCAAGCGCTTTGCAATTTTTCCTATGGTTCAAAAGGGAACGATCAGTCAAAGATGCAAGGATGAATTTAAGCTCTCATTCCCCTTGGACTAAACCCATATATATGTCGTTTCACATCGGTAAATTCCAAAGACCAGCCAGTATACGAACATGCATAAAATAACAAATCTTTGAAAACATTTACTCCATAGGTCATCGAAGTTGCAAGAAAATAATGCAAGAAAAAACACCCATGTTGCACTTTAATTTGTGTGCTTTCAGCTGCCCAAACCTTAAAGGGCTGGAGGGAACAAGACCTGGCACTTTGTGTACACAATCCGAACATTCAAAACAGCTCTGCTTTGCGCATTTGCGCCGTGATAAGAATATGTGCGTTACAGAATAAAACATATAATATCCTTGCACTTTTTACGATCCGAAAAAAAAGCAAAACAAGTTTGACATCTCGGGTTTTCCACGTACAGGACTAGCTATTTTGAAGAAGAAAAAAAACCTCTAATTTGTTCTTTATGCACAATCAAAAACTCACTCTCCGTAACACCCAAATATAGAAACAGATAACAAAACACATCTGAACAAACAACCGAAATTTATTGATTTCCTTTCAAAATAAAGTATTCAAAGATCTGAATAAAATACAATTTAGCTGTGTCCACTCTATAAAAGCTGTTCAGGTAAATCTCTTTCCCAGCACCAACACCCAAAAAGGTATAAAACTTTTATATTTTATACGTTTCATTTAAATCTTACAAGGCCTAGCCAAAAATAACAATAGAATAACATTTCTCATCATATTATCTGAAACTATCTTAAAATTCTGTCCGACCAAACACCGCGTTTATTGCAAAATAACAATATAGCACGACCACCGGTTCTTTTTAGACACGAAAAGGGGAAATTCACACCGTGTTACCGCATACCTCACCAATAGCTATACCGACATGCAAATTCAAAATCTTTTCGATTCCTTAATATAACATGTATCAATTAAAAAAAAAAATTATACCGACAGAGCTAGATATTTATATAGGATGAACCTTTGATATAGGAGCAAAAAAGGGCATGTTGTTTGGTTCTATTCGGCAATATATTCGGAACAATCGAACCGGACGTACGTAAAACGGAAAAGCTCATCCGCGCAGGAGTACAACCAACGGAATGCACTTTTGAGAATAAAGGGCCAGAATAGAGTCTAATCTCACAGGATTCAAACAATATATTTCAGAGGGAAAGCAGTTATTAAATTCTGACTACTTATAGAGCATGCTTATACTTAGTGGAATTGGTCCTTTGTCAACGCTTTAGGATTTTATGCGTTGCTCGTAATTGCCTATCCGATCAGTGGTTTTTTTTACAGTGTCCACAAAATATAACCCGCAAGTTTATTTGCCAACTTGCCTAAAACTTAATAACATTATGCGTAATTACAATAGAAACAATAGGCTGTAAACGTTATACCCATAGGACCTCATAAATCATTCCTGTACCACAAAACAAATCACGAAAAAATGGGGAAAAAGACAAAATATTTACCACTGGATACTGTAATCTACCGAAATCTGTTTTTACGTTACATAAACCAATTTCTTAAACACCTGGGTTCCATTGTTTTAAAAATGTGCGCATTATACAGCAGACCGGAGTTATACAAATGGTAGAGTTGTAAAAATAAATCTTAGATACTCTTTTTAATATTTTATAATATTGTAACTGAATAAGCCTCGTTATGTTATCATAGGGCTAGAACCTACTGTTCACTCCTGAGTTCTGTATACAAAAAAATCCACAGGCAAATCACTTGGGTGGGATTCGAACACGGGAAAGTACGGAGTGTACTGCTTTATACACATCGATGTGTAACGTTAAAAACAGGTCTTATTGGTTATCCCTGATGCAAAACTAACATCCAGTGTTAGCAGCGTGATGAGTGCATTCGGGTTGACGTTAGTTGTCAGTGAATGACGGCAGTTATCGGTGAATGGCGGTAAGTATCGTTGAAAAGACGACCAAAGGGAGACTTTTGGGACGTTTGGTGGCAGCAGACTTACCAGGTAATATCCATTGTTCTCGGTAATGTGCGCATGCTCAGAACTACGTAAACAATGGAAATTTACTTGGTAAGTCTGCTGCCACCTAGCGTTCCAAAGTCTCCTATTGTTGAAGGCACCACTGGCACAGCATGTTTTGGCAGTCATTAGTTGTGGTTGATGAACGATAAAAATACATCCCACAGCAAGATGAAGACGTTGACATAGATTACGCGTAGGTTGGGCGGAACAAAAAAGAAATTTACAGCCTGGACAGGAGGCCACACGCAGATGTCCACCTAAAAACGAAAATAAACAATTAGGCACTTGAATCGGGGGAGTTCTTCTTCTTCAAGGTCACGGAGTCTCTAACAAGATGGGGTAAACAAAATATTGAAAAAGAGAAACATTATTACAAAATAACATTTCTTTAGAGCGAAATGAGTTATTTCATTACCGAAATACCACTCAGGCCTTGCTCAAAGCTTTTTGTTAAGTAGCCAACCAGTAACTTGCCCCAAGAACTGTTAGTAGTCCTGATTTTAAGTGTATACATTTTCCATTAATTTACAGTGTTTTGTTTGCTTGATTGGTTTAGTCGACATAATAATTCGCGAGAGTGTTTTTATTATCACAATCAGTGTTTACATATTAAAACGGAATCACATGAACAATTCATCGTTGTTTTCATCAGGCGCGATCTTGGTTTGACAAGATTGATAGTTATGCACATAAGACAACAATAAAATTATCTTTGTAAGAAAATTATTACTTAACAGGAGGCGTTTATGAGATGTATGGAGCTCTAGAAGTGCCATCCGACTTAAATTTATATTTGCATCCTATGAAATATGTTACTGCAGGATGCTGACATCATAAACGTAAGATGACGACATCATGAGATGATTTATCTATGAATCCGTGACAACATCCTAAAGTATTTGATGTCATTTTCCAGGATAAAGTTTATCCAAGGATGTTGACATCCGTAACGTACAATGTCAACTTCACGAAATAAGGGCTTCAGGTCTTAAATCTTTCAGAATTCGGGTGAGATATTACCTCTTTCTCAAAAAGTATGCTACTTCAGGGGAAGCCAATGCTCACATTCTATTAACAGCTCTCCCATTGCAAGTTTTTATGCTATAAATTATTTCGAGTACAACTACCAATAGTACCCAGTGTTTTTTTTTAAAGGCCCTCACTAGATATGTCCTTAGAGATGTTATTACCTCAGTCGTGAAGACGCCATCCTACTTACAGAATGCTTTCATGTAAAAAATATATATCTGGAAGACAACATCCAACATAAGAGAGTCGTATTCCCGAATCAAATTATCTTTATGCTTCTTAAATGAATATGGTTTTCCCCTGAGAACGTATTCATTAAACTGGCACGATGGCTTTTTAAAAGGGCGACCACGATAAGTACGCCAAGAGATCGTCGCCTGAGATCGATTGAATAAATTGACCGCCCAGCGAAGCAGCCATGCAGCTATAACTAACTCTGACTGACATATAGCGAGGAGGCAAGTTATAATATTATATCCTTGCTTGATTTCAGACATTTGCGGGTTACGAATGACATCTTAATCGAAAATAAAAGAGCATGGTTTTGTTGATTAATACGACAACAGAATGCCGCGATGTGATCGTTCACGCACGGCCGCATACCAGACACAGCGGGGGGGGGGGGGGGGGGGGAGTACAAAATAGATTGTTTCCTCGTATACCAAGCTGTATCTCTTAATTCTTGCTGAATGTATCAGTAACTAAAAGGCAGTGAACACTATTGGTAATTAATCAAAATAATTGTTAGCATAAAAACCTACTTGGTAAAGAACAATGGAGAGATGTTGGTAGTATAAAACATTGTGGGAAATGGCCCCTCTAAAGTAACGTAGTTTTTGAGAAAGAGGTAACTTCTCACTCAAAATTTATACTTCAGGTCTGAAGTATTTTTAGGCGTCTGAAAGCACACACAACTGTGAGCATTCCATAATATGGCCGTTTACAATGGTTGGGCACTTCGACCCGCCTTGATGCACATCTCGGCACGTTTTGCGTACAATTTCCTGATACTTGTAGGGTGCCCTTGGTCAAGGAGAAAGTGCCTTAGTGCCCTTGCCTTTCCAAAAATGAAGCATACAGGCCGGGGTGCTTTTTATAGAAAGTAAGTCTACGGCTTTAATATTTGGATCAATTGCCACAGGTTTCCTTCCGTTTAAGTATATCACTTTCAAGTTAAACGACGAATAGTAGGTCACTGTTTCATCAGCACCAAATTAACCTTCTCATAATTTAATTTTAGAAATTCAATTTCACCGGACGTCCTTACTGCTCTGTTTTATTTCTAGGTCATATATGTGACTGTATAACACAGATATAGAACCTATGCATGTCGAATGAAGCATTCAGATGTAAGAACTGCTTTTAAAAAAAACCTCACAATCACAGAGTTATATAAACCGTTTTGGTCATCCCACTATACATCACAATCAAAAGAATGTAACCACGGATTTTGAAACCTTTTATTAATCAAGTTTTTAGCAATGACATGAATCCCTATCCACTGTGAATGAAGATGTATGTAATATAATTTACATGTAGAAGTTTCAGCTTCATTAGTCGTCAAGTTTTTGATTAAAAAGAGGAAAATCACAGAGCAATGTTACAGAGAGAGTCGCGTTAATCCGTTGTACGTGCTTTAAAATAAATCAATCTCGCCTGGACGGAACAAAAATTCGTGACATTGTTTAACTCATTTCTTAAAAACTACGGCACCTCAGCAAGTAATACTTTACGGGAAATCTTTATCATTTCTTCAAACCTTGTAAGTTTAATGTAAATCTGTGGACATTGTGTTTTGTGTCCTACAAAAAGTACCCAAAACCTTTTAGAGCTTTTGGGAACAGTATCCTCAGTGCTTGATAAGTAGATAAACGAGCCCATCCTTATTTAGAAAAAAAAGTACAGAATTTGAAAAAAAACTGACTAAAATGTCTCATCGCTGTGCTTTAATAAAAAAAAACTTGGCATCGCAGGTTTAAACCGTTTGGTCATGCCGCCAATGTCACAATCAAATAATGTATTAATACATCCTTTTGAGTGACAGACAGTCGACCGTTTATTATATTACAATCAGGAGTGCCTTCCTCCATGTTACAATACAGGCGGAAGATACGAAATTGATTTTTCTCAAATCATTGGTCCCTGCTTTGCCTGTTCCCTTTGATTTTGTTTCCTTGCTGCTTGTGAGCCATAAAAACATAGCATGGCTGCCACAAAATCGAAGTTCTGCCAGAGTTTTAATTTTGAATGCAAGTTTCACAACCGTTTTTAATGACTTTTGCAAGTTATTTTTAAACCTACTACAATTAAAGAATTCTTTTTATATAACTGAATGTATTGTGTAAAGCCAGATGGCTCGATTTAATACATAAAGCAGTTATACAAAAAAATAATTAAAAAAAACATAAAAATAAAAAATAAAAATCATCTTAAGATGTTTCAATATCGCCAATCCCATAGTGATTTGTATTGTGACATCACACTTTGCTTAGTAATAAAAATTGATACACAGTTAAGATCGATCTTCACTCTTATCGGTTTCTGACGATTAAAGTAGACAGATAGACAGACAGACAAACAAACAAACAAACAAACAAACAAACACACAAACAACGGCACACGCCCGTTGCGTCAGTTAGACAGAATGAACTACGGGAGTTGTTCACCAAGACGTGAGTTTTTGTTTTTTTCAGTGCTCTGTATCTTGTGATTTTCTATTGCCATTTTGGGCGTAGTGCTGCATTATGCAGCGCTTCGTAAAACAAAAGTAAAAACTAATCTCCCTGCTGACTCAAAGAACTAACCATAAGCATGATCGCCATGAACATCAATACTATTATTACAATAGTTGGTATCTATTATTAAACTCAATATATTCACTGCAAATTGATGATCGTCTCAAATTTTCTTTGGCATTTTGTTTTACAAATTTGACTTGTCATATTTTGTAACGAATTGAACCTGCATGCAAAGCTTTACAAAAACAATTTTAAAGTGACGTAAAACATGACCACTCAAAACATCAAAAGTATAGTTACAATATTTAGTTTCAATTATTATCATTTTAATATCTTCACTGTAAATTGATGATCGTTTCGTATTTTCTTTGGCAACTTGTTTTCCAAGTTTGACTTTTCGAGGTATGAAACGAATAACCTGTGCTGCTGCATGCAGAGCTGTATAATTTATTAAACAAATGTATAGTAAAATCTATTCTAATAATTCATCAAAGTAAAACATGATCACTCAAAACCTTAAAAGTTATAAATTCAATATCTTCATTGGAAATATTTATGATCGTCCAGTATTGTCTTTGGCAACTTGTTTACAAATTTGACTTTTCAAAGTATAAGAAACGCATAACCTTTACACTTACACTAATTCTGAAGACTGTTGATAATAATATACAAAGTATGATACATGAAACGCTATAGTAGTGCACTCAGATAGTTTATAGTTCGCTAATGGATTTCACTTCAAATAAAATATTCGACTATTGTAAAGGCAATTGACACATTGGGTAATTGTCAAAGACCTATATTTTCAATTAGTGTTCCCCCATCATATGCATAAAATAACAAACCTGAAAATTTTGCTCCATTGGTCATCGAAGCAAGTTGCAAACAAAAATGAAAAGATACAACCTTTTTTTAAACCAATTTGTGTGCTTTCATGTATCTGAGAAAACTTCAGGCTTGAAGTATTGCTCGGAGAAATTACATCTTTCCCAAAAACACTATGTTACTTCAGAGGGAGCCGTTTCTCACAATGTTTTATCAACAGCTCTCAATTGCTCGTGACCAAGTAAAGTTTTTATGCTAACAACTATTATGAGTATTTACCAATAGTGTCCAGTGCCCTTATATGGTCACAAACTGACAACTGGTCAGAAAAGATTACAGATGTCTGGGCCTTTAATACCAAGATTTGGGTCACTGCTAATTGCTGTGACATGGGATTGGTTTACATAATTAGAGTGTACCAAAAGATAAAGTGAGTTTATTTCAGTTAAAGGAACACGTTGCCTTGGATCGGTCGAGTTGGTCTTTGAAAAGCGTTTTGTAACCGTTTGTTATAAAATGCATAATGGTTAGAAAGATGTTGTACAAGTAGAATACAATGATCTACACAAGTATGCCTCGAAATTGCGTGGTTTTCTGTTTACCTCGTCCAATAACACGGTCGGCCATTTATGGGAGTCAAAATTTTGACTCCCATAAATGGCCGACAGTGATAGTTCGCGACGTAAAAAGAAAACCGTGAAATTTTGAGTGATACTTGTGTGGATCATTATATTCTACTTTTAAAACATCTTTCTAACTATATGCATTTCATAACAAACGGGTTCAAAAGCTTTTTGTAGTCCAACTCGTCCGATCCAAGGCAACGTGTTCCTTTAATAGTTTGGTACAAATTCTTGATTTCCAGGTCACAATAGATATAGTTCCGTAGTGCAAGATACATGTTTCGGAACAATTCAAACGGGTAGTTTTTAACAATGTTCAACTCCTCGGTGCTCTTTATCCTGTAAAATTTGTTATGACCTGACTTCTTTGTTGTTGAGTAACTACCGACGTGACCCTACATTTAAGGGCACTGGACAATGCTGGCTTTTACTTACAATAATTGTTTGCATAGAAACTTATTTGGTAACAAGCAATGGAGAGCTGTTGATTATAAAACGTTGCGAGAAACGGCTCCCTCTGAAGTTACATAGTTTTCAAGAAAGAAGTAATTTTCCACTTAATTATTTTAATTTGATTTTGAGACCTCGAAATTAGATTTTCAGGTCCCGAAATCAATCATCTGAAAGCACACAACTTCGTCTGTCAAGGGTGTTTTTTTCTGTCGATATTATCTCGCAACTTCGACAACCAATTGAGTTTAAAATTTCCCAGATTTTTTATTGTGTGCATATGTTGAGATACACCAAGTGAGAAGACTGGTCTTTGACAATTACCAATAGTGTCCAGTGTCTTAAAAAATCACATTGCATGATTATCAATGCTAACCATGGGGGGGGGGGGGTTGTATTATTTAGAAAGCTATCCATGCTTACTTTTTTAAATTAAAAAAAAAACTACATGCGAAACTTTCTTCTAAAGCAATTTTCAAAACGCGTTTTTTTTTTTTATAATCTCTTATATGATTATTTGTAACAAATTGTGATTTAAAAAGAATTCACCCCTTTGTGATGATATTTTTATTCAGGTTTTTGTGGCATGATTGTTTTTGTTTTACTTCAGAATTGAATTCATTTAGGTACACCTTTAAATCTCAACACCCATACAAAATAACTAGCGTAAACTACATACATTAAAGCCATATTATAACAATCACTACCTGCTCAACTGGGCCCAAAATCACAGAGCTGCTTAAACCATACCGGCCATACCATTAATAGGGAGCTTTCGATTTGGGAGGGCGGGCGTGCAGGACGGAACAGAACGAAGCGGTCCGGTGTGGAGGTCTCGAAGCTCCAGCGTACTCAGAGCTCCACATAACCAAATACCGTAGTATTATGTCAAGCCGTGCCTGCGCACACCAAGCGAAAGTAGTAGATTTGAGAGCCGTGCCGAGTACACTCTCGTAGTAGACTTGTGGACAAGTCGTTTATGGTCCCACGCGGTGAGATAGGCGAGTTGCAGCGGTGCTCTCCGCGCGCGAACTGCTGGTTGCGCTGCCCGACTCCAGGCAGCTCGCAGTAGTCGCGCAACCAGCAGTTCGCTGCAACTCGACTAACTCACCATGTGGGACCATAAACGACTTGTCCACAAGTCTACTCTCGTAGCTGTCATGGCGGCGCTCATATCGTGTGGTGAACAAGTGGGGCGTATGCAACAGTATTGTGATAAAAGTAATCGAGTAGTAAAGTATTTGAGGAGCGGGAATTACAAAGAAGGTTCTTCTGAAAAGGGTTTTGGGTTGCCCCTCGAAAAAGCTCTCTTACGATAACAAAACAGGTCTCGAAGATTTATTTGTGCCAGTAGGGGGAGGGGTACGGGGGCAGTCAGCACAGTATGCATGCAGAGCACCGGAGACTCATGCCCACAACGACAGCATGCAACGTCATCCCGGAGAGCTTGGCACGCCAGAGATCTGAGACCGTGATTACTGCGTGCCGAAATCCCCAGTGACATCACCCGGAGCTCTGTTTCACCCCAAAACAGTTCTCAAACTCTGGAGGACGGTTACATGTTCAGTTTCGCGCATGCGCTAATCGATTTTTCTGCACCACCACCATCCCCTCCCTCCTCACGTCCCGAATCGACAGCTCCCTAATGCACCCAATGCTAGCCCGGAAAGTATGGTACTTTCTGTGACCATGGATTTATAGTTCCATGATGTGATAAGTAGTTGTACAAGACAATAGGGCTTCACTGTACAGTTGTAATACTAAAGACTGGCAGTCGACTGGGGACTATTGAAACGCTTGGTGGCAGCAGACTTACCAGGTAAATTAAAAGTTATCGGTAATGTGCGCGTGCTCGGAACAATGGAAATTACCTTGTAAGTCTGCTGCCACCTAGCGTTTAAAGTTCCCACATTTAATCCAATAAATGCAAAGCGTTACTTCAAGAAACCCAGGTAGCACAGCACTCACGTAAATAAAATAATGTTAAGGATACCTATATACAACATGGGCGATTTTCACAAAAGTATTCAATAGGGAAAATATAATCAAATATCATCTACCAAACAACCCTGCGCTTAAGTGTGTCTAGCTTTAAAATAAACATGTACATACAGTTCAAAGAAATCTCCCGTTTTTTTGTTATACTATAAAGTCTACAGAATGTCTGCTCACAAACACGAATGGTTTTTGTTTTTATTTAAACTTAACACATTTCATCAGCAGAGACGATCAAATATTGGCTCATGAAAGTGGCACGATTGTGGATCTTTGTGTTTATGTAATTGCATCACTTCCAAAGACTCCAGGTCACAGTTTAATATCAAAGTCTCAGTCTCCTGACGAAGACTACAGCAAACTAGTCAAAACGCTGAGAACAATTTAAGAACTCACTCCGCATTAGTGCAGTTATAAACAATGATCCTTTAAACTAAAGTAGTGGTCCCAAGCCGATTCTCTGTACCTTCCGCCCAGATACATGTAGTAGTTAAAAAGCAGGACAGTTCTTTTCAGAACTGAAAAGTCTCCCGAACAATCCGATAAATCTACTCTGCGGTAGTAGAATAAAGCAAGACAGTTCTCTAAGAACAAACTCTACCTGGCAAGTAGATACACACACAGTGTTACCGCAAACCAAATACATTTTGAAACCTCACCATGCAATCCTCAAATTATATACATGTATTAAATAATTTTCGCTATCACGTGACTTAACGGACTTAATAGCGGAACGACTTGTCCACAAGTCTAGTATTTTGTTTGTTTTTGTTGCTAACGGTTGGTTTGCTTGATGGCACCGGTCAGCAGTCCAGTGGCTTGGGCTACAACAATTAAATGAATCGAGCGAAGATTGCCAAATTTTCAAGTGGTTTTAAATTCATACATTGTATAATTGTAGTCACTTTCGTTTGATTGACCCACTTTCACAGATTGTATGCCACGTATGAGTATATCACACACCCCTGTTCACAAGAGATTGTTTGTTGATCTTCTTTGTTTTGAGACATTGCATGGCGAGGTGTCAATGTGCATGTATTTTTGGTTTGCGGTTACACCATTATTTACTTTTCTGTGGAGATGTTTGTTCTTTGGGAACCAGGTCTTGCTTTTTATTCTAATAAACCACGGAGTTGATTTCGAAATTCCGAAGATAACTTAGATCTAAAAAAGAACTGTCCTGCTTATTAACTACTATCTTGGTGGAAGGTATGAAATCAGCCAGGACTAATACTTTTGCTTAGTGGATCGAGGGAAGGGGACTTCTCGTTATTAACGTCACTGCCGCGGAGTTAGTTCTTAAATCGGCCACAACGGTTCGATATAATGCTTGCCAGTTTGCTGTTGTATGTACAGATTGAATTGCAGCAACAAAGTAACATCAAAAGAAAACTACAATAGTCATTAAGTCAATGCGATTGTGTAATGAATAATTTGTATCGCCCCCCTTCACAGTTGACTTGTCAACATTGATGATGACATTTTGTAGCCTCAATATGTACTTTCTTTCATTGTGATGATACATGCTACCATTAACTAATGCCTTATAGCAATTAATCAGTTACGAGCATTTGTAGCCAGGTAAAAAAGGCTTCAAGAACTAATCACCATAAAAATTACCAAGAGCCGTTAATGAGAGACACCTATTGTTCAGTTACGAGCATTTGTAGCCAGGTAAAAAAGGCTTCAAGAACTAATCACCATAAAAATTACCAAGAGCCGTTAATGAGAGACACCTATTGTTCCGTAGTGAAGTATCACATTCAAAGTTATTCAATGACAATATTTACGATAACTTTACATGCAGTGTAGGCCAGGGCCTATACAATACATAATAAGCCTCTAAGTGTGTGTCTCTTAAAATTTGAACCATGATTCTAATCATTTACTGCAAGAGTCTGTCGGGGACTGTTGAGGGCTAATGGCAATTGGGAGAAATTTAAACGCTAGGTGGCAGCAGAATTACCAGGTAAATTGTCATTTTTTAATAGTTCTGAGCATGTGCAGTACATTACTGAGAAAAATGGATTACCGGGTAAGTCTGCTGCCACCTAGAGTCCCGAAAGTCCTCAACAACATCAACAATTTATGAGTAACTATCCAAATTTTTATTTGTAAAGGTAAACAAATATTGTCCACTGTCATGCCATATGAAAGTGCCCGACTTGGAAGCATTTTCGAAACTATGGTTCAGCCTAACAGGCTCTGTCTTATGCTCCGCCAGTCATTTTGAAAAGGTACACAATTGGCACTTGGTTCAAACAGGTAGACGGAGCCTAAGCCAGGAGCCCACAAGCCTAAGCCGTGATTTTAAAAACATGCATAACGTCATAAACTTACAACTGTTTGAGTATAGACCTGGGCCCTTTTCTTAAGTTCAACTTTGACTCAAGCCTGGCTCCAGCTTGGGCTCCGGTGGGCTCCAATTTGGCTCCGGTTGGGCCCCCTCGTCAATTTTGGAGCATAGTGTATCTTGCATGGAGTTTCCAAAATCAAACAGAGCTCAGAACCGAGGACGGAGCCCCGAATCGGGAACGAAGCTCGAAACCGAGGACAAAGCCCGGAACCAAGGACAGAGCTTGGAACCGAGGACTGGGCCCAGAATAGAGAACAAAGCCCAGAACCCAAGACGGAGCACAGAAACGAGAACGGAGCCTGGAATCGAGGACGGAGCCTGGAATCGACAACGGAGCCCCGAACCATAGACGGAGCCTAAGATGAGCTTTGAAAAACAAACCCTAGACTTGTTTAAAGGTCTCAAGATTAACCTAATTGTGGTTATCAAACCATCCATTAACACGTTGCTAAGTAAAATTTTGTTTAGCACCGTGTAAATCTGAGATCTGGGATAACATTCCTATAGCTGCTAACATTTACAGTATTGTAGTTTACAATCAAACAAAGAGGATAATTTATACAATAAAAAAGTTTTGTAATCTAATCATATTAAAAACAAATTGATTTAACACAAGTAAAACATATACCTGGTTCACACTTAACGTGAAAGCAAAGCGCATTGTCTTGACGCAAGCAGTACAGCTGTGTTCCTATGTGACACAAGAAAGTTCCCTTCCAACTACCTTACACCACGTAGCTCTCAAAACCAACAGAGAAAGAATGGGAACCTTTGGGACGCTAGGTGGCAGCAGACTTACCATGTCCATAGACCTTTTCAAAAATACCAATTGCACAAGCGCTAAACTGTTGAGTGAGGTGCATGCAGGACCCAATTTCATGGCTCTGCTTTCCGCCGAATTCTGCGCTTACAATCACCATTCTCCGCTTATGTGCCAGCGCCGAATTTCTATGCTTGCTGTGTAAGCATTGAATGCATGGAGTTCCCTGCTTCCCTAAGCGCCGATTCTTTGCTTACGGTAGGCAGAGCCATGTAATTAGGCCCTGGTGTTGATCAGCATGCACCTCGTGCAATGCCTAACGCGCGTGTACAAAGTATTTACGATAAGGTCTATTGTTCTCAGTAAAGTACGCATGCTCAGAACTTCATGTACAAAGAAACTTTACCCAATGAGCCTGCTGCCACCTAGCGTTCTAAAATTTCCCATTCAGTGCTACATATTGTAGGTCAATTTGGATTTCACTTATGGCATTTTCAGGTTGTTTTGTGTTTGTTTGTGTGGTTTTTTTTTTCTGTGGGGGGGGGGGGGGGGTTGCGCCAATAATTTTTACAAAGTCTCACTAGAGCATGAATATGTACTGTGGGCTTGTGAATCTAATGTTCTTACTACAATTCAGTTTATACCAGTGTCCGGGACAGGCTCTCTGAGTGAAAAAATGTGATTCCCTTTTACTTTTCAGTTTTGGGCGTAGGGCCGTGTTCGAATTGACTGCCATCGCACGAGCTGCGAACAGATCGCTGAAAACACCTATTGCCCTATGATGCGGTGGAAGCCATGAGCCAAAGCCTAAAAATTGTAATTCCGACACGATTTTAATCCTCAACTAGAGTAAATTGGTTGTGTGTTCTCTATTATTCCAAATAAGTTGAATACCTTTTTGCACACAGATCCATTACTCACAAACACTATATAAAAATACCAAATCCCTTCTATATAAAGTCATTATAATAACTATTTTTTCCATTTACATGTTTGAATTGAAACCTAAGCCATTGCCAACGTCATTGTTCTTTGAATGTGTGAATGACGAATGATAAGAACGTATCCCACACCAGAGTAACGCAGTTGACATAGACCACCCTGAGATGCGTGGGCACAAAGGCAAAGTTGATTGCTTGACATGCCGGCCAAAAACACCAATCGATCTGCAGTATGGGGGAAGGGGAGGTGAAGGGGGAGGGGGTAGTGGGGGGGTCAACGAAGAACAGGTGCAACGGGAAGGCGGTAGCAACAGAGAGGCGAAGAGAAAGGGGAATTGGAAGAAGTGTAGAGAGTTAAAGTAAAATGAATAACAATCGGGAAAGAGGGTGGGAATAACAGTTGAGGGGGAAACAAAGAGTTTTGGGCAGGGAGGAAAATGGGAAGGGAGGAAAATGAAAATGCGGAATGGTGGTTAGTAAAAATCAGTTTAATCAATTCAATAACAATAAATTGAGGAAAAAACGAACAACAGCAGCAGCAGCAGCAACAACAACAGCAGAAGCAGCAGCAACAACAACAACAAAACAAAAACAATAACAACATCAACATCACAACAACAACAACAACACAACACAACAACAACAACAACAACCACAGAAAGGTCACACAGTGAACATTGAACATTATGGATGGCAAGACAGTATTGAAAGCAGGAAAACAGAACCAGCAAATTATAAAATGTACAAGTGGTACAGAGAAGGTGCAGAAAGCATTATAAAAAGCAGTGTGTAACAAAATGTACATCGATGGAATTTAAGGAAATGAAGACAGGAAGGAAAGACAAAACATGCAAGTAATTGTTAGAGAGCAAGGTTAGTTCAATTAACACCAGTTGAAATTGAGACAGTGATGGAAGAAAGACGGGAACGGTTTGGGGGAAAGGGGAGGTTTTTATGGAGATAGAGAAACAAGGGTAGGAGACGAAAGAAAGAAAGAAAGAAAAAAAGATGTTAAGGAAATTGAAGATGACGTTAGTTTAACATGACGCGTGTTAGAAATCGCATTTGATGTGATGTAGTTATTTGATATTGGCAGAATAGCAAATTCAAAGACATGAATTTGTGGATGTAAGAAATTGGGAAACAAATAATAAGTATGTATGAATAATAACATAATGTACATAATTTGTATTAATTCCATGATAATGTAATGTACAATTGTGTGTTTTTGGTGGACATGTTTTACCTTTTAGTATTGAGCAAACTGGTCAAGTTAACTGGTTTATATAGATTGTTCTATAAACAGTAAACACACTCTAAAAGAAGTGGTGTATATTCCAAAGATTCATAAACCCAGGTCGCAACACCCATCATCGGGCTAATACGACCCTCTGATGCATCAAACTGACCCAGAACAATACAACAACCCGTTTCTAAAACACGTTTCTGAACACATTTTTTCATAAAGTCTGAGTAAAAAATTTTTATAACACAACCGGATTCAGGGTCTTAAGGGGCCTGGCCCATTTCTGGGTCAGTATGGCTTGGAATCCAAGTCAAAGTGACCACATTATGAGTCCAACTGATGTGGAATCCAATTTCTAATCCAAATTTTTAATTGGTTCCCAAGAAACGGAATCCAGAACCCGGGTCAGTTCTGACTCGGAGTGTCTTCAAAGTGACCTGGAGTGTTTTTAAAGTGTCTTGCCCCAGACTCAGGTTGACCCATTCCAGCGTTAGCACGACCCTCTTGATCAAACAGACCCAGAATGTGAGTCAAACAACAATATTTTTGACCCAAATACCTAATACACTGTAATTGTTTATCTAGATATTTTGAATCGTTTGACATACATGTAACAAGCTGATCTTCTGACTCGTTAATACATGTAGTGTAGAGGCTTTTTCATCTAAGCTCCAATACGTGCCAGAAGCCCAGTTCCAAACTGTGTTAGGCCTAGTACACATTTTTCTAAACGCCCTCTTTTGAATCATCCTACTTCACCCCATGCTACAAGACCGTTTTGAATATGACGTCACAGTTGAAATATTTGCCCTACAAGATGGCATCTGCGAGCATGTGCGTGTTTGTGCGCCTTGTGCCTTAGAAGTCAACAAACCTGGAATGCTGCGTGCTGCGTGTTTCTTGGATGTACGCGTGTAGACGCGCATAAGGTTTGACCAACAAGATGGCGACTTTCCTAACAAAAAAGGGGTTATTCAA
This sequence comes from Asterias amurensis, assembly GCF_032118995.1. Classification (NCBI taxonomy): domain Eukaryota; kingdom Metazoa; phylum Echinodermata; class Asteroidea; order Forcipulatida; family Asteriidae; genus Asterias; species Asterias amurensis. Next base: position 2,670,790 of record NC_092660.1, read on the forward strand.
TACGGTCTATTCACCAATTTGAACAGGGTCAATTTGAACCCGCGTCCATAACTCAAATTGATTAGACAGCCAATAATTCCTAGCAATTCCTTACAACCTTGCCATTTCTAAACAATGCGGCTAAAAGAACTGCTCCCGATTTCCCCCAATATAAAAAGCCCTAACTCTACCAGAAAGAACACTCAATAATTTAAGTGACAACCACTTTCTTTTGCCAGCAAAAAAAAAGGCAATAAAACTAAATGGACAATTTGAGGGCCGTACAAAAATTGTGGAATAATTCAATCAATGGCTCTAGGTGGCTCTGTGGATCTACGTAAATTTCTTTAGTGCTATAGAACAGAGTCCATTGGAGTGTCCACACTTGTTTAATTTAGGGCGCTAAAAAAGAAAAACTAAATTCAATTGCTAAATCAAACAATCAATTAATCAAAAGTATTTAATACATGTAGGTGGGTGGCGTGGGCGTATTCACGGGCCTGGAATTTAACCACTGAAAGGGCAAGACTGTTTTCATTTTGCAAGGAAATTTTAGTTTGAAATACTTAAAGCCTATGGGAACCCGTAAGTCATTTCTTGCTTAGCAAAGGAATATGCTCAAGCATGATTTTCTGGTCAGCTTGAAGTTGGGCACAGGAGACAGGAATGCACACAGTTATTTACAAAGTGATTTACAAATATGCATAATTAACAAAAATTATGGTTACAAAGTCAGAAGAAAATATTACTAATTTCAAAAAAAAAAAAGGGTATTTTGAGGATTGTCTATGGAATTATATGAAAGTGTTTGTAGGCCTAATTTTGTTAGCTTTGAAACAGCATCTTCTGTCAAAATTTGCTCAATAAAATGAAGACACAAGGGTACGTACACTGTAGCAACTGATCAGATATTACAGAAACTACAAATGAGCTGATAACGCTACAAGTAGTACAAGCAACATCTCCATTCTCCAGCTCCCCCCCCCCCCCCGCCGCTCCCCACACCCACGATTATTACCTTTATGATTACAATAGACATAGACTCATTTTGTTGGTTTGATCATAACAAGGAATACAAGGACGCAATTAAAAATACCAGAAAGTCCACTATTGTTGTTGCGCTTTTCATGTTGATAGAAAATTACACAAAGGGACAAACCAAGATGACAAGATTCATTAACTAAATCACATGTAATGGACTTTCAAACTTATTGTTCACCATTATAGTGTAAATAAATTACCAAGGGCCTCCAATGTTAAATTGAAGTTTTGTGATGCACTCATTTTTCTAAAAGAAGTCTTTTAATATAAAAAGTGAGAATACATGTAGGGTTAAAGGTCTTTTACCTAAAGTTAAAACCAATATGTTTTGGAACCGCTCGATTAATTTAATTTATGCAGTTGTACAATCAAATTAACATGTGTGAACATTTCATTTAAAAAAAGTCTCATCGTTTTTGAGATATCGCCAAAAATCGAGTATGTCCATACATGAATAATAATCACTATATATATATTGTGCAATCTGAAATGCGTTACCAGATTCGAAATTTCAGGGATAAAAAGCGGTATCTTTTTCCAGTACTTCGAAGTGAAATGTTTTTCAAAATGCATTCAATATATCAAAGTCTTTTATAGTGCACATTTACATGTATCTACCAAAAAGGTACTCAAGGCGCCGAGTATAAACAATCTTTCAGAAAGATAGGTTATTGCAGTGATGGATTCTGAGACCCAATTATATTTATAAGGGTTTAACAAGGTGCTACGGCGCATTCAGCAGACACAGCCAACACTGGGGCAAACCCCTTCTCTTTTTTCGATAAGCGCACTGGGTTCTTCTATGCGTTACACAACACATGGGACCAATGGCTTTACGTCCCATCACCAGAGTTTGAATACGATGCTCTTAAATGCTTGGCCACGACATTTCCATTAAACCATCCAAAGCTACTTGTTCTTCTGTCATTAATTTTCAGAGTAATTAATTACCAAACGTATACAGACCTCTTTAAAACTAAAAATATTTTTTTATTTGATACACTCTCAGAGCAAAATTTGAAACATGACGTGGTACATGTACATGTACCTGTGCATTTCATGGAATCAATATTTCAAGGGAAGTCATTCACCATTACCTTCTGTAAACCCTGTAAGTTATTTGTAAATCTGTGAACTTTAATTTTTTTTCTGTTCAGAAAGTGTCCAATGGCTTTTAAGGCTAGTGCTAACTTACATACATGTAGTAGGACTCGCATTAAGTCCTAATAGATAGCACGAGTAACTCGTCCTACCTCAGATAAGACTAGCCTTAACTCTTTGTATATTGTGAAATCCACTCCTGTACCTGTATATCAGGTATATCGAGGACCACTGCGGCGCGCCTAACACAAATCTTATCTTTAAAAATCTGATATTTGATTCAACTGCAAGCAACAGATCCTTAGCTCACGGCATTATGATGTTACAAAATCAACACTTCATACACTCCGATAAATCAAACAGGCGGCAACCTCAATTTAATGAGGTTTTTTGTTTCCCCATATTGCAGACACTGTTTGTCAAGTCAAGAGCCCATTCACAATTTGACTTCTTTGGAAATATGATCCGCTTATATTAACAGACTGGATTATTAATATTTGCTGTGAACTCGACCCGGCAGGCAACCATAACGGGGGCCAATTTCATGAAGCAGCTATTTATAAAGTCAGAAAATACTGCTCATAAATTTTCTCTGCTAATCAAAATTGAGTGGGGCACCAGTCACAACAATGTAAACTTAATGTATTTTTAGCTGGTAACCTATTTCTCTTAAAACAACAATTAACTGTGCTTAGCAAGTTTTTGTGCCTAGACAGGTTTTTATGAGATTGAGCCCCCTAGAGTTTTACAAAATGTAGGAAAAGGGGGCGTGTTCGATTTCAAACTTCGGTCAAGTAAAAAATGCCATTTTATTTATGAGAGACAATTCAATCTTCTGTAAAGCGAACTCAGTGAAGACATCGATAAAGGTTCAAGCACCCAGACACAACAAGACAACATCAGAAGTTAGCAAAGACCAGTACCCGCTGGCACCCAACCGAACATGATAAAAGAAACCTGTGAAAGTTTAAGCTCAACCGACCAATCCAAAACAACAAAGTATGTTTTCACTGTTTTCAAACATCGAGATTTGGAATCGAGATTAAAACTAAGTGGAAAACTCATTTCTCAAAAACTAAGCATCTCAAGTAAAAAAAATTTTAAGAGGAGATTTCCCCAATAAAAGCATCGGCGTATTGGAACCCCCTCCATACTCACAACTTATTATAGCACTGTTTCAGTATCATTATCATTGGTCATGTTTTCTCTTTTCCTGTAGTGTACTACCTGTAATATATTTTTGTCCATTCTGTTCTTACTGTGTGTACGGAAGTATACGTTACATTTACCACATGATCTGATGATATCATATGCAGGCTGGCACAAATTACAATACCACTCAGAACTACAGCTTAGATGACATTGAATGGTCAGACAGTAAAAGGGTTAATTGATTGCTGTGAGTGGCAGTGATCAAAGTGTTTGATAAGATCATGGTGAACAAGATGAGAGATCCGTTTGCTTTGGTGACAATGTCACACTTATCAAGGGCAAGCAAGTCTGCTGGCTACTTTCAGCACATGTTCCTAGATGCAATTATCTTTTCACTGTTCTTCGTGTTTTTCTAGAAATGTGTCCAACTTCGTACGATTCTTTGAACATTTAAAATTTTCAAAAACAAACCCCCTGTGGCCTAGAGAATCAGCAGTGTGTAGAAATAAACTTGCATATTTTGCTTTTCCTTTTTATCCATAACAGAGGCTTGCCTTAATATTGTTACAAGTATTTTTATAAATTTGTATTATCCATGTACCAAGTTACATGTATATTGGGTGTGTTCCCTGGGTCGACCCCGGTCTGCCCCCGGGGCGTCCAAATAGCTTTGACGTCATTCCAGGGGCTCACCCAGGTCAGCCCCCAGTGCCCTGCTTGTGGAGTGGGTCACTTGGGGGCTGGCCCCAGGTGCATGACGTCACTACGAGAGGGTGAGTGATCGTTCGTTTAGCTCTTGGTCAGGGGCTACTCGAGTGAGCACTGTGGGGTAGACCCAGGGAAGCTAGTCGAACGCACCCATAGTAAGGTGCAAGTTGGGGGGGGGGGGGGGCGATAGACATTATATATCAATAAACAACAAATGTAAAGGCAGCAAAATAGTTTCTGGTACTCACCATGTAAACAGTTAAAAATTTCTTCTTCAAAACGTTGACACTCTCTGCCCAGGTTTTTCCTTCCAGTAGACCCATACCTAACAAGAAACGTAAATCAGAATTCTCGGTTACAATACAATTCCATCTCTTAGAGGAATACACACAAAAATGACAAAAGTTCACAAATAAATGTCATCACTCAACTAATTATTTCCATGGCTGCATGTTTTTTGACACGGCCCTCAGCAAAGATACTGAAACAACAGGGGAACCCCATCCCACCCCCCCCCCCCCCCCTCAGCACAAAAGGTAAAGCCAAAATTGTTGACTCCCATAAATAGCCGGCCGTGTTTGTTCCCAAAGCAAAAGGAAAACCACGAATTTCCGAGGCAAATTTGTGTGGATCATTGTATTCTACTTTAAAACATCTTTCCAACCATGCATTTTATAACAAACGGTTACAAACGCTTTTTATACTGCCATCTCGTCCGATCCAAGGCAAGGTGTCCCTCGAAGTATTGACAGATGAGACCCATGACTGTTTACTCTAGATGCACATACATAATATGTGTATCCATGCCATTGAAATGTATCACCACATTGTTATTTTCTCATTTAAATTGACACACTTCTAAGGCCATTTCTGATTACCCAGCTGCAGCTACAGCTGGGAATAGCGTCTACTTCAACATGACAGCCAGGAATTTAGCCATAGCCGTATGTAGCCGCTAATTTGAACCCAGCCTAAATGTAGTGAGGCTCACATTGAATATCAACAAGGGACCATTCCATGTGTGCAGAAATCAGTTTTGGATCATTGCTGATAGCTTACAAGGGATGTAGTCAATAGAGGGCTCACTTCACTTTGAAAACTGCTCTTTTTTTGCTCTCCATCAATATAACTTTAGCACCGATAGCTTGCTGAACAAGTGTTTCTTTTCTACAAATAGAGCACCAGATTATAATTTTTTTTATGTGGAACTACTGCTCAGAACTCCTACATGTACCATGGAGTCGGAATCTGAACTTTGAAAGATAAAACTACATCAATCCCAGATCAACCAAGAACTAAGCTAAGCCATGTCCTACAAATTGGATCAGGCGTTTTAATTAAAAAAGAAAAAAAAAAAATGATTCACTGATGTACAGATAATTAGTTAAGAAATAATGAAAATTCCCCGCTAACGTGTGAAATAGGCTTGACTTAAGTGCAAAATTCTCTGCTTTCATAGGTGCCCATTCTATGCTTACGTTAAGCAGAGCCCTTGAAATTAGGCCTCAGTTTCTCCTTGTCGTTGTTACTCACCCACAAAAAATATTGACGTCATAACAGGTGAAGCAATGATTTCATCTAGAAGGATTTTCTTGGCGATAGTTCTTCCTTTGATGCCCGGCAGAAACCTATCCAGTCCTAGATACCAGTAGTGATTCAACGGCCCTAAAAGAATTCCTATCGTTAGCATCCGACCTGTCAACAAAACACCACAAGCATAAGTCTGTTGATACTTCGGAATATTCACAACATCGCTACCAATATTAAAGACACTGGACCCGATTGATAAATTGTCAAAGACCAGTCTTCTCACTTGGTGTATCTCAATACATGCATAAAATAACAAACCTGTGAAAATTTTGCTCCATTGGTCATCAAAGTTGCAAACAAAATTGAAAAAAATACAACCTTTTTTAAACCAATTTGTGTACTTTCATGTGTCTGAGAAAACTTCAGGCCTGAAGTTTTGCTAGGAAAAAATTACCTCTTTCCCCAAAAACTATGTTACTTCAGAGGGAGCCGTTTCTCACAATGTTTCATACTATATCAACAGCTCTCCATTGCTCGTTACCAAATAAGGATTTATGCTAAAAATTATGTTGAGTAATAACCAATAGTGTCCAGTGACTTTATAGGGTCAGAAATTGACAATTGGTCAGAAAAGATTACAGATGTCTTGGCCTTTAATACCAAGATTTGGGTCACTGCTATAAAAAACCACCCTATTTTTTGAGAAAGAAATCAATTCTCACTAAAATATTTGTATGAAATTGAGACCTCAGCTGAGGTCTCGAATTCACAGCATTCACAGCATCTGAAAATGAAAGCACACGGTTTGTGCGATAACGATCAAGATACTTTTTTGTTCTACAATAAAATCCATTAATTAATTCTCTCCCAACTTCAACAACCAACTGAGTTCAAATTTTCACAGGTCTGTTATTATGCATACTGTTAACATACACCAAGTGAGAAGACTGGTCTTTGACAATTTATCAATAGTGTCCGGGACACTAGAAATTTGACACTATTGCCATGACATGCTATATAGTAATAGTAGTATGACTGATAATGTCGGCTGTATTCCTTTTTTCAAAATTTTGACATTATCGGTTTACACTATTTAGGATGACCGATATTATACTTAACGATAAATGTCCAAATTTTGATGAAAGGAATACAGCGCGCCAATTACTGGGTCTATATGTCCAAGGTACTCCTAGAACTATTTCGGTTTCGTCCAGCTGACCTCCCGTAACCTCATAGGTTTATATCTCTCACACGTTATACGACCCATGGTTCAATGAATTTTGGCATCAGGAATCTCTCTTTTTTTTTTTTTTTTTATCTCGCCAAAAATAGGCTCTATGTGTCCTTTGATGTATCAATGTGTAATCTTTCGACCAGAGAATCCACTCCACAGTCTCAAAAATTGTTAAAAATGATAAATTCTTACCGTAATTTCAGATTCCCTATCTACTGTACGTGTTACTCCTCTGCCAACAATAATTGAAAATTACCCGACCTCGATTTGCGAAAATGCGTCACGAGAGGGCGGGTACGATCCGTGATTTGTGTACAAAACATACACGGAACCACGAAGCTCGCACAGGGTACCAGTATGTACACTTTTTGCACGCAGCCGTTTACATACTGGTACCCTGTGCGAGCTTCGTGGTTCCATGTATGTTTTGTACACAAATCACGGATCGTACCCACCCTCTCGTGACGCATTTTCGCAAAACGAGGTCGGGTAATTTTCAATTATTGTTGGCAGAGGAGTAACACGTACAGTAGATAGGGAATCTGAAATTACGGTAAGAATTTATCATTTTTAACAGTTTTTGAGATTGTGGAGTGGATTCTCTGGTCGAAAGATTACACATTGACACATCAAAGGACACATAGAGCCTAATTTTGGCGAGATAAAAAAAAAAAAAAAAAAGAGAGATTCCCGATGCCAAAATTCATTGAACCATGGGTCGTATAACGCGTGAGAGATATAAACCTATGAGGTTACGGGAGACGATAGCCGGACGAAACCGAAATAGTTCTAGGAGTATGTCCAAGGGTGCCTTTAAAACCTTCAGAAAGTAACTGTATGTTATGCACTACTACGTGAAACGACTGAATCTTGACTTGACTAGAATGAATTGATGGAGTGTTAGCCCCACTTGTCTTGTGTTGCCAAGGCTAGCTGAATCAGCTAGACTTGGCCACACACGTAAAATGGAGTGCCTGACTTTTTGAGTTGACTACTGCCACGGCACAGTGTCAGTCCCACTCGTTCCCTTTACCTGTTCGAGTCCAGTTAAAAGCAGGTACCGGAGTGCCAACATTGTCACTTCCTATATGGTCGACAGTCCCAGTGGCCGAGGCAGCATTCACTTTTAATAAAACGTTCTTTCTGGCGATTCTCCGCTCGTTGCACTGTTGCAACACGTCACCGAGGGACAGAAGCAAGCCGCTGGAAACAGTGTTCGTGACGAGCAGATATTTCGGTGAAAACATCCGCCTCGTAAAGTGGCGAATTATACCAATCATACTGACCGCTCTTTGAATGTCCAAAGATTGCAAAGAAAGTCATTGAGGATGCCTTTAGTTTGAACAAATCAATGAAATTACAGCATTCATTTTTGCGCCAGGTTAGAACTTCAGTTACTTATCGAGTTCGGTTGGTCATGCATGCCGCTTGTCAATATAGGTATTGGTGTCTTTTCAGCACAGTATTAAATACGTTCATAATGGGATAGGAGCCCGACTAAAATTTCTCAGCATGAACGTTGAGGGCCTTGTGTTCCGTGGATCGTGTGTAAAGCACGGGAGGTAGGCAAGGTCCTGAGAGTGGGTGCGTGCCTATAAATTAAAGCAAATTAGCACACACATCACCTTGGATACAGTCTACATCTCGGTTCTTGTAATATAGACCCCATCTGTATCAGCCAACAAGTGTTATTCCTCGTAATAAAGACAATTTCACACACTGTTCGCCCCCAATGGGTAGGCCTAGTTTTCAAACTCTAAAAATTCCCAGCCCCGCCCACTAGCCAACCCGCCCCAATCACAGGAGATCTAAACTATGCACAACATGTCTGGTTCCGTATAAAAGGCTGCCCATTTTATTAAAGAATTGCCAAAAAATTGTCATCCTCCCCTCACAAAATTTATAAACAAAATAAAACGCTATTCATTTTGGTTTTACCCATGAACACGTGTGTGTTAGCATGCACTGTATACTCAGTAGGCCCCCTCTCCTACTTTCCCGAGTTCTGTGACAAACGGGCGTTACTACCATGGGATTCAAACCCACGACCTTGGAAATTCTAGAGCAGCATACCAACTAAACCACCGATTGCCCACTAGCTAGAGGCAGTTCGAATCCTTTGTTTCAGAAGGTACTGAAAACAGTGGGTTCGTATCCCATTACACGGGACACGGGAAACTTGTGCTGAGTGGTATACAATGCTAACACACATCGGTGTGTGGGTAAAAACCAAAATGAATATTCTTTATCCCCGATGCAAATTTAACATCCATTAAAAATAAGAATTAAATGCTGTTATCAGGAGCTTGCAGGTTTAAAGTTGACAATCCCAAAGAACTTTTCTTAAGGAGCCTCCGATTTGACCCCTGAACCCAACCAGGATCCGTGATTGGATCTTCCCATCAAACAACTTGGACAGAGAATTCAGAAATCGCTTCTTCCCATTCAGCAAGTGACGATATTAATGTACACTTTGATACACAATTTGATCTGGAAATAACAAGACAAAGGCATTTTGTCGATCCTATAACAGAAAACTGTTTTTTTATTACTAATAAAATGTATACACACTAAATACATGTACAGTTATACAGGCCTAACAACAACAATTGAAAATTATTGCCATCGTACAAGCATGTTCCTCTGCTGTAATCAATGTAATGAAATCGAGGTTGGGTGGCCATAATAGTCTATCATTATGGATAGTATAGGTGCGTTCGTTTAGCTCCCCTGGGTCGACCCCCGGTGTGTGGCGTTTTTTTTTTCCAGGACGAAGGTGATTTATTATCTGCACACGTTCGTCCTGGAAAACAAATACGCCACACACCGGGGTCGACCCAGGGAAGCTAAACGAACGCACCCTATGTGAATAATGTATGTGTAAAGAATGCATTATCTTGGCAATGGTATCGGGACATAGTATGTACAAATTGTTAGGTCTTCTCTACAAAATATTTACATTTTGAACTAAAGGTAGGCTAAGGCCGTGTCCGAATTGGCGACTTCGGCTACAGCTACGGCTAGGGCGCGCGCGTCTGCTATTCTTCAACACTGACAGACGCGCTGATCTAGCAGTAGCTGTGGCCAAAGTCGCCAATTCGGACATGGCCTAAGTATAGCCTGAGTATCTGACGTCACACTTCGAGGCTCGTGAACAACGCCAGAGACCGGCATTAAAACCGGTGTGGTTTTGACCTTTGTCCTTTAACATAGAGATACGCAGTCATATTGCGACGTGACAGCAGTGCAAATTTGGGCATCTATGGCACTGCACGTTCAAAATGACGATTGTATCCAATGGAATCACTTGATCTAGTGGCAAGGACCTGTCGTCCTAGCGGATAAAGATAGGGGCCAAGTCAAGTTATGATACACTTTTTAACGCTAAATGGCAGCAGAATCACAAAGTAAATTTCCATTTTGTTTGTAGTTCTGAGCATGCCTTATAATTATGTAACTCTATGGAGCATCTTACATTAGTAAGAACATTATTGATTTACCTTGTAAGTCTGCTGCCACCTAGAGTCACAAAAGTTCTCCCTTATATGGCCCCTAGGCAGCAGGGTCATCATTGTTAATGTTTAGTTTATATTAATGTAATTCTGATTTAGGCACAAAATAAACATCAAGAAAGATACAACAAAAGTAACATACTCTTTATTCATACATTGTTACATATTTTGCCGGTACAATTGCATTACGTCATGTGAGGTTACTAAGAGACTTACAATAATATTATATTTGTTTACAATTTCATAAAGGAACCTTTGTTAGAAATGAGTGCATTTACATAACTGAAGTTAACCTCAGAGCCCCATCCATTTATTGTGATTGTCGTTCCCCACAGGCATGTGTCAATTATCTTGAGCTTTGTATGCTTATTGGGCAAAGCTTGGCCGTCGATTGAGTTTGATGGGTCCTACGTTAGGGCGAGCTGCTATGATGAACAATGCCTGCTCTAGTAAATACTCCTCCCACGAAATGGTCCTGCAGAGAAAGGGAATAATAAGGTCAGTTTCCAAGCAGTTGTAGGTATCAATGATATGTTTTAATTTCATAGAGCTCACTGACAGACGATCGGATTTCTGCTTACAGATTTCACAATTGCTTCGTCCTTCGGATGGGACGTAAAGCCGTTGGCCCCATGTGTTGTATAACGCATGTAAAATAACCCTGTGCGCTTAATATCGAAAAGAGAAGGGGTTCGCCCAGGTGTTCCTGGCTGTGGCTGCTAAATGAGCCGTAGTACCTTGTAAACTCTTATAAGGTGCTACATAACTGGGTCTCAGAATTCTTTCTGAAAGTTTGTATATACCCAGCGCCTTGAGTACCTTGTTTGATAGATACGTGCGCTATATAAGACTTCGATATTATTATAACCTTATTTGCCTTACGCTATTCATATAGGTCTTACCCAGAACAATCTTCATCAGCACTCATCAGCAAATTGGTGTTTGTATCAATGTGCATGTTAAACTCCTTATTCTTCGCTTTCCAAACGTCTTCGGAAATCTTTCGCCTGTGAAATAACAAGAGATACCAGATTTAATAATTATTGATAGCACGGTTCCCACGCCATCTTTGTGGGCAAGTTCACACGCCATCTTTGTGGGCAGCTCGGGTTAGGGCTTTGTGCTGTGCGAAGCACTGTTTGTACGCTACGGAGTGGTTCATTGCAATATCGTGCAGGGAGGGAATTGTTGGCAAAACTTTCGCACGCAGCTGCATTCTCACGCATATTTTTCAATAAAGATATCATAATGTTTAAAGGAACACGTTGCCTTGGATCGGTCGAGTTGGTCTTTGAAAAGCGTTTGTAACCGTTTTGTATAGAATGCATATGGGTAGAAAGATGTTGTAAAAGTAGAATACAATGATCCACACAAACATGCCTCGAAATTGCGTGGTTTTCCTTTTACCTCGTCAACTAACACGTCGGCCATTTATGGGGGTCAAAATTTTGACTCCCATAAATGGCCGACTATGTTAGTTCGAACAGTAGAAGGAAAACCACGCAATTTCGAGGCAAACTTGTGTGGATCATTGTATTCTACTTTTAAAACATCTTTCCAACCATGTGCATGCATTTTATAAAAAACGGTTACAAACGCTTTTGTTTTGACCAACTCGTCCGATCCAAGGCAACGTGTTCCTTTAAAGGCAGGACACTTTTGGTAATTGTCAAAGACCGGTATCCTCCTTCGGTGTACCTTAACATAAAGTAAATGAAAATTGGTCATCAAAGTTGCCAAAAAAAAAAAAAAATGAAAAAAAAAAAACCATAGTTGCATAGAATGTGCTTCCAGTTGACTAGGAAAGGCTTAATTATGCCTGAAGCCTTCCTCAAATTTTTTGGTTGAACAAAATTGCCCATCTCTCTAAAACTACTGCATCAAAGGCATGTCGTTTCTAACACTGTTTTTTTAATTTTATTTAATATCAGCAGCTATATAGCGCCCTTGACTACAACTTTGAATTTATTGATATGCCATCAACAACTGTTGTTCATCTCGACTCGACGTATAAAAGTAGCAATGCGAACTACATAAATAATGAACACGATTTTGAAGGTAGTTTCACGGTATATGCTAATGCAACCACTGATCCGGGATGTTATATTTATTAAATGTTAATTATAGATTAAGGATATCATCCATTATGGATCTACATAGGACGAAACTCCATTGGGAGAAAGAGCACATTGAAATATTTAAAAGCATACAAATAAATAACAGAAACACTCAAACAAAAAAGAACCGCACACATAATGAGAACCATTTAGATCCACAGCAAGGATGGAGAATATTTTGGGGGTAAAGTTAAAAAATATTGAACAATTTAAATGGTTATAAATAAATTAAAAACAAAACACTCCAACAAAGAGAACGACACACATGTTTTATTTTTATTTTTATAGAACCACCAATAATTAAGAACGTCTCACATTAGAAATGATCCGATCCGACTGCTGGCAGAAGAGCAAAGGGCAAGAAAAAATAATACCAAAAGTGTCTTAATTGTCTATTCTAATAAAACTCTTCAAAGAAAATTTGGGCTCTAAAAAGCGTTTAAAACCATTCATTATAAATGAATATGGGTTGAAAGAGGTTTTTAAGTTAACGTAGTACTATATATAGGCCTACTGATATATCTTTATATACACACAGTCTCCCTTGAAACTTTGTAGTTTTCTTTTTAGTTAGTTAATTAACACGGCTCGCCATTTTTTTTACAAAATGGCGGACCGTGTTTTAGTTCACGAAGTATTGTAGAAGGCCACACAATTATTTCGAGGCATATTTTGGGAAGATTAGGCATATAAAATATAATTTAAGAACATCTTTTCAACCATATTTTATATTTCATCGTGGACGGTCTCAAACGTTTTTTAAGCCCAAATCGCCCAATTCAAGGAAAGGTGTTACTTTAGTCTTAGAGTAAACGGCTGAACTAGGATAGTCGTATTACACTGCAAGAAAGCGCAAACACAAACCATGGCCTGAAAAATGCCATGTTGTCTGAAAGATTTAAAAAGGGTGTTTGTAAGAAAGTAAAGGGAGGAAACAAGAATGGGTAGATATGAAAATAAGGCAGTTCAAAGTGTTGTATGTAATAATCTGGGAACAAAATATTTCACGAGTTATTAGGTGAAATACCGACCCCGACAAAATGTTTTTATAAAGGAGTGCTCACATGAGTGTTTAGAAAATGCGGAAGAAGGTGTGCACATTTTAATATAAAAAAAAATCTATGTATAACAAAATAAATTCACGTATGTCTCTACTGAGAAGAAACAACAGATAGAGCTAACAGTCTTCGCACAAGGGCGGATTAAAAGAGAAGCGGAAAAGGAACGGGTTAATAAAAACCAAAACTTGTTTCTCTGCAAACCAAAACCACAAACCTGTCCATCTCTAATCCGGCACCGTCATCATCCTTGTACCATGGCGTACTAGCCTTAATATCATCGTCATCACTGGGGTTTTAAATATAGTCAGAGAGAATAATATTGGACTATTGCATCAATAACTGTCTCTCACTCATTCTGTTGATCGTCATCAATATTTTACCCTTAAAGTGAGCGTTGCTAACACTACGTCTTGGCATTTTTGTTTTCAATATGTTTTCTCCATGCCTCAAGTGCAATGCCTCACTGGAATCAAAGTCATTGATATCCTATACTGGACCATTCCATTATTATCCAAGAGAGGGGTTGGGTTCCAGACTTTTTAATATTTTTGTACCTTTATTAGGGGCTAACAAAATATTTCCACTCATTTCGTGCACAAGATTTAACCCTTTGATAAGGTGGAACAATCATACTGTTCTTTGTAGCAGACTTCCAGATGTCCTGCTGGCAGTCTGTGCTAGATTTTAAACCACTCCCCCTCCCCTCTACCAATCAAACTTGGCTGAATATGGTGTAAGTAGCTATAGGGAACCCTTCCTGCATTTTGTGTAAATCCTGGTGGTTCACCGACACTTCAGGGTTACAAGTCATATGGTTGCAGTTTAGACTTGTTTAGTTGGCGTTACCCAGTCTGACAAATTTAAACAAAAGAACTTTATCCCAAGTTGTTTGCGCACGACCCCCTTGCATTCTTTCTGGTATGTCCATTTGGGTTTTGATTGTCATAAAGTTAGTACAGGACGGTATATCAACGGTGTGTATTTACTTGTTTTATCACACACATGCCAACAGCACTATCAGCGCTAAAATTAAAAGAAACAAGAAGTTTGAGGACGTAAATAGTGAAAACACTTGCACAATCCACATGCAAGACTCCAGTCTGAGGTGGGATTCGAACCTGGTAATAGGTTAAAGGGCAGGGGAAAAAACACTAAGCCAACCTGATTGCCCGGGGAAGTTGTTGGCCTACGCAGGACTTACAGGCACTGGACACCTTTGGTAAAGAACAGTATTCTCACTTGATGTATTCTAGCATCATGCATTAAACAAGTCAAATCTGTGAAAATTTTGGCTCAATTGGTCATCGAGAGTTGCAAGAGAATTATGAAGAAGAAAGAAAAATTGTTGCACACATTTGTGCATAATAAATGGCTTCAGGCACAAATTCTTTTAATATTTGACTGACAACAAAATACCTTACTTCAGAGTAACCGTTTCTCACAACGTTTTATACTATCAACAGCACTCCATTGCTCGTTTTACCAAGCAGGTTTTTATGCTCACAACAATTTTGAGAAATTACCTAGTGTCCAGTGCCTTTAACCTGTTCTTACTGGCGAATCGATTCTCTCCTCTGTCTTCAACAAAAGTGACCTACCTATCCCTTAGTGACATTTCACTTGGATCGGGCACAAACAGCGAATACCAACTCCGGAAGGCGCGCCTGGCTTCAAACTCCGTGATGACCCCATCGCCGTCTGTGTCGAAGGCACGGAAGTTCTCTCGTGCTCGGTGCACCTCCTTCTCACTCAGCTTCTTGGCTAAATTTTTCTGTGGGGAAGCAAATAATAACATAAGGCCCTAAGTGTATCCAACATTGTGGGGTAGGCCTGTGCCTTGAATGGGTTTTGATACCTTTTGTAGACCAGTGTTTGGCCATGACATGAACCCATACTCACTGTGGCGGAGATTTTTTTAAAATATTATTTACATGTAAGTGTCAGCTTCATCAGTAAATTTTAGAACCACAAAGAAATGTTTTGGTGACATGTTTTTACTTAATTTCTCAAAAACTACAGCACCTCAGCAAGTTATATTTCAAGGGAAGACTTGACCATCATTATCATCAAACTATTTGTAAATATGTGGACATTGTGTTAAGGATTACCCTTTTTGGGATCCAATAAAGATGAATTGAGTTGAGTTGAGTTGACTTGAGTTGAATTGAATTGAATTCAAATGAATTGAATTGAATTGAATTGAATCGAATTGAACTGAATTGAATTGATTTGAATTGAACTGAATTGAATTGAATTGAGTTGAATTGAATAGGATACTTTTGGGACGCTTGGTGGCAGCAGACTTACCAGGTAAATTCCATTAATCTCGGTAATGTGCTCATGCTCAGAGCTACGTAAACAATGGAAATTTACCTGGTATGTCTGCTGCCACCTAGCGTCCCAAAGTCTCCCATTAAATTGAATTGAATTAAATTGAGTTGAATTGAATTGAATTGTGTCATATATAAAAAGTGCCCAAAACAACCCGTACCTTTGACAACGAAGAGAGCCTCCTGACAGCCTCGTGGCTGAGGAATTCCCACCATGATAGGCTCCCAGTACGGTCCGTGTCTATCGCCGTGAATTGGTCCTTCTCGTCCTCCTCCTCGTACCGCATCATGTCGCGATCTTCCCGGTCTCGAAACACCTTCTTACGGTACCTCATGAATTCTTCCAGCGAGATCGTCGAATCTATAGCACAGGATCAGTAGTTACGTTAGAGGGTCTGTACACTATTGGTAATTACTCAAAACAATTGCTAGCATAAAATCTTACTTGGTTACAAGCAATTAAGAGCTGTTGATGGGATAAAACATTGTAAGGAACGACTCCTTCTTTAGTATATAACGTAGTTTTTGAGAAAATTAAAATTTCTCTCTTTAAAAAAATAAAGACTTCAGCTGACGCCTTTTGTTATGCATCTGAAAGCACACAAAGAAAAGCAACATGGGAGTTTTTTCTTTCATTGGTTTCTTGCAACTTCGATTACCACTAACTTGAGCCAAAATGTTCACATATTTGTTATTTTATGCATATGTTGAGATACACCAAGTGAGAAAACTGGTCTTTGACAATTACCAAAGGTGTCCAGTGCCTTTAAGGAGAATGGACGGGAAAGTGTAGATTCGTGAATTGAATGTACGAGCCCAGGCGAGTACCATTGTAATCACGAATCTGCACTTTATAATTTATTCTCTCTCAAAAAATCTCCCGAGGACATTGACTTCTCAGTTATAAGTGTAGATCACGCGATTTTTTTCACCCTTTTTTTTCTGTGCCCGGAGTGCCACATGTATATATATTGTGTATATATATTTATTTATTTTTTAGGGGGGGGGGGGAGGTGTTTTTTGTAGTTTTTATCCTGAGACAATGGTTTATTGTCGACATTTCAGTGAGTGTCACATAATTATTCGACAGACAAAGCACATAATAGAAGAGTCTCCCGCAACATTAGAACAACAAAAAGACCAATGAAAACACGAGTCAAGGCTAAAAGTTGTTCAAACCTGAGTCGATATCTGCCATATCAAAGACTTCCATCAGTTCGATCATATCGTCCTGGGGTAGTAGTTGGCTCAGATCTTCCTGCGTGACAAACAATAATAAATTTGTAAAAGAATGCTCATTTTGGAAGTGTCGTGGCCGAGCGGTTAAGAGCACCGATTTCAGTCTCTGTGTTTCTGATCAGCAGAGTGTGGGTTCGAATCCCAAGCCGTGGCACTTAAGCGAACCATTGCTTCGTCCTTCGGATGGGACGTAAAGCCGTTGATCCCGTGTGTTTTGTAACGTATGTAAAATAACCCACGCACTTATCGCTATTAAGCACCTTGTAAACCCTTATAAGGTGCCCCATAATTGGGTCTGAGAATTCATAACTTCAATAACATTTTCTTCTGTAAAAATGTGTATACTCAAGCGCCTTGAGTGCCTTGTTAGTAGATACGTGCGTTATATAAGACTTCAACGTTATTTTGGTTTCACCTTTGTGTGTTAACACTTTATACTCAGTGTATTATTCCCGAGTTGTGTGAACAAAATCACATGCATATCACTCGGTGGGACTCGAACCAATGGTCTTTGCCATTCTAGAGCAGTGTCTTACTAACTATAGACCAATGAGATTGCCCGGTAGCTAGAGGCAGCAAAATTTAATATAGGAGTCCAGTATGGATAGTTATAGGACGCTTCCAAATTGATCACCGCCTGTTTGTCCAAATGGAGTAATGTCGTGTCTACAAAGGGTCATTCAAGGTTTTTTGTTTTTAAATACATTTTCACAATGTAGGATGGTTGAGTTTGGATCCATATCTTCCAATTTGCACAACTTGCATTCACTCATTTGACATTATTGCTCTATATGGCAAACGCCTTTGGAGCTTTGAACACATACACCATGATGATTTTATCATTAATAAATTTGTGTATTGATAAATGCTTTTAGAGAGTCAAGGCAGTGTTTTAATGGATAGCAAATAAATTATTGAGTCTGGCGCTAGTGTGTGCACTTTGGTGCTTTTGGAGTCTTGCTGTGAAACACAATGGTTTTGCACGTTCGTTGTTTCTGACAGTCCGCCCGATTTTCATTCGATGAAAATGTTAAGTCAAAATTGGTACTTATTCACATGAAGGAGTGTTTAGACATTAGAACACCAATTTTGTAAGACGGTGAAAGGACTGAGAGAAATTCGCTATGACCAGTGCCATCATTTTGCGGTGTCTTCGGAACTGAACTTACAATTTGTAATCTTCACATTCTAATTAGTAATATTTTGAAACAATGTTCGGTTTTCTCATTTCCTTGCTGATGATCGTTCCGTACTTGATGGGAGCAGAGAGCAGTGCCCCTGCGTTCGAACGATGTGCTGACGGCTGGCGTGAGTGGGGCGACTCGTGCTACACCAACCGTTTGGGGACGAAATTCAATTGGTCCGACGCCAAGGAGATTTGTCGAGGTTATGGCGGGAACATTCCCTCTATCAACTCCAAACCGGAACATGATTTCGTCTGGGGCCAATTCCAGGGTTCGTTCCCAGGTAGTGATCCTAATGATGGATTCTGGATTGACTGCACCGACAAGGCGGTGGAAGGGGAGTGGGTTTGCACCGGGGATGGTGATTCGCCGTACCGCACTGACTGGACTGACGGATCGCAGCATGAAGATGAAGATTGCGCAGTGGTCAGCAACATCTACAAGTTTAACGATCAGAATTGTAATGAACTCGAGTATGTTATATGTGAGCGTCCGGCCCCTCCCCTTTACCCCAACTCGGCCAGTAGCTGCTACTTCGTATTTCACGGGCGTTGCCTCATGAACCACACCATTGACGTTATGATCGTAAAGCGCCCTCTGCAGTGCTGCATGGTGTGTCACAAAACACCTGGATGCCGTTCGTTTAACGTGGCTGGTGGAGACTTATGTGAACTCAAGACCGTAACCCGGTTTGATGTGGATGAGAAAAGATATTTACAAAGAAAGGGAAGCCTGTATCTACTACGAAATCAAATAATTGATGTCGGGTTGGGAAACATTACAAACTGTAAATAATAAAACAGTGGCGCCATATCGGCGTGTGTTTAATAAACAGCAGTTCCGATGGGTGATCAATATCGTTAAAAACGATGAATTATACACGTATACAAAGTAGTTGACCACTTAAATAACAGTCAGATATTGTTTGACAATATCTGACGTTTGGTAAATGTTATTAATAATTCACATCAAGCGAAGGTTAAAAGGGGTGGAGTGTTTAGACATTAGAACAAAAGATTGCCTCGCCGTGGACGGAAGGACTGTGAGAAGATTTGGCGCGACAGACATTTATTTTAAAGCGTCTTTTTGGAGTTGATTTCATTGTAATCTTCGCCGACATTCTAATCAAGAATATTTTGAAACAATGTTCGATTTTCTCATTTCCTTACTGATGATCGTTCCGTACTTGATGGGAGCAGAGAGCAGTGCCCCTGCGTTCGAACGATGTGCTGACGGCTGGCATGAGTGGGGCGACTCGTGCTACTCCAACCGTTTGGGGACGAAATACAATTGGTCCGACGCCAAGGAGATTTGTCGAGGTTATGGCGGGAACATTCCCTCTATCAATTCCAAACCGGAACATGATTTCGTCTGGGGCCAGTTCCAGGGTTCGTTCCCAGGTAGTGATCCTAATGGTGGATTCTGGATTGACTGCACCGACAAGGCGGTGGAAGGGGAGTGGGTTTGCACCGGGGATGGTGATTCGCCGTACCGCACTGACTGGACTGACGGATCGCAGCATGAAGGTGAAGATTGCGCAGTGGTCAGCAACATCTACAAGTTTAACGATCAGAATTGTAATGAACTCAAGTATGTCATATGTGAGCGTCCGGCCCCTCCCCGTTGCCTCAGTTCAGCCAATAGCTGCTACTCCGTATTTCACGGGCGTTGCCTCGTGAACCACACCCTTGACGTCATGATCGTAGAGCGCCCGTTGCATTGCTGCATGGCGTGTAACGAAACACCTGGATGCCGTTCGTTTAACGTGGCTGGTGGAGACTTATGCGAACTCAAGAACGCAACCCGATTCAATGTGGATGGGAAAAGATACTACCAAGAAAGGGAGGATTGTATCTACTACGAAAAGTAGGACAGCAACAAAAATACAAACGTGCAATTTAAACTTGAATATTTGGCGCCATCATACGATGTGTTGCGAGCTATTTGATTTAGGTTCTGCTGCCTAGGCACCTCGATATTCATTCATCAATAATGAGCGTATATCACAGGTTAGCAGAAAAATCGGGCTGCCATATTGCATGTTTACCGTTGATTTGCGGTGATAGTGCTTGTTGTTGCTCAACATGTTTCTATTGGGTCCTAGTCAGCCGGGAATCGGAACCTTTTGTCTTTCTAACACAGAAGGAGATGGCGTCCATTAATCATGAAAGAAATTCATCAAGGCCAACTTGATTCTTGCTAGGGTGGGGTATAAGCTTGTTACACCATGTATTCACAACAAATTGCCAAGGAACTGTAGTTCCTGAGTCCGCACACATCATTGGTCCGGGATAATTAAACTGGATTACATTGTCTACCTGATCTATTGTAGACTTGCTCAAGGCGTTCGCATTATTCACTCCGGAACAAACGCCGTTGTAAACCCAGCCGTACACACAGTGCGTAGTGTGTGTCACACCGCACGACCCATCCGTCACAAGTCATCGCTCAACGCCCGCCGTACGACTACTGTGCACAAGTTATCCGCACTCGTACCACTATACATGCGGAGTGCGGATAGACGCGGGATGTGATAATTAGTCTTGGTGCAAGACATTTCTCGTTTCCATTTCACGCACAACGCGGCCAATTCACCGACAGCGCGCGCACCACCGACTCACCTGACTTATAGTCCACTCACCGCCCCGGCCGGGGCGGTGAGTGGGGGGAGTCGGTGTGCGCGCGCTGTCGGTGAATTGGCCGCGGTGTGCGTGAAAGGGAAACGAGAAACGTCTTGTACCAAGACTATGTGATAATACACACATTACGCACAGTATACGGGTGGGTTTTTACAGCGGCGGTCTTTTTCGGACTGAATCATTCAACTGCCTTGAGCAAGGCTAGATCTATCGAGGTTTTTAATTAAAAAAAAACACGGTTGTTTTTCTGACCCCTTTGTGCATAAAAATCACCCAAACAAAGAAACGAAAACAAAACAACCACAACAATGGGTATTGAGTCAACCTTAACTTGAATGTTTCTGTTTAGCGAGTGCTTGTGTAAATGGGTTCAAAAACAAGTTCGGGAAATTTAAGGGCAATGAGGCAAAGGCACGAGACAAGTTCAGGATATTAAAATGTAATGAGGCAAAAAACACACGTCTTTCTTTGATCAAAGTCAATTTGAGATCTTTTCGCAACAGTTATGATACTGGCCATTCACAGGCCATGCTGGCAAAAGTTTACTCATAAGAGTCTTTATAGACCAATCAAACGTTCAACTCCAAGGGATGTAACTAAAAGTTGCAAGCTACCCCGCCCCCCCCCCCCCATAAAAAACACCGGTTTGCTTGCAGCGTATGGTGTATACGTACGCAGTGAACAGTGAACAATCATCCAGTGGTTAGCCCCATGTCGTTATACTGCTCGGCTGTGCAATGACAACAATAATAAAGAATTTTAATTAATACATTAGGAACAGTTAAGGATGGCCATTACAAAGCGCAAATACTGCTATCAGAATTCAGACTGAGCAAACGCTGTTGTCAATTCACACACAGAGCTACGAGCGAATTGGGGTGTTCCAATGCAAATTAACTCAAACTGTGTACAAGGACTGTGACAAACTTCATGCTACTTTATAAGCGCGTTTTTTTTTGAGTTGAATTCGTTGTAATCTTTGCTGACATTCTAATCGAGAATATCTTGAAACAATGTACGGTTTTGTCATTTCCTTACTGATGACCGTTCCGTACTTAATGGGAGCAGAGCGCAGTGCTCTGGCGTACAGACGATGTGCTGACGGCTGGCGTGAGTGGGGCGACTCGTGCTACTCCAACCGTTTGGGGACGAAATACAATTGGTCCGACGCCAAAGAGATTTGTCGAGGTTATGGCGGGAACATTCCCTCTATCAACTCCAAACCGGAACATGATTTCGTCTGGGCCCAGTACCAGGGTTCGTTTCCAGAGAATACTCCCGATGGAGGATTCTGGATTGACTGCACCGACAAGGCGGTGGAAGGGGAATGGGTTTGCACCGGGGATGGTGATTCGCCGTACCGCACTGACTGGACTGACGGATCGCAGCATGAAGATGAAGATTGCGCACTGGTCAGCTTCATTTACAAGTTTAAAGATTTGAATTGCAACAAACTCAGGTATGTCATATGTGAGCGTCCGGCCCCTCCCCTTTGCTCCAACTCGGCCAACAGCTGCTACTCTGTATTTCACGGGCGTTGCCTCGTGAACCACACCCTTGACGTCATGATCGTAGAGCGACCGTTGCATTGCTGCATGGCGTGTAACGAAACACCTGGATGCCGTTCGTTTAACGTGGCTGGTGGAGACTTATGCGAACTCAAAAACGCAACCCGGTTTGATGCAGGTATGAAGGGACACTACAAAGAAAGAGAAGAATGTATCTACTACGAAAAGTAGTACAGCAAAATGACAAAAGTTTAATTTAGGTATCTCCGATATTCATTCATCAATTATATTCCAAGTTACGTCGAGCTGTACATGTATATAAGTAACATTGAATTCAGAATTGTGACATCTTGACAATCAAGTAGTTATCAAAGACAAAGTCTGTCGTTTTAAACATGACTTTCTGTTGAAGCTTCATGGACCTTATTCACATGACGTCATCTGAAAAGGGTTCTCATTGGCCCACCATGTGCGCTGCGCGTATCAAGATGCGTTCCGGTTAGCTTACACCCTATGGTACAATTTTCAAAGATAAGTGATCTCACTTGATGTACCCTAGACTTGACTCAAGTTCCATTCTCGTGTGAGAGGTCCCTAAAGCATATCACCCCCAATTACAACTTTATAAAACAACACGTAGCATAAACAGTACAGTGCGCGCTCGCCGTCAAAATGTGGTCCCGAGAATGCGGTACACGTTTGGAATGCAGGGCATCACAAAACAGTAGTTTCCTGTGGATGGCACGGGATTGGGACTTGAGTCAAGTCTATGTACCCCGACTCGGCCAATAGCTGCTACTCTGTAATGCATGGGCGTTGCCTCGAGAACCACGCCCTTGACGTCATGATCGTAGAGCGCCCGTTGCATTGCTGCATGGCGTGTAACGAAACACCTGGATGCCGTTCGTTTAACGTGGCTGGTGGAGACTTATGTGAACTCAATAACGCAATCTGGTTTGATGTGGACGGGGGATACTACCAAGGAAGGGAAGACTGTACGAAATGTAAATGGACTTGGACAAATTGACAACGTCAACTAAAAACGGCAACCCGGTGTGGCAGAAGACTATGTCCCTTGTAGATTCGGTCCCCCATTTTCGTTATGGGAAACTGTGTACAAACTTCTTCTGAATCAACCTCCTTCAAACCATGTTAATTTCCCGTAGACCTTTTCGCAAATACTCGGGCGCGCACGTAAAGCTCGGAATTAGGTGCATTGTGGTCTAGCTGGTGATCAAATTTGATCCATAGCTATCCCACAATGCACCTCATTCAACAGTTTGCGCTTGCGCAATGGTATTTGCGAATGGGGAACAGAATCTCCGGTGGACAAATTTTCATGGGACACTGGCTCTACGGTAGGCCTTGTATGGATGGGAAGAAATACTACCCAACCAGGAAGTGTGTATCCTTAGTATAATTGACTAGGGAGAAAAACAAAACTACAAACGATAACAAAAATTAACCTGACAATTTTCCCCATCACGCTTAGTGAACAGTTTGCTAATTCACATCAACAATCTCTACCCTTGCATGTACCTATTTACTCCTGGGTGGTGAGAAGCAATTATAGTTAAGTGTTTTTAGACCGTTCAGCCACAACGCGCTTGAATTTTACGTATCTTGTAGCAATTCCTACATTAACAGCAATTCTGTGAACTTGTTTTATGAATGTTGTAGATTTGTTTGAGTATATTCATTAAAAGGGTATATTTAGAAGGTGAGAAATATATAAGTTTTTCCTGTGTTTCTTTATATCTCGACTTTAGAATTTTTTTAGCTCTTCTTGCATTTTCTAGAGAGGGTTTATTTTCAAGTTGCTTTCGCTAAAACGGACACAATTGTTTCGGATGACACCTAAAGTAGGGTAAACACTCCACAAAATTATGACCATAAAAACTGCAGCTGTTTGTATGTTTATCTTGAGAAAAGATTCCCTTCGAATCGGATATTGTTTTCAACCCCAAAACATTCGAATCGGAGAAACGAATCACAAATGAACCGTTTCTCAGAAATGTTGATGGTTGGTGACCGTTTGCAAATATTGCGGCCGGAGATTCAGTTGGTACCCGCTCTCTTCCACAAAACGTGGATGGATTCGACGTTAGTTTGAACATTTTTTGACGGTTTGTCCACTCGAATTCAACTGAAGCTTTCAAAAGTTAATTTTATTATTATTATCTTTCTTGATAATTTTGCCTGTAAATCATGCAGCTATAGACGATGTGACCTATGTTTACATTCAAACCGCCCTCTGTTGACAAAACACTCTATACGTCATGTTTCGCCGGGCACTGAGTTGCGCAGTCACAGTAAGATTGCGTACACTTTCTAGCTGGATGCCAAAACACAAAGGTTTTGCCCGGCGGTATGCGCGCGAATCATGTTATGGTTTTCCTGTGACGTCAGAGGTCACATCGTCTATACGTCGACATAAGACAATCTACGACCCTACCTATTGGACCAGGCACTATTGGACGCTTTTGGTAATTACTCAAGACCTTTATAACCATAACAATTTTATAAGAAACAAGCAACGAAGAGCTGTTACGTTAATGAACAATATTGTGAGAAAACGTCTCCCTCTGAAGTAACATAGTTTTGTAGAAAGGGGGTGACACTTAAATATTTGAATACAAATTTTTATAAAATGGCTGACTCGTGTCTATTCGCGACGTAATAAAAGGAAACCGTGCAATTTCGAGTGATACTTGAGTGGATCATTATATTCTACTTTTAAAATATCTTTATAACCATATGCATTTAATACAAAGACCAACTCGACCGATCCAAGGCAACGTGTTCCTTTAAACACAACAGTTGTCTAGTTTTTAATAGCATAGCACAAATAATTCAAGCTACTCACGCAGTCATGACATGACCAGCCAACTCCAGAGGTGGACCTGTACAGCATCTGCCTGGCGGTGGCGTCCTGCGCTCGGCCAGACTTCTTCAAACATCCCTCGTGGAACGCATGGGTGCAGACACGGCAGGGAAATAAAACCCCACCGGAATGGGAACGGCAAATGGCACACATCTCATCTGAGGGAATCTGTAACGAGAGACAGGAACAACTTGCTTAAAATGCGCAAACCAAAGTACTTGTTTTTGTTTATCCCCCTTCGGTTTCGTTTTAGGGGTTTGGGGTAAGGGTTCTGAGTGGGCACCCAAGCCCCCTTACTTCCTCTGGTAAAACCACTGGCAGGAAACATTGACAATACACGAAGATTTAACCAGAGCCGTGCGTAGCTCTCGAATTGACCACAGTCGACCATGCCGTATAGTGCATGGTTCTATATAGTCAATCTCCCTGTGCTCTATGGTTTTTGGTTAGCTAGTCGGATGAGAGGACTGTTCCACAGACAGGAGACGGACACTGAGAAATTTACCCCCCCCCCTCCCCCAAGATCAGTCCGATCTCCCCACCACAACAAGTTGGTTTACTGTGGAGAGCTGTGCGGTGAGCGATTACGTGAGCATCGTCTATTAATTTGTACGTGATTCTAAACTCTGTTTTTCCCAAAACAAAAATAAATGCGCGTGGTGTATTTGTATTGATCTGTCGCTGTATGGTGTAACACTTACAAATATTGACTATGGGTACATGATAGTTAGGCATCAATACATAACAACGTCCTTCACTTAAGTGGTGTCGTCCCAAACTGAACAAGCCGATTTCAGACTTTTACTTCACGGAAACAAAGAACTGGCATCCTGACGTGGTCTAAGTGGGTGAACATAAAGCAGACGTGCAAGCAAAGAGCTCCCAAAAATAGCTCTCGAAAGGCACTCGTAACCTTAAAGATGAATCGAATTTTCAAATAATAAATTGAAAAAAAATGACATAAAGCAGTACTGAGTGGTTACTTATTTGGAAGAAGAAGAATAAGAAGTTAACGAGACATCAACACCTGTTAATTAGTCTTTGTTATTTAAACTAGCCAAGGTCAATTGTTGTTTAAATATCCACAAGTGACAATTTTAAGCAGATGATAGCTCTTCGTGACTGTCTTTAACGTATGCGTCGGGCAGATGGTTCTCTTTGAATGTTAAAGGCACTGTACACTACTGGTAATTGCTAACAAAAATAATTGCCAACAAACAAAAAATTACTTGGTAAACAAGCAATGGAGAGCTTTTGATAGTATATACAACATTGTTAGAAGAACGTAGTTTTTGAGAAAGAGGTAATTTTTCACACAAATATTAAAAGACTTCAAGCCCAAAGCCTTTCATTTGGCATCTCAAGCAAAGCACGCGAGTTTGTGCAACAATGGTGTTTTTTGTCTTCATTGTTTTCTTAAAACCAATTAAGTAGTAATTTCACACACTTGCTCCTGTGTGCAGTTTGGGATACACCAATGGAGAATACTGGTCTTTGACGAATACACGTGTCGGGTAAACTGTAGGCATTGAAATATTAGTTAGACCGATCCGGGCACCACCCTCCTCAGATGCACAACAGCACCCCCCCCCCCCCCCCGCGCAGCCCAACCCACCCAAGGAGAGGCAGACCTAAGGCGATACATGGCATCCCATTGTCAAGATGCTACATTATTGATTAGTTAAAAGTGTCACAACTCTAATCATAATATCCAACATGTTTACTCTCTTTTGTCGCAACTAATTTGGACACAATGTTAAGTGAATTCAGATCGATACACAACCGCCTCTATTTACCAACTCGTCCTATGTCTGGCACTTGGTCTATTTATACCATGGGTTGTTGATTATTTTAAACGGCTGGCAACAGTCGAAGATAAATATTCAACAGTCTTAACAGGTACCCGTTAATAGGGGGGGGGGGGCAGTTTCTGCAAACAATGAGAGAGATGCTAAAATAAGGTTCTTAGATTGACCAGTTTGTTTGTGGAGATGATCTTTCCGTCAAGAGAATGTCATCGGTGAACTCCCACAGGGGGAACACAAAGCTGGATAACCAATCTCCCTCAACATAAACACTGCTGTAACGTCTAAATGATTATATGAATTGCAAACAATACGTGTTCTAGTCATTGTGAAATCTTGGTAGGATCCAAGCCCACAACGTTGTGATTGCAAGTCGTGCAATCTATACTAACAACTGGACCACGTTGACCATGACGTTTTGGTATTAATTTGTTTATTTATTTATTTATTTATTTACTTACTTACTTATTTATTTAAAAATCTTTATACGGGTTAAAGATACTATGTCAGATCCCAAAATTTTGATTTAAAATTCACAAGGTATTTTGATGGGGGTCGAGAAAGTTACAAGCTTTCATTTGAGCCATTGCTCGAAAAAGTCCACCAATTATTAGTAGCAGTGAAATAAAGTGCTGATAATTAGTTTTTGTCGGGATCTCGACAATATATCACGACGTGACCAATTCTTATGTGTTTTGTAAGAAACATTTAAATTTGTGTCATGGTTCCTGACCATTAAAAGTAAAAGCGGGTGATACTCTTTGAAATAACGTTCACTCAAAATAATCTATTTTTTTGTGTTTGGGCCAAAAATGTTGTTGTTTTACAGTATGGTCCTGTAAGAGAGAAATCACAATCCTCAGACCTCATATGAGGTAGAATTTTGCACAAATATTTTCTTATTACGAATGCAAAAGTGAGCGCATTGAAAAACTGTTCTTAGTATTTATAAACCATTAAAGGCAGTGGACACTATTGGTAATTACTCAAAATAATTATTAGCATAAAACATTTCTTGGTGGTGAGTAATGGGAAGAGGTTGATGGTATAAAACATTGTGAGAAACGGCTCCCTCTGAAGTGCCATAGTTTTTGAGAAGTCAGTAATTTTCCACGAATTTGATTTCGAGACCTCAGATTTAGAACTTCAGGTCTCGAAATCAATTATCTAAAAGCACACAACTTCGTGTGACAGGGGTATTTTTTCTTTCATTATTATCTCGCAAGTTTGATGAACGATTGAGCTCAATTTTTCACAAGTTTGTTATTTTATGCATATGTTGAGATACACCAACTGTGAAGGCTAGTCTTTGACAACTACAAATAGTGTCCACTGCCTTTAAAACTACGCTGTGACTATCCGACTAACCCCATAAATAGCTTCGATCCATTGGGCCTTGTCACTTTTTATGGAGCTGCTCTGTACCAAGCGCCTTACCTTAAGACTGAAGCCTCCTGGTGGTTCATAAGGAATTTTGAATTCACTTTCATTACTCTCTGACCTCCCCCTCCTCATGAGATCATCTTCATCATCGTCTACATCATGCACTCTCTCAACCGTCTTGTACCCACTCAGAGCAGAGTCCACAAGAGCGAACTCCGTCTCAGGAATCTCAGCCGTCTCCGTGACCAGCCCTTCCCTCAGAGCAGCCCAGGCATCTGTGGTGTCCTTAAAGACAACCGTTCTGGAGTCATCGGCGATTTTCTTGGGAGTGGACTCCCTCTTGTGGGAGCTACCGCCCCGTAGATCGTCCAGCAGCAGGGCGTGGGATTCTCGTCTTGCCAAGCTGGTCGCGTTCTCCTCTACTTCACGGACCGACTCGGTGGTGACCGTGGACGAGGAGCGACGCCTGATGGTGTCCGGGCCGCTGTCGTCGTCGCTCCCCTTCGACGAAGCATCTCGGCTGGTCTTCCTCATAATCGACACCACCTTAGCAGCCTTGCGGAAATTCTGGATTGGGGTTTTCTTCACCTCGGTCTCCCCTTTTGCTTTTCCCATTGTCACGCCCATTGTGGCACAGTGGTAACTCCGTCAATTATTCAGATATTATCTAAAATCCAGAACAAGAAATCACGAGGAAAATCAACTGGTAATTGTCTTAGTCCAAAACGATAGACACTAGGATTGTTAGTGTAAATCCTTTATAGATGTTAACCCAAATCCAGATCAAGAAATCCGGGGGAAATCAGCTTGTGCTTGAATGTCCTCTTCCAAAACGGTGGCACAGATGAATTCATGGAAACAGTTGAACCATTGGCAAACAATTACCATTACTGAAACGAAACAGTTTCTCTCCAGTTCTTTATGGAATAGGCGTATCATGCATTACAGTCAACACTGAGACTCCGGGCAAATCCGACGGTTGCAAGCGTCCTACAAAGTCTAGCAAAGTTCATGTGTGTGTGTGTGTGTAGATCTGACATACACTAAACTGCGTGCACTGATTGTATCGATCTATTGAACTGTCCACATGTAGTTGCAAGTTGTTTTCACTTTGTCAAATCGTCAACGAAAGTTGGTTCTTTGGCTTAGCACTGCATCATCATCATCCGTCGTCATCATCATCCGTCGTCCTTGCAAAAGGAGTACAACATAACTTCAGTAGTCGCTCGATCAACACTACATCATTAGGTTCACTTCCTCTTTGACCCGCTCGCTGACTTATTCTAAGCAAACACTGATACCATGAATATCAAATACCAAAGTCACTGAGCGCTTGAAGAGGTCTTACTCCCGAGTATCACTAACCTCAACTAGTCCGTGTGCAAATAAGCAAACATCAAATAGTTGTCAACACACATGTAAGATCAAAGTACAATGCTGTGGTCGTGACCCACTGGTGGGCAACAACTGTTGTATGTTTGGTCACTAGGTAGACGCTATTGTTATGATTCGATTGACCGTACGCTGAAGCGCTCAGACCGCGCTTGGTTGTAACGCGTGATGAGCCTTATAAGCGACTCAATGTCTTAAGGCTGTTCTGGGAAATCCCTGATATCCATGTTTAATATAACTCTTTAGGTGATTGGACAATTGTTGTTTGAAACTGCTTGAAATAGCTACACGACTCTTTTATTCTCTCACAGAGCAGCACTTAAGCGACTTCAGGAGACTAGTCCCAAATCAATCACTGTCTAAAATCTAAACATGGTTTGTGAAATCATGGATGGTCACCCTACAACAAAAGGTGTCTCCTTGAGGAAGCTTTCAACCGGTGTACCTGCTGTTTATGACCGGTGTTGTGAATCCTCTTAACTGCCTTGGCTGACGTCAGAGATCGTCACTAACGGTAAATCCGTAGGTCGTATCCCAACCAAACTCTTTGTTGGGCGGCTTGGCCCAGTGAGTTACAAACCCCTTTTAGCCCACCTGCTGTTAAAGGCACTGGAAAACATTTGTTATATAAGCACAAAAACTTACCTGACAACGAGTAATGGGGAGCTGTTGATAGTATACAACATTGTGAGAAACAGCTCCCTTTGAAGTAACGTAGTGTTTGAGAAAGAGGTAAATTCACACTCTTTTTAAAAAGACTTCAGGCCTGAAGCCTTTATAGACTGACCTGCCGGCAAGAAGTCCAGGCTGTGACATCTCCAATCTTGAAAGACTTACAGTTATATTTTAAATTATATGCCCTCTGTGGCCGGCATCCCACTGTTGTTTAACTTTAAAGGAACACGTTGCCTTGGATCGGTATAGTTGGTCTTTGAAAAGCGTTCTGTAACCGTTTGTTATAAAATGCATATGGTTAGAAAGATATTGTAAAAGTAGAATACAATGATCAACACAAATATGCCTCGAAATTGCGTGGAAATCTTATTACCTCGTCGACTAACACGGTCGGCCATTTATGGGAGTCAAAAAATAAATGGCCGACCGTGATAGCTTGCGACGTAAAAGGAAAACCGTGCAATTTTGAGTGTTACCTGTGTGGATCAGTATATTCTACTTTTACAACATCTTTCTATCAATATGCATTTCATAAAAAAACGGTTTCAAACGCTTTTAATAGACCAACTCGTCCGATCCAAGGCAACGTGTTCCTTTAATTGTTATTATATTTTCATATGGGAATCAGATTTTGTGCAACTATGTATTTTTTCTCATTTCATTATTCTCTTGCAACTTCGATGACAAACTGAGCCCAAATGCTCACAGGTTTGTTATTTTATGTATATGTTGGGATACACCAAGTGAGAATACTGGTCTTTGACAATAACCAAAGGTGTACAGTGTCTGTAAGAGGGACTGTGATGCGATTTATCGATTGAACGCTCGTATTGTTGTGCGCAAATTACCACTTTGATGTATATAATGCTACCCGTAAATACCTTGTCAAGATTTCATGGTTCGGATTATCGGGAACTCGTGTTTTTTTTTTTTTTTTTTTTTTTTTTTTTTTTTTTTATTGGAGCATCCAGTTCTCCGGCGCCTGAAGTGACGAGGCTAATAAGAAAACTCATTTTTCTTTCCAAATTTTTCGGCAATGATATTGGTTGATTATTAAGTGTAACAATTGGCGGTCATGGCAGCTGCAAGCGTCTTGCACACAAACTCAAAGAGCTGCCGCGAACGGCCGCAATCATTGGCAAATCTTTTACTCAAACAAGTGATCAAAGAAAAGTTTTGGGAATGAGATGACATTTTATACTGTTTCCCACGTAGAAAAAAAAAAGAATCTACATCTCTTAAACAAAACCATTATCTGTTATTTTCCTGACATTTTACCTAAAAATAGCAGCTCAAAAATTATAAGCATTAGCAATATCTGAGCGTCTGATCACTGAATATTCAGAAATTAATGGTCGCTAAAGGGTTAACCATTACATTTATTCAATCACTCACAGCCAATAACAGATTTTTATTCTCGCAAATGAGAAAAATCAAAAGTATAACGGGTCAATTCGACCCAAAATCATTGCTCAATCTAAACAAGTTTAGCACCATTGGATGGACAATTTCAAGGGCTTTCCTCTCGTACGAAAGTTATTGTTATGGGGATTCTCAAAGCGACGCTAGAGGCCAGAGAGACGCAGTTTGTACCTGCGTCATCCTTGCATGTCCCTAAATTCAAATTTCAAAGTTTTAGGGCGGCTTCCAGACTTCTTGATACCGAAAATTAAAAGTAGGCGGCTGTGCTCCGAAACGAACTCAACAAGCCTCCCTACGGGATTTTTGTGCACAGAGAAAATCAAAAGTACAACGGGTCAATTTGACCCAAAATCATTACTCAATCTAAACAAGTTTAGCACAATTGGATGGAGAATTTCAAGGGCTTTCCTCTCGTACCAAAATTAGTGCTATGGGGATTCTCAAAGCGAAGCTAGAGGCCAGGGAGTAGACCATACACACTCCTTAAATTTAGGACATTTAATGCATGATATACACGGCATGTGGTGATTATTGGAGAAAACAAATACATGCGTTAAAAAAAAGCCCGGACTTGAAAAAACTTTCAGCTATGCTTTTGAATCATTCTGGAAGTAAAAACGCTAGAGAGACGCAGTTTGTACCTGCATCATCCTTGCATGTCCCTAAATTCAAATTTCAAAGTTTACGAGCGGCTTCCAGACTTCTTGAAACCGAAAATTAAAGGTAGGCGGCTGTGCTCCGAAACGAACTCAACAAGCCTCCCTACGGGATTTTTGTGCACAGAGAAAATCAAAAGTACAACGGGTCAATTTGACCCAGAATCATTGCTCAATCTAAACAAGTTTAGCACAATTGAATGGAGAATTTCAAGGGCTTTCCTCTCGTACCAAAATTAGTGCTATGGGGATTCTCAAAGCGAAGCCAGAGGCCAGGGAGTAGACCATACACACCCCATAAATTTGGCACATTTAATGCATGATATACACGGCATGTGGACATTATTGGAGAAAACAAATACATGCGTTAAAAAAAAGCCCGGACTTGAAAAAACTTTCAGCTATGCTTTTGAATCATTCTGGAAGTAAAAACGCTAGAGAGACGCAGTTTGTGCCTGCGTCATTCTGGCATGTCTCTAAATTCAAATTTCAAAGTTTTAGAGCGGCTTCCAGACTTCTTGATACCAAAAATTTAAAGTAGGCGGCTGTGCTCCGAAACGAACTCAACAAGCCTCCCTACGGGATTTTTGTGCACAGAGAAAATCAAAAGTACAACGGGTCAATTTGACCCAAAATCATTACTCAATCTAAACAAGTTTAGCACCATTGGATGGAGAATTTCAAGGGCTTTCCTCTCGTACCAAAATTAGTGCTATGGGGATTCTCAAAGCGAAGCTAGAGGCCAGGGAGTAGACCATACACAACCCATAAATTGGGGACATTTAATGCTTGATATACACGGCATGTGGTGATTATTGGAGAAAACAAATACATGCGTTAAAAAAAAGCCCGGACTTGAAAAAACTTTCAGCTATGCTTTTGAATCATTCTGGAAGTAAAAACGCTAGAGAGACGCAGTTTGTACCTGTGTCATTCTGGCATGTCCCTTAATTCAAATTTCAAAGTTTTAGAGCGGCTTCCTGACTTCTTGATACCGAAAATTAAAAGTAGGCGGCTGTGCTCCGAAACGAACTCAACAAGCCTCCCTACGGGATTTTTGTGCACAGAGAAAATCAAAAGTACAACGGGTCAATTTGACCCAAAATCATTACTCAATCTAAACAAGTTTAGCACCATTGGATGGAGAATTTCACGGGCTTTCCTCTCGTACCAAAATTAGTGCTATGGGGATTCTCAAAACGAAGCTAGAGGCCAGGGAGTAGACCATACACACCCCATAAATTGGGGACATTTAATGCTTGATATACACGGCATGTGGTGATTATTGGAGAAAACAAATACATGCGTTAAAAAAAAAGCCCGGACTTGAAAAAACTTTCAGCTATGCTTTTGAATCATTCTGGAAGTAAAAACGCTAGAGAGACGCAGTTTGTACCTGCGTCATTCTGGCATGTCCCTTAATTCAAATTTCAAAGTTTTAGAGCGGCTTCCTGACTTCTTGATACCGAAAATTAAAAGTAGGCGGCTGTGCTCCGAAACGAACTCAACAAGCCTCCCTACGGGATTTTTGTGCACAGAGAAAATCAAAAGTACAACGGGTCAATTTGACCCAAAATCATTACTCAATCTAAACAAGTTTAGCACCATTGGATGGAGAATTTCACGGGCTTTCCTCTCGTACCAAAATTAGTGCTATGGGGATTCTCAAAACGAAGCTAGAGGCCAGGGAGTAGACCATACACACCCCATAAATTGGGGACATTTAATGCTTGATATACACGGCATGTGGTGATTATTGGAGAAAACAAATACATGCGTTAAAAAAAAAGCCCGGACTTGAAAAAACTTTCAGCTATGCTTTTGAATCATTCTGGAAGTAAAAACGCTAGAGAGACGCAGTTTGTACCTGCGTCATTCTGGCATGTCCCTTAATTCAAATTTCAAAGTTTTAGAGCGGCTTCCAGACTTCTTGATACCGAAAATTAAAAGTAGGCGGCTGTGCTCCGAAACGAACTCAACAAGCCTCCCTACGGGATTTTTGTGCACAGAGAAAATCAAAAGTACAACGGGTCAATTTGACCCAAAATCATTACTCAATCTAAACAAGTTTAGCACCATTGGATGGAGAATTTCAAGGGCTTTCCTCTCGTACCAAAATTAGTGCTATGGGGATTCTCAAAGCGAAGCTAGAGGCCAGGGAGTAGACCATACACACCCCATAAATTGGGGACATTTAATGCTTGATATACACGGCATGTGGTGATTATTGGAGAAAACAAATACATGCGTTAAAAAAAAAGCCCGGACTTGAAAAAACTTTCAGCTATGCTTTTGAATCATTCTGGAAGTAAAAACGCTAGAGAGACGCAGTTTGTACCTGCGTCATTCTGGCATGTCCCTTAATTCAAATTTCAAAGTTTTAGAGCGGCTTCCTGACTTCTTGATACCGAAAATTAAAAGAAGGCGGCTGTGCTCCGAAACGAACTCAACAAGCCTCCCTACGGGATTTTTGTGCACAGAGAAAATCAAAAGTACAACGGGTCAATTTGACCCAAAATCATTACTCAATCTAAACAAGTTTAGCACCATTGGATGGAGAATTTCAAGGGCTTTCCTCTCGTACCAAAATTAGTGCTATGGGGATTCTCAAAGCGAAGCTAGAGGCCAGGGAGTAGACCATACACACCCCATAAATTGGGGACATTTAATGCTTGATATACACGGCATGTGGTGATTATTGGAGAAAACAAATACATGCGTTAAAAAAAAGCCCGGACTTGAAAAAACTTTCAGCTATGCTTTTGAATCATTCTGGAAGTAAAAACGCTAGAGAGACGCAGTTTGTACCTGTGTCATTCTGGCATGTCCCTTAATTCAAATTTCAAAGTTTTAGAGCGGCTTCCTGACTATTTGATACCGAAAATTAAAAGTAGGCGGCTGTGCTCCGAAACGAACTCAACAAGCCTCCCTACGGGATTTTTGTGCACAGAGAAAATCAAAAGTACAACGGGTCAATTAGACCCACAGTCATTACTCAATCTAAACAAGTTTAGCACCATTGGAT
Source organism: Asterias amurensis (assembly GCF_032118995.1). NCBI lineage: Eukaryota > Metazoa > Echinodermata > Asteroidea > Forcipulatida > Asteriidae > Asterias > Asterias amurensis. The sequence goes on from NC_092660.1 coordinate 2,706,367, forward strand.
GAGGAATTTCGAGGGCTTTCCTCTCGTACCAAAATTAGTGCTATGGGGATTCTCAAAGCGAAGCTAGAGGCCAGGGAGTAGACCATACACACCCCATAAATTGGGGACATTTAATGCTTGATATACACGGCATGTGGTGATTATTGGAGAAAACAAATACATGCGTTAAAAAAAAAGCCCGGACTTGAAAAAACTTTCAGCTATGCTTTTGAATCATTCTGGAAGTAAAAACGCTAGAGAGACGCAGTTTGTACCTGCGTCATTCTGGCATGTCCCTTAATTCAAATTTCAAAGTTTTAGAGCGGCTTCCTCACTTCTTGATACCGAAAATTAAAAGTAGGCGGCTGTACTCCGAAACGAACTCAACAAGCCTCCCTACGGGATTTTTGTGCACAGAGAAAATCAAAAGTACAACGGGTCAATTTGACCCAAAATCATTACTCAATCTAAACAGGTTTAGCACCATTAGATGGAGAATTTCAAGGGCTTTCCTCTCGTACCAAAATTACTGCTATGGGGATTCTCAACGCGAAGCTAGAGGCCAGGGAGAAGACCATACACACCCCATAAATTTGGCACATTTAATGCTTGATATACACGGCACGTGGTGATTATTGGAAAAAACAAATACATGCGTTAAAAAAAAGCCCGGACTTGAAAAAACTTTCAGCTATGCTTTTGAATCATTCTGGAAGTAAAAACGCTAGAGAGACGCAGTTTGTACCTGCGTCATTCTGGCATGTCCCTTAATTCAAATTTCAAAGTTTTAGAGCGGCTTCCAGACTTCTTGATACCGAAAATTAAAAGTAGGCGGCTGTGCTCCGAAACGAACTCAACAAGCCTCCCTACGGGATTTTTGTGCACAGAGAAAATCAAAAGTACAACGGGTCAATTTGACCCCAAATCATTACTCAATCTAAACAAGTTTAGCACCATTGGATGGAGAATTTCAAGGGCTTTCCTCTCGTACCAAAATTACTGCTATGGGTTTTCTCAACGCAAAGCTAGAGGCCAGGGAGTAGATCATACACACACATAAAGTTGGCACATTTAATGCATGATATACACGGCATTGGACATTATTGGAGAAAACAAATACATGCGTTAAAAAAAAGCCCGAACTTGAAAAAACTTTCAGCTATGCTTTTGAATCATTCTGGAAGTAAAAACGCTAGAGAGACGCAGTTTGTACCTGCGTCATTCTGGCATGTCCCTTAATTCAAATTTCAAAGTTTAAGAGCGGCTTCCTGACTTCTTGATACCGAAAATTAAAAGTAGGCGGCTGTGCTCCGAAACGAACTCAACAAGCCTCCCTACGGGATTTTTGTGCACAGAGAAAATCAAAAGTACAACGGGTCAATTTGACCCAAAATCATTACTCAATCTAAACAAGTTTAGCACCATTGGATGGAGAATTTCAAGGGCTTTCCTCTCGTACCAAAATTACTGCTATGGGGATTCTCAACGCAAAGCTAGAGGCCAGGGAGTAGATCATACACACACATAAAGTTGGCACATTTAATGCATGATATACACGGCATGTGGACATTATTGGAGAAAACAAATACATGCGTTAAAAAAAAGCCCGGACTTGAAAAAACTTTCAGCTATGCTTTTGAATCATTCTGGAAGTAAAAACGCTAGAGAGACGCAGTTTGTACCTGCGTCATTCTGGCATGTCCCTTAATTCAAATTTCAAAGTTTTAGAGCGGCTTCCTGACTTCTTGATACCGAAAATTAAAAGTAGGCGGCTGTGCTCCGAAACGAACTCAACAAGCCTCCCTACGGGATTTTTGTTCATAGAGAAAATCAAAAGTACAACGGGTCAATTTGACCCAAAATCATTACTCAATCTAAACAAGTTTAGCACCATTGGATGGAGAATTTCAAGGGCTTTCCTCTCGTACCAAAATTACTGCTATGGGGATTCTCAACGCGAAGCTAGAGGCCAGGGAGTAGACCATACACACCCCATAAACTTGGCACATTTAATGCTTGATATACACGGCATGTGGTGATTATTGGAGAAAACAAATACATGCGTTAAAAAAAAAGCCCGGACTTGAAAAAACTTTCAGCTATGCTTTTGAATCATTCTGGAAGTAAAAACGCTAGAGAGACGCAGTTTGTACCTGCGTCATTCTGGCATGTCCCTTAATTCAAATTTCAAAGTTTTAGAGCGGCTTCCAGACTTCTTGATACCGAAAATTAAAAGTAGGCGGCTGTGCTCCGAAACGAACTCAACAAGCCTCCCTACGGGATTTTTGTGCACAGAGAAAATCAAAAGTACAACGGGTCAATTTGACCCAAAATCATTACTCAATCTAAACAAGTTTAGCACCATTGGATGGAGAATTTCAAGGGCTTTCCTCTCGTACCAAAATGAGTGCTATGGGGATTCTCAACGCAAAGCTAGAAGCCAGGGAGTAGATCATACACACACATAAAGTTGGCACATTTAATGCATGATATACACGGCATGTGGACATTATTGGAGAAAACAAATACATGCGTTAAAAAAAAGCCCGGACTTGAAAAAACTTTCAGCTATGCTTTTGAATCATTCTGGAAGTAAAAACGCTAGAGAGACGCAGTTTGTACCTGCGTCATTCTGGCATGTCCCTTAATTCAAATTTCAAAGTTTTAGAGCGGCTTCCTGACTTCTTGATACCGAAAATTAAAAGTAGGCGGCTGTGCTCCGAAACGAACTCAACAAGCCTCCCTACGGGATTTTTGTTCATAGAGAAAATCAAAAGTACAACGGGTCAATTTGACCCAAAATCATTACTCAATCTAAACAAGTTTAGCACCATTGGATGGAGAATTTCAAGGGCTTTCCTCTCGTACCCAAATTACTGCTATGGGGATTCTCAACGCAAAGCTAGAGGCCAGGGAGTAGACCATACACACCCCATAAATTTGGCACATTTAATGCTTGATATACACGGCATGTGGTGATTATTGGAGAAAACAAATACATGCGTTAAAAAAAAGCCCGGACTTGAACAAACTTTCAGCTATGCTTTTGAATCATTCTGGAAGTAAAAACGCTAGAGAGACGCAGTTTGTACCTGCGTCATTCTGGCATGTCCCTTAATTCAAATTTCAAAGTTTTAGAGCGGCTTCCAGACTTCTTGATACCGACAATTAATAGTAGGCGGCTGTGCTCCGAAACGAACTCAACAAGCCTCCCTACGGGATTTTTGTGCACAGAGAAAATCAAAAGTACAACGGGTCAATTTGACCCAAAATCATTACTCAATCTAAACAAGTTTAGCACCATTGGATGGAGAATTTCAAGGGCTTTCCTCTCGTACCAAAATTAGTGCTATGGGGATTCTCAACGCAAAGCTAGAGGCCAGGGAGTAGATCATACACACACATAAAGTTGGCACATTTAATGCATGATATACACGGCATGTGGACATTATTGGAGAAAACAAATACATGCGTTAAAAAAAAGCCCGGACTTGAAAAAACTTTCAGCTATGCTTTTGAATCATTCTGGAAGTAAAAACGCTAGAGAGACGCAGTTTGTACCTGCGTCATTCTGGCATGTCCCTTAATTCAAATTTCAAAGTTTTACAGCGGCTTCCTGACTTCTTGATACCGAAAATTAAAAGTAGGCGGCTGTGCTCCGAAACGAACTCAACAAGCCTCCCTACGGGATTTTTGTGCACAGAGAAAATCAAAAGTACAACGGGTCAATTTGACCCAAAATCATTACTCAATCTAAACAAGTTTAGCACCATTGGATGGAGAATTTCAAGGGCTTTCCTCTCGTACCAAAATTACTGCTATGGGGATTCTCAACGCAAAGCTAGAGGCCAGGGAGTAGATCATACACACACATAAAGTTGGCACATTTAATGCATGATATACACGGCATGTGGACATTTTTATTGGAGAAAACAAATACATGCGTTAAAAAAAAGCCCGGACTTGAAAAAACTTTCAGCTATGCTTTTGAATCATTCTGGAAGTAAAAACGCTAGAGAGACGCAGTTTGTACCTGCGTCATTCTGGCATGTCCCTTAATTCAAATTTCAAAGTTTTAGAGCGGCTTCCTGACTTCTTGATACCGAAAATTAAACGTAGGCGGCTGTGCTCCGAAACGAACTCAACAAGCCTCCCTATGGGATTTTTGTGCACAGAGAAAATCAAATATACAACGGGTCAATTTGACCCAAAATCATTACTCAATCTAAACAAGTTTAGCACCATTGGATGGAGAATTTCAAGGGCTTTCCTCTCGTACCAAAATTAGTGCTATGGGGATTCTCAAAGTGAAGCTAGAGGCCAGGGAGTAGACCATACACACCCCATAAATTGGGGACATTTAATGCTTGATATACACGGCATGTGGTGATTATTGGAGAAAACAAATACATGCGTTAAAAAAAAGCCCGGACTTGAAAAAACTTTCAGCTATGCTTTTGAATCATTCTGGAAGTAAAAACGCTAGAGAGACGCAGTTTGTACCTGCGTCATTCTGGCATGTCCCTTAATTCAAATTTCAAAGTTTTAGAGCGGCTTCCTGACTTCTTGATACCGAAAATTAAAAGTAGGCGGCTGTGCTCCGAAACGAACTCAACAAGCCTCCCTACGGTATTTTTGTTCATAGAGAAAATCAAAAGTACAACGGGTCAATTTGACCCAAAATCATTACTCAATCTAAACAAGTTTAGCACCATTGGATGGAGAATTTCAAGGGCTTTCCTCTCGTACCAAAATTAGTGCTATGGGGATTCTCAAAGCGAAGCTAGAGGCCAGGGAGTAGACCATACACACCCCATAAATTGGGGACATTTAATGCTTGATATACACGGCATGTGGTGATTATTGGAGAAAACAAATACATGCGTTAAAAAAAAGCCCGGACTTGAAAAAAATTTCAGCTATGCTTTTGAATCATTCTGGAACTAAAAACGCTAGAGAGACGCAGTTTGTACCTGCGTCATCCTGGCATGTCCCTTAATTCAAATTTCAAAGTTTTAGAGCGGCTTCCAGACTTCTTGATACCGAAAATTAAAAGTAGGCGGCTGTGCTCCGAAACGAACTCAACAAGCCTCCCTACGGGATTTTTGTGCACAGAGAAAATCAAAAGTACAACGGGTCAATTTGACCCAAAATCATTACTCAATCTAAACAAGTTTAGCACCATTGGATGGAGAATTTCAAGAGCTTTCCTCTCGTACCAAAATTACTGCTATGGGGATTCTCAAAACGAAGCTAGAGGCCAGGGAGTAGACCATACACATTCCATAAACTTGGGACACTTAATGCATGATATACACGGCATGTGGTGATTATTGGAGAAAACAAATACATGCGTTAAAAAAAAGCCCGGACTTGAAAAAACTTTCAGCTATGCTTTTGAATCATTCTGGAACTAAAAACGCTAGAGAGACGCAGTTTGTACCTGCGTCATCCTGGCATGTCCCTTAATTCAAATTTCAAAGTTTTAGAGCGGCTTCCAGACTTCTTGATACCGAAAATTAAAAGTAGGCGGCTGTGCTCCGAAACGAACTCAACAAGCCTCCCTACGGAATTTTTGTGCACAGAGAAAATCAAAAGTACAACGGGTCAACTTGACCCACAGTCATTACTCAATCTAAACAAGTTTAGCACCATTGGATGAGGAATTTCGAGGGCTTTCCTCTCGTACCAAAATTACTGCTATGGGGATTCTCAAAGCGAAGCTAGAGGCCAGGGAGTAGACCATACACATTCAATAATTTTGGGACACTTAAAGGAACACGTTGCCTTGTGGATCGGTCGAGTTGGTCTTTGAAAAGCGTTTGTAACCGTTTTTTATAAAATGCATATGGGTAGAAAGATGTTGTAAAAGTAGAATACAATGATCCACACAAACATGCCTCGAAATTGCGTGGTTTTCCTTTTACCTTGTCGACTAACACGTCGGCCATTTATGGGGGCCACAATTTTGACTCCCATAAATGGCCGACCATGTTAGTTCGCACAGTAGAAGGAAAACCACGCAATTTCGAGGCAAACTTGTGTGGATCATTGTAATCTACTTTTAAAACATCTTTCCAACCATATGCATTTTATAAAAAACGGTTACAAACGCTTTTGTTTTGACCAACTCGTCCGATCCAAGGCAACGTGTTCCTTTAATGCATGATATACACGGCATGTGGTGATTATTGGAGAAAACAAATACATGCGTTAAAAAAAAGCCCGGACTTGAAAAAACTTTCAGCTATGCTTTTGAATCATTCTGGAACTAAAAACGCTAGAGAGACGCAGTTTGTACTTGCGTCATTCTGGCATGTCTCTAAATTCAAATTTCAAAGTTTTAGAGCGGCTTCCAGACTTCTTGATACCGAAAATTTAAAGTAGGCGGCTGTGCTCCGAAACGAACTCAACAAGCCTCCCTACGGGATTTTTGTGCACAGAGAAAATCAAAAGTACAATGGGTCAATTTGACCCAAAATCATTACTTAATCTAAACAAATTTAGCACCATTGGATGGAGAATTTCAAGGGCTTTCCTCTCGTACCAAAATTAGTGCTATGGGGGATTCTCAAAGCAAAGCTAGAGGCCAGGGAGTAGACCATACACACCCCATAAATTTGGCACATTTAATGCATGATATACACGGCATGTGGACATTATTGGAGAAAACAAATACATGCGTTAAAAAAAAAAACGGACTTGAAAAAACTTTCAGCTATGCTTTTGAATCATTCTGGAACTAAAAACGCTAGAGAGACGCAGTTTGTACCTGCGTCATTCTGGCATGTCTCTAAATTCAAATTTCAAAGTTTTAGAGCGGCTTCCAGACTTCTTGATACCGAAAATGAAAGGTAAGCGGCTGTGCTCCGAAACGAACTCAACAAGCCTCCCTACGGGATTTTTGTGCACAGAGAAAATCAAAAGTACAACGGGTCAATTTGACCCACAGTCATTACTCAATCTAAACAAGTTTAGCACCATTGGATGAGGAATTTCGAGGGCTTTCCTCTCGTACCAAAATTACTGCTATGGGGATTCTCAAAGCGAAGCTAGAGGCCAGGGAGTAGACCATACACATTCAATAATTTTGGGACACTTAAAGGAACACGTTGCCTTGTGGATCGGTCGAGTTGGTCTTTGAAAAGCGTTTGTAACCGTTTTTTATAAAATGCATATGGGTAGAAAGATGTTGTAAAAGTAGAATACAATGATCCACACAAACTTGCCTCGAAATTGCGTAGTTTTCCTTTTACCTTGTCGACTAACTCGTCGGCCATTTATGGGGGCCAAAATTTTGACTCCCATAAATGGCCGACCATGTTAGTTCGCACAGTAGAAGGAAAACCACGCAATTTCGAGGCAAACTTGTGTGGATCATTGTAATCTACTTTTAAAACATCTTTCCAACCATATGCATTTTATAAAAAACGGTTACAAACGCTTTTGTTTTGACCAACTCGTCCGATCCAAGGCAACGTGTTCCTTTAATGCATGATATACACGGCATGTGGTGATTATTGGAGAAAACAAATACATGCGTTAAAAAAAAGCCCGGACTTGAAAAAACTTTCAGCTATGCTTTTGAATCATTCTGGAACTAAAAACGCTAGAGAGACGCAGTTTGTACTTGCGTCATTCTGGCATGTCTCTAAATTCAAATTTCAAAGTTTTAGAGCGGCTTCCTGACTTCTTGATACCGAAAATTTAAAGTAGGCGGCTGTGCTCCGAAACGAACTCAACAAGCCTCCCTACGGGATTTTTGTGCACAGAGAAAATCAAAAGTACAACGGGTCAATTTGACCCAAAATCATTACTTAATCTAAACAAATTTAGCACCATTGGATGGAGAATTTCAAGGGCTTTCCTCTCGTACCAAAATTAGTGCTATGGGGGATTCTCAAAGCAAAGCTAGAGGCCAGGGAGTAGACCATACACACCCCATAAATTTGGCACATTTAATGCATGATATACACGGCATGTGGACATTATTGGAGAAAACAAATACATGCGTTAAAAAAAAAACCGGACTTGAAAAAACTTTCAGCTATGCTTTTGAATCATTCTGGAACTAAAAACGCTAGAGAGACGCAGTTTGTACCTGCGTCATTCTGGCATGTCTCTTAATTCAAATTTTAAAGTTTTAGAGCGGCTTCCAGACTTCTTGATACCGAAAATTTAAAGTAGGCGGCTGTGCTCCGAAACGAACTCAACATGCCTCCCTACGGGATTTTTGTGCACAGAGAAAATCAAAAGTACAACGGGTCAATTTGACTCAAAATCATTACTCAATCTAAACAAGTTTAGCACCATTGGATGGAGAATTTCAAGAGCTTTCCTCTCGTACCAAAATTACTGCTATGGGGATTCTCAAAGCGAAGCTAGAGGCTTGGGAGTAGACCATACACATTCCATAAATTTGGGACACTTAATGCATGATATACACGACATGTGGTGATTATTGGAGAAAACAAATACATGCGTTAAAAAAAAGCCCGGACTTGAAAAAACTTTCAGCTATGCTTTTGAATCATTATGGAAGTGAAAACGCTAGGGAGTTTTGCTCACAGAGCTGTCGGAGAGAAAAAACAAATGTACAACGGGTAATTTCGATCCCATTATCCTGCTCAATCTTCAAAATTTTACCACCACAAGATTGCCATGTTCAAGGGTTTTCCTCTCGCAGTCAGGGTTCCAACCGACAATAAGGGGGCCATTGAAAAAATAGGCCGGACAATTAAAAACTTTCAGGTACGCTCTGGAATAACTCTGGAACCAAAAATGCTAGGGAGATGCTGTTTGTACCTTAGTCAAGCTGGCATATTCCTGCGTCCATTTTTTAAAGGTTTAGGGCGACCTTTACACTTCTTGATAGGAAAAACCTCAAGTAGGCGGGGTTGCTCAGAAACGATTTCAACAGCCTCCACTATGGGAGTTTTGCGCACAGAGCTGTCGGAGAGAAAAACAAAATGTACAACGGGTAATTTCGATCCCAGTATCCTGCTCAATCTTCAAAATTTTACCACCACAGGATTGCCATGTTCAAGGGCTTTCCTCTCGTACCAAACTTAAAGCTCTGACGATTTTTAAGGCGGGGCCAGATGCGACGGCGCGAGCAGGCACCCACTAGAAATTGACGTACACTGTGCGTGTATACAGCGTATACAAAGACACGGCGCAGTCAGGGTTCCAACCGACAATAAGGGGGTCATTAACAAAATAGGCCGGACAATTAAAAACATTCAGCTACGCTCTGGAATAACTCTGCAACCAAAAATGCTAGGGAGATGCAGTTTGTACCTTAGTCATGCTGGCATATTCCTGCGTCCATTTTTTAGAGGTTTAGGGCGACTTGCACACTTCTTGCTAGGAAAAACCTCAAGTAGGCGGGGTTGCTCAGAAACGATTTCAACAGCCTCCACTATGGAAGTTTTGCGCACAGAGCTGTCGGAGAGAAAAACAAAATGTACAACGGGTAATTTCGATCCCAGTATCCTGCTCAATCTTCAAAACTTTACCACCACAGGATTGCCATGTTCAAGGGCTTTCCTCTCGTACCAAACTTAAAGCTCTGACGATTTTTAAGGCGGGGCCAGATGCGACGGCGCGAGCAGGCACCCACTAGAAATTGACGTACACTGTGCGTGTATACAGCGTATACAAAGACACGGCACAGTCAGGGTTCCAACCGACAATAAGGGGGTCATTGAAAAAATAGGCCGGACATTTAAAAACTTTCAGGTACGCTCTGGAATAACTCTGGAACCAAACATGCTAGGGAGATGCAGTTTGTACCTTTGTCATGCTGGCATATTCCTGCGTCCATTTTTTAAAGGTTTAGGGCGACTTGCACACTTCTTGATAGGAAAAACCTCAAGTAGGCGGGGTTGCTCAGAAACGATTTCAACAGCCTCCACTATGGGAGTTTTGCGCCAGAGCTGTCGTAGAGAAAAACAAAATGTACAACGGGTAATTTCGATCCCAGTATCCTGCTTAATCTTCAAAATCTTACCACCACAGGATTGCCATGTTCAAGGGCTTTCCTCTCGTACCAAACTTAAAGCTCTGACGACTTTTAAGGTGGGGCAAGATGCGACGGCGCGAGCAGCCACCCACTAGAAATTGACGTACACTGTGCGTGTATACAGCGTATACAAAGAAACGGCGCAGTCAGGGTTCCAACCGACAATAATGGGATCATTGAAAAAAATAGAAAATAGGCCAGACAATTAAAAACTTTCAGGTACGCTCTCGAATAACTCTGCAACCAAAATTGCTAGGGAGATGCAGTTTGTACCTTAGTCATGCTGGCATATTCCTGCGTCCATTTTGTAAAGGTTTAGGGCGACTTGCACACTTCTTGATAGGAAAAACCTCAAGTAGGCGGGGTTGCTCAAAACGATTTCAACAGCCTCCACTATGGGAGTTACGGCACAGAGCTGTCGGAGAGAAAAACAAAATGTACAACGGGTCATTTCGATCCCAGTATCCTGCTCAATCTTCAAAATTTTACCACCACAGGATTGCCATATTCGAGGGCTTTCCTCTCGTACCAAACTTAAAGCTCTGACGATTTTTAAGGCGGGGCCAGATGCGACGGCGCGAGCAGGCACCCACTAGAATTTGACCTACACTGTGCGTGTATACAGCGTATACAAAGACACGGCGCAGTCAGGGTTCCAACCGACAATAAGGGGGTCATTAACAAAATAGGCCGGACAATTAAAAACATTCAGCTACGCTCTGGAATAACTCTGCAACCAAAAATGCTAGGGAGATGCAGTTTGTACCTTAGTCATGCTGGCATATTCCTGCGTCCATTTTTTAAAGGTTTAGGGCGACTTGCACACTTCTTGCTAGGAAAAACCTCAAGTAGGCGGGGTTGCTCAGAAACGATTTCAACAGCCTCCACTATGGAAGTTTTGCGCACAGAGCTGTCGGAGAGAAAAACAAAATGTACAACGGGTAATTTCGATCCCAGTATCCTGCTCAATCTTCAAAACTTTACCACCACAGGATTGCCATGTTCAAGGGCTTTCCTCAACTACCAAACTTAAAGCTCTGACGATTTTTAAGGCGGGGCCAGATGCGACGGCGCGAGCAGGCACCCACTAGAAATTGACGTACACTGTGCGTGTATACAGCGTATACAAAGACACGGCACAGTCAGGGTTCCAACCGACAATAAGGGGGTCATTGAAAAAATAGGCCGGACATTTAAAAACTTTCAGGTACGCTCTGGAATAACTCTGGAACCAAACATGCTAGGGAGATGCAGTTTGTACCTTTGTCATGCTGGCATATTCCTGCGTCCATTTTTTAAAGGTTTAGGGCGACTTGCACACTTCTTGATAGGAAAAACCTCCATTAGGCGGGGTTGCTCAGAAACGATTTCAACAGCCTCCACTATGGGAGTTTTGCGCACAGAGCTGTCGGAGAGAAAAACAAAATGTACAACGGGTAATTTCGATCCCAGTATCCTGCTCAATCTTCAAAATTTTACCACCACAGGATTGCCATGTTCAAGGGCTTTCCTCTCGTACCAAACTTAAAGCTCTGACGATTTCTTAGGCGGGCCGAGATGCGACGGCGCGAGCAGGCACCCACTAGAAATTGACGTACACTGTGCGTGTATACAGCGTATTCAAAGACACGGCGCAGTCAGGGTTCCAACCGACAATAAGGGGGTCATTGAAAAAATAGGCCGGAAATTTAACAACTTTCAGCTACGCTCTGGAATAACTCTGGAACCAAAAATGCTAGGGAGATGCAGTTTGTACCTTAGTCAAGCTGGAATATTCCTGCGTCCATTTTTTAAAGGTTGAGGGCGACCTGCACACTTCTTTATAGGAAAAACCTCAAGTAGGCGGGGTTGCTCAGAAACGATTTCAACAGCCTCCACTATGGGAGTTTTGCGCCAGAGCTGACGTAGAGAAAAACAAAATGTACAACGGGTAATTTCGATCCCAGTATCCTGCTTAATCTTCAAAATCTTACCACCACAGGATTGCCATGTTCAAGGGCTTTCCTCTCGTACCAAACTTAAAGCTCTGACGACTTTTAAGGTGGGGCAAGATGCGACGGCGCGAGCAGCCACCCACTAGAAATTGACGTACACTGTGCGTGTATACAGCGTATACAAAGAAACGGCGCAGTCAGGGTTCCAACCGACAATAATGGGATCATTGAAAAAAATAGAAAATAGGCCGGACAATTAAAAACTTTTAGGTACGCTCTCGAATAACTCTGCAACCAAAATTGCTAGGGAGATGCAGTTTGTACCTTAGTCATGCTGGCATATTCCTGCGCCCATTTTTTAATAGTTTAGGGCGACTTGCACACTTCTTGATAGGAAAAACCTCAAGAAGGCGGGGTTGCTCAGAAACGATTTCAACAGCCTCCACTATGGGCGTTTTGAGCACAGAGCTGTCGGAGAGAAAAACAAGATGTACAACGGGTAATTTCGATCCCAGTATCCTGCTCAATCTTCAAAATTTTACCACCACAGGATTGCCATGTTCAAGGGCTTTCCTCTCGTACCAAACTTAAAGCTCTGACGATTTTAAAGGTGGGGCCAGATGCGACGGCGCGAGCAGGCACCCACTAGAAATTGACGTACACTGTGCGTGTATACAGCGTATACAAAGACACGGCGCAGTCAGGGTTCCAACCGACAATAAGGGGGTCATTGAAAAAAAAAAAGGCCGGACAATTAAAAACTTTCAGCTACGCTCTGGATTAACTCTGCAACCAAAAATGCTAGGGAGATGCAGTTTGTACCTTAGTCATGCTGGCATATTCCTGCATCCATTTTTTAAAGGTTTAGGGCGACTTGCACACTTCTTGATAGGAAAAACCTCGAGTAGGCGGGGTTGCTCAGAAACGATTTCAACAGCCTCCACTATGGGAGTTTTGCGCACAGAGCTGTCGGAGAGAAAAACAAAATGTACAACGGGTAATTTCGATCCCAGTATCCTGCTCAATCTTCAAAATTTTACCACCACAGGATTGCCATGTTCAAGGGCTTTCCTCTCGTATCAAACTTAAAGCTCTGACGATTTTTAAGACGGGCCCAGATGCGACGGCGCGAGCAGGCACCCACTAGAAATTGACGTACACTGTGCGTGTATACAGCGTATACAAAGACACGGCGCAGTCAGGGTTCCACCGACAATAAGGGGGTCATTGAAAAAAATAGGTCGGACAATTAAAAACTTTCAGCTACGCTCTGGAATAACTCTGCAACCAAAAATGCTAGGGAGAAGCAGTTTGTACCTTAGTCATGCTGGCATATTCCTGCGTCCATTTTTTAATAGTTTAGGGCGACTTGCACACTTCTTGATAGGAAAAACCTCAAGTAGGCGGGGTTGCTCAGAAACGATTTCAACAGCCTCCATTATGGGAGTTTTGAGCACAGAGCTGTCGGAGAGAAAAACAAAATGTACAACGGGTAATTTCGATCCCAGTATCCTGCTCAATCTTCAAAATTTTACCACCACAGAATTGCCATGTTCAAGGGCTTTCCTCTCGTACCAAACTTAAAGCTCTAACGATTTTTAAGGTTGGGCCAGATGCGACGGCGCGAGCAGGCACCCACTAGAAATTGACGTACACTGTGCGTGTATACAGCGTATACAAAGACACGGCGCAATCAGGGTTCCAACCGACAATAAGGGGGGTCATTGAAAAAAATTAGGCCGGACAATTAAAAACTTTCAGCTACGCTCTGGAATAACTCTGCAACTAAAAATGCTAGGGAGATGCAGTTTGTACCTTAGTCATGCTGGCATATTCCTGCGTCCATTTTTTAAAGGTTAAGGGCGACTTGCACACTTCTTGATAGGAAAAACCTCAAGTAGGCGGGGTTGCTCAGAAACGATTTCAACAGCCTCCACTATGGGAGTTTTGCGCACAGAGCTGTCGGAGAGAAAAACAAAATGTACAACGGGTAATTTCGATCCCAGTATCCTGCTCAATCTTCAAAATTTTACCACCACAGGATTGCCATGTTAAAGGGCTTTCCTCTCGTACCAAACTTAAAGCACTGACGATTTTTAAGGGGGGCCAGATGCGACGGCGCGAGCAGGCACCCACTAGAAATTGACGTACACTGTGAGTGTATACAGCGTATACAAAGACACGGCGCAGTCAGGGTTCCAACCGACAATAAGGGGGGTCATTGAAAAAAATAGGCCGGACAATTAAAAACTTTCAGCTACGCTCTGGAATAACTCTGCAACCAAAAATGCTAGGGAGAAGCAGTTTGTACCTTAGTCATGCTGGCATATTCCTGCGTCCATTTTTTATAGGTTTATGGCGTCTTGCACACTTCTTGATAGGAAAAACTTCAAGTAGGCGGGGTTGCTCAGAAACGATTTCAACAGCCTCCACTATGGGAGTTTTGCGCACAGAGCTGTCGGAGAGAAAAACAAAATGTACAACGGGTAATTTCGATCCCAGTATCCTGCTCAATCTTCAAAATTTTACCACCACAGGATTGCCATGTTCAAGGGCTTTCCTCTCGTATCAAACTTAAAGCTCTGACGATTTTTAAGACGGGCCCAGATGCGACGGCGCGAGCAGGCACCTACTAGAAATTGACGTACACTGTGCGAGTATACAGCGTGTACAAAGACACGGCGCAGTCAGGGTTCCAACCGACAATAAGGGGGTCATTGAAAAAAATAGGCCGGACAATTAAAAACTTTCAGCTACGCTCTGGAATAACTCTGCAACCAAAAATGCTAGGGAGATGCAGTTGTACCTTAGTCATGCTGGCATAATCCTGCGTCCATTTTTTAATAGTTTAGGGCGACTTGCACACTTCTTGATAGGAAAAACCTCAAGAAGGCGGGGTTGCTCAGAAACGATTTCAACAGCCTCCACTATGGGCGTTTTGCGCACAGAGCTGTCGGAGAGAAAAACAAGATGTACAACGGGTAATTTCGATCCCAGTATCCTGCTCAATCTTCAAAATTTTACCACCACAGGATTGCCATGTTCAAGGGCTTTCCTCTCGTAGCAAACTTAAAGCTCTGACGATTTTAAAGGTGGGGCCAGATGCGACGGCGCGAGCAGGCACCCACTAGAAATTGACGTACACTGTGCGTGTATACAGCGTATACAAAGACACGGCGCAGTCAGGGTTCCAACCGACAATAAGGGGGTCATTGAAAAAAAAAAAGGCCGGACAATTAAAAACTTTCAGCTACGCTCTGGATTAACTCTGCAACCAAAAATGCTAGGGAGATGCAGTTTGTACCTTAGTCATGCTGGCATATTCCTGCATCCATTTTTTAAAGGTTTAGGGCGACTTGCACACTTCTTGATAGGAAAAACCTCGAGTAGGCGGGGTTGCTCAGAAACGATTTCAACAGCCTCCACTATGGGAGTTTTGCGCACAGAGCTGTCGGAGAGAAAAACAAAATGTACAACGGGTAATTTCGATCCCAGTATCCTGCTCAATCTTCAAAATTTTACCACCACAGGATTGCCATGTTAAAGGGCTTTCCTCTCGTACCAAACTTAAAGCACTGACGATTTTTAAGGGGGGCCAGATGCGACGGCGCGAGCAGGCACCCACTAGAAATTGACGTACACTGTGAGTGTATACAGCGTATACAAAGACACGGCGCAGTCAGGGTTCCAACCGACAATAAGGGGGGTCATTGAAAAAAATAGGCCGGACAATTAAAAACTTTCAGCTACGCTCTGGAATAACTCTGCAACCACAAATGCTAGGGAGAAGCAGTTTGTACCTTAGTCATGCTGGCATATTCCTGCGTCCATTTTTTATAGGTTTATGGCGTCTTGCACACTTCTTGATAGGAAAAACTTCAAGTAGGCGGGGTTGCTCAGAAACGATTTCAACAGCCTCCACTATGGGAGTTTTGCGCACAGAGCTGTCGGAGAGAAAAACAAAATGTACAACGGGTAATTTCGATCCCAGTATCCTGCTCAATCTTCAAAATTTTACCACCACAGGATTGCCATGTTCAAGGGCTTTCCTCTCGTATCAAACTTAAAGCTCTGACGATTTTTAAGACGGGCCCAGATGCGACGGCGCGAGCAGGCACCTACTAGAAATTGACGTACACTGTGCGAGTATACAGCGTGTACAAAGACACGGCGCAGTCAGGGTTCCAACCGACAATAAGGGGGTCATTGAAAAAAATAGGCCGGACAATTAAAAACTTTCAGCTACGCTCTGGAATAACTCTGCAACCAAAAATGCTAGGGAGATGCAGTTGTACCTTAGTCATGCTGGCATAATCCTGCGTCCATTTTTTAATAGTTTAGGGCGACTTGCACACTTCTTGATAGGAAAAACCTCAAGAAGGCGGGGTTGCTCAGAAACGATTTCAACAGCCTCCACTATGGGCGTTTTGCGCACAGAGCTGTCGGAGAGAAAAACAAGATGTACAACGGGTAATTTCGATCCCAGTATCCTGCTCAATCTTCAAAATTTTACCACCACAGGATTGCCATGTTCAAGGGCTTTCCTCTCGTAGCAAACTTAAAGCTCTGACGATTTTAAAGGTGGGGCCAGATGCGACGGCGCGAGCAGGCACCCACTAGAAATTGACGTACACTGTGCGTGTATACAGCGTATACAAAGACACGGCGCAGTCAGGGTTCCAACCGACAATAAGGGGGTCATTGAAAAAAAAAAAGGCCGGACAATTAAAAACTTTCAGCTACGCTCTGGATTAACTCTGCAACCAAAAATGCTAGGGAGATGCAGTTTGTACCTTAGTCATGCTGGCATATTCCTGCATCCATTTTTTAAAGGTTTAGGGCGACTTGCACACTTCTTGATAGGAAAAACCTCGAGTAGGCGGGGTTGCTCAGAAACGATTTCAACAGCCTCCACTATGGGAGTTTTGCGCACAGAGCTGTCGGAGAGAAAAACAAAATGTACAACGGGTAATTTCGATCCCAGTATCCTGCTCAATCTTCAAAATTTTACCACCACAGGATTGCCATGTTCAAGGGCTTTCCTCTCGTATCAAACTTAAAGCTCTGACGATTTTTAAGACGGGCCCAGATGCGACGGCGCGAGCAGGCACCCACTAGAAATTGACGTACACTGTGCGTGTATACAGCGTATACAAAGACACGGCGCAGTCAGGGTTCCACCGACAATAAGGGGGTCATTGAAAAAAATAGGCCGGACAATTAAAAACTTTCAGCTACGCTCTGGAATAACTCTGCAACCAAAAATGCTAGGGAGAAGCAGTTTGTACCTTAGTCATGCTGGCATATTCCTGCGTCCATTTTTTAATAGTTTAGGGCGACTTGCACACTTCTTGATAGGAAAAACCTCAAGTAGGCGGGGTTGCTCAGAAACGATTTCAACAGCCTCCATTATGGGAGTTTTGAGCACAGAGCTGTCGGAGAGAAAAACAAAATGTACAACGGGTAATTTCGATCCCAGTATCCTGCTCAATCTTCAAAATTTTACCACCACAGGATTGCCATGTTCAAGGGCTTTCCTCTCGTACCAAACTTAAAGCTCTAACGATTTTTAAGGTTGGGCCAGATGCGACGGCGCGAGCAGGCACCCACTAGAAATTGACGTACACTGTGCGTGTATACAACGTATACAAAGACACGGCGCAGTCAGGGTTCCAACCGACAATAAGGGGGGTCATTGAAAAAAATAGGCCGGACAATTAAAAACTTTCAGCTACGCTCTGGAATAACTCTGCAACTAAAAATGCTAGGGAGATGCAGTTTGTACCTTAGTCATGCTGGCATATTCCTGCGTCCATTTTTTAAAGGTTAAGGGCGACTTGCACACTTCTTGATAGGAAAAACCTCGAGTAGGCGGGGTTTGCTCAAAAACGATTTCAACAGCCTCCACTATGGGAGTTTTGCGCACAGAGCTGTCGGAGAGAAAAACAAGATGTACAACGGGTAATTTCGATCCCAGTATCCTGCTCAATCTTCAAAATTTTACCACCACAGGATTGCCATGTTCAAGGGCTTTTCTCATGTACCAAACTTAAAGCTCTGACGATTTTTAAGGTGGGGCCAGATGCGACGGCGCGAGCAGGCACCCACTAGAAATTGACGTACACTGTGCGTGTATACAGCGTATACAAAGACACGGCGCAGTCAGGGTTCCACCGACAATAAGGGGGTCATTGAAAAAAATAGGCCGGACAATTAAAAACTTTCAGCTACGCTCTGGAATAACTCTGCAACCAAAAATGCTAGGGAGAAGCAGTTTGTACCTTAGTCATGCTGGCATATTCCTGCGTCCATTTTTTAATAGTTTAGGGCGACTTGCACACTTCTTGATAGGAAAAACCTCAAGTAGGCGGGGTTGCTCAGAAACGATTTCAACAGCCTCCATTATGGGAGTTTTGAGCACAGAGCTGTCGGAGAGAAAAACAAAATGTACAACGGGTAATTTCGATCCCAGTATCCTGCTCAATCTTCAAAATTT
Organism: Asterias amurensis; assembly: GCF_032118995.1. Taxonomy (NCBI): domain Eukaryota; kingdom Metazoa; phylum Echinodermata; class Asteroidea; order Forcipulatida; family Asteriidae; genus Asterias; species Asterias amurensis. Next base: position 2,724,800 of record NC_092660.1, read on the forward strand.
TACCACCACAGGATTGCCATGTTCAAGGGCTTTCCTCTCGTACCAAACTTAAAGCTCTAACGAATTTTAAGGTTGGGCCAGATGCGACGGCGCGAGCAGGCACCCACTAGAAATTGACGTACACTGTGCGTGTATACAACGTATACAAAGACACGGCGCAGTCAGGGTTCCAACCGACAATAAGGGGGGTCATTGAAAAAAATTAGGCCGGACAATTAAAAACTTTCAGCTACGCTCTGGAATAACTCTGCAACTAAAAATGCTAGGGAGATGCAGTTTGTACCTTAGTCATGCTGGCATATTCCTGCGTCTATTTTTTAAAGGTTAAGGGCGACTTGCACACTTCTTGATAGGAAAAACCTCGAGTAGGCGGGGTTTGCTCAAAAACGATTTCAACAGCCTCCACTATGGGAGTTTTGCGCACAGAGCTGTCGGAGAGAAAAACAAGATGTACAACGGGTAATTTCGATCCCAGTATCCTGCTCAATCTTCAAAATTTTACCACCACAGGATTGCCATGTTCAAGGGCTTTTCTCATGTACCAAACTTAAAGCTCTGACGATTTTTAAGGTGGGGCCAGATGCGACGGCGCGAGCAGGCACCCACTAGAAATTGACGTACACTGTGCGTGTATACAGCGTATACAAAGACACGGCGCAGTCAGGGTTCCAACCGACAATAAGGGGGGTCATTGAAAAAAATTAGGCCGGACAATTAAAAACTTTCAGCTACGCTCTGGAATAACTCTGCAACCAAAAATGCTAGGGAGATGCAGTTTGTACCTTAGTCATGCTGGCATATTCCTGCGTCCATTTTTTAAAGGTTTGGGGCGACTTGCACACTTCTTGATAGGAAAAACCTCAAGTAGGCGGGGTTGCTCAGAAACGATTTCAACAGCCTCCACTATGGGAGTTTTGCGCACAGAGCTGTCGGAGAGAAAAACAAAATGTACAACGGGTAATTTCGATCCCAGTATCCTGCTCAATCTTCAAAATTTTACCACCACAGGATTGCCATGTTAAAGGGCTTTCCTCTCGTACCAAACTTAAAGCACTGACGATTTTTAAGGGGGGCCAGATGCGACGGCGCGAGCAGGCACCCACTAGAAATTGACGTACACTGTGAGTGTATACAGCGTATACAAAGACACGGCGCAGTCAGGGTTCCAACCGACAATAAGGGGGGTCATTGAAAAAAATAGGCCGGACAATTAAAAACTTTCAGCTACGCTCTGGAATAACTCTGAAACCAAAAATGCTAGGGAGAAGCAGTTTGTACCTTAGTCATGCTGGCATATTCCTGCGTCCATTTTTTATAGGTTTATGGCGTCTTGCACACTTCTTGATAGGAAAAACTTCAAGTAGGCGGGGTTGCTCAGAAACGATTTCAACAGCCTCCACTATGGGAGTTTTGCGCACAGAGCTGTCGGAGAGAAAAACAAAATGTACAACGGGTAATTTCGATCCCAGTATCCTGCTCAATCTTCAAAATTTTACCACCACAGGATTGCCATGTTCAAGGGCTTTCCTCTCGTATCAAACTTAAAGCTCTGACGATTTTTAAGACGGGCCCAGATGCGACGGCGCGAGCAGGCACCTACTAGAAATTGACGTACACTGTGCGAGTATACAGCGTGTACAAAGACACGGCGCAGTCAGGGTTCCAACCGACAATAAGGGGGTCATTGAAAAAAATAGGCCGGACAATTAAAAACTTTCAGCTACGCTCTGGAATAACTCTGCAACCAAAAATGCTAGGGAGATGCAGTTGTACCTTAGTCATGCTGGCATAATCCTGCGTCCATTTTTTAATAGTTTAGGGCGACTTGCACACTTCTTGATAGGAAAAACCTCAAGAAGGCGGGGTTGCTCAGAAACGATTTCAACAGCCTCCACTATGGGCGTTTTGCGCACAGAGCTGTCGGAGAGAAAAACAAGATGTACAACGGGTAATTTCGATCCCAGTATCCTGCTCAATCTTCAAAATTTTACCACCACAGGATTGCCATGTTCAAGGGCTTTCCTCTCGTAGCAAACTTAAAGCTCTGACGATTTTAAAGGTGGGGCCAGATGCGACGGCGCGAGCAGGCACCCACTAGAAATTGACGTACACTGTGCGTGTATACAGCGTATACAAAGACACGGCGCAGTCAGGGTTCCAACCGACAATAAGGGGGGTCATTGAAAAAAATTAGGCCGGACAATTAAAAACTTTCAGCTACGCTCTGGAATAACTCTGCAACTAAAAATGCTAGGGAGATGCAGTTTGTACCTTAGTCATGCTGGCATATTCCTGCGTCTATTTTTTAAAGGTTAAGGGCGACTTGCACACTTCTTGATAGGAAAAACCTCGAGTAGGCGGGGTTTGCTCAAAAACGATTTCAACAGCCTCCACTATGGGAGTTTTGCGCACAGAGCTGTCGGAGAGAAAAACAAGATGTACAACGGGTAATTTCGATCCCAGTATCCTGCTCAATCTTCAAAATTTTACCACCACAGGATTGCCATGTTCAAGGGCTTTTCTCATGTACCAAACTTAAAGCTCTGACGATTTTTAAGGTGGGGCCAGATGCGACGGCGCGAGCAGGCACCCACTAGAAATTGACGTACACTGTGCGTGTATACAGCGTATACAAAGACACGGCGCAGTCAGGGTTCCAACCGACAATAAGGGGGGTCATTGAAAAAAATTAGGCCGGACAATTAAAAACTTTCAGCTACGCTCTGGAATAACTCTGCAACCAAAAATGCTAGGGAGATGCAGTTTGTACCTTAGTCATGCTGGCATATTCCTGCGTCCATTTTTTAAAGGTTTGGGGCGACTTGCACACTTCTTGATAGGAAAAACCTCAAGTAGGCGGGGTTGCTCAGAAACGATTTCAACAGCCTCCATTATGGGAGTTTTGAGCACAGAGCTGTCGGAGAGAAAAACAAAATGTACAACGGGTAATTTCGATCCCAGTATCCTGCTCAATCTTCAAAATTTTACCACCACAGGATTGCCATGTTCAAGGGCTTTCCTCTCGTACCAAACTTAAAGCTCTAACGATTTTTAAGGTTGGGCCAGATGCGACGGCGCGAGCAGGCACCCACTAGAAATTGACGTACACTGTGCGTGTATACAACGTATACAAAGACACGGCGCAGTCAGGGTTCCAACCGACAATAAGGGGGGTCATTGAAAAAAATTAGGCCGGACAATTAAAAACTTTCAGCTACGCTCTGGAATAACTCTGCAACTAAAAATGCTAGGGAGATGCAGTTTGTACCTTAGTCATGCTGGCATATTCCTGCGTCCATTTTTTAAAGGTTAAGGGCGACTTGCACACTTCTTGATAGGAAAAACCTCGAGTAGGCGGGGTTTGCTCAAAAACGATTTCAACAGCCTCCACTATGGGAGTTTTGCGCACAGAGCTGTCGGAGAGAAAAACAAGATGTACAACGGGTAATTTCGATCCCAGTATCCTGCTCAATCTTCAAAATTTTACCACCACAGGATTGCCATGTTCAAGGGCTTTTCTCATGTACCAAACTTAAAGCTCTGACGATTTTTAAGGTGGGGCCAGATGCGACGGCGCGAGCAGGCACCCACTAGAAATTGACGTACACTGTGCGTGTATACAGCGTATACAAAGACACGGCGCAGTCAGGGTTCCAACCGACAATAAGGGGGGTCATTGAAAAAAATTAGGCCGGACAATTAAAAACTTTCAGCTACGCTCTGGAATAACTCTGCAACCAAAAATGCTAGGGAGATGTAGTTTGTACCTTAGTCATGCTGGCATATTCCTGCGTCCATTTTTTAAAGGTTTGGGGCGACTTGCACACTTCTTGATAGGAAAAACCTCAAGTAGGCGGGGTTGCTCAGAAACGATTTCAACAGCCTCCACTATGGGAGTTTTGCGCACAGAGCTGTCGGAGAGAAAAACAAAATGTACAACGGGTAATTTCGATCCCAGTATCCTGCTCAATCTTCAAAATTTTACCACCACAGGATTGCCATGTTCAAGGGCTTTCCTCTCGTATCAAACTTAAAGCTCTGACGATTTTTAAGACGGGCCCAGATGCGACGGCGCGAGCAGGCACCCACTAGAAATTGACGTACACTGTGCGTGTATACAGCGTATACAAAGACACGGCGCAGTCAGGGTTCCACCGACAATAAGGGGGTCATTGAAAAAAATAGGCCGGACAATTAAAAACTTTCAGCTACGCTCTGGAATAACTCTGCAACCAAAAATGCTAGGGAGAAGCAGTTTGTACCTTAGTCATGCTGGCATATTCCTGCGTCCATTTTTTAATAGTTTAGGGCGACTTGCACACTTCTTGATAGGAAAAACCTCAAGTAGGCGGGGTTGCTCAGAAACGATTTCAACAGCCTCCATTATGGGAGTTTTGAGCACAGAGCTGTCGGAGAGAAAAACAAAATGTACAACGGGTAATTTCGATCCCAGTATCCTGCTCAATCTTCAAAATTTTACCACCACAGGATTGCCATGTTCAAGGGCTTTCCTCTCGTACCAAACTTAAAGCTCTAACGATTTTTAAGGTTGGGCCAGATGCGACGGCGCGAGCAGGCACCCACTAGAAATTGACGTACACTGTGCGTGTATACAACGTATACAAAGACACGGCGCAGTCAGGGTTCCAACCGACAATAAGGGGGGTCATTGAAAGAAATTAGGCCGGACAATTAAAAACTTTCAGCTACGCTCTGGAATAACTCTGCAACTAAAAATGCTAGGGAGATGCAGTTTGTACCTTAGTCATGCTGGCATATTCCTGCGTCCATTTTTTAAAGGTTAAGGGCGACTTGCACACTTCTTGATAGGAAAAACCTCGAGTAGGCGGGGTTTGCTCAAAAACGATTTCAACAGCCTCCACTATGGGAGTTTTGCGCACAGAGCTGTCGGAGAGAAAAACAAGATGTACAACGGGTAATTTCGATCCCAGTATCCTGCTCAATCTTCAAAATTTTACCACCACAGGATTGCCATGTTCAAGGGCTTTTCTCATGTACCAAACTTAAAGCTCTGACGATTTTTAAGGTGGGGCCAGATGCGACGGCGCGAGCAGGCACCCACTAGAAATTGACGTACACTGTGCGTGTATACAGCGTATACAAAGACACGGCGCAGTCAGGGTTCCAACCGACAATAAGGGGGGTCATTGAAAAAAATTAGGCCGGACAATTAAAAACTTTCAGCTACGCTCTGGAATAACTCTGCAACCAAAAATGCTAGGGAGATGTAGTTTGTACCTTAGTCATGCTGGCATATTCCTGCGTCCATTTTTTAAAGGTTTGGGGCGACTTGCACACTTCTTGATAGGAAAAACCTCAAGTAGGCGGGGTTGCTCAGAAACGATTTCAACAGCCTCCACTATGGGAGTTTTGCGCACAGAGCTGTCGGAGAGAAAAACAAAATGTACAACGGGTAATTTCGATCCCAGTATCCTGCTCAATCTTCAAAATTTTACCACCACAGGATTGCCATGTTCAAGGGCTTTCCTCTCGTATCAAACTTAAAGCTCTGACGATTTTTAAGACGGGCCCAGATGCGACGGCGCGAGCAGGCACCCACTAGAAATTGACGTACACTGTGCGTGTATACAGCGTATACAAAGACACGGCGCAGTCAGGGTTCCACCGACAATAAGGGGGTCATTGAAAAAAATAGGCCGGACAATTAAAAACTTTCAGCTACGCTCTGGAATAACTCTGCAACCAAAAATGCTAGGGAGAAGCAGTTTGTACCTTAGTCATGCTGGCATATTCCTGCGTCCATTTTTTAATAGTTTAGGGCGACTTGCACACTTCTTGATAGGAAAAACCTCAAGTAGGCGGGGTTGCTCAGAAACGATTTCAACAGCCTCCATTATGGGAGTTTTGAGCACAGAGCTGTCGGAGAGAAAAACAAAATGTACAACGGGTAATTTCGATCCCAGTATCCTGCTCAATCTTCAAAATTTTACCACCACAGGATTGCCATGTTCAAGGGCTTTCCTCTCGTACCAAACTTAAAGCTCTAACGATTTTTAAGGTTGGGCCAGATGCGACGGCGCGAGCAGGCACCCACTAGAAATTGACGTACACTGTGCGTGTATACAACGTATACAAAGACACGGCGCAGTCAGGGTTCCAACCGACAATAAGGGGGGTCATTGAAAAAAATTAGGCCGGACAATTAAAAACTTTCAGCTACGCTCTGGAATAACTCTGCAACTAAAAATGCTAGGGAGATGCAGTTTGTACCTTAGTCATGCTGGCATATTCCTGCGTCCATTTTTTAAAGGTTAAGGGCGACTTGCACACTTCTTGATAGGAAAAACCTCGAGTAGGCGGGGTTTGCTCAAAAACGATTTCAACAGCCTCCACTATGGGAGTTTTGCGCACAGAGCTGTCGGAGAGAAAAACAAGATGTACAACGGGTAATTTCGATCCCAGTATCCTGCTCAATCTTCAAAATTTTACCACCACAGGATTGCCATGTTCAAGGGCTTTTCTCATGTACCAAACTTAAAGCTCTGACGATTTTTAAGGTGGGGCCAGATGCGACGGCGCGAGCAGGCACCCACTAGAAATTGACGTACACTGTGCGTGTATACAGCGTATACAAAGACACGGCGCAGTCAGGGTTCCAACCGACAATAAGGGGGGTCATTGAAAAAAATTAGGCCGGACAATTAAAAACTTTCAGCTACGCTCTGGAATAACTCTGCAACCAAAAATGCTAGGGAGATGTAGTTTGTACCTTAGTCATGCTGGCATATTCCTGCGTCCATTTTTTAAAGGTTTGGGGCGACTTGCACACTTCTTGATAGGAAAAACCTCAAGTAGGCGGGGTTGCTCAGAAACGATTTCAACAGCCTCCACTATGGGAGTTTTGCGCACAGAGCTGTCGGAGAGAAAAACAAAATGTACAACGGGTAATTTCGATCCCAGTATCCTGCTCAATCTTCAAAATTTTACCACCACAGGATTGCCATGTTCAAGGGCTTTCCTCTCGTATCAAACTTAAAGCTCTGACGATTTTTAAGACGGGCCCAGATGCGACGGCGCGAGCAGGCACCCACTAGAAATTGACGTACACTGTGCGTGTATACAGCGTATACAAAGACACGGCGCAGTCAGGGTTCCACCGACAATAAGGGGGTCATTGAAAAAAATAGGCCGGACAATTAAAAACTTTCAGCTACGCTCTGGAATAACTCTGCAACCAAAAATGCTAGGGAGAAGCAGTTTGTACCTTAGTCATGCTGGCATATTCCTGCGTCCATTTTTTAATAGTTTAGGGCGACTTGCACACTTCTTGATAGGAAAAACCTCAAGTAGGCGGGGTTGCTCAGAAACGATTTCAACAGCCTCCATTATGGGAGTTTTGAGCACAGAGCTGTCGGAGAGAAAAACAAAATGTACAACGGGTAATTTCGATCCCAGTATCCTGCTCAATCTTCAAAATTTTACCACCACAGGATTGCCATGTTCAAGGGCTTTCCTCTCGTACCAAACTTAAAGCTCTAACGATTTTTAAGGTTGGGCCAGATGCGACGGCGCGAGCAGGCACCCACTAGAAATTGACGTACACTGTGCGTGTATACAACGTATACAAAGACACGGCGCAGTCAGGGTTCCAACCGACAATAAGGGGGGTCATTGAAAGAAATTAGGCCGGACAATTAAAAACTTTCAGCTACGCTCTGGAATAACTCTGCAACTAAAAATGCTAGGGAGATGCAGTTTGTACCTTAGTCATGCTGGCATATTCCTGCGTCCATTTTTTAAAGGTTAAGGGCGACTTGCACACTTCTTGATAGGAAAAACCTCGAGTAGGCGGGGTTTGCTCAAAAACGATTTCAACAGCCTCCACTATGGGAGTTTTGCGCACAGAGCTGTCGGAGAGAAAAACAAGATGTACAACGGGTAATTTCGATCCCAGTATCCTGCTCAATCTTCAAAATTTTACCACCACAGGATTGCCATGTTCAAGGGCTTTTCTCATGTACCAAACTTAAAGCTCTGACGATTTTTAAGGTGGGGCCAGATGCGACGGCGCGAGCAGGCACCCACTAGAAATTGACGTACACTGTGCGTGTATACAGCGTATACAAAGACACGGCGCAGTCAGGGTTCCAACCGACAATAAGGGGGGTCATTGAAAAAAATTAGGCCGGACAATTAAAAACTTTCAGCTACGCTCTGGAATAACTCTGCAACCAAAAATGCTAGGGAGATGTAGTTTGTACCTTAGTCATGCTGGCATATTCCTGCGTCCATTTTTTAAAGGTTTGGGGCGACTTGCACACTTCTTGATAGGAAAAACCTCAAGTAGGCGGGGTTGCTCAGAAACGATTTCAACAGCCTCCACTATGGGAGTTTTGCGCACAGAGCTGTCGGAGAGAAAAACAAAATGTACAACGGGTAATTTCGATCCCAGTATCCTGCTCAATCTTCAAAATTTTACCACCACAGGATTGCCATGTTCAAGGGCTTTCCTCTCGTATCAAACTTAAAGCTCTGACGATTTTTAAGACGGGCCCAGATGCGACGGCGCGAGCAGGCACCCACTAGAAATTGACGTACACTGTGCGTGTATACAGCGTATACAAAGACACGGCGCAGTCAGGGTTCCACCGACAATAAGGGGGTCATTGAAAAAAATAGGCCGGACAATTAAAAACTTTCAGCTACGCTCTGGAATAACTCTGCAACCAAAAATGCTAGGGAGAAGCAGTTTGTACCTTAGTCATGCTGGCATATTCCTGCGTCCATTTTTTAATAGTTTAGGGCGACTTGCACACTTCTTGATAGGAAAAACCTCAAGTAGGCGGGGTTGCTCAGAAACGATTTCAACAGCCTCCATTATGGGAGTTTTGAGCACAGAGCTGTCGGAGAGAAAAACAAAATGTACAACGGGTAATTTCGATCCCAGTATCCTGCTCAATCTTCAAAATTTTACCACCACAGGATTGCCATGTTCAAGGGCTTTCCTCTCGTACCAAACTTAAAGCTCTAACGATTTTTAAGGTTGGGCCAGATGCGACGGCGCGAGCAGGCACCCACTAGAAATTGACGTACACTGTGCGTGTATACAACGTATACAAAGACACGGCGCAGTCAGGGTTCCAACCGACAATAAGGGGGGTCATTGAAAAAAATTAGGCCGGACAATTAAAAACTTTCAGCTACGCTCTGGAATAACTCTGCAACTAAAAATGCTAGGGAGATGCAGTTTGTACCTTAGTCATGCTGGCATATTCCTGCGTCCATTTTTTAAAGGTTAAGGGCGACTTGCACACTTCTTGATAGGAAAAACCTCGAGTAGGCGGGGTTTGCTCAAAAACGATTTCAACAGCCTCCACTATGGGAGTTTTGCGCACAGAGCTGTCGGAGAGAAAAACAAGATGTACAACGGGTAATTTCGATCCCAGTATCCTGCTCAATCTTCAAAATTTTACCACCACAGGATTGCCATGTTCAAGGGCTTTTCTCATGTACCAAACTTAAAGCTCTGACGATTTTTAAGGTGGGGCCAGATGCGACGGCGCGAGCAGGCACCCACTAGAAATTGACGTACACTGTGCGTGTATACAGCGTATACAAAGACACGGCGCAGTCAGGGTTCCAACCGACAATAAGGGGGGTCATTGAAAAAAATTAGGCCGGACAATTAAAAACTTTCAGCTACGCTCTGGAATAACTCTGCAACCAAAAATGCTAGGGAGATGCAGTTTGTACCTTAGTCATGCTGGCATATTCCTGCGTCCATTTTTTAAAGGTTTGGGGCGACTTGCACACTTCTTGATAGGAAAAACCTCAAGTAGGCGGGGTTGCTCAGAAACGATTTCAACAGCCTCCACTATGGGAGTTTTGCGCACAGAGCTGTCGGAGAGAAAAACAAAATGTACAACGGGTAATTTCGATCCCAGTATCCTGCTCAATCTTCAAAATTTTACCACCACAGGATTGCCATGTTCAAGGGCTTTCCTCTCGTATCAAACTTAAAGCTCTGACGATTTTTAAGACGGGCCCAGATGCGACGGCGCGAGCAGGCACCCACTAGAAATTGACGTACACTGTGGGTGTATACAGCGTATACAAAGACACGGCGCAGTCAGGGTTCCACCGACAATAAGGGGGTCATTGAAAAAAATAGGCCGGACAATTAAAAACTTTCAGCTACGCTCTGGAATAACTCTGCAACCAAAAATGCTAGGGAGAAGCAGTTTGTACCTTAGTCATGCTGGCATATTCCTGCGTCCATTTTTTAATAGTTTAGGGCGACTTGCACACTTCTTGATAGGAAAAACCTCAAGTAGGCGGGGTTGCTCAGAAACGATTTCAACAGCCTCCATTATGGGAGTTTTGAGCACAGAGCTGTCGGAGAGAAAAACAAAATGTACAACGGGTAATTTCGATCCCAGTATCCTGCTCAATCTTCAAAATTTTACCACCACAGGATTGCCATGTTCAAGGGCTTTCCTCTCGTACCAAACTTAAAGCTCTAACGATTTTTAAGGTTGGGCCAGATGCGACGGCGCGAGCAGGCACCCACTAGAAATTGACGTACACTGTGCGTGTATACAACGTATACAAAGACACGGCGCAGTCAGGGTTCCAACCGACAATAAGGGGGGTCATTGAAAAAAATTAGGCCGGACAATTAAAAACTTTCAGCTACGCTCTGGAATAACTCTGCAACTAAAAATGCTAGGGAGATGCAGTTTGTACCTTAGTCATGCTGGCATATTCCTGCGTCTATTTTTTAAAGGTTAAGGGCGACTTGCACACTTCTTGATAGGAAAAACCTCGAGTAGGCGGGGTTTGCTCAAAAACGATTTCAACAGCCTCCACTATGGGAGTTTTGCGCACAGAGCTGTCGGAGAGAAAAACAAGATGTACAACGGGTAATTTCGATCCCAGTATCCTGCTCAATCTTCAAAATTTTACCACCACAGGATTGCCATGTTCAAGGGCTTTTCTCATGTACCAAACTTAAAGCTCTGACGATTTTTAAGGTGGGGCCAGATGCGACGGCGCGAGCAGGCACCCACTAGAAATTGACGTACACTGTGCGTGTATACAGCGTATACAAAGACACGGCGCAGTCAGGGTTCCAACCGACAATAAGGGGGGTCATTGAAAAAAATTAGGCCGGACAATTAAAAACTTTCAGCTACGCTCTGGAATAACTCTGCAACCAAAAATGCTAGGGAGATGCAGTTTGTACCTTAGTCATGCTGGCATATTCCTGCGTCCATTTTTTAAAGGTTTGGGGCGACTTGCACACTTCTTGATAGGAAAAACCTCAAGTAGGCGGGGTTGCTCAGAAACGATTTCAACAGCCTCCACTATGGGAGTTTTGCGCACAGAGCTGTCGGAGAGAAAAACAAAATGTACAACGGGTAATTTCGATCCCAGTATCCTGCTCAATCTTCAAAATTTTACCACCACAGGATTGCCATGTTAAAGGGCTTTCCTCTCGTACCAAACTTAAAGCACTGACGATTTTTAAGGGGGGCCAGATGCGACGGCGCGAGCAGGCACCCACTAGAAATTGACGTACACTGTGAGTGTATACAGCGTATACAAAGACACGGCGCAGTCAGGGTTCCAACCGACAATAAGGGGGGTCATTGAAAAAAATAGGCCGGACAATTAAAAACTTTCAGCTACGCTCTGGAATAACTCTGCAACCAAAAATGCTAGGGAGAAGCAGTTTGTACCTTAGTCATGCTGGCATATTCCTGCGTCCATTTTTTATAGGTTTATGGCGTCTTGCACACTTCTTGATAGGAAAAACTTCAAGTAGGCGGGGTTGCTCAGAAACGATTTCAACAGCCTCCACTATGGGAGTTTTGCGCACAGAGCTGTCGGAGAGAAAAACAAAATGTACAACGGGTAATTTCGATCCCAGTATCCTGCTCAATCTTCAAAATTTTACCACCACAGGATTGCCATGTTCAAGGGCTTTCCTCTCGTATCAAACTTAAAGCTCTGACGATTTTTAAGACGGGCCCAGATGCGACGGCGCGAGCAGGCACCTACTAGAAATTGACGTACACTGTGCGAGTATACAGCGTGTACAAAGACACGGCGCAGTCAGGGTTCCAACCGACAATAAGGGGGTCATTGAAAAAAATAGGCCGGACAATTAAAAACTTTCAGCTACGCTCTGGAATAACTCTGCAACCAAAAATGCTAGGGAGATGCAGTTGTACCTTAGTCATGCTGGCATAATCCTGCGTCCATTTTTTAATAGTTTAGGGCGACTTGCACACTTCTTGATAGGAAAAACCTCAAGAAGGCGGGGTTGCTCAGAAACGATTTCAACAGCCTCCACTATGGGCGTTTTGCGCACAGAGCTGTCGGAGAGAAAAACAAGATGTACAACGGGTAATTTCGATCCCAGTATCCTGCTCAATCTTCAAAATTTTACCACCACAGGATTGCCATGTTCAAGGGCTTTCCTCTCGTAGCAAACTTAAAGCTCTGACGATTTTAAAGGTGGGGCCAGATGCGACGGCGCGAGCAGGCACCCACTAGAAATTGACGTACACTGTGCGTGTATACAGCGTATACAAAGACACGGCGCAGTCAGGGTTCCAACCGACAATAAGGGGGTCATTGAAAAAAAAAAAGGCCGGACAATTAAAAACTTTCAGCTACGCTCTGGATTAACTCTGCAACCAAAAATGCTAGGGAGATGCAGTTTGTACCTTAGTCATGCTGGCATATTCCTGCATCCATTTTTTAAAGGTTTAGGGCGACTTGCACACTTCTTGATAGGAAAAACCTCGAGTAGGCGGGGTTGCTCAGAAACGATTTCAACAGCCTCCACTATGGGAGTTTTGCGCACAGAGCTGTCGGAGAGAAAAACAAAATGTACAACGGGTAATTTCGATCCCAGTATCCTGCTCAATCTTCAAAATTTTACCACCACAGGATTGCCATGTTCAAGGGCTTTCCTCTCGTATCAAACTTAAAGCTCTGACGATTTTTAAGACGGGCCCAGATGCGACGGCGCGAGCAGGCACCCACTAGAAATTGACGTACACTGTGCGTGTATACAGCGTATACAAAGACACGGCGCAGTCAGGGTTCCACCGACAATAAGGGGGTCATTGAAAAAAATAGGCCGGACAATTAAAAACTTTCAGCTACGCTCTGGAATAACTCTGCAACCAAAAATGCTAGGGAGAAGCAGTTTGTACCTTAGTCATGCTGGCATATTCCTGCGTCCATTTTTTAATAGTTTAGGGCGACTTGCACACTTCTTGATAGGAAAAACCTCAAGTAGGCGGGGTTGCTCAGAAACGATTTCAACAGCCTCCATTATGGGAGTTTTGAGCACAGAGCTGTCGGAGAGAAAAACAAAATGTACAACGGGTAATTTCGATCCCAGTATCCTGCTCAATCTTCAAAATTTTACCACCACAGGATTGCCATGTTCAAGGGCTTTCCTCTCGTACCAAACTTAAAGCTCTAACGATTTTTAAGGTTGGGCCAGATGCGACGGCGCGAGCAGGCACCCACTAGAAATTGACGTACACTGTGCGTGTATACAACGTATACAAAGACACGGCGCAGTCAGGGTTCCAACCGACAATAAGGGGGGTCATTGAAAAAAATTAGGCCGGACAATTAAAAACTTTCAGCTACGCTCTGGAATAACTCTGCAACTAAAAATGCTAGGGAGATGCAGTTTGTACCTTAGTCATGCTGGCATATTCCTGCGTCCATTTTTTAAAGGTTAAGGGCGACTTGCACACTTCTTGATAGGAAAAACCTCGAGTAGGCGGGGTTTGCTCAAAAACGATTTCAACAGCCTCCACTATGGGAGTTTTGCGCACAGAGCTGTCGGAGAGAAAAACAAGATGTACAACGGGTAATTTCGATCCCAGTATCCTGCTCAATCTTCAAAATTTTACCACCACAGGATTGCCATGTTCAAGGGCTTTTCTCATGTACCAAACTTAAAGCTCTGACGATTTTTAAGGTGGGGCCAGATGCGACGGCGCGAGCAGGCACCCACTAGAAATTGACGTACACTGTGCGTGTATACAGCGTATACAAAGACACGGCGCAGTCAGGGTTCCAACCGACAATAAGGGGGGTCATTGAAAAAAATTAGGCCGGACAATTAAAAACTTTCAGCTACGCTCTGGAATAACTCTGCAACCAAAAATGCTAGGGAGATGCAGTTTGTACCTTAGTCATGCTGGCATATTCCTGCGTCCATTTTTTAAAGGTTTGGGGCGACTTGCACACTTCTTGATAGGAAAAACCTCAAGTAGGCGGGGTTGCTCAGAAACGATTTCAACAGCCTCCACTATGGGAGTTTTGCGCACAGAGCTGTCGGAGAGAAAAACAAAATGTACAACGGGTAATTTCGATCCCAGTATCCTGCTCAATCTTCAAAATTTTACCACCACAGGATTGCCATGTTCAAGGGCTTTCCTCTCGTATCAAACTTAAAGCTCTGACGATTTTTAAGACGGGCCCAGATGCGACGGCGCGAGCAGGCACCCACTAGAAATTGACGTACACTGTGCGTGTATACAGCGTATACAAAGACACGGCGCAGTCAGGGTTCCACCGACAATAAGGGGGTCATTGAAAAAAATAGGCCGGACAATTAAAAACTTTCAGCTACGCTCTGGAATAACTCTGCAACCAAAAATGCTAGGGAGAAGCAGTTTGTACCTTAGTCATGCTGGCATATTCCTGCGTCCATTTTTTAATAGTTTAGGGCGACTTGCACACTTCTTGATAGGAAAAACCTCAAGTAGGCGGGGTTGCTCAGAAACGATTTCAACAGCCTCCATTATGGGAGTTTTGAGCACAGAGCTGTCGGAGAGAAAAACAAAATGTACAACGGGTAATTTCGATCCCAGTATCCTGCTCAATCTTCAAAATTTTACCACCACAGGATTGCCATGTTCAAGGGCTTTCCTCTCGTACCAAACTTAAAGCTCTAACGATTTTTAAGGTTGGGCCAGATGCGACGGCGCGAGCAGGCACCCACTAGAAATTGACGTACACTGTGCGTGTATACAACGTATACAAAGACACGGCGCAGTCAGGGTTCCAACCGACAATAAGGGGGGTCATTGAAAAAAATTAGGCCGGACAATTAAAAACTTTCAGCTACGCTCTGGAATAACTCTGCAACTAAAAATGCTAGGGAGATGCAGTTTGTACCTTAGTCATGCTGGCATATTCCTGCGTCCATTTTTTAAAGGTTAAGGGCGACTTGCACACTTCTTGATAGGAAAAACCTCGAGTAGGCGGGGTTTGCTCAAAAACGATTTCAACAGCCTCCACTATGGGAGTTTTGCGCACAGAGCTGTCGGAGAGAAAAACAAGATGTACAACGGGTAATTTCGATCCCAGTATCCTGCTCAATCTTCAAAATTTTACCACCACAGGATTGCCATGTTCAAGGGCTTTTCTCATGTACCAAACTTAAAGCTCTGACGATTTTTAAGGTGGGGCCAGATGCGACGGCGCGAGCAGGCACCCACTAGAAATTGACGTACACTGTGCGTGTATACAGCGTATACAAAGACACGGCGCAGTCAGGGTTCCAACCGACAATAAGGGGGGTCATTGAAAAAAATTAGGCCGGACAATTAAAAACTTTCAGCTACGCTCTGGAATAACTCTGCAACCAAAAATGCTAGGGAGATGCAGTTTGTACCTTAGTCATGCTGGCATATTCCTGCGTCCATTTTTTAAAGGTTTGGGGCGACTTGCACACTTCTTGATAGGAAAAACCTCAAGTAGGCGGGGTTGCTCAGAAACGATTTCAACAGCCTCCACTATGGGAGTTTTGCGCACAGAGCTGTCGGAGAGAAAAACAAAATGTACAACGGGTAATTTCGATCCCAGTATCCTGCTCAATCGTCAGAATTTTACCACCACAGGATGGCCATGTTCAAGGGCTTTCCTCTCGTAGCAAACTTAAAGCTCTGACGTTTTTTAAAGTGGGGCCAGATGCGACGGCGCGAGCAGGCACCCACTAGAAATTGACGTACACTGTGCGTGTATACAGCGTATACAAAGACACGGCGCAGTCAGGGTTCAAACCGACATAAAGGGGGGTCATTGAAAAAGATTAGGCCGGACAATTAAAAACTTTTAGCTACGCTCTGGAATAACTCTGCAACCAAAAATGCTAGGGAGATGCAGTTTGTACCTTAGTCATGCTGGCATATTCCTGCGTCCATTTTTTAAAGGTTTAGGGCGACTTGCACATTTCTTGATAGGAAAAACCTCAAGTAGGCGGGGTTGCTCAGAAACGATTTCAACAGCCTCCACTATGGGAGTTTTGCGCACAGAGCTGTCGGAGAGAAAAACAAAATGTACAACGGGTAATTTCGATCCCAGTATCCTGCTCAATCTTCAAAATTTTACCACCACAGGATTGCCATGTTAAAGGGCTTTCCTCTCGTACCAAACTTAAAGCACTGACGATTTTTAAGACGGGCCCAGATGCGACGGCGCGAGCAGGCACCTACTAGAAATTGACGTACACTGTGCGAGTATACAGCGTGTACAAAGACACGGCGCAGTCAGGGTTCCAACCGACAATAAGGGGGTCATTGAAAAAAATAGGCCGGACAATTAAAAACTTTCAGCTACGCTCTGGAATAACTCTGCAACCAAAAATGCTAGGGAGATGCAGTTGTACCTTAGTCATGCTGGCATAATCCTGCGTCCATTTTTTAAATAGTTTAGGGCGACTTGCACACTTCTTGATAGGAAAAACCTCAAGAAGGCGGGGTTGCTCAGAAACGATTTCAACAGCCTCCACTATGGGCGTTTTGCGCACAGAGCTGTCGGAGAGAAAAACAAGATGTACAACGGGTAATTTCGATCCCAGTATCCTGCTCAATCTTCAAAATTTTACCACCACAGGATTGCCATGTTCAAGGGCTTTCCTCTCGTAGCAAACTTAAAGCTCTGACGATTTTAAAGGTGGGGCCAGATGCGACGGCGCGAGCAGGCACCCACTAGAAATTGACGTACACTGTGCGTGTATACAGCGTATACAAAGACACGGCGCAGTCAGGGTTCCAACCGACAATAAGGGGGTCATTGAAAAAAAAAAAGGCCGGACAATTAAAAACTTTCACCTACGCTCTGGATTAACTCTGCAACCAAAAATGCTAGGGAGATGCAGTTTGTACCTTAGTCATGCTGGCATATTCCTGCATCCATTTTTTAAAGGTTTAGGGCGACTTGCACACTTCTTGACAGGAAAAACCTCGAGTAGGCGGGGTTGCTCAGAAACGATTTCAACAGCCTCCACTATGGGAGTTTTGCGCACAGAGCTGTCGGAGAGAAAAACAAAATGTACAACGGGTAATTTCGATCCCAGTATCCTGCTCAATCTTCAAAATTTTACCACCACAGGATTGCCATGTTCAAGGGCTTTCCTCTCGTATCAAACTTAAAGCTCTGACGATTTTTAAGACGGGCCCAGATGCGACGGCGCGAGCAGGCACCCACTAGAAATTGACGTACACTGTGCGTGTATACAGCGTATACAAAGACACGGCGCAGTCAGGGTTTCAACCGACAATAAGGGGGTCATTGAAAAAAATAGGCCGGACAATTAAAAACTTTCAGCTACGCTCTGGAATAACTCTGCAACCAAAAACGCTAGGGAGATGCAGTTTGTACCTTAGTCATGCTGGCATATTCCTGCGTCCATTTTTTAATAGTTTAGGGCGACTTGCACACTTCTTGATAGGAAAAACCTCAAGTAGGCGGGGTTGCTCAGAAACGATTTCAACAGCCTCCACTATGGGCGTTTTGCGCACAGAGCTGTCGGAGAGAAAAACAAAATGTACAACGGGTAATTTCGATCCCAGTATCCTGCTCAATCTTCAAAATTTTACCACCACGGGATTGCCATGTTTAAGGGCTTTCCTCTCGTACCAAACTTAAAGCACTGACGATTTTTAAGGTGGGGCCAGATGCGACGGCGCGAGCAGGCACCCAGTAGAAATTGACGTACACTGTGCGTGTATACAGCGTATACAAAGACACGGCGCAGTCAGGGTTCCAACCGACAATAAGGGGGGTCATTGAAAAAAATAGGCCGGACAATTAAAAACTTTCAGCAACGCTCTGGAATAACTCTGCAACCAAAAACGCTAGGGAGATGCAGTTTGTACCTTAGTCATGCTGGCATATTCCTGCGTCCATTTTTTAATAGTTTAGGGCGACTTGCACACTTCTTGATAGGAAAAACCTCAAGTAGGCGGGGTTGCTCAGAAACGATTTCAACAGCCTCCACTATGGGAGTTTTGCGCACAGAGCTGTCGGAGAGAAAAACAAAATGTACAACGGGTAATTTCGATCCCAGTATCCTGCTCAATCTTCAAAATTTTACCACCACAGGATTGCCATTTTCAAGGGCTTTCCTCTCGTACCAAACTTAAAGCTCTGACGATTTTTAAGGTGGGGCCAGATGCGACGGCGCGAGCAGGCACCCACTAGTAATTGACGTACACTGTGCGTGTATACAGCGTATACAAAGACACGGCGCAGTCAGGGTTCCAACCGACAATAAGGGGGTCATTGAAAAAAATAGGCCGGACAATTAAAAACTTTCAGCTACGCTCTGGAATAACTCTGCAACCAAAAATGCTAGGGAGATGCAGTTTGTACCTTAGTCATGCTGGCATATTCCTGCGTCCATTTTTTAATAGTTTAGGACGACTTGCACACTTCTTGATAGGAACTCAAGTAAGCGGGGTTGCTCAGAAACGATTTCAACAGCCTCCACTATGGGAGTTTTGCGCACAGAGCTGTCGGAGAGAAAAACAAAATGTACAACGGGTAATTTCGATCCCAGTATCCTGCTCAATCTTCAAAATTTTACCACCACAGGATTGCCATTTTCAAGGGCTTTCCTCTCGTACCAAACTTAAAGCTCTGACGATTTTTAAGGTGGGGCCAGATGCGACGGCGCGAGCAGGCACCCACTAGTAATTGACGTACACTGTGCGTGTATACAGCGTATACAAAGACACGGCGCAGTCAGGGTTCCAACCGACAATAAGGGGGTCATTGAAAAAAATAGGCCGGACAATTAAAAACTTTCAGCTACGCTCTGGAATAACTCTGCAACCAAAAATGCTAGGGCTATGCAGTTTGTACCTTAGTCATGCTGGCATATTCCTGCGTCCATTTGTTAAAGGTTTAGGGCGACTTGCTAACTTCTTGATAGGAAAAACCTCAGGTAGGCGGGGTTGCTCAGAAACGATTTCAACAGCCTCCACTATGGGCGTTTTGCGCACAGAGCTGTCGGAGAGAAAAACAAAATGTACAACGGGTAATTTCGATCCCAGTATCCTGATCAATCTTCAAAATTTTACCACCACAGGATTGCCATGTTCAAGGGCTTTCCTCTCGTACCAAACTTAAAGCTCTGACGATTTTTAAGGCGTGGCCAGATGCGACGGCGCGAGCAGGCACCCACTAGAAATTGACGTACACTGTGCGTGTATACAGCGTACACAAAGACACGGCGCAGTCAGGGTTCCAACCGACAATAAGGGGGTCATTGAAAAAAATAGGCCGGACAATTAAAAACTTTCAGCTACGCTCTGGAATAACTCTGCAACCAAAAATGCTAGGGAGATGCAGTTTGTACCTTAGTCATGCTGGCATATTCCTGCGTCCATTTTTTAATAGTTTAGGGCGACTTGCACACTTCTTGATAGGAAAAATCTCAGGTAGGCGGGGTTCCTCAGAAACGATTTCAACAGCCTCCACTATGGGAGTTTTGCGCACAGAGCTGTCGGAGAGAAAAACAAAATGTACAACGGGTAATTTCGATCCCAGTATCCTGCTCAATCTTCAAAATTTTACCACCACGGGATTGCCATGTTCAAGGGCTTTCCTCTCGTACCAAACTTAAAGCTCTGACGACTTTTAAGGTGGGGCCAGATGCGACGGCGCGAGCAGGCACCCACTAGAAATTGACGTACACTGTGCGTCTATACAGCGTATAGAAAGACACGGCGCAGTCAGGGTTCCAACCGACAATAAGGGGGGTCATTGAAAAAATTAGGCCGGACAATTAAAAACTTTCAGCTACGCTCTGGAATAACTCTGCAACCAAAAATGCTAGGGAGATGCAGTTTGTACCTTAGTCATGCTGGCATATTCCTGCGTCCATTTTTTAAAGGTTTAGGGCGACTTGCTAACTTCTTGATAGGAAAAACCTCAGGTAGGCGGGGTTGCTCAGAAACGATTTCAACAGCCTCCACTATGGGAGTTTTGCGCACAGAGCTGTCGGAGCGAAAAAAAAAATGTACAACGGGTAATTTCGATCCCAGTATCCTGCTCAATCTTCAAAATTTTACCACCACAGGATTGCCATGTTCAAGGGCTTTCCTCTCGTACCAAACTTAAAGCTCTGACGACTTTTAAGGTAGGGCCAGATGCGACGGCGCGAGCAGGCACCCACTAGAAATTGACGTACACTGTGCGTCTATACAGCGTATACAAAGACACGGCGCAGTCAGGGTTCCAACCGACAATAAGGAGGGTCATTGAAAAAAATTAGGCCGGACAATTAAAAACTTTCAGCTACGCTCTGGAATAACTCTGCAACCAAAAATGCTAGGGAGATGCAGTTTGTACCTTAGTCATGCTGGCATATTCCTGCGTCCATTTTTTAAAGGTTTAGGGCGACTTGCTAACTTCTTGATAGGAAAAACCTCAGGTAGGCGGGGTTGCTCAGAAACGATTTCAACAGCCTCCACTATGGGAGTTTTGCGCACAGAGCTGTCGGAGAGAAAAACAAAATGTACAACGGGTAATTTCGATCCCAGTATCCTGCTCAATCTTCAAAATTTTACCACCACGGGATTGCCATGTTCAAGGGCTTTCCTCTCGTACCAAACTTAAAGCACTGACGATTTTTAAGGTGGGGCCAGATGCGACGGCGCGAGCAGGCACCCAGTAGAAATTGACGTACACTGTGCGTGTATACAGCGTATACAAAGACACGGCGCAGTCAGGGTTCCAACCGACAATAAGGGGGGTCATTGAAAAAAATAGGCCGGACAATTAAAAACTTTCAGCTACGCTCTGGAATAACTCTGCAACCAAAAATGCTAGGGAGATGCAGTTTGTACCTTAGTCATGCTGGCATATTCCTGCGTCCATTTTTTAAAGGTTTAGGGCGACTTGCTAACTTCTTGATAGGAAAAACCTCAGGTAGGCGGGGTTGCTCAGAAACGATTTCAACAGCCTCCACTATGGGAGTTTTGCGCACAGAGCTGTCGGAGAGAAAAACAAAATGTACAACGGGTAATTTCGATCCCAGTATCCTGCTCAATCTTCAAAATTTTACCACCACGGGATTGCCATGTTCAAGGGCTTTCCTCTCGTACCAAACTTAAAGCACTGACGATTTTTAAGGTGGGGCCAGATGCGACGGCGCGAGCAGGCACCCAGTAGAAATTGACGTACACTGTGCGTGTATACAGCGTATACAAAGACACGGCGCAGTCAGGGTTCCAACCGACAATAAGGGGGGTCATTGAAAAAAATAGGCCGGACAATTAAAAACTTGTAGCAACGCTCTAGGATAACTCTGCAACCAAAAATGCTAGGGAGATGCAGTTTGTACCTTAGTCATGCTGGCATATTCCTGCGTCCATTTGTTAATAGTTTAGGGCGACTTGCACACTTCTTGATAGGAAAAACCTCAGGTAGGCGGGGTTGCTCAGAAACGATTTCAACAGCCTCCACTATGGGAGTTTTGCGTACAGAGCTGTCGGAGAGAAAAACAAAATGTACAACGGGTAATTTCGATCCCAGTATCCTGCTCAATCTTCAAAATTTTACCACCACGGGATTGCCATGTTCAAGGGCTTTTCTCTCGTACCAAACTTAAAGCTCTGACGACTTTTAAGGTGGGGCCAGATGCGACGGCGCGAGCAGGCACCCACTAGAAATTGACGTACACTGTGCGTCTATACAGCGTATACAAAGACACGGCGCAGTCAGGGTTCCAACCAACAATAAGGGGGGTCATTGAAAAAAATTAGGCCGGACAATTAAAAACTTTCAGCTACGCTCTGGAATAACTCTGCAACCAAAAATGCTAGGGAGATGCAGTTTGTACCTTAGTCATGCTGGCATATTCCTGTGTCCATTTTTTAAAGGTTTAGGGCGACTTGCTAACTTCTTGATAGGAAAAACCTCAGGTAGGCGGGGTTGCTCAGAAACGATTTCAACAGCCTCCACTATGGGAGTTTTGCGCACAGAGCTGTCGGAGAGAAAAACAAAATGTACAACGGGTAATTTCGATCCCAGTATCCTGCTCAATCTTCAAAATTTTACCACCACGGGATTGCCATGTTCAAGGGCTTTCCTCTCGTACCAAACTTAAAGCACTGACGATTTTTAAGGTGGGGCCAGATGCGACGGCGCGAGCAGGCACCCAGTAGAAATTGACGTACACTGTGCGTGTATACAGCGTATACAAAGACACGGCGCAGTCAGGGTTCCAACCGACAATAAGGGGGGTCATTGAAAAAAATAGGCCGGACAATTAAAAACTTTCAGCAACGCTCTGGAATAACTCTGCAACCAAAAATGCTAGGGAGATGCAGTTTGTACCTTAGTCATGCTGGCATATTCCTGCGTCCATTTTGTAAAGGTTTAGGGCGACTTGCACACTTCTTGATAGGAAAAACCTCAAGTAGGCGGGGTTGCTCAGAAACGATTTCAACAGCCTCCACTATGGGAGTTTTGCGCACAGAGCTGTCGGAGAGAAAAACAAAATGTACAACGGGTAATTTCGATCCCAGTATCCTGATCAATCTTCAAAATTTTACCACCACAGGATTGCCATGTTCAAGGGCTTTCCTCTCGTACCAAACTTAAAGCTCTGACGATTTTTAAGGTGGGGCCAGATGCTACGGCGCGAGCAGGCACCCACTAGAAATTGACGTACACTGTGCGTGTATACAGCGTATACAAAGACACGGCGCAGTCAGGGTTCCAACCGACAATAAGGGGGTCATTGAAAAATATAGGCCGGACAATTAAAAACTTTCAGCTACGCTCTGGAATAACTCTGCAACTAAAAATGCTAGGGAGACGCAATTTGTACCTTAGTCATGCTGGCATATTCCTGCGTCCATTTCTTAAAGGTTAAGGGCGACTTGCACACTTCTTGATAGGAAAAACCTCGAGTAGGCGGGGTTGCTCAGAAACGATTTCAACAGCCTCCACTATGGGAGTTTTGCGCACAGAGCTGTCGGAGAGAAAAACAAAATGTAAAACGGGTAATTTCGATCCCAGTATCCTGATCAATCTTCAAAATTTTACCACCACAGGATTGCCATGTTCAAGGGCTTTCCTCTCGTACCAAACTTAAAGCTCTGACGATTTTTAAGGTGGGGCCAGATGCTACGGCGCGAGCAGGCACCCACTAGAAATTGACGTACACTGTGCGTGTATACAGCGTATACAAAGACACGGCGCAGTCAGGGTTCCAACCGACAATAAGGGGGTCATTGAAAAATATAGGCCGGACAATTAAAAACTTTCAGCTATGCTCTGGAATAACTCTGCAACCAAAAATGCTAGGGAGATGCAGTTTGTACCTTAGTCATGCTGGCATATTCCTGCGTCCATTTTTTAAAGGTTTAGGGCGACTTGCACACTTCTTGATAGGAAAAACCTCGAGTAGGCGGGGTTGCTCAGAAACGATTTCAACAGCCTCCACTATGGGAGTTTTGCGCACAGAGCTGTCGGAGCGAAAAAAAAAATGTACAACGGGTAATTTCGATCCCAGTATCCTGCTCAATCTTCAAAATTTTACCACCACAGGATTGCCATGTTCAAGGGCTTTCCTCTCGTACCAAACTTAAAGCTCTGACGACTTTTAAGGTAGGGCCAGATGCGACGGCGCGAGCAGGCACCCACTAGAAATTGACGTACACTGTGCGTCTATACAGCGTATACAAAGACACGGCGCAGTCAGGGTTCCAACCGACAATAAGGAGGGTCATTGAAAAAAATTAGGCCGGACAATTAAAAACTTTCAGCTACGCTCTGGAATAACTCTGCAACCAAAAATGCTAGGGAGATGCAGTTTGTACCTTAGTCATGCTGGCATATTCCTGCGTCCATTTTTTAAAGGTTCAGGGCGACTTGCTAACTTCTTGATAGGAAAAACCTCAGGTAGGCGGGGTTGCTCAGAAACGATTTCAACAGCCTCCACTATGGGAGTTTTGCGCACAGAGCTGTCGGAGAGAAAAACAAAATGTACAACGGGTAATTTCGATCCCAGTATCCTGCTCAATCTTCAAAATTTTACCACCACGGGATTGCCATGTTCAAGGGCTTTCCTCTCGTACCAAACTTAAAGCTCTGACGACTTTTAAGGTGGGGCCAGATGCGACGGCGCGAGCAGGCACCCACTAGAAATTGACGTACACTGTGCGTGTATACAGCGTATACAAAGACACGGCGCAGTCAGGGTTCCAACCGACAATAAGGGGGGTCATTGAAAAAAATAGGCCGGACAATTAAAAACTTTCAGCAACGCTCTGGAATAACTCTGCAACCAAAAATGCTAGGGAGATGCAGTTTGTACCTTAGTCATGCTGGCATATTCCTGCGTCCATTTTGTAAAGGTTTAGGGCGACTTGCACACTTCTTGATAGGAAAAACCTCAAGTAGGCGGGGTTGCTCAGAAACGATTTCAACAGCCTCCACTATGGGAGTTTTGCGCACAGAGCTGTCGGAGAGAAAAACAAAATGTACAACGGGTAATTTCGATCTCAGTATCCTGCTCAATCTTCAAAATTTTACCACCACAGGATTGCCATGTTCAAGGGCTTTCCTCTCGTACCAAACTTAAAGCACTGACGATTTTTAAGGTGGGGCCAGATGCGACGGCGCGAGCAGGCACCCACTAGAAATTGACGTACACTGTGCGTCTATACAGCGTATACAAAGACACGGCGCAGTCAGGGTTCCAACCGACAATAAGGAGGGTCATTGAAAAAAATTAGGCCGGACAATTAAAAACTTTCAGCTACGCTCTGGAATAACTCTGCAACCAAAAATGCTAGGGAGATGCAGTTTGTACCTTAGTCATGCTGGCATATTCCTGCGTCCATTTTTTAAAGGTTTAGGGCGACTTGCTAACTTCTTGATAGGAAAAACCTCAGGTAGGCGGGGTTGCTCAGAAACGATTTCAACAGCCTCCACTATGGGAGTTTTGCGCACAGAGCTGTCGGAGAGAAAAACAAAATGTACAACGGGTAATTTCGATCCCAGTATCCTGCTCAATCTTCAAAATTTTACCACCACGGGATTGCCATGTTCAAGGGCTTTCCTCTCGTACCAAACTTAAAGCACTGACGATTTTTAAGGTGGGGCCAGATGCGACGGCGCGAGCAGGCACCCAGTAGAAATTGACGTACACTGTGCGTGTATACAGCGTATACAAAGACACGGCGCAGTCAGGGTTCCAACCGACAATAAGGGGGGTCATTGAAAAAAATAGGCCGGACAATTAAAAACTTTCAGCTACGCTCTGGAATAACTCTGCAACCAAAAATGCTAGGGAGATGCAGTTTGTACCTTAGTCATGCTGGCATATTCCTGCGTCCATTTTTTAAAGGTTTAGGGCGACTTGCTAACTTCTTGATAGGAAAAACCTCAGGTAGGCGGGGTTGCTCAGAAACGATTTCAACAGCCTCCACTATGGGAGTTTTGCGCACAGAGCTGTCGGAGAGAAAAACAAAATGTACAACGGGTAATTTCGATCCCAGTATCCTGCTCAATCTTCAAAATTTTACCACCACGGGATTGCCATGTTCAAGGGCTTTCCTCTCGTACCAAACTTAAAGCACTGACGATTTTTAAGGTGGGGCCAGATGCGACGGCGCGAGCAGGCACCCAGTAGAAATTGACGTACACTGTGCGTGTATACAGCGTATACAAAGACACGGCGCAGTCAGGGTTCCAACCGACAATAAGGGGGGTCATTGAAAAAAATAGGCCGGACAATTAAAAACTTTCAGCAACGCTCTGGAATAACTCTGCAACCAAAAATGCTAGGGAGATGCAGTTTGTACCTTAGTCATGCTGGCATATTCCTGCGTCCATTTTGTAAAGGTTTAGGGCGACTTGCACACTTCTTGATAGGAAAAACCTCAAGTAGGCGGGGTTGCTCAGAAACGATTTCAACAGCCTCCACTATGGGAGTTTTGCGCACAGAGCTGTCGGAGAGAAAAACAAAATGTACAACGGGTAATTTCGATCCCAGTATCCTGATCAATCTTCAAAATTTTACCACCACAGGATTGCCATGTTCAAGGGCTTTCCTCTCGTACCAAACTTAAAGCTCTGACGATTTTTAAGGTGGGGCCAGATGCTACGGCGCGAGCAGGCACCCACTAGAAATTGACGTACACTGTGCGTGTATACAGCGTATACAAAGACACGGCGCAGTCAGGGTTCCAACCGACAATAAGGGGGTCATTGAAAAATATAGGCCGGACAATTAAAAACTTTCAGCTACGCTCTGGAATAACTCTGCAACTAAAAATGCTAGGGAGATGCAATTTGTACCTTAGTCATGCTGGCATATTCCTGCGTCCATTTCTTAAAGGTTAAGGGCGACTTGCACACTTCTTGATAGGAAAAACCTCGAGTAGGCGGGGTTGCTCAGAAACGATTTCAACAGCCTCCACTATGGGAGTTTTGCGCACAGAGCTGTCGGAGAGAAAAACAAAATGTACAACGGGTAATTTCGATCCCAGTATCCTGATCAATCTTCAAAATTTTACCACCACAGGATTGCCATGTTCAAGGGCTTTCCTCTCGTACCAAACTTAAAGCTCTGACGATTTTTAAGGTGGGGCCAGATGCTACGGCGCGAGCAGGCACCCACTAGACATTGACGTACACTGTGCGTGTATACAGCGTATACAAAGACACGGCGCAGTCAGGGTTCCAACCGACAATAAGGGGGTCATTGAAAAATATAGGCCGGACAATTAAAAACTTTCAGCTACGCTCTGGAATAACTCTGCAACCAAAAATGCTAGGGAGATGCAGTTTGTACCTTAGTCATGCTGGCATATTCCTGCGTCCATTTTTTAAAGGTTTAGGACGACTTGCACACTTCTTGATAGGAAAAACCTCGAGTAGGCGGGGTTGCTCAGAAACGATTTCAACAGCCTCCACTATGGGAGTTTTGCGCACAGAGCTGTCGGAGCGAAAAAAAAAATGTACAACGGGTAATTTCGATCCCAGTATCCTGCTCAATCTTCAAAATTTTACCACCACAGGATTGCCATGTTCAAGGGCTTTCCTCTCGTACCAAACTTAAAGCTCTGACGACTTTTAAGGTAGGGCCAGATGCGACGGCGCGAGCAGGCACCCACTAGAAATTGACGTACACTGTGCGTCTATACAGCGTATACAAAGACACGGCGCAGTCAGGGTTCCAACCGACAATAAGGAGGGTCATTGAAAAAAATTAGGCCGGACAATTAAAAACTTTCAGCTACGCTCTGGAATAACTCTGCAACCAAAAATGCTAGGGAGATGCAGTTTGTACCTTAGTCATGCTGGCATATTCCTGCGTCCATTTTTTAAAGGTTCAGGGCGACTTGCTAACTTCTTGATAGGAAAAACCTCAGGTAGGCGGGGTTGCTCAGAAACGATTTCAACAGCCTCCACTATGGGAGTTTTGCGCACAGAGCTGTCGGAGAGAAAAACAAAATGTACAACGGGTAATTTCGATCCCAGTATCCTGCTCAATCTTCAAAATTTTACCACCACGGGATTGCCATGTTCAAGGGCTTTCCTCTCGTACCAGACTTAAAGCTCTGACGACTTTTAAGGTGGGGCCAGATGCGACGGCGCGAGCAGGCACCCACTAGAAATTGACGTACACTGTGCGTCTATACAGCGTATACAAAGACACGGCGCAGTCAGGGTTCCAACCGACAATAAGGGGGGTCATTGAAAAAATTAGGCCGGACAATTAAAAACTTTCAGCTACGCTCTGGAATAACTCTGCAACCAAAAATGCTAGGGAGATGCAGTTTGTACCTTAGTCATGCTGGCATATTCCTGCGTCCATTTTTTAAAGGTTTAGGGCGACTTGCTAACTTCTTGATAGGAAAAACCTCAGGTAGGCGGGGTTGCTCAGAAACGATTTCAACAGCCTCCACTATGGGAGTTTTGCGCACAGAGCTGTCGGAGAGAAAAACAAAATGTACAACGGGTAATTTCGATCTCAGTATCCTGCTCAATCTTCAAAATTTTACCACCACAGGATTGCCATGTTCAAGGGCTTTCCTCTCGTACCAAACTTAAAGCACTGACGATTTTTAAGGTGGGGCCAGATGCGACGGCGCGAGCAGGCACCCAGTAGAAATTGACGTACACTGTGCGTGTATACAGCGTATACAAAGACACGGCGCAGTCAGGGTTCCAACCGACAATAAGGGGGGTCATTGAAAAAAATAGGCCGGACAATTAAAAACTTTCAGCAACGCTCTGGAATAACTCTGCAACCAAAAATGCTAGGGAGATGCAGTTTGTACCTTAGTCATGCTGGCATATTCCTGCGTCCATTTTTTAAAGGTTTAGGGCGACTTGCACACTTCTTGATAGGAAAAACCTCGAGTAGGCGGGGTTGCTCAGAAACGATTTCAACAGCCTCCACTATGGGAGTTTTGCGCACAGAGCTGTCGGAGCGAAAAAAAAAATGTACAACGGGTAATTTCGATCCCAGTATCCTGCTCAATCTTCAAAATTTTACCACCACAGGATTGCCATGTTCAAGGGCTTTCCTCTCGTACCAAACTTAAAGCTCTGACGACTTTTAAGGTAGGGCCAGATGCGACGGCGCGAGCAGGCACCCACTAGAAATTGACGTACACTGTGCGTCTATACAGCGTATACAAAGACACGGCGCAGTCAGGGTTCCAACCGACAATAAGGAGGGTCATTGAAAAAAATTAGGCCGGACAATTAAAAACTTTCAGCTACGCTCTGGAATAACTCTGCAACCAAAAATGCTAGGGAGATGCAGTTTGTACCTTAGTCATGCTGGCATATTCCTGCGTCCATTTGTTAATAGTTTAGGGCGACTTGCTAACTTCTTGATAGGAAAAACCTCAGGTAGGCGGGGTTGCTCAGAAACGATTTCAACAGCCTCCACTATGGGAGTTTTGCGCACAGAGCTGTCGGAGAGAAAAACAAAATGTACAACGGGTAATTTCGATCCCAGTATCCTGCTCAATCTTCAAAATTTTACCACCACGGGATTGCCATGTTCAAGGGCTTTTCTCTCGTACCAAACTTAAAGCTCTGACGATTTTTAAGGTGGGGCCAGATGCGACGGCGCGAGCAGGCACCCACTAGAAATTGACGTACACTGTGCGTCTATACAGCGTATACAAAGACACGGCGCAGTCAGGGTTCCAACCAACAATAAGGGGGGTCATTGAAAAAATTAGGCCGGACAATTAAAAACTTTCAGCTACGC
Source organism: Asterias amurensis (assembly GCF_032118995.1). Lineage (NCBI taxonomy): Eukaryota > Metazoa > Echinodermata > Asteroidea > Forcipulatida > Asteriidae > Asterias > Asterias amurensis. Next base: position 2,754,363 of record NC_092660.1, read on the forward strand.
TCTGGAATAACTCTGCAACCAAAAATGCTAGGGAGATGCAGTTTGTACCTTAGTCATGCTGGCATATTCCTGTGTCCATTTTTTAAAGGTTTAGGGCGACTTGCTAACTTCTTGATAGGAAAAACCTCAGGTAGGCGGGGTTGCTCAGAAACGATTTCAACAGCCTCCACTATGGGAGTTTTGCGCACAGAGCTGTCGGAGAGAAAAACAAAATGTACAACGGGTAATTTCGATCCCAGTATCCTGCTCAATCTTCAAAATTTTACCACCACGGGATTGCCATGTTCAAGGGCTTTCCTCTCGTACCAAACTTAAAGCACTGACGATTTTTAAGGTGGGGCCAGATGCGACGGCGCGAGCAGGCACCCAGTAGAAATTGACGTACACTGTGCGTGTATACAGCGTATACAAAGACACGGCGCAGTCAGGGTTCCAACCGACAATAAGGGGGGTCATTGAAAAAAATAGGCCGGACAATTAAAAACTTTCAGCAACGCTCTGGAATAACTCTGCAACCAAAAATGCTAGGGAGATGCAGTTTGTACCTTAGTCATGCTGGCATATTCCTGCGTCCATTTTTTAAAGGTTTAGGGCGACTTGCACACTTCTTGATAGGAAAAACCTCAAGTAGGCGGGGTTGCTCAGAAACGATTTCAACAGCCTCCACTATGGGAGTTTTGCGCACAGAGCTGTCGGAGAGAAAAACAAAATGTACAACGGGTAATTTCGATCCCAGTATCCTGATCAATCTTCAAAATTTTACCACCACAGGATTGCCATGTTCAAGGGCTTTCCTCTCGTACCAAACTTAAAGCTCTGACGATTTTTAAGGTGGGGCCAGATGCTACGGCGCGAGCAGGCACCCACTAGAAATTGACGTACACTGTGCGTGTATACAGCGTATACAAAGACACGGCGCAGTCAGGGTTCCAACCGACAATAAGGGGGTCATTGAAAAATATAGGCCGGACAATTAAAAACTTTCAGCTACGCTCTGGAATAACTCTGCAACTAAAAATGCTAGGGAGATGCAATTTGTACCTTAGTCATGCTGGCATATTCCTGCGTCCATTTCTTAAAGGTTAAGGGCGACTTGCACACTTCTTGATAGGAAAAACCTCGAGTAGGCGGGGTTGCTCAGAAACGATTTCAACAGCCTCCACTATGGGAGTTTTGCGCACAGAGCTGTCGGAGAGAAAAACAAAATGTACAACGGGTAATTTCGATCCCAGTATCCTGATCAATCTTCAAAATTTTACCACCACAGGATTGCCATGTTCAAGGGCTTTCCTCTCGTACCAAACTTAAAGCTCTGACGATTTTTAAGGTGGGGCCAGATGCTACGGCGCGAGCAGGCACCCACTAGAAATTGACGTACACTGTGCGTGTATACAGCGTATACAAAGACACGGCGCAGTCAGGGTTCCAACCGACAATAAGGGGGTCATTGAAAAATATAGGCCGGACAATTAAAAACTTTCAGCTACGCTCTGGAATAACTCTGCAACTAAAAATGCTAGGGAGATGCAATTTGTACCTTAGTCATGCTGGCATATTCCTGCGTCCATTTCTTAAAGGTTAAGGGCGACTTGCACACTTCTTGATAGGAAAAACCTCGAGTAGGCGGGGTTGCTCAGAAACGATTTCAACAGCCTCCACTATGGAAGTTTTGCGCACAGAGCTGTCGGAGAGAAAAACAAGATGTACAACGGGTAATTTCGATCCCAGTATCCTGCTCAATCTTCAAAATTTTACCACCACAGGATTGCCATGTTCAAGGGCTTTCCTCTCGTACCAAACTTAAAGCTCTGACGATTTTTAAGGTGGGGCCAGATGCGACGGCGCGAGCAGGCACCCACTAGAAATTGACGTACACTGTGCGTGTATACAACGTATACAAAGACACGGCGCAGTCAGGGTTCCAACCGACAATAAGGGGGTCATTGAAAAAAATAGGCCGGACAATTAAAAACTTTCAGCTACGCTCTGGAATAACTCTGCAACCAAAAATGCTAGGGCTATGCAGTTTGTACCTTAGTCATGCTGGCATATTCCTGCGTCCATTTTTTAAAGGTTGAGGGCGACTTGCTAACTTCTTGATAGGAAAAACCTCAGGTAGGCGGGGTTGCTCAGAAACGATTTCAACAGCCTCCACTATGGGCGTTTTGCGCACAGAGCTGTCGGAGAGAAAAACAAAATGTACAACGGGTAATTTCGATCCCAGTATCCTGATCAATCTTCAAAATTTTACCACCACAGGATTGCCATGTTCAAGGGCTTTCCTCTCGTACCAAACTTAAAGCTCTGACGATTTTTAAGGCGTGGCCAGATGCGACGGCGCGAGCAGGCACCCACTAGAAATTGACGTACACTGTGCGTGTATACAGCGTACACAAAGACACGGCGCAGTCAGGGTTCCAACCGACAATAAGGGGGTCATTGAAAAAAATAGGCCGGACAATTAAAAACTTTCAGCTACGCTCTGGAATAACTCTGCAACCAAAAATGCTAGGGAGATGCAGTTTGTACCTTAGTCATGCTGGCATATTCCTGCGTCCATTTGTTAATAGTTTAGGGCGACTTGCACACTTCTTGATAGGAAAAACCTCAGGTAGGCGGGGTTCCTCAGAAACGATTTCAACAGCCTCCACTATGGGAGTTTTGCGCACAGAGCTGTCGGAGAGAAAAACAAAATGTACAACGGGTAATTTCGATCCCAGTATCCTGCTCAATCTTCAAAATTTTACCACCACGGGATTGCCATGTTCAAGGGCTTTCCTCTCGTACCAAACTTAAAGCTCTGACGACTTTTAAGGTGGGGCCAGATGCGACGGTGCGAGCAGGCACCCACTAGAAATTGACGTACACTGTGCGTCTATACAGCGTATACAAAGACACGGCGCAGTCAGGGTTCCAACCGACAATAAGGGGGGTCATTGAAAAAATTAGGCCGGACAATTAAAAACTTTCAGCTACGCTCTGGAATAACTCTGCAACCAAAAATGCTAGGGAGATGCAGTTTGTACCTTAGTCATGCTGGCATATTCCTGCGTCCATTTTTTAAAGGTTTAGGGCGACTTGCTAACTTCTTGATAGGAAAAACCTCAGGTAGGCGGGGTTGCTCAGAAACGATTTCAACAGCCTCCACTATGGGAGTTTTGCGCACAGAGCTGTCGGAGAGAAAAACAAAATGTACAACGGGTAATTTCGATCCCAGTATCCTGCTCAATCTTCAAAATTTTACCACCACAGGATTGCCATGTTCAAGGGCTTTCCTCTCGTACCAAACTTAAAGCACTGACGATTTTTAAGGTGGGGCCAGATGCGACGGCGCGAGCAGGCACCCAGTAGAAATTGACGTACACTGTGCGTGTATACAGCGTATACAAAGACACGGCGCAGTCAGGGTCCCAACCGACAATAAGGGGGGTCATTGAAAAAAATAGGCCGGACAATTAAAAACTTTCAGCAACGCTCTGGAATAACTCTGCAACCAAAAATGCTAGGGAGATGCAGTTTGTACCTTAGTCATGCTGGCATATTCCTGCGTCCATTTTTTAAAGGTTTAGAGCGACTTGCACACTTCTTGATAGGAAAAACCTCGAGTAGGCGGGGTTGCTCAGAAACGATTTCAACAGCCTCCACTATGGGAGTTTTGCGCACAGAGCTGTCGGAGCGAGAAAAAAAAATGTACAACGGGTAATTTCGATCCCAGTATCCTGCTCAATCTTCAAAATTTTACCACCACAGGATTGCCATGTTCAAGGGCTTTCCTCTCGTACCAAACTTAAAGCTCTGACGACTTTTAAGGTAGGGCCAGATGCGACGGCGCGAGCAGGCACCCACTAGAAATTGACGTACACTGTGCGTCTATACAGCGTATACAAAGACACGGCGCAGTCAGGGTTCCAACCGACAATAAGGAGGGTCATTGAAAAAAATAGGCCGGACAATTAAAAACTTTCAGCTACGCTCTGGAATAACTCTGCAACCAAAAATGCTAGGGAGATGCAGTTTGTACCTTAGTCATGCTGGCATATTCCTGCGTCCATTTTTTAAAGGTTTAGGGCGACTTGCTAACTTCTTGATAGGAAAAACCTCAGGTAGGCGGGGTTGCTCAGAAACGATTTCAACAGCCTCCACTATGGGAGTTTTGCGCACAGAGCTGTCGGAGAGAAAAACAAAATGTACAACGGGTAATTTCGATCCCAGTATCCTGCTCAATCTTCAAAATTTTACCACCACAGGATTGCCATGTTCAAGGGCTTTCCTCTCGTACCAAACTTAAAGCACTGACGATTTTTAAGGTGGGGCCAGATGCGACGGCGCGAGCAGGCACCCAGTAGAAATTGACGTACACTGTGCGTGTATACAGCGTATACAAAGACACGGCGCAGTCAGGGTTCCAACCGACAATAAGGGGGGTCATTGAAAAAAATAGGCCGGACAATTAAAAACTTTCAGCAACGCTCTGGAATAACTCTGCAACCAAAAATGCTAGGGAGATGCAGTTTGTACCTTAGTCATGCTGGCATATTCCTGCGTCCATTTTTTAAAGGTTTAGGGCGACTTGCACACTTCTTGATAGGAAAAACCTCGAGTAGGCGGGGTTGCTCAGAAACGATTTCAACAGCCTCCACTATGGGAGTTTTGCGCACAGAGCTGTCGGAGCGAAAAAAAAAATGTACAACGGGTAATTTCGATCCCAGTATCCTGCTCAATCTTCAAAATTTTACCACCACAGGATTGCCATGTTCAAGGGCTTTCCTCTCGTACCAAACTTAAAGCTCTGACGACTTTTAAGGTAGGGCCAGATGCGACGGCGCGAGCAGGCACCCACTAGAAATTGACGTACACTGTGCGTCTATACAGCGTATACAAAGACACGGCGCAGTCAGGGTTCCAACCGACAATAAGGAGGGTCATTGAAAAAAATTAGGCCGGACAATTAAAAACTTTCAGCTACGCTCTGGAATAACTCTGCAACCAAAAATGCTAGGGAGATGCAGTTTGTACCTTAGTCATGCTGGCATATTCCTGCGTCCATTTTTTAAAGGTTTAGGGCGACTTGCTAACTTCTTGATAGGAAAAACCTCAGGTAGGCGGGGTTGCTCAGAAACGATTTCAACAGCCTCCACTATGGGAGTTTTGCGCACAGAGCTGTCGGAGAGAAAAACAAAATGTACAACGGGTAATTTCGATCCCAGTATCCTGCTCAATCTTCAAAATTTTACCACCACGGGATTGCCATGTTCAAGGGCTTTCCTCTCGTACCAAACTTAAAGCACTGACGATTTTTAAGGTGGGGCCAGATGCGACGGCGCGAGCAGGCACCCAGTAGAAATTGACGTACACTGTGCGTGTATACAGCGTATACAAAGACACGGCGCAGTCAGGGTTCCAACCGACAATAAGGGGGGTCATTGAAAAAAATAGGCCGGACAATTAAAAACTTTCAGCTACGCTCTGGAATAACTCTGCAACCAAAAATGCTAGGGAGATGCAGTTTGTACCTTAGTCATGCTGGCATATTCCTGCGTCCATTTTTTAAAGGTTTAGGGCGACTTGCTAACTTCTTGATAGGAAAAACCTCAGGTAGGCGGGGTTGCTCAGAAACGATTTCAACAGCCTCCACTATGGGAGTTTTGCGCACAGAGCTGTCGGAGAGAAAAACAAAATGTACAACGGGTAATTTCGATCCCAGTATCCTGCTCAATCTTCAAAATTGTACCACCACGGGATTGCCATGTTCAAGGGCTTTCCTCTCGTACCAAACTTAAAGCACTGACGATTTTTAAGGTGGGGCCAGATGCGACGGCGCGAGCAGGCACCCAGTAGAAATTGACGTACACTGTGCGTGTATACAGCGTATACAAAGACACGGCGCAGTCAGGGTTCCAACCGACAATAAGGGGACGTACACTGTGCGTGTATACAGCGTATACAAAGACACGGCGCAGTCAGGGTTCCAACCGACAATAAGGGGGGTCATTAAAAAAAATAGGCCGGACAATTAAAAACTTGTAGCAACGCTCTAGGATAACTCTGCAACCAAAAATGCTAGGGAGATGCAGTTTGTACCTTAGTCATGCTGGCATATTCCTGCGTCCATTTGTTAATAGTTTAGGGCGACTTGCACACTTCTTGATAGGAAAAACCTCAGGTAGGCGGGGTTGCTCAGAAACGATTTCAACAGCCTCCACTATGGGAGTTTTGCGCACAGAGCTGTCGGAGAGAAAAACAAAATGTACAACGGGTAATTTCGATCCCAGTATCCTGCTCAATCTTCAAAATTTTACCACCACGGGATTGCCATGTTCAAGGGCTTTTCTCTCGTACCAAACTTAAAGCTCTGACGACTTTTAAGGTGGGGCCAGATGCGACGGCGCGAGCAGGCACCCACTAGAAATTGACGTACACTGTGCGTCTATACAGCGTATACAAAGACACGGCGCAGTCAGGGTTCCAACCAACAATAAGGGGGGTCATTGAAAAAAATTAGGCCGGACAATTAAAAACTTTCAGCTACGCTCTGGAATAACTCTGCAACCAAAAATGCTAGGGAGATGCAGTTTGTACCTTAGTCATGCTGGCATATTCCTGTGTCCATTTTTTAAAGGTTTAGGGCGACTTGCTAACTTCTTGATAGGAAAAACCTCAGGTAGGCGGGGTTGCTCAGAAACGATTTCAACAGCCTCCACTATGGGAGTTTTGCGCACAGAGCTGTCGGAGAGAAAAACAAAATGTACAACGGGTAATTTCGATCCCAGTATCCTGCTCAATCTTCAAAATTTTACCACCACGGGATTGCCATGTTCAAGGGCTTTCCTCTCGTACCAAACTTAAAGCACTGACGATTTTTAAGGTGGGGCCAGATGCGACGGCGCGAGCAGGCACCCAGTAGAAATTGACGTACACTGTGCGTGTATACAGCGTATACAAAGACACGGCGCAGTCAGGGTTCCAACCGACAATAAGGGGGGTCATTGAAAAAAATAGGCCGGACAATTAAAAACTTTCAGCAACGCTCTGGAATAACTCTGCAACCAAAAATGCTAGGGAGATGCAGTTTGTACCTTAGTCATGCTGGCATATTCCTGCGTCCATTTTTTAAAGGTTTAGGGCGACTTGCACACTTCTTGATAGGAAAAACCTCAAGTAGGCGGGGTTGCTCAGAAACGATTTCAACAGCCTCCACTATGGGAGTTTTGCGCACAGAGCTGTCGGAGAGAAAAACAAAATGTACAACGGGTAATTTCGATCCCAGTATCCTGATCAATCTTCAAAATTTTACCACCACAGGATTGCCATGTTCAAGGGCTTTCCTCTCGTACCAAACTTAAAGCTCTGACGATTTTAAAGGTGGGGCCAGATGCTACGGCGCGAGCAGGCACCCACTAGAAATTGACGTACACTGTGCGTGTATACAGCGTATACAAAGACACGGCGCAGTCAGGGTTCCAACCGACAATAAGGGGGTCATTGAAAAATATAGGCCGGACAATTAAAAACTTTCAGCTACGCTCTGGAATAACTCTGCAACTAAAAATGCTAGGGAGATGCAATTTGTACCTTAGTCATGCTGGCATATTCCTGCGTCCATTTCTTAAAGGTTAAGGGCGACTTGCACACTTCTTGATAGGAAAAACCTCGAGTAGGCGGGGTTGCTCAGAAACGATTTCAACAGCCTCCACTATGGGAGTTTTGCGCACAGAGCTGTCGGAGAGAAAAACAAAATGTACAACGGGTAATTTCGATCCCAGTATCCTGATCAATCTTCAAAATTTTACCACCACAGGATTGCCATGTTCAAGGGCTTTCCTCTCGTACCAAACTTAAAGCTCTGACGATTTTTAAGGTGGGGCCAGATGCTACGGCGCGAGCAGGCACCCACTAGAAATTGACGTACACTGTGCGTGTATACAGCGTATACATAGACACGGCGCAGTCAGGGTTCCAACCGACAATAAGGGGGTCATTGAAAAATATAGGCCGGACAATTAAAAACTTTCAGCTACGCTCTGGAATAACTCTGCAACCAAAAATGCTAGGGAGATGCAGTTTGTACCTTAGTCATGCTGGCATATTCCTGCGTCCATTTTTTAAAGGTTTAGGGCGACTTGCACACTTCTTGATAGGAAAAACCTCGAGTAGGCGGGGTTGCTCAGAAACGATTTCAACAGCCTCCACTATGGGAGTTTTGCGCACAGAGCTGTCGGAGCGAAAAAAAAAATGTACAACGGGTAATTTCGATCCCAGTATCCTGCTCAATCTTCAAAATTTTACCACCACAGGATTGCCATGTTCAAGGGCTTTCCTCTCGTACCAAACTTAAAGCTCTGACGACTTTTAAGGTAGGGCCAGATGCGACGGCGCGAGCAGGCACCCACTAGAAATTGACGTACACTGTGCGTCTATACAGCGTATACAAAGACACGGCGCAGTCAGGGTTCCAACCGACAATAAGGAGGGTCATTGAAAAAAATTAGGCCGGACAATTAAAAACTTTCAGCTAAGCTCTGGAATAACTCTGCAACCAAAAATGCTAGGGAGATGCAGTTTGTACCTTAGTCATGCTGGCATATTCCTGCGTCCATTTTTTAAAGGTTTAGGGCGACTTGCTAACTTCTTGATAGGAAAAACCTCAGGTAGGCGGGGTTGCTCAGAAACGATTTCAACAGCCTCCACTATGGGAGTTTTGCGCACAGAGCTGTCGGAGAGAAAAACAAAATGTACAACGGGTAATTTCGATCCCAGTATCCTGCTCAATCTTCAAAATTTTACCACCACGGGATTGCCATGTTCAAGGGCTTTCCTCTCGTACCAAACTTAAAGCTCTGACGACTTTTAAGGTGGGGCCAGATGCGACGGCGCGAGCAGGCACCCACTAGAAATTGACGTACACTGTGCGTCTATACAGCGTATACAAAGACACGGCGCAGTCAGGGTTCCAACCGACAATAAGGGGGGTCATTGAAAAAATTAGGCCGGACAATTAAAAACTTTCAGCTACGCTCTGGAATAACTCTGCAACCAAAAATGCTAGGGAGATGCAGTTTGTACCTTAGTCATGCTGGCATATTCCTGCGTCCATTTTTTAAAGGTTTAGGGCGACTTGCTAACTTCTTGATAGGAAAAACCTCAGGTAGGCGGGGTTGCTCAGAAACGATTTCAACAGCCTCCACTATGGGAGTTTTGCGCACAGAGCTGTCGGAGAGAAAAACAAAATGTACAACGGGTAATTTCGATCCCAGTATCCTGCTCAATCTTCAAAATTTTACCACCACAGGATTGCCATGTTCAAGGGCTTTCCTCTCGTACCAAACTTAAAGCACTGACGATTTTTAAGGTGGGGCCAGATGCGACGGCGCGAGCAGGCACCCAGTAGAAATTGACGTACACTGTGCGTGTATACAGCGTATACAAAGACACGGCGCAGTCAGGGTTCCAACCGACAATAAGGGGGGTCATTGAAAAAAATAGGCCGGACAATTAAAAACTTTCAGCAACGCTCTGGAATAACTCTGCAACCAAAAATGCTAGGGAGATGCAGTTTGTACCTTAGTCATGCTGGCATATTCCTGCGTCCATTTTTTAAAGGTTTAGGGCGACTTGCACACTTCTTGATAGGAAAAACCTCGAGTAGGCGGGGTTGCTCAGAAACGATTTCAACAGCCTCCACTATGGGAGTTTTGCGCACAGAGCTGTCGGAGCGAAAAAAAAAATGTACAACGGGTAATTTCGATCCCAGTATCCTGCTCAATCTTCAAAATTTTACCACCACAGGATTGCCATGTTCAAGGGCTTTCCTCTCGTACCAAACTTAAAGCTCTGACGACTTTTAAGGTAGGGCCAGATGCGACGGCGCGAGCAGGCACCCACTAGAAATTGACGTACACTGTGCGTCTATACAGCGTATACAAAGACACGGCGCAGTCAGGGTTCCAACCGACAATAAGGAGGGTCATTGAAAAAAATTAGGCCGGACAATTAAAAACTTTCAGCTACGCTCTGGAATAACTCTGCAACCAAAAATGCTAGGGAGATGCAGTTTGTACCTTAGTCATGCTGGCATATTCCTGCGTCCATTTGTTAATAGTTTAGGGCGACTTGCTAACTTCTTGATAGGAAAAACCTCAGGTAGGCGGGGTTGCTCAGAAACGATTTCAACAGCCTCCACTATGGGAGTTTTGCGCACAGAGCTGTCGGAGAGAAAAACAAAATGTACAACGGGTAATTTCGATCCCAGTATCCTGCTCAATCTTCAAAATTTTACCACCACAGGATTGCCATGTTCAAGGGCTTTCCCCTCGTACCAAACTTAAAGCTCTGACGATTTTTAAGGTGGGGCCAGATGCTACGGCGCGAGCAGGCACCCACTAGAAATTGACGTACACTGTGCGTGTATACTGCGTATACAAAGACACGGCGCAGTCAGGGTTCCAACCGACAATAAGGGGGTCATTGAAAAATATAGGCCGGACAATTAAAAACTTTCAGCTACGCTCTGGAATAACTCTGCAACTAAAAATGCTAGGGAGATGCAATTTGTACCTTAGTCATGCTGGCATATTCCTGCGTCCATTTCTTAAAGGTTAAGGGCGACTTGCACACTTCTTGATAGGAAAAACCTCGAGTAGGCGGGGTTGCTCAGAAACGATTTCAACAGCCTCCACTATGGGAGTTTTGCGCACAGAGCTGTCGGAGAGAAAAACAAAATGTACAACGGGTAATTTCGATCCCAGTATCCTGATCAATCTTCAAAATTTTACCACCACAGGATTGCCATGTTCAAGGGCTTTCCTCTCGTACCAAACTTAAAGCTCTGACGATTTTTAAGGTGGGGCCAGATGCTACGGCGCGAGCAGGCACCCACTAGAAATTGACGTACACTGTGCGTGTATACAGCGTATACAAAGACACGGCGCAGTCAGGGTTCCAACCGACAATAAGGGGGTCATTGAAAAATATAGGCCGGACAATTAAAAACTTTCAGCTACGCTCTGGAATAACTCTGCAACTAAAAATGCTAGGGAGATGCAATTTGTACCTTAGTCATGCTGGCATATTCCTGCGTCCATTTCTTAAAGGTTAAGGGCGACTTGCACACTTCTTGATAGGAAAAACCTCGAGTAGGCGGGGTTGCTCAGAAACGATTTCAACAGCCTCCACTATGGAAGTTTTGCGCACAGAGCTGTCGGAGAGAAAAACAAGATGTACAACGGGTAATTTCGATCCCAGTATCCTGCTCAATCTTCAAAATTTTACCACCACAGGATTGCCATGTTCAAGGGCTTTCCTCTCGTACCAAACTTAAAGCTCTGACGATTTTTAAGGTGGGGCCAGATGCGACGGCGCGAGCAGGCACCCACTAGAAATTGACGTACACTGTGCGTGTATACAACGTATACAAAGACACGGCGCAGTCAGGGTTCCAACCGACAATAAGGGGGTCATTGAAAAATATAGGCCGGACAATTAAAAACTTTCAGCTACGCTCTGGAATAACTCTGCAACTAAAAATGCTAGGGAGATGCAATTTGTACCTTAGTCATGCTGGCATATTCCTGCGTCCATTTTTTAAAGGTTAAGGGCGACTTGCACACTTCTTGATAGGAAAAACCTCGAGTAGGCGGGGTTGCTCAGAAACGATTTCAACAGCCTCCACTATGGGAGTTTTGCGCACAGAGCTGTCGGAGAGAAAAACAAAATGTACAATGGATAATTTCGATCCCAGTATCCTGCTCAATCTTCAAAATTTTACCACCACAGGATTGCCATGTTCAAGGGCTTTCCTCTCGTACCAAACTTAAAGCTCTGACGATTTTAAAGGCGGGGCTAGATGCGACGGCGCGAGCAGGCACCCACTAGAAATTGACGTACACTGTGCGTGTATACAGCGTATACAAAGACACGGCGCAGTCAGGGTTCCAACCGACAATAAGGGGGTCATTGAAAAAATAGGCCGGACAATTAAAAACTTTTAGCTACGCTCTGGAATAACTCTGGAACCAAAAGTGCTAGGGAGATGCAGTTTGTACCTTAGTCATGCTGGCATATTCCTGCGTCCATTTTTTAAAGGTTTAGTGCGACTTGCACACTTCTTGCTAGTAAAAACCTCAAGTAGGCGGGGTTGCTCAGAAACGATTTCAACAGCCTCCACTATGGGAGTTTTGCGTACAGAGCTGTCGGAGAGAAAAACAAAATTTACAACGGGTAATTTCGATCCCAGTATCCTGCTCAATCTTCAAAATTTTACCACCACAGGATTGCCATGTTCAAAGGCTTTCGTCTCGTACCAAAGTTAAAACTCTGACGATTTTTAAGGCGGGCCCAGATGCGACGGCGCGAGCAGGCACCCACTAGAAATTGACGTACACTGTGCGTGTATACAGCGTATACAAAGACACGGCGCAGTCAGGGTTCCAACCGACAATAAGGGGGTCATTGAAAAAATAGGCCGGACAATTAAAAACTTTAATTTTAACTTTTAGTGGCCGTGGAACAGCAAAAGAATCAAGTGGCATTACAGAAAAGAGAGGGAGAAAAGCCTGGTAAGTACTTGTTAATAATTTTTACAAATCTACTACTGAGAAACTATCTCCATTATTAATTCAGGCCCAATACATGTACATGTAATTGTAATAAGAAAAATAGTAAACAATCTCTACCCTTTTCATGCAAGGAACAATCATCTTGTTGTCAAATGACACGATGTCATGCTCTGAATCTGACCCGACTACCATAAAATAGCTACATAGTGTATTGACTCTGTTGAGTGATGAATCCATGTAGCCACCCAAGAGCTTTAGGCATGTTTATGCCCTGGTTTACACTTTCTGGCATGTTCATGCTCAACCATGTGTGAACACTATATTAATCCATTTAAAAAGTTGATTGTTACAGTTAACAGTTTATTGGCCTCGCTGACATGTATTTATATTGGTCTATACTGGATTGCTGGACATGTATTTATATTGGTCTATACTGGATTGCTGGACATGTATTTATATTGGTCGATACTGGATTGCTGGACATTGTTTTTGCCAAAGCTGCCTAAGAATTGTTCGCTTTTTTTTTTAAGGCACAGCTCAAAAATATGTTCAAACTCCCATCCATATAATTGCCCATCCATGGTCATTCAGAATTTTTCCCTCCTAATTCAGGAATTACCAATTCCAGAGAAGTTTAGTCTGAAGTTTTCCTATAGCTGTGTTTATTGGCTTGGCACGGTTAATTATGGAGTGTTTACTATATTTGCATTTGTAAAATAAGGCCAGTTCTTTTTCAGCACTAGTTTATTTATTTATTTATTTATTTTTTGTTTTTATATTTTTTGTACAGAAATAACTCGCAGCTCTACACTACAATGAGAATACAGGACGAAGACAATGCAGTACGGAGACATGCTAGCCAGAACTAGAAATGGAGACCTAAGATTCTCAATAGCACTTTAGGTAAGTAGTAGGCCTATGCATGCAAATTTTCAGAGGATCAGATGATTTCTTCATTTTTAGTTTTTCAGCTGCCCCTTTGAAAACTGTTCACGGTGGAGGGGGGGGGGGATGGGGTGTTGAATCGGAAGAACAACCCCCCCCCCCCACCCGATCTGTACCTGAACAGTTTTGTACTAGGTGTAGATCTGGGGTAGGGGGTGGTTGGAGGTCATGTTTTCTATCTGACATAAAGAAAACCTGCCCCCTTGGTTTTGTTGCATGTGGACTCCTTTTGTACTGGTTTTGCGTTAACTCCTGTAAGGTTCTTTTTAAAACTACGCCAACTCAAAGAGAGATTGTCAGTACAAGGTGTTACGTCAAACCTTCCGAGATTGTATTTCTGCCTTGTAAATTTTCAAGAAATCCCACATAACGATTATTTGGTTTTGTTTTTTATTTTTCATTAAACAGATACGCATAGAATGCATGCACAATGCACTTGTTCATTGTCAGCAGGGTGACAAGACATGAAAACAACTCCATCCGCAGCTGATGTGTAACCCCCGTGTCATTGACATCAACCTTCACCAACCGGAAAAGGATGCAACAGCTTTTTTTTTTTTGGGGGGGGGTGGGGGTTCAAAGGTAGTGGGTTCAACTTTGTTTAAAGAAAGAATGACCTGTGCCCAATTTCATGGATCTGTTCACCACCAAAATGTGTGCTATGATGATGGTTCTCTGCTTACGTCCAAAGGCTAAATTTCTGCGCTTAATACTTTGTAAGCGTAGAATGCCTGGTATAAGCCAAGTATGCACCCATGACCCGCAAAAGGCAAAATTTGCTGGTAACCTGTGAAACACGCTTGACGTAAGCACAGAATTTCCTGCTTCCGCAAGTGTCGATTCTTTGTTTACAGTAAGCAGATCCATGAAATTGGGCCCTAGCTTGTACACATTGATGTGGGTTTTTATTTTATTTTTTAAATATATTTTTTTTTGGGGGGGGGTAACCAGGGTAGTACAATCAACTTTGTTTAAAAACAGAATGAAATGGTCTGTACACAATGATTTTATTATATTCTTTTAATGTACAACTTAATTTACAATTTACAAAGAGAACCACAGCTAACTAGGTACATAACATGGCTTAGGTTTTCTTTTTTGGGGGGGAGGGGCGTTGACAGGGTTGTATAGTTAACTTTTTTTGATGATGGAATGTTCAGATGATTTCGCTATCACTAGGCAACCTTTTTTCAATTTTGATATTTTAAACTCAAAAATAAACTATTGTCGTTTGCAAATACATACAGTTTTAGTGTTGTCGTTATTATGGAGGTGTACATGGCTTCTGTTTTTTGTTTTGTTTTTATATTTCTGCTAACCAAGTTGAATGTTGTTACCATGTATTGTTGACAACAGGGGACAAGTTTATTGCACATAAGTGCTAAATTAATCAATTTGAACCACACACCTAATTTTATAAGTCATAGTAATTTACATTTTGTGTCTTTCAGAGGGGTGGGTGGTTCAAATCAAATTAATCAATTTGAACCACCCACCCATCTGAAAGGAACAAAATGAAATAATATACATGTACATTTATACGTAAATTATTATGGCTTATCAAATTATTTCTCACTCCCTCTGGATCATTATAACTTGGAAAATTGTTACGACTGAAGACAAATAAACCAAAGCAAAGCTGCCTAATCCGTTGGTGGATACGAAAATCCTTCCACTGTACTGTACACGAGGGTTTGGAAACGTCCTTCGTGTTGCTGCCATCAAACATGATGTCAGTGGCAGCGGTTGAACGGACAAGATAGTCCCAAGCTCACCACTTGCTGATAATCATCATTGCAGTGTTTTCTGTAAAACAAAACAAAGAATTCATACAAAATTATTAACAAAAGAATTCATACAAAATTATTAACAACAGATTTGTGGGTTGCATGGTGAAGTGTTAATATTGCATGTGTGTACCTGAATTGCTTTAAAACTATACCCATGCCAGAAGGCAATCATAATCCAAAGTAGCAGTTACATACATGTACATGAGATATTTGTGTAGATGCACATGTGTCAACCACCACGCAGTTACTTGGTGGAGAAAAACAACAACATAGGTTATCTACAATATCAGTTTAAATTGATAATGTATGAATTTTGCCAACAAAGTATAAAACGCAAGACAAAAATTACCCCTCCCCTCACATTTCTACTGCCTAAGTCAGTGCATGTGTTGTTCACATACATGTATTATAACGTGAATGGAGGTAAACAATAAACCTTGTCCATCATGTTCGTTCATGTTTTAATTTAGTCAAGGATAGCCTTCAACTATTTTTGGGAGCAGAAATAAACTGAACAAACGAAGCATCATTCAGTATAATTCATGAAACGTTTTGTGGCCTTACCAGTCTGTCTTTAGCCGTCGATCATCAGGGTTTGGCTCATCGTCTTCGGCCTGACGATCATCGTCTCCGGGCTGGTTAACTACATGTACTCATAACACGTCTTCGGCTTCTCTCTCGTCCGGTGAGCTCCCCTTATCGCTAGAGCCCTCACTTTCCTCTGAAGTGCCTCCCTGAAATGCCTTTTCCTCATCTATACTGTGGTTTTCCCAAGACCCGCTGCCATCGGACAGTTTCGCTGTTTTTTGTGTCAAAGATATGCAGCCTATAGTGTCCGATGTTATTCCACATTCAATGTACATGTAAAATGCACGCACACGATCGACCTGACACACTGTGTACAGAGCTTCGGTACGTGGTGTGACGTCACACACTGTGTATGAATGGTTCGTGGGTCACCGGCTTTTGCCGAAACTGAGTTTTCTGGGTCGGAGTACGCCGCGCGAATTTGTGGTTTTTTTTTGCATGAAGGTAAAGGTTTTATTGAATACTACTAAAATATCAGTCCTTATTTTACATTTCTTGTACAAAAATAGTAATATTGGCTATATCAATAATTTGTTATAGTCCACCTTTAAAGGTTTAGGGCGACTTGCACACTTCTTGATAGGAAAAACCTCAAGTAGGCGGGGTTGCTCAGAAACGATTTCAACAGCCTCCACTATGGGAGTTTTGCGCACAGAGCTGTCGGAGAGAAAAACAAAATGTACAACGGGTAATTTCGATCCCAGTATCCTGCTCAATCTTCAAAATTTTACCACCACAGGATTGCCATGTTCAAGGGCTTTCCTCTCGTACCAAACTTAAAGCTCTGACGACTTTTAAGGTGGGGCCAGATGCGACGGCGCGAGCAGGCACCCACTAGAAATTGACGTACACTGTGCGTGTATACAGCGTATACAAAGACACGGCGCAGTCAGGGTTCCAACCGACAATAAGGGGGTCATTGAAAAAAATAGGCCGGACAATTAAAAACTTTCAGCTACGCTCTGGAATAACTCTGCAACCAAAAATGCTAGGGAGATGCAGTTTGTACCTTAGTCATACTGGCATATTCCTGCGTCCATTTTTTAAAGGTTTAGGGCGACTTGCACACTTCTTGATAGGAAAAACCTCAAGTAGGCGGGGTTGCTCAGAAACGATTTCAACAGCCTCCACTATGGGAGTTTTGCGCACAGAGCTGTCGGAGAGAGAAATAAAATGTACAACGGGTAATTTCGATCCCAGTATCCTACTCAATCTTCAAAATTTTACCACCACAGGATTGCCATGTTCAAGGGCTTTCCTCTCGTACCAAACTTAAAGCTCTGACGATTTTTAAGGTGGGGCCAGATGCGACGGCGCGAGCAGGCACCCACTAGAAATTGACGTACACTGTGCGTCTATACAGCGTATACAAAGACACGGCGCAGTCAGGGTTCCAACCGACAATAAGGGGGTCATTGAAAAAAATAGGCCGGACAATTAAAAACTTTCAGCTACGCTCTGGAATAACTCTGCAACCAAAAATGCTAGGGAGATGCAGTTTGTACCTTAGTCATACTGGCATATTCCTGCGTCCATTTTTTAACGGTTGAGGGCGACTTGCACACTTCTTGATAGGAAAAACCTCAAGTAGGCGGGGTTGCTCAGAAACGATTTCAACAGCCTCCACTATGGGAGTTTTGCGCACAGAGCTGTCGGAGAGAAAAACAAAATGCACAACGGGTAATTTCGATCCCAGTATCCTGCTCAATCTTCAAAATTTTACCACCACAGGATTGCCATGTTCAAGGGCTTTCCTCTCGTACCAAACTTAAAGCTCTGACGATTTTTAAGGTAGGGCCAGATGCGACGGCGCGAGCAGGCACCCACTAGAAATTGACGTACACTGTGCGTGTATACAGCGTATACAAAGACACGGCGCAGTCAGGGTTCCAACCGACAATAAGGGGGTCATTGAACAAAATAGGCTGGACAATTAAAAACTTTCAGCTACGCTCTGGAATAACTCTGCAACCAAAAATGCTAGGGAGATGCAGTTTGTACCTTAGTCATGCTGGCATATTCCTGCGTCCATTTTTTAAAGGTTCAGGGGGACTTGCACACTTCTTGATAAGAAAAACCTCAAGTAGGCGGGGTTGTTCAGAAACGATTTCAACAGCCTCCACTATGGGAGTTTTGCGCACAGAGCTGTCGGAGAGAAAAACAAAATGCACAACGGGTAATTTCGATCCCAGTATCCTGCTCAATCTTCAAAATTTTATCACCACAGGATTGCCATGTTCAAGGGCTTTCCTCTCGTACCAAACTTAAAGCTCTGACGATTTTTAAGGTGGGGCGAGATGCGACGGCGCGAGCAGGCACCCACTAGAAATTGACGTACACTGTGCGTGTATACAGCGTATACAAAGACACGGCGCAGTCAGGGTTCCAACCGACAATAAGGGGGTCATTGAAAAAAATAGGCCGGACAATTAAAAACTTTCAGCTACGCTCTGGAATAACTCTGCAACCAAAAATGCTAGGGAGATGCAGTTTGTACCTATGTCATACTGGCATATTCCTGCGTCCATTTTTTAAAGGTTTAGGGCGACTTGCACACTTCTTGATAGGAAAAACCTCAAGTAGGCGGGGTTGCTCAGAAACGATTTCAACAGCCTCCACTATGGGAGTTTTGCGCACAGAGCTGTCGGAGAGAGAAATAAAATGTACAACGGGTAATTTCGATCCCAGTATCCTACTCAATCTTCAAAATTTTACCACCACAGGATTGCCATGTTCAAGGGCTTTCCTCTCGTACCAAACTTAAAGCTCTGACGATTTTTAAGGTAGGGCCAGATGCGACGGCGCGAGCAGACACCCACTAGAAATTGACGTACACTGTGCGTGTATACAGCGTATACAAAGACACGGCGCAGTCAGGGTTCCAACCGACAATAAGGGGGTCATTGAAAAAAATAGGCCGGACAATTAAAAACTTTCAGCTACGCTCTGGAATAACTCTGCAACCAAAAATGCTAGGGAGATGCAGTTTGTACCTTAGTCATACTGGCATATTCCTGCGTCCATTTTTTAAAGGTTTAGGGCGACTTGCACACTTCTTGATAGGAAAAACCTCAAGTAGGCGGGGTTGCTCAGAAACGATTTCAACAGCCTCCACTATGGGAGTTTTGCGCACAGAGCTGTCGGAGAGAGAAATAAAATGTACAACGGGTAATTTCGATCCCAGTATCCTACTCAATCTTCAAAATTTTACCACCACAGGATTGCCATGTTCAAGGGCTTTCCTCTCGTACCAAACTTAAAGCTCTGACGATTTTTAAGGTGGGGCCAGATGCGACGGCGCGAGCAGGCACCCACTAGAAATTGACGTACACTGTGCGTCTATACAGCGTATACAAAGACACGGCGCAGTCAGGGTTCCAACCGACAATAAGGGGGTCATTGAAAAAAATAGGCCGGACAATTAAAAACTTTCAGCTACGCTCTGGAATAACTCTGCAACCAAAAATGCTAGGGAGATGCAGTTTGTACCTTAGTCATACTGGCATATTCCTGCGTCCATTTTTTAACGGTTGAGGGCGACTTGCACACTTCTTGATAGGAAAAACCTCAAGTAGGCGGGGTTGCTCAGAAACGATTTCAACAGCCTCCACTATGGGAGTTTTGCGCACAGAGCTGTCGGAGAGAAAAACAAAATGCACAACGGGTAATTTCGATCCCAGTATCCTGCTCAATCTTCAAAATTTTACCACCACAGGATTGCCATGTTCAAGGGCTTTCCTCTCGTACCAAACTTAAAGCTCTGACGATTTTTAAGGTAGGGCCAGATGCGACGGCGCGAGCAGGCACCCACTAGAAATTGACGTACACTGTGCGTGTATACAGCGTATACAAAGACACGGCGCAGTCAGGGTTCCAACCGACAATAAGGGGGTCATTGAACAAAATAGGCTGGACAATTAAAAACTTTCAGCTACGCTCTGGAATAACTCTGCAACCAAAAATGCTAGGGAGATGCAGTTTGTACCTTAGTCATGCTGGCATATTCCTGCGTCCATTTTTTAAAGGTTCAGGGGGACTTGCACACTTCTTGATAAGAAAAACCTCAAGTAGGCGGGGTTGTTCAGAAACGATTTCAACAGCCTCCACTATGGGAGTTTTGCGCACAGAGCTGTCGGAGAGAAAAACAAAATGCACAACGGGTAATTTCGATCCCAGTATCCTGCTCAATCTTCAAAATTTTATCACCACAGGATTGCCATGTTCAAGGGCTTTCCTCTCGTACCAAACTTAAAGCTCTGACGATTTTTAAGGTGGGGCGAGATGCGACGGCGCGAGCAGGCACCCACTAGAAATTGACGTACACTGTGCGTGTATACAGCGTATACAAAGACACGGCGCAGTCAGGGTTCCAACCGACAATAAGGGGGTCATTGAAAAAAATAGGCTGGACAATTAAAAACTTTCAGCTACGCTCTGGAATAACTCTGCAACCAAAAATACTAGGGAGATGCAGTTTGTACCTTAGTCATGCTGGCATATTCCTGCGTCCATTTTTTAAAGGTTCAGGGGGACTTGCACACTTCTTGATAAGAAAAACCTCAAGTAGGCGGGGTAGTTCAGAAACGATTTCAACAGCCTCCACTATGGGAGTTTTGTGCACAGAGCTGTCGGAGAGAAAAACAAAATGTACAACGGGTAATTTCGATCCCAGTATCCTGCTCAATCTTCAAAATTTTACCACCACAGGATTGCCATGTTCCAGTGCTTTCCTCTCGTACCAAACTTAAAGCTCTGACGATTTTTAAGGTGGGGCCAGATACGACGGCGCGAGCAGACACCCACTAGAAATTGACGTACACTGTGCGTGTATACAGCGTATACAAAGACACGGCGCAGTCAGGGTTCCAACCGACAATAAGGGGGTCATTGAAAAAAATAGACCGGACAATTAAAAACTTTCAGCTACGCTCTGGAATAACTCTGCAACCAAAAATGCTAGGGAGATGCAGTTTGTACCTTAGTCATACTGGCATATTCCTGCGTCCATTTTTTAAAGGTTCAGGGGGACTTGCACACTTCTTGATAAGAAAAACCTCAAGTAGGCGGGGTTGTTCAGAAACGATTTCAACAGCCTCCACTATGGGAGTTTTGCGCACAGAGCTGTCGGAGAGAAAAACAAAATGCACAACGGGTAATTTCGATCCCAGTATCCTGCTCAATCTTCAAAATTTTACCACCACAGGATTGCCATGTTCAAGGGCTTTCCTCTCGTACCAAACTTAAAGCTCTGACGATTTTTAAGGTAGGGCCAGATGCGACGGCGCGAGCAGGCACCCACTAGAAATTGACGTACACTGTGCGTGTATACAGCGTAAACAAAGACACGGCGCAGTCAGGGTTCCAACCGACAATAAGGGGGTCATTGGAAAAAATAGGCTGGACAATTAAAAACTTTCAGCTACGCTCTGGAATAACTCTGCAACCAAAAATGCTAGGGAGATGCAGTTTGTACCTTAGTCATGCTGGCATATTCCTGCGTCCATTTTTTAAAAGTTCAGGGGGACTTGCACACTTCTTGATAAGAAAAACCTCAAGTAGGCGGGGTTGTTCAGAAACGGTTTCAACAGCCTCCACTATGGGAGTTTTGCGCACAGAGCTGTCGGAGAGAAAAACAAAATGCACAACGGGTAATTTCGATCCCAGTATCCTGCTCAATCTTCAAAATTTTACCACCACAGGATTGCCATGTTCAAGGGCTTTCCTCTCGTACCAAACTTAAAGCTCTGACGATTTTTAAGGTGGGGCCAGATGCGACGGCGCGAGCAGGCACCCACTAGAAATTGACGTACACTGTGCGTGTATACAGCGTATACAAAGACACGGCGCAGTCAGGGTTCCAACCGACAATAAGGGGGTCATTGAAAAAAATAGGCCGGACAATTAAAAACTTTCAGCTACGCTCTGGAATAACTCTGCAACCAAAAATGCTAGGGAGATGCAGTTTGTACCTATGTCATACTGGCATATTCCTGCGTCCATTTTTTAAAGGTTTAGGGCGACTTGCACACTTCTTGATAGGAAAAACCTCAAGTAGGCGGGGTTGCTCAGAAACGATTTCAACAGCCTCCACTATGGGAGTTTTGCGCACAGAGCTGTCGGAGAGAGAAATAAAATGTACAACGGGTAATTTCGATCCCAGTATCCTACTCAATCTTCAAAATTTTACCACCACAGGATTGCCATGTTCAAGGGCTTTCCTCTCGTACCAAACTTAAAGCTCTGACGATTTTTAAGGTAGGGCCAGATGCGACGGCGCGAGCAGACACCCACTAGAAATTGACGTACACTGTGCGTGTATACAGCGTATACAAAGACACGGCGCAGTCAGGGTTCCAACCGACAATAAGGGGGTCATTGAAAAAAATAGGCCGGACAATTAAAAACTTTCAGCTACGCTCTGGAATAACTCTGCAACCAAAAATGCTAGGGAGATGCAGTTTGTACCTTAGTCATACTGGCATATTCCTGCGTCCATTTTTTAAAGGTTTAGGGCGACTTGCACACTTCTTGATAGGAAAAACCTCAAGTAGGCGGGGTTGCTCAGAAACGATTTCAACAGCCTCCACTATGGGAGTTTTGCGCACAGAGCTGTCGGAGAGAGAAATAAAATGTACAACGGGTAATTTCGATCCCAGTATCCTACTCAATCTTCAAAATTTTACCACCACAGGATTGCCATGTTCAAGGGCTTTCCTCTCGTACCAAACTTAAAGCTCTGACGATTTTTAAGGTGGGGCCAGATGCGACGGCGCGAGCAGGCACCCACTAGAAATTGACGTACACTGTGCGTCTATACAGCGTATACAAAGACACGGCGCAGTCAGGGTTCCAACCGACAATAAGGGGGTCATTGAAAAAAATAGGCCGGACAATTAAAAACTTTCAGCTACGCTCTGGAATAACTCTGCAACCAAAAATGCTAGGGAGATGCAGTTTGTACCTTAGTCATACTGGCATATTCCTGCGTCCATTTTTTAACGGTTGAGGGCGACTTGCACACTTCTTGATAGGAAAAACCTCAAGTAGGCGGGGTTGCTCAGAAACGATTTCAACAGCCTCCACTATGGGAGTTTTGCGCACAGAGCTGTCGGAGAGAAAAACAAAATGCACAACGGGTAATTTCGATCCCAGTATCCTGCTCAATCTTCAAAATTTTACCACCACAGGATTGCCATGTTCAAGGGCTTTCCTCTCGTACCAAACTTAAAGCTCTGACGATTTTTAAGGTAGGGCCAGATGCGACGGCGCGAGCAGGCACCCACTAGAAATTGACGTACACTGTGCGTGTATACAGCGTATACAAAGACACGGCGCAGTCAGGGTTCCAACCGACAATAAGGGGGTCATTGAACAAAATAGGCTGGACAATTAAAAACTTTCAGCTACGCTCTGGAATAACTCTGCAACCAAAAATGCTAGGGAGATGCAGTTTGTACCTTAGTCATGCTGGCATATTCCTGCGTCCATTTTTTAAAGGTTCAGGGGGACTTGCACACTTCTTGATAAGAAAAACCTCAAGTAGGCGGGGTTGTTCAGAAACGATTTCAACAGCCTCCACTATGGGAGTTTTGCGCACAGAGCTGTCGGAGAGAAAAACAAAATGCACAACGGGTAATTTCGATCCCAGTATCCTGCTCAATCTTCAAAATTTTATCACCACAGGATTGCCATGTTCAAGGGCTTTCCTCTCGTACCAAACTTAAAGCTCTGACGATTTTTAAGGTGGGGCGAGATGCGACGGCGCGAGCAGGCACCCACTAGAAATTGACGTACACTGTGCGTGTATACAGCGTATACAAAGACACGGCGCAGTCAGGGTTCCAACCGACAATAAGGGGGTCATTGAAAAAAATAGGCTGGACAATTAAAAACTTTCAGCTACGCTCTGGAATAACTCTGCAACCAAAAATACTAGGGAGATGCAGTTTGTACCTTAGTCATGCTGGCATATTCCTGCGTCCATTTTTTAAAGGTTCAGGGGGACTTGCACACTTCTTGATAAGAAAAACCTCAAGTAGGCGGGGTAGTTCAGAAACGATTTCAACAGCCTCCACTATGGGAGTTTTGTGCACAGAGCTGTCGGAGAGAAAAACAAAATGTACAACGGGTAATTTCGATCCCAGTATCCTGCTCAATCTTCAAAATTTTACCACCACAGGATTGCCATGTTCCAGTGCTTTCCTCTCGTACCAAACTTAAAGCTCTGACGATTTTTAAGGTGGGGCCAGATACGACGGCGCGAGCAGACACCCACTAGAAATTGACGTACACTGTGCGTGTATACAGCGTATACAAAGACACGGCGCAGTCAGGGTTCCAACCGACAATAAGGGGGTCATTGAAAAAAATAGACCGGACAATTAAAAACTTTCAGCTACGCTCTGGAATAACTCTGCAACCAAAAATGCTAGGGAGATGCAGTTTGTACCTTAGTCATACTGGCATATTCCTGCGTCCATTTTTTAAAGGTTCAGGGGGACTTGCACACTTCTTGATAAGAAAAACCTCAAGTAGGCGGGGTTGTTCAGAAACGATTTCAACAGCCTCCACTATGGGAGTTTTGCGCACAGAGCTGTCGGAGAGAAAAACAAAATGCACAACGGGTAATTTCGATCCCAGTATCCTGCTCAATCTTCAAAATTTTACCACCACAGGATTGCCATGTTCAAGGGCTTTCCTCTCGTACCAAACTTAAAGCTCTGACGATTTTTAAGGTAGGGCCAGATGCGACGGCGCGAGCAGGCACCCACTAGAAATTGACGTACACTGTGCGTGTATACAGCGTAAACAAAGACACGGCGCAGTCAGGGTTCCAACCGACAATAAGGGGGTCATTGGAAAAAATAGGCTGGACAATTAAAAACTTTCAGCTACGCTCTGGAATAACTCTGCAACCAAAAATGCTAGGGAGATGCAGTTTGTACCTTAGTCATGCTGGCATATTCCTGCGTCCATTTTTTAAAAGTTCAGGGGGACTTGCACACTTCTTGATAAGAAAAACCTCAAGTAGGCGGGGTTGTTCAGAAACGGTTTCAACAGCCTCCACTATGGGAGTTTTGCGCACAGAGCTGTCGGAGAGAAAAACAAAATGCACAACGGGTAATTTCGATCCCAGTATCCTGCTCAATCTTCAAAATTTTACCACCACAGGATTGCCATGTTCAAGGGCTTTCCTCTCGTACCAAACTTAAAGCTCTGACGATTTTTAAGGTGGGGCCAGATGCGACGGCGCGAGCAGGCACCCACTAGAAATTGACGTACACTGTGCGTGTATACAGCGTATACAAAGACACGGCGCAGTCAGGGTTCCAACCGACAATAAGGGGGTCATTGAAAAAAATAGGCCGGACAATTAAAAACTTTCAGCTACGCTCTGGAATAACTCTGCAACCAAAAATGCTAGGGAGATGCAGTTTGTACCTATGTCATACTGGCATATTCCTGCGTCCATTTTTTAAAGGTTTAGGGCGACTTGCACACTTCTTGATAGGAAAAACCTCAAGTAGGCGGGGTTGCTCAGAAACGATTTCAACAGCCTCCACTATGGGAGTTTTGCGCACAGAGCTGTCGGAGAGAGAAATAAAATGTACAACGGGTAATTTCGATCCCAGTATCCTACTCAATCTTCAAAATTTTACCACCACAGGATTGCCATGTTCAAGGGCTTTCCTCTCGTACCAAACTTAAAGCTCTGACGATTTTTAAGGTAGGGCCAGATGCGACGGCGCGAGCAGACACCCACTAGAAATTGACGTACACTGTGCGTGTATACAGCGTATACAAAGACACGGCGCAGTCAGGGTTCCAACCGACAATAAGGGGGTCATTGAACAAAATAGGCTGGACAATTAAAAACTTTCAGCTACGCTCTGGAATAACTCTGCAACCAAAAATGCTAGGGAGATGCAGTTTGTACCTTAGTCATGCTGGCATATTCCTGCGTCCATTTTTTAAAGGTTCAGGGGGACTTGCACACTTCTTGATAAGAAAAACCTCAAGTAGGCGGGGTTGTTCAGAAACGATTTCAACAGCCTCCACTATGGGAGTTTTGCGCACAGAGCTGTCGGAGAGAAAAACAAAATGCACAACGGGTAATTTCGATCCCAGTATCCTGCTCAATCTTCAAAATTTTTGACCACAGGATTGCCATGTTCAAGGGCTTTCCTCTCGTACCAAACTTAAAGCTCTGACGATTTTTAAGGTGGGGCCAGATGCGACGGCGCGAGCAGGCACCCACTAGAAATTGACGTACACTGTGCGTGTATACAGCGTATACAAAGACACGGCGCAGTCAGGGTTCCAACCGACAATAAGGGGGTCATTGAAAAAAATAGGCTGGACAATTAAAAACTTTCAGCTACGCTCTGGAATAACTCTGCAACCAAAAATGCTAGGGAGATGCAGTTTGTACCTTAGTCATGCTGGCATATTCCTGCGTCCATTTTTTAAAGGTTCAGGGGGACTTGCACACTTCTTGATAAGAAAAACCTCAAGTAGGCGGGGTTGTTCAGAAACGATTTCAACAGCCTCCACTATGGGAGTTTTGCGCACAGAGCTGTCGGAGAGAAAAACAAAATGCACAACGGGTAATTTCGATCCCAGTATCCTGCTCAATCTTCAAAATTTTACCACCACAGGATTGCCATGTTCAAGGGCTTTCCTCTCGTACCAAACTTAAAGCTCTGACGATTTTTAAGGTGCGGCCAGATGCGACGGCGCGAGCAGGCACCCACTAGAAATTGACGTACACTGTGCGTGTATACAGCGTATACAAAGACACGGCGCAGTCAGGGTTCCAACCGACAATAAGGGGGTCATTGAAAAAAATAGGCCGGACAATTAAAAACTTTCAGCTACGCTCTGGAATAACTCTGCAACCAAAAATGCTAGGGAGATGCAGTTTGTACCTTAGTCATACTGGCATATTCCTGCGTCCATTTTTTAACGGTTGAGGGCGACTTGCACACTTCTTGATAGGAAAAACCTCAAGTAGGCGGGGTTGCTCATAAACGATTTCAACAGCCTCCACTATGGGAGTTTTGCGCACAGAGCTGTCGGAGAGAAAAACAAAATGTACAACGGGTAATTTCGATCCCAGTATCCTGCTCAATCTTCAAAATTTTACCACCACAGGATTGCCATGTTCAAGGGCTTTCCACTCGTACCAAACTTAAAGCTCTGACGATTTTTAAGGTGGGGCCAGATGCGACGGCGTGAGCAGGCACCCACTAGAGATTGACGTACACTGTGCGTGTATACAGCGTATACAAAGACACGGCGCAGTCAGGGTTCCAACCGACAATAAGGGGGTCATTGAAAAAATAGGCCGGACAATTAAAAACTTTCAGCTACGATGTGGATTAACTCTGCAACCAAAAATGCTAGGGAGATGCAGTTTGTACCTTAGTCATACTGGCATATTCCTGCGTCCATTTTTTAAAGGTTCAGGGGGACTTGCACACTTCTTGATAGGAAAAACCTCAAGTAGGCGGGGTTGTTCAGAAACGATTTCAACAGCCTCCACTATGGGAGTTTTGCGCACAGAGCTGTCGGAGAGAAAAACAAAATGTACAACGGGTAATTTCGATCCCAGTACCCTGCTCAATCTTCAAAATTTAACCACCACAGGATTGCCATGTTCAAGGGCTTTCCCCTCGTACCAAACTTAAAGCTCTGACGATTTTTAAGGTGGGGCCAGATGCGACGGCGCGAGCAGGCACCCACTAGAAATTGACGTACACTGTGCGTGTATACTGCGTATACAAAGACACGGCGCAGTCAGGGTTCCAACCGACAATAAGGGGGTCATTGAAAAAAATAGGCCGGACAATTAAAAACTTTCAGCTAAGCTCTGGAATAACTCTGCAACCAAAAATGCTAGGGAGATGCAGTTTGTACCTTAGTCATACTGGCATATTCCTGCGTCCATTTTTTAACGGTTGAGGGCGACTTGCACACTTCTTGATAGGAAAAACCTCAAGTAGGCGGGGTTGCTCATAAACGATTTCAACAGCCTCCACTATGGGAGTTTTGCGCACAGAGCTGTCGGAGAGAAAAACAAAATGTACAACGGGTAATTTCGATCCCAGTATCCTGCTCAATCTTCAAAATTTTACCACCACAGGATTGCCATGTTCAAGGGCTTTCCACTCGTACCAAACTTAAAGCTCTGACGATTTTTAAGGTGGGGCCAGATGCGACGGCGTGAGCAGGCACCCACTAGAGATTGACGTACACTGTGCGTGTATACAGCGTATACAAAGACACGGCGCAGTCAGGGTTCCAACCGACAATAAGGGGGTCATTGAAAAAATAGGCCGGACAATTAAAAACTTTCAGCTACGATGTGGATTAACTCTGCAACCAAAAATGCTAGGGAGATGCAGTTTGTACCTTAGTCATACTGGCATATTCCTGCGTCCATTTTTTAAAGGTTCAGGGGGACTTGCACACTTCTTGATAAGAAAAACCTCAAGTAGGCGGGGTTGTTCAGAAACGATTTCAACAGCCTCCACTATGGGAGTTTTGCGCACAGAGCTGTCGGAGAGAAAAACAAAATGTACAACGGGTAATTTCGATCCCAGTACCCTGCTCAATCTTCAAAATTTAACCACCACAGGATTGCCATGTTCAAGGGCTTTCCCCTCGTACCAAATTTAAAGCTCTGACGATTTTTAAGGTGGGGCCAGATGCGACGGCGCGAGCAGGCACCCACTAGAAATTGACGTACACTGTGCGTGTATACTGCGTATACAAAGACACGGCGCAGTCAGGGTTCCAACCGACAATAAGGGGGTCATTGAAAAAAATAGGCCGGACAATTAAAAACTTTCAGCTAAGCTCTGGAATAACTCTGCAACCAAAAATGCTAGGGAGATGCAGTTTGTACCTTAGTCATACTGGCATATTCCTGCGTCCATTTTTTAACGGTTGAGGGCGACTTGCACACTTCTTGATAGGAAAAACCTCAAGTAGGCGGGGTTGCTCATAAACGATTTCAACAGCCTCCACTATGGGAGTTTTGCGCACAGAGCTGTCGGAGAGAAAAACAAAATGTACAACGGGTAATTTCGATCCCAGTATCCTGCTCAATCTTCAAAATTTTACCACCACAGGATTGCCATGTTCAAGGGCTTTCCACTCGTACCAAACTTAAAGCTCTGACGATTTTTAAGGTGGGGCCAGATGCGACGGCGTGAGCAGGCACCCACTAGAGATTGACGTACACTGTGCGTGTATACAGCGTATACAAAGACACGGCGCAGTCAGGGTTCCAACCGACAATAAGGGGGTCATTGAAAAAATAGGCCGGACAATTAAAAACTTTCAGCTACGATGTGGATTAACTCTGCAACCAAAAATGCTAGGGAGATGCAGTTTGTACCTTAGTCATACTGGCATATTCCTGCGTCCATTTTTTAAAGGTTCAGGGGGACTTGCACACTTCTTGATAAGAAAAACCTCAAGTAGGCGGGGTTGTTCAGAAACGATTTCAACAGCCTCCACTATGGGAGTTTTGCGCACAGAGCTGTCGGAGAGAAAAACAAAATGCACAACGGGTAATTTCGATCCCAGTATCCTGCTCAATCTTCAAAATTTTACCACCACAGGATTGCCATGTTCAAGGGCTTTCCTCTCGTACCAAACTTAAAGCTCTGACGATTTTTAAGGTAGGGCCAGATGCGACGGCGCGAGCAGGCACCCACTAGAAATTGACGTACACTGTGCGTGTATACAGCGTATACAAAGACACGGTGCAGTCAGGGTTCCAACCGACAATAAGGGGGTCATTGAAAAAAATAGGCTGGACAATTAAAAACTTTCAGCTACGCTCTGGAATAACTCTGCAACCAAAAATGCTAGGGAGATTCAGTTTGTACCTTAGTCATGCTGGCATATTCCTGCGTCCATTTTTTAAAAGTTCAGGGGGACTTGCACACTTCTTGATAAGAAACACCTCAAGTAGGCGGGGTTGTTCAGAAACGATTTCAACAGCCTCCACTATGGGAGTTTTGCGCACAGAGCTGTCGGAGAGAAAAACAAAATGCACAACGGGTAATTTCGATCCCAGTATCCTGCTCAATCTTCAAAATTTTACCACCACAGGATTGCCATGTTCAAGGGCTTTCCTCTCGTACCAAACTTAAAGCTCTGACGATTTTTAAGGTGCGGCCAGATGCGACGGCGCGAGCAGGCACCCACTAGAAATTGACGTACACTGTGCGTGTATACTGCGTATACAAAGACACGGCGCAGTCAGGGTTCCAACCGACAATAAGGGGGTCATTGAAAAAAATAGGCCGGACAATTAAAAACTTTCAGCTACGCTCTGGAATAACTCTGCAACCAAAAATGCTAGGGAGATGCAGTTTGTACCTTAGTCATACTGGCATATTCCTGCGTCCATTTTTTAACGGTTGAGGGCGACTTGCACACTTCTTGATAGGAAAAACCTCAAGTAGGCGGGGTTGCTCAGAAACGATTTCAACAGCCTCCACTATGGGAGTTTTGCGCACAGAGCTGTCGGAGAGAAAAACAAAATGTACAACGGGTAATTTCGATCCCAGTATCCTGCTCAATCTTCAAAATTTTACCACCACAGGATTGCCATGTTCAAGGGCTTTCCCCTCGTATCAAACTTAAAGCTCTGACGATTTTTAAGGTGGGGCCAGATGCGACGGCGCGAGCAGGCACCCACTAGAAATTGACGTACACTGTGCGTGTATACAACGTATACAAAGACACGGCGCAGTCAGGGTTCCAACCGACAATAAGGGGGTCATTGAAAAAAATAGGCCGGACAATTAAAAACTTTCAGCTAAGCTCTGGAATAACTCTGCAACCAAAAATGCTAGGGAGATGCAGTTTGTACCTTAGTCATACTGGCATATTCCTGCGTCCATTTTTTAACGGTTGAGGGCGACTTGCACACTTCTTGATAGGAAAAACCTCAAGTAGGCGGGGTTGCTCATAAACGATTTCAACAGCCTCCACTATGGGAGTTTTGCGCAGAGAGCTGTCGGAGAGAAAAACAAAATGTACAACGGGTAATTTCGATCCCAGTATCCTGCTCAATCTTCAAAATTTTACCACCACAGGATTGCCATGTTCAAGGGCTTTCCACTCGTACCAAACTTAAAGCTCTGACGATTTTTAAGGAGGGGCCAGATGCGACGGCGTGAGCAGGCACCCACTAGAGATTGACGTACACTGTGCGTGTATACAGCGTATACAAAGACACGGCGCAGTCAGGGTTCCAACCGACAATAAGGGGGTCATTGAAAAATATAGGCCGGACAATTAAAAACTTTCAGCTACGATGTGGATTAACTCTGCAACCAAAAATGCTAGGGAGATGCAGTTTGTACCTTAGTCATACTGGCATATTCCTGCGTCCATTTTTTAAAGGTTCAGGGGGACTTGCACACTTCTTGATAAGAAAAACCTCAAGTAGGCGGGGTTGTTCAGAAACGATTTCAACAGCCTCCACTATGGGAGTTTTGCGCACAGAGCTGTCGGAGAGAAAAACAAAATGCACAACGGGTAATTTCGATCCCAGTATCCTGCTTAATCTTCAACATTTTACCACCACAGGATTGCCATGTTCAAGGGCTTTCCTCTCGTACCAAACTTAAAGCTCTGACGATTTTTAAGGTAGGGCCAGATGCGACGGCGCGAGCAGGCACCCACTAGAAATTGACGTACACTGTGCGTGTATACAGCGTATACAAAGACACGGCGCAGTCAGGGTTCCAACCGACAATAAGGGGGTCATTGAAAAAAATAGGCTGGACAATTAAAAACTTTCAGCTACGCTCTGGAATAACTCTGCAACCAAAAATGCTAGGGAGATGCAGTTTGTACCTTAGTCATGCTGGCATATTCCTGCGTCCATTTTTTAAAAGTTCAGGGGGACTTGCACACTTCTTGATAAGAAAAACCTCAAGTAGGCGGGGTTGTTCAGAAACGATTTCAACAGCCTCCACTATGGGAGTTTTGCGCACAGAGCTGTCGGAGAGAAAAACAAAATGCACAACGGGTAATTTCGATCCCAGTATCCTGCTCAATCTTCAAAATTTTACCACCACAGGATTGCCATGTTCAAGGGCTTTCCTCTCGTACCAAACTTAAAGCTCTGACGATTTTTAAGGTGCGGCCAGATGCGACGGCGCGAGCAGGCACCCACTAGAAATTGACGTACACTGTGCGTGTATACAGCGTATACAAAGACACGGCGCAGTCAGGGTTCCAACCGACAATAAGGGGGTCATTGAAAAAAATAGGCCGGACAATTAAAAACTTTCAGCTAAGCTCTGGAATAACTCTGCAACCAAAAATGCTAGGGAGATGCAGTTTGTA
The DNA here is from genome assembly GCF_032118995.1 of Asterias amurensis. Taxonomy (NCBI): domain Eukaryota; kingdom Metazoa; phylum Echinodermata; class Asteroidea; order Forcipulatida; family Asteriidae; genus Asterias; species Asterias amurensis. Next base: position 2,786,620 of record NC_092660.1, read on the forward strand.
CCTTAGTCATACTGGCATATTCCTGCGTCCATTTTTTAACGGTTGAGGGCGACTTGCACACTTCTTGATAGGAAAAACCTCAAGTAGGCGGGGTTGCTCATAAACGATTTCAACAGCCTCCACTATGGGAGTTTTGCGCACAGAGCTGTCGGAGAGAAAAACAAAATGTACAACGGGTAATTTCGATCCCAGTATCCTGCTCAATCTTCAAAATTTTACCACCACAGGATTGCCATGTTCAAGGGCTTTCCACTCGTACCAAACTTAAAGCTCTGACGATTTTTAAGGTGGGGCCAGATGCGACGGCGTGAGCAGGCACCCACTAGAGATTGACGTACACTGTGCGTGTATACAGCGTATACAAAGACACGGCGCAGTCAGGGTTCCAACCGACAATAAGGGGGTCATTGAAAAAATAGGCCGGACAATTAAAAACTTTCAGCTACGATGTGGATTAACTCTGCAACCAAAAATGCTAGGGAGATGCAGTTTGTACCTTAGTCATACTGGCATATTCCTGCGTCCATTTTTTAAAGGTTCAGGGGGACTTGCACACTTCTTGATAAGAAAAACCTCAAGTAGGCGGGGTTGTTCAGAAACGATTTCAACAGCCTCCACTATGGGAGTTTTGCGCACAGAGCTGTCGGAGAGAAAAACAAAATGCACAACGGGTAATTTCGATCCCAGTATCCTGCTCAATCTTCAAAATTTTACCACCACAGGATTGCCATGTTCAAGGGCTTTCCTCTCGTACCAAACTTAAAGCTCTGACGATTTTTAAGGTAGGGCCAGATGCGACGGCGCGAGCAGGCACCCACTAGAAATTGACGTACACTGTGCGTGTATACAGCGTATACAAAGACACGGTGCAGTCAGGGTTC